>NC_133426.1:69832500-71082500 GCF_049350105.2 Macaca mulatta | reverse complement strand
CTCAGCAAACTAACACAGGAACAGAAGACTAAACACAGGGGGCGGAGCAAGATGGCCGAATAGGAACAGCTCCAGTCTCCAACTCCCAGCGCGAGCGACACAGAAGACTGGTGATTTCTGCATTTTCAACTGAGATACTGGGTTCATCTCAATAGGGAGTGCCGGACAATTGGTGCTGGTCAGCTGCTGCAGCCCGACCAGCGAGAGCTGAAGCAAGGTGAGTCATCGCCTCACCTGGGAAGCGCAAGGGGAAAGGGAATCCCTTTTCCTAGTAAGGGGAACTGAGACACACAACACCTGGAAAATCGGGTAACTCCCACCCCAATACTGCGCTTTAAGCAAACAGGCACACCAGGAGATTATATCCCACACCTGGCCGGGAGGGTCCCACTCCCACGGAGCCTCCCTCATTGCTAGCACAGCAGTCTGCCATCTAACCACAAGGCAGCAGCGAGGCTGGGGGAGGGGCGCCGCCATTGCTGAGGCTTAAGTAAGTAAACAAAGCTGCTGGGAAGCTCCAACTGGGTGGAACTCACAGCAGCTCAAGGAAAACGGCCTGTCTCTGTAGACTCCACCTCTGGGGGCAGGGAACAGCTAAACAACAACAAAAGCAGCAGAAACCTCTGCAGTTGCAAACGACTCTGTCTGACAGCTTTGAAGAGAGCAGTGGATCTCCCAACACGGAGGTTGAGATCTGAGAAGGGACAGACTGCCTGCTCAAGTGGGTCCCTGACCCCTGAGTAGCCTAACTAGGAGACATCCCCCACTAGGGGCAGTCTGATACCCCACACCTCACAGGGTGGAGTACACCCCTGAGAGGAAGCCTCCAAAGCAAGAATCAAACAGGTACACTCATTGTTCAGGAATATTCTATCTTCTGCAGCCTCTGCTGCTGACACCCAGGCAAACAGGGTCTGAAGTGGACCTCAAGCAATCTCCAACAGACCTACAGCTGAGGGTCCTGACTGTTAGAAGGAAAACTATCTAACAGGAAGGACACCTACACCAAAACCCCATTAGTACGTCACCATCATCATCAAAGACCAGAGGCAGATAAAACCACAAAGATGGGGAAAAAGCAGGGCAGAAAAGCTGGAAAATCAAAATATAAGAGCGCATCTCCCCCGGCAAAGGAGCACAGCTCATCGCCAGCAACGAATCAAAGCTTGATGGAGAATGACTCTGACGAGATGAGAGAAGAAGGCTTCAGTCCATCAAACTTCTCTGAGCTAAAGGAAGAATTACGTACCCAGCGTGAAGAAACTAAAAATCTTGAAAAAAAAGTGGAAGAATTGATGGTTAGAGTAATTAATGCAGAGAAGGTCATAAACGAAATGAAAGAGATGAAAACCATGACATGAGAAATATGTGACAAATGCACAAGCTTCAGTAACCGACTCGATCAACTTGAAGAAAGAGTATCAGCAATTGATGATCAAATGAACGAAATGAAGTGAGAAGAGAAACCAAAAGAAAAAAGAAGAAAAAGAAATGAACAAAGCCTGCAAGAAGTATGGGATTATGTAAAAAGACCAAATCTACGTCTCATTGGGGTGCCTGAAAGTGAGGAGGAAAATGGAACCAAGTTGGAAAACACTCCTCAGGATATCACCCAGGAGAACTTCCCCAACCTAGTAGGGCAGGCCAACATTCAAATCCAGGAAATACAGAGAATGCCACAAAGATACTCCTCGAGAAGAGCAACTCCAAGACACATAATTGCCAGATTCACCAAAGTTGAAATGAAGGAAAAAATCTTAAGGGCAGCCAGAGAGAAAGGTCGGGTTACCCACAAAGGGAAGCCCATCAGACTAACAGCAGACCTCTCGGCAGAAACTCTACAAGCCAGAAGAGAGTGGGGGCCAATATTCAACATTCTTCAAGAAAAGAATTTTCAACCCAGAATTTCATATCCAGCCAAACTAAGTTTCATAAGTGAAGGAGAAATAAAATCCTTTACAGATAAGCAAATGCTTAGAGATTTTGTCACCACTAGGCCTGCCTTACAAGAGACCCTGAAGGAAGCACTAAACATGGAAAGGAACAACCGGTAGCAGCCATTGCAAAAACATGCCAAAATGTAAAGACCATCGAGGCTAGGAAGAATCTGCATGAACTAACGAGCAAAATAACCAGTTAATATCATAATGGCAGGATCAAGTTCACACATAACAATATTACCCTTAAATGTAAATGGACTAAATGCTCCAATTAAAAGACACAGACTGGCAAACTGGATAAAGAGTCAAGACCCATCAGTCTGCTCTATTCAGGAGACCCATCTCACATGCAGAGACATACATAGGCTCAAAATAAAGGGATGGAGGAAGATTTACCAAGCAAATGGAGAACAAAAAAAAGCAGGGGTTGCAATACTAGTCTCTGATAAAACAGACTTTAAACCATCAAAGATCAAAAGAGACAAAGAAGCCCATTACATAGTGGTAAAAGGATCAATTCAACAGGAAGAGCTAACTATCCTAAATATATATGCAACCAATACAGGAGCACCCAGATTCATAAAGCAAGTCCTTAGAGACTTACAAAAAGACTTAGACTCCCATACAATAATAATGGGAGACTTCAACACTCCACTGTCAACATTAGACAGATCAACGAGACAGAAATATAACAAGGATATCCAGGAATTGAACTCATCTCTGCAGCAAGCAGACCTAATAGACATCTATAGAACTCTCCACCCCAAATCAACAGAATATACATTCTTCTCAGCACCACATCGCACTTATTCCAAAATTGACCACATAAGTGGAAGTAAAGCACTCCTCAGCAAATGTACAAGAACAGAAATTATAATGAACTGTCTCTCAGACCACAGTGCAATCAAACTAGAACTCAGGACTAAGAAACTCAATCAAAACCGCTCAACTACATGGAAACTGAACAACCTGCTCCTGAATGACTACTGGGTACATAACGAAATGAAGGCAGAAATAAAGATGTTCTTTGAAACCAATGAGAACAAAGATACAACATACCAGAATCTCTGGGACACATTTAAAGCAGTGTGTAGAGGGAAATTTATAGCACTAAACGCCCACAAGAGAAAGCAGGAAAGATCTAAAATTGACACTCTAACATCACAATTAAAAGAACTAGAGAAGCAAGAGCAAACGCATTCAAAAGCAAGCAGAAGGCAAGAAATAACTAAGATCAGAGAAGAACTGAAGGAGATAGAGACACAAAAAACCCTCCAAAAAATCAATGAATCCAGGAGTTGGTTTTTTGAAAAGATCAACAAAATTGACAGACCGCTAGCAAGACTAATAAAGAAAAAAAGAGAGAAGAATCAAATAGACGCAATAAAAAATGATAAAGGGGATATCACCACCAACCCCACAGAAATAGAAACTAACATCAGAGAATACTGTAAACACCTCTATGCAAATAAACTAGAAAATCTACAAGAAATGGATAATTTCCTGGACACTTACACTCTTCCTAGAATAAACCAGGAAGAAGTTGAATCCCTGAATAGACCAATAGCAGGCTCTGAAATTGAGGCAATAATTAATAGCCTACCAACCAAAAAAAGTCCAGGACCAGATGGATTCACAGCTGAATTCTACCAGAGGTACAAGGAGGAGCTGGTACCATTCCTTCTGAAACTATTCCAATCAATAGAAAAAGAGGGAATCCTCCCTAACTCATTTTATGAGGCCAACATCATCCTGATACCAAAGCCTGGCAGAGACACAGCAAAAAAAGAGAATTTTAGACCAATATCCCTGATGAACATCGATGCAAAAATCCTCAATAAAATACTGGCAAACCAGATTCAGCAGCACATCAAAAAGCTTATCTGCCATGATCAAGTGGGCTTCATCCCTGGTTTGCAAGGCTGGTTTAGCGTACGCAAATCAATAAACGTAATCCAGCATATAAACAGAACCAAAGACAAAAACCCCATGATTATCTCAATAGATGCAGAAAAGGCCTTTGACAAAATTCAACAGCCCTTCATGCTAAAAACTCTCAATAAATTCGGTATTGATGGAATGTACCTCAAAATAATAAGAGCTAGTTATGACAAACCCACAGCCAATATCATACTGAATGGGCAAAAACTGGAAAAATTCCCTTTGAAAACTGGCACAAGACAGGGATGCCCTCTCTCACCACTCCTATTCAACATAGTTTTGGAAGTTCTGGCTAGGACAATCAGGCAAGAGAAAGAAATCAAGGGTATTCAGTTAGGAAAAGAAGAAGTCAAATTGTCCCTCTTTGCAGATGACATGATTGTATATTTAGAAAACCCCATTGTCTCAGCCCAAAATCTCCTTAAGCTGATAAGCAACTTCAGCAAAGTCTCAGGATACAAAATTAATGTGCAAAAATCACAAGCATTTGTATACACCAGTAACAGACAAACAGAGAGCCAAATCATGAATGAACTTCCATTCACAATTGCTTCAAAGAGAATAAAATACCTAGGAATCCAACTTACAAGGGATGTAAAGGACCTCTTCAAGGAGAACTACAAACCACTGCTCAGTGAAATAAAAGAGGACACAAACAAATGGAAGAACATACCATGCTCATGGATAGGAAGAATCAATATCGTGAAAATGGCCATACTGCCCAAGGTTATTTATAGATTCATTGCCATCCCCATCAAGCTACCAATGAGTTTCTTTACAGAATTGGAAAAAACTGCTTTAAAGTTCATATGGAAACAAAAAAGAGCCCGCATCTCCAAGACAATCCTAAGTCAAAAGAACAAAGCTGGAGGCATCACGCTACCTGACTTCAAACTATACTACAAGGCTACAGTAACCAAAACAGCATGGTACTGGTACCAAAACAAGAGATATAGACCAATGAAACAGAACAGAGTCCTCAGAAATAATACCACACATCTACAGCCATCTGATCTTTGACAAACCTGAGAAAAACAAGAAATGGGGAAAGGATTCCCTATTTAATAAATGGTGCTGGGAAAATTGGCTAGCCGTAAGTAGAAAGCTGAAACTGGATCCTTTCCTTACTCCTTATACGAAAATTAATTCAAGATGGATTAGAGACTTAAATGTTAGACCTAATACCATAAAAACCCTAAAGGAAAACCTAGGTAGTACCATTCAGGATCAGGACATAGGCATGGGCAAAGACTTCATGTCTAAAACACCAAAAGCAACAGCAGCAAAAGCCAAAACTGACAAATGGGATCTCATTAAACTAAAGAGCTTCTGCACTTAAAAGAAACTACCATCAGAGTGAACAGGCAACCTACAGAATGGGAGAAAATTTTTGCAATCTACTCATCCGACAAAGGGCTAATATCCAGAACCTACAAAGAACTCAAACAAATTTACAAGAAAAAAACAAACAACCCCATCAAAAAGTGGGCAAAGGATCTGAACAGACATTTCTCAAAAGAAGACATTCATACAGCCAACAGACACATGAAGAAATGCTCATCATCACTGGCCATCAGAGAAATGCAAATCAAAACCACAATGAGATACCATCTCACACCAGTTAGAATGGCGATCATTAAAAAGTCAGGAAACAACAGGTGCTGGAGAGGATGTGGAGAAATAGGAACACTTTTACACTGTTGGTGGGATTGTAAACTAGTTCAACCATTATGGAAAACAGTATGGCGATTCCTCAAGGATCTAGAACTAGATGTACCATATGACCCAGCCATCCCATTACTGGGGATATACCCAAAGGATTATAAATCATGCTGCTCTAAAGACACATGCACACGTATGTTTATTGCGGCACTATTCACAATAGCAAAGACTTGGAATCAACCCAAATGTCCATCAGTGACAGACTGGATTAAGAAAATGTGGCACATATACACCATGGAATACTATGCAGCCATAAAAAAGGATGAGTTTGTGTCCTTTGTAGGGACATGGATGCAGCTGGAAACCATCATTCTTAGCAAACTATCCCAAGAACAGAAAACCAAACACCGCATGTTCTCACTCATAGGTGGGAACTGAACAATGAGATCACTTGGACTCGGGAAGGGGAACATCACACACCGGGGCCTATCATGGGGAGGGGGGAGGGGGAGGGATTGCATTGGGAGTTATACCTGATGTAAATGACGAGTTGATGGGTGCTGACGAGTTGATAGGTGCGGCACAGCAGCATGGCACAAGTATACATATGTAACAAACCTGCACGTTATGCACATGTACCCTAGAACTTAAAGTATAATAATAAAAAATAAATAAATTAATTAATTAATTAATTAATAAAAGTAGACTAAACACTGCATGTTCTCACCCATAAGTGGGAATTGAACAAGGAGAACACATGGACACAGGGAGGGGAACATCACACACCAGGGCCTGTCGGGGGGTGGGGGGCTACAGTAGGGATAGCATTAGGAGAAATACCTAATGTAGATGACGGGTTGATGTTGGCAGCAAACCACCATTGGCGTGTGTATACCTATGTAACAAACCTGCACATTCTGCACATGTATCCCAGGACTTAAAGTATAATAATTAAAAAAGAAAGAAAAATTTGGTAAATTGGACTTTATAAAAAAATTTTAAATACTCTTCCAAAGACCCTTTCAAGGTGACAAAAAGGCAGGCTACTGAGTGGGAGAAAATATTTTCAAGCCACATGTCTGCCGAAGTACTCAAATCTAGAATATATAAAGTAGTATTACAACTCAACAGTAAGAAAACAAATACAGTTGTCCCTCAGTGTATATAGGGGATTGGTCCTAGGCCTCTACCTGTACCAAAATTCTCACATATCCATACTCAATCTTATAGTCAGCCCTGAGTATACAAAAAGCCAGCCCTCCATATATGCAGGTATTGCATCCTGCAAATACTGTATTTTTGATCCATATTTTGCTGAAAAAAATCCATGTACAAGTGCATCTGTGCAGTACAAACACATGTTGTTCAAGGGTCAGTGGTGATCCAGTTAGAAAATGAGCCAAAGACATGAGCAGACATTTCATAGAAAAGGATATACGGATGGCAAATAAGTATGTGGAAAGGTGTTCAACATCAATAGGCATTAGGGAAATGCAAATTAAGATCACTTTGAAGTATCACTACATATTTATTATGATAGTTAAAATAAAATAGTTGGCCAGTTGGAGGGACTGGATCACTCATATTTTGCTGGTGGGCATGTGAAATGATACACTCTGGAACAGTTGGACAGTTTATTGAAAAGCTAAATGTGCAATTATCATATAACCCAACAATTGTACTCTTGGATGAAAACTTATGGTTACCCTAAAACTTGCACATGGATATTCATAGTGGCTTTATTCATAATTACCAAAAATTAGAGTCAGTCTAGATGTCCTTTAATAAACGTTGTCTGAGATTGCCATTGCATGGTGATAATAAAGAGTAGACCAACTTTAGTTGGTTTCATTTTTGTATTTTAATTGTCTACACACAGCACACCCCCTTATTGTCTTCACCCCAGGGTAGAGTGTTGTTACTGCCTTGTACTTGATGCACCACTACTGAAAGATATTAGCGGCACCATCAAAGCCTGCAGTGACATTGCTGTCCCTCCGCTAAAGCATGGGCCAGGCTTCCCTCAGAGAAACTGACTTTACAAATAGTAAATAGAGGCTCTTTCTGAAACCTGTCTTTGTAAACACATTTCCCTCCCCTAACAAGGAGTTTTTGTCTTTCTGCCCTTTAGTCAGGGTCTTGGTCCTTGGTATTTCTTGCCACGGTGGGCAATAGACAAAGGCTCCCAACCACCTTGGATGGAGGCAGATATTGCAGCTATGTACCTTGTACCCAAAGGATTTAGCTACCATCTTGCTGGTGGCAGCCCTCCACCCCAAAGAGAGGAAATGCCACTGTTGCTTTGAGGAAAGGTTTGTGCCTTTGATTTTCCATGCCAAGTCAGCACTTAACTGTGACCCTGGACATATGAGGTGAAAAATCTTTGGTTTACTTTGGCATTCATGTCTCTTGCCCAACAACATGGGTTTCTGTAAACAGAAGTAGGCATGGAGGGAGGAAGGAGGATTAGATAAAAGGGACTCATCCAAGCAGGGCTAGCTGCACTATGCTGATTTCTATTAAATGACAAGGGGAGAGACCTTCTTACCCCTGTTTTCAGTTAGTGGTAGTTACTTTCATCTTAATCGAATTAATTACAAATTGGGAAGGCTTGGGTCAACTTTATAAAATGTTGTTATTTATGTTGACATTATTATGTGACTTTAGCTAATATTTGTTTAAATTTTAGATTCAGGGGCTACATGTGTACATTTGTTATATGAATATATTGCATAATATTGAGGTTTGGGCTTCTAGTGTACCCATCACCCAAATAGTGAACATTGTACCCAATAGGTAATTTTTCAACCCTTGTTCCCTTCCCATTCCCCCACTAATTATTATTATTTTAATCTCAGTAACCAGCAATATACCTGGCCACTCATGCATGTGCACACACACAAACCCTATTTGCTGTAGTGGAAACCACTATGGTGAAGGAGATATCCATGGTGGAAGAGTTGGACAGACTGGAGAAAGAAAGACCCTATCATTTGTTGACTGCCCACCATGTGCCACATACTCTGCTTGGTGACTTTACATGTCTTAGCTCATTTAATCCTCACCACATAATGTGTAAAGTAGGTGCCATTATTATTCCTGTGTTGCTGATGAGGAAGCCAAGGCTGAGGGAAGTGAAGTGAGATGATCAGATGTCACTCTCCTGATACTTAAAATTCTAAAATCCCCCCTTCCTCTGAGGATAAAAGTCCCAACTCGTCCCAGTCTCCAAGCTGTGTTTTAGGCCCCGTCAACCTCCCTAGTTTTATCTAGGCCCTCTTGCAGTAGGTGCTTCAGCCACACTGCTCTTTACTCAGTTCCTTTAATGTGCTATATTCTTCTTCTGTGGGGCCATTACTCATGCTATTCTTTTTGTCTGGACTGTTCTCCTGTGTGCCCACCTGTGCTCACCAGCTGACTCCTATTCATTCTTCAGGTCTCAGCTTAGATTTCACATCCTCAGTTCTCAGGGTAGCCTCCCTTGATTGTCCCCTTTACTCTATAGTGTCCCTCAGACTATGTTAGGTCCCTTTGTTGTGTCCTTCTACCACATTCTGCATCTCCTCCCTGCCACTAATATGAGTTTACATGCAACCCTGTGTTCAGAATCAATTTTCTTCATTAGATGAAACTTGCTGTCTATAAACTGTCCTGTTCTCTGCTCTATCCCTAGTACCCTAGTACCTAGTACAATGCCTGCACATGATAAGTATTCGATAAATATTGAGTGATTATATATTGAAACCCTCTATAATTAATATATAATAAGTGCTCATAAATATGGTTAAAATACAGTTGTTATTATTGTCCAAAAGCAAATAGTTAATCAGAGGCAGAACCAGGATTTATAATCGAAGTCTGAGTCTAAAGTGCATGCTTTTATGATATGACTCTGTCTGCAGAAATAGGTTCTTGGCCCAGCACTGCCCTAACTGGTTGTGTGATACTTAGGGTGAGACACTATACTACACTGAATCTTAGTTTTCCCATCTGTAAAATGGTTATGGGGGTAGGCAAAGCTCAGATTTATCTTCATGTAACCTAGAAAAGGAGGAGAATAGAAGTCTAGATAGATGGGGATATAAGTAAATAAGGAGTTAACCAATACAAATCAGTATCATCCCTCTGCAAGACAGTTGATGAGCTATAATAAGAACCTTTGATGTTTTTATGCCCTTCAGCCTGGAAACCCTGTTCAAAGGCAATATAGAGTAGTGGATGGTATGTAGCCTTCGGTGTTAAAGAGCCCTGGGTTCAAATCCCAACATCCAATTTACTAGCTCTGTGGTACTAGGCAAGTTACCTCCCTGAACCTCACTCAATTCCCTTCTCTACAAATGGGGTAACACCCACATTTTAACCCATTTCTAAGGTTAAAAAAAATACAATAACATGAAAACATGTTGTCTTAGTATAGAAAGAGAAACTTCTCCCACCATCCTACCCACCTAACAGTTCTTTCTGTAGTTCTGTGCCATTGAAGACTACTTCGTGAGGCAAGAGGCACAGGCAATGCTGAAAAAAGAGAGACTGAAGACAAGCAGGCTGACGTCAGAAGCCAGAGTCCAGTGTGTGGAGTTGGATCACCCGTAGGATAGACTGGGGCAGAGGGGAAGATCAGCTACTGAGGGAGAAGAAAAGATACTCAAAATCTAAGTAAGGGGATAATGGCTAGGCAGATCCTGAGAAGCATGGTAGGGAGCCAGTGGGAAGACAACAACATGCCTTAGAGCGGACCCCTTTCAAAACTTTGTAGCCCTTTCCCAGCGGCAGGCTTCAAATGCTCTTATTAAAGGCCCTTGAGACTGTGTTTCTTTCAGACCTTCTTCTTATTTAGTCACATGCATGTAAATTTTGAAATTGTAATCTTAGTGTGTACACTTTTTTAGTGAGTATCTTATCTCCAACATTGTCTATGTCACAAGTCTTCAATGGCTGTCAAATATCCTAATTTTGCTGAAAGCCCAGAAAGTACATCTCTGTGTATTAACTTTTTGCTTCCTTGAATTACCTCCTTAAAATATATTCCCAAGTATAGGATTCCTGACCCAGAGGGTATACAATTGGGATTTAATGACCAAAACCAGGTTTTTGTTTTTCTAAGAAAGAAATTACCCACAGTATCCTGTCCCCTTCTTTTTCTGGAACTGATAAACACACCCTCTAGAGTTGTGCTGTTTAATATGACAGCCATTAGCCACATGTGGCTGTTTAAATTTTAAGTTTGAGTAAATAAAATTAAATAAAATTCAAAATTCAGTTCCTCAGTAGCACTGGCCACATTACAAGTGCTCAGTAGCCACATGTGCCTAGTGGCTATTATACTGGACAGCACAGATACAAAACATTTCCATCACTGTAGTAAGTTTATTAGGCAGTGCTTCCTTAGAGTTTCTCAAGAGGTCATTTTTGGTTTCTTGGGTGGGAGTTCTTTGCGTTTAGAACTTTCCTGTGCATTGAGAGGCTATTTAGTATCTCTGGCCCATGTCCACTAAATGCCAGTGACACATTTCCTTGAGTCAATCTAACAGCCAAAACACCCTCCATATTTGCAAATGCCCCATAAGGGAACAAAATTAACACCATTCGAGACCCACTGAGCTTTTATCTTAGAGGAAAACATCTAACTTTTTCTTGAGACAAGGTCTTGCTCTGTCACCTAGGCTGGAGTGGAGTAGTGCACTCATAGCTTAAGCAATCCTCCTGCCTTATCCTCCTGAGTAGCTGAGACTACTGGCATGTGCCACCATGCATGGCTAATTCTTTCTTGCTTGCTTTTTGTAGATATAAGGTCTCACTATGTTGCCCACGCTGATTTCAAACTCCTGGGCTCAAGTGATCCTCCTGCCTCTGTCTCCCAAATTGCTGAGATTGCTGGCATGAGCCACTACACCTGGCCTTCTTTTTTGAGATGGCCTCAGGTTGGCTCTGCCTGGAGAGGGGGAAGCTTGGAAAGCAGGCTTAGAAAGAAAATGCTGGCTCCATTTCTGTTTTCTCCCTTCTTTTGCTGACCTGTTTCCTACTTTTTGCAAATTGCAGGAACAAGACCCTGCAGATGGAGAAGATCAAGGCTCGTTTGAAGGCTGAGTTTGAGGCACTTGAGTCAGAGGAAAGGCACCTGAAGGAATACAAGCAGGAGATGGACCTTCTGCTACAGGAGAAGATGGCCCATGTGGAGGAGCTCCGACTGATCCATGCTGACATTAATGTGGTACGTGGCTGCCTGGAGCCTATCTCTAAAGCCCTTGAGAAAGTGGTAGTGGTGAATGATAGGACCTCTCCTTGAGATGTGACTTTGGCCAAGCTCGGGGAGCAGGTATCAGTGCAGGCTGTGGTGGAGTGGAAGAATTCAGCAGTTCTAAGGTCCAGCCCTGACTCTGTCACTAACTGACTGTATATCACTGGACAAGTCCCTTTTCTCTGGGCCTCATTTTCCCTCTCTGCACTATAAGAGGGACTCAGTACCCTCTAAATGTACTGATTTGATGTGCTCTCATTCTGAGATTCTAGGAGTTGAGAGCTGGTCTTGGGGAAAAGCAGAGCAGGCAGCTGCCTCTGGAATGTAGTTTAAAGCACTCCAAGCTTTCAATCAGACCAAACAAATCATTTCTACTTGCTACCAAAGTGGGGCTTCCTCATTGGTATCTCCTTTGGAAACTGTTGGAACATGGAATATGAACTGTCTGCTAAGGTGGTAAGCCCCCCTCTTTTGGAGTTATTCAAGCAGCATCTTAATGGACACTTGTATGAGCTGCTGTACTGATGATTCCTTCACAAGGAAGGAGGTTGGCAGTGCTGACCAGTAAGGTCTTTTCAAACCCTTATCGCCTATAACAATGAGGAATATATTTTTTAAATTTGCTTTCGAAGGAACTAAGTTTATATTTCTTGGAAACTCATTTCTGTGGCAATACTCATTTTCTGATATTGTCAGATCTAGGATCATAAAGGAATTATGAATGAGGTTTGGACAGTAAGCAATTGGGATTTTCTGTGTTAGAGATCACAGAATTCTAGATCTCGTAAAGTATTGACAGTTTGGCTGCCAGCTAACCAATGATGCAGGGCCAGTTAAATGAGGAAGATATTTGCCAGAAGTGCTAAGTATATAGGCCAGTGGATCTCAAACTTAAGCATGCATCAAAGTCACTTTGAGAGCCTAAGACACATGTTGTTAGACTCCACCCCCGATTTTCTAACTTTGTATGTCTTAGGTGGAGCCTAAGAATATGCATTTCTGAGTCCCCAGGTGATGCTGATGCTTCTGATCCCTTGGCCACATTTTGAGAATCACTGATCTAGGAGAAAGACTGCTGGCCTGGGAGGTGGAAGCCCTAAGTCTTTATGCAGCATTTGCCACTAAGAAGTATTTCCCCAGGAAAGTCCGTTTTTTCTCTTTGAGCCTCAGTTTTCTATAAAATGGGAGTAAGGTGGACTAAATGAGCTCTGAAGGACATTCCAACTCTAAAATACTGTATTTGAAGAATACCATTTATTTAGTAGTAAATACTAAATGTAGCCCCTTTACTGAGTGCTTTATATGAATTCTATCATTAAATCTTCACCAAGATTGCATGAGTTAAGCACTAGATTATCACCATTATACAGATGAAGAAACTGAGGCTTGACTAGAGTTACATAGAGAGGACATGGGAGATCAAGGACTTGAATATAGACTGAACAAACTCTGGAGCTTGTTCTATTATTCACTGAGCTATAGAGCCTCTCTGAGAACCTTAGGATCTTTTCTCTTTGCCTGTCCCACTCTATGTTCCAGATGGAAAACACTATCAAACAATCTGAGAATGACCTAAACAAGCTGCTAGAGTCTACAAGGAGGCTGCATGATGAGTATAAGCCACTGAAAGAACATGTGGATGCCCTGCGCATGACTCTGGGCCTGCAGAGGCTCCCTGATTTGTGTGAAGAAGAGGAGAAGCTTTCCTTGGAGTAAGCTACCTGCCCCCAGTCTCTACAACATACCCTCCCTCCGACACATATACATACCTATGTACCTACACATACATGGGCATGTATACATATACAAAGCCTAGCCTGAAAGTCAGAGTGCCTAGTTTTAGTTCCAGGCCTTTCAGTGACTGACTCATCGTGTGATCTTGGGCAAGTCTCTGTGCCGGCTTGTTAAAACAGGAGGAGGATTATTAAACTGGATGAATTACTAGATGAATTAGAACAACTGCTAAGTGGCTTTTTAAATTCTTTGTGTGATATTAACAATACAAGACTATGTCTATAACTCTTAAGAGATCATTTCCCAAGTCAGGGTCTAGAAGGGGATATCTAGAAACCTCTAAAAACACAAAAGACTGAGCTTTCCTGGTCTTCAGGGACTAGCCTGGGACTTCATCTCCAGGCTCAGAGTTAAGAACTAGGCTTGTCTTGCAGAGAGACAGAATTTGGCCTGGTAGAGGAAACCATTTCCTAAAGGTAGAGCAAGGTGTCTGTGGAGTTTGTGAGCTTCCTTTTCCTAGAGATATGTCACCAGAGGCCTTAGGACACTTAATAGGAATACTCAAAACAGCATGAGATAGCAGATAGGACTGAATACCCTTAAAGGACCTTGCTAGCTCAAGATTTCTTGGTCTTCTTGGTCTATCAGAGCTAAGGACCAAGAGGATTATCCTTCTCATCAGAGATTGGGCCTTGTACCCAGGGACAATAGCCTTGTGCTTGGAAAGGTTTGGGGACCTTCTAGAATGAGCCACAGCTCAACCCTTGGTTATATGGTATGGAGTCTTTAAGAGGAGCAAGGTTCTCGTTGCTTTCAGAATGATCTAGCCAGTGTCTCTCATCTTCAAAGTTACTTTGAGAAGCAGAAAGCAGAATGGCAGACGGAACCTCAGGAGCCCCCCATCCCTGAGTCCCTGGCCGCTGCAGCCGCTGCCGCCCAACAGCTCCAAGTGGCTAGGAAGCAGGACACTCGGCAGACGGCCACCTTCAGGCAGCAGCCCCCTCCTATGAAGGTAAGTGAGCTGGGTAAGGGTTGTGGAGGAAGCAAAGTATCCTCCCATGGAAGGGCTGTGGAAGGCTAGTTCTGGGTCTTTGGCCTTGTTTATGCTGGGCCTTCTTTTAATAGCCTTTGCTTGTGACACAGAGGAGGGGGTGACATGGGTGTGCTGTGTTGGACCCGCAGGTTTTGTTGCCCCATGTTCCCAGAGGTGTTAGAATGCAGGGATATTTTCAGGCCCTGCTGAAGTGCAATTCTAAAAGTTGGAAACAACTCTTACACAAATATGTAATGAGCATGTATCGTAAATGAAGGAACCAGCAGGATTATAAAGCTGGTTCCAGCAGCATTTGAGGCACAGATATCTATATCATCGAGAAAGGAGAGGAAAGCTGAAACAAATTTGCAAAGTTAGATACAAAACTGGTTTACATCCTACAGGGCAATACAACTGTAACCTTTATAGTTGCTGTTTCTTCCAAACAGAAGTAATTTGCATCTCTACTGGGCAAAAGCCATTTGCAGCTTATTAGTGTAACATCACAGAGTCTGGGTCCTAATCAATTGATAAATAGTCAAACAAAGAGACATTCTTCTAGAGCAGGGGTCATCAAACTACAGCCTACAGGTCAAATCTAATCTGTTCTCTGTTTTTGTTAAAGTTTTATTGGCCCACATGCATGTCTGTGTTTGCAAGCTATTGTCTATCACTTCTTTCATGTAAAACAGAATTGAGTAGTTGCAGCAAACATCATATGATGTAAAAAATCTAAAGTATTTGCTATCTTGGCCTTTACAGAAAATGTTTGTTGACCCCTTTCTAGAAAATTAAATAGTCCTTAAGTGGGCCTGTTAGACAACGTTTCAGTATAATGATGAATAGATGTGTAGTTCTCATTTTGCCTTACTTTCTAGTTTTGTATACTTTTTCTCAACACCTTTCTCTGAACTGGGTTATATCGTCCTTCCCATCTTCTATGGTATCCAAGAATATATGAGTCTACTCACTGATTATTGCTCCCTTCTGATGGGAAATCACTTTGCTTTCTGGACCCCTGGGGAATCAGAAGTCTAAGCTGTTGCCTGGAAGAATCTGACCACTAACTTTCTTTTTCCTGTGTCCCTCACCAGGCCTGCTTGTCATGTCACCAGCAAATTCACCGGAATGCACCTATATGCCCTCTATGCAAGGCCAAGAGTCGGTCCCGGAACCCCAAAAAGCCGAAACGGAAGCAGGATGAATAAAGAAAGGGAGAGCACATGAAGCTTTGCTAATTATAACCCCTCACCTTGACCAGAGTCATTGATGTCCTGATGTGAAACAACCCTTGCCCAACCCCACGAAGTCTCCTATTTAATGTGATGGAAGCACAACCCCTCTCTCACTTTGCTCCTATTTCTTTCTGCTCTTGGGATTTCCGGTTTAGGAAGAGATGTGGTTCAGGTGCTAAACAGTATGTCTGATGATCCCTTCTCTCTCACTCACATTTCAACCCCTGCCCTTGTTTGGAGCTAAGGGAAGGGCAAAAGGCTCAGATATGATTCTCTATCTCTTGTGCCTGAGGCCTGGAGCCTAAGGAGCTGTAGGGTCTGAGGGGCAGAGGAGGCCCATATCTTATTTCAGGTAAAGGACCCAGTATTTCCCCTCCTTGTACTTTTGCCTTAGGTTCTGAAGGGACAATAGTCTTCATGTTGGATTCTCCAACAGGCTGGGTGCATGTATCCCCCTACTCCTACCTTCATCTCAGCCTTAAGGCCCAAAGGTAGCCTGGACAAGCCCTCCTTTTCACAATCATTTGGGAGGCCTTGTTGTAATTCTTTAGCTTGCTCCACTTCTGTCTCCCAGATATACTAAAATTCTTAGGTACTAGGCTGTGTGTCTTGGGATCTTAAGATCAGTGACCCTTTCCCCAATATCTAGTCTTTGCAAATTCTAGTAGAAGATTCCACAGTGAAATCAGTGAGCCAGACCAACTCTACATCTCCTGCGTAACCTACTGCCTAAGTCATTAGGGCTGAGGGCTGGGCTGTAGGGGCTTCCTTAGGCTGAGAGGGTCCCCAGGCTGACATCTGTGTTGGCTTTTGTTCAGAACCATTACTCTGGCACATGCTCAATGGTATATTGCAGGGAGGAGAGGAGTAGATTTAGATTAGAGTAAATGCCAATCACTTTACATATGAAGGTGGGTGAGACTTTCCTTCCATTCATCCCTTACTCTCTTGGATCTGACTTCTTCTGTAGCCTCAGCTCAGGACAGCTGCTGGCCACTCCTGTCCTGTGGATTGTGCAGGTGGCCTTTCCTCCCAAAAGAAAAGGCATCAGGCTCCCCAAGCCCCACAGCTCTCCTTTCCACCAAAGCCAGGTTTCCTGGTAAGGTTACTGGAAGACAAGGGATGGGGATGGGGGCTGACTGACAAAAAATTTTAGCCCTAGGTCTCAGTCCCTGGCTGGGGAGGGGGATATTTTTCCTTCCTTAAGTAGTTTTACATTGCCACAGTGTGTATGTGTTTATAATATAAAATGTTCCTCTGCTCTTTGAAAGTAAGAGTGTTGTGTCTGTACAAATCCTTTTAACATGCATTCATTGGAGTAAATTCTGAGTATCTACTGTGTATTGGATAATACAAAAGATGTAATGTCATTTACCTTTCTGGGTAGCTCTTGTTTGCTCTTATTCATTCTACCTTACAAATGAGAAAGCCAGGCACCAAGGCCAATAATTTACCTAATTATCACAATAATTTCCATTTACTTAGCACCTACTCTGTGCCAGGTCCCTATGCAAGTTGCTCTCTATAAATGATTGTATTTGATTTCCAAAACACCTTACAAGCTAAGTATTCTTACCACCATTTTTTTTTTTTTTAAAAAAAGGATACTGAACCTCCAAAAACTTAAAAGCTTTTTCAGAGTTAAACAGCTAGTAAGAGGAAATTGCAGGATTTGGAGCCACCTTTGTCCGACTCCAGAGCTCATTTTTTTTCTACTTCTTCTCCATGATCATTTTTAAGAAAACCTTTCTCCCTTTTGGAATGGCTTGATGATGAGAGTGGTTGAAATAACTTTGGAACTGAAATCAAGAACTGGGTATCAAATGACTGATTTAGGGATATAAAGGCCTTGTTGCCTGTAGGGATACAATAGGGAACAACTTTGAATGGATATCCCAGCTTCAGAGCTCCCTTAGAGTAAGCTGAGTTTGCCATTAAGACTGCATCACAGGTAAGCATCTCCCTCTGTCTAATCCTACTTCTTTACCGCCCCTTCCCTTCCACAGGTGTTGATCCCAAGGGCTCCCTAAGTAATATCCTGTACACTAATCTCTCTCTCTGCTTGTTGGGGAATTCAACAGCTAAATAAAACCTCTCTGTGCCTCAGTGTCCTCTTGTGGAAAATGGGGAAAATATTAGCACTTATTTCATGGGAAAGTAAACAAAGTGAGGCACATAGTAAGCACTCGTAAGTATTTAACATCCTTTTATCCACTGTGCCTCTGGGTTTAGGTAGATTGGAACACTAGTCAAAAATTATACTACTCATCTTCCCTGACATTACCTTATCACCCCAGGTTTTGTATAGCTACAGGCCTTCTTTTGAAGTGGCTCAGGCTCACTCTGGGCAAAGAGAGGACACTCATCTGTACAACTTGGAGTACACCTTAACCTGTATAGGCCTTAGTGAGTCCCTGTAAAGCACAGGAGGCATGGCCATAGCTCTGCATCCTTGGCACAAAGGAGGCCAGGTCTGTCAATTATGTTGTAGTAATGGTAAGAGGTTTTGAACTCCTAGCACCAACAGCCAGGCAAGCCATTTCCTAGGGATGCTTTTGAAGGGGAAGAGAATAATCATGTGTTGAGCACCTACACCTGCCAGCCACTTGGTAGGGCACTAGTGTCTTGTAGTCTTTCTGGTTCATTTATCTATTGCCCTGAAACAAACCACACAAACACTTAATGGCTTAAAACAACCATCATTTATTTGCTCATGACTCTGCAGTTTGAGCAGAACTTGCTGGGAACGGCTAATTTCTGTTCTATGTGGTCTTGCCTCAGACAGCTTGGCTAAGGCTGTAAGATCCAAGACGGCTGCACTCTCATCTGGCACCTCACCTGGGGTGGCTGGAACAGGAGTGGGCTGGATGTCTTAATACCCATTCCAACCTTTGTAGTCTTTTATCCTCCAGGGCCTCTCTCCATTTGGCATTGCACTTCAATATTCAGACTTTTTTACCCTGGTAGCTGGCATCCAAGAGGGTGAAAACCAAAGCAGACTGACTTACCCTTCGCTTCCTTCTTCTCTGTCTCTCCTAACCCCCTTGTATTATTTTTTTCATTATATTTTTGTTCCTTCTCTTATTTGTTTATTCTCCCTTAAGCAAGTCTTGGGTTCACCTGCTCCGCTGCACTTAGGCAAAAGAAACACTGACTTTTGAGGTAGACAGACTTGAGTCTGACCTGGCTTTGCCACTTCCTACTTGTTGGGCAATTACTTTACCCTTTTTGAGCCTCAGTTTTATCATCTGTAAAAATGGACACATAACACATATAAACAGCAAGGCCTTTTGTGGCATAAAACCAGAAGTCATATAGCAATACTGCCTCTGCATTCTATTGGTCAAAGTGAGTCACAGGGCCAGCTCAGGTTTAAGGGGTAATACTCCATCTTTTGATGGGAGGAGCTGTTGCCAGCCATATTTACAGACAATCTACCACATTCTCTGACAACAGTATTTTAAGGAAGGTGTCATTAGATTGATGCAAAAGTTGTTGTGGTTTTTGCCACTACTTTCAATGGTAGACACCACATTTACTTTGGTACCAATGTAATATGCGTCCCTTTTTATAGATGATAAAACTGACTCAAAAAGGGTAAAGTTGTTGCTTAACAAACAAGTAGGAAGGGGCAAAGCCAGGTCAGACTCAAGTCTGTCAACCTGGAAAACCTGTGTTTCTTTTGCCTAAGTGCAGTGCTGCAGGTGAACCCAAGACCTGGTTAACAGAGAATAAAGAAAGGAAGAAAAGGAACAAAAAATATAGTGAAAAAGAAGACAAGGGGGTTGGGAGAGAGAGACAAGAAGGAAAAGGAGGGTGAATAAGAAGAGTAACAGAAGTAAGACAAGGTATCCTTTATATTTGCTTTACATCGAAAGCACTTTCTTCAACATTTCCATTTCATGCTCACCTTGTTCTGTTGGTAAAGAATGTATTATTAACACACACGTTTTACAGATGAGGCCCAGATAAGGAAACCAACTTGCCCAACAAAGATTACATAGCAAATTATGAGCAAAGCCATAACCAGAACCTAAGCCTTCCAATCTGGGAATCACTCAGACTGTAGCATTCTGTATATGCCTTACACAGCAGAGGTTAATTGTATGCATGTTTTGTGCTAGAGGTGGCTGCCTTTATATATATATGTATATATATATACTTTAAGTTCTGAGGCACATGTGCAGAACATGCAGGTTTGTTACATAGGAATACACATGCCATGGTGGCTTGCTGGACCCATGTACCCATCATCTACATTAGGTATTTCTCCTAATGCTATAGCTCCCATAGCCCCCCACCCCATGACAGGCCCTGGTTTGTGATGTTTTCCTCTCTGTGTCCATGTGTTCTCATTGTTCAACTCCCACTTATAAATGATAACATGCGGCATTTGGCTTTCTGTTCTTCTGTTAGTTTACTGAGAATGATGGCTTCCAGCTTCATCTGTGTCCCTGCAAAGGACAAGAACTCATCCTTTTTTATGGCTGCACAGTATTCCATGGTGCATATATGCCACATTTTCTTTATCCAGTCTATCATTGATGGGCATTTGGGTTGGTTCCAAGTCTTGCTATTGTGAACAGTATTGCAATAAACATCTGTGTGCATGTGTCTTTATAGTAGAATAATGTATAATCATTTGGGTATATACCCAGTCATGGGATTGCTGGGTCAAATGGTATTTCTGGTTGTATATCCTTGAGGAATTGCTACACTATCTTCCACAGTGGTTGAACTAATTTACACTCCCACCAACAGTGTAAAAGTGTTCCTATTTCTCCACATCCTCTCCAGCATCTGTTGTTTCCTGATTTTATTAATGATCGCCATTCTAATTGGCATGAAATGGCATCTCATTGTGGTTTTGATTTGCATTTCTCTAATGACCAGGGATGATGAGCTTTTCTTCATATGTTTGTTGGCTACATAAATGTCTTCTTTTGAGAAGTGTCTGTTCATATCCTTTGCCCACTTTTTGATGGTTGTTTTTTTCTTGTAAATTTGTTTAACTTCTTTTTAGATTCTGGATTTTAGCCCTTTGTGAATGGATAGATTGCAAAAATATTATCCCATTCTGTAGGTTGACTGTTTACTCTGATGATAGTTTATTTTGCTGTGCAGAAGCTCTTTAGTTTAATCAGGTCCCATTTGTCAATTTCGGGTTTATTTTCCAATGCTTTTGGTCTTTTAGTCATGAAGTATTTGCCCATGCTTATGTCCTGAGTGGTATTGCCTAGACTTTTTTCTATGGTTTTTATGGTTTTAGGTCTTCCATTTAAGTCTTGAATCCATCCTGAATTAATTTTTGTATAAGGTATAAGGAAGGGATCCAGTTTCAGCTTTTTACATATAGCTAGCCAGTTTTCCCAAAACATTTATTAAATAGGAAATCTTTTTCCCATTGCTTCTGTTTATTAGGTTTGTCAAAGATCAGATGGTTGTAGCTGTGTGGTGCTATTTCTGAGGCCTCTGTTCTGTTGCTTTGGTCTATATATCTGTTTTGGTAACACTACCATGCTGTTTTGGTTACTGTAGCCTTGTAGTATAGTTTGAAGTCAGGTAGTGTGATGCCTACAACTGTGTTCTTTTTCCTTGGGATTGTCTTGGTTATGCAGGCTCTCTTTTGGTTCCATACAAAATTTAAAGTAGTTTTTTCTAATTTTGTGAAAAAAGTTAATGTTAGCTTGATGGGGATAGCCTTGAATCTATGAATTACTTTGGGCAGTACGGCCATTTTCATGATATTGATTCTTCCTATCCATGAGCATGGAATATTTTTCCATTTGTTTGTGTCCTCTCTTATTTCCTTTAGCAGTGGTTTGTAGTACTCCTTGAAGAGGTTCTTCACATCCCTTATAAGTTGTATTGCTAGGTACTTTATTCTCTTTGTAGCAATTGTGAATGGGTGTTCATTCATTATTTGGGTCTCTCTGTGTCTATTATGGATGCATAGGAATACTTGTGATTTTTGCACATTGGTTTTGTATCCTGAGACTTTGCTGAAGTTTCTTATCAGCTTAAGGAGATTTTGCGCTGAGACAATGGGGTTTTCTAAATATACAATCATGTCATCTTCAAACAGAGACAATTTGAATTCCTCTCTTCCTATTTAAATATGCTTAATTTCTTCCTCTTGCCTGATTGCCCTGGGTAGAACTTCTCATATTGTGTTGAATAGCATTGGTGAGACAGGACATTCTTGTCTTGTGCTGGTTTTCAAAGGGAATGCTTTCAGTCTTTACCCATTCAGTATGATGTTGGCTGTGGGTTTGTCATAAATTGCTCTTACTATTTTGAGATACGTTCCATCAATACCTAGTTTACTGAGAGTTTTTAGCATGAAGGGGTGCTGAATTTTATCAAATGCCTTTTCTGCATCTATTGAGATAATCATGTGGTTTTTGTCATTGGTTCTATTTATGTGATTGATTACATTTATTGATTTGCATATGTTAAACCAGTCTTGGATCCCAGTGATGAAGCTGACTGGATGGTGTTGGATAAGCTTCTTGATGTGCTGCTGGATTCGGTTTGCCAGTATTTTATTGAGGATTTTGGCATCAATGTTCATCAGGGATATTGGCCTGAAATTTTCTTTTTTGTGTGTGTCTCTGCCAGGTTTTGGTATCAAGGTGATTCTGGCCTCATAAAATGAGTTAGGGAGAAGTCCCTCTTTGTCTATTTTGTGGAATAGTTTCAGCAGGAATGGTACCAGCTTCTCTTTGTAGCTTTGGTAGAATTCAGCTGTGAATTCCTCTGGTCCTGGACTTTTTTTGCTTGGTAGGCTATTAATTACTGCCTCAATTTCAGATCATGTTTTTGGTATATTCAGGGATTCGACTTCTTGTTGGTTTAGAGTTGGGAGGGTGTATGTGTCCAGGAATTTATTCATTTCTTCTAGATTTTCTAGTTTATTTGCTTAGAGGTGTTTATAGTATTCTCTGATGGTACTTTGTATTTCTATGGTATCAGTGGTGATATCCCCTTTATCATTTTCTATTGCATCTATTTTTTTTAAATTTATTTATTATTATTGTACTTTAAGTTGTAGGGTACATGTGCATAACATGCAGGTTTGTTACATATGTATACTTGTGCCATGTTGGTGTGCTGCACCCATCAACTCATCATTTACATCAGGTATAACTCCCAATGCAATCCCCCCCCCTCCCCCCTCCCCATGATAGGCCCCTGTGTGTGATGTTCCCCTTCCTAAAAAGTCAGGAAACAACAGGTGCTGGAGAGGATGTGGAGAAATAGGAACACTTTTACACTGTTGGTGGGATTGTAAACTAGTTCAACCATTATGGAAAACAGTATGGCGATTCCTCAAGGATCTAGAACTAGATGTACCATATGACACAGCCATCCCATTACTGGGTATATACCCAAAGGATTATAAATTATGCTGCTATAAAGACACATGCACACGTATGTTTATTGCAGCACTATTCACAATAACAAAGACTTGGAATCAACCCAAATGTCCATCAGTGACAGACTGGATTAAGAAAATGTGGCACATATACACCATGGAATACTATGCAGCCATCAAAAAGGATGAGTTTGCGTCCTTTGTAGGGACATGGATGCAGCTGGAAACCATCATTCTTAGCAAACTATCACAAGAACAGAAAACCAAACACCGCATGTTCTCACTCATAGGTGGGAACTGAACAATATTGCGTCTATTTGATTCTTCTCTCTTTTCTTCTTTATTCGTCTGGCTAACCATCTATATATTTTGTTGATGTTTTCAAAAAACCAACTCTTGGCTTCTTTGATTTTTTTGAAGGGTTTTTCATGTCTCTATCTTCTTCATGTCTGCTCTGATCTTAGTTAACTCTTGTCTTCTGCTAGCTTTTGAATTTGTTTCCTCTTGCTTCTCTAGTTCTTTTACTTGTGATGTTAGGGTATCAATTTTAGATCTTTCCTCATTTGTCTTGTGGGCACTTAGTGCTATAAATTTCCCTCTAAACAGTGCTTTAGCTGTGTCCCAGAGATTCTAGTATGTTGTGTCTTTGTTCTCATTGGTTTCAAAGAACTTATTTATTTCTGCCTTAATTTAGTTATTTACCCAGTAGTCATTCAGGAGCAGGTTGTTCAATTTCCATGTTGTTGTGCAGTTTTGAGTGAGTTTCTTAATACTGAGTTCTAATCTGATTGCACTGTGGTCTGAGATACTGTTTCTTATTATTTCCATTCTTTTGCATTTGCTGAGGAGTGTTTTACTTCAAACTATGTGGTCAATTTTAGAATAAGTGTGATGAGGTGCTGAGAAGGATGTATAGTCTCTTGATTTCTGTTTTGTTGATCTGTCTCATATTGATAGTGCAGTGCTAAAGTCTCCCACTATTATTGTGTGAGAGCCTGTTTTTTTACAGGTCTCTAAGAACTTGCTTTATGAATCTGGGTGCTCTTGTATTGGGTACATATATATTTAGAATAGTTAGCTCTTCTTGTTGAATTGATCCCTTTACCATTATGTAATGCCCTAATTTGTCTCTTTTGATCTTTGTTGGTTTCAAGTCTATTTTAACCGAGACTAGGATTTCAACCCCTGCTTTTTTTTTCTCTCTCTCTCTTTCTCCCTTTGCTTGGTAAATTTTCATCCATCCCTTTATTTGGGCCTATGTGTGTCTTTGCACGTGAGATGGGTCTGGTGAATACTGCACACCAATGGGTCTTGTCTCTTTATCCAATTTGCCAGTCTGTGTCTTTTAATTGGGGAATTTAGCTCATTTACATTTAAGTTTTATATTGTTATGTGTGAATTTGATTCTGTCATTATGTTGCTAGCTGGTTATTTTGCCCATTAGTGATGCTCTTTCTTCATAGTGTCAATGGTCTTTACAATTTGGTATCCTTTTGCAGCGGCTGCTACTAGTTGTTCCTTTCCAGGTTTAGTGCTTCCTTCAGGATCTCCTTTAAGGCAGGCCTGGTAGTGACAAAATCTCTCAGCATTTGCTTGTCTGTAAAGGATTTTATTTTTCCTTTGCTTATGAAGCTTAGTTTCATTGGATATGAAATTCTGGGTTGAAAATTCTTTTCTTTAAGGATGTTGAATATTGGCCCCCACTCTCTTCTGACTTGTAGGGTTTCTGCAGAGAGAGCCACTGTTAGTCTGATGGGCTTCCCTTTGTGGTTAACCCAACCTTTCTCTCTAGCTGCCCTTAACATTTTTTTCTTCATTTCAATCTTGGTGAATCTATTATATGTCTTGGGGTTGCTCTTCTTGAGTAGTATCTTTGAATTGTTCTCTGTATTTCCTGAATTTGAATGTTGGCCTGTCTTGCTAGCATGAGGAAGTTCTCCTGGATAATATCCTGAAGAGTGTTTTCCAACCTGGTTCCATTCTCCCATCACTTTCAGGTACACCAATCACGTGTAGGTTTGGTCGTTTTCCATAGTCCCATATTTCTTGGAGGTTTTGTTTATTCCTCTTCATACTTTTTTTTGCTAATCTTGTCTTCATGATTTATTTAATTAAGTTGATCTTCACTCTTGATATCCTTTCTTCTACTTGATCAATTCATCTATTGATACCTGTGTATGCTTCACGAAGTTCTTGTGCTGTGTTTTTCAGCTCCATCAGGTCATTTATGTTCTTCTCTAAAGTGGTTGTTCTAGTTAGCAATTCCTCTAATTTTTTCAAGGTTCTTAGCTTCCTTGCATTGGTTAGAACATGCTCTTTTATCTCAGAGGAGTTTGTTATTACCCACCTTCTGAAGCCTGTTTCTGCCAATTCATCAACTCATTCTTTATCCAGTTTTGTTCCCTTGCTTACAAAGAGCTGTGATCCTTTGGAGTTGAAGAGGCATTCTGGTTTTTGAAATTTTCAGCCTTTTGCACTGGGTTTTCCCCATCTTCGTGGATTTATCTACCTTTCGACTCTGTTGTCAGTGACCTTCGCATGTGATTTCTGCGTGGACCTCCTTTTTGTTGATGTTGATGCTCTTTTTTGTTGTTGTTTGTTTGTTAGTTTTTCTTCAAAGAGTCAGGCCCTTCTGCTGCAGGTCCATTGGAGTTTTCTGGAAGTCCACTCCAGACCCTGTTTACCTGGGTATCACCAGCATAGACGGCAGAACAGGAAAAATTACTGTCTGTTCCTTTTTCTGGAAGCCTTGTCCCAGAGGTGCACCCGCCACATGCCATCCGGAGCTCTCCTGTATGAGGTATCTGTCAACCCCTGCTGGGAGGTGTCTCCCTGTCAAGAGGCACAGGAGTCAGGGACCCACTTGAGGAGGGAGTCTGTCCCTTAGCAAAGCTCAAGTGCTGTGCTGGGAGAACCACTGCTCTCTTCAGAGCCAACAAACAGGAACGTTTAAATCTGCTGAAGGCTGCACCCACAGCTGCCCCTTCCCCCAGGTGCTCTGTCCCAGAGAGATGGGGGTTTTATCTTTAAGCCTCTGACTGAGGCTGCTGCTTTTTTTCTAGAGATGCCCTGACCAGAGAGGAGGAATCTAGAGAGACAGTCTGGCTACAGAGGCTTTGCTGGCTGACTCTTGCACTAAAGGTAGGACCTCACTCCACAGGGAAAGGTCAGGTGATTTTAACAGTCCTGCTCGTAAAGTCCAGTTTCCTGTTATCATTATGCTCTCAGCTTTTCCATAGCAACTCTCAGCATATTTACAATGATCAACATCTTCCAAGCTCAACGTGGGGAAGGCTATTAACTCAAGTCCATGTACTGTTAGGTTAGTTACTTAACCTCTCTGGGCCTCAAATAGTGCTTTTCTTTTATATATATATATTTTTATAATTTTTTATTTTTATTTTTTTATTTTTTACTTTTTTTATTATACTTTAAGTTCTAGGGTACATGTGGATAACGTGCAGGTTTGTTACATATGTATACCTGTGCCATGTTGGTGTGCTGCACCCATCAACTCATCAGCACCCATCAACTCGTCCTTTACATCAGGTATAACTCCCAATGCAATCCCTCCCCACTCCCCAATCCCCATAATAGGCCCTGGTGTGTGATGTTCCCCTTCCCGAGTCCAAGTGATCTCATTGTTCAGTTCCCACCTATGAGTGAGACCATGCGGTGTTTGGTTTCCTGTTCTTGGGATAGTTTGCTGAGAATGATGGTTTCCAGCTGCATCCATGTCCCTACAAAGGACACAAACTCATCCTTTTTGATGGCTGCATAGTATTCCATGGTGTATATGTGCCACATTTTCTTAATCCAGTCTGTCACTGATGGACATTTGGGTTGATTTCAAGTCTTTGCTATTGTGAATAGTGCCACAATAAACATACGTGTGCATGTGTCTTAATAGCAGCATGATTTATAATCCTTTGGGTATATACCCAGTAATGGGATGGCTGGGTCATATGGTACTTCTAGTTCTAGATCCTTGAGGAATCGCCATACTGTTTTCCATAATGGTTGAACTAGTTTACAATCCCACCAACAGTGTAAAAGTGTTCCTATTTCTCCACATCCTCTCCAGCACCTGTTGTTTCCTGACTTTTTAATGATTGCCATTCTAACTGGTGTGAGATGGTATCTCATTGTGGTTTTGATATGCATTTCTCTGATGGCAAGTGATGATGAGAATTTTTTCATATGTCTCTTGGCTGCATAAATGTCTTCTTTTGAGAAGTGTCTGTTCATATCCCTTGCCCACTTTTTGATGGGTTTGTTTGTTTTTTTCTAGTAAATTTGTTCGAGTTCTTTGTAGGTTCTGGATATTAGCCTTTGGCAGATGAGTAGCTTGCAAAAATTTTCTCCCATTCTGTAGGTTGCCTGTTCACTCTGGTGGTAGTTTCTTTTGCTGTGCAGAAGCTCTTTAGTTTAATGAGATCCCATTTGTCAATTTTGGCTTTTGTTGCTGTTACTTTTGGTGTTTTAGGCATGAAATCCTTGCCCATGCCTATGTCCTGAATGCTATTACCTAGGTTTTCTTCTAGAGTTTTTATGGTATTAGGTCTAACATTTAAGTCTCTAATCCATATTGAATTAATTTTCATATAAGGAGTAAGGAAAGGATCCAGTTTCAGCTTTCTACTTATGGCTAGCCAGTTTTCCCAGTACCATTTATTAAAGAGGGAATCCTTTCCCCATTTCTGGTTTCTCTCAGGTTTGTCAAAGATCAGATGGCTGTAGATGTGTGGTATCCTTTCTGAGGACTCTGTTCTGTTCCATTGGTCTATATCTCTTTTGGTACCAGTACCATGCTGTTTTGGTTACTGTAGCCTTGTAGTATAGTCTGAAGTCAGGTAGCGTGATGCCTCCTGCTTTTTTCTTTTGACTTAGGATTGTCTTGGCAAAGAGACTCTTTTTTAGTTCCATATGAACTTTAAAGCAGTTTTTTCCAATTCTGTGAAGAAACTCATTGGTAGCTTGATGGGTATGGCACTGAATCTGTAAATTACCTTGGGCAGTATGGCCATTTTCACGATATTGATTCTTCCTATCCATGAGCATGGTATGTTCTTCCATTTGTTTGTGTCCTCTTTTATTTCACTGAGCAGTGGTTTGTAGTTCTCCTTGAAGAGGTCCTTTACATCCCTTGTAAGTTGGATTCCTAGGTGTTTCATTCTCTTTGAAGCAATTGTGAATGGAAGTTCATTCATGATTTGGCTCTCTGTTTGTGTGTTACTGGTGTATAAAAATGCTTGTGATTTTTGCACATTGATTTTGTATCCTGAGACTTTGCTGAAGTTGCTTATCAGCTTAAGGAGATTTTGGGCTGAGACAATGGGGTTTTCTAAATATACAATCATGTC
Organism: Macaca mulatta; assembly: GCF_049350105.2. NCBI lineage: Eukaryota > Metazoa > Chordata > Mammalia > Primates > Cercopithecidae > Macaca > Macaca mulatta. The sequence goes on along the minus strand of NC_133426.1, from coordinate 71,053,976 downwards.
ATCTGCAAAGAGGGGCAATTTGACTTCTTCTTTTCCTAATTGAATACCCTTGATTTCTTTCTCTTGCCTGATTGCCCTAGCCAGAACTTTCAACACTATGTTGAATAGGAGTGGTGAGAGAGGGCATCCCTGTCTTGTGCCAGTTTTCAAAGGGAATTTTTCCAGTTTTTGCCCATTCAGTATGATATTGGCTGTGGGTTTGTCATAAATAGCTCTTATTATTTTGAGATACATTCCATCAATACCGAATTTATTGAGCATTTTTGGCATGAAGGGCTATTGAATTTTGTCAAAGGCCTTTTGTGCATCTATTGAGATAATCATGTGGTTCTTGTCTTTGGTTCTGTTAATATGCTGGATTACGTTTATTGACTTGCATATGTTCAACCAGCCTTGCATCCCAGGGATGAAGCCCACTTGATCATGGTGGATAAGCTTTTTGATGTGCTGCTGGATCTGGTTTGCCAGTATTTTATTGAGGATATTTGCATCGATGTTCATCAGGGATATTGGTCTAAAATTCTCTTTTTTTGTTGTATCTCTGCCAGGCTTTGGTATCAGGATGATGTTGGCCTCATAAAATGAGTTAGAGAGGATTCCCTCTTTCTATTGATTGGAATAGTTTCAGAAGGAATGGTACCAGCTCCTCCTTGTACCTCTGGTAGAATTCAGCTGTGAATCCATGTGGTCCTGGACTTTTTTCGGTTGGTAGGCTGTTAATTATTGCCTCAATTTCAGAGCCTGCTATTGGTCTATGCAGTTATTCAGCTTCTTCCTGGTTTAGTCTTGGGAGAGTGTACGTGTCCAGGAAATTATCCATTTCTTCTAGATTTTCTAGTTTATTTGCATAGAGGTGTTTATAGTATTCTCTGATAGTAGTTTGTATTTCTGTGGGGTCGGTGGTGATATCCCCTTTATCATTTTTTATTGCATCTATTTGATTCTTCTCTCTTTTCTTGTTTATTAGTCTTGCTAGTGGTCTGTCAATTTTGTTGATCTTTTCAAAAAACCAACTCCTGGATTCATTGATTTTTTGGAGAGTTTTTTGTGTCTCTATCTCCTTCAGTTCTGCTCTGATCTTAGTTATTTCTTGCCTTCTGCTAGCTAGCTTTCGAATGTGTTTGTTTTTGCTTCTCTAGTTCTTTTAATTGTGATGTTAGAGTGTCAATTTTAGATCTTTCCTGCTTTCTCTTGTGGGCATTTAGTGCTATAAATTTCCCTCTACACACTGCTTTAAATGTGTCCCAGAGATTCTGGTATGTTGTATCTTTGTTCTCATTGGTTTCAAAGAACATCTTTATTTCTGCCTTCATTTCGTTATGTACCCAGTAGTCATTCAGGAGCATGTTGTTCAGTTTCCATGTAGTTGAGCGGTTTGGATTGAGTTTCTTAGTCCTGAGTTCTAGTTTGATTGCACTGTGGTCTGAGAGGCAGTTTGTTATAATTTCTGTTCTTGTACATTTGCTGAGGAGTGCTTTACTTCCAATTATGTGGTCAATTTTGGAATAAGTGTGATGTGGTGCTGAGAAGAATGTATATTCTATTGCTTTGGGGTGGAGAGTTCTGTAGATGTCTATTAGGTCTGCCTGCTACAGAGATGAGCTCAATTCCTGGATATCCTTGTTAACTTTCTGTCTTGTTTATCTGTCTAATGTTGACAGTGGAGTGTTGAAGTCTCCCATTATTATTGTATGGGAGTCTAAGTCTCTTTGTAAGTCTCTAAGGACTTGCTTTATGAATCTGGGTGCTCCTGTATTGGGTGCATATATATTTAGGATAGTTAGCTCTTCGTGTTGAATTGATCCCTTTACCATTATGTAATGGCCTTCTTTGTCTCTTTTGATCTTTGATGGTTTAAAGTCTGTTTTATTAGAGACTAATATTGCAACCCCTGCTTTTCTTTGTTCTCCATTTGCTTGGTAAATCTTCCTCCATCCCTTTATTTTGAGCCTATGTATGTCTCTGCATGTGAGATGGGTCTCCTGAATACAGCAGACTGATGGGTCTTGACTCTTTATCCAGTTTGCCAGTCTGTGTCTTTTAATTGGAGCATTTAGTCCATTTACATTTAAGGTTAATATTGTTATGTGTGAACTTGATCCTGCCATTATGATATTAACTGGTTATTTTGCTCGTTAGTTAATGCAGTTTCCTCCTAGCCTCGATAGTCTTTACATTTTGGCATGTTTTTGCAATGGCTAGTACAGGTTGTTCCTTTCTATGTTTAGTGCTTCCTTCAGGGTCTCTTTTAAGGCAGGCCTGGTGGTGACAAAATCTCTAAGCATTTGCTTATCTGTACAGGATTTTATTTCTCCTTCACTTATGAAACTTAGTTTGGCTGGATATGAAATTCTGGGTTGAAAAATCTTTTCTTTAAGAATGTTAAATATTGGCCCCCACTCTCTTCTGGCTTGGAGAGTTTCTGCCGAGAGATCTGCTATTAGTCTGATGGGCTTCCCTTTGTGGGTAACCCGACCTTTCTCTCTGGCTGCCCTTAAGATTTTTTCCTTCATTTCAACTTTGGTGAATCTGGCAATTATGTGTCTTGGAGTTGCTCTTCTCGAGGAGTATCTTTGTGGCATTCTCTGTATTTCCTGAATTTGAATGTTGGCCTGCCTTACTAGGTTGGGGAAGTTCTCCTGGATGATATCCTGCAGAGTGTTTTCCAACTTGGTTCCATTTTCCCCCTCACTTTCAGGCACCCCAATCAGACGTAGATTTGGTTTTTTTACATAATCCCATACTTCTTGCAGGCTTTGTTCATTTCTTTTTCTTCTTTTTTCTTTTGGTTTCTCTTCTCGCTTCATTTCATTCATTTGATCCTCCATCGCTGGTACTCTTTCTTCCAGTTGATCGAGTCGGTTACTGAAGCTTGTGCATTTGTCACGTATTTCTCGTGTCATGGTTTTCATCTCTGTCCATTCGTTCATGGCCTTCTCTGCATTCATTATTCTAGTAATCAATTCTTCCACTTTATTTTCAAGATTTTTAATTTCTTTGCGCTGGGTACGTAATTCCTCCTTTAGCTCTGAGAAGTTTGATGGACTGGAGGCTTCTTCTCTCATCTCGTCAAAGTCATTCTCCTTCCAGCTTTGATCCGTTGCTGGTGATGAGCTGCATTCCTTTGCAAGGGGCGATGCACTCTTATTTTTTGAATGTCCAGCTTTTCTGCCCTGGTTTTTCCCCATCTTTGTGGTTTTATCTGCTTCTGGTCTTTGATGATGGTGACGTACTGATGGGGTTTTGGTGTGGGTGTCCTTCCTGTTTGTTAGTTTTCCTTCTAACAGTCAGGAACCTCAGCTGTAGGTCTGTTGGAGATTGCTTGAGGTTCACTCCAGACCCTCTTTGCCTGGGTATCAGCAGCAGAGGCTGCAGAAGTTAGAATAATGCTGAACAGCGAGTGTACCTGTCTGATTCTTGCTATGGAAGCTTCCTCTCAGGGGGTGTACTCCACCGTGTGAGGTGTGGAGTGTCGGTCTGCCCCTAGTGGGGGATGTCTCCCAGTTAGGCTACTCAGGGGTCAGGGACCCACTTTAGCAGACAGTCTGTCTGTTCTCAGATCTCAACCTCCATGTTGGGAGATCCACTGCTCACTTCAAAGCTGTCAGATAGAGTCATTTGCGTCTGCAGAGGTTTCAGCTGCTTTTTGTTGTTGTTGTTGTTTTTGTTGTTTAGCTGTGCCCTGTCCCCAGAGGTGGAGTCTACAGAGACAGGCAGGACTCCTTGAGCTGCTGTGAGCTCCACCCAGTTCAAGCTTCCCAGCCGCTTTGTTTATCTACTTAAGCCTCAGCAATGGCGGGCGCCCCTCCCCCAGCCTGGCTGCTGCCTTGCTGGTAGATCGCCGACTGCTGTGCTAGCAATGAGGGAGGCTCCGTGGACGTGGGACCCTCCTGGCAAGGTGTGGGATATAGTCTCCTGGTTTGCCCGTTTGCTAAGATCCTTTGTAGAGCGCAGTATTGGGGTGGGAGTTACCCGATTTTCCAGGTGTTGTGTGTCTCAGTTCCCCTGGCTAGGAAAAGGCATTCCCTTCCCCCTTGTGTTTCCCAGGTGAGGTGATGCCTCGCCCTGCTTCAGCTCTTGCTGGTCGGGCTGCAGCAGCTGACGAGCACTGATTGTCAGGCACTCCCTAGTGAGATAAACCCAGTACCTCAGTTGAAAATGCAGAAATCACCTGTCTTCTGCGTCACTCGCGCTGGGAGTTGGAGACTGGAGCTGTTCCTATTTGGCCATCTTGCTCCGCCCCCTCAACAGCTAAATAGTCCTTTTCTTATAGCATTGTCGCGAAGATTCAGTTAGCTAATACATGTTAAGCACCTAAAGGAGTACCTGAAAAGTATTCAATTAGTGGTAGTCATGCGGAAGATATTAGTAATGATGATTAGCTTCCTGAGAAGCCAAGGATGATGATGATGATGATGATGATGAAGATGATGATGATGATGATGAAGATGATGATGATGATGATAAAGACTTACTCAGAATTCCAAATGTGCAAAATCAGACGGTGCAATGGGTGAAGGGTTGTCCTTGTATAGGGTCTCCCATAAAGGGCAAGCAGACAGCTAGGAGTCATGGTGCCTTTCCTGAAGATTGAGAAGACTCTGAGGCTCAGCTGCCACCAGTCATTTAACCTGTTTAATGGTTGTAAAGGACACAGGCCCTTCCTGAAAACTAAGTAAAATTTCCCTTTTTTACTACATTCTGTTCTGCTTATGGCTGGGAAGAGAAGTCCATCCTTAAACAAGTACTCCCCATCAGTAGTCTAGGATCTCTTGCACTTCAGTGATTTCCATATTGCACAGTACAGGGAAATGACACTGACTCAGGAGCCAATTGTTTCTGTGTTCAAATCCCAGATCTTCTATTTAGTAGCAGTGCATTCTTGAGCAAGTTATTAAACTTCTCTGATCTCCTGTTTTTCTCATCTGTAAAATTTAGATAATACCTGCTGTGTGGGGTTGCAGCACAAGTATACATATGTAACAAACCTGCACGTTATGCACATGTACCCTAGAACTTAAAGTACAATAATAATAATTTAAAAATAAAAAATTTAAAAAAAGAGTGATGGAAAGAATCATCATTCATTGGATACCCATAATGTTGTGGATTTTGTCCTAAGTGCTTTCATATACTTAATTACATAAGGGATGCAGCATAGTATAATCGCTAAGAGCATGGATACTAAAGCCAGATAGTCTGGATTCATGTCTCAGCAAATTCCATTTGCTAACTATGTGACCTTTGGTGAACTCACTAACTTCCTGAAATCTCAGTACCCCAATTTGTAAAATAGAGATAATAGTAGAATTTACCTTATTGGATTGTTATGGAGAATAAATGAGTTAATATTCATAATGTGAACATAAAAAGCATTATTTGAATGTTTGATAAATAACTAAACAAATCAAATATTCCTACCAACACTCAGTGTCATCAACTTAGAGACAAAAATATTGAGGTTGGGAGAGGTCAAGTGTCTTTACATTTGGGTCTGTCTGATCCTACTGTATCCCAAAAATGCCTGGAAGAGTATGTGATACAACTACGTCCTTAATAACATTTCATTCTCTTCCTCTAGACTTGGAGTTTGAAGGCTTGAATCTTTTCTTGGCTCAGAGTCAATGAGGAGAGGAGGAAAATTGATGAGACAAAGTCACACGCTACAATAAGAAGCCACTGGGGTTAATTCTCCCCACCCAGTGTTCAAGCTAGCCTTTGCCCTCTTGACAGGCACATATATTAGTGTTTCCCCTGATTGTCTGCCTTCATTCTCTACTAAATCTGAGCTCCCAGAGAATGGATCCTGTATCCTCAACTGCCTAAACCACTCTCCTCTACCAGTAGGTACTGAGCTGCTGAGACTGAGAAAGCCTTTCAGAAGCATATTACAGATGAGCTCCTTTATTCCTAAAAAAATAGTTTCTCATCTGTCTCTCAGTTTGGGTCTCTAACTGAAGCTGGAGATAGGAAAGTGAGAACTGGCACAGGTCATCCAACCACTGCTTCCCCTAGGACACTGCCAGGCAGATTTCACCTAAATTAGGCTGCAATTGTGGAGGACAGTAGACAGGGGGCAGTCAGAAGGGGTGCCATTAATTGTTCAATCCCAGACTTATTTCCAGCCGCCTTGGTACTAAGCCATGACAAGAAAGAGATGCCTTTCAGGAGAGCAGAACTAACCCTAATTCAACTTAATTACTGTTTTCCAGGTTGTAGTAAATGGCATTTCAATGCATTGCTAATTCTGATACGTGTGCACACGTGCATACTACACACAACTCTCTTCACCCTCTGGCTTTTTGTCCCCTCATGTCCCTCATTCCTCAGCCCCAATATCAGGCTTTATCATTTGTGCATTGGGAAATTCTTGTGATTAAAAAAAAAGTTCCTATTCTGGCAGCTTGTCTCTCAACAACTTTCCTTAGTACTTTGTCACTCTGTCATTTCCCAGAGGCCTACTGCATGTCAAGTGCATATCACTCCCTGCCTTGCTAAGTTTTGGAGAGTCAAAGACATATGAGACACATTTTCCTGTATCCATACATACTCTTCCCTCTCATCTCTGGACCAGCCAAAGCCAATCCCTACATCTTTGTGTGGACCCACCTTTTTCTGCTCACTCAAGCCCTACTAATTCCATCACTTATCCATCCTCTTTCCCCCAATCCCAACCTTTACCCTGGATTATGAACAAGCTCAATTAGTGCTCATCTTTTAGAAAAAAAAAAAAAGGAAAGAAAGAAAGAAGGAAAGGAAACAAAAAGAGACACCCCTGTTAAGACTTTATGTTTCTCACATCCCACCCTCTCTCCTTCTGTATTTTATTCAAACTTCTACATAGACTTCTAGATAGTCTGTGCCAACTGTCTCCACTTCTTTATACACATCTCCATCACTATAATTTACCTTTGTTTTCCAATCTATGAAGAACCTCTGAGAAAACTCAAATTACTTTCACATTATGGAAGTCAATGGACTTGAGTTGATCCTACTTGATCTTTCTTTGCCTACTGTATGATTAACTCTTCTTGCACTGATGACACTCCCTGGCTTCTTGCAATGCTCTGTATAGGTTCTTTCTCCTACCATGGCGACTCTTTTGTATTCTTCTTTGTAGATTCTTATACCTCTGACCGCTTTCTGGAAGCTGATCTACCTTGAGGTGTCAACCTCAGCTCTCTTTTTGCATGTTACAACAAATTCTTTGAGAGATATCATCCACTTCCTGATTTCAACAGCCCCTCTACAACAATCACCTGCATTTCTGTATGCAGATTTCCCACCTGAGCTCTAGACAAGTAGGAGAATAATGACAATGGGCATTTATTGAGCACTTGCCATGTGCCAAAAACCATGCCTAATATTTTACATGCATTTTATCATGGAATCTTCACAAAAGCTTTATGGAGGCAGGGATATTTTTTGTTTTCCTCCTCATTTTAATTATTAAGAAAAATGAAGCTCAATTGCTTAATTAATTTGCCTAATGCAGCAGTTAATAAGTGGTAGAATTAGGACTTAAATTTGAATCTGTTCAACCTCAGAGTTTTTGTTGTTAACCACTTTACTACTAGGTAGAAAATAACCCCATGATTTCCCAAGATAATGGTACAGAATTCTTCACATGGAGAGCTTATTTTCAGCTTTTGCAGAAAGACTGGGAAATTAAAGATAAATCCACACAGAAAGCACTGTGAAAGCTGTGGAAAATTTGGACAGGTGGAACCAGAGAAGAAAGGGTTTTCCAGGCTAAGGCAGCAACACAACCCAAAGGCTGAGGTGCAGAAAAATATACAGTTCTCATGCTGGGCAAAACAGCTTGGTCTTTTCTTCAGTATAGTTTTACATAGCAACACGAAAGGTGGATGTGAGAGAGAGACAAAGGCAGAGAGATCATCTAGGAGGCTACTGAAATAGTTAAGGCAAAAGTGTCTTAACTAAGACAATGCATTAGGGATTGTGTGAGAGGAACAGATTTAGCCAAAATTCAGAAGGGAGAAAAAGGGCTCCTGGGGAAGGAAGAAAACAAAAAACGATTGCCACAATGAGGGAGAAGGTTTAATTCAGAACCTGAGGCCCAGCGTCTTCCTCTTCATGTTTAGCAAGGGATGAAGATAAAATAAATGACTAGAGCATTTCTGGCCTGTAACATTAGGAGGTTTAGTGCAAACTTGTCAATGCTTCAGGAATGTAGACCTGAATCCCAGCCCCTGAATGGTGTAATTTTTTTCCCCGGGGTCAAATGAGTAGTTTTGAAGAGGTACTTTGCTAATTGGGAATTGTGACTTCCACAGTATAATCAGTTGCTAGGAGCTAGAGTTTTTCTCCCTAGAAATCACCCCACATAGAAATTGGGTATATTGGCCAGTGTAGTGGGGGGAAATCCAGGCTGGGCTGAGGCATGGAGAGAGAGCTATTCCCTACACAACTCTGGTAGCCCCCTGATGCTAGGACAGGGACTTCCCTTTTGAGAAAAGCTTTGAAGAATGAGGACCCAACACTTCCCTGTGGTCCCATATGGGCTGTGAGATAGGGGTTGGTGGTTGGTGGTAAGAATTATAGATGAGAAATATTTACTATACTTGATACTTCTGAATTGTTTTATTTTTAATAAGTATGTTTGACCTTTGTAATGAAACCAGACCATGCATACCACTACACACCCACTAAAATGGCTAATACAATATTAAAGACTGATGACATCAAATGTTGATGAGGAAGTGGAGCAACCAATACTCTCATACACTGCCTGAGAGAATGTAAAATCTTAAAATCAATCACTTTGGAAAAGGCCTGGAAGTTTCTTTTAAAATGAAATAGTCACCAGCACTATAGTGCAACACTATATCCCAGTAGTACATATAACTACTAGACATGTACTTAAGAGAAATTTAAAATGTCCATTAATGTCTTACATATGAATGTTCATTGCAGTTTTTTCCATGGCAACTCCAATCTAAATACAGCTCAGGTGCCTATCAATAAAAGAATGGATAAGACACTCAGGAACAAGATGGCAGATAGGAGACAGGGCTAATGTGCAGCTCCCCTTGGAAGGACAGAACGGAAGGTGAGGACTCACACCACAATCTTTTGCTGCTATAACCACCACAGCAACATACCAGGAAAACAGAGAATTCAAAGATCCTTTGAAAGAAGCAGCACAGCACTGCAAATTCTGCAAAACTGTGAGTTTCCAAAGTGTGAGAAGGGAAAACCTGCCTCTGAACACACATTCCCACTAGGGAGTCTGAAAATCCAGATCATAGGAGAAGGACTTAACCTTACCTAGAGTAGAAATGGATTTGGGGAATCATATGAAATATAATAGTAGAAGTCACAGTGGGAAGTGCCTTGGTGGTACTCCCAGTCTCCAGCTCGAGTTCAGGGAAGCCATCCCTGACTATACCTCACAAGGTCCCTTGAGGTAGGCAGCCAGCAGAATTAGGGAAGGGTCATGTGGTGAAGAAAGCTTCCAATTAAAATTGGTAGTGGTTTTAACTGGTCAAAAATTTTCTTGAGTGAAGTCTGGGAGATGAGTGGGACCTGAGTCAGATATGAGTACAGGAGCACAGGAGCCTCTTCCAACAGAGGGGGGAGAGAAGAAGGGCCTAGGTCCAAAAGCCAGGCTTGCTTTCCCAGCAGGGAAGTTTATGGCCTGGGGCAAGTTCTGAGCAGGGCACTGAGGGGGTGAGACCAGCCTTGCCAACTGCATGGGAGCTCGGTGAGGCCTCTTGCTATTGTCTATTTCCCACTTCCCCGACAAAGTATATGACACAGCAGAGGCAGCCAAGATCTCCTCTGGAACATAACCCCATTGGGCCCAAGAACCACCTCCCATATCCCCCACAGTGGCCATGGCAAGCCCTGCCCAAGGAGAGTCTGAGCCCAAACCCACCTAACCCTGACTCCACTTGATGGTATTTCTTGGCCCACCCTGATGACCAAACACAATGGATAGAAACTCTGGTGGTCTCTTGAAAGTGCCACTGCCTGCCTGGAAGTCGACCAACTCAGATCATTACAGCAACTCATGACAGGATAACCCTGATCCTAGGAAGGATAAGATAATATCTAATTCTACTTCCTGCAACATCCTGGCTAACCAGAGGTCCAGAGGACAACTTCACTTCTGGCATAACCAGCATTGGAGATAGCCAGCACACTAAACATATCTACAACCAAGGACTTTTACAGAGTCTAACTTCACTTCCCTGCCAGCTCTACCAGTGCAGGTGCTGATATCCATGGCTAGAAGACCTGAAGATGGATCACATCACAGGACTCTTTGCAGACATTCCCCAGCACCAGCCTGGAGCCTGGTAGCCCCACTGGGTGGGTAGACCCAGAAGAGCAATAATGTTCACTGCAGTCTGGTTCTTAGGAAGGATCATCTCTAGGGAAAGGGGGAGAGCACCACATCAAGGGATCACCTGATAGAGCAAAAGAATCTGAGATGACCTTGAGTTTCAGACCTCTCCACTGAAATAGTCTACCCAAATAAGAAGGAACCAGAAAAGTAATTCTGTTAATATGACAAAACAGGGTTCTATAACACTCTCAAATGATCACACAAGCTCCCCAGCAATTGATCTAAAGCAAAAATAAGTCTCTGAATTGCCACATAAAGAATTCAGAAGGTTGATTATTAAACTACTCAAGGAGATACCAGAGAAAGGTGAAAACAAACTTTAAGAAATTAAAAAAACAAAAACAACCAGGATCTGGATGAAAAATTTTCCAGATAAATATATAGCATAAAGAAAAAACAATCAGAGTGTCTGGAAATGAAAGACACACATAGAGAAATACAAAATGCGTGAAAGTTTCAACAATAGACTAGAACAAGTAGAACAAGTAGAAGAAAGACCCTCAGAGCTCAAAGACAAGGCTTTTGAATTAGCCCAAACAGACAAAGACAAGTAAAAAAATGAACAAAGTATCCAATAAATTTGGGATTATTAAAATGGCCAAACCTAAGAAAAATTGATGTTCCTGAAGAAGAAGAGAAATCTAAAAGTTTTGAAAACTTATTTGAGGGAATAATTGAGGAAACTTATTTGGCCTTGCTAGAGACCTAGACATCAAATACAAGAAGTTGAAAGAACTCCTCAGAAATTAATTGCAAAAAGATCATCACCTAGGTGCATAGTCATCAGATTATCTAAAGTCAAGACAGAGGTAAGAATCTTAAGAACTGTCAGACAAAAGCATCAGATAACCTATAAAGCAAAACCTATCAGTTTAACAGCAGGTTTGTTGACAGAAACCTTACAAGCCAGAAGAGATTGGGGTCCCATTTTTAGCCTCCTGAAACAAAATAATTGCCAGCCAAAAATTTTGTATTCAGCAAAACTAAGCTTCATACATGAAGAAGAGATAAAGTCTTTTTCAGACCAAGAAATGCTGAGAGAGTCACCATTACTAAGCCAGTACTACAAGAAATGCTAAAAGGAGTCCTAAATGTTGAAACAAAAGCTTGATATACACCAAAATGGAACCTCCTTAAAGCATAAATCTCACAAGGCCTACAAAACAGTATCACAATGCAAATAAACCAAAGTATTAAGGCAACAACTAGCATGATTAATAGAACAGCCCCTCACATATCCATACTTACACAGAATGTAAATTGCCTAAATGGTCCACTGAAAAGATACAGAATGGCAGAATGGATAAAAATCCACCAATCAAGAATCTGCTGCCTTCAAGAGACTCACGTAACACATAAGGACTCATAAACTTAAGACAAAGGGGAAGAAAAAGATATTCTACCCAAATGGAAACCAAAATTGAACAGGAGTCACTATTCTTATATCAGACAACTGTTGTTTGATGCAACAACAGTAAAAAGAAAGAAAGAAAAAAAAAAAAAGACAAGAACAATAAACCCCGAAAGGATTAGTCCAACAGGAAAATATCACAATCCTAAATATATGTGCACCTAACACTGGAGATCCCAAATTTATAAAACAATTACTATTAGACCTAAGAAATGAGATACATGGCAACAAAATATTGATGGGAACTTCACTCCACTGGAAACACTAGACAGGTTATCAATGCAGAAAGTCAACAAAGAAACAATGGACTTAAACTATACCTTAGAACAAATGAACTTAACAGATATTTACAGAGCATTTTATCCAACAACTGCAGAGCATATGGCATTTTCTTCAGCACATGGAAGATTCTCCAAAATAAACCATATGATAGGTCACAAAACAAGTCTCAATAAACTTAAGAAAATTATATCAAGTATCCTCTTCATTCACAGTGAAATAAAACTGGAAATTAACTACAAAAGGAACCCACAAAACTATACAAATACATGGAAATTACCTAATCTGCTCTTGAATGAGCTTTGAGGGTACAATGAAATCAAAATAGAAATTAAAAATTTCTGTGAGCCAAATAACGGTGGCACAATATATCAAAACCTCAGGGATTCAGCAAAAGTAAATCTTAGAGGAAAGTTCATAGTATTAAACGCCTACATCAAAAAGTTTGGAAGAGTACTAATGGACAACTGAATGTCACACCTCAAGGAACCAGAGCAACAAGAACAAACTAAACCCAACCCCAGAAGAGGAAAACAAATAACAAAGATCAGAGCATAGTCAATGAAATTGAAACAAATAAACAAAAAATACAAAAGATAAATAAAACAGAAAGCTGGTTTTTTGAGAAGATAAACAAACGTGATAGACTGTCAGTGAGATTAACCAAGAAAAGAAAATGGAAGATCCAAGTAAGCTCAATTAGAAATGAAATGGAAGACATTACAACAAATACCACAGAAATACAAAAGATCATTCAAGGCTATTATGAACACCTTTACACAGACAAACTAGAAAATCTAGAAGAGATAGACATATTTCTGGAAACATACAACCCTCCTAGATTGAATCAGGAAGAAATAGAAACTCTGAACAGACCAATAAGAAATAGCCAGATTAAAACAGTAGTTGTAAAAATTGCCAACAATAACAATAACAACAAAAAGCCCAGGACTTTTTTGGAATACTGTCAGTGTTCCAAAAGATAGAGAAGGAAGGAATCCTCTGTAAACCATTATATGAAGCCAGTATCAACCTAATATCAAAAATAGGACAGAGTTAAACCAAAAAAGAAAACCACACAGCAATATCCCTGATGAACATAGATTTAAAAATCCTCAAGAAAATACTAGCTAACCAAATTCAACAGCATATCAAAAACACAATATACCACGATCAAGTGGGTTTTATCCCAGTGGTTTCACATATGCAAGTCAATAAATGTGATACATCACATAAACAGAATTATAAACAAAAATTATTATTTCAATAGATGCAGACAAAGCATTTGATGAAATCCAGCATCCCTTTGTGATGAAAACCCTCGACAATATTTTCACAGAAAGGACATACCTCAATGTAATAAAAGCCATCTATGACCAACTCACAGCCAACATTATACTCAATGGGGAAAAGTTGAAATTATTCCTTCTGAGAACTGGATCAAGACAAGAATCCCCACTTTCACCACCTCTATTAACATAGTATCAGAGATCCCAGCCAAAGCTATCAAAGAAGAGAAAGAAAGAAAGGACATTCAGGCCAGGCATGGTGGCTCACAACTGTAATCCCAGCATCTTGGGAGGCCAAGGCAGGTGGATCATTTGAGGTCAGGAGCTCAAGACCAGCCTGGCCAACATGGAGAAACTCCATCTTTACTAAGAATACAAAAATAATTAGCTGGGTGTGGTGGCACGTGCCTGTAATCCCAACTCATTGGGAGGCTGAGGTAGGAGAATCACTTGAACCTGGGAGATGGAGGCTGCAGTGAGCCAACATCACACCACTGCACTCAAGCCTGCGTGATAGAGTGAGACTCTGTCTCAAAAAAAAAAGGAAAAGAACATTAAAAAAAAGAAAGGGCATCCAAATCAGTAAAGAGAAAGTCACTGTTCACTGATAATATGATCATATACCTAAAAAACCCTAAAGACTTATCTAAAAGACTCCTAGACCTGATAAATGAATTCAGTACAGTTTCAGGAACAAAACCAATGTACACAAATCAGTAGCATTACTATATAGCCCCAACAACCAAGCTGATAAACAAATCAAGAAGTCAATCCCTTTTACAACAGTTGCAAAAAATAAAATACTTAGAAATATACCTGACCAAGGAGGTGGAAGATCTCTACGAGAAAAACTACAAAACTGCTAAAAGAAAACATAGATGACACAAACAAATGGAAGCACATCCCATGCTCATGGATGAGTAGAATCAATATTGTGAAAATGACCATACTGCCAAAAGCGATCTACAGAGTCAATGGAATTTCCACCAAAATAGCATCATGATTTGATATAGTTTGGCTATGTCTCCACCCAAATCTCATCTTGAATTGTAGCTGCCATGATTCCCACATGTCATGATAGGGACTTTGTGGGAGATAATTGAATCATGGCAGTGGGTCTTTCCTGTGCTGTTCTCATGATAGTGAATAAGTCTCATGAGATCTGATGGTTTTATAAAGGGGAGTTCCTCTGCACAACCTCTCTTGTGCCTACCATGATGTAAGACGTATCTTTGTTCCTCATTCACCTTCTGCCATGATTTTGAGGCCTCCCCAGCCGTGTGGAACTGTGAATCAATTAAACCTCTTTCCTTTATAAATTAACCAGTCCCAGGTACATCTTTATTAGCAGCATGAGAACAGGCAAATGCAGTAAAATGGCACTGGGTAGTGGGATGCTACTGTAAAGATACCAGAAAATGTGGAAGCAACTTTGGAACTAGGTAACAGGCAGAGGTTGAAACAGTTTCAAGGGCTCGGAAGAAGATAGGAAGATGTGGGAAAGTTTGGAACTTCCTGGAGACATGCCGAATGACTCTGACCAAAATGCTGATAGTGATATGTACAATCAAGTACAGGCTGATGTGGTTTCAGATGGAGATGAGGAACTTGTTGGGAACAGGAGTAAAGGTCACTCTTCTATGCAAGGAGGCTGGCAGCATTTTGCCCCAGCCCTAGAGATCTGTGGAACTTTGAAATAGAGGGATGATTTAGGATATCTGGCAGAACAAATTTCTAAGTGGCAGAGCATTCAAGAGGAAGCACAGCATAAAAGTTTGGAAAATGTGCAGTCTGACAATGCAATATAAGAGGAAACTTCATTTTTCTGGGGAGAAATGCAAGCCAGCTACAGAAATTTGCATAAGAAGGAGCCAAAGGTTAATCACCAGGACAATGAGAAAAAGGTCTCCAGGGCATGTCAGAGACTTTCAAAGCAACCCCTCCCATCAAAGGCCTGGAGGCCTAGGAGGAAAAAATGGTTTACTGAGCCAGGACCAGGGCCTTGCTGCTTTGTGTAGTCTCAGGATGTGATGCTCTGTGTCCTAGCTGTGGCTAACAGGGACAAATGTAGAGCTCAGGCTGTTGCTCAGAGGGTGCAAGCCTCAAGCTTTGGCAGCTTACATGTGGTGTTGGACCTGTAGGTGCACAAAAGTCAAAAATTGAGGTTAGGGAACTTCTGCCAAGATGTCAGAGGATGTGTGGAAATTCCTGGCTGTCTAGGCAGAGGTATGCTGCAGTGGCATAGCCCTCATGGAGAACCTCTGCTAGGGCAGTGCAGGAAGGAAATGTGAGGTGGGAGCTCCCACACAGGGTCCCCCCTAGGGCACTACCAAGTGGAACTGTGAGAAGAGGTCCACTGTCCTTCAGACCCCAGAGTGGTAGATTCACTGAAAGCATGCATCGTGTGCTTGGAAAAGTCACAGACACGCAATGCCAGCTTGTGAAAGCAGCTAGGGTGAGGGGTTGTACTCTGCAAAGCCACAGGGGTGTAGTCGCCCAAGACCATGGGAGCCCACCTCTTGCATCAGCATGCCCTGGATGCCCTGGATTCAAAGGTCATTTTGGAGCTTTAAGATTTGACTACCCCACTGAATTTCCGAGTTGCATGAGACCTGTAGCCCCTTCATTTTGGCCAATTTCTCCCATTTGAAATGGTTGTATTTACCCAATGCTGCCATTGTATTTTGGAAGTAACTACCTTGCTTCTGATTTTACAGGCTCATAGGCAGAAGGGACTTGCCTTGTCTCAGATAAGACTTCAGACTATGGATGTTTGAGTTAATGCTGAAATAAGTTAAGACTTTCGGGGACTGTTGGGAAGGCATGAACTGTTTTGAAATGTGAGAACATGAGATTTGAGGTCAGGGACAGAATGATACAGTTTTGCTGTGTCACCACCCAAATCTCATTTTGAATTGTAGCTCCCACAATCCCCACATGTTGTGGGGGGACCCAGTGGTAGGTAATTGAATCATGGGGATAGGTCTTTTCTGTGCTGTTCTTGTGATAGTGAATAAGTCTGACAAGATCTAATGGTTTTATAAAGGGAATTTCCCCTGTACACCCTCTCTTTTTCCTGCTACTCAGCCATAAGAAGGAATGAAATAATGGCATTCACAGCAACCTGGATGCAGGTGGAGACCATTATTCTAAGTAACATAACTCGGGGATGGAAAACCAAATATCTTATGTTTTCACTTATAAGTGGCAGTTAAGTTATGAGGATGCAAAGGCATACGAATGATATAATGGATTTTGGGGACTCAGGTGGAAGGGCAGGAGTGGGGTGAGGGATAAAAGTCTACACACTGAATACAGCGTACACTGCTCGGGTGATGGGCATATCAAAATCTCAGAAATTACTGTTAAAGAACTTATCCATGTAATCAACAGTCAAAATTATGTTCCCCAAAAACTATTGAAATAAAAAAGAACAGATAAACAAACTATGACACATTTATACAAAAGAATACTATTTAGCAAGAAAAAGAAACAAATTCTTGATATAGTGGACAACATACGGATCTTAAAAAAACACTTATGCTGACTGAAAGAAGTCAGACACAAGAGTAAATCCTGTATGATTACATTCTATAAGAAGTTCTAGAAGAGGCAAAATGAATTTATAGGGAAAGAAATTAGAACAATGTTTCTGAAGGATTAGATGTTAGGATTAACAGGGAAGAGGAATGAGGAAAGTTTCCGGGATGGTGGTTTTGATGGAAGTTCTCAGGACCACTTCCATGTTAGAAGATTTTATAGGAGGACTCACAGGTTTCAGCATCATGATTCAATCCAGTCCATGTTCATGATTTATTACAGTTAAAGGATACAAAGCAAGAGCAGCCAAATAAAAGGGAGATGGGGTAAAGTCAGAGGAAACCAGGTATAGGCTTCCAAGAGTCATTTTCAGTGGAATCGCACAGGACACACACAATTGCACCAACAATTAGCTGTGACAACACTGTAAAATAATGCCTATCAGGAAGGTCACTGGAGACTCAGTGTGCTGACTTTTTTTAAAATTATACTTTAAATTTTAGGGTACATGTGCACAATGTGCAGGTTTGTTACAAATGTATACATGTGCCATGTTGGTGTGCTGCACCCATTAACTCGTCATTTACATTACGTATATCTCCTAATGCTATCCCTCCTCTCTCCTCCCTCCCCACAATAGGCTGCGGTGTGTGATGTTCCCCCTCCTGTGTCCAAGGGATCTCGTTGATCAATTCCCACCTATGAGTGAGAACATGCAGTGTTTGGTTTTCTGTTTCTGTGATAGTTTGATGAGAATGATGGTTTCCAGCTGCATCCATGTCCCTACAAAGGACACAAACTCATCCTTTTTTATGGCTGCATAGTATTCTATGGTGCATATGTGCCACATTTTCTTAATCCAGTCTGTCACTGATGGACATTTAGGTTGATTCTAAGTCTTTGCTATTGTGAATAGTGCCACAATAAACATAAGTGTGCATGTGTCTTTATAGCAACATGATTTATAATCCTTTGGGTATAACCCCAGTAATGTGATGGCTGGGTCAAATGGTATTTCTAGTTCTAGATCCTTGAGGAATCTTCACACTGTTTTCCACAATGGTTGAACTAGTTTACAGTCCCACCAACAGTGTAAAAGTGTTCCTATTTCTCCACATCCTCTCCAGCACCAGTTGTTTCCTGACTTTTTAATGATTGCCATTCTAACTGGTGTGAGATAGTATCTCATTGTGGTTTTGATTTGCATTTCTCTGATGGCAAGTGATGATGAGCATTTTTTCATGTGTCTGTTGGCTGTATGAATGTCTTCTTTTGAGAAATGTCTGTTCATATCCTTTGTCCACTTTTTGATGGGGTTGTTTGTTTTTTGTAAATTTGTTTGAATACTTTGCAGGTTCTGGATATTAGCCCTTTGTCAGATGAGTAGATTGCAAAAATTTTCTCCCATTCTGTAGGTTGCCTGTTCACGCTGATGGTAGTTTCTTTCGCTGTGCAGAAGCTCTTTAGTTGACTTAGATCCCATTTGTCAATTTTGGCTTTTATTGCCATTGCTTTTGGTGTTTTGGACATGAAGTCCTTGCCCATGCCTATGTCCTGAATGGTATTGCCTAGGTTTTCTTCTATGGTTTTTATGGTTTTAGGTCTAACATTGAAGTCTCTGTTTTGGTTACTATATCCTTGTAGTATAGTTTGAAGCCAGGTAGTGTGATGCCTCCAGCTTTGTTCTTTTGGCTTAGGATTGTCTTGGCAATGCGGGTTCTTTTTTGGTTCCATATGACCATTTTCATGATATTGATTCTTCCTATCCATGAGCATGGTATGCTCTTCCTTTTGTTTTTGCTTTACTTCCAACTATGTGGTCAATTTTGGAATGAGTGTGATGTGGTGCTGGGAAGAATGTATATTCTGTTGATTTGGGGTGGAGAGTTCTGTACATGTCAATTAGGTCCGCTTGGTGCAGAGTTGAGTTCAATTCCTGGATATCCTTGTTAACTTTCTGTCTCGTTGTTCTGTCCAATGTTGACAATGGGGTGTTGAAGTCTCCCATTATTATTGTATGGGAGTCTAAGTCTCTTTGTAAGTCTGTAAGAACTTGCTTTATGAATCTGGGTGCTCCTGTAATGGGTGCATATATGTTTAGGATAGTTAATTCTTCTTGTTGAATTGATCCCTTTACCATTATATAGTGGCCTTTTTTGTCTCCTTTGATCTTTGTTGGTTTAAAGTCTGTTTTATCAGAGACTAGGATTGCAACCCCTGCCTTTTTTTGTTTTCCATTTGCTTGGTAGATCTTCCCCCATCCCTTTATGTTGAGCCTATGTGTGTCTCTGCATCTGAGATGGGTCTCCTGAATACAGCAAACTGATGGGTCTTGACTCTTTATCCAGTTTGCCAGTCTATGTCTTTTAATTGGACCATTTAGTTTGTTTACATTTAAGGTTAATATTGTTATGTGTGAACTTGATCCTGTCATTATGATATTAGCTGGCTATTTTGCTCGTTAGTTGATGCAGTTTCTTCCTAGCATCGATGGACTTTACATTTCAGCATGTTTTTGTAATGACTGGTAGCAGTTGTTCCTTTCCACGTTTAGTGCTTCCTTCAGGATCTCTCATAGGGTGGGCCTGGTGGTGACAAAATCTCTAAGCATTTGTTTGTCTGTAAAGGATTTTATTTCTCCTTCACTTATGAAACTTAGTTTGGCTGGATATGAAATTCTGGGTTGAAAATTCTTTTCTTTAAAAATGTTGAATATTGGTCCCCACTCTCTTCTGGCTTGGAGAGTTTCTGCCGAGAGATCTGCTGTTAGTCTGATGGGCTTCCCTTTGTGGGTAACCCGACCTTTCTCTCTGGCTGCCCTTAAGATTTTTTCCTTCATTTCAACTTTGGTGAATCTGACAATTATGTGTCTTGGAGTTGCTCTTCTCAAGGAGTATCTTTGTGCGTTCTGTGTATTCCTGAATTTGTATGTTGGCCTGCCTTGCTAGGTTGGGGAAGTCCTCCTGGATAATATCCTGCAGAGTGTTTTCCAACTTGCTTACATTCTGTCACTTTCAGGCACACCAATCAGATGTAGATTTGGTCTTTTCACACAATCCCATATTTCTTGCAGGCTTTGTTCATTTCTTTTTACTCTTTTTTCTCTGAACTTCTCTTTTCATTTCATTTCATCAATTTGATCTTCAATCACTGATACGCTTTCTTCCAGTTGATCGAGTTGGTTACTGAAGCTTGTACATTTGTTACGTAGTTCTCATGTCATGGTTTTCATCTCTAGCAGTTTGTTTATGAACTTCTCTGCATTGGTTATTCTAGTTATCCATTCTTCCATTCTGTTTTCAAGGTTTTTAGTTTCTTTGTACTGGGTACGTAGTTCCTCCTTTAGATCTGAGAAATTTGATCAACTGAAACCTTCCTCTCTCAGCTCATCAAAGTCATTCTCTGTCCAGCTTTGTTCTGTTTCTGGCAATGAGCTGTGTTCCTTTGGAAGTGGAGATGTACTCTGATTTTTTGAATTTCCAGCTTTTTGCACTGCTTTTTCCCCATCTTTGTGGTTTTATCTGCCTTTGGTCTTTGATGATGGTGACTTACTGATGGGGTTTTCGTGTGGGTGTCCTTTCTGTTTGTTAGTTTTCCTTCTAACAGTAAGGAAACTCAGTTGCAGGTCTGTTGGAGTTTGCTTGATGTCCACTCCAGACCCTGTTTGCCTGGGTTTCAGCAGCAGAGGCTGCAGAAGATAGAATATTGATGAACAGCAAGAGTAGCTGTCTGATTCTTGCTTTGGAAGGTTCATCTCTGAGGTGTACCCAGCCTTGTGAGGTGTGAGGTGTCAGTCTGCACCTAGTGGGGGATGTCTCCCAGTTAAGCTACTCAGGGGCAGGGACCTACTTGAGAAGACAATCTGTCCGTTCTCAGATCTGTACCTCCATGCTGGGAGAACCACTGCTCTCTTCAAAGCTGTCAGACATGGACATTTTCATCTGCAAAGGTTTCTGCTGCTTTTTGTTTAGCTATGCACTGTCCTCAGAGGTGGAGTCTACAGAGGCAGGCAGGCCTCCTTGAGCTGTGGTGGGCTCCATCCAATTCGAGTTTCCCAGCGACTTTGATTACCTACTTAAGCCTGGGCATTGGCGGATGCCCCTACCCCAGACTCGCTGCCGCCTTGCAGTTAGATCTCAGGCTGCTGTGCTAGCAATGTGAGAGGCTCCGTGGGTGTGGGACCCTCCGGGCCAGGCATGGGATATAATCTCTTGGTGTGCCATTTGCTAAGACCCTTAGTAAAGCACAGTATTAAGGTGTGAGTTACCCGATTTTCCATGTGTTGTGTGTCTCAGTTTCTCTTGGCTAGGAAAAGGAATTCCCTTCCCCCTTGAGCTTCCCAGATGAGGGGATGCCTCACCCTGCTTCAGTTCTCACTGATTGGGCTGCAACTGCAACAATAGCCATACTGCCCAAGGTAATTTATAGATTCGATGCCATCCCCATTAAGCTACCAATGACTTTAGTCACAGAATTGGAAAAAACTGCTCTAAAGTTCATATGGAACCAAAAAAGACCTAATATTACCAAGACAATCCTAAGCCAAAAGAACAAAGCTGGAGGCATCATGCTACCTGACTTCAAACTATACTACAAGGCTACAGTAACCAAAACAGCATGGTACTGGTACCAAAACAGAGATATAGACCAATGGAACAGAACAGAGCCCTTAGAAATAGTACCACACATCTACAGCCATCTGATTTTTGACAAAGCTGATAAAAACAAGAAATGGGGAAAGGATTCCCGATTTAATAAATGGTTCTGGGAAAATTGGCTAGTCATAAGTAGAAAGCTGAAACTGGATCCTTTCCTTACTCCTTATACGAAAATTAATTCAAAAAGGATTAGAGACTTCAATGTTGGACCTAAAACCATAAAAACCATAGAAGAAAACCTAGGTAATATCATTCAGGACATAGGCATGGGCAAGGACTTCATGTCTAAAACACCAAAAGCAATGGCAACAAAAGCCAAAATTGACAAATGTGATCTAAGTAAACTAAAGAGCTTCTGCACAGCAAAAGAAACTACCATCAGAGTGAACAGGCAACCTACAGAATGGGAGAAAATGTTTTGCAATCTACTCATCTGACAAGTGGCTAATATCCAGAATCTACAAAGAACTCAAACAAATTTACAAGAAAAAAAAAACAAACAACCCCATCAAAAAGTGGGCAAAGGATATGAACAGACATTTCTCAAAAGAGGACATTCATACAGCCAACAGACACATAAAAAAATGCTCATCATCACTTGCCGTCAGAGAAATGCAAGTCAAAACCACAATGAGATACCATCTCACACCAGTTAGAATGGCAATCATTAAGAAGTCAGGAAACAACTGGTGCTGGAGAGGATGTGGAGAAATAGGAACACTTTTACACTGTTGATGGGACTGTAAAATAGTTCAGCCATTGTTGAAAACAGTGTGACGATTCCTCAAGGATCTAGAACTAGAAATACCATTTGACCCAGCCATCACATTACTGGGGATATACCCAAAGGATTATAAATCATGCTGCTATAAATACACATGCACACATATGTTTACTGTGGCACTATTCACAATAGCAAAGACTTGGAATCAACCCAAATGTCCATCAGTGACAGACTGGATGAAGAAAATGTGGCACATATACACCATGGAATACTATGCAGCCATCAAAAAGGATGAGTTTGTGTACTTTGTAGGGACATGGATGCAGCTGGAAACCATCATTCTCAGCAAACTTTTGCAAGAACAGAAAACCAAACACTGCATATTCTCACTCATAACTGGGAATTTATCAACGAGATCCCTTGGACACAGGAGGGGGAACATCACACACCAGGGCCTATTGTGGGGAGGGAGGAGAGGGGAGGGATAGCATTAGGAGATATACGTAATGTAAATGATGAGTTAATGGGTACAACACACCAACATGGCACATGTATACATTTGTAACAAACCTGTACTTTGTGCACATGTACCCTAGAACTTAAAGTATTATAATAATAATAATAAAAAAAAGAAACTCACTCAAAACGGTGTAACTACATCCAAACTGAAAATCCTGCTCCTGAATGACTACTGGGTATAAAACAAAATTAAGCAGAAATAATTTAATTATTTAAAACCATTGAGAACAAAGACACAAAGTACCAGAATCTCTGGGACACAACTAAAGCCATGTTAAGAGGGGAATTTATAGCACTAAATGCCCACAGGAGAAATCGGGAAAGATCTAAAATCAATATCCTAACATCACAGTTTAAAAAACTTGAGAAGCCAGAGCAAACAAATTCAAAAGCTAGCAGAAAACAAGTAATAACTAACATCAGAGCAGAACTGAAGGAGATAGAGACGAGAAAACCCCTTCAAATAATCAACGAATCCAGGAGCTGTTTTTTTTTTTTTTTTTTTTTTGAAAAGATTAAACACATAGATAGACCACTAGTGAGACTAATAAAGAAAAAAAGAGAGAAGAATCAAATAGACACAATAAATATGTTAAAGGGGATATCACCACTGATCCAACAGAAATAAAAACTGCCATCAGAGAATACTATAAACACCTCTATTCAAATAAACTAGAAAATCTAGAAGAAATGGATATATTCCTGTCCACATACACCCTCCAAAGACTAAACCCAGAAGAAGTGGAATCCCTGAATAGACCAATAAAAAGTTCTGAAATTGAGGTAATAATAGCCTAACAACCTAAAAAATCCTACAACCAGATGAATTCAGAGTCAAATTCTACCAGAGGTACAAAAAAGGGCTGGAACCGTTCCTTCTGAAACTATTCCAAACAACAGAAAAGGAGGGAATTCTCCCTAACTCGTTTTATTAGGCCAGCATCATCTTGATTCCAAAACTTGGCAGAAGATGCCCTCTCTCACTCCTCCTATTCAACATAGTGTTGCAAGTTCTGACCAGGGCAATCAGGCAAGGGAAAGAAATAAAAGCTATTCAAATAGGAAGAGAGAAAGTCAAATTGTCTCTGTTTTCCGATGACATGATTGTCTATTTAGAAAACTCCGTTGTCTCAGCCCCAAATCTCCTTAAGCTGATAAGCAAATTCAGCAAAGTCTCATGATACAAAATCCATGTGCAAAAATCACTGGCATTCTTATACACCAATAATAGACAAACAGAGAGCCAAATCATGAGTGAACTCTCATTCACAATTGCTACAAAGAGAATAAAATACCTAGGAATACAACTTTCAAGGGATGTTAAGGACCTCTTCAGGGAGAATTACAAACCACTGCTCAAGGTTGTGAAAATGGCCATACTTCCCAAAGTAATGTATAGATTTAATGCTCTCCCCATCAAGCTACCATTGACTTTCTTCACAGAATTAGAAAAAACTACTTTAAATTGCATATGGAATCAAAAAGAGCCTACATAGCCAAGACAATCCTGAACAAACAGAACAAAGCTGGAGGCATCATGCTACCTGACTTCAAACTATACTACAAGGCTACAGTAACCAAAACAGCATGGTACTGGTAAAAAAACCAAATATATAGACCAATGGAACAGAACCGAGGCCTCAGAAATAACACTACACATCTACGGCTTTCTGATCTTTGACATACCTGACAAAAACAAGCAATGGGGAAATAATTCCCTATTTAATAAATGGTGCTGGGACAACTGACTAGCCACATGCAGAAATCAGAAACTAGACCCCTTCCTTACACTTTATTCAAAAATTAACTCAAGATGAATTAAAGACTGAAACCTAATACCAAAAACCATAAAAATCCTAGAAGAAAACATAGGCAGTACCATTCAGGACATAGGCATTGGCAAAGACTTCATGACTAAAACAAAAAAAGCAATGGCAATGAGAGCCAAAATTGACAAATAAGACCTAATTAAACTAAAGGGCTTCTGCACAGCAAAAAGAAACTATCATCAGAGTAAACAGGAAACCTACAGAATGGGAGAAAATTTTTGCAATCTACCCATCTGACAAAGGGCTAATATCCAGAATCTACATGGAACTTAAACACATTTACAAGAAGAAAACAAAAAACTCCACCAAAAAGTGGGTGAAGGATATGACCAGACATACCTCAAAAGAAGACATTTATGTGGCCAACAAACATGAAAAAAAGCTCATCATCACTGGTCATCAGAGAAATGCAAATCAAAACCACAATGTGATACCATCTCATGTCAGTTAGAATGGCGATGATTAAAAAGTCAGGAAACAACAGATGCGGAGAGGATGTAGGAACTCTTTTACACTGTTGATGGGAGTGTAAATTAGTTCAACCATTGTGGAAGACAGTGTGGCAATTTCTCAGGGATCTAGAACTAGAAATACCATTTAACCCAGCAATCTACTGGGTACATACCCAAAGGATTATAAATCATTTTTCTATAAAGACATATGCACACATATGTTTATTGCCACACTCTTCACAATAGCAAAGACTTAAAACCAATCCAAATGCCCATCAATGATAGACTGGATAAAGAAAATGTGGCATATATACACCATGGAATACTGTGCAGTCATAAAAAAGGATGAGTTCATGCCCTTTGCAGGGACATGGATGAAGCTGGAAACCATCAGTCTCAGCAAACTAACACAGCAACAGAAAACCAAGCACTACATGTTCTCACTCATAAGTGGGAGTTGAACAATGAGAACACATAGACACAGGGAGGGGAACATAACACACTGGGGCCTGTTGGGGAGTGGGGGTATAGGGGAGGGATAGCGTTAGGTGAAATACCCAATTTAGATGACAAGTTGATAGGTACAGCAAGTCACCATGGCACATGTATACCAATGTAACAAACCTGCATGTTCTGCACATGTATCCTAGGATATAAAGTATAATTAAAAAAAAAAAAAGTTTCAGAAACAGATTTCAGAAAAAGTAAAAATCATCCATAATTCTGTTCTCTGGAAAAATAATTTTTTTTTTTGGTAAATCCTAATTTTAAAAAATGGTATAATACTACTTTACAACTTTACAATTTTTTTTGCAGTTGGCAGTGAAAGCCACCACACACAGATCTATTTCATTTGTTTTAACTGCTATGTAATTTATTAAATGCTATAAGTCATTTTAACAATAGTTCACTTAGAATGCCCTTGTTTTCAGGAAATATTCACTGGAGGATTTGGGGGGAAAACCACCATGTCTACAAGTTTCACATGTTTCAAAAGAAAGATGTATGTGTATGTGGAGGAGTGGAGAATTAATAATAAAGATGGTAAAATACTCACATTTGGAAGATAGAGGTTAAGGGTTTATGGGATTTTTAAACAATTTATGCAACTTTTTTATAAAACTGAAAATGTATCAAAACAACAAGCTAAAAATAATCCAGCACTTTGGGAGGACAAGGTGAGAAGTTTGGTGAGCCCAGAAGTTCAAAACTGTACTCCCTTGTCTGGGAAAAAAAACTAGTCATTGCCAGGAGTTCAAGGTGAGAGTGATAATGAAGAAGAAAGGATGTTTAGGGTGGTGAAACTCTTCTGTATTGTACTATAATGGTAGATACATGACCTTATGTATTTGTCAATACCTATAGAACTTTACCACACTGAGTGAAACAATGCAGGCAAATTTTTATTTTATTTTATTTTATTTTATTTTATTTTATTTTATTTTATTTTATTTATTTATTGAGCCAGAGTCTCACTCTGTCACTCAGGCCGAAGTGCAGTGGCACGATCTCAGCTCACTGCAATCTCTGCCAGGTTCAAGGTATTCTCCCTTCTCAGCCTGCCAATTAACTGGGATTACAGGCACCCACCACTATGCTTGGCTAATTTTTGTGTCTTTAGTAGAGACATGGTTTCACCATGTTAGCCAGGCTCTCGAACTCCTGACCACAATCGATCTACCCGCCTCAGTCTTCCAAAGCGTTGCAAGTATAGGCATGAGCAAATTTTAAAAAGGTCTCATATATGAACTCTACAATCTTATTTACATAAGAGTAAAATTTTACTTTTTTTTTTTTAGGACTGTGTTCATTCTCATGTCTTTAAGCCTAGGAATTTCAGCTGTGGAGATACAGAGAAACTAAATTTCCGTACTTCTGAGAGGTACTGGCTGCCTGTATTAGTCCAATTTTATTACTGATAAAGACATACCTGAGACTAAGTAATTTATAAAATTATTATAAAAAAATAGATTTAATGGACCCAGAGTTCCATGTGGTTGGGGAGGTTTCACAATCATGGTGGAAGGCAAAAGGCACATCTTACATGGCAGCAGGCAAGACAGAATGAGGGCCAAGTGAAGGGGTTTATCTTTATAAAATCATCAGATCTTATGAGACTTATTCACTACCATGAGAACAGTATGGAGGAAACTCTCCCATGATTCAATTATCTCCTACAGGGTCCCTCCCACAACACATGGGAATTATAGGAGCTACAATTCAAGATGAGATTTGGGTGGGGTCAAAGCCAAACTATATCACTGCCTATACACAAGTTAACAAACTCAATATTGCCTCACTGTAAAAAACTGGTATATCATTGGCTATTGGTGACAGTGTAAGTTAGTACAATTTTAGTGAAGGGCAGTTTGAAAGTACCTATTGCAAGGAAAAATGCACAAGTTTTCAACTCAGAAATTCCATTTATGGACATCTGTTCAGAAGAAAAACATATGCATGTACACAGTGAGAAATGTACAAATGTGCTTATGATAGCACTGGTTGAAAAAGTAAAAGATTGACAATAGCTTAAATATTCATGAATATGAAACTAGCTAAATAAATAATAGACTATCTTCTTTATGGAATACTATGTAACAGTTCAAAAAAATGGGAAGGAACAGAGCAATAGAAATTTCCTCTGATCATGCCCTCCCACAGGAACACCAAATTTAATAACTATCAGTATAAAAAAGGACCTTCATAAGAACCAAAAATCAGGTGAGGAGAGTGAATCTTTGAGCAGCTTGGTAGAGGGAGAGCATAGTGATTGTGAGACTTTGCATTAAACTCAGTGCCGCCCTGTCACAGCAAAAAGCAAAACCAAGCTGAATTCAGCTGATGCTTGCCCATGGAGGGAGTATTTAGACAAGCTCTAGGCAGAGGAGTATTGAGCATCCCAGTGGTCAGAATTTGAGTTCCAGCAAGCCTTACCACTGTGGGATAATGTGCTCTGGGATTCTAAATAAACTTGAAAGGTAGACTGGGCCACAAGAACTGCAAATCCTAGACAAGTCCTAGTGCTGAGCAGTGCTAAGAGCTTGACTTGAGAGGCATGTGAACTATTGAGACACCAGATGGGGCAGCTAAGGGAGTGCCTGTGCCACCTCTTGAACCCCAAGCAGCACATCTCATGGCACCAAAAGAGATCCCTTCTTTCTACTTGAGTAGAGGAGAGAGAAGAGTAAAGAGGACTTTGTCCTTTATTTTGAATACCAGTTCAGCCACAGTAGGATATGTTAACAGTCAGAGTTGTGAGGCCACCATACCTGGCTGTAGCTTCCAGATGACATTTTTGGACACATCTTGAGCTAGAAGGTAAAGCACTGCCTTGAAGGGAAGAATCCAGTTTTTAGCAGGACTCATCACTTGCTGACTAAAAAGCCCTCGGGTCCTGAATAACCAGCACTAATACTCAAGTAGTATGCCATGGGTCTTAGGTGAGAATCTGAGATATGCTGGCTCCGGGTGAGATCCAGCACATTTCCAGCTGTAGTGGCTACAATGAAAGACTCCTTCTGCTTAAGAAAAGCCGAGGGAAAAATAAAGAGGCCTTTGTCTTGCATCTTAGGTACCACCTAAACCACCAAGTGGGTTCTTGGTGAGTTCGATCCATATATTGGCTTAAGAGCAGCACTTCTGGAACTGCGCTTTAACAGAGGAAAAGCCACTTCCATGAAGTGTGAGTTGCAAGCCTATCAGTATTCACTGCAAGCTGACCGAAGAGCCCTTGAGAGTTGAGTGAACATTGGTAGTAGCCTGGCAGTACTCTCCTTGGGCCTGTTAGCTGAAGAACATGAAAAGAGACTCTACTGCCTGGAGAAAGGAGAGAAGAAAGCGAGGACTTTATTTTGTGGTTTGGGTGCCAGCTCACAAACAGTAAAATAGAGCACCATATCGATTTCTAAGGTTTCTGACTCTAAGACCTGGCTCTTGGATGGTATCTCTGGACACATTCAGGACCCAGAGAAATTTATTGCATTGATGTAAAAGACATAAGTTCTGCTTGCCTCAGCATCTATCGATTGCATAGTCCTAGGGTCTTGAATAAACATAAGTGGTAGCCAAATAATGGTTACAGTAGGCCTTGGGTGAGACCTAGGGCTGTACTGGCTTTATGTATAAACAAGCATAGTCCCAGTGGGGTGGTAACAGGGGTGCTTACGTCTCCCATTCTCCAACTTCAAGTGTCTCAGCACAGTGGCAGAGACTGTTTGTTTGGGATAAAGAAAGGAAAGAAAACAGGAGTCTCTGCCTGGTAATCCAGAGAATTACTCTAGATCTTATCCAAGACGATCAAGGTGGCACCTCTAAGAGTTTGCAAGAACCACAGTGTTACTGGGCTTGGGGTGCCCCCTAATACAGATATGGCTGAAAACACAACACCTAAGTCTTTTCAAATACGTGGAAAGACTTCCAAGAAAGACAGGTACAAAGAGGCCCAGACTGTGAAGACTACGAAAAACACCTAACTCTTTAATGTCTGGACAATGACAAACATCCTCAAGCATCAAGACCATTCAGGAACACAACTTCACCTGCAGGGGCCTTTGAAAACAGTATGCTGAGAATGGATAGGGCTCAAGGACAGTATCTCCAATTGAACTTTTAATGAACTCCCGTAGGCGCCAAGAAGGCGGGCAGATAAGGAAGAGCATAGAAACAAAGAACTGAGTAGAAGGTTACATCTGGGAAAAGAAAGTTTGTTTTGCATTGCATTCTTTCTGCTGACGTGGGGTTTATGGAGTATAAATAAAGTGAGGCGGAGGCTCTGAGCGCGGCCGCCATGTTCTCTGTGTGTCTTTGTCTTTTGTGTGTTCTTTCATTCTCCAACCCCCCCCCCGGCACGGACCCCAACAAGTGGCGCAGCGAGCAGGGTCAGCACGGGTGAGTAGGGGAGAACAAGAAGGGGAACCCCCTAGGGGCTGGTAAGGCCCAGATATTGTTAAGGGGAACCTTCTTAAGCTTTCATTATGGGGAATTCCATCTCTCTGGCCTCAGAATATTTACGGCTGTTTCAAGGACTATTGCTGTCTATAGGAGTAGAAGTGAAAGAAAAAGACTTTGAAGTGATTGTTTGCCCATGTTGAACAACATTGTTACTGGTTTCAGTATCAGACTAAAGTGCAGCTGAATCGCAGAGAATGGTTACAGGTATTAAAAACTCTGCTTAGAGCTCTCCAGTTAGGGGATATTATGCCTTTAAAATTGTGGACCTTGTGTGACTCTATCACTCAGACATTAGAGTTACTTGAGACTGATTCAGAGTGTGGTAATGTAGCCACAGGAGGAAAGGTATCTGAGGATTTGGAAAAAAAATAAATCTGAAATGAAGCCCATTTGTGCCAGGATAACAGAGGATGGGGGGGTAGCAAAAGGGGGAGAAGAGAAAAAGCCAGCTCTTCCTTCTTCTAAGGGAAATTCTGACATGCAGAGTATTATGGAAATGCTTCAACAAATATTACAGATATATTCTTCTAATTCACCTTTGCGAGCTTTCCCTGTTTCTTTTCTTTCTGCCCTGTTAAAAGAGGATTTTCCAGAGCCTCCAATCCCCCGGCTTCCTTATCTTTGCCTTTGTTTGGCAAAGTTGAAGCCCTGTTCACATGAGACATACTTTAAATTTATACTAAACACCTGTTTAATATGTTAAAACCAGTGTATATGTATATCTTATTGTTTGTTAAAATATTATGAGTATTTCAATAGTCAATAAATAAACACATTAATATTAACTATTAATATTAATATAGTATTAATAACCCCAGCTAGGAAATTGTTATGTTATAGGGGTGCATAGGTTCCACCAATTTACACTCCAAACAGAAGTTGAGTATTCGAGTTGCTTAACACCTTAACTACCTCTTGATATTTTCTGTTTTTAAATTTTAACCATTGTATTGTGTATGTAATGATTCTCAATTTGGTATTAATATACATATTTCCTAGTGAGTAATGATGTTAGACATATAGGTTTATTGTCATTTCTTTGTTCTGCTACTTTTGGTTGGGTTATTTGCCTTTTCTTATTAATATGTTGAGATTCTTTATATTTGGGGATATGAGTATTATTATATATTATATATACTTTTAATTTAAAAAAAAATTTAAGGAGCTGGATCTGTTTCCAATTATTTGTGCTTCTTTTGCTCCTAATGCTCAGTTTTCAAATGGTGGCAATAATGTCCAATTTAATGCCTTACAAATTAAATTTTTAAAAAGAAATGAAAGCTGCCATTTCTAACTATGAATCTCAATCTCCTTTTATCCTTGGTCTTCTTGATGTTTTTTCATCAGAAAATTTGATGATTCCTATAGACTGGAAGACTTTGGCGAAGGCTTTTCTTGATCGTTCTCAGTGGTTACAATTGCACAGCTGATAAATGAACAAGGCACATGTATAGGCTAGGAAAAATATTATGTGTGATCCCCCTGGACCCACTGAGGAACAACTCACAGGCACGGGCCAATATGCTACTCTTAATGCTCAGGCTGGTTTAGATGATGTTGCCTTTACTCAAATCAAGACTTTGTTTTTAAGGGCCTGAAATAAGGTAGAGATAACAGGAAAATGTTCCCTTTCCTCTGTGAAGATTTTACAGGGCACAAATGAACTATATTCAGATTTTGTAGCCCGTCTTCAGGATGCTGTCTTCAAAATTGTGGGTGCTGGCCTTGCTTCAAAAATTTTGTTACAAACATTGTCTGTTAAAAATGCTTATGCTGACTGTTAAAAATTGTTAAAATCGTTAAAGGCCAATGGGGCCAATTTAGATAAATATATTAAAACTTGTGTTAGTGTTGGAGGGGCTATTTATGATGCTCAATTATTTGCTGGAGCTTTGTCTAAAGCCTTAAAAGGAAATAACAAACAAGGTGTTTGTTTGCAGTGTGGTAAACCTAGACATTTCAAAAAAAAGAATGTCATAAAAATTGAACACTTTTATCCCTCAAGGCAGAAAGCTGCCTTCAGAGGTGTACAAATATTGTGGTAAAGGTCGACATTGGACAAATAAATGTCGTTCCAAAACTGATAAAAATGGAAATTTACTGTCTCCTCTCCTGGGAAACGGGAGTCGGGGCCCACAGGCTTGGGGCCCCAACAATTACAATACAAGTCTACTACAATATTCAGTGAGCAATGGCCTACAACATTAAGGAATAAATTCAAGTCCTCCTTAAGGATCCCACACCTTACCCCAGTTTCTCAGCATTATGCGGCAACTAAGCAGAGCGCCGCTGCTGACTTAGCTATTACTCAGCCTTATACTTTGTCTCCTAATAGAGGAGTATATAAATTAGCTATTAGAGTGTGTGACCCTTTGCCAAAAGGACATGTAGGACTTTTGTTAGGTCAAAACAACAGTGCTATACGGAAGTTAATGATGATTCCAGAAATCATTGATCTTGATGTTACTAATAAAATTCTTATTATGGTACAAGTTTCACAATTTATACGCCTAGAGGCAGGGGAACGTATTCTCAATAGGGAGGATTTGGTAGCACAGAAAAAACTGTTTTTTGGGAAACTTTAGTTTCTAATCAAAAGCCCTTATGTTCATTGCATATTAATGGAATAGTTTTTAAAGGGTTAATTGATATGGGGGTGAATATGTCTATTATTTGTTTAAATTAGTGGCCTATACAATGGGAAAAAAGACAAGTTTCAGTTATACTCACTGGCTTGGGTGCTGCTTCTGTGATTTATCAAGACGTAGAACCTTTAACCTGTGTTGGTCCTAAAGGTCAACAAGGTCAAGTGGTTTTTTTTATTTTTATATTTTTCCTATCAATATTAATTTTTGGGAACAAGATCTTTCACAACAATTTGCTGCTTTTTTAAACATTCCTCATATTTCCTCAGCTGCCAAAAATAAGATGTTCAAAATGGGCTACAATCCTTTAAACTCATAGCCACCACTCCTATTTAGGTGAAACAGTGACCATTATTTAAAGAAATACTTAGGACTCTAAAAGAGTAAGTCAAAAAACAAATGGCTGAGAGGAATATAAAGCCACGTATTTCTGCATGGAATTCCCGTCTTTGTCTTGTCTTAAAACTATAAATGTTTACATTAAACCTAGGGAAAGTTTACAGCCTGGTCTTCCTAATCCTGCCCTTATCCCACAAAGTTAAAACCAGAGAAAAGCAGCAAGATGCTTTTGTATCATTACAAACTCAGCTTTCTTTCTACTCACTTAATATTGCCACAGAAAAAATTTAACTGGATTTTCTTATTCAATATTTACGTTATACCTTGGGGGCACAAAATATTCGACCCCAAAAAATTCAAATTCGACGTGATCATTTAAAAACATTAAATGATTTTCAAAAGCTTCTAGGAGACATTAATTGGATGCGTCCTGTTTTAGGAATACCAACGTATCAGTTATAACATCTTTTTTCTATTCTAGAAGGAGACAGTCACTTGGACAACTCATGCCATTTAACTCCTTTGGCTTTACAGGAACTCCAGCTTGTTGAAGAGCAACTTCAAAAGGCCCTTCCTTTTGTTTATTTCATACTTTACCTTCTCCCACAGGAATGATTCATCAAACTAATCAACCACTAAAATGGATCTTTTTGTCCAATAAAATATCTAAACGCTTGGCTACTTATATCGATCGTTTAGCAGAACTGATCATCAAAGGACAGCATCACTGTCGACAACTTTGGGGAGGAGATCCTTCCTTAATTATCTCTCAATTCACTCATAGTCAGATCACTTATCTTCTTGCAACTTCTGATTCTTGGCAAGAAGCTTCATCAATCTTGAGTTACAGTTTATTCTTATCCCTCGGTGCAACAGGGAGAATTGTTTGCTGTTCTGATGATCTTACTTGATTTCCCTACTACTGGTTGTAACATTGTTAGTGATTCTCAATATGCCGTTTATGTTACTTCTTATATTTCTCAGGCCACTTTACCTCTTTGTGCTACTTCTTCTCTTCAGAAATTCTTTTCTTTGTTATCCTTTACTTTGAGCCAACGTCGAGCTCCTTTATTCATCACTCATCTTCGTTCTCATTCTCAACTTTCTGGACCATTAGTTCATGGTAATACTCAGATTGATTTGCTTTTAATAGGCCACCTACATGCTGCAGAACAAAAATATACTCTACATCATACTAATAGTTCTGGCCTTCAACGATGGTTTCATTTAACTTATAAACAAGCTCGTTCTCTTATTCGAGCTTGTCCTTCCTGTGCTCCTTTGAGCATTCCATCCTTCCATCCTGGGGTTAATCCACGAGGTGTCCCTTCTTTTAGACGATTAAAGTATGTTCATCATACCATTGATACCTTTTCTCATTTCTGTTATTACTCATCTCTTAGCTTATTTTGCCATCATGGGCATTCCTCATACTTAAAACTAATAATGCCCCTGCCTATGTCTCTCGTAAATTACAAGTTTTCTTACAGCAATACAATATTCAACATATCACCGGTATCCCGGGCAACAGTCAAGGTCAAGCCATCATTGAGCGCGCAAATTTAACTTTAAAAACTTAACTATTAAAACAAAACAAAAAGGGGGAAATGAGCCCCCCAGAAACCAGATTTTGAAACCAGATTTTGAAGGTTCTTTTTACCTTAATTTTTTTGAATCAATGGAGACAATTGCAAGACTCTGCTGTTGTAACCCATCTTTCCTCAACTCCCTCGGTGATAGTCCCCGCTGACAGTTTAAAGGTTTGGTATCCTAATGAAGAAGGTAAGTATGTTCAAGGGCAAGTTCTAAAACAGGGACAGGGCTATGCTCTTGTCCTTACAGGGAGTGGACCTGAGTGGTTTCCTACAAGATGATTGAAACCCTGTTGAAAAGAAAACTGGATTCAGCATGCATTTCTTCCTTTGTTAGATGTTCCTCGGCGGGGGACTTATTTCTCTTAGTGAGGCTTTGTATGAATATTGGACTTATATTCCCTTTCCACCCTTGTATCAGGGAGTCACCTGGGAGGAGGCGGAAATTAAGGTTTTCACCAATAACATTACTTGGATGCCGTCCCCCTATATGGACAAGGACAACATAGAACGGGAAACAGCAATTATAATCAGCACATACCAATTTGGAGTGGAAGGACTTCCAATATGTATGGGAAATAGTCCTCATTGTCTCCGAAAATCGCATGAAGCTTGGGCTGTTCATTATAATCATAGTCATGTGGCTGCTAATACTGTTATTATTGTAACTAGAAGTTTTTAATATAATCATACTGTATATAGTAATGAAACTGTTCCTAGTTCTTTACTTTTTTGTCCTATTCTAGAGGTTTCTCCTAATATTGAGGTGCTGGAGTGACAACAATGTCGGGGAACTAAACCCCGGATTTTATTAGAATACAATGGGATGCAAATAACTGATTGAAGTGTGCACGGTGATTTTCAAACAAAATTTAGTCACATACCTTTGAAATGACACTGGGTAAATAAAAGTATTGCTGCTAACAGTAATGAAACCTTGGTATGGCGTGAAGGAGGCCTGAAGTACAGAGTTATTTTTGGAAGTTGTTAGTTGCAGGCGATGCCATTAGCACTTTTGTGGGGAATATGCCCCTTAATCTTTCTAACCCGAATAACTCCTTTCATATTCAGTTATATCGGAATACCTCCTGATATATTATTGCTTGTGTACATAAGCCCTACCTATTATTAGCAGGAAATTTGACATGGGATAATCTTACGGGGATTGTTAATTGTACAGATACGTGTACATTTTTGTCTTGCCTCAATCATTCCTGGTGGCACAACTTTACTGGGGATATTTATATCCTCAGGGCTCATAAGGAAATTTGGCTACCTGTTAACCTTACGCGACCATGGGGGGCATCACCTCTTGAGACTTATATTTGGACTTCTCTCCAGTGAACCCTCTGTGCCCTTGGACTTATAATTGCCTCGGTGATGAGCCTTGTCGCCATCGTCTCCACTGCAGCCATAGCAGGACTCGCTCTTCGTCAAAGCATACAAAATGCTGAATTTATGCAGCAATGGCACGAACAATCTCACCGGTTATGGCTTCAACAACAAAACATTGACTCTTAACTTGCTGAAAGATTGGACAACATGGAGTAAGCATTGACTTGGCTTGGAGATCAGCTCACTGTACTCAGTACTCGGATGACATTACAATGTGATTGGAACTCCACTCAATTTTGTGTAAGGCCTGTGCCTTTTAACATCTCTCAAAATTGGACTGTAATCCGAAAATTATTAGTAGGCCATAAAAATATTAGTTTGGACATCCAAGAGCTCACTCAGAACATTTCCGAATCATTTCGACAACAATTACATGTGTTGTCCGGAACTGTAACCCTTCAGGAGCTGGGTCAGCGCCTTGCTGCCTTTAACCCATGGACCCAGATGAAGACATGGATTTCTACAATCTCTGGAAGTATATTGCTTTGGGCACTTGGATTGGGTCTACTTCTTTTGGTGATTCGATGCTCCCTCCGTTGCCTCCAAAAACAAAAGAAAACACAAGAACAAATATGGGCTACCTTTTTAGGATTGAGGCAAAACAAAAAAAAGGGGGGGAAATGCAGGGGCCTTTGAAAACAGTATGCTGAGAATAGATAGGGCTCAAGGACAGTATCTCCAATTGAACTTTTAATGAACTCCCGTAGGCGCCAAGAAGGTGGGCAGATAAGGAAGAGCATAGAAACAAAGAACTGAGTAGAAGGTTACATCTGGGAAAAGAAAGTTTGTTTTGCATTGCATTCTTTCTGCTGACGTGGGGTTTATGGAGTATAAATAAAGTGAGGCGGAGGCTCTGAGTGCGGCCGCCATGTTCTCTGTGTGTCTTTGTCTTTTGTGTGTTCTTTCATTCTCCACCACCCCCGGCATGGACCCCAACATTCACCAAACAAACTAACTAACTAGGCATCAGAAATCAATCTTGGAGAAACAGAGACATATGAACTTTCATACAAATAATTCAAAATAGCTTTTTAAAGGAATCTCAAAGCAATTCAAGAAAACGAGAAGGACTTCAGACTTATATTAGATAAATTTAACAGAGGTCAAAATAACCAAAAAGAATCAAACAGAAATTCTTAAACTGAAAAATGCAATTCACATACTGAAAAATGCATCAGCCTCATCAGAAGAAAGAATTAGTGAGCTCAAAGGTAGGCTATTAAACAATACACAGTCAGGAGAGACAAAAACAATTAAATGAAGTATGCCTACAAGATCTAGAAACTAGCCTCAAAAAGGCAAATCTAAATGTCATTGGCCTAAAACAGGAGGTAGAGAAAGATAAAGAAGCAGAAAGTTTATTCAAAGGGATAATAAAAGAGAACGTTCCAAACCTAGATAAATATATCAATATCCAAGCACAAGAAAGTTAAAGAAAACCAAGAAAACTTAACCCAAAGAAGACTACTTCAAGGCATTTAACAATCATACTCCAAATGGTCAAGGATAAAGAAAGGATCCTAAAATCAGCAAAAGAAAAGAAACAAATAACATACAATGGATCTTCAACACATCTGGCAGCAGACTTTTCAGTGGAAACCTTATAGGCCAAGAAAGAATGGCATGACATATTTAAAGTGTTGAAGGAAAAGTCTTTTACTCTAGAATAGTATTTCCCTTGAAAATATTCTTCAAATATGAAGGACAAATAAAGACTTTTCCAAACAAACAAAGGTGAGATATTTCAAAAACACCAGACGTGTCCTACAAGAAATGTTGGGTCCCGTGGCTCACACCTGTAATCTCAGCACTTTGGGAGGCTGAGGTGGGTGGATCATGAGGTCAAAAGTTCAAGACTAGCCTGGCCAACATGGTGAAACCCCATCTCTACTAAAAACACAAAAATTAGGTGGGCGTGATGGTGCATGCCTGTAATCACAGCTACTGGGGAGGCTGAGAAAGGAGAATGGCTTGAGTCCAGAAGGTGGAAGTTGCAGTGAGATGACATCACGCCACTGCACTCCAGCCTGGGAGACAGAACAAGACTCCGTCTCAAAAAAAACTGAAACCGAACAAACAGAAGAAATACTAAACGGAGTACTTCATTCACAAAGAAAAGAAGAAAAGGATGCTAATGAGAAAAAAAAGAGATATATTTTTTTAATTTTTTAATGTTTTTTATTATTATTATACTTTAAGTTCTAGAGTACATGTGCATAATGCGCAGGTTTGTTACATATGTATACTTGTGCCATGTTGCTGTGCTGCACCCATCAACTCGTCAGCACCCACCAACTCGTCATTTACATCAGGTATAACTCCCAATGCAATCCCTCCCCCCTCCCCATGATAGGCCCCGGTGTGTGATGTTCCCCTTCCCAAGTCCAAGTGATCTCATTGTTCAGTTCCCACCTATGAGTGAGAACATGTGGTGTTTGGTTTTCTGTTCTTACAATAGTTTGCTGAGAATGATGGTTTCCAGCTGCATCCATGTCCCTACAAAGGACACAAACTCATCCTTTTTGATGGCTGCATAGTATTCCATGGTGTATATGTGCCACATTTTCTTAATCCAGTCTGTCACTGATGGACATTTGGGTTGATTCCAAGTCTTTGTTACTGTGAATAGTGCCGCAATAAACATACGTGTGCATCTGTCTTAATAGCAGCATGATTTATAATCCTTTGGGTATATACCCAGTAATGGGATGGCTGGGTCATATGGTACTTCTAGTTCTAGATCCTTGAGGAATCGCCATACTGTTTTCCATAATGGTTGAACTAGTTTACAATCCCACCAACAGTGTAAAAGTGTTCCTATTTCTCCACATTCTCTCCAGCATCTGTTGTTTCCTGACTTTTGAATGATTGCCATTCTAACTGGTGTGAGATAGTATCTCATTGTGGTTTTGATTTGCATTTCTCTGATGGCCAGTGATGATGAGCATTTCTTCAAGTGTCTCTTGGCTATATGAATGTCTTCTTTTTAGAACTTTCTGTTCATATCCTTTGCCCACTTTTTGATGGGGTTGTTTTTTTTTTCTTGTAAATTTATTTGAGTTCTTTGTAGGTTCTGGATATTAGCCCTTTGTCAGATGAGTAGATTGCAAAAATTTTCTCCCATTCTGTAGGTTGCCTGTTCACTCTGATGGTAGTTTCTTTTGCTGTGCAGAAGCTCTTTAGTTTAATGAGATCCCATTTGTCAATTTTGGCTTTTGCTGCCATTGCTTTTGGTGTTTTAGACATGAAGTCCTTGCCCATGCCTATGTCCTGAATGGTATTACCTAGGTTTTCTTCTAGGGTTTTTATGGTATTACATCTAACATTTAAGTCTCTAATCCATCTTGAATTAATTTTCGTATAAGGAGTAAGGAAAGGATCCAGTTTCAGCTTTCTACTTATGGCTAGCCAATTTTCCCAGCACCATTTATTAAATAGGGAATCCTTTCCCCATTTCTTGTTTTTGTCAGATTTGTCAAAGATCAGATGGCTTTAGATGTGTAGTATTATTTCTGAGGACTCTGTTCTGTTCCATTGGTCTATATTTCTGTTTTGGTACCAGTACCATGCTGTTTTGGTTACTGTAGCCTTGTAGTATAGTTTGAAGTCAGGTAGCGTGATGCCTCCAGCTTTGTTCTTTTGACTTAGGATTGTCTTGGAGATGCGGGCTCTTTTTTGGTTCCATATGAACTTTAAAGCAGTTTTTTCCAATTCTGTGAAGAAACTCATTGGTAGCTTGATGGGGATGGCATTGAATCTATAAATTACCTTGGGCAGTATGGCCATTTTCACGATATTGATTCTTCCTATCCATGAGCATGGTATGTTCTTCCATTTGTTTGTGTCCTCTTTTATTTCACTGAGCAGTGGTTTGTAGTTCTCCTTGAAGAGGTCCTTTACATCCCTTGTAAGTTGGATTCCTAGGTGTTTGATTCTCTTTGAAGCAATTGTGAATGGAAGTTCCTTCATGATTTGGCTCTCTGTTTGTCTGTTACTGGTGTATAAGAATGCTTGTGATTTTTGCACATTAATTTTGTATCCTGAGACTTTGCTGAAGTTTGTTATCACCTTAAGGAGATTTTGGGCTGAGACAATGGGGTTTTGTAAATATACAATCATGTCATCTGCAAAGAGGGACAATTTGACTTCTTCTTTTCCTAACTGAATACTCTTTCTTTCTTTCTCTTGCCTGATTGCCCTAGCCAGACCTTCCAACACTATGTTGAATAGGAGTGGTGAGAGAGGGCATCCTTGTCTTGTGCCAGTTTTCAAAGGGAATTTTTCCAGGTTTTGCCCATTCAGTATGATATTGGCCCTGGGTTTGTCAAAAATAGCTTTTATTAATTTGAGATATGTTCCATCAGTACCGAATTTATTGAGCGTTGTTAGCATGAAGGGCTGTTGAATTTTGTCAAAGGCCTTTTCTGCATCTATTGAGATAATCATGTGGTTTTTGTCTTTGGTTCGGTTTATATGCTGGATTATGTTTATTGATTTGCGTACGCTGAACCAGCCTTGCAAACCAGGGATGAAGCCCACTTGATCATGGCAGATAAGCTTTTTTATGTGCTGCTGGATCTGGTTTGCCAGTATTTTATTGAGGACTTTTGCATCAATATTAATCAGGGATATTGGTCTAAAATTCTCTTTTTTATTGTGTCTCTGCCAGGCTATGATATCAGGATGATACTGGCCTCATAAAATGAATTAGGGAGGATTCCCTCTTTTTCAATTGATTGGAATAGATTCAGAAGGAATGGTACCAGCTCCTCCTTGTACCTCTGGTAGAATTCAGCTGTGAATCCATCTGGTCCTGGACTTTTTTTGGTTGGTAGGCTATTAATTATTGCCTCAATTTCAGAGCCTGCTATTGTTCTATTCAGGAATTCAACTTCTTCTTGGTTTAGTCTTGGCAGAGTGTAGGTGTCCAGGAAATTATCCATTTCTTCTAGATTTGTAGTTTATTTGTGTAGAGGTGTTTATAGTATTCTCTGATGGTAGTTTGTATTTCTGTGGGGTCGGTGATGATATCCCCTTTATCACTTTTTATTGCGTCTATTTGATTCTTCTCTCTTTTCTTCTTTATTAGTCTTGCTAGTGGTCCATCAATTTTGTTGATCTTTTCAAAAGACCAACTCCTGGATTCATTGATTTTATGGAGTGTTTTTTGTGTCTCTATCTCCTTCAGTTCTGCTCTGATCTTAGTTATTTCTTGCCTCCTCCTAGCTTTTCAATGTGTCTCCTCTTGCTCCTCGAGTTCTTTTAATTGTGATGTTAGAGTGTCAATTTTAGATCTTTCCAGCTTTGTCTTGTGGGCATTTAGTGCTATAAATTTCCCTCTACACACTGCTTTAAATGTGTCCCAGAGATTCTGGTGTGTTGTATCTTTGTTCTCATTGGTTTCAAAGAACATCTTTATTTCTGCCTTCATTTTGTTATGTACCCAGTAGTCATTCAGGAGCAGGTTGTTCAGGTTCCGTGTAGTTGAGTGGTTTTGATTGAGTTTCTTAGTCCTGAGTTCTAGTTTGATTGCACTGTGGTCTGAGAGACAGTTTGTTATAATTTCTGTTCTTGTACATTTGCTGAGGAGTGCTTTACTTCCAATTATGTGGTCAATTTTGAAATAAGTGTGATGTGGTGCTGAGAAGAATATATATTCTGTTGATTTCGGGTGGAGAGTTCTATAGATGTCTATTAGGTCTGCTTGGTGCAGAGATGAGTTCAATTCCTGGATATCCTTGCTAAACTTCTGTCTCGTTGATGTGTCTAATGTTGACAGTGGAGTGTTGAAGTCTCCCATTATTATTGTATTGGAGTCTAAGTCTCTTTGTAAGTCTCTAAGGACTTGCTTTATGAATCTGGGTGCTCCTGTATTGGGTGTATATATATTTAGGATAGTTAGCTCTTCTTGTTGAATTGATCCCTTTACCATTATGTAATGGCCTTCTTCGTCTCTTTTGATCTTTGATGGTTTAAAGTCTGTTTTATCAGAGACTAGAATTGCAACCCCTGCTTTTTTTTTGTTCTCCATTTGCTTGGTAGATCTTCCTCCATATCTTTATTTTGAGCCTATGTATGTCTCTGCATGTGTGATGGGTCTCCTGAATACAGCAGACTGATGAGTCTTGACTCTTTATCCAGTTTGCCAGTCTGTGTCTTTTAATTGGAGCATTTAGTCCATTTACATTTAAGGTTAATATTGGTATGTGTGACCTTGATCCTGTCATTATGATATTAGCTGTTTATTTTGCTCATTAGTTGATGCAGTTTCTTCCTAGCATCGATGGTCTTTACATTTTGGCATGTTTTTGCAATGGCTGGTACCGGTTGTTCCTTTCCTTGTTTAGTGCTTCCTTCAGGGTCTCTTGTAAGGCAGACCTGGTGGTGACAAGGTCTCTCTGAATTAGCTTATCTGTAAAGGATTTTATTTCTCCTTCACTTATGAAACTTAGTTTGGCTGGATATGAAATTCTAGTTTGAAAATTCTTTTCTTTAAGAATGTTGAATATTAGCCCCCACTCTCTTCTGGCTTGTAGAGTTTCTGCCAAGAGATCTGCTGTTAGTCTGATGGGCTTCCCTTTGTGGGTAACCCGACCTTTTTCTCTGGCTGCCCTTAACAGTTTTTCCTTCATTTCAACTTCGATGAATCTGAAAATTCCGTGTCTTGGAGTTGCTCTTCTCGAGGAGTATCTTTGTGGCATTCTCTGTATTTCCCGAATTTGAATGTTGGCCTGCCCTACTAGGTTGGGGAAGTTCTCCTGGATGATATCCTGCAGAGTGTTTTCCAACTTGGTTCCATTTTCCCCCTCACTTTCAGGCACCCCAATCAGATGTAGATTTGATCTTTTCTCATAATCCCATACTTCTTGAAGGCTTTGTTCATTTCTTTTTCCTCTTTTTTCTTTAGACTTCTCTTCTCACTTCATTTCATTCATTTGATCCTCAATCGCTGATACTCTTTCTTCCAGTTGATCGAGTCGGTTACTAAAGCTCGTGCATTTGTCACATATTTCTCTTGTCATGGTTTTTATCTCTGTCAGTTCATTTATGGCCTTCTCTGCCTTAATTATTTTAGTTATCAATTCTTCCACTCTTTTATCAAGATTTTTAGTTTCTTTGCACTGGGTACGTAATTCCTCCTTTAGCTCTGAGAAGTTTGATGGACTGGAGTCTTCTTCTCTCATCTCGTCAAAGTCATGCTCCGTCCAGCTTTGATCCATTGGTGGCGATGAGCTGCGTGCCTTTGGAGGGGGAGATGCACTCTGATTTTTTGAATTTCCAGCTTTTCTGCCCTGC
Source organism: Macaca mulatta (assembly GCF_049350105.2). Classification (NCBI taxonomy): domain Eukaryota; kingdom Metazoa; phylum Chordata; class Mammalia; order Primates; family Cercopithecidae; genus Macaca; species Macaca mulatta. The sequence goes on along the minus strand of NC_133426.1, from coordinate 71,010,683 downwards.
TTTTTCCCCATCTTTGTGGTTTTATCTGCCTCTGGTCTTTGATGATGGTGACGTCCTGATGTGGTTTTGGTGTGGGTGTCCTTCCTGTTGTTAGTTTTCCTTTAACGGTCAGGACCCTCAGCTGTAGGTCTGTTGTAGATTGCTTGAGGTCCACTCCAGACCCTGTTTGCCTGGGTATCAGCAGCAGAGGCTGCAGAAGATAGAATATTTCTGAACAGCGAGTGTACCTCTCTGATTCTTGCTTTGGAAGCTTCCTCTCAGAGGTGTACTCCACGTGTGAGGTGTGGGGTGTTGGTCTGCCCCTAGTTGGGGATGTCTCCCAGTTAGGCTACTCAGGGGTCAGGGACCCACTTTAGCAGACAGTCTGTCCCTTCTCAGATCTCAACCTCCGTGTTGGGAGATCCACTGCTCTCTTCAAAGCTGTCAGACAGAGTCGTTTGCGTCTGCAGTGTTTTCAGCTGCTTTGTTGTTGTTGTTGTTGTTGTTTAGCTGTGGCCTGTTCCCAGAGGTGGAGTCTACAGAGACAGGTAGGACTCCTTGAGCTGCAGTGAGCTCCAGCCAGTTCGAGCTTCCCAGCTGCTTTGTTTACCTACTTAAGCCTCAGCAATGGAGGGCACCCCTCCCCCAGCCTCACTGCTGCCTTGCTGCGATATCGCAGACTGCTGTGCTAGCAATGAGGGAGGCTCTGTCGGTGTGGGACCCTTCCGGCCAGGTGTGGGATATAATCTCCTGGTGTGCCCGTTTGCTAAGGTGGGAGTTACCCGATTTTCTAGTTGTTGTGTGTCTCAGTTCCCCTGGCTAGGAAAAGGGATTCCCTTCCCCCTTGCACTTTCAAGGTGAGGCGATGCTTCGCCCTGCTTCAGCTCTCGCTGGTCGGGCTGCAGCAGCTGCCCAGCACCGATTGTCCCTCACTCCCTAGTGAGATGAACCTAGTACCTCAGTTGAAAATGCAGAAATTATCTGTCTTCTGTGTCTTTCGCCCTGGGAGTTGGAGACTGGAGCTGTTCCTATCAGCAAATACTTTTAAAATGAATCAAAAAGAGATGTTTATATGAAGATATAAAACTCACTGGTAATAGTAAAAGCACAGAATATTAGGAAACTGTAATTATACCATGTAAACTACTCTCAGTTAGAAAGATCAAATGATAAACCAATGAAAATTAATAACTACAACAACTTTTTTTTTTTTTTTTTGAGACGGAGTCTCGCTCTGTCGCCCAGGCTGGAGTGCAGTGGCGCGATCTCGGTTCACTGCAAGCTCCGCCTCCTGGGTTCACGCCATTCTCCTGCCTCAGCCTCCCAAGTAGCTGGGACTACAGGCGCCCACAACCGCGCCCGGCTAATTTTTTTTGTATTTTTAGTAGAGACGGGGTTTTACCGTGGTCTCGATCTCCTGACCTTGGGATCTGCCCGCCTCGGCCTCCCAAAGTGCTGGGATTACAGGCGTGAGCCACCACGCCCGGCCTACAACAACTTTTCAAGGAACAGACAGTACAGTAAGATAGAAACAACGAAAAGTAAAAAAGCAGAGGGAAAGGTTAAGGTATAGAATTTTTATTAGTTTTTATTTTTCTTCTCTGTTTCTTTTCTTTTTTTCTTTTCTTTTCCTTTCTTTTTTTTTTCTTTTCTTTTTTTTTTTTTTTTTTTTTTTTTGAGACAGTCTCGCTCTGTCTCCCAGGCTGGAGTACAGTGGCGTGCTCTCGGCTCACTGCAAGCTCCGCCTCCCAGGTTCACGCCATTCTCCTGCCTCAGCCTCCCGAGTAGCTGGGACTACAGGCTCCCACCACCACAACCGGCTAATTTTTTGTATTTTTAGTAGAGATGGGGTTTCACCATATTAGCCATGATGTTCTCAATCTCCTGACCTTGTGATCCACCAGCCTCGGCCTCCCAAAGTGCTGGGATTACAGGCGTGAGCCACAGCACCTGGCCTCTTCTTTGTTTCTTTATGCAAACAGTGTTAAGTTACTATCAGCTTACAGCTGAATGAGTTGTAAGATTGTATTTGGAAGCCTCATGGTTACCTTAAATCTAATATCATAAGATGGATACCCAAAAGATTATAAGCAAGTAATAAAGCAACTTTTTGGAATAGTTTCAGTAGGAATGATACTAGATCTTCTTTGACCTCTAGTAGAATTCGGCTGTGAATCCGTCTGGTGCTATTAGTGTTATTATAAAATCGATATGGTTATTGAAACTAACTGTATCTTAGGATATCATAAAAAAACTATAAACGTTAAAGAAATAGCTACAGGTTTTCAAAGCACTCCACATTTCTTGAGAGCATGTGAGGTAGATATTAGTTATTACATGGCTCATTCTGAGACTATCTGTGTTATATAGTGTAATCTTCAGTTTGAGCTCATTCAAAACTTATGATTATGGACAGAGGTTCTGGAAAAGTGTATCTTTTCTTGACAAACTTTCTCTTCATCCTGAAAATTGATTATATGAACAAGATTGACAGAGGTGGACAGAAAGGAACAGATAAAAGCTAAGTAAAAAAGCTATTTTCAGGCATCCTTGACCATGTTAAAAGCTGCTGGGATTGTTACACAGAATTAACTTGCTCACTTAAATCTCCTGATTGTCTATTCTTGTAAACATGTATCAACTGATTTATTTCTACCGATTGATTCAATTTAACATCTGCTAATTAATGCCCAATATTCACAAGGTACTTTGCTTGACCTAGAGAGTCTACAGAGTGGATTTACAATCTGGTGAGTGAGACACAAGTATAAATACTTTCCAGTACCATATTATAGAATGTCATAAGTACTTAACAGTGGATAGTTATACACTGTGAAAGAATAAAAAAAGACATGATTCTTTCTGACTGGGGGATATCAGAGAAGGCTTTACACTGAAGAGGTGGCACCTGAAAGACATAGCTTATTTTGATTGATAAAAAAAAGAGCGTTGTGAACTTAATGAAAGTTTTTATATCCTCTTGAAAGTAACAAACTTCCATGTTTTAAATCTGGTCAGTAATTTAGATATCTAAATGTTAGTTCAAACTGCCCTCTCCTGTCACTCTCCTACTTCATCTTCAATTACACCTAATTAGTTAAAATTTATTATGTAATGTTATCAAAAAAATGCACCGTTTTTTATGCTTTTATATAAAGCTGTAAGCAAGAATCACTTTCTAGCTGGGTTTGATGAGCTTTGTGGATTTGTAAAATGTGTATCTGTGGGATCAGCATGAGGAAAGCAACCTGAGAGTTTGGAAAAGACATATTGCAAGCTAGTGATTCTCCCAATTCTCTGGGAGTTTACCTTTACAGTTTTATTTCACAGAATCCACCTGACTGATCTCAATTTTTCCCTCCTACTTTGATTCCAGTAGCTTTTTAAAATGACTTTTTAAGGCTTATATGTTAAAGTCTAACCAATTATTTCCATTTGTGTCTCCCTTAGTTGTAGTCATACAATATAAAATTAGAAGAATTGTTAAAAATAATTTAGTTCACTCTCCCATTGCTTTTTTCAGAGAAAGAAACTGAGGTCCAGAGAGGTAAAGATTTTACACAAGATCACATGATTATTTTGGAAAAAGGAATCTGCTAGATGGTCAAATGAGCAAGTTTTCTTGCTAATTTAGTACCTAGTTTTTGATCTTGCTATGTTGAGTTCTGAGTAAGCTTACTGTTCTTTGTATTGGGACTTGCAAGGAAGTTAGTGTAATACAAAAGACCTAGGGAAACCTTCTAAGGGACACTTATTCTTCATCAAGTTTTAATCATAAATTGCTTAATCTGCAACAGATCTTGGAAATTATCTAATTAGAGTAACGTAATGTGTTGATTTCAGACAAGGGTATTGTAGTTCACCTTTCTTCTTAATTTACAGATGACCTACATAATTCACCTGTTCAGAGCAGAATCATTTTTATTCCTCACTTCTTCTTCCTCTCGAGAAAATCTCATTACCTTTGTTCTGTATTTAGTGAGTTTGAAAAGAGTTAGATCTGGTCTCTCTTATATGCTAATAACTCAAAGGAATTTTTAAAGTACATGGGAATGCTAAGTTATTAGAATAGATAGCTGTAAAACTGTATCAGTCAACCCTTCTTTTGAATGTTGGATTCTCATTTTATTTTATTATTCCTAATATTTTTAATATCTTTGTGGGTACATAGTAGGTGTATATATTTACTAGGTACATAAGATGTTTTGATACAAGTTTGCAAAGTCAAACACATCATGGAGAATGAGGTATTCATCCATTCCTAAGGTATTTATCCTGTGTGTTACAAGCAATGCAGTTAAATTGTTTAAGTTACTCTAAAACATGCAATTCAGTTATTATTGATTATGGTAATCCTATTGTGCTCATCAAATAATAGGTCTTTATTTTTTCTTATTTTGGTACCCATTATGATTCTCATTTTAAGTAACAGCATTAGAGATTGAAATTTCTGGACACTTGATTGACTAGAAACTTATATATTTGGTAGAATGAAGATAAATTTTTTGCTGTTTGATTTTTAGTTCTCTTAGCACTTACTACATCAACATAACCACCTCCTGCTTGATTCCTGGGTGTCTGAGCATTGATGATTATGAGCAGGAAGCCACTGTTTGCTAAACTTTTGATGTGCTCTTGAGGAATAGTATTAGTCTGGTGTATACAGCAATTATTCCCTAATTAATATATTAATGTCTTTGAATCAGGAGTTTAAGTAATACTTACACTTATCATCTGTTTTGCATTAGACTGAACATTTACTCCAAAGTTATCTGCATTTCTGCCTCACACTGAATTGCATTTTATATACATCTATATAATTAAAAAAATAAGAACTTGCCACAAGCAATGGTAGTTGCAATTTTGTAAGTGGAAGTTTTGAGGTCAGGCCTTAATTTGTACTCCCCAAAATTTGCTTCGTTTCTCCTACTATCCTGTAGTTTTATGCTATGGAGAATAGTAAGCTGACACCTGCCTTACTATAAATTAGTTGTTGTGCCGCAACCTAAAAATTTAATACTAGCCCTTGTAATTAGATATGGATTAAATAAGATGAGTAACATTTTTAAAAGATTTTCTCCTCATTGATGCTTTGAAAGTGTGAGGGAAGTGAACTTTCTTTTTTTCTTTTTGTTCACTGTTAGTTATTTTTTATTTATTTATTTTATTATTATTATTATACTTTAAGTTCTAGGATACACGTGCATAACGTGCAGGTTTGTTACATATGTATACTTGTGCCATGTTGGTGTGCTGCACCCGTCAACTAGTCAGCACCCATCAACTCGTCATTTACATCAGGTATAACTCCCAGTGCAATCCCTCCCATCTCCCCCCTACCCATGATACGCCCCGGTGTGTGATGTTCCCCTTCCCGAGTCCAAGTGATCTCATTTTTCAGTTCCCACCTATGAGTGAGAACATGCGGTGTTTGGTTTTCTGTTCTTGGGATAGTTTGCTAAGAATGATGGTTTCCAGCTGCATCCATGTCCCTACAAAGGACACAAACTCATCCTTTTTGATGGCTGCATAGTATTCCATGGTGTATATGTGCCACATTTTCTTAATCCAGTCTGTCACTGATGGACATTTGGGTTGATTCCAAGTCTTTGCTATTGTGAATAGTGCCGCAATAAACATACATGTGCATGTGTCTTTATAGCAGCATGACTAATAATCCTTTGGGTATATACCAAGTAATGGGATGGCTGGGTCATATGGTACATCTAGTACTAGATCCTTGAGGAATCGCCATACTGTTTTCCATAATGGTTGAACTAGTTTACAATCCCACCAACAGTGTAAAAGTGTTCCTATTTCTCCACATTCTCTCCAGCACCAGTTGTTTCCTGACTTTTTAATGATTGCCATTCTAACTGGTGTGAGATGGTATCTCATTGTGGTTTTGATTTGCATTTCTCTGATGGCCAGTGATGATGAGCATTTTTCCATGTGTCTGTTGGCTGTATGAATATCTTCTTTTGAGAAATGTCTGTTCATATCCTTTGCCCACTTTTTGATGGGGTTGTTTTTTTCTTGTAAATTTGTTTGAGTTCTTTGTAGGTTCTAGATATTAGCCCTTTGTCAGCTGAGTAGATTGCAGAAATTTTCTCCCATTCTGTAGGTTGCCTGTTCACTCCGATGGTAGTTTCTTTTGCTGTGCAGAAGCTCTTTAGTTTAATGAGATCCCATTTGTCAATTTTGGCTTTTGCTGCTGTTGCTTTTGGTGTTTTAGACATGAAGTCTTTGCCCATGCCTATGTCCTGAATGGTAGTACCTAGGTTTTCTTCTAGGGTTTTTGTGGTATTAGGTCTAACATTTAAGTCTCTAATCCATCTTGAATTAATTTTCGTATAAGGAGTAAGGAAAGGATCCAGTTTCAGCTTTCTACTTATGGCTAGCCAATTTTCCCAGCACCATTTATTAAATAGGGAATCCTTTCCCCATTTCTTGTTTCTCTCAGGTTTGTCAAAGATCAGATGGCTGTAGATGTGTGGTATTATTTCTGAGGACTCTGTTCTGTTCCATTGGTCTATATCTCTGTTTTGGTACCAGTACCATGCTGTTTTGGTTACTGTAGCCTTGTAGTATAGTTTGAAGTCAGGTAGCGTGATACCTCCAGCTTTGTTCTTTTGACTTAGGATTGTCTTGGAGATGTGGGCTCTTTTTTGGTTCCATATGAACTTTAAAGCAGTTTTTTCCAATTCTGTGAAGAAATTCATTGGTAGCTTGATGGGGATGGCATTGAATCTATAAATGACCTTGGGCAGTATGGCCATTTTCACGATATTGATTCTTCCTATCCATGAGCATGGTATGTTCTTCCATTTGTTTGTGTCCTCTTTTATTTCACTGAGCAGTGGTTTGTAGTTCTCCTTGAAGAGGTCCTTTACATCCCTTGTAAATTGGATTCCTAGGTATTTGGTTCTCTTTGAAGCAATTGTGAATGGAAGTACCTTCATGATTTGGCTCTCTGTTTGTCTGTTACTGGTGTATAAGAATGCTTGTGATTTTTGCACATTAATTTTGTATCCTGAGACTTTGCTGAAGTTGCTGATCAGCTTAAGGAGATTTTGGGCTGAGACAATGGGGTTTTCTAAATATACAATCATGTCATCTGCAAAGAGGGACATTTTGACTTCTTCTTTTCCTAACTGAATACCCTTGATTTCTTTCTCTTGCCTGATTGCCCAAGCCAGAACTTCCAACACTATGTTGAATAGGAGTGGTGAGAGAGGGCATCCCTGTCTTGTGCCAGTTTTCAAAGGGAATTTTTCCAGTTTTTGCCCATTCAGTATGATAATGGCTGTGGGTTTGTCATAAATAGCTCTTATTTTTTTTGAGGTACGTTCCATCAATACCGAATTTATTGAGCGTTTTTAGCATGAAGGGCTGTTGAATTTTGTCAAAAGCCTTTTCTGCATCTATTGAGATAATCATGTGGTTCTTGTCTTTGGTTCTGTTTATATGCTGGATTATGTTTATTGATTTGCGAATGTTCATCCCAGGGATGAAGCCCACTTGATCATGATGGATAAGCTTTTTGATGTGCTGCTGAATCCGGTTTGCCTGTATTTTATGAGGTTTTTTGCATCGTTGTTCATCAGGGTTATTGGTCTAAAATTCTCTTTTTTTGTTTTGTCTCTGCCAGGCTTTGGTATTCAGGATGATGTTGGCCTCATAAAATGAGTTAGGGAGGATTCCCTCTTTTTCTATTGATTGGAATAGTTTCAGAAGGAATGGTATCAGCTCCTCCTTGTACCTCTGGTAGAATTCAGCTGTGAATCCTTCTGGTCCTGGACTTTTTTTTGTTGGTAGGCTATTAATTATTGCCTCAATTTCAGAGCCTGCTTTTGGTCTATTCAGGGATTCAACTTCTTCCTGGTTTAGGCTTGGAGGAGTGTAAGTGTCCAGGAAATTATCCATTTCTTCTAGATTTTCTAGTTTCTTTGCATAGAGGTGTTTATAGTATTCTCTGATGGTAGTTTGTATTTCTGTGGGGTCGGTGGTGATATCCCCTTTATCATTTTTTATTGCGTCTATTTGATTCTTCTCTCTTTTCTTCTTTATTAGTCTTGCTAGTGGTCTATCAATTTTGTTGATCTTTTCAAAAAACCAACTCCTGGATTCATTGATTTTTTGGAGAGTTTTTTGTGTCTCTATCTCCTTCAGTTCTGCTCTGATCCTAGTTATTTCTTGCCTTCTGCTAGCTTTTGAATGTGTTTGTTTTTGCTTCTCTAGTTCTTTTAATTGTGATGTTAGACTGTCAATTTTAGATCTTTCCTGCTTTCTTTTGTGTGCATTTAGTGCTATAAATTTCGCTCTACACACTGCTTTAAATGTGTCCCAGAGATTCTGGTATGTTGTATCTTTGTTCTCATTGGTTTCAAAGAACATCTTTATTTCTGCCTTCATTTCGTTATGTACCCAGTAGTCATTCAGGAGCATGTTGTTCAGTTTCCATGTAGTTGAGCGGTTTGGATTGAGTTTCTTAGTCCTGAGTTCTAGTTTGATTGCACTGTGGTCTGAGTCTCAGTTTGTTATAATTTCTGTTCTTGTACATTTGCTGAGGTGTGCTTTACTTCCAATTATGTGGTCAATTTTGGAATAAGTGCGATGTGGTGCTGAGAAGAATGTATATTCTGTTGATTTGGGGTGGAGAGTTCTATAGATGTCTATTAGGTCTAGTTGCTGCAGAGATGAGTTCAATTCCTGGATATCCTTGTTAACTTTCTGTCTCGTTGATCTGTCTAATGTTGACAGTGAAGTGTTGAATTCTCCCATTATTATTGTATGGGAGTCTAAGTCTCTTTGTAAGTCTCTAAGGACCTGCTTTATGAATCTGGGTGCTCCTGTATTGGGTGCATATATATTTAGGATAGTTAGCTCTTCCTGTTGAATTGATCCCTTTACCATTATGTAATGGCCTTCTTCGTCTCTTTTGATCTTTGATGGTTTAAAGTCTGTTTTATCAGAGACTAGTATTGCAACCCCTGCTTTTTTTTGTTCTCCATTTTCTTGGTAAATCCTCCTCCATCCCTTTATTTTGAGCCTATATATGTCTCTGCATGTGAGATGGGTCTCCTGAGTACAGCAGACTGATGAGTCTTGACTCTTTATCCAATTTGCAAGTCTGTGTCTTTTAATTGGAGTATTTAGTCCATTTACATTTAAGGTTAATATTGTTATGTGTGAACTTGATCCTGCCATTATGATATTAACTGGTTATTTTGCTCGTTAGTTGATGCAGTTTCTTCCTAGCCTCGACAGTCTTTATATTTTGGCATGGTTTTGCAATGGCTGGTACCGGTAGTTCCTTTCCATGTTTAGTGCTTCCTTCAGGGTCTCTTGTAAGGCAGGCCTACTGGTGACAAAATCTCTAAGCATTTGCTTATTTGTAAAGGATTTTATTTCTCCTTCACTTATGAAACTTAGTTTGGCTGGATATGAAATTCTAGTTTGAAAATTCTTTTCTTTAAGAATGTTGAATATTGGCCGCCACTCTCTTCTGGCTTGGAGAGTTTCTGCCGAGAGATCTGCTGTTAGTCTGATGGGCTCCTCTTTGTGGGTAACCCGACCTTTCTCTCTGGCTGCCCTTAAGATTTTTTCCTTCATTTCAACTTTGGTGAATCTGACAATTATGTGTCTTGGAGTTGCTCTTCTCAAGGAGTATATTTGTGGCGTTCTTTGTATTTCCTGGATTTGAATGTTGGCCTGCCCTACTAGGTTGGGGAAGTTCTCCTGGATGATATCCTGCAGAGTGTTTTCCAACTTGGTTCCATTTTCCCCCTCACTTTTAGGCACCCCAATCAGACGTTGATTTGGTCTTTTTTTTCATAATCCCATACTTCTTGCAGGCTTTGTTCATTTCTTTTTCTTCTTTTTTCTTTTGGTTTCTCTTCTCGCTTCATTTCATTCATTTGATCCTCAATCGCTGATACTCTTTCTTCCAGTTGATCGACTCGGTTACTGAAGCTTGTGCATTTGTCACGTATTTCTCGTGTCATGGCTTTCATCTCTTTCATTTCGTTTATGACCTTCTCTACATTAATTACTCTAGCCATCGTTTGTTCCACTTTTTTTTCAAGATTTTTAGTTTCTTTGTGCTGGGTACGTAATTCCTCCTTTAGCTCTGAGAAGTTTGATGGACTGAAGCCTTCTTCTCTCATCTCGTCAAAGTCATTCTCCATCAAGCTTTGATCTGTTGCTGGCGATGAGCTGCGCTCCTTTGCTGGGTGAGATGCGCTCTTATTTTTTGAATTTTCAGCTTTTCTGCCCTGCTTTTTCCCCATCTTTGTGGTTTTATGTGCCTCTGGTCTTTGACGATGATGATGACGTACTGATGGGGTTTTGGTGTAGGTGTCCTTCCTGTTTGATAGTTTTCCTTCTAACAGTCAGGACCCTCAGCTGTAGGTCTGTTGGAGATAGCTTGAGGTCCACTCCAGACCCTGTTTGCCTGGGTGTCAGCAGCAGAGGCTGCAGAAGATAGAATATTGCTGAACAGCGAGTGTACCTGTCTGATTCTTGCTTTGGAGGCTTCCTCTCAGGGGTGTACTCCACCCTGTGATGTGTGGGGTGTCAGACTGCCCCTAGTGGGGGATGTCTCCCAGTTAGGCTACTCAGGGGTCAGGGACCCACTTGAGCAGGCAGTCTGTCCCTTCTCAGATCTCAACCTCCGTGTTGGGAGATCCACTGCACTCTTCAAAGCTGTCAGACAGAGTCATTTGTTTCTGCAGAGGTTTCTGCTGCTGTAGTTGTTGTTTAGCTGTGCCCTGTCCCCAGAGGTGAAGTCTACAGAGACACGCAGGTTTCCTTGAGCTGCTGTGAGCTCCACCCAGTTCGAGCTTCCCAGCGGCTTTGTTTACCTACTTAAGGCTCAGCAATGGCGGGCGTCGCTCCCCTAGCCTCGCTGTTGCCTTTCGGTTACATCCCAGACTGCTGTGCTAGCAATAAGGGAGGCGTGTGGGCGTGGGATCCTCCCGGCCAGGTGTGGGATATGATCTCCTGGTGTGCCTGTTTGCTTAAAGCGCAGTATTGGGATGGGAGTTACCCGATTTTCCAGGTGTTGTGTGTCTCAGTTCCCCTGGCTAGGAAAAGGGATTCCCTTCCCCCTTCCGCTTCCCAGGTGAGGCGATGCCTCGCCCTGCTTCAGCTCTCGCTGATCGGGCTGCAGCAGCTGACCAGCACTGATTGTCCGGCACTCCCTAGTGAGATGAACCCAGTACCTCAGTTGAAAATGCAGAAATCACCAGTCTTCTGTGTTGCTCGCGCTGGGAGTTGGAGACTGGAGCTGTTCCTATTCGGCCATCTTGCTTCACCCCCAAATTCCTATTTCATTTTTAAGACTGCAATATATCTACAATAATACAAAACAATAACAGTTCTAAAGAAAGATTTAAAATAAAATGCATAAATGTTTGCATCTGAACTTGAATTAAAAGCTTCTTCAAAACTGAACAAAAAATGGTACTTCATCATTCAGATTTATGACATTTAAAATAATAAACTCAAAACTAAATGTAAATTTAAGAAATAAATAAATAGAATTATTTTTCAAGTACCTCACAACTAATCATGACACACTGAGAGTTTACATCACTTTTAGTACCTTAATGCTGACTACAGTGGTGGTCGTCACACATGTTGATGCTGCAATTTTGCATCCCTTTCAGTGAATCATTTTTGAACAGGCATTCTCATACATATTTATTCATTTATAAATTTTATATCATGGTATGAGCATTATAAACATTGTAATAATGTACACAAAATATGACATGTTTAATTACAGGATGATGAAAATGACATTATTGAAATTTTAAATGTATATTTATTGATGGCAAAATAAAACTTTTTACTCTCACTGAAAAATTATCTAGATGTAGCAATGTGATTGAATATGCTTTTTTAAGATCTTGGTATAACATTTGGTATGACCATCCAAAGCTCTGATTATATATTCAATTTGTTTCAGCAGCTTAGTATTTATTTTAGAAAGACTAAAGACAACGTGATACATTTTGGATCTGTGTACCCACCCAAACCAAAACTTTTGTTGAACTGTAACACCCAGTGTTGAAGGTGGGGCCTGGTGGAAGATTGGATCATGAGGGCAGAGTTCTGATGAATGGGTTAGCACCATCCTCCTCTTCCTGTTCTTGTGACAATGAGTGAGTGAGTTATCATGAGATCTGGTTGTTCAAAAGTGTGTAGCACCTCCCAACTCTCGGTTCTACTCCTGCCATGAAAGATGCTTGTTCCCACTTGTCCTCCACCATGAATACGAGTTCCCTGAGGCCTCCCCAGAAGCAAATGCTGCCATGCTTCCTGTACAGCCTGTGGAACCCTGAGTCCAATTAAACCTATTTTCTTGATAAATTTACCAATCTCATGTATTTTTTTATAGCAGTGTGAGAACAAACAAATACACAGTTTACTGTTAATGGATGCTTAGATATTAATTTTTACTGTTCATACACCTGTCTTGATAATTTTGAAATTCATGTTCAAATTTATGAAATCTGATTGGATCAGTGGTTTTTTCATTTGCTTGCTTTTACTAGTAGAGTGGCTGAAGGATCACTGGAAATATTAATGTAAGTGTTAGCTGTGCCATTTTCTTATTACTATTACAATTCATTTTTAAATAAGGAGAAAAGCATGTTTTAATAAAAATGACGCTTTTAAATTTTAATTTTACACTATTAATGGACTCCGAACTATTGGCTTTATGTCTATCATCATTTAATACAGTATTGCTCATCTCTTTTAATTTTATTATGTATTATTCATTTGTTCAGTTGTTTTCTGATACAGTATTTCAATACCTTAATTCTGTAGTATACCTTTTTCTATTTTTATTGTGCATTAAACATACATCATAAAATTATCTATAATATATGTACAGTTTAAAGAATAATAAAATCAACATCTGTATACTTACTACCTCGGGCAAGAAATAGAATATGGCTAGTATTGCAAAAGTCCTCCATATAACCCACCCAGAATGCACTGTCCTTTCTTGCCAATGGTGATAAACACTCTCTTAAGTTTTGTATTAATTATGCCTTTTTTTTTTATAGTTTGACCACTGTGTGTATATATCTTTTTTTTTTTTTAACTTACAATACATGAAACCATACTGTATGTGGTTTTTAGATGATTTTTTCACTCAACATTATTTTCTGGAGACTCATACATGTCACTCAATACAGCTGTAGTTTATTCATTTTTTCAGGCTGTGTACTTTTCTATCTTTATACATTAATGTATTTATCCATTCTCCTGTTGATGGACATTTGGGTTTTTTCCTTATATTTAATATTACAAACAGTGCCGCTGAAACATTCCTGTATATGTTTCCTGGGAGCAAATATGCAAGAATTAATTTAAGGGGAATTGTTGGATGAAAGAGAATGCAAATGCTTGACTATTCTGGGTGATACAAATAGTAAGTTTTGGAAGTGGTTACCAATTTAAATTCTCTTCAGCAATGTGTGAGAGTTCCCATTGTACTACATCTTCACCAAAACTTGGTTTACAAAACTTTTGATTTTTTTCGCATCTGATTTTGGTAAAAGGTTATCTCAGGAACTCATTTTTCAATTTCCTCATAACCAATGATATTGTATATATTTGTATATATTTATGTATCATTTTTATTTTCTCTTCTGTCAAGGGCATATTCATGCTTTTTGCTGATTTTTCTATTAAGCGTTTATCTTTTTCTTATTGCCTTCTAGAAGTGTGTTGTGTTTTTGGTTACTAATACTCTGGCTGGATACATTGAATATTATTCTCCCAGTTGTAACTTATTTATTTTCATCTTTTTGTGGTAATTTTTAGATGACAATAAATTCTTATTTTAACGTAGTTGAATTTGTTACAGTTTTTCATTATGGTTTGGATATTTAGTGTCTTGTTTAAGAAAAGTTTCCCAAGGAAGAGGCAAAGATGGCTGACTAAAAACAGCTGTGGTCAAAGTCTCCCACCAAGAACAAAAGTGGCAAGTGAATCCTGCACCAGCAACTGAGGTATCTAGGTTCTTTTATTGAGACTGATTAGGTGGTGGGTATCACCCACAGAGAGTGATAAAAAGCAGGGTGGAATGATGGCCCACCTGGGAGCTGCACGGGGCAAGGGAAGGACCCACCCCTGCAAGAAGGACCCACCCTAGGGCAAGAAATAGAATATGGCTAGTAGTGCAAAAGTCCTCTGTATAACTCACCCAGAATGTACTGCCCTTTCTTGCCAATGATGATAAACATTATCTTAAGTTTTGTATTAATTATGCCTTTTTTTCTTTATTGTTTGACCACTATGTGTATATATCTTCTTCTTCTTTTTTTTTAACTTACAATACATGAAACCATACCGTATGTGGCATTTAGATGCTTTTTTCACTCCCCGCCAAGGGAGGCACTGAGTGATTGTGCTACCTTGCCCAGGAAGCCACATGTTTTCCATGGATCTGTATACACCATGGATCAGGAGATCCCCTTGTAAGCCCATACCACCAGGGCCTTGGGCCTTAAGCACAGAGCTGTGCAGATTCTCAGCAGCTGCTCTACCGGAGACTGCCTAAGACTACCAAGCTCATGGGGGCAGAAGCAGCCACCATCACTGAAGCTGCCTGCTGCCTAAGATGATTGAGCTCCTTTGGTGAGGAGTGGCTGCCATCACTGTGGCTGCCTGCTGCCTAAGACAACTGAGCTTCTGAAAGGAGGGGCAGCCACCACCACTGCAGCTGCCTACTTCCTAAGATGAGTTCCTAAGGGGAGTGGCAGCAGCCATCACTGCAGCTCAGCTCCAGTCTGCAGTTTTCCCCTGCTGGTGCTGGGGACACTGGGCAGTTTGGAACCAGGAGGAATTCCCACAGTCCAGCACAGTGGCTGTGGCAGATTGTGTCCAGACTGCTTTCTTAGGGTGAACTTGGACCCATCCCTCCTCAGCAGGCAGGGTCTCCCTGCAGGAATTTTAGCAACTCCAGCCAGGAGTTTACAGACAAAACTCTGATCTCCCTGGAAATGGGAACCCCTAGAGGGAGGGGTGGCCATAATCTCCATCAATCAGCAGACTTAATCTTTTCTCCTGTTGGCTCTGAGAAATCTGGGCAGTCCAGACAAGTGGGAGTCCCCCCAGTGCAACACAAACCCTCCAACAATGGATAGCCAGAGTGCTTCATTAAGTGGGTCCCTGATACCATGCCTCCTGACTCAGTGAGATGTCCCAAGAGGGGTCAACATACACCTAATACACGAACATTCCTGCAGGCATCAGGTTGGTGCCCCTCTGAGACAGAGCTCCCAGAGAAAGAAGCATGCAGCCATCTTTGCTGTTCTGCAGCCTCCACTGGTGACATCGCCAGTTTCAGGAGGGACCCAGGTTAATAGGGTGTAAAGTGGTCCCCCAGCACATCCCACAGCAGCCCTATGGAAGAGAGGCCTGACTATTAAAAGAAAAACAAACGGAAAGCAACAACAACAGCATCAACGAAAAGTCCCCATAAAACCCCATCCAAAGGTCAGCAGCCTCAAAGATTGAAGGTAGACAAAGTTATGAAGATGAGAAAGAATCAATGAAAGAATGCTGAAAACTGTAATTGCCAGAGTGCCTCTTCTCCTTCAGATGATCACAACACCATTCCAGGAAGGGCACAGGACTGAGCTGAGGCTGAGATGGATGAACTGACAGAAGTAGGCTTCGGAAGGTGTGTAATAACAAACTTCGCTGAGCTAAATGAACATGTTCTAACCCAATGCAAAGAAGCTAAAAACCATAATAAAATAGTAAAGGGGCTGTTAACTAGAATAACCAGTTGAGAGAGGTACATAAATGACCAGATGAAGCTGAAAAACAAAACAAGAGAACTTTACGATGCAACCACAAGTATCAATAGACAAGTAGACCAAGTGGAGGAAAGAATTTCAGAGTTTGAAGCCATTATTGCCAAAATTAAGACAGGCAGACAAGACTAGAGAAAAAAGAATTAAAAAGAACAAACAAAACCTCCAAGAAATATGGGATTATGTAAAAAGACTGAACCTATGACTGATTGGGATGCTGGAAAGAAACAGTGAGAATGAAACAAAGTTAACAAAGCTACTTCAGGATATCATCCAAAACATATTTCAGGATATCATCTTCCCCAGCCTAGCAAGATGAGCCAACATTAAAATTCAGGAAACCCGTAGAACTCCAGTAAGATATTCTGTGAGATGATCAACTCCAAGTCACATAATCATCATACTATCCAAGTTCGAAATGAAGAAAGAAATTGTTAAGGGCAGTCAGAAAGAAAGGGCAGTAACCTACAAATGGAAGCCCATCAGAATAACAGCAGACCTCTCGGTGGAAATTCTACAAGCCAGAAGAGATTGGGAACCAATATTCAACATTCTTAAAGAAAATAATTTTCAAACCAGAGTTTCATATCTGGCCAAACTAAGCTTCATAAGCAAAGGAGAAATAAAATTCTTTTCAGACAACCAAATGCTGAGAGGGAATTTGTTACCACCAGGCCTGCTTTCCAGGAGTTCCTGAAGGAACCACTAACTATGAAAAGGAAAAATCTTTGCCAGTCACTAAAAACAACAACAACAACAACAACAACAAACAAACAAAACACTGCAGTACACAGACCAATGACACTACAAAGCATTAAATTAACAAGGCTGCAAAATAACCAGCTAGCATCATGGTGACATAATCAAATTCACACGTAACAATATTAACCTTAAATGTATGTGGGCTAAATACCCCAATTAAAAGACACAAAATAGCAAACTGAATAAAGAGTGGAGACCTATTGGTGTGCTGTATTCAAGAGACCCATCTCATGTGCAAAGACACAAATAAGCTCAACAGAAAGGGAAAAAGAAAAATACAACCACAAATAGAAAGCAGAAAAAAGCAGGGGTTGCAATCCCAGTTTATGACAAAACAGACTGTAAATCAACAAAGATCAAAAAAGACAAAGAAGGGCATTACATAATGGTAAAGGGGTCAATTCAACAAGAAAAGCTAACTATCCTAAATATATATGCACCCAATATGGAAGCACCCAGGTTCTTAAAACAAGTTCTTATAGACCCACAAAGAGGCTCAGACTGCCACACAATAATAATGGGAGATTTAACACTGCACTCTCAACATTAGACAGCTCATTGAGACAGAAAATTAACAAGAATATTCATGACAAGAACTCAGCTCTCGGTGAAGTGGACATGATAAATATCTACAGAACTCTCCACCCAAAAACAACAGAGTATACATTCTTCTTGACATCAAATGACACTTACTCTAAAATTGGTCACATAATTGGAAGTAAAATGCTCTTCAGCAAATGCAGCCAAACTGAAATCATAACAGTCTCTCAGACCACAGTGCAATCAAATTAGAACTCAGTATTAGAAACCCCACTCAAAATTAACTACTATCTGAAAATTGAGCAACGTGCTCCTGAATGACTCCGGGGTAAATAATGAAATTAAGGCAGAATCAAGAAGTTTTTTAAAACCAATGAGAACAAAGAGACAAAGTACCAGAATCTCCAGGACACAGCCAAAGCAGTGTTAAGAGGGAAATTTATAACACTAAATGCCCACATCAACAAGTTAGAAATATCTCAAATATACATTCTAACATCACAACTAAAAGAGCTAGAGAACTGAGAGCAAACAAACCCCAAGGGTATGGAAGACAAGAAATAACCAAGACCATAGTAGAACTGAAGGAGACAGAGACACATAAAACCCTTCAAAAAATCACCGAATCCTGAAGCTGTCTTTTTTTTTTCTTGAAAAAGTAATAAAATAGACCACTACTTAGACTAATAAAGAATAAAAGAGAGAAGAACAAATTAGAAACAATGAAAAATGATAAAGAAGATATCACTAATGACCCTGAAGAAATACAAGCAGCCATCAGAGAATACTACACACAACACTATGCAAATTTACTAGAAAATCTAGAAGAAATGGATAAATTCCTGGACACATACATCCTCCTAAGACTGAACCAGGAAGAAGTTGAATCCCTGAATAGACCAATAACAGGTTCTGAAATTGAGGCAGTAATAAATAGCTTACCAATCAAAAAAAGTCCAGGACCAGATAAATTTACAGCTGAATTCTACAAGAGGTACAAAGAGGAGCTTGTACTATTTCTTCTGAAACTATTTCAAGCAACTGAAAATGAGGGACTCTTCCCTAACTCTTTTTATGAGGCCAGCATCATGCTGATACAAAACCTGACAGAGATACAAGAAAAAAGAAAACTTTAGGCCAATATTCCTGATGAACATGATGCAAAAATCCTCAATAAAATACTGGCAAACCAAATTCAGAAGCACATCAAAAAAGCTTATACACCACAATGAAATCATCTTTGTGTCCTGGATGCATGGTTGGTTCCAACAAATGCAAATCAATAAGTATAATTAATAACATAAACAGAACTAAAGACAAAAACCACATGATTATCTCAATAGATGGAGAAAAGGCCCTCGGTACAGTTCAACACACTTTCATGTTGAAAATTCTTAATAAGCTAGGTATTGATGAAACATGTCAAAATAATTAGAACAATTTATGATAAACCTACAGCCAATATCATCCTGATCAGGCAAAAGTTGGAAGCATTCTCCTTAAAAAACGAAATAAGACAAGGATGCCCTCTCTCACCATGCCTATTCAACATAGTATTGGAAGTTCTAGCGAGGGCAATCAGGCAAGAGAAAGAAATAAAGCATATTCAAATAGGAAGAGAGGAAGTCAAATTGTCTCTTTTTGCAGATGACATGATCCCATATCTAGAAAATTCCATTTTCTCAGATTAAAAAATTCCTAAGCTGATAAGAAACTTCAGCAAAGTCTCAGGATTCAAATCAATGTGCAAAAATCAGAAGCATTCCTATCACCAACAATAGACAAGCAGAGAGCCAAATTGTGGATTAATTTCCATTCACAATTGCTACAAAGAGAATAACATACTCAGGAATACAGCTAACAAGGAAAGTGAAGGACCTCTTAAAAGAGAACTACAAATCACTTCTCAAGGAAATGAGAGAGGACACAAACAAATGGAAAAACATTCCATGTTCATAAATAGGAAGCATCAATATTGTGAAGTGAAAATTGCTATACTGCCCAAAATAATTTACAGATTCAATGCTATTCCCATTAAAATGCCATTGACATTCTTCACAAAATTAGAAAAAACTACATTAAAATTCATATGAAACCAAAGGAGAGCCCATATAGCTAAAATCATCCTAAGCAAAAATAACACAGCTGGAGGCATCATACTACCCAACTTCAAACTGTACTACAAGGCTACAGTAATGCTACTGGTACAGAAACAGACACATTGACCAACAGAACAGAATAGAGAACTCGGAAATAAGACTACACATCTATAAACATCTAATTTTTGGTAAATCTGACAAAAACAACCAATGAAAAAGGATTCCCTATTTATTAAATGATGTTAGGAGAACTGGCTAGTCATATGCAGAAAATTTAAACTGGACCTCTTTCTTACACCGTATACAAAAATCAACTCAACATGTATTAAAGTCTTAACTGTGAAACCCCAAACTCTAAAAATCCTAGAAGAAAATCTAGGCAATATCATTTAAGATATAGGCATGGGCAAAGATTTTATGACAAAAATATCAAAAGGAATTGCAACAAACAAAAAATTGGCAAATGGGATCTGATTAAACTAAAGAGCTTCTGCGCAGCAAAAGAAACTATCATCAGAGTGAACAGGCAACCTACAGAATGGAAGAAAAATTTGGCAATCTATCCATCTGACAAAGGTATGATATCCAGAATCTCCAAGGAACTTAAACAAATGTACCATAAAAAATAAAACAACCCCATCAAAATGTGGGCAAAGGACATGAACAGACACTTCTCAAAAGAAGACATTTATGTAGGCAACAAACATATGAAAAAAAGTTCAACATCACTGATCATTAGAGAAATGCAAATACAAAACCACAATGAGTTGACATCTCATGCCAGTCAGAAAGGTGATTAGTAAAAAGTCAAGAAACAATAGATACTGGTGAGGCTGTGGATAAATAAAAACACTTTTTCACTGTTGGTGAGAATGTAAATTAGTTCAACCATTGTGGAAGACAGTGTGGTGATTCCTCAAAGCCTAGAGACAGAAATACCATTTCATGTGACCCAGCAATTTTATTACTGGGTATATACCCAAAGGAATATAAGTCATTCTATTATAAAGATACACGCACACGTATGTTCATTGCAGCACTTTTCACAATAGCAAAAACATAAAATTAACCTAAATGCTCATCAATGATAGACTGGATAAAGAAAATGTGTTATATATACACCATGGAATACCGTGCACCCATAAAATGAAATGAGATTATGTCCTTTGCAGATACATGAATGGAGCTGGAAGCCATTATTTTCAGCAAACTAATGCAGGTACAGTAAACCAAACACCACATGTTCTCACCTATAAGTATGAGCTGAACATTGAGAACGCATGGACACATGGAACATTGAGAACACACACTGTCAGTGGAGGGCAGGCATGGGGATGGAGAGCATTAGAAAAAATAGCTAATGTGTGTTGGGCTTGATACCTTGATGATGAGTTGAAAGGTACAGTAAACTATCGTGGTACATTTTTACCTATGGAACAAACCTGCACATCCTGCACATGTATCCCGGAACTTAAAATAAAATAAAATAATGAAAAAATCAAAAGAAAATAAAAAATGATAAAATGGAAAGAAAATAAATTAAAAAATGGAAAAAGGAAAGAAAAGATTCTCAAGCAGCACAAAACCTGCCATGATGATGGTGCCTGAGGTGTCCTAGTGACCCGATGTGAGAAACTAACTTGAGACATTGCCACCATGGAGACACCTGAGGAAACAAAGGAGCCTGCTGAAGCTGAGATCACTGAGCTCTTCTGGGATATGTTCTCCAAAATGGACATTTATCTTACTGGAGAATTGATGACCACCAGTGAAGACTATAAGCTCCTGGAAAATGAATAAACTACTCAGCTTGAAGTATCTTGAAATAAAAGATACTGCTATAAACATTAGTAGATACTTAAAGGACTTAAGTTTAAGTTCAGTTGTTTGCTGGACTGCAGCCTTATCTGGATCAGATCAATATCATTGAAGAGCAGGTAGCAGCTCTTGAGCAGACAGCTTAAAAGATAAATGCATATTTAAAAAAAAACTGGAAGTCAAGTACAAAAAGTTGGAGAAGTGATGAAAAACATATTTCTTTGGGACAAAGTCTTTTTTAATGTGGAAGAATGTTTTTTATAAGATGTGAATACTGAGGCTGATGAATTGTCAACTCTCCTCAAAATAAAATTATGCTGATCTTTCTAGGAAGATCTCAATGTTGAAATAAACTGTAGGACTGTGGCTACTCCTGTACCTCCTTTGAGGCAGTAACCCTTGAAAACTCACACTTACAACTGTTTATTTTTACCTGAATGCTTCATCATCTATTCAGGATAGAGACTCTCAAAGTTCAAGATACACTTGGGTGTGCCAGTAAAATCAAATAAGAGGACCTATTTTCTCTGTAGTGGTTAACACATTATTTTCCTACATGGCTGGTTTTTAAGTTATTGTAAATGATTTTTTTTCTGTTAATGATACTAATATATCATTAATGAGATTCTAATTTTCTTTTAAAAAAACAAAGTAGTTATTTTGCAGCTTATAACCTTCTGAATGTTAGTAATTTACTTTCTCATAATATTGCAAGTAACATAAACAGCTTAAAATAATTCCAGGCTGCATCTTTTAGGTTGAGCAGAAATAGTGAAAGGAATGTTTTGATAGCTTGGTCTATGAAATAAACAACTCTTTTCTCTTCTACGTGAGTCAGATGTTTGGAGATGGATGACATCTTGATAACTGGCCCCTTTTGGAAATGTATTAAAGACAAAGACAAGATATGTATATGTGTGCATGATTTGGGGGGGGATATGGAAGTTGTCACTTATAAAATATAGCATTTTATAAAATTTTTAAAAAGGAAGAAATGCTTCTCTACCCTGCAGTCAAAAAATATTTTTATTAGTATATTTTTTAGATATTTCAAAGTTTTACTTTTTCTATTTCAGACTTGATCCATCTGGAATTGATTTTCAATATACGGAGAAAGATATCCCTTTTTGCATATGAACTATCATATCATTTTAAAATTGAAAACATTTTTTTATATTTGTGATGTACAACACTATGTTTTGATACATGTATGCATTGTGGAATGGCTAAGTCAAGCTAATCAACATGCATATTATTTCTACACTTATTTATTTATGAGTTATACTTAACAATAATTTTATAATCCCAGCACTATCTACAAGGTATCCCTTCTTTTTCCTGTTGATCAGCAATGTCTGCTCCAACACATATCATCTTCATATAGGCAAGCATTTTTTTCTGGCTTTCTATTTGATTCCCTCATTCATTTGTCTATACCAGCACCAAGCCTACACTGGTAGAATTATTATAGTTTAAGAATGTACTGATACACACTAGATCTAGTCCCCTGACCAGGCAGTTCTTCAAGAGTATTTCGGCTACTATTTAACCTTTGTTGTTCCATACAAACTTTAGAATCAGCTCATCAAGTTCCATGAAAAATGTTTTTTAAATCTTTACTGGGATTTGACTCTATTTTGCATTTTATAGATCTGTAGATGAATTGGGGAAAAAATCAATATCTTTGTAATATTTAATATTCAAATCCACAAACTTTTTATATCTATTTATTTAGGTATTCTTTAATGTCTCTTAGTAAAGTTTTATAATTTATACACAAAGATATTGCACATATTTCATTAGATTTAGATACTCTCTATTTCTGTTGCTATTAAGATTAGTGTATTTTTAAATTATATTTCATAACCGTTTGTTGCTGGTATATAGAAATGTAGTTCACTTTATGTTCTCCTACTCAGAGACAATCAAATAAAATACATAACAGAAGAAAGTTTGGGAAATTCACACAAAAAAGTGAAAATCCAACAACATTCTTCTAGCAAAGATTCAAAGAAAAAAATCAATAGAATTAGAAAATACTTTAAAGTGAATAATAATGAAAATACAACATGCCAAAACTTACAGGATGCAAGTAAAGCAATGCTTAGAAGTAAATTTATAGCTATAAATGCCTATATTAGAAATGAAAAAAATCTGAATTCGATAACCTTCCACCTGAAGACACTAGGAAAAGAAAAGCAAAATAAATCAAGCAGAGAAGGAAAGTATAAAGATTAGAGCAGAAATTCATGAAATAGAGAATTTAAAAACTATAGAGAACATCAATGAAACCAAAAGCTGGTTCTTTGAAAGATCAACACAACTGATAAATGTTGAAAGAGAAGAGAGAAGACTTAAATTACCAATATCAGGAATAAAAAGTGAGACATTACTATGAACCATATGCACAAAAATGTTTTTAAGGAAATACTATAAGCAATTTGTTCCAACAAATTAGGTAATGTAGACAAAATTATCAAACTCCTAGATGTACAGAAACTGCCAAAACTGAGTCAAGAATAAATAGAAAATGTGAATATCTCTTAAAAATAAAGAGACTGAGTAGCGGTAATATTTTTTTTTTCCAAAATAAAAGCCCAGTACCATATGGTTTCCCTGGTGAATTCTACCAAATGTTTCATAAACTCTTCCAAAAATATAAAAAGAGGAATCACTTTTTAACTCATTCTATGAGAGCACTACATTACCCAGAGACCAAAGCCAGGCAAAACCGTCTAAAGGAAACTACAGACCGATATCCCTTATAAATACAAACGCAAAAATCATTAACAATATATTAGCAACTGAATTTAGCAGTATATAAAAAGGATCATACACCATAATTAAGTAGGATTTATCCCAGGAATGCAATGTTACTTCAGCATACAAAAATCAATCTATGTAATACACTTTATTAATAGAATAATACACTGACCATCTCATGAGATGTAGAAAAGTCATTTGACAAAATCTAACAACATTTCATGAAAATAACACTTAACAACTAATTATAAAAGATAACATCCTAAATTTGATGAGGCACACCTATGAAAAACCCACATCTACTATCATACTTAATAGTGAAAGATTGAAAGTGTTCTCCTAAGATAAAGAGCAAGAAAAGGATGTCTTCTCTCACCACTTCTATTCAAAACTGTACTAGAGGCTACAGCCAAGGAAATTTGGCAAATACAAAGCCTCCAGACTTGAAAGCAATGAGTAAAAGTACATTCTTTCACAAATGACATGATTTGTATTTTGGAAATCCTAAGGAATCCATACACAAAATTATTAGAGCTAATAAACTAGCTGAGCAAGCAGTATAAAAGACCAATATTCAAAATTTAGTTATATTCATGCACTAGCAATGAACAATACAAAAATAAAACTATATATAGTTGTTTACACTTGATAAACTATAGTTTTTATAGTTTTATAGTTCATGTTTGAAATGAAACTATATAAAAATGTATATATATATGAAACTAATGGAGAGTTTCATATATGTATATAAAGTAAAGTTTCATATATCTATTTATATACAAATAATGGAAACTAATGGAAAGTCATATTATTATTAGTTTCATATATAGTAATATATTATTATTAGTTTAATATGTCTATTATATATAGCTCATAAATAGTCATATACTATTAGTTTCACATATATATGAAACTAATGGAAAGAAAACAATTTCATTTACAATAATATCAATAGTATCAAAAATAATAACATTCTGAGGAATAAATTTAACAAAAGAAGTGCAAGGTATAGACAAAAAATTATAAAACATTATTAGAGAAATTAAAGAATACTTATATTACCAAAATCAGAAATAAAAAATTCTGCATAAATGGAAAGACATCCTGTATTCATGAATGGAAAAATTTAATATTGTTAAGATGGCAATACTCTCCAAATTTTGATCTACTGATTCGATGCAATCCCTATAAAAATCCCAACTGCATATTTTAAATAGATTGACAAGACAGTTCTAAAATTCATATGGAAATACAAGGGATCCTGAACACCTGAAGCAATCTTGGGAAAGAACAAAGTTAGAGGACTCATATTCTTCATTTCTAATCTTGCTGCAAAGCTACAGTACTTAAGAATTCATGGCAATGGCATAGGGATAGACACACAGATCTAAGAAATAAAATTTAGAGTCCACTTCTGTGATACAAGAAGGAGGGACTAGATGACATTCACAATCCTCTCTAGCCTAATCATTCGGTGGTACAAATGGTACACACATATCCCCTTTGGCATACCAGGACCCACGTCCCTTTCCTTTTAGCACCCAACCTCCTTGTAAAACAGCAACAACAATAACAAAAACTGTGAGGAGCATCCTGACTAGGCTGCTCTGCTTCCTGCTGCATGGTAGCCCCCTTGGTACCTGTAACCAAGGCTAGCCTCCCAGCCTTATTTTGATCCAGGGAGCACCCATGAGCCTTAAGTTGAAACCCTTTTTTGTCAAGTTACCCAAAATCAGTTTCTGTCACTGTCAAAGAAATGCTTTAACTGATAAATAAGCCGTTTCCATACCCTGAATATAAAGATACCCCTTCTTTAATATGGAACTCTTGTCCTATTCATCACCTTTGTTTTCCTCACTTCTGCTCTTTTTGCTTATCATTTACTAAGGTCCCTTCCCTCTCTTCCCTTTTCTAAAGGAGGAAAACAAAGAGGTGATAAATCCAGGATAAACAAAACTATTTACAAGTATAGCCTTAAAGATAGCCACTGCAAAAGAAATAAAACCCCAGAACTGTATTGTTTGAATTAGATTGTGTTCATTTAACTGTTCTTTATGAGCTGGATGCCAGGCACTGTGCTAGCATGGGGGAACAAAAATGAATAAAAAATAAGCACATAAGCCTTTCCTGGAGCAGTTCACAGTCTAGCCTCACTAGACAGATTAAAACTGAAGTTACTTGGCAGTATAGTATCCTCATGTTTTATGATATTTTGATTTTGCCTTATGTGTATTTGACACTTTAATATAAAGATATTAAAAAAGTCTCACTTTATAAGCAAAAAGGGTTGAGAGTCCACATATAAATCCTTACATTTAGGGTCAATAGATTTTCTTTTTTTATTATTATACTTTAAGTTCTAGGGTACATGTGCATAACGTGCAGGTTTGTTACATATGTATACGTGTGCCATGTTGGTGTGCTGCACCCATCAACTCGTCAGCACCCATCAACTCATCATTTACATCAAGTATAACTCCAAATGCAATCCCTCCCCCTTCCACCCTCTCCCTTCCCCATAATAAGCCCCGGTGTGTGATGTTCCCCTTCCCGAGTCCAAGGGATCTCATTGTTCAGTTCCCACCTATGAGTGAGAACATGCGGTGTTTGGTTTTCTGTTCTTGCGATAGTTTGCTGAGAATGATGGTTTCCAGCTGCATCCATGTCCCTACAAAGGACACAAACTCATCCTTTTTGATGGCTGCATAGTATTCCATGGTGTGTATGTGCCACATTTTCTTAATCCAGTCTGTCACTGATGGACATTTGGGTTGATTCCAAGTCTTTGCTATTGTGAATAGTGCCGCAATAAACATATGTGTGCATGTGTCTTTATAGCAGCATGATTTTTAATCCTTTGGGTATATACCCAGCAATGGGAGGGCTGGGTCATATGGTACTTCTAGTTCTAGATCCTTGAAAAATCGCCATACTGTTTTCCATAATGGTTGAACTAGTTTACAATCCCACCAACAGTGTAGAAGTGTTCCTATTTCTCTACATCCTCTCTAGCACCTGTTGTTTCCTGACTTTTTAATGATTGCCATTCTAACTGGTGTGAGATGGTATCTCATTGTGGTTTAGATTTGCATTTCTCTGATGGCCAGTGATGATGAGCATTTTTTCATGTGTCTGTAGGCTGTATGAATGTCTTCTTTTGAGAAATGTCTGTTAATATCCTTTGCCCACTTTTTGATGGAGTTGTTTGCTTTTTTCTCGTAAATTCGTTTGAGTTCTTTGTAGGCTTTGGATATTAGCCCTTTGTCAGATGAGTAGATTGAAAAAATTTTCTCCCATTCTGTAGGTTGCCTGTTCACTCTGGTGGTAGTTTCTTTTGCTGTGCAGAAGCTCTTTAGTTTAATTAGATCCCATTTCTCAATTTTGGCTTTTGTTGCCATTGCTTTTGGTGTTTTAGACATGAAGTCCTTGCCCATGCCTATGTCCTTGGAAGTTCTGGCTAGGGCAATCAGGCAAGAGAAAGAAATCAAGGGTATTCAGTTAGGAAAAGAAGAAGTCAAATTGTCCCTCTTTGCAGATGACATGATTGTATATTTAGAAAACCCCATCATCTCAGCCCAAAATCTCCTTAAGCTGATCAGCAACTTCAGCAAAGTCTCAGGATAAAAAATTAATGTGCAAAAATTACAAGCATTCTTATACACCAGTAACAGACAAACAGAGAGCCAAATCATGAATGAACTTCCATTCACAATTGCTTCAAAGACAACAAAATACCTAGGAATCCAACTTACAAGAGATGTAAAGGACCTCTTCAAGGAGAACTACAAACCACTGCTCAGTGAAATAAAAGAGGACACAAACAAATGGAAGAACATACCATGCTCATGGATAGGAAGAATCAATATTGTGAAAATGGCCATACTGCCCAAGGTCATTTATAGATTCAATGTCATCCCCATCAAGCTACCAATGAGTTTCTTCACAGAATTGGAAAAACCTGCTTTAAAGTTCATATGGAACCAAAAAAGAGCCCGCATTGCCAAGACAATCCTAAGCAAAAAGAATAAAGCTGGAGGCATCATGCTACCTGACTTCAAACTATACTACAAGGCTACAGTAACCAAAACAGCATGGTACTGGTACCAAAACAGAGATATAGACCAATGGAACAGAACAGAGTCCTCAGAAATAATACCACACATCTACAGCCATCTGATCTTTGATAAACCTCAGAAAAACAAGAAATGGGGAAAGGATTCCCTATTTAATAAATGGTTCTGGGAAAATTGGTTAGCCATAAGTAGAAAGCTGAAACTGGATCCTTTCCTTACTCCTTATACGAAAGTTGATTCAAGATGGATTAGAGACTTAAATGCTAGACGTAATACCATAAAAACTTTAGAAGAAAAGCTAGGTAATACCATTCAGGACATAGGCATGGGCAAGGACTTCATGTCTAAAACATCAATTGATTTTTAATAAGGAAACCAAGAAATTCAACTGAGGAAAAAGGGGATAATCATCTTTCCTACAAATTATGCTGGGAAAGCTTGATAGTCCATGCAAAGAAATGAAGTCAGGTCTGTACCTCACACAAAGTAGGAAAATTAACCCAGGATTGATCAGAGAGCTAAATGTGAGAGCTGAAAATATAAAACTTTACATAGTTGTAAAACTTTATGAGATATGATCCCCAAAACACAAAGAAAGAAAGAAAAATTAGGTAAACTGGACTTTAAAAAATTAAAGCTTTTGTGCTTCAAAGATACCTTAAAATTAAAATGATAACCCACAAATGGGAGAAATTATTTACAATAAAATATTTGAATAAAAGACAACTAATTCATATTGGAACTCTTTGGAGAGTTTTCCTCAACAAAATACATTTGTTAAATACTTGATATGTCTGAATTTCTTGAAGGATTGAGATGAATGGTGAATAACTTGGGTTGAACTAGTAATAAGCACATAGAAAACTAATAAATGAGATAATTATTAACGTCAAGAAAATTAGAGTTATACAGTAAAAGAAAAGTAATCATAGTTTACTCTGTGGTTCAGTTAGTGAATAGCTTTACCTGAACGTAATAATGTCAACATTGCATATCTATATTACCAAAATTACAATTTAGTCATGTGGTATTAGGAAGCTACCTGTGCGTGACTGAGGGTGGAGAATGGTGATGGTGAAAGAGAAAAATCCTCATCTTTGTTGGAGGGAATTCAATAGATAATCCCTACATATAAAAAATAAATGAGTGATCACTTCTTTCTTACTTAGAGAGATGGAGATATATTTACAAAAGAATAATCTAAGAAAGTTGAAAATGACTGTTTCCAGGGAGTGGGAAGTGGTTCATGTGGGGACAAGTAAGGGACTGTTGTTTTCTTAATGAGCCTTGTAAAATTATTTGTCTCTTTGTGTTCCCATATAATTTTGATAAAAATTAAAACTAAATTTATAAAAAGAGATAAAAATCATTGGAGATATATGTGATTTTGAAGATGCTAGAGAACAATGTTATGGGAATTGAAGCCTATCTTTTTCTGTTAAGTAGAAAATTAAGTAATTTTCTTAGAGTGAAAAGGGTAGAGGGGTATGGATGATGACACTTCCGAAAAGTTGCTGTAGAGAAAAGGAAAGGTGCCCAGTGAAAGATTTTGAACATCACTGATGGCCTAGCTGAGACTGGAGCTAATGTAACGGAATATGAGTATAGCCTGGGAGCTGAAGCAGAGTATACAAAATGAACAAGTGGGTTTTATTTGTTTGTTAGTTTTTTGTTTTCAAGGTTGGGAATTTACACTACAAGGTTAAGAGACTGAAGGAATGGACGGTGCCTGTGAGAGGGCAATTGAAGCTTTTGCCCCTGAGGTCTGGGCTGGGTAGGGAAGAAAATAAAGCAAAATTGGAATCTGGATAGCCTAAGAGAATAGGTAGTGATTGAAGGAAAAAAAGATACACACACACACACACACACACACACACACACACACACACACACACACACACACAGAGCATCTCCCAGGAAAAAAGTGGCAGATTTTGAACCAGATTCCAAATATGACAGCACATGTGAGACAGTGATCTAGATATTTATAGGTGACAGTAGTCAGGATGGGAAGAAGTTGGTAATATTGGAAGGAAGGAGAGGAGAACTAAGAATAATAGAGGAAATTGGCTCAGATTGCAGTTTGAGGATTGTGGCTCTGCTGATGTTATAAATAAAATCCAATCAGGACAGTCTCCCAACCCTGTTGATAATCCTGGTTCCCCATGATCTTATAAGAATAGAGTGAAGGAGGAGCAATTTTTGGAATTGAAAATAAAATGTACAGAATCAAATGAAAGAAATAGGATTAGTACAATATTTGTATGCTAGAATTTGATTATACCGTTGTATGTCTTGATTTTCTATTTTTTTTTCTTTAAATTTATTTATTATTATTATACTTTAAGTTGTAGGAGTTATACCTGATTTTCTATTTTTAATTAGAAAATTAAATTTGAAACTTTATGCACATGTACCCTAGAACTTAAAGTATAATAATAATAATAAATAAATAAATAATTATATAATTATTTAAAAAAAGAAACTTTTGACTATATAAATATATTTTTTTCTTTGACACATGAAATTTGTATTTATTATTTTACTATTATAATTATATTTTGGGGGTACCGTGTGATTTTGATACATGTGTGCAATGTGTAATAAATAAAGGAGAACAATTAGCATATCTATTACCTCAAATCTTATCATTTTTTCTGTTAGTAACATTCAAAATTCTCCCTTCTTGAAATTTTTAAAAATATAATAAATTGTTGTTTGCTATAGTTTCCCTACAGTGCTATAGGACACTGGAGCTTATTCCCTCTATCTAGCTGTAATTTTGTATCTATTAACTAATCGTTTTCTATCCCCTTCTTCCCTCCTCTTCTGAGCCTCTAGTAACAACTATTCCACTCTCCATTTTTTGTAACAACTTTTTTCAGCTTCCATATATGAGTGGGAACATGTGATATTTAGCTTTCTGTACCCGACTTATTTCACTTAACATAATTTCCTCCCGTCTTATCCATGTTGCTGCAAATAACAGAATTCCATTCTTTATTATGGCCTTTTTATGTTTAATAAAATAAATTTATTAAACAATTAATTTCATTGTTTATATATATCAATTTTTTTCCCATTTATCTGTTGATGGACACTTAGTTGGATTCCATATTTTGGGTAGTCTGAGTAGTGCTGCAAGAAACATGAAAGTGCAGTTATCTTCTGGACATACTGATTTCCTTTCCTTTGGATATATACCCAGAGTTGGGATTTCTGGATTGCATGGTAGTTATATTTTTAACTCTTTGAGGAATCTTCATGTTGTTTTCCATAATGGTTTTATTAATTTACATTCTCACCCACAGTGTACAAGAATTTCCTTTCCTTTGTATTATGATCAGCATTTGTTATTTTTTGTCGATTTGATACAAGCCATTTAAAAAGAGGTGAGATGATGTCTCACTGTGGTTTTGATTTGCATTTTTCTGATAATTAGTGATGTTGAGCAGCTTTTCATATATTTGTTGGTCATTTGCATGCCTTCTTTTGAGAAATGTCTGTTCAAAGTCTATGCCTATATTTTACTCAGATTATTTCTTATTGCTGAATTGTTTGAGTTCCTTGTATATTCTGTATATTAATCCCTTATCAGGTGAATAGATTGAAAATATTTTCTCCCATTCTTCAGGTAGTCTATTCACTCTGCTGATTATTCCTTTTGCTATGCAGAAGCTTTTGAGTTTGCTATAATTCCATTTGTCTATTTTTGTTTTTGTTGCTTGTACTTTTGAGGTCTCAACCATAAAATCATTTCCCAGATCAATGCACTGGATAATTTCCCCTGTATTTTCTAGTAGTTTTAAAGTTTGGGATCTTACATTTAAATTTTTAATTCATTTTGAGTTGATTTTTTGTATATGGTGAGAGATAGTAATCTAGCTTTATTTTTCTGCATGTGGTTATCCAGTTTTCCCAGCACTATTTATTGAAGAGTGTGTTCTTTTCACAGTGTATATTCCTGACACCTTTGTCAGAAATCAGTTGGCTGTAAATATGTGGATTTATTTAGGGGTTCCCTATTCCATTCCATTAGGCTGTGTGTCTTTTTTTATGCCAGTAGCATGTTGTCTTTATTGATGTAGATTTATACTATATTTTGAAGTCAGATAGTGTGATGCCTCCAGCTTTGTTCTTTTTCCTCAGAATTGCTTTGGCTATTCAGGGTTATTGCAGTTTCATACACATTTTAGGATTCTTTATTATATTTCTCTGAAGAATGTCATTGATATTTTGAATATAGTTTCATTGAATCTGTAGATTACTTTGGATTGTACGATCAGTTTAACAATATGTATTTCTCCAATCCAGAAACATAGCATGTTTTTTCAGGGTTTTTTGTCTGTATCTTCAATTTTTTTCATCTGTGTCTTATAGTTTTCATTATAGAGATTTTCACACCCTTGGTTAAATTTATTCCATTTATTCCTAGTTATTTTTTATTGGTATTATAAATGGAATTGCTTTCTTGATTTCTTTTTCAACTAGTTCATTATTGGTGTATAGAAATGCTACTGAATTTTGCGTGTTGATATTATATCCTGGAACTTTACTAAATTTGTTAATCAATTCTAGAGTTCATTGGTAGAATCTTTAGATTTTTCTATATATAAAATAATGTCATCTGCAAACAAGAACAATTTAATTTATTCCTGTCCAATTTACATGTGTTTTATTGTTTACTCTTGCCTAATTGCTGTGGCTATGTCTTCCAATATTATGCTGAATTAGAGCAGTGAAAGTGAGTATCCTTGTTTAATTTCAGTTTTTTCAGAGACAGTTTCAACTTTTCCCCATTCAGTATGATGTTGATTGTGGGTTGGTTATATATATGGCCTTTATTGTGTTTAGGCATAATCATTTGATATGTAATTTGTTGAGGCTTTTTTCTTTATCATAAGTAGATATTAAATTTTATCAAATGCTTTTCCATGTCTGTTGAGATGATCATATATCTTTTTTTGTCTTTTGTTGATGTGGTGTGTCATTTTTATTGATTTGAATATGTTAAACAATTCTTGCATCTCTGGGTTGAATTCCACTTTATCATGGTGTATAATCTTTTTGATGTGCTATGAATTTGGTTTGCGAGTACTTTTGATTATTTTGCATGTATCATCAAGGGTATTTGTTGTAGTTTTCTTCTGTTATTTTGTCCTTGTCTGATTTTGGTATCAGAGTAATGCTGGCCTCATAAAACAAGATTGGAATAATTGTATCCCCTTCCATTTTTTTGAATTTGTTTGAGAAAAATTGGTTTTAGTTCTTCTTTATATGTTTGGTAGAATTCAGCAGTGAAGCAATCTGGTCCTGCGCTATTCTTTTTGGGGAAACATTTTATTACTAATTCAATTGCATTACTTACTATTGGTGTTTTCAAATGTTCTATTTCTTTTTTTTTTTTTCTTTTTTTATTTTCATTAACTTTTTTTTTTCCATTTTTTAACTTTTATTTTAGGTTTGGGGGTACATGTGAAGGTTTGTTACATAGGTAAACGCATGTCGTGGGAGTTTGTTGCATGTATTATTTCATCACTGCTGTATTAAGTCCAGTACCCAATCTTTTCTGTTCCTCTTCCTCCTTCCACTCTCCCTGCTATAGCAGACCCCAGTGTCTGTTGTTTCCGTCATTGTGTTCATAAGTTCTTATCATATAGCTCCCACTTAAAAGTGAGAACATGCACTATTTGTTATTGTGTTCCTGTGTTAATTTCCTGAGGATAATAGCCTCCAGTTGCATCCATGTTCCTGAAAAAGACATGATCTTGTTCTTTTTATTTTATTTTATTTATTTTTTTTAAATTATACTTTAAGTTCTAGGGTACATGTGCATAACGTGCAGGTTTGTTACATATGTATACGTGTGCCATGTTGGTGTGCTGCACCCATCAACTCCTCATTTACATCAGGTATAACTCCCAATGCCATCACACGCCCCTCCCCCCTCCCCATAATAGGCCCCGGTGTGTGATGTTCCCCTTCCCGAGTCCAAGTGATCTCATTGTTCAATTCCCACCTATGAGTGAGAACATGCAGTATTTGGTTTTCTGTTCTTGTGATAGTTTGCTGAGAATGATGGTTTCCAGCTGCATCCATGTCCCTACAAAGGACACAAACTCATCCTTTTTTATGGCTGCATAGTATTCCATGGTGTATATGTGCCACATTTTCTTAATCCAGTCTGTCACTGATGGACATTCGGGTTGATTCCAAGTCTTTGCTATTGTGAATAGTGCCACAATAAACATCCATGTGCATGTGTCTTTATAGCAGCATGATTTATAATCCTTTGGGTATTTACCCAGTAATGGGATGGCTGGGTCATATGGTATTTCTAGTTCTAGATCCTTGAGGAATCGCCATACTGTCTTCCACAATGGTTGAACCAGTTTACAATCCCACCAACAGTGTAAAAGTGTTCCTATTTCTCCACATCCTCTCCAGCACCAGTTGTTTCCTGACTTTTTAATGATTGCCATTCTAACTGGTGTGAGATGGTATCGCATTGTGGTTTAGATTTGCATTTCTCTGATGGCCAGTGATGACGAGCATATTTTCATGTATCTGTTGGCTGTATGCATGTCTTCCTTTGAGAAATGTCTATTCATATCCTTTGCCCACTTTTTGATGGGGTTTTAGTTTTTTTCTCGTAAATTTGTTTGAGTTCTTTGTAGGTTCTGGATATTAGCCCTTTGTCAGATTGAGTAGATTGCAAAAATGTTCTCCCATTCTGTAGGTTGCCTGTTCACTCTGGTGGTAGTTTCTTTTGCTGTGCAGAAGCTCTTTAGTTTAATGAGATCCCATTTGTCAATTTTGGCTTTTGTTGCCATTGCTTTTGGTGTTTTAGACATGAAGTCCTTGCCCATGCCTATGTCCTGAATGGTATTACCTAGCTTTTCTTCTAGGGTTTTTATGGTATCAGGTCTAACATTTAAGTGTCTAATCCATCTTGAATTAATTTTCGTATAAGGAGTAAGGAAAGGATCCAGTTTCAGCTTTCTACTTATGGCTAGCCAATTTTCCCAGCACCATTTATTAAATAGGAAATTCTTTTCCCATTTCTTGTTTTTGTCAGATTTATCAAAGATCAGATGGCTGTAGATGTGTGGTATTATTTCTGAGGACTCTGTTCTGTTCCATTGGTCTATATCTCTGTTTTGGTACCAGTACCATGCTCTTTTGGTTACTGGAGCCTTGTAGTATAGTTTGAAGTCGGGTAGCGTGATGCCTCCAGCTTTGTTCTTTTTGCTTAGGATTGTCTTGGCAATGCGGGCTCTTTTTTGGTTCCATATGAACTTTAAAGCAGTTTTTTTTCCAATTCTGTGAAGAAACTCAGTGGTAGCTTGATGGGGATGGCATTGAATCTATAAATGACCTTGAGCAGTATGGCCATTTTCACGATATTGATTCTTCCTATCAATGAGCATGGATTGTTCTTCCATTGTTTGTGTCCTTTTATATTTCACTCAGCAGTGGTTTGTAATTCTACTTGAAAAGGTCCATCACATCCCTTGTAAGTTGGATTCCTAGGTATTTTATTCTCTTTGAATCAATTGTGAATGGGAGTTCACTCATGATTTGGTTCTCTGTTTGTCTGTTATTGGTGTGTAGGAATGTGTGCGATTTTTGCACATTAATTTTGCATCCTGATACTTTGCTGAAGTTGCTTATCAGCTTAAGGAGATTTTGGGCTGAGATGATGGGGTTTTCTAAATATACAATCATGTCATCTGCAAACAGGGGCAATTTGGCTTCTTCTTTTCCTAATTGAATACCCTTCATTTCTTTCTCCTGCCTGATTGCCCTGGCCAGAACTTCCAACACTATGTTGAATAGGAGTGGTGAGAGAGGGCATCCCTGTCTTGTGCCAGGTTTCAAGTAGAATGCTTCCAGTCTTTGCCCATTCAGTATAATATTGGCTGTGGTTTTGTGATAAATAGCTCTTATTATTTTGAGATACGTTCCATCAATACTGAATTTGTTGAAAGTTTTTAGCATGAAGAGCTGTTGAATTTTGTCAAAGGCCTTTTCTGCATCTATTGAGATAATCATGGGGTTTTTGTCTTTAGTTCTCTTTATTTGCTGGATTACATTGATTGATTTGCATATGTTGAAGCAGCCTTGCATTCCAGGGATGAAGCCCACTTGATCATGGTGGATAAGCTTTTTGATGTGCTGCTGGATTCAGTTTGCCAGTATTTTATTGAGGATTTTTGCATCAATGTTCATCAGGGATATTGGTCTAAAATTCTCTTTTTCTGTTGTGTCTTTGTGAGTCTTTGGTATCAGGATGATGTTGGCCTCATAAAATGAGTTAAGGAGGATTCCCTGTTTTTCTATTGATTGGAAGAGTTTCAGAAGGAATGGCACCAACTCCTCCTTGTACCTCTGGTAGAATTCGGCTGTGAATCTGTCTGGTCCTGCACTTTTTTTGGTGTGTAGGCTATTAATTATTGCCTCAATTTCAGAGCCTGGTATTGGTCTACTCACGGACTCAGCTTCTTCCTGGTATAGTCTTGGGAGAGTGTAAGTGTCCAGGAAATTATCCATTTCTTCTAGGTTCTAGTTTATTTGCAAAGAGGTGTTTATAATATTCTCTGATGGTAGTTTGTATTTGTGTGGGGTTGGTGGTGATATGTCCTTTATCATTTTTTATTGCATCTTTTGATTCTTCTCTCTTTTCTTCTATATTAATCTTGCTAGCGGTCTATCAATTTTGTTGATCTTTTCAAAAAACCAACTCCTGGATTCATTGATTTTTTTTTGGAGGGTTTTTTGTGTCTCTATCTCCTTCAGTTCTGCTCTGATCTAGTTATTTCTTTCCTTCTGCTAGCTTTTGAATGTGTTTGCTCTTGCTTCTCTAGTTCTTTTAATTGTGATGTTAGGGTGTCAATTTTAGATCTTTCCAGCTTTCTCTTGTGGGCATTTAGTGCTATAAATTTCCCTCTACACACTGCTTTAAATGTGTCCCAGAGATTCTGGTATGTTGTATCTTTGTTCTCATTGGTTTCAAAGAACATCTTTATTTCTGCCTTCATTTCTTTATGTACCCAGTAGTCATTTAGGAGCAAGTTGTTCAGTTTCTGTGTAGTTGAGAGGTTTTGATTGAGTTTCTTAGTCCTGAGCTCTAGTTTGATTGTACTCTGGTCTGAGAGACGGTTTGTTATAATTTGTGCTCTTTTACATTTGCTGAGGAGTGCTTTCCTTCCAACTATGTGGTCGATTTTGGAATAAGTGTGATGTGGTGCTGGGAACAATGTATATTCTGTTGATTTGGGGTGGAGAGTTCTGTAGATGTCTATTAGGTCCGCTTGGTGCAGAGTTGAGTTCAATTCCTGGATATCCTTGTTAGCTTTCTGTCTCATTGATGTGTCAAATGTTGACAGTGGGGTGTTAAAGTCTCCCGTTATTATAGTATGGGAGTCTAAGTCTCTTTGTAAGTCTCTAAGGACTTGCATTATGAATTTGGGTGCTCCTGTATGGGTGCATATATATTTATGGTAGTTAGCTCTTATTGCTGAATTGATCATTTTACCATTATGTAATGGCTTTCTTTGTCTCTTCTGCTCTTTGTTGGTTTAAAGTCTGTTTTATCAGAGACTAGGATTGCAGCCCCTGCTTTTTTTGTTTGTTTTCCATTTGCTTTGGGAGATCTTCCTCCATCCCTTTATTTTGAGCCTATGTATGTCTCTGTACTTGAGATGCGTCTCCTTAATACAGCAAACAGATGGGTCTTGACTCTTTATCCTATTTGCCAGTCTGTGTCTTTTAATTGGACCATTTAGTCCATTTGTGTTTAAGGTTAATATTGTTTTGTGTGAACTTGATCCTGTCGTTATGATATTAGCTGGTTATTTTGCTCGTTAGTTGATGTAGTTTCTTCCTAGCCTCGATGGTCTTTACATTTTGGCATGTTTTTGCAATGGCGGGTACCAGTTGTTCCTTTCCATGTTTAGTGCTTCCTTCAGGATCTCTTGTAGGGCAGGCCTGGTGGTGACAAAATCTCTAAGCATTTGCTTGTCTTTAAAGGATTTTATTTCTCCTTCACTTATGAAACTTAGTTTGGCTGGATATGAAATTCTGGGTTGAAAATTCTTTTCTTTAAGAATGTTGAATATTGGCCCCCACTCTCTTCTGGCTTGGAGAGTTTCTGCCGAGAGATCTGCTGTTAGTCTGATGGGCTTCCCTTTGTAGGTAACCCGACCTTTCTCTCTGGCTGCCCTTAAGATTTTTTCCTTCATTTCAACTTTGGTGAATCTGACAATTATGTGTTTTGGAGTTGCTCTTCTCGAGGAGTATCTTTGTGGCATTCTCTTTATTTCCTGAATTTGAATGTTGGCCTGCCTAACTAGGTTGGGGAAGTTCTCCTGGATAATATCCTACAGAGTGTTTTCCAACTTGGTTCCGTTTTCCCCATCACTTTCAGGTACACCAATCAGATGTAGATTTGGTCTTCTCACATAATCCCATATTTCTTGGAGGCTTTGTTCATTTATTTTCACTCTTTTTTCTCTACATTTCTCTTCTCACTTTATTTCATTCATTTGATCTTCAATCACTGATAATCTTTCTTCCAGTTGATCGAGTCAGTCACTGTAGCTTGTGCATTTGTCATGTAGTTCTCGTGTCGTGGTTTTCATCTCTATCAGTTCTTTTAAGGTCTTCTCTGCATTGATTATTCCAGTTATCCATTCATCCATTCTTTTTCAGGATTTTTAGTTTCTTTGCGCTGGTTATGTAGTTCCTCCTTTAGCTCTGAGAAGTTTGATTGACTGAAGCCTTCTTCTTTCAACTCATCAAAGTCATTCTCTGTCCAGCTTTTTTCCATTGCTGGTGATGAGCCGCATTCCTTTGGAGGGGGAGTTGTGCTCTGATTTTTTGAATTTCCAGCTTTTCTGCCCTGCTTTTTCCCCATCTTTGTGGTTTTATCTTCCTTTGGTCTTTGATGATGGGTGATGTACTGATGGGATTTTGTTGTGGGTGTCCTTTCTGTTTGTTAGTTTTCCTTCTCACAGTCAGGACCCTCAGCTGCAGGTCTTTTGGAGTTTGCTTGATGTCCACTCCAGACCCTGTTTGCCTGAGTATCAGCGGTGGAAGCTGCAGAAGATAGAATATTGCTGAACAGCAAGTGTTGCTGTCTGATTTTTCCTCTGGAATCTTCATCTCACGGTGTACCCAGCCATATGAGGTGCGATGTGTCGGTCTGCACCTAGTGGGGGATGTCTCCCTGTTAGGCTACTCAGGGGTCAGAGACCCACTTGAGCAGGCAGTCTGTCCGTTCTCAGATCTCAACCTCCATGCAGGGAGAACCACTGCTCTCTTCAAAGCTGTGAGACAGGGACTTTTACAACTGCAGAGGTTTCTGCTGCTTTTTGTTTAGCTATGCCCTGTCCCCAGAGGTGGAGTCTACAGAGGCAGGCAGGCCTCCTTGAGCTGTGGTGGGCTCCACCCAATTCAAGTTTCTTGGCGGCTTTGTTTATCTACTTAAGCCTGCACAATGGTGGGCACCCCTCCCCGAGCCTCACTGCCGCCTTGCTGTTAGATCTCCGACTGCTGTGCTAGCAATGAGGGAGGCTCAGTGGGCATGGGACCCTCTGGGCCAGGTGTGGGACATAATCTCCTGGTGTGCCATTTGCTAAGACCCTTGGTAAACGCAGTGTTAGGGTGGGATTTACCCGATTTTCCAGGTGTTGTGTGTCTCAATTTCCCTTGGCTAGGAAAAGGAATTCCCTTCCCCCTTGCGCTTCCCAGGTGAGGTGATGCCTCGCCCTGCTTCAGCTCTCACTGGTCAGGCTGCACCCACAGACCAGCATCAACTGTCCCACACACCCCAGTGAGATGAACCCAGTACCTCAGTTGAAAATGCAGAAGTCACCCGTCTTCTTAGTTGCTCATGCTGGGAGCTGGAGGCTGGAGCTGTTCTATTCAGCCATCTTGGGCGCCTCCCCCCAGATGTTCTATTTCTCCCTCATTCACTCTTGATAGGTTATGTGTGTCCAGGAATTTGATAATTTTCTCTAGGTTTTCAATTTGTTGGCACATAACTGTTCATAATAGCCTCCCCTGATCATTTTTATTTGTGTGCTATAAGTTGTAATGTCTCCGTTTTCATTTCTGGTTTTATTTATTTGGGTCTTCCCTCTTTTTATTTTAGTTAGTCTACGTAATTTTTTTTAAGTTTTTCAAAAGACCAACATTTTGTTTTATTAATCTTTTGTATATTTTAGTTTCTATTTAATTTATGTCTGCTTCATTTTTATTATCCCTTTCTTTTTACTAATTTTTGGGTTTTGTTTTTGTCTTGCTTTTTTACTTCCTTGAGGTACACTGTTAGATTATTTGAATCTTTCTACTTTTATGATGTAAGCGTTTATTGCTATGAATTTCTCTCTTAATACTGTTTTTACTGTATCCCACAATTTTTTACGTGCAGTGTTTCTAGTTTCACTTAATTTAAGCAACTTAAAATCTGTTTCTCAAGTTCTTCCTTGACCCAGTGGTCATTCGGGAGTATGTTGTTTCGTTTCTACATATTTGTACAGTTTCCGAAGTTCTCCCTGTTATTGATTTCTAGTTTTATTCTATCGTGGTCAGACAAGATACTTGAGATAATTTTGTTTTCTCAGAATTTGTGGAAGCTTGTTTGGGGACCTAGAATGTGGTCTATTCTGCAGAATGTTTCGTGTACTGGTAAGAAAAATGTATATACTGCAACTATTGAATGAATTGTTCTGTAAATGGTGGTTAGATCATTTTGATTTATAATGCAGTTTAGATCTGATATTTCTTTTTTTTCATTTTTCTGTCTATATGATATCTAATGCTGAAAATGGGGTGTTGAAATTCCCAATTATTGTTGTATTGGAATCGATCTCACTTTATTTCTAATAATGTTCTATATATCTACATGCTACAGTTTTGGGTCTACATATATTGTTACTGCCTCTTTCTGAATTGATCTCTTTATTATTATACAGTGACCTTTGTCTCTGTCTACAGGTTTTGACCTAGCATCTATTTTATGTATATATAGCTATTGCTTCATGCTTTTGGTTTCCATTTGCATAAAATATTTTTTTCTATCCTTTCACTTTTTAGTTTGTTTGTGTCTTTACAGGCGAAGTGAGGTTCTTGTAGGCATTATATATTTGGGAAATATTTTAAATCCATTCATCCAGTCTATATATTTTAAATGAGAAATTTAATCCACTTACATTCATAGTTACTATTGATAGGTGAGAACTTACCCTTGTCATTTTGTTGTTTCTGGTTTTTTGTATATACTTTATTTCTTACTTTTTAAATTTTTTAATTTTTTAACTTTTATTTTAGGCTTAGGGGGTAAATGTGAAGGTTTTCTACATATGCAAATTCGTGTTATGAGGGTTTGTTGTACAGATTATTTCATCACACAGGTATTAAGCCTAGTACCCAATAGTTATCTTTTCTACTTTTCTCCCACCCTCTTCTTTTTATTGTGTATCTTTGAGGCTTGGTGGTTTTCTGCAGTGACTGGGTTTGTTTCCTTTCTCATTTGTGCATCTTCTCTACAAGTAAATTTTATAATTTTTGATGTTTTCATGATGGTAGTTATCGTCCTTTTGCTTTCAGATGTAAGACTCCCTTCAGCATTCTTTACAAAGGCAAGCTAGTGGTGATGAAATCCTTCAGGTCAGAAAATGAACCATCCAGTTTTTAAAAATAAGACATTACAAATATAATTGAAATCTCATTTATCTCCCTGATTGCATTATTCCTACATCTCAGAGGTAATGATTATATCTTACATTTGAGGTTTATTATTTCCATGCCTGTTTTTATATTTTTATTACATGTGTAAATATTTACAAAATGGCAGTATTTTTCATAGAGTTAAATTTCTTTACAAATGGCTCCATATACACATAGATTTCTGCAATTTGTTTATTTACTCCACTTTTAATTTTTATTTCTGTTAATATATGTAGTTATTTATTCATCTCCATTGAAATATAGTATTCTGTATTACTTACTATACCATATCCATTTCTCTGCTAATGACCATTTAGACAGTTTTTACTTTTTCACTATTACAAACAATGCTACAACGAACAATCTTGCCCATGTCATGTATGCGCATGTTTAACACTTTATCTGGGGTATATATCTCGAAGTGTAATTTCTGGGTTATAGAATGTGCGCATATACAACTTTACTAGATATTTCCAAATTACCTCTTAAGTCTTCATTCCCACCAATAGTGTATAAGACATTCCATTTATCTGTCTCTGACAAATTATTGTACAGTCACACAGTTCTTAAAAACTTTCGTGTCTCAGAGGGCTTTCAGGCTGGTAAAAAAGAATACATCTACATGCCAGAGGGATGGATCTGGGAGAAAAAAAAAAAAAGCCCCTGTATTTAGAATCCTTCCAGATATCTCCATATAGCTATTCATTTCAACTGAGGCAAGTCTCAAGACTGTGAAGCAGCGTTGGGCTTCCCCAGAATGTGATCCAGCCTAGCACACCACCCCCAGGGAAGCAGCCCCCAAGCAGATCCACTGGTTAACCAGCACTGCTCTTTCTTGGAGCAGGAAGCAGGCAGGCACACAACCTCCAGGAAAGCATATCCCAAGTAGGCACATCAGCTACACAAAATTCTATCACCTGAGCCATCAAAGCACATGAAGACATTGCTGATATTGACTATAGCTGAATAAACTGCAGGGAGACTACCCTCCTGCACCCACCCAGACGAAAACGAATGTACCCTATCCAACAGCACCCTAGACACAACTGCAGGAGAAAGTCTTTTTGTATGAATACCTTACAAAATTAGAAGAGGTGACCAGTCTACCATATGGACAGATATTAATGAAAGAATACAAAGTACATGAAAGAGCAGAGAAATATAACACTACCAATAAACACAATAATTCTCTAGTAACTGACCTCAAAGAAGTAGGAATTTATAATAGCCTGAAAAGAATTCAGAATAATAATCTTAGACTGGGCACAGTGACTCATTCCTGTAATTCCAGCGCTTTGGGAGGCTGAGGTGGGCAGATCACTTGAGGCCAGGAGTTCAAGACCAGGCTGGCCAACATGGTGAAATCCCATCTCTACTAAAAATATAAAACTTAGCTGGGTGTAGTGGCTCACACCTGTAATCCCAGCTACTTGGCTGGTTGAGGCACAAGAATTGCTTGAACCCAGGAGGTAGAGGTTGTAGTGAGCCATGATCACACCCCTGTACTCCAGCCTGGGTGAAAAAGTGAGACTCTGTCTCAAAAGAAAAAAAAATGAGAAAACTCAGCAAGATGCAAGACAATACAGTTAGACAATTCAATAAAATTAGGAAAATAATTTAGTATCTGAATAAGAAATTCAACAAAGGGATAGATACTATAAAAAGAACTGAACAGAAATCTTGGAGCTGAATAATTCAATGAATGAGGGATTTAACAACAGACTAGATCCACCAGAAAAAAAAGAATTTCTAAACTGGAAGACTAGGTCTTCTTAAAATAACCTTGTCAGAAAAAAATAAGAATTAAAAATAATGGAGAAGCCTCCAAGACTTATGAAACATTATTCAGCAACCAAATTTTCACCTTATGGAAGTTTCCAAAGGAGAAGAAATAGGAAAATGGATATAATAATATAATTGTAGAAAAGACCCAAATTTTGGGAAGATACAAAATTCAGATCCTGAAAG
Source organism: Macaca mulatta (assembly GCF_049350105.2). Lineage (NCBI taxonomy): Eukaryota > Metazoa > Chordata > Mammalia > Primates > Cercopithecidae > Macaca > Macaca mulatta. Next base: position 70,967,102 of record NC_133426.1, on the reverse strand, counting down.
TCACTAAACTGTGTAAACTCAAAAAAGTCCTTTCCGAGGTACATTATAGTCAAAATGTGATAAAATATTTTACCCATAGAAGCAGTGTAAAGAATAATGTACCCAACACCTGTCTATTCACCTGTGTGCTCTCCTGCCCACAAGGAGATTGAGAACTGTGGGCTGAGTAAGCAAGCCATGCCTTCAACAGTCCCTTGGAGGGATCAAGGGAACTATCTTGTCTCATTTGTACTAATTTATATTCCCTCCAACAGTGCACAAATATACCATTTTCTCAACATCTTCACCTACACTTGTTATCTTTTGCCTTTTTAATTATAGCCATTTTTAATAGGTTTGAGGTGATATCTCATTGTGGTTTTAATTTACATCTTTCTAATGATTAGTGATGTAGAACATTTTAAAATCTATCTATTAGCCGTTTTTATGTCTTCTTTTGAGAGGTATCCATTCAGTTACCCTGCCTGTCTCTCCCGTTAGACTGGTAAGCTCCAGAATGGCAGAGAACTTGCCTGATTTTGTTTAGTATTATATTTCCAGTTCCTAGCATAATACCTGACTCATACTGCTGGTGCAATAAATATTTACTGGATGAATCAGCAAACAGTCTGCTTCAATCTCTCCAGTTTACCAAAGAAATAATGTTTCAAGCCCACACACGATAATATCACTCCTCAATTCAGAAATCTTCCTTGTGGTTCCACTATACCTTAGAATAAAGTCTATTCAATACTTCTTAGAATACTCACATTGAGGGATCCCAGCCTACTCCTCACTTCAACTGTTTCTTTTTTTTTTTTTTTTTTTGAGTCTCCATTTCTTTTTTATTATTATTATTATACTTTAAGTTCTAGGGTACATGTGCACAACGTGCAGGTTTATTACATATGTATACTTGTGCCATATTTGTGTGCTGCACCCATCAACTCGTCAGCTTTCTTGCTCTGCTTTCCACCGCAAGTCAGTCACACCATAATTATTGCCATTCTCCAAATGTTCCATCCTCTTTAATTTCTCTTTACTTTTATGGATGCTATTTTCTATCATGTGGTATGATTTTTCTTTTTTCTTCAACCAACAAGTGCTTATTAACCCTTCACAGGGTATGCTAGTTGTCATCTTCTCTGTGAAGATTTTTCCCACCTCCATCTTAGTAAGCAAAAAGCACTTTTCACTTACTTTTTTACAACAGTTACTACATTGTTTGTTAATTACCTGTTTTTCTCTTGTCTCTTTTGCCTTCCCCAGACCGTACTCTTTGAGGGCAGATATTAATATTACTCTTTTATGCACCTGACCTGGTACAGAACATAATAAAGTAACTGCATGTTTCCTTGCATACTTCTCCAAGAAAATGCTAGTGCATCTTTTGCCAAGCCTTGATTGTCCGCCAAGGCTGGCATGACTGGAGAATCAAATGTCATGAGTTCAGAGAAAGGAAATCTCAGCATTGGCATGAGTAAGTCAAAACAGTTTAAAAACAAGATGAAAACAACAAACAAAAGTACTTTGTTTAGCAACTGAGACTTGAAGCTTGAGATATAAGGGAAGGGGCAGTAAAGGAACGGTTAGAGAATGTAATGAATTTGATTTTAGACATTTTGAACTTACTGACAGCTTTATATAGAAATAGAGGTGTCCTGAAGGCAGTTGGAAATATGATACTGAAGTGCAGATGAGAGGTTACAGCTAAATATATAGTTAGTCACTAATTTACAAAGTTATCATATTTCAAAACTTCGCTTGCAAGTTTTGGTGTAATAACTCAAAGTGTAGTTTTTCATAGAGGCAATACTATAAGTGGTGATTATGTCTATTAGCCCACAATGTATATTTAATCTTGTTATGCAACTGAAATAACATATATTTGCAATAAATAGTATAAAATATTATTGTAATTTTAATTATTAAAATGGAAAAGCAATAAAATTGAATAAGAAAAATTCCCTGTTTTGAATACCAGTACTTGAGGTAATAACAAATTTAAACACAGTAATTTGCAGAATTTGATAGAATTTCATGGAGATTCTGAATGGGATCTGTAGACACTTTCAAAGGCTTTAGAGCTTTATTTTTTATGTTTTAGGAAGAAGGTCTTACTCTGTCATCTAGGATGGAGTGAAGTGGTGTGATCATAGCTCACTGCAGCCTCAAACTCCTGGGTTCAAGTAGCCCACATACCTACAACTGCTTAGTGACTGGAACTACAGGTGCATGCCACCTGTCTGTCAATTTTATGATAGAGTGTTTCTTAAATTGCTTATTTCTGTTAAAAACATCAGGATTTTGTATCACTAGTACTACCCTTCCCTTGCTTTCTGGCCTTCATTGGGGTTATTAGGGGCTCACAGATAGAAAGAAAAAGGAAAGGATCAAAATCAATAAAAGGATTGAGAGTATTCCCAAAGATCACTGAGCAGTGGCTGATAAAAAGGAGAGACCAAATGTTTCAAGAAGGCGCTCATCAAAAAATTATCTGAGGAATTATCTTGAGCTGTCAGCCATAAAAGACAAACAAAGTTTAACATGTTCATACATTCATTAAACAAGCAAACAATATTCTCCTAAAAGGAAATCAATGTAGAAAGATTGTCAGCGATGTTACTTGGTTGTTTCAAAGTATCATCATCCCAAAATGACTTGGTTGCTATTCAAAGTGAGTATGGAGTGGTAAAGTAACATGTAGTTATCCAGTTAGAGATTGGAGGGGAAAGCAGTATAGAAACAGCTGCGGATATGCAAGACATGTTTTTTAAAGCTAGGTGTTTGCAACTAGAGAAATAATTACAAAAATGGGCAAAAGATCTGAATAGAAACTTTTCAAAGGAAGACATACAAATGGCAAACAAGTATATGAAAAGCTGCTGAACATCATTAATCATCAGAGAAATGCATATCAAAACTACAATTAGATGCCATCTTACCCCCGTTAAAATTACTTTTATCCGAAAGTCAGGCAATAACAAATGCTGGTGAGAATGTGAAGAAAAGGGAACACTCATACAATGTTGGTGAAAATTAGATTAGTATAACCACTGTAGAGAACAGTTTGGAGGTTTCTCAAAAAACTAAAAAGAGAGCTAACACACAAGCCAGCATTTCCACTTCTAGATATATAGTCAAAAGAAAGCAAATCAGTAAATGGAAGAGATATCTAAACTCCTATGTTTATTGCAGCATTGTTTACAATAGGCAAGATTTGGAGGCAACCTAAATGTCCATGAAGAGATGAATGGATAAAGAAAATGTGGTACATATAAACAATGGAGTACTATTCAGTCATAAAAAAGAATGAGATTCTGTCATTAGCAGCAGCATGGATGGGATTGAATGTTATTATTTTAAGTGAAATAAGCCAGACACAGAAAGACAAACTTTGCATGTTCTTGCTTATTGGTGGAAGTGAAAAGTTGAAATAATTGGAATAGTAACAGCTCTGGTCTGTAGCTCCCAGTGAGACCAATGCAGAAGGTGGGTAATTTCTGCATTTCCAACCGAGGTACCCAGTTCATCTCATTGGAACCGGCTAGGTAGTGGGCATGACCCATGGAGAGTGAGCAGAAGCAAGTTGGGGTGACACTTTACCTGAGAAATGCATGGAGTGGGGGGACCTCCCTCCCCCAGTCAAGGGAAGAGATGAGAGCCTGTGCTACCCACCAGGAGTACTACACTTTTCCCATGGAGTTTTGCAGTCTTCAGATCAGGCCTGTACCACCAGGCCCTGGGTCTTAAGCATGCAACTGGGTCACTATTCAGGCAGGCACTGAGCTGCAGGAATTTTTACATACTCCAGTGGCACCTGGAACTCTAGGGAGACAGGATAACCATTCACTCCAGTGGAAATGGGGCTGAAGCTGGGGAGCCAAGCAGTCTCACTCAGCAAGTCCCACTTACACGGAACCCAGCAAGCTAAGAATCACTGGCTTGAAATCCCCATTGCCAGCACAGTAGTCTGGAGTTTGCCTGGGATGACCAAGTTCTGAGAGGAGGGAAGGGTGACTGCCATTACTGTGGCTTTAGTAGGTGCTTGTGTCCTGACAGTGCTAAGGAGACTTGGAGGTTTGGGCTGGGCAGAATTCTCCACATTACAGCAAAGCAGCTGTGCCCAGACTCCTTTAGATCCCTCCTCACCAGGCAGGGCATCCTGCAGGAAGTCCACCAGCTCCAGTCAAGGGCTTATAAACATAATTCTCACCTCCCTAGTATAGAGCACCTGCGGGGAGGCTTGGCCATAGTCCCGGGTTCAGGAGACTTAATTTTTCCTTCCTGCTGGCTCTGAAGAAATCAGCTGATCCCAATGAGGGGGATTCCCCCAACATAGTGATATGGAAGGTGGGCAGGGAAGTCGTGGGAAGGGAAGGGTCTGGTCCCTGGCTAGGGTTTCACTCCCAGGCCTGTGCCCACAGATCTAGGTGAGGACAAGCATTTCTGTTTTTATGCCCAAATGTTGCATTTTCCAAGAACACCCTGGCATACCACATCCCCATCCTGTGCCTATAAAAACCCTGAGACATTAGTGGGCATGCACACAAGCATGCTAGATGTTGAAAAGAACACATCACTGGGAGAAAACACAAGCAGGTGGATGTTGAGAGAATGTTAGGAGGAGCATGCCAGTGGAAGAGCACACCGACAGACACTGGCAGGCCAGCAGGCATCGACCAGCAGAACTATGCGGAGTTTGTCTGGGGTGGTTGGAAAGGAGCCCAGCTGCTAAGTGGCCCATCTCCAGGGGAAAACTACTTTCCCACTCTATCCCCTTCTGGCTCCCCAATCTGCTGAGAGCTACTTCCACTCAATAAAATCTTGCACTCATTCTCCAAGCCCACATGTGATCTGACTCTTCTGGTACACTAAGACAAGAAACCCCAGGATACAGAAAACCCTCTGTCCTTGTGATAAGGCAGAGGGTCTAGTTGAGCTGACTAACACAAGCTACCTACAGACGGCTAAACTAAAAGAGCACACAATAACACACACTCACTGGGACCTCAGGAGCTGTAAACATTCACCCCTAGACACTGCTGTCAGGTCAGAGTCCCACAACTTGCCCATCTGCCTGCTCCCCTTAGGGGTTTGAGCACTGGGGCAACAAAGAAGCGAGCCACACCCCCATTGCATGCCCTGTGAGGAGGATAAGGAAACTTTTCCCATTTCAACAATACACCAGCCCTGCTAAGGGACAGACTGTCTCCTTAAGAGGGTCCCTGACCCAGTGCCTCCTGTCTGGGTGAGACCTCCCAACAGGGGTCAGCAGACACCTCAGACAGGAGAGCTCTGGCTGGCATCAGGTTGGTGCCCCTGTGGAAAAAAACTTCTGGAGGAAGGAGCAGGAAGCAATCTCTGCTGTTCTGCAACCTTCACTGGTGATACAAGGCAAACAGGGTCTAGAGTGAAGCCCAGTAAATTGCAGCAGACCTACAGAAGAGGGGCCTGACTTTTAGAAAACAAACGAACAAAAAACCAAACATGAACAAAAAGTAACAACAACATCAACAAAAAAGATCCCACAAAAACCCATCCAAAGGTCATCAGCCTCAAAGATCAGAGGTGGATGAGGAAAAATCAATGAAGATGAGGAACAATCAATGAAGATGAGGAAAACAATAAAGAATAGGAAAAACCAGTGCAAAAATGCTGCAAATTCCCAAAGCCAGAATGCCTCTTCTCCTCCAAATGATTGCAACACTTAACAAGCAAGGGCACAGAATGGGGCTGACACTGAGATGGATGAACTGATAGAAGTGGGCTTTAGAAAGTGGGTAATAATGAATTTGATTGAGCCAAAGGATTAAGTTCTTACCCAATGCAGAGAAGCTAAGAACTGTGATAAAAGATTACAGGAGATGTTAACTAGAAAAACCAGTCCAGAGAGAAACATAAACGACCTGATGTAGCTGAATAACACAACACAAAAACTTAATGATGCAAAAACAAGCATTAATAGTCAAATAGACCAAGCAGGAGAGAGAATAACAAAGCATAAAGACTATCTTGCTGAAATAAGGCAGGCAGACAAGATTAGAGAAGAAAGAATGAAAAGGAACAAACAAAACCTCCGATAATTATGGGACTAAGTAAAAAGACTGAACCTACAACTAGTTGGAGTACCTGAAAGAGATTGGGAGGTTGGAGAAAAGTTGGAAAACACACTTAATGATATAATCCAGGAGAACTTCCCCAACCTAGCAAGACAGGCCAATATTCAAATTCAGGAAATCCAAAAAACCCTAATAAGATACTTCATGAACAGATCTACCTCAAGACACATTATCATTGATTCTCTAATTTAAAAATGAGGGGAAAAAATGTTAAGGGCAGAAAGAGAGAAAGGCCAGGTCACCTACAAAGGGAAGCCCATCAGATTAACAGCTAACCTCTTAGCAGAAACCCTGCATCCCAGAAGAGATTAGGGGGGCGGGGGGCTAATATTCAAAATGCATAAAGAAAAGAAATTCCAACCCAGAGTTTATTTGGCCAAACTAAGCTTCATAAGCGAAGGAGAAATAAAAGCTTTTTCAGACAAGCAAATGCTAAGGGATTTTGTCACCACCAGGCCTTCCTCAAGGAAGCACTAAACATGGACAGGAAAAACCATTACCAGCCACTACAAAAACATACTGAAATACACAGACCAATGACACTATGAAGCAACAACATTAATAAGTCTGCAAAACTAACCAGTGAACATAATGATGAGAGGTTCAAACTCACACATAACAAGATTAACCTTAAATGTAAATGGGCTAAATGCCCCAATTAAAAGACACAAAATGGCAAGCTGGATACAAAGACAAGACCCATTGGTGTGCTGTATTCAAGAGACACATCTCATGTGCAAAGACACACATAGACTCAGAGTAAAGGGATGGAGGAAAATTTACCAAGCAAATGGAAAGCAGACAAAAGCAGATGTTGCAATACTAGTTTCTGACAAAATAGACTTTAAACCAACAAAGGTCAAAAAAGACAAAGAAGGGCATTACATAATGTTAAAGGGTTCAATTCAACAAAATAAACCAACTACATTAAATAGATGTGCACCTAATACAAGAGCACCCAGATTCATAAAACAAGTTCTTAGAGACCTACACAGAGACTTAGAACCCTACACAATTATAGTGGGAGACTTTAATACCCCACTGTCAGTATTAGACACATCATGAAGGCAGAAAATTAACAAAGATATTCAGGATTTGAACTCAGCTCTAGACAAAGCGAACCTGATATATATCTACAGAACTCTCCACCCAAAAACAACAGAGTATACATCTTTTTGGCACCACATGACACTTACTCTAAAATTGATCACATAATTGGAAGTAAAACACTCATCAGCAAATACAAAAATCCTGAAATCATAACAAACAATCTCTCAGACCACAGCACAATCAAATGAGAACTCAATATTAAAAAGCCCACTCAAAACCACACAACTACATGGAAATCGAACAACATACTCCTGAATGACTCCTGGGTAAATAATGAAATTAAGGCAGAAATCAAGAAGTTATTTGAAAACAATGAGAAAAAAAGAGACAATGTACCAGAATCTCTGGGACACACCTAAAGCAGTATTAAGAGGGAAATTTATAGCACTAAATGCCCACATTGAAAAGCTAGAAAGATCTCAAATCTACACCCTAACATCACAAGTAAAAGAACTAGAGAACCAAGAGCATACAAACTCCAGAGCTAGCAAAAAACAGGAAATAACTAAGCTTAGAGTGGAACTGAAGCAGACAGAGACATGAAAAAAACCCTTCAAAAAATCTACAAATCCAGGAACTGTTTATTTGAAAAAGTCAACAAAATAGACCACTAGTAAGATTAATAAAGAAGAAAACAAAGAAGTTTCAAATAAACACAATCAGAAACGATAAAGGGGATACCACCACTGTACCCAAAGGAATACAAACAGCCATCAGAGAATACTATAAACACCTCTATGCAAATAAACTAGAAAACTTAGAAGAAATGGATAAATTTCTGGACACCTACACCCTCCAAAATCTGAACCAGAAAGAAGTTGAATCCCTGAATAGACCAATAGCAAGTTCTGAAATTGAGGAAGCAATAAATAGTCTACCAAAAAGAAAACAAAAACAAAAACAAAAAAACACGTCCAGATGGAGTTTCAGCTGAATTTTACCAGAGATACAAAGAGGAGCTTGTACCATTTCTTCTGAAACTATTAAAAACAATTGAAAAGAAGGGACTCCTCCCTAACTCATTTTATGAGGCCAACATCATCCTGATACAAAAAATTGGCAGAGATACAACAACAATAACAACACAACACTTCAGGCCAATATTCATGATGAACATTGATGCAAATATCCTCAATAAAATACTGGCAAACCGAATCCAGCAGCACATAAAAAATCTTATGCACCATGATCATGTTAGCTTCATCCACGGGATGCAAGGCCGGTTCAACATACAAAAATCAATAAACACAATTCATCACAAAAATAGAATTAAAGGGAAAAACCACATGAATATCTCAATAGATGCAGAAAAGGCCTTGAATTTGATAAAATTCAACATCTCTTCATGTTTAAAACTCTCAATAAACTATGTATTGATGGAACATACCTCAAAATAATAAGAGTTATTTATGACAAATCCACAGCCAGTATCATACTGAATTTCAAAAGCCAGAGGCATTCTCCTGGAAAACTGGTACAAGACGAGGATGCCCTCCCTCATCCCTCTTATTTAACATAGTGATAGAAGTTCTGGCCAGGACAATCAGGCAAGAGAAAGAAATAAAGGGTATTCAAATAGGAAGAGAGGAAGTCAAATTGTCTTTGTTTGTAGATGGCATAATCCTATATCTAAAAGACCCCATTGTCTCAACCCAAAAGTTTCTTTAGCTGTTGAGAAAGTTTAGCAAAGTCTCAGGATACAAAATCAATGTGCAGAAATCACAAGCATTCCTATACACCAACAACAGATGAGCAGAGACCCAAATCATAGATGAGTTCCCATTCACAATTGCCACAAAGAAAGTAAAATACCTAGAAATACAGCTAACAAGGGAAGTGAAGGACCTCTTCAAGGAGGACTACAAACAATTGCTCAAGGAAATCAGAGAGGACACAAGCAGATGGAAAACCATTCCATGCTCATGTATAGGAAGAATCAATATCATAAACATGGCCATAGTGCCCAAAGTAATTTATGGATTCAGTGGTATTCCAATTGACCTACCACTGACATTCTTCATAGAATTAGAAAAAAAAAAAAAACCCGATTTTAAAATTCATATAAAACCAAAAAAGAGGTCACTTAGCCAAGACAATCCTAAGCAAAAACAACAAAGCTGGAGGCATCACATTACCCTACTTCAAACTATACTACAAGGCCACAATAAACAAAACAGCATGGTACTTGTACAGAAACAGGCACATAGACCAATGGAAGAGAATAGAGAAGTCTGAAGTAAAACAGCACATCTACAATCATCCCATCTTCGACAAACCCCCAAAAAACAAGCAATGGGGAAAGGATTCCCTATTTAATAAATGGTGCTGGGAGAACTGGCTAGCCATAGGCAGAAAATTGAAACAGGATTCCTTTCTTACAATTTACACAAAAATTAACTCAAGCTGGATTAAAGACTTAAATGTAAAACCCAAAACCATAAAAACCCTAGAAGAAAATCTAGGCTGTGTCATTCAGGATATAGGCATGTGCAAAGACTTTATGATGAAATTGTTGAAAGCAATTGCAACAAAATCCAAAATTGATGAATTGGATCTAATTAAACTAAAGAGTTTCTGCACAGCAAACAAAACTGTTACCAGAGAGAGCAGACAATCTATAGAATGGGGAGAAACTGTTGCAATCTATCCATCTGACAAAGGTCTATTATCCAGAATTTACAAGGAACTTTACCAAATTTACCATTAAAAATAATACAATCCCATTAAAAAGGGGGCAAAGGACTTGAACAGACACTTCTGAAAAAAACTGAGACATTCATGAGGCCAACAAACCCATGAAGAATAGCTCAACATCACTGATTATTAGAGAAATGCAAATAAAAAACACAACGAGATACCATCTCATGCCAGTCAGAATGTCAACTATTAAAAAGTCAAGAAACAACAGATGCTAGCAAGGTTGAAAAGAAATAAGAACACTTTTACACTGTTGGTGGGAATGTGAATTAGTTCATCCATTGTGGAAGGTAGTAGGGTGATTCCTCAAAGATTAAGAACCAGAAATACCATTTGAGCCAGCAATCCCATTCCTGGGTATATACCCAAAAGAATATAAATCATTCTATTATAAAGATACATGCATGCATATGTTCACTGAAGCATTATTCACAATAGAAAAGACATGGAATCAGCCCAAATGCCCATCAATGATAGGCTGGATAAAGAAAATGTGGTACATATATACCATGGAATACTATGCAGCCATAAAAGGGCACTAGATCATGTCCTTTGCAGAAACATGGATGAAATTGGAAGCCATTATCGTCAGCAAACTAATGCAGAAACAGAAAACCACCCACTGCCACCCAGGGAACAGCTGGTGAGGACTGCCATTCTGAGGACCCTCCTGATAAGCTTGGGCCCTCTCTTGCTTAACAAGCCTTAAGGGTAAAAGCTGTTAAACTGGAGAAGGAAGTCCAAGATTTAACTGAGATACCAGAGAGCTGTAGCTGATTGTGAAAACATAAGGAGGCGAACCCAGAGATGTGTGGAAGATGCCAAAATATTTGGAATCCAGAGTTTCTGTAAGGACTTGGTGGAGGTGGCTGACATTTTGGAGAAGACTACAGAGTGCATTTCTGAAGAGTCAGAGCCTGGGGACCAGAAGCTCACTCTGGAGAAGGTCATCCAATGGTTGTCACTTTTAGAAGCAAAGCTGAAAAGTGTGTTTGCCAAGCATGGCCTGGAGAAACTGACACCCATTGGTGACAAATATGATTCCCACGAGCATGAATCCTCTGTCATGTGCCAGCTGGTGTTGTGGTGCAGTCTGGCACCATGGCATTAATAAGACAAGATGGTTACAAACTTCATGGCTGCACCATTAGGCTTGCCCAGGTAGAAGTGGCAGTGGAGTCTCAGAGAAGACTGTGAAGAGGCCATCAGGAACTCAATGTTCTCCCAGAGCGCAGTCACCTGTGCTTCATTTATTTAGTAAAGTAGGTTTGTATTGTACATGAGGTACTTCATGTGATATGTTTTGGATTTAGTCATACTGGTTTTATGTCTAAGATATTCTATTGATTTAATGTGACCTGTTTGGTCTCATCAGAAGTCTTACCATTGGGCCTTTGAACAGTGTGACAAGTCTTCCGATGGCCTTTATGAAAACATGGTAAGCAGAATTGGTACTCTGATGAATTTGAATCCAAAATTCTTTTAACTATGTGTTTTCAACTACATGTTCCTTCCTAGTGGTCCCCATAACAGGAATTGTATAGTATCTTGTATTTTGTGGAAAAAGGTGACTGTAGGGATTGGTTCAACATTTAGGTACTTAGAGGATAAAGCGTCTTTGTATTCTTGTAAATTTATTCCTGTATAAATTTAAATCATTTGGATTTATTTTATTCACATAGATTTTCAGGACTTTACCTTTTGTTTTCTTTCCTTTTAGTCATCTTTTGTCCTTGTAATCCCAACTACATAGGCTTTATGCTCACATCATTATCTCATACCCACCCTTTCTCATCCCCATTTGCAGGGGCTAAAGGTCTAGGTGAGTCTTGGAATGCAAGGAACATCAGGAAATTTGAGATACCCAGGACCCTTTGAAACAAGAATGACCAAAAAGCCTTGGGCTGTCTTTGCTCTGAGTTATCTTCAAATTATTTTCAGCTTCCCTGTCATATAATCATTTCTGGCAAATTGAGGCAACACTAACAGCTAAAGACCCAGATGGGTCTATTCAGATAATTTACCTACAACTTCTCATTTCACCAGCCCTTACTCCTCTTCCCCTTTGTCAATTTAGCCTTATAATCCTTTATTAGATGATGGGAGGTGATGATCAGGACAAAAGTGTTAGGTTTGCGTGACTTCTCATTTCGTTTATTAATAGTTTTACTGAATTTTTTTTTTTTTTTTTTTTTTTTGAGACGGAGTCTCGCTCTGTCGCCCAGACTGGAGTGCAGTGGCGCGATCTCGGCTCACTGCAAGCTCCGCCTCCCGGGTTCACGCCATTCTCCTGCCTCAGCCTCCGGAGTAGCTGGGACTACAGGCGCCCGCCACCACGCCGGGCTAATTTCTTTTTGTATTTTTAGTAGAGACGGGGTTTCACCGTGTTAGCCAGGATGGTCTCGATCTCCTGACCTCGTGATCCGCCCGCCTCAGCCTCCCAAAGTGCTGGGATTACAGGCTTGAGCCACCGCGCCCGGCCCTTACTGAAATTTTTAAAAGTTTCCTCTTGATTTATTTATGTTATTTTTGTGACAAGAACCTAAATGTAAGTATTCTCTCCTCTTAGCAATTTTTTTCCGTGTTGCCCAGGCTGACATCCAACTCCTGGGATCAAGCAATCCTGCCTCAGCCTACCAACTAGCTGGGACTACAGGCACTCAACACTGTGCCTGAGAATTTCTTTTTTTAGTTGGTACTCACCAATCACTGCCTCTGTTATACTGACAACCTTTATTTCCTATTTTTTGTATCTGTTAGGTCACATTTGTGTAAACATCTAGCTCACCTTTTACATATTAATCTCCAAGAGTTAATGAGCTTATGTAGTTTTTTTTTTTTTTTCAGTCTTATAGCTGGTGTTCTGTAAAAGATTTGTCCAATAAGTGACTTAATGAATGAATGATATATCAGTAAAACTTAAGGAAGGCAGTCAATTATGGATATTTTAATGTTGGAATAGCCTTAATAATCAAATCTCACCTTTTCTGCTTCGGAAGTATGAAAATGTAGTCATTTTAGGACTGGACCAAAGGAAAAGAATCTCTAAACTATTGACTAAATTTCAGTGAGAATATAAGGAACAACTAGATATTAACATCCAACATTTAAGATTAATGGGCATGCAAATAAGTTTCCAGCAGACAATCAGATGTTGTTGGATGTCCAGATTGTATAGGTTTAGGTTTAAGTTACTACTCATAAAATAACTCCATTTCTACTAGAACTCGATGACCTCATTCAGTGGAGTGGTAAAAAGTTATCCTTTTACACATTATAGATAATTCTAAGACAGCACACAAATGTATCAACAAAGCCATCTCCTTGTGGGCCCTACCATCTTCATCAGATTTAGACACCTAAAAAACAAGTAAAAAGGCACTTTTAAAATGCAATCAAAAGACTGGTGGTAAGCTTTTAAAACCAGAACATCTTTTGGCATTTCACTAAGTGTATATTGTAAATTTAATGAACAATCAAGGTTCACAGTAGGAAGCTGCCTTTTTTGCCTTCATTTCTATGAGATTGACAGATGGTGACAATAAGAAAATGAACTGATTATAATTATTCTCTGTGTGTCTTTTTCAAATGATTTTTATTGCTAGCTACCATTATCAGTTAGAATTAACATTAATTAGAATTAACAATAATTTTAGGTATGGAATGCTACGATTACCTAGAGATGTCTCTATCTACCAGGCTCAAGTGATCCTCCCACCTCAGCCTACCAAGTAGCCAGGACTACAGGCAAGTGCACTACCATGCCCGGCTAGTTTTGTTTTGTTCTGGTTTGGTTTGGTTTGGTTTTTTGGTTGTATTTTTACAGGTGGGGTGTCACTATATTGCCCAGGCTAGAAGCATTTTCTAGTACTCTATTACATCTCCCGTTTTGCCAAGTAAATTGAGAATAACTTTCGATTATTTTATTATTCAGTAGTTTTACAGACTTAAAAGTGTAAATTTAGAATTAGAAGATGAAGCTATATTTCTTGTCTTCTGCTAGCTTTTGAATTTGTTTGCTCTTGCTTCTCTAGTTCTTTTAATTGTGATGTTAGAGTGTCAATTTTAGATCTTTTCAGAACTAGAGAAGCAAGAGCAAACACATTCGAAAGCTAGCAGAAGGCAAGAAATAACTAAGATCAGAGCAGAACTGAAGGAGTAGAGACACAAAAAACCCTCCAAAAAATCAATGAATCCAGGAGTTGGTTTTTTGAAAAGGTCAACAAAATTAATAGACTGCTAGCAAGACTAATAAAGAAGAAAAGAGAGAAGAATCAAATCGATGCAATAAAAAATGATAAAGGGGATATCACCACCGACCCCACAGAAATACAAACTACCATCAGAGAATACTATAAACACCTCTACGCAAAGAAACTAGAAAATCTAGAAGAAATGGATAATTTCCTGGACACTTACACTCTTCCAAGACTAAACCAGGAAGAAGTTGAATCCCTGAATAGACCAATAGCAGGCTCTGAAATTGAGGCAATAATTAATAGCCTACCACCGAAAAAAAGTCCAGGACCAGATGGATTCACAGCTGAATTCTACCAGAGGTACAAGGAGGAGCTGGTACCATTCCTTCTGAAACTATTCCAATCAATGGAAAAAGAGGGAATCCTCCTTAACTCATTTTATGAGGCCAACATCATCCTGATACCAAAGCCTCGCAGAGACACAACAAAAAAAGAGAATTTTAGACCAATATCCCTGATGAACATCCATGCAAAAATCCTCAGTAAAATACTGGCAAACTGGATCCAGCAGCACATCAAAAAGCTTATCCACCATGATCAAGTGGGCTTCATCCCTGGGATGCAAGGCTGCTTCAATATATGCAAATCAATAAATGTAACCCAGCATATAAACAGAAACAAAGACAAGAACCACATGATTATCTCAACAGATGCAGAAAAGGCTTTTGACAAAATTCAACAGCCCTTCATGCTAAAAACTCTCAATAAATTCGGTATTGATGGAACGTATCTCAAAATAATAAGAGCTATTTATGACAAACCCACAGCCAATATCATACTGAATGGGCAAAAACTGGAAAAATTCCCTTTGAAAACTGGCACAAGACAGGGATGCCCTCTCTCAGCACTCCTATTCAACATAGTGTTGGAAGTTCTGGCTAGGGCAATCAGGCAAGAGAAAGAAATCAAGGGTATTCAGTTAGGAAAAGAAGAAGTCAAAATGTCCCTGTTTGCAGATGACATGATTGCATATTTAGAAAACCCCATTGTCTCAGCCCAAAATCTCCTTAAGCTGATCAGCAACTTCAGCAAAGTCTCAGGATACAAAATTAATGTGCAAAAATCACAAGCATTCTTATACACCAGTAACAGACAAACCGAGAACCAAATCATGAATGAACTTCCACTCACAATTGCTTCAAAGAGAATGAAACACCTAGGAATCCAACTTACAAAGGATGTAAAGGACCTCTTCAAGGAGAACTACAAACCACTGCTCAGTGAAATAAAAGAGGACACAAACAAATGGAAGAACATACCATGCTCATGGATAGGAAGAATCAATATCGTGAAAATGGCCATACTGCCCAAGGTAATTTATAGATTCGATGCCATCCCCATCAAGCTACCAATGAGTTTCTTCACAGAATTGCAAAAAACTGCTTTAAAGTTCATATGGAACCAAAAAAGAGCCTGCATCTCCAAGACAATCCTAAGTCAAAAGAATAAAGCTGGAGGCATCACGCTACCTGAATTCAAACTATACTACAAGGCTCCAGTAACCAAAACAGCATGGTACTGGTACCAAAACAGAGATATAGACCAATGGAACAGAACAGAGTCCTCAGAAATAATACCACACATCTACAGCCATCTGATTTCTGATAAACCTCAGAAAAACAAGAAATGGGGAAAGGATTCCCTATTTAATAAATGGTGCTGGGAAAATTGGCTAGCCATAAGTAGAAAGCTGAAACTGGAACCTTTCCTTACTCCTTATACGAAAATTAATTCAAGATGAATTAGAGACTTAAATGTTAGACCTAATACCATAAAAACCCTAGAAGAAAACCTAGGTAACACCATTCAGGACATAGGCATGGGCAAGGACTTCATGTCTAAAACACCAAAAGCAACAGCAACAGAAGCCAAAATTGACAAATGGGATCTAATTAAACTAAAGAGCTTCTGCACAGCAAAAGAAACTACCACCAGAGTGAACAGGCAACCTACAGAATGGGAGAAAATTTTTGCAATTTACTCATCAGACAAAGGGCTAATATCCAAAACCTACAAAAAAACTCAAACAAATTTACAAGAAAAAAACAAACAACCCCATCAAAAAGTGGGCAAAGTATATGAATAGACATTTCTCAAAAGAGGACATTCATACAGCCAACAGACACATGAAAAAATGCTCATCATCACTGGCCATCAGAGAAATGCAAATCTAAACCACAATGCGATACCATCTCACACCAGTTAGAATGGCAATCATTAAAAAGTCAGGAAACAACAGGTGCTGGAGAGGATGTGGAGAAATAGGAACACTTTTACACTGTTGATGGGATTGTAAACTAGTTAAACCATTATGGAAAACAGTATGGCAATTCCTCAAGGATCTAGAACTAGAAATGCCATATGACTCAGCCATCCCATTGCTGGGTATATACCCAAAGGATTATAAATCATGCTGCTATAAAGACACATGCACATGTATGTTTATTGCGGCACTATTCACAATAGCAAAGACTTGGAATCAACCCAAATGTCCATCAGTGACAGACTGGATTAAGAAAATGTGGCACATATACACCATGGAATACTATGCAGCCATCAAAAAGGATGAGTTTGTGTCCTTTGTGGGGACATGGATGCTGCTGGAAACCATCATTCTCAGCAAACTATCACAAGAACAGAAAACCAAACACCGCCTGTTCTCACTCATAGGTGGAAACTGAACAATGAGATCACTTGGACTCGGGAAGGGGAACATCACACACCGGGGCCTATCACGGGGAGTGGGGAGTGGGGAGGGATTGCATTGGGAGTTATACCTGATGTAAATGACGAGTTGATGGGTGCTGACGAGTTGATGGGTGCAGCACACCAACATGGCACAAGTATACATATGTAACAAACCTGCACGTTATCCACATGTACCCTAGAACTTAAAGTATAATAAAAAAAGAAAAAACAGAAGATGAAGCTATAGTAGTAAGAATGTCAAATTGAAGGGCTTTGGAGAGCCACGCAGCATAATAGAGCATAGGCTTGAACTTAAATCCCAGCTCAGTCACTTGCATGACTTTAGGCACCAGTCATTTCACACTCCTGAGCCTAGTTCTTTATTTCTAAAATGATTATAATTCTTTTGCAACATTTGGAGGATTAAGTGAAATGTGTTAAAAGGCTACTACAGTAGGCTCTCCGATATTTATTTATTTATTTTTTTATTATGCTTATTGTTTTCCTGGCTTTTTATGGCTGCCTAAAATCTAGGGAAAAGGGAAGACTGATTAATGATGAACAGAAAAAACATGTGAGCTAATCATTCACTGACTTATTTTCCCTCCAGTTTTTGGTTTTTTAAAAATTAGCCACACCACAAGAAACCCACGTTTTTAGATGGAAAGAGCAAGAAAATCGTGTCAGTGCTCTTCATTATTTTCATCTTAATGGTATAGTGAAAATACATTGGCTTACAGATGATACTAAGGAAACTTTGGCTCACTCTAACCTGAAGGGGGGATTTTGATGTTTTAGTACTTGGATTGTACAAACCCTTTACTGACTTTTTTTTACTGCTAAAAAGGAATCAGGTAGTTGGGGATTGGTAAGCTATTTGGTGCTCTCATTCATAGCAAAGGATTTTATAAATGAATAAGAGTTCTTAAAATATCAAAGCAAAAAACAAATGAGCAAAACTAAGGATGAAATGTAACATTCATCAGAACAAGGATCACTGAAAAAAAAATTCAGAAACAACATTGATAAAACCTGAATTCAAATAACTGCAAAAAAGAAGTACTTATGGAGTTACTCCCCAGTGATACAAAGTTGAACATCCATTGACTAAATTACAAGGGTCTGCTTTGTCATCATCCTCTCTCCCTCTTATTCTCACCTTAGAGCACATTAAATAACCCATTAAGAAATTAAAGGAAAGGAAACTTGGACCATTCATTTCTTTATTTAATTATTTCCAGAAAAAACCTCACAGTACTTTTATCTTGTGAAATTGGGTGGCCTCACTGAGCATCTAGAATCTGAACACAATGAGAACCACTATCAAAAACAAAACAAAAAAAAAGCCAGAGTTGGAGAGTAAAGTGGTAAAAACAGATTTTATTCAGGGCTATTGCAATAGGTAAAAAGAGACTTCAGTACAAAACTGGGCTCAATTCAAAATACACCATGGACAAGCAAAGATTTACAGCCAAGGAGCAGGATGAGGGTCAGCAAATGGAAAATCATCAGGAAACGTCAGGGGTAAGAGGCATTCTGGCAAAATCAGCTTGACAGAACTCATTCTGAAGACAGGCCAAGGTGAGCAGACATCACCTGGGGCATAATAGAGAATGAGAAACTCGATCACATATTAAGATATGTGATCAGATATCAAGGGTGGGGAGTTCTTGCTACGCTGACAGCAGGATTCTTGATAAAACTGGATTTTACAAGCAAGTATGCAGATAGGTATAGAAAAAGGTTCAAGAGCCTGACAAAAATTTGGTCAAGCAAAGAACCTTCGTCAACATCCAAGAAATGTTGATAGAGAGTACCCCGAAACTGTGGGAAAAGGGAAAACTCACAGAGAAATTCTGCTTTGCTTATCTTGAGCCATGTTGAGTTTTACAAGACTTATCCACTGATTTTAGGAGGCAAGAAATGCATGCTTAATATTTCATAGCTCCATTTGGGAGATGAGGAGAAACAAACAGTGTTTAATTAAAACATGTGCGCACACACACACACACACACACACCACACACAAAGTTACATCTTTTGAGCATCTAGGATTTCACTAGCGTGGTTCAAGCTACTTTTGGTTTCCTCAGTTTTTTTTTGTTTATAACACATCTCCCTCATGTTTAATGTTCTTTGATGTTGCAAAGGACTGGAGTAAAAAAATAATTTTATTTATCTGGAGAGTCCATTTAACAATACATAACAGCTCTTGTTTAGATGGTAATTGGGCTACCAGGCTCATCCTGATTGCTGGATGAATTCTAGATTTAATAATGTTTCCCTAGCTGACATGACTGTAATTATATTCTTGTATTCTTGTTGTGATTGTTTTATTGCCCTTTTTGTTGTTGTTGTTTTGGGGTTAGGAGGTGCCTCAGTAGGCTCTGTGGCTTCTGGAGACACTTCCCTGTCTACCCATCAAGTTTTCAAAAAAATTAATGAATTAATTACTTTATTAATTAAATATTTTTAAGAGCAGGAAATACACTTGGAGATTATATATTTTTTAATTTTTACAAATAAGGGCTTACTTTTATTATTATTTTATTTAACTTTTATTTTAAGTTCAGATGTACTTGTGCAGGTTTGTTATATAGGTAAACTTGTGTCATAGAGGTTTATTGTACAGATTATTTTGTCACCCAGGTATTAAATCTAGTACTCATTAGTTATTTTTCTGATACTTTTCCTCCTCCCATCCTCCACCCTCTGACTCTGATAGACCCCAGTGTGTGTTGCTCCCTTCTATGTATCCATGTCTTCTCATCATTTAGCTCCCACCTATAAGTGAGAACACGAGGTATTTTGTTTTCTGTTCCTGCATTAGCTTACTAAGAATAATGGCCTCCAGCTTAATCCATGTTCCTACAAAGGACATGCTGTCATCTATAAACTATATTTGAACTATCAAACTACTTCCCTGTGTTTTGGTCCTTCCATGAGACAGTTGATGTGAGTAAGCATAGTCCCTGAATAGCTGAGGCATCCTAGAGCACCTAGATCATCCAGAAGACCCTCTAGATTATCATCTTGCTCCAACAAGATTGTCCTTGGACACTTCTCCAACTGTTTACTAAGAGGATGCAAATAAAACCACAAAAAAATGAGATCTCTTGGAAGAAACCACCTCCAGTTAGTGTGGGCACCTAGCTTATGTTGGTTGTTTTTTGAAGGAGACTTTAAAAAATATGTACATTGAAGATTATACTTGGTGATTTTCTTGTCATTTTCAGTGACCATTTCTCAATATTCTTCCTCATATACTCATCTTCAGAATTTGACACAAAATAATCACCCTGTCCTCCTAAACTCTGCTCTTACAGTCTCTACAGCTTTTTTGCTTCTTTCCTACTTCTCAGCTATTTTTCTCTTTCTTTTCTCCCTGATCTTGGTCTTCTGGCTATCTAATCTTAGCATTTCGAGTCTCTTTTTTTGTACTAAATCACTGATTGATATAATCATATTTCAAATTAACATAAAATATAACTTGCAGATGTCCTGTAGTCAAATTTTACTTTCCTTCTCTCTTTTTATATTACCTCCATACCTGAGAAATGACCATCATATATAACATTGATTTCCATCATTCTAATACAACAAACATTAATTGAGATTGTACCCTGTTTCATGAACTTTCATTTCGGGTATTTCATTGAACATTCTCACTGTGACCCCATGGAAATAGTTTTTACCTCTAGTTCATAGTCTACGAAATTCAACTTCAAAAGTGTAAGTAATTTTCTCAGATTCATTTATTTAGGAAATTACAGAACAAAAATTATGTGGGCACATTAAGCTATTTGTATATTAATTTGACATTATATTGGTGAGCAGACAGTATACCATGTGCTACAGATGCAAAAAAGGACAGTTTCTTCCTTTAAGAATTAAGGAAAGGACAGATCTATAAACAAGAAATTACGATGCAATGTGATAAATAATAGAGGCATATGTTAAATGTCACAAAGTGTTATGTGAGTAAAAAGATCTAGTTTGTCTTGTGGGATCAAAAACAGTTTTGAGGTTGGTTAACATTTAAAATAGATTCTAAAGGATGAGTAGAACTTTATAAAAATTCTATGGAAATACATCATCAAGTTCCAAACACTGATACAAAAATCACACTTTTAGTACATAAATCATTTGTTAGTTGGGCACAACCCTTACTTCATTTAGACTGTAGGACATAGAATGAAAATAAGCTTGTCAATACTTCTGAATTTTCTAAGTGTTTCCCAGAATTTAACAGAATTACCCATTCTTGTCTCCTTGGAACTTTTTTCCTTAGGAGAACTTAGGACACTATACATATGTAGATACTTGTTCTATTGGGTAGTGTACCTGGGAATTATATATTCCCAAGCATTGCAAGATAAACAGGATACAATCATTCCCTCAACAAAGGAGTCATGGGTGGAAGTATAGGGGCATGTGGGAGCCCTGCAGTCAGGGGTAAATCTACAGGTCCTATATCTGGTCTATGAGACTTAACCTCAAGCCCCACTGGATTGTGTGACTGATACTGTTAACCAACCTGAATGACACTTCAAGGTAGGGTCAAGATTGATTCAGAATGGGAATGGGATAGATAGAGCCTACCAGTTAACCCAGCTGTGAAGGGCCAAAGAAATAAAGTGGGGACAGATGAGTCACCAGAATCTAGAAGAAAAAGAAGCTGAGAGAGGTTTGAAGGAGACCATTGTCCCTTCAGACCTCTGAAAAGTTGCTGTGGAAAAAAAGATGCAAATTTGTTTCATTGTGACTCCCAGAGACATATCCTGAACCAACGGGAGGAAAATCTAGGGAGATATCGCAAAAGGCTTTCTAACTATTAATTCTGAGCAATGATGGCCTGAGCTTTCTCAGTAGAAGTAGAGCTAGATGACCTCTAAAGTCTCTTTACACGTTTGATATTCTATTATTCCTTCTGGTCAATATTTTTCATTTTAAATCAGGAGATGAATTAAATCACCCAAAGGCAATGGGGGAAGTGACTGTGTTCTGAAGGCCATATACTGCTTTTATATGCCATAAAAAAAGTATCAATGAGATCTTGGAACCATCATCTTTTTTCTCTAGCCTGGTAAATTGAGTTGTGACTTTCACTCCTTCCCATTCTGGTTGCCTAATTATGCAAGTGGTTTGCTGAAATACAGCTATTGCTTCTGTACTCCTGATCTTCATGGTTGACTCTGATGTATACCCCTTCAATTCCTTTCTATGAATGGTATTACACATTTCCCTTTCCAAACAAGAACAAGATCCTGAGAATCTAGTATCACGGTGTAGTCTAAAATAAATGGCTTTTATTTTTAAAAAGATGAATTTAAGTGAAATCTTCCATCTAAATTCTATCATCAAAGGATGAATAATACACAATAGTAGTCCATGGTCCAAACATAAGCCAAAAACCTAATGCAGACATGCATGAAGAGAAATGTGGCACATGCACATGCCATTATGAACTTCAGAAATTTGAGACAGGTATCAATTAATTTAGAAAGTTTATTTCGCCAAGGTGGAAGACATGCACCTGTAACACAGCCTCAGGAGATTCTGATGGCATGTGCCCAACGTGGTCAGAGCACTGCCTGGTTTTATACATTTTAGGGAGATATGAAACATCAAGCAACATATATAAAATAAACATCAGTTCGGTCTAGAAAGGTGGACAACTTGAAGTAAAAGTGGGGCAACTCAAACCAGGAAGGGGGCTACCAGGTCACAGGTAGGTGAGAAAAAAACGGTTGAATTTTTTTTGAGTTTCTGATTAGCCTTTCCAAAGGAGGCAATCTGATATGCATTTATCTCAGTTAGCAGAGGGATGACATTGAATAGAAGGGAGGCAGGTTTGCCCTAAGCAGTTTCCAGCCTAAATTTTTTCTTTAGCTTAGTGATTTTGGGAGTCCTTTTCCTTTCACATTTCTTCCCTATTCTTTTTGAAAATTTTTTGTAGAAATCATTTTAGAAAAAAAAAAAAAGAGTTTTGGTCCCAGGTTTTATCTAACCTCTCATGGCCAGGATGGTTTATTCCTGTACAAGTAGGTCCAAAGTTATTAGAAAAGTACATTTTTAGAATGTTGTGAAGTCCCATGTCCTATGAAGAGAAAACAAGAATAGAAAGGGAGAGAAATAACAACAAATGGAAAAAAAATCATGGGAAATTGATATAGGCCACACTACTCTAAAGTCTATACATCAGTAGACAGGTATGAAAATGGCTTATGCATGTAAATAGGTGACTATTATTTTCTTCTGAAATTTAAGTTATCTAGTCTTTGTTCATGGGGCTTTATGAAAGCACAGTTTAAAATAGGAAAAACGGGAAAAAAAGAAAGAAAAAAATTGAAAACTTTATGTTGAAGACTTGAAGCCAAGAGAAACTAGAATTTTGTCAAAACTGTAGAAAATAATAAAAATTGAAAAACATCAGGCAAGACTAGAATCTAGCAACAGATGTACTACAGTTTATTTATTTATTTATTTATTTTATTAGACTTCAAGTTCTAGGGTACATGTGCACAAAGTGAGGTTTGTTACATATGTATACCTGTGCCATGTTGGTGTGCTGCACCCATTAACTGGTCATTTACATTACGTATATCTCCTAATGCTATCCCTCCCCCGCTCCTCCCCACAATAGGCCCCAGTGTGTGATGTTCCCTTACTTGCGTCCAAGTGATCTCATTGTTCGATTCCCACATATGAGTGAGAACATGCAGTATTTGGTTTTCTGTTCTTGTGATAGTTTGCTAAGAATGATGATTTCCAGCTGCATCCATGTCCCTACAAAGGACACAAACTCATCCTTTTTTATGGCTGCATAGTATTCCATGGTGTATATGTGCCACATTTTCTTGATCCATTCTGTCACTGATGGACATTTGGGTTGATTCCAAGTCTTTGCTATTGTGAATAGTGCCGCAATAAACATACGTGTGCATGTGTCTTTATAGCAGCATGATTTATAATCCTTTGGGTATATACCCAGTAATGGGATGGCTGGGTCATATGGTACTTCTAGTTCTAGATCCTTGAGGAATCGCCACACTGTTTTCCACAATGGTTGCATTCTTATACACCAGTAACAGACAAACAGAGAGCCAAATCATGAATGAACTCCCATTCACAATAGCTTCAAAGAGAATAAAATACCTAAGAATCCAACTTACAAGGGATGCAAAGGACCTCTTCAAGGAGAACTACAAACCACTGCTTAGTGAAATAAAAGAGGACACAAACAAATGGAAGAACATAACATGCTCATGGATAGGAAGAATCAATATTGTGAAAATGGCCATACTGCCCAAGGTAATTTATAGATTCAGTGCCATACCCATTAAGCTACCAATGACTTTCTTCACACTATTGGAAAAAACTGCTTTAAAGTTCATATGGAACCAAAAAAAAAGACCCCACTGTACTACAGTTTTTGAAACAATTTATCTCTCTACAGTTTTCCATTTTTACTAAAGACAAATCATGGCAGGACTGGTTTGCTTTATTATACTTGGCCTAATTATTTGTATACAGTGAAGCAATAATTAGTTTTTACATAGATTTTTAAGTTGGTAGATTTTTTTTACATAGATTTTTTACATAGATTTTAAATCTATTTTTTACATAGATTTTTTTTAATTGGTAGATTTATTTTTTACATAGATTTTTAAATTTGATAGAACTTTCTTCCATAGAAGTAATCTCAGATAAGAGTTTTTAAAGCTGAGCCCAGCCGTAGATGTGTTTCCTTTCCTCTTGAGGTTCTAATATAAACCTGGGGCTCCTGGTCCTGTCAGAAAGTGACCTTATTTACTTACCACAGGTCAGAAAGCCTGTACAGGAACTGTGTACAAAAAATATGAGACCAGTTTTCCCAAGGGCTTCCCTTGGCTCCATTAGTCAGGTTTGATTCCTTAAAAGAAAGCACACCATTCCAGTCAAAGCCTTGATAAAATAACCAGTTTCTCCAATTGTGCCCTGTTACAAATAGAAACAGATTCTTATCACACTTATGCAAATAACTGTATTGCCATAAGTTAAGAATACTCACACATAGCTTCTAATTCTCTAGAAATCACATAGAGAGAAACAAATATGCTCCAAATGTTGTTCATAGGAGTATACTAAATTGTTAAAACTGTCAATATCTCAAAAGAAAAGTTTCAAGACTCTGAAAAACAAAACAAAGGATCAGAAACACTTTAAGAAAAAATTCAAGAAGATTAGTTCAGTCCATCCAGTTAATTCCTGGACTGCTTTATATTCATGAATGTTTTAGCTCTCCATGAGTCTTGAAAGCTTTTTCTCTATTCTGAAGTTACAATCTCCAAAGTTATCAGAAATCTGCATTCAAGAGCACCTATTAGAGTATTATAGTTGATTATAAAACCACCTTCTAAAGAGGTCCAAAACAATACAACAATTGTCTATGGATGACAAAAAGTTTTAGGGAAGCCATAGTCAAAGACACAATTGACAAGAAAGTTTGTCACCTTTGTGGCATACAATACTTTAATATAGCAGTTATAACAATTACTAATAATACACACTAAGTTTTATCAGAATTATAGGAGTTTTCCATAATTTTGGAAAACATACCACTAACATATTTATACAAATACAGCCCCGCAAAAAAACTAAACACCATTTCATATTTGACAATGCTTCATGTATAATTTTTATACCAAATAAACCAAATTATGTCATTTTTTTGGACTTTAGGAAACCTAATATCTTAAAGGATTTATTAGGCCAGAAAAAGGCATAATATATAATTTGATTTTGGAAAGTTTGTCAACTATCAAAGGTTTAAAACAACTGATATCACAAAATAGGTTCACAGTCATTTTAAACTAAGTAATTCATTTAAACAAAATGATAACTCAAAGATTTAGAAAAACAAAAACCTTCATTCTCTGAGAAGGGAGAAATAATTTTTCAAACAATAAGCCCTAATATAAATAGCATGAAGCCAATTAAATTTGTTTTTAAAAGTTTGACAAAAATATATAAAATTTTTATTGTGATGGTAAGATATAACTTCCATAAGCCTTTTCTAGCCTTCATAATGCTTATTAAGGAGTTGGTTAATGCTTCAAGATAATCTTGTTAATTTGACACAGTAGCCCATATGCTGGTCTTGCATCAGTGTGACTTTAACATTAATGATTAATATATAGAGAAACCGAATTTATTTTACTGTACGAAATTGACTCCTACAACTTCACGCATCATGCATCAACCTCTTCTGCAATAGTCCCTGGGTCTTGAGTTGAAATAGCTTTAATTTCTGGCATTGTGTCTTAGGAATGCAGTTTATTTTCATTGGCATCTTCTATGTGGCCTGAAGATGGGGCTTTAATTACTGTCAGTGTTTAAAATTTAGCAGGACTTGGTGTCCATTTTAGACCTAGGAGTCAAAGCACTAAAACTCAATGTCACAAGTACTTTAAAAGCAATACAGAGAGATACACAAAAGTAAGAACCTTTGATTAAAAAAAATCTCTTTTTTTCCTAAGCAAACTAAATCTTAATAATAATGACATAGGAATTGTTTTGATAAAATGTAAATCTGTTAGGCCAGTTACCAAAAGTTAGAAGAAAGACCTTTTGCACTGCAAAGAATAATATGTTGGAAGAAAACATTTTCTTTAGACCTTTAAGAAACATTCTTAGCATCAGGCCATTACAACAGAACTCCAAAAACAAAAACAAAAACAAAAATGAAAGCGAAAAACTTATATGAGCTAGAAATAAGTTGAAAGAGAGCAATACCATTTAATGCCCTTTAAAAGGAGAGAGAAAACTGAAAATGGAGAGATGCAATAAAAGTTAAATTTCGCTTAAATTTGGTTGAAATTCAAGGATATATATATATATATATATATATATATATATATATATATATATATATTCAAGGATACATATATAGATAGATAGATTCAAGGAGATATATATATATATCTCCTTGAATTTCAAGGAGTTCCTCCTTGAATCTATGGCTGGCCTCAAGTTTAAAAAGTCTTATCTGAGATTCCTTCTATGGAGGAAAGTTTCATCAAAGCCAATTTAAAAATCTATGTAAAAAATATATAATATCTATATAATATATATAGATATATAGATATCCCTCTATTGTAACTTACATAGACCATTCATAACAAGCTTGGACTTTCTGGTTTGTCCTGAACCTGCTGCTTTCTTAAAAAACCAGTCATTTTATTTTAGCTCTGAATTTACCACACATGATTCTTTCTCATATAAAATTATTTCACTTTAAGCTTTGTTACTAACAAAAAAATAAAATTTTATTTCTATAACTTTATTTACATTTCTCTGATGTCCTGGCTCTTTTTACCTTGTTTTATACAGAACCTTTAAATAAGCTTTGAATTAGATAAAAATGGTTCACCCTTTATAAATGACACATTTTTTAAGAAAGAATGTTTTCCTACAATCTATTTTTATTAGAAAATGGAAAATTAACAAGGATATCCAGGATTTGAACTCAGCTCTGTACCAAGCACACCAAACAGACATCTACGGAACTCTCCACCACAAATCAACAGAATATGCATTCTTCTCAGCACCACATCCCACTTATTTTAAAATTGACCACATAATAGGAAGTAAAACATTCCTCAGCAAATGTAAAAGAACAGAAATCACAACAAACTGTCTCTCAGACCACAGTGTAATCAAATGAGAACTCAGGATTAAGAAACTCACTCAAAACTGCACACATACATGGAAACTGCACAACCTGTTCCTGAATGACTACTGGATAAATAACAAAATTAAGTCAGAAGTAAATATGTTCTTTGAAATGGATGAGAACAAAGACACAATGTATCAGAATCCCTGGGACACATTTAAAGCAGGGTGTGGAGGGAAATATATAGCACTAAATGCCCACAAGAGAAAGCAGGAAAGATCTAAAATCACCACTCTAACATTGCAATTAAAAGAACTAGAGAGGCAAGAGCAAACAAATTCAAAAGCTAGCAGAAGACAAAAAATAAGTAAGATCAGAGCAGAACTGAAGGAGGCAGAGACAAAAAAACCCTTTAAAAGAATCATTGAATCCAGGAGCTGGTGTTTTGAAAAGATCAACAAAATAGACTGCTAGCAAGACCAATGAAGAAGAAAAGAGAAAACAATCAAATAGACACAATAAAACCTGATAAAGGGGATATCACTACTGATCCCACAAAAATGCAAACTGCCATCAGAGAACACTATAAACACCTCTATACAAATAAACCAAAAAATGTACAAGAAATGGATATATTCCTGGACACATACACTCTCCCAAGACTAAGCCAGGAAGAAGTTGAATCTCTAAATAGACCAATAACAGGTTCTGAAATTGAGGCAATAATTAATAGCCTACCAACCAAGAAAAGTCCAGGATTACATGGATTCACAGCTGAATTCTATGAGATATACAAAGAGGAGCTGGTACCATTTCTTTTTATTATTATTATTATACTTTAAGTTCTAGGGTACATGTGCATAACGTGCAGGTTTGTTACATACGTATACTTGTGCCATGCTGGTGTGCTGCAACCATCAACTCGTCAGCACCCATCAACTCGTCATTTACATCAGGTATAACTCCCAATGCAATCCCTCCCCCCTCCCCCCTCCCCATGATAGGCCCCGGTGTGTGATGTTCCCCTTCCCGAGTCCAAGTGATCTCATTGTTCAGTTCCCACCTATGAGTGAGAACATGCGGTGTTTGGTTTTCTGTTCTTGTGATAGTTTGCTAAGAATCATGGTTTCCAGCTGCATCCATGTCCCTACAAAGGACACAAACTCATCCTTTTTGATGGCTGCATAGTATTCCATGGTGTGTATGTGCCACATTTTCTTAATCCAGTCTGTCACTGATGGACATTTGGGTTGATTCCAAGTCTTTGCTATTGTGAATAGTGCCACAATAAACATACGTGTGCATGTGTCTTTATAGCAGCATGATTTATAATCCTTTGGGTATATACCCAGTAATGGGATGGCTGGGTCATATGGCACTTCTAGTTCTAGATCCTTGAGGAATCGCCATACTGTTTTCCATAATGGTTGAACTAGTTTACAATCCCACCAACAGTGTAAAAGTGTTCCTATTTCTCCATATCCTCTCCAGCACCTGTTGTTTCCTGACTTTTTAGCTGGTACCATTTCTTATGAAACTATTCCAATCAATAGAAAAAGAGGGAATCCTCCCTAACTCATTTTATGAGGACAGCATCATCATGATGGCCTGGCAGAGACCCAACAAAAAAAGAGCATTTTAGACAATATCCCTGATGAACCACGATGCAGAAATCCTCAATAAAATACTGGCAAACCGAATCCAGCAGCATATCAAAAAGCTTATCTACCATGATGAAGTCGACTTCATCCCTGGGATGCAAGGCTGATTCAACATATGTGAATCAATAAACGTAATCCATCATATAAACAGAACCCAAAACAAAAACCACATGATTATCTCAATAGATGCAGAAAAAGCCTTTGACAAAATTCAACAGCCTGTCATGCTAAAAACTCTCTATAAACTAGATATTGATGGAACGTATCTCAAAGTAATGAGAGCTATTTACAACAAACCCACAGCCAATATCAAACTGAATGGGCAAAAACTGGAAGCATTCCCTCTGAAAACGGGCACAAGACAAGGATGCCCTCTCTCATCACTCCTATTCAACATAGTATTGCAAGTTCTGGCCAGGGCAATCAGGCAGGAGAAAGAAATAAAGGATATTCAGTCAGGAAAAGAGGAAGCCAAATTGTCTCTGTTTGCAGATGACATGATCGTATATTTAGAAAACCCTATTGTCTCCGCCCAAAATCTCCTTAAGCTGATAAGCAACTACAGCAAAGTCTCAGGATACAAAATCAATGTGCAAAAATCACAAGCATTTCTATACATTAACAACAGACAAACAGAGAGCCAAATCATGAGTGAACTCACATTCACAATTGCTACAAAGAGAATAAAATACCTAGGAATCCAACTTGCAAGAGATGTGAAGAACCTCTTCAAGGAGAACTACAAATCACTGCTCAAGGAAATAAAAGGGGACACAAACAAATGGAAGAACATTCCACGCTCATGGATAGGAAGAATCAATATTGTGAAAATGGTCATACTGCCCAAGGTAATTTATAGATTCAATGCTATCCCCATCAAGCTACCACTGACTTTCTTCACAGAATTGGGAAAAACTACTTTACATTTTAGATGGAACCAAAAAAGAGCCCGCATTGACAAGACAATCCTAAGAAAAAAGAACGAAGCTGGAGGCATCATGCTACCTGACTTCAAACTATACTACAAGGCTACAGTAACCAAAACAGCATGGTTCTGGTACCAAAACAGAGATATAGACCAATGGAACAGAACAGAGGCCTCAGAAATAAGACCACACATCTACAACCATCTGATCTTTGACAAACCTGACAAAAACAAGAAATGGGGAAAAGATTCCCTATTTAATATATGGTGCTGGGAAAACTGGCTAGCCATATGTAGAAAGCTGAAACTGCATCCATTCCATATACCTTATACAAAAATTAACTCAAGATGGATTAAAGACTTAATTATAGTAAAACCTAAAACCACAACAACCCTTGAAGAAAACCTGTGAAATACCATTCAGGACATAGGCATGGGCAAAGTCTTCATGACTAAAACACCAAAAGCAATGGCAACAAAAGCCAGAATAGACAAATGGCATCTAATTACACTAGAGTGCTTCTGCACAGGAAAGAAACTATCATTTGGATGAATAGGGAACCTACAGAATGGTGGACATTTTCTGTAATCTATTCATCTGACAAAGGGCTAATATCCAGAATCTACAAAGAACTTAAACAAATTTACAAGAAAAAAACAATCCCATCAAAAAGTGGGCAAAGCATATGAACATACACTTCTCAAAAGAAGACATCTATGCAGCCAACACACATATGAAAAAAATGGTCATCATCACTGGTCATCAGAGAAATGCAAATCAAAACCACAACGAGATACTATTTCACACCAGTTAGAATGCTGATCATTAAAAAGTCAGGAAACAACAGATGCTGGAGAGGATGTGTAGAAATAGGAATGCTTTTACACTGTTAGTGGGAGTGTAAATTAGTTCAACCATTGTGGAAGACAGTGTGGCAATTCTTCAAGGATCTAGAACTAGAAATACCATTTGACCAGCAATCCTATTACTGAGTATATACCCAAGGAATTATAAATCGTGCTACTATAAAGACACATGCACAGGTATGTTTATTGCAGCACTATTCACAATAGCAAAGACTTGGAACCAACCCAAATGCCAATCAATAGTAGACTGGATAAAGAAAATGTGGCACATATACACCATGGAATACTATGCAGCCATAAGAAAGGATGAGTTCATGTCCTTTACAGGGACACAGATGAAGCTGGAAACTATCATTCTCAGCAAAATATCAGAAGTACAGAAAACCAAATACCGCATGTTCTCACTCATAAGTGGGAGTTGAACAATGAGAACACATGGATGCAGTGAGGGGAACATCACACACTGGATCCTGTTGGGGGGTGAGGAGCTGGGGGAGGGATAGTGTTAGAAGAAATACCTAATGTAAATGATGAGTTGATGGGTGCATCAAACCAACATGGCACATGTATACCTATGTAACAAACCTGTACATTGTGCACATGTACCCTAGAACTTCTAGTATAATAATAATAAAGAAAATAGCCAAATAATAAAGTATTTTTTATTTAGTTTAACTTTATATTCTAAATAATGACAGGTTTGTCTACAAGTATTTATCCCATTACATTTACCTAATTATTTTAATTGTTCCTATATTATTTATGAAAACTGTGATAATCATCACTTAAAGTTATGAAATCACCATTGCAAAATAATAACTGTAATAGTGAAAAAGAGCTGACCTAACTGACTTCATCTTTCTGTTTTTTCTTTTTTTTTTTTTAAGATGGAGTCTCACTCTGTCACCAGGCTGGAGTGCAGTGGCATGATCTTAGCTCACTGCAACCTCTGCCTCCCAGGTTCAAGTGATTCTCCTGCCTGAGCCTCCTGAGGAGCTGGGACTATAGGCATGTGCCAACATACCTAGCTAATTTTTGTATTTTTATTAGTGATGGGGTTTCACCATGTTAGCCAGGATGGTCGTGATTTCTTGACCTTGTGATCCGCCTGCCATGGCCTCCCCAAGTGCTAGGAATACAGCTGTGAGCCATCATGCCCAGCCTCATCTTGCTTTTAACCTCCAAGCTGTCCTTGCTTATTCCTGGGCATATACCGAACTAACTTTGGGAGGAACGTAGTTAATAGTTTATCTTTGAAACACAGGTGATAGCAGTCATTTCCCAAAACAAACCTCCTTACTGCCTGTGGACTAGACTGCCTAAAGTCACAGGATTAGAAGTTATGATAACCTTACTAAATTCAAGATGCAACTATTGTTAGATTGTATACGGAGACCAATTTTACTTAGATAGGGAGCATCTTTTTCTTTTTTTTTAACTGGATCTCTAAGCTCTGGGCAGAGCCCACTTTATCCTGGGTTTCCAAAAAGGAAGAATTATTATGAGGCTAGACCACATGATGCTTTTACAGTGCACTTAATTTTTTAAAAACAAGTACATTTCTAAGTGTCTAAACTACATTGTTCCATTAAAAACCCAAAAATAGCCTCTGTTGCAATAACTGTTTTAGTAAAAAAAAATTTTTAAAGTTTATCTTGCCAAGTTTGAGGATGCACACTTGTGACACAGCGTCATGAGGTCCTGACAACATGTGCCCAAGGTGGTCAGAGCACAGCTTGGTTTTATACATTTTTTACATACATTTTAGGGAGATATGAGACATCAATCAACATATATAAAATGAACATTGGTTTGGTCTGGAAAGGTGGAACAACTTGAAGAAAAAATGGGGCAACTCAAGGTGGAGAGGGATCTTCCAGGTCCCAGGTAGTTGAGAGACAAACAGTTGCATTTTTCTGAGTTTCTGATTAGCCTTTCCAAAGGAGGAGTTCAGATAGGCATTTATCTCAGTAAGCAGAGGGATGACATTGAACAGAATGGGAGGCAGGTTTGCCTTAAGCAGTTTCTAGCTGAAATTTTCCTGACAGTTTAGTGATTTGGGGGGGTCCAAGATATTTTCCTTTCACACTATCATGATTGTAACTTATTTTGATCAAAGAAATAATTACATCTACTTATCCTTGCTTACAAGTGAAAAACCTGAGATTTCATAGTGTGGATTCACCAATTGCTGGCTATTTGACATTAGAAGTGTCAGCTTTTCTGAAACATGTTGCTCTCAGCTGTAAAATAGGGATAATTGTAATAGGTGGGTACCAAGATTGTCAAGACACTCACATGAAATAATGAAAGAAAAAGTGCTTAGTAGTTTCTGGAATGTTAAATGCATGTCATTGCCTTTCATCCACGAAATCCCAGTAACATGGATCAGTTTACAGAGTGTTCATTCTCCAGAAGAAAAGCACTGACACTGCATGGTGGCCCAGAAAGTAATTCATTTTCTTTTATGTGCTACTCACTGCCATTTATCCCAGAACAGTAACAACTTTTTCCTAAAACTTCCCTTTCAGTTCATCAGTACTGACCTGTGCAAATGATAGCCATGTGCTGAGCAGATACTCAGGAATTTGATTCTCATTATTATTCAGTGGCAGCTCTTGTTAGAGAAGAGTTGTTGGGGTCTGGTAAAGGTATATTACCATGTGAAAAACATATTTGGGGTCTTCTCCTCCAACCCAGGTTAGGGGAATTCTCCCACAGAACCTGGTAGCCACTGTTTCAGTGAGTTGGGATACCTGTACTGGTGCTGCCTGTGACTTCATTTCCTTCCTCTAAATCTTCCCAGGTTCTCATGCCCCACCAGCCAAGAAACATACAAATCTTTTCTGTTCTGCAGAATAGATTCCCAAGGTCTCTGCTGGGAAATACTGACTACTGTTTTCTGTGTCACATGGGCTGACAGTCTGGAGTACATTTCCATCTCAATGCTGCCTTTTCCCAGGCTGATTAGTTTCTTCAGTCAGATAATACCTCATATTTTGGTCATCATTAGATAAGCCACTCATCTCCTGATAGGAAAGGAATTCTGCTGCGAAACTCATGCTGCCACCTCACATGTCTGCATCTGCATTAAAGTGTGGACATTGAAGATAGGCCATGTGGTAGAAAGGAAAGTAGACTAGATTTGGCATTGGCCAGAGCTATATTCCCACTAAATGCAAGTAATTTAATGTGTGTCTGTGTCCTCTTCTCTTTAAATGAAGAGAATACTCCCAACCTTACAGCATTGTTAGAATTAAATGAGGTAACATGCAAAACACCTAGAACATGTAGGAGTACTAACATATTAACTGTATTTCTGATTTACACACACAAAAATATTGTATTAACTGGTTTCACCTGTCACAAAACATGAAAATCAGTAGCAGAGTGTGCCTTTAACTTAACAATACTTTTTACAACACAGAATTTGCAGGTTGTCTTGGTCTGTTTCGTGTAGCAACAGAATATCTAAGACTGGTTAATTTATAAAGAGAAAAGGTTTACTTAGCTCACAGTTCTTCTGGCTGGGAAGTTCAAGGGTCTTAGCTTCTGGAGAGGGCTTTCATGCTGCATCATAACATGGTGTATGTTGTGGGTGAGCAGCAACTATTCAAGGCCATTACACAGTGGTAAGAAGAATTTACTAAGGCAGCTCTGAGTAAAAGAAGGCAGATTTATTAGAAAAAGTATAAAAATACTTTGCAAGAAAGCAATGGGCAGATCAGCATGAGAAGAACTGACTGCAAACAGACAAAGGCTTGCTGGGGATTTTATAGAATGGTGCTGTACTGTGAGCTGAAGAGGGCTTTGTGCAGTACTGATAACGCCAAGGATGTGGTGAGCTAGCTAACTTGTATTTTTTGTGTCAGTTGAAGGTCTGGTTATAGATGAGCACAGGAAAATTGTGAGTCATTTGCACAGGAGGGCTATGTGTCCTGGACCATGAAGAAAAGCAGACTTAGAGTTTATCTGGTCTCTCTTTCTGCTTTCTTCTGCTCCCACCACCCTGAATCCTTTTCCCTAATTGGAACTCAACAGTGTATAAAGTCAAAGGGGAAGAAAACACATGAGAAGAGACAAACCCTGAGTAGTATCTTGACTTTATAAAAATCCATTCTTATGGGAACTAATTAATTTCCTCAAGAACTAAACCAATCTTGCCAGAAAAAGAACTCACTACTGCAAGAATGACACCAAGCCACCAGCAAGGACAGTGTCCCATGACCCAAACATCTCCCATTAGTTCCTACCACCAAACACTGCCATACTGGGGAACAAATTTCAATATGAGTTTTTGTAGGGACAAACAAATCATATGTAAACCACAGCACATGTAATACTCATTTTTGGTGACATAGCAGCCTTGAGTCAGGAAGAAAAAGCAAAAAGTAAGATTAATCCTAAATAAAAAATGAAAGTGAGTCACTGAGAGACACTTGGACTTTTTAAAGAAAGTGCTCCTCTGCTTATCATAGCCTCCCTCTTTCATCCTTCACTCACTTTTAAATCTTTTTTGACATCGCATTTTCAGTGTCCCCCACTCTGTTTCCAAATTCCTACCTCCAGCCAAGATATACCCTTCCCTGCCTCAATGATTTCCATATACTTATCAGAACCCAACATATACCTACACCTTTTAACTCAGAGTTTCTGCACTCAAGACCCAGAGACCCCAAAAAACTAATATCCAAAGGCTGGAAAGTAGAATCAGATGCCTATTGCTTGATTTTCTGATATTAATCTTTCTTTCAAATTTCTTTAGGACCAGTGCTACCTTTTATTGGTAGAACAGGTGCTCGATAAATGTAAGTTAATGAATATCATAACAATAAAGAAATAAACTGGACCAATAGCAGGTAGAGAAACCCATACTGTGGTGAAAGGAATTGAGAACGTTAACTCTAAAAAAAAAAGCAACAGGCATTGAAATCTATAGCCTCATTTGTTACTACACAGCTCCACATGAAATTAAAAAAAAAAAAAAAACCTTTAAAGTGGCCTTGAAGATCTATTTTAACCTCCCAGTCAGTGCAGAAGCCTTCTGTACCATACTCCTGATATTTTGCCATATAGGCTTTGCTTAAATACCTCAAGGATAGGGAGTTCACTATTTCTAGTAAAATGAGGCCAGTTACATTAATGAGCAATTCCTCTAGCTAGGCAGTTCTTCTTTGTATTCCATTAAGTCAGATTCTAATTGTTTCTAGGTCTGCTTTCTAGAACAACACAGAGAAGATGAATTTCCCTTCCGTATGTTAGCCTTTCAGATATTTGAATGCAGTGGTCACCTCCTCTAGAATATTCTCTTCATTAGGGTAAGCATGGCTAGTTTCTTTAATTGTTGCCTCTGTTAGATCTTGTATCTTCTAGGATGTCTCCCAATAAATGTACTTCTATTTGAATTTTCCTCTCTAATGTAAAGGACCCAGAACTAAACTAGCACTCTACCTGTACTGACTACATTACCTGTATAGTGGTCCCAATGAGAGTTTGGTAGCCAATTTAAGATTCAGCATGTGTTACATTGAAATATTCCATGATTTGAATTTATTTTCTCAGTACAAATATAAACTTGTCAATCAGATCCTCAACAAAGGTAAACACCACCAGTAATAATGATAGCCACAAGTAACACCACACCACCCCTACCCCACCCTTGGCTTCTGTGATACTATTTCTTCTAGATCATTTCTTCTTTACTGACCCCTTCAATGTTGTTCTTTCCCACTGTTCCATCCTCTTTTTTTACATTTCTGCATGTATTGAATGTCCAGGATTTAGGTAGCTACTCTTAACATACTAATTGCTCCAAAATATATAGTCACCTCCTTTCCTGTATTGAGATCCACATTTCAAACTGCTGACTGCACATCTCCACCTGGCTGGGTCTTAAGAACTTCATACTCACCATGTTTGCAGAAATCATTCTCTCTCTGTGATCCCCCATTCCTCCTGTGTTCCCTGCTCTGGGAACAGCACCACTCTGTACCCAAAAAAGCTTACTTGTCCTTGATTACTCCATCTCCTTCTTCCTACTGCCTCCATATTCAATGAGTTACCACATCACCTCTGTTCTACTGCCTAATTGCCTCTTCAATTTCTTTCATTCTTTATCCCCACTGCCACCAGTCTATTTCAGGCCCTTATTATTATATTTTACCAGGACTAGTAACATAGTCTCTCAACTGGTCTCTCTGCCTCCCTAGTTCTGTTTTCCCTCCCAAGTTCTCCTCCATGCTCTCACCAACATGGTACTGGTCTGTGGCCTGTTAAGAACCAGGCTGCACAGCAGGAGGTGAGCCGTGGGCAAGGGAGCATTACCACCGGAGCTCCGCCCCTGGTCAGATCAGCTACAAGCATTAGATTCTCATAGGAGCACAAACCCTATTGTGAACTGTGCATACAAGAGATCTAGGTTATACACTTCTTATGATAATCTAATGCCTGAAGATCTGAGGTGGAACAGTTTTATCCCATATCCATCCTCTCCTTGGTCTGTGAAAAACTGTATTCCACCAAACTGGTCCTTGCTGCCAAAAAGGTTAGGGAACACTGGCCTAAAGTATATAACCCAAAACTCTTCATTGTGTACAATAATCTGGCTCCTGCTAACCCTTCCAATCTCATTTCCTAGCAATTGCTAATTTATGCCTGTTTGGGTACATCTAGGTCCTTAAATAGTTTATGCATTTTTATTATTGGTGGCTTTACACATGATATTTCCTCTGTTTGGAATGAATTTTCTCTTTTCTACCCTTACCAGATAAATTTATACATTGTCTTCAATACTGCACTATGAAAAGTCATTCCTGTGTCCACCCCTAGGGACAGTTCATTGCCCTATTCTCAGTAGACCTTACCGCCCTTCTAAGTATATCTGTTCATATTCTGCTGACTTTATAGTTGTCCATTTTCATGTCTAACTGTTACACAAAAGCAGAGGCTGTATCTTGCTCATCTTTATCTCTTTGAAAAATAACACATAGTCTAGCCCCAAGTGCTCATAAATGTTTGCGTGAATAAAAAAATGAATGGGTGAATAATAAATGAAGGCATGTATGCACCCTGTTGGTGCATCAGTATGTCTTTTGATTCAGAATGTCTGAAAGCATGTAGTGATGTGTAGTAGTATTTGATGAAATGCTTTGGATTATATTCTGGACAATCAATTTAAATGGCCCTCATTTAATGCCACACGACTTATAAAAATATCTGTTTTAATAGGTCTCCAAGTATACTCACATAGCAATTCAGAGCAGAAATGTCAAATAAATGGGGAGACGAAAAGAGAGAGAAAGTGAGAAGACATATTCAGTGTGACTCTCCATATTTATTTGGGCTGTTATCTGAGTTAATTATTAAATACCAGAATTTATTACCAGCTGAAATTGAGTCCCCCCTCTTACTCTCTGAATGTCTGGGAAAGGATTAGTTGTTTTCATCTGTGCTGTTGTTGTAAGGAAAAGGACACAAGGCACAAAGATTTTTTAAACCTGTCCATTTTAACTTCCTATTCAGAAAAGAAAAATTTCTAAGTTTGAAGCCAAAGAAATTTCGCTCAACAGGGGTGAAGGAGACAGGAAAAAAGCATGTTGCTAGATTGGAAGATACTGGAAATATTTTCAGTTATACAGCATAATTCCTAAAAGATATATAATGAAAGATTTTTGATCATCAGTTGTTTAGTTTCACAAACATTTATGGAGTCCCTAATTTGTGTTCAGTTTTACACTGAGTGTTGTAGGCAATGTATAAATGAATGTTGTAGGTGATGTATAAATGAATGTTGTGGTTCTTACTCTCAAAGGAACTTACAGTATTTGAGGGATCGCAAAGAATGAATAAACTTGTTTGGGAGGGGTGGGGTGCTGGTGATGGAGAGGGAAGGCTGCCTATGGGTTTAGAAAGATGTTAGCCAACCCCATCAAAAAGTGGGCAAAGGATATGAACAGACATTTCTCAAAAGAAGACATTCATACAGCCAACAGGCACATGAAAAAATGCTCATCATCACTGGCCATCAGAGAAATGCAAATCAAAACCACAATGAGATACCATCTCACACCAGTTAGAATGGCGATCATTAAAAAGGCAGGAAACAACAGGTGCTGGAGAGGCTGTGGAGAAATAGGAACACTTTTACACTGTTGGTGGGATTGTAAACTAGTTCAACCATTATGGAAAACAGTATGGCGATTCCTCAAGGATCTAGAACTAGATGTACCATATGACCCAGCCATCCCATTACTGGGTATATACCCAAAGGATTATAAATCATGCTGCTATAAAGACACATGCACACGTATGTTTATTGCAGCACTATTCACAATAGCAAAGACTTGGAATCAACCCAAATGTCCATCAGGGACAGACTGGATTAAGAAAATGTGGCACATATACACCATGGAATACTATGCAGCCATCAAAAAGGATGAGTTTGTGTCCTTTGTAGGGACATGGATGCAGCTGGAAACCATCATTCTTGGCAAACTATCACAAGAACAGAAAACCAAACACCGCATGTTCTCACTCATAGGTGGGAACTGAACAATGAGATCACTTGGACTCGGGAAGGGGAACATCACACACCGGGACCTATCATGGGGAGGGGGGAGGGGGGAGGGATTGCATTGGGAGTTATACCTGATGTAAATGACGAGTTGATGGGTGCTGACGAGTTGATGGTTGCAGCACACCAACATGGCACAAGTGTACATATGTAACAAACATGCACGTTATGCACATATACCCTAGAACTCAAAGTATAATAAAAAAAAAAAAAAAGAAAGATGTTAGCCAAATCAAGGTTCTAAACTGGAACATTGTAGTTAATGATAGAACAAGAACCCATTAAACCTCACTCTAGAGGTAAGTGAATTAATGTGACAGATTTGATGTTACAGTGTTCCTGGGACAGAAGAAAAGAAGGAACATATATTGAGTCTCTACTTTTTGCCGGTTATTGTATCAAGTATGGCAGAGTTGTTATCTTTTAAAATACAAACTCTGCAAAGTACATAGAGAGACTATGAGACTTGCCTAAAGTCCCACAGTATTAGACTTAAGAGAAAGGGCCATATCTTATTCGTATTAATGACAGTAGCAACACTAAACTATGTGCAGGCTCCATTCCAAGTGTTTAAACCTATTAAATCATTAAGACTCACAACAGTTCTATGAAGGATACTCAATTATTACACCATTTTTTCAAAGGAGGAAAGTGAAGCAGAGAAGCTATCTTTGTATACCCAGCATTTTGCCCAGGACCTATGTCTGACACACTGTAGGCATCAAGAAAATGGTGGGCGGATGATAAAA
Source organism: Macaca mulatta (assembly GCF_049350105.2). NCBI lineage: Eukaryota > Metazoa > Chordata > Mammalia > Primates > Cercopithecidae > Macaca > Macaca mulatta. The sequence goes on along the minus strand of NC_133426.1, from coordinate 70,926,816 downwards.
CTGGTGCTTATTCCAAAGCTGGAGCATTTCAAGTCTTTTTCTGGTGATAGAATGAGTACTAGAGGGCCCTACCAGGCAAGGAAGTAGAAAATAGTGAAAAGCAGCCTGCAGGAATTTCATGAAGTAAACTTCTTCCATAGAAGAAAAGAAGTATCTCTCTCTCTTTCTCTTTGACACACACACACACACACACACACACACATATCCTTCAGGAGCTCAGGCTATCTCAAATAGTGAGAAAATGAAATAATATTACCATGGATGTTATGACTGGGAGTCCAAAATTTGATTTGGTTTGATATCTCTTGCACCTTAAAACTTTGGCTAGTGCATCTAATCTCCAGGCAGATGTACTTTATAAAATTACCTCAATTTTCATCACCTCCCTTGCGATTAAGTTTTCCAGCCATGTTCTCTGTGCTTGAAGCCCTCCTGCCTCACTTGTAACTCTAATGCCATTACAGCATAGTTACTTTACAATCTTCTTCCCACAGCCCCCCAAAACGTAGACACCTCTATGTTCTCTTTAAAAAATTAAACAAGGCCCGGCTTATGCCTGTAATCTCAGCATTTTGTGTGGCTGAAGCAGGAGGATTGCTTGAGACCAAGAGTTCAAGATCAGCCTGGGCAACAAAGTGAGATCCCATTTCTGCAGAAAAAATATTTTAAAAATTAGCCAGCCATGGTAGCTGTACCTGTAGTCTCAGCTCCTTGGGAGATTGAGGTGGGAGAATTGCTTGAACCCAGAAGTTCAAGACTTCAGTGAGCTAAGACTACACAACTGCACTCCAATCTGAATGCCAGATCAAGACTCTGGCAAAAAAAAAAAAAAAAAAGGCTCCAGGCACTGTGCTTGTGCTCCCAACACTTTGGGGGGCCAAGGTGGGCAGATCGCTTCAGTCCAGGAGTTTGAGAACTGCCTTTGCAACATAGTGAAACCCCATCTCTACAAAAAATACAATAATTAGCTTGGTGTGGTGGTGCGCACCTGTAGTCCCAGCTATTTCGTGGGCTAAGGAGGGAGGATAGCTTGAGCATGTGAGGTTGAGGTTGCAATGAGCCGAGATCGCACCACTGAACTCCAGCCTGAGTGACAAATTGAGGCCCTGTCTGAAAAAAAAAAAAAAAAAAAAAAAGAAAAAAGAAACTTTCATGGCTAGAAAAATATTTAAATGATGTGCTAGTTTAGACGAGATTATAGCTATCTTTTCTATCTTACTTGGACTCACAAACATTCACCATTCATTTATTCTATTTTTATTTAGAAACTAGTAATAATATCACCCATTTATTAAATATCTACATTGTATCAAGTGAGGTATTAATGAACTTGACCACTTATCTAGTTAACATCTAATTAACACACACACTATCCTGTAGTGTGTGTGTTGTTCTCTTAATTTTTATTTTATTTTATTTTTTGGTAAGAAGGTCAAATTGTAAGATCTACCATCTTTAAAATGTTCGAGCATATAAATACTATATTGTTAACTCCAGGTACAATGTGGTACAGAAGATCTCTAGAACTTATTTGTCTTGCAAAACTGAAATTTTATCCTTATTGTTTAGTAACTGCTCATTTTCCCCTCCCTGTAGCCCCTGGCTGATTCTATGAGTTTGACTATTCTACTATTCCACTCTGTGATTCTATGAGTTCGACCGTTTTAGATATTTCATATAAGTGAAATCATGCAGTATTTGTCCTGTGCCTGACTTATTTCATTTAATGTCCTCAGGCTTAACCAGGTTGTAGCATATTTCAGAATTTTCTTCTTTCTTTTTTTTTTAAAGAGGAAGGATCTTGCTCCATTGCCCAGGCTGGAGTTGGAGTGCAGTGGCACAATAATAGTTCACTGTAGCCAGATAATTATTTTTAATAAAAATATTGAGACAGGGTCTTGCTACGTTGCCCAGGCTTGTCTTGAACTCCCAGCCTCAAATAGTCCTCCTGCCTCAGCCTTTTAAAGTGCTGGGATTACAGGCATGAGCTACCTTGCCATGCCCCAGAATTGTCTTTAAAAGATCAATAATATTTCATTGTATGTGTATACCACATTTTCTTCATCAATACACCCATTGATTGACATTTGTTTCCACATATTGGCTATTGTAAATAGTGCTAAAATCAATAAACACAGGAGTACTATTGTCTATTTGAGATGCTCATTTCAACTTTGTGAAATAAATACCCAGATACGGGATTGCTTGATCACACGATAATTTTATTTTTAATTTTAAAAGAACTTTCATATTGTTTTCATAGTGGCTGACCCAATTTACATGCTCCCCATTGCTATACAAGGGTTCCAATTTTTTCCACATCCTCGATGACACTTGTGGTTTTTTGTATGGTTTTTAAAACAATATCCAATTCTAATAGGTATGAAATAATAATCTCATTGTGGTTTTGACTGTCATTTCCCTGATGATTAATGACATTGAGCATCTTTTCATACATCTATTGGATATTTATATATCTTCTTTGGAGAAATATCTATATGACTCTCCATTACTATAGCCTATTTTTAAAATAAGGTTATCAGTTTATTGTTGTTGAGCTGTTGGAGTTCCTTACACATTTTGGAGATTAACCTCCTTTTTGGATATATGATATTCTGCAAGATCCCCAGAAATATGTAAGTGTGCTATCCCCTTCTATAGGTTGCTTTTTCACTCAGTTGGTTGTTTCTTTTGCTGTGCGAAAGCTTCTGAGTTTGATGTAGTCACACTTATTTATTTTTGCTTCTCTTTCCTTTGCTTATGGTGTCACGTCCATGAAAGCATTGCCAAGACCAATGTCATAAAGCTTTTATTGTATGTTTTGTTTTTCTAGGAGTTTTATAGTTACAGGTCCTAGATGTGAGGCATTCATTAATACATTTTGATTTTCTGTATATGTTGTGAGATAAGGGTTAGATTTCATTCTTTTGCATGTGGATATCTAGTTTTCCCAAAAACATATGTTGAAGAGACTGTCTCATCCACACTGTGTATTCATAGCATCCTTGTAGAGGATCAATTAAACATATATATGCAAGGATTTATTTCTGAGCCTTGTATTCTATTTTATTGGTCTTTATGTCTGACTTTATGCTACTTCCATAGAGCTTAATTATTGCACCTTTGTAATGTATTTTTACATCAAGCAGCATGGTGTCTCCAGCTGTGTTCTTCCCCAAGCTCGATTTGGCTTTTTGAGGTCCTTTGTGGCTTCACATGAATTTATTTATTTTTTTATTTTTGTAAGGAAAAGCTACTGGGATGTTTAAAATGTAAAAATGCCACTGGAATTGCATTGAATCTCTGGGTACTATGGACATTTTAATAATATTAAATCTTTCAATCCATGAACACCAGAGGTCTTTCCATTTGTTTGTGTCATCTTTAATTTTATCCATTAATGTTTTAAAATTATCAATGTACAAGTCTTTTGCCTCCTTAGTCAAGTTTATTCCTATTTTATTCTTTAGGTGTTATTGTAAATGGGATTTTAAAAATTTCTTTTACAGATATTTCATTGTTGGTGTATAAAAACACAACTGTTTTTGTATGTTGATTTTGTATCCTACAACTTTACTGAATTCATTTATTAGTTCTAACAGTATTTAAATGAAGTATTTGGGGCTTTCTATACACAAAATAATGTCATCTTCAAACAGGGATGGTTTTAACTCTTCCTTTCTGATTTGTATGTCCTTTATTTCTTTGTTTTTATTTATTTATTTGCAGTATCACTTTGTCTAGGACTTCCAGTACTATGTTGAATAGAAGTGGCAGGAGTGGGCATCCTTGCCTCAATCATAATCTTGGAGGAAAATATTTCAGATTTTCAAAGTTGTATATAATGTTAGCTATAGACTTTGCATATATAACCTTTATTATGTTGAGGTACTTTCGCTTTTTTAATTTTTTATTTTATTTTATTTTATTTTTTTGAGACAGAGTCTCACTCTGTTGCACAGGCTGGAGTGCAGTGGCAGAATGACTGCTCATTGCAACCTCAACCTTGCAAACTAAAGTGATCCTCCCACCTCAGCCTCCTGATTAGCTGGGACTACAGTCGTGTGCTATTACACCAAGCAAAATTTATTGGTTTTTTTTTTTTTTTTTTTTTTTTTTTTTTGTAGAGATGGGTCTCCTTATGTTGCCTAGACTGGTCTCGAAATTATAGCCTCAAACCATCCTTCTACCTCAGCCTCCCAAAGTGCTGAGATTACAGGCCTGAGCCACCACACTAGCCTGGTAAAGTATGTTGAAAGTTTTATCATGAAAGGATGGTGAATTTTGTCAAATGGTTATTCTTCATCTATTGAGAATGTCGTATGATTTTATTGTTTATTCTGTTAATGTGGTGTACCACATTAATTTATTTCCTCATCTTGAAACATTTTTGCATTTCAGGAATAAATCTCACTTTGTCATGCTGCATGAGCCTTCTAATGTGCTGTTGAATTCAGTTTGCAAGTATATCGTTGAGGATTTTTGCAACTATATTCATCAGAGATATTGGCCTGTAGTTTGTTTTCTTGTGTGTCTTTCTCTGGATTTGGTATCAGGATAATTACTCGCATTATAAAATAAGTTTTTCCCCTTATCAAATTTTTTGGAAGAGTTTCAGGATTGGTAATAATTCTTCTTTAAGTGTTTGGTAGACAGGTGAAGCCATCTGTTCCTGGGTTTTCTTTTTCTTTTCTTTTTTTTTTTTTGAGACATTTTATTACCTATTCAATCTCCTTGTTCATTATTTTTCTTTCTAGATTCTCTGCTTCTTCATGATTCAATCTTGGTAGGTTTTATGCTTTCAGAAATTTATCTGTTTTTCTAAGTTAGCCAAATTGTTGGCATCTAATTTTTCATATTAGTTTCTTATGATCTTTTTTATTTCTGTGACATCAGTTGTAATGTCTCTTCTTTCATTTCTGATTTTATTGATTTGTCTCTTTTTTTCTTATTAAGCCTAGCTGAAAATTAATTTTGTCTTTTCAAAAAAAACCTCAGTTTTGAAACTTTTCTACTGTTTTTTATTCTTTGTGTAATTCTGCTCTGATCTTTATTATTGTTATTCCTTCTGCTAAATTTGGGTTTACTTTGTTCTTTTTCTATATCCTTGTAGTAAAATTAGGTTGCTCACTTGAGATCTTTCTTTTTTTAAAGTAGACATTTATCACTATAAACTTCCTTCTTAGTACTGGATTGCTTTTGTTGCATCCTATAGGGTTCAGCGTGTTGTATTTTTATTTTTTTCTCAAGATCATCTCTAATTTCCTTTCTGATTTCTTCTTTGGCCCATTGGTTGTTCAAAAGTGTGCTATTTAATTTCTACATATTTCTGAATGTTTCAGTTTTCCTTCTACTAAGGATTATTTTTTATGTTAAATAGCACTCTTAGTAGCTTATTTTGTACAATTATTTTTATTATTGTATGGCTAAATTTAAGGTGTACAACATGATGTTTTGATATATATAGTAGAGTTATTACTGCAGTCAAGTAAATTAACGTATCTGCTACATCACATAGTTACTTTTCCTCTTCTTTTTCTTGGTAACAGTAACTAAAATCTACTCTGTTAGTAAATTCCCAGTGTACAATACAATATTACTGACTATAACTCACATGCTGCACATTATATCTCTAGACCTACTCATTCTACATAATTGTAATTTTGTACCTTTGGTCTGTATATTCCTATCTTCCTCACACCCCCATACACCCCTGATAACCACTATTCTGCTCTCTGTTGCTATGTATTCTGTTTTTAAAAAAACTTTTATTTTATGTTCAGGGGCACATGTTGAAGTTTTTTATATAGGTAAATTGCATGTCATGAGGGTTTAGTGTACAAATTTTTTGTCATTCAGGTAATGAGCATAGTGTTCAATAGGCATTTTTTTCTGATCCTCTCCCTCCAGCCACCCTCCACCCTCAGGTAGGCCCCAGTGCCTGTTGTTCCCCTCCTAATGTCTATGTGTTTTCATTATTTAGCTCTCACTTATAAGTTAGAATATGTGGTATTTGGTTTTCTGTTCCTGCATACATTTGCTATGCATAACGGCCTCCAGCTCCATTCTGCAAGTAAGAACATGTGGTATTTAGTTTTCTGTTCCAGCATATGTTTACTAAGAATAATGGCCTCAAGCTTTATTCATGTTGCTGCAAAGGACATGATCTTGTTTCTTTCTCTCTTGTTTCTTGCTCTGGCCAGGGCTTCCAATATTATTTTGATTACAAGTGGTGAGAGAAGGCATCATTGTCTTCTGCAAGTTTTCAAGAGCTTTTTTTTTTTTTTTTTTTTTTTTTTTTTTTTTTTATGGCTGCATATATTCCATAGTGTGTCTGTACCACATTTTCTTTATGCAGTCTACCATTGCTATCATGAATAGTGCTCTGATGAATATACATGTGCCTGTGTCTTTATGGTAGAATGATTTATATTCCTATGGATATATCTTGAATAATGAGATTAAGTTGAATGGTAATTATGTTTTAAGTTCTTTGAAGAATAATCACACTGCTTTCAACAATGTCTGAACGAATATACACTCCCACCAGCAATGTATAAGTATTCCCTATTCTCTACAACCTCACTAGAATATATTAATTTAGACTTTTTAACAATAGCCATTTTGACTGGTGTGAGATGGTAACTCGTTGTGGTTTTGATTTGATATTATCTAATGACTAGTGATGTTGAGCATTTTTTTCTTATGCTTGTTGGTCATGTGTATGTCTTCTTCTGAAAAAATGTCTGCTTTTGTCCATTGCCCACTTTTTAACAAAGTTGTTTCATTTTTCCTTGCAAATGTGTTTAAGTTGCTTCTAGATTCTGTATATTAGACCTTTGTCAAATATATATGTTCTCCCATTCTGTAGGTTGTCTGATGACTCTGTTGATAGTTTCTTTGGCTGTGCAGAAGCTCTGTAGTTTAACGAGACCCATTTGTCAATTTCTGTTCTTGTGGCAGTTTATTTTGACAACTTCTTCATGTTATTGTTGCCAAGTTTTGTGTACAGAATGGTATGTCCTCCATTATTTTCCAGAGTTATTATAGCTTTAGGTTTTACATTTAAATATTTAATTCATCTTGAATTGACTTTTGAATAGTGGTGTAAGGTAAGGGTCCAGTTCCAATCTTCTTCATATGGCTAACCAGTTATCCTAGAACCATTTATTGAAAAAGAGTCCTTTCCCCATTGCTTGTTATTGTCTGTTTTGTCAAAGATCAGATACACGTAGGTGTTCAGCCTTATTTCTGAATTCTCTATTCTGCTTCATTAGTCTATGTGTCTGTTTTTTAGTTACCAGCATCATGCTGTTTTGGTTACTGTGGCCCTATATTTGGAAGTCGGATAAGGTGATGCCTCCCATTTTGTTCTTTTTCCTTAGGATTGCCTTGGATATTCAGGTTCTTTTTTGATTCCATATTAATTTTTAAATTGTGAAGAATGTAGCTGGTAGGTTGATAGGGATAGCATTGAATCTATACATGCTTTGGGGAATATAGCCATTTTAATGATATTGATTCTTTCTATCCATGAGCATGACATGTTTTTTCATTTGTTTGTGCCATCTCTGATTATATTGAGCACTGTTCTGTAGTACCCCTTTTAGAGATCTTTCACCTCCTTCATTAGTTGTATTCCTAGGTATTTTATTCTTTTTGTGGGAATGGTGAATGAGGTTGCATTCCTGATTTGACACTCAGGTTGGATGTTGTTGGTGTATAGAAATGCTAATAATTTTTGTACATTTATCTTGTATCCTAAAGCTTTGTTGGATTTGTCAGATCTAGAGCTTTTGGGCAGAGACTACGGAGTTTTCTAGATATAGAATTATGTCATCCACAAACAGCAATAGTTTGACTTCCTCTCTTTATTTGGATGCCTTTTATTTCTTTCTCTTTCATGATTGTTTTGGCCAAGGTTTCCAATAATATTTTGAATATGAGTGATGAGAGAGGGCATCATTTTCTTGTGCCAGTTTTCGAGAGGAATGTTTCCAGTTTTTGCACATCCAGTTTGATGTTAGCTGTACGTTTGTCACAGATGGATCTTATTGTTTGAGGTATGTGTTTTCAATGCCTAGTTTATTGAATCTTTTCAACATGAAGGGACATTGAATTTCTTTGAAATCTTGTCTGCATTTATGGAGATGATCATGTCATTTGATTTTTTAGCTGTGTTTATTTAATAAATTACATTTATCAATTTGTGCATGTTGAGCAAACCCCGCATTCCAGGGATAAAACCAACTGGATCATGGTGGATTAGATTTGCAATGTGTTGCTGGACTCAGTTTGCTAGTATTTTGTTGATGATTTTTGCATCTATGTTCATCAAGGATATCAGCCTGAAGTTTTCTTGTGTGTGTGTGTGTGTGTGTGTGTGTGTGTGTGTGTGTGTGTGTGTGTGTCTGCAAGGTTTTGCTACCAAACTGATGCTTGTTGCCTCATAGAATGAGGTGAGAAGGACATCCTCCTCCTAGATTTTTTGGATTAGTTTCTGTGAAAATAGTACCAGCTCTTCTTTGTATATCTGGTAAAATTCACCTGTGACTCTCTCTGGTCCTAGACTTATTCTGCTTGGTAAACTGTTTATTACTGATTTAATTTCAGAACCATTATTGGTGTTTCAGGGATTCTATTTCTTCCTAGCTCAGTCTTGAGAGGTTGTATGTGTCTATAAATGTATTTATTTCTTCTAGATTTTCAGTTAGTCTGCATAGAGAGGTTCATAGTACTCTGAATGTTTTTTATATTTCTGTGGGGCCAGTTGTTATGTCCCCTTTGTCATTTTTAATTATGTTTATTAGGATATTTGTCTATTTTGCATTAATTTAGGTAGCAGTATGTCTTATTAATGTTTTCAAATTACAAAATACTAAATTAATTGATAGTTTGTATGATTTTTTTTGTGTCTCCACTTCCTTTAACTCAGCTCTGATCTTGGTTATTTCTTTTCTTCTGCTAGCTTTGAGGTGGGTTTGCTCTTGCTTTTCTAGTTCTTCTAGTTGTGATGTTATGTTGTTGAGTTGAGATATTTGCAACTCTTTATGTGAGTGTTTAGTGCTATAAACTTCCCTCTTAACATTGCTTTAGCTGTGTCCTAGAGATACTGGTATGTTGTATCTTTGTGCTCAGTTTCTAAGAATTTCGTGATTTCTTCCTAAATTTAATTAATTCCCTAAAAGTTATTCAGGAGGAGGTTGTTTAATTTCCATGTAATTGTGTGGTTTTGAGTGATGTTCTTAGTATTGATCTCTATCTTTGTTGTGCTGCAGCCCTAGTGTGTGGTTGGTATGAAATTTTTTTTTTATTTGCTTAGTACTATTTTATGTCCAATTGTGTGGTCAACTTTGGAGTACATGCCATGTGTTAATGAGAAGAATGTATATTCTGTTGTTTTTGAGTGGGCAGTTCTGTAGATTCATAATAGGTCCATTCAGTCAAGTGTTGAGTTCACGTCCTGAATATTTTTGTTAATTTTCAGCCTCAATGATCTAATATTGTTTGTAGGGTGTTGAGTTCTCCCACTATTATTGTGTGGGACTCTAAGTCTCTTTGTAAGTCTCTTAGAACTTGCTTTATTAATCAGAGTGCTCCTGTGTTGGGTGCATATGAATTTTGGATAGTTAGGTTTTCTTTTTAAATTGAACCCTTTACCATTATATAGTGTTTCTCTTTTTTTTTTTTTTTACATTTGTTGGTTTAAAGTCCACTTTTTCTGAAATTAAGACTGCAACCCCTGCTTGTTTGTTTTCCATTTGCTTGGTAGATATTTCCCAATCCATTTATTTTCAGACTATGGATGTCATTGCATGTGAGATGGGTCTCCTGAAGACAGCATACCATTGAGTCTTGCTTCTTTTCTAGCTTGTCACTCTGTGCCTTTTAATTGGGACATTTACCTCATTTTCATTCAAGGACAGTATTGATATTTGCAGATTTGATCCTGTCATCTTGTTGTTAGCTGGTTATTATGCAGACTTGTTTGTGTGGTTGCTTTACAGTGTCTGGGTAAGTGTCAGTGTCAGTGATCTGGGTACTTCAGTGTGTTTTTGTAGTGTTTGGTAATGGTCTTTTCTTTTCTTATGTAATGGTCCTTTCAGGACTTCATGTAAGGCAGATCTAGTGGTAACAAATTTCCTCAGCATTTGCTTGTCTGACGAGGATCTTATTTTTCCTTCACTTGTACAGCTTAGTTTGGCTAGACATAAAACTCTTGCTTGCAGATTTTCTTCTTTAAGAATGTTGAATATGGGTCCTCAATCTCTTTTGACATGTTGGGGTTTTGCTAAAAGATCTGCTGTTAGTCTGATGGGATCCCCTTTATAGGTGACCTGCCCCTTCCCTCTAGCTGCATTTAATATTTTTTCTTTCATTTTTACTTTGAAGAATCTAATGACTATGTGTTTTGGGAATGGTCTTCCTGTGTATTATCTCACAGAGGTACCCCTCATTTCCTGGACTTGAATATTGACCCCTCTAGCAATGTTGGAAAAGTTCTCCTGGACAATATCCCTAATACACTTTCCAAGTGGCTTACTTTCTCCTCATCTTGTCCAGGGATGCCAATGGGTCGTATATTTGGTCTCTTTACATAATTTCCTATGTCTCAGATGTTTTGGTCATTCTTTTTTATTTTTGTCTGACTGAATTATTTCAGACAGCCAGTCTTTGAGCTCTGAGATTTTTTCCCTCAGTTTGGTCAATTCTGCTGTTAATACTGGCAATTGCATCATGCAATTCTTTTTTTTTTTTTTTTTTTTTTTTTTTTTTTTTTTTTTTTTTTTTTTGAGACAGAGTCTTGCACTGTCACCCAGGCTGGAGTGCAGTGACGCGATCTTGGCTTCCTGCAAGCTCCACCTCCCGGGTAGCTGGGACTACGGATGCCTGCCACCGCGTCTGGCTAATTTTTTGTATTTTTAGTAAAGATGGGGTTTCACCATGTTAGCCAGGATGGTCTTGATCTCCTGACCTCATGATCTGCCCACCTCAGCCTCCCAAAATGCTGAGATTACAGGCGTGAGCCACCACACGGCCTATGCTATTCTTATAGTGGGTTTTCAGCCCTATAAGATCAATTTGGTTCTTTTTTATAATAGCCATTTTGTCTATCAACTCCTGTATCTTTTTACTGTGATTTGTAGCTTCCTTCAATTGGGTTTCAATGTTCTCCTGAATCTCAGTGATCTTCATTACTATCTATATTCTGAATTCTATTTCTGTCATTTCAGCCATTTTAGTCTCATAAGGAACCCTAGCTGGGGAACTAGTGTGGTAATTTGGATGAAAGAAGATACTGACTTTTTGAGCTGCCAGAGTTCTCATGCTAGTTCTTTGTCATTTGGGTGGTTTGATGTTCCTTCAGTCTTTAAAGTTGTTGTTTTTTGGACAGATTTTGTTCTGCTTTTTTCTTCTCTGACACCTATAGGGTTTGATTATGTTATAAGTTGGGTTTGGTTCACCGGCTTCAATTCTAGTCTGCTCCTGGGTCTTGGAGTAGCCCCCTACAATTACTGTGTCTTTACCTGCATTTCTTTTGTTGGGTGTTCTGGTCCACAAGGCTCCCTCAGGCAGAGATTGTAGCTAGCAGCCAAAAGTATCCTTCCCAGGAGACCTAATCTGCTGTCCACGTGCTTTCTGGGGAAACATGGGGTTGCCTCATCCTGCAGAGTTTAGGGAGAAGTGAGACCACTAGGTGGAAGCCCCAGTGAGTGTGTCCCATCTGGCTATGGGAGGCAGGGTTGAGTGTAGTTGCCCACCCTGTTGTCTGGGTGTTTCTAGGGCAACAGAATGCTGTGCCCCTTGGCAAATTCAGGTAGAAGTAGGACCATTGGGCTGGAAGCTCTAGCAGACATGGCTCCCCTGGTTACCAGCGGCAAGGGTGGGTGAGGATGCCCACCCTGATGTCTAGGTGCTTCCTGGAACAACAGGAGGTTGTGTTCATCAGCTAAGTTCCCATAGATGCAGGACCACTGGGTCAGAAGCCCTAGTAGGTGTTGCCTGCCTGGCCATCAGTGGCCAGATCTTGTGAGACTTATTTACTATCATGAGAACGGCACAGAAAAGACTTGCCTACATGATTAAATTACCTCCCACCCAGTCCCTCTCACAACATGTGGGAATTAAATATGAGATTTGGGTGGGGATGCAGCAAAACCATATCACATGCCCTGCCATCTGGGTGCTTCTTGAGACAACAGGAGGCTGCACCTGCTGGCTGAGTTTACACAGAAGCAAAGTTGCTGAGCTGGAAGCCCTACCAAGTGTTACCTGGTTGCCAGTGGTGGAGGTGGGTGCGGTCCTGCATTCAGCTGTCTGGGTGTTTCCTGGACAACAGGAAGCTGAGCCTTCTGGCCGAGTTCACATAGAAGTGGGGCCACTGGGCTAGAAGCTCTAGTAAGTATTTCCCACTTGGCCACCAGTGGTGGGTGTGGATGGAGTCATGTGCTCTACCATCTAGATGTTTCTTGGGACAACAGAAAGCTGTGTCCTCTAGATGAGCTCACACAGAAGTGGGGCTGCTGGCCTGCAAGTTCTAACAGATGTTGCTCACCTGGCTACCAGTAGAGGGGCATATGTGGTCACGTGTTCGGTCGTCTGGGTGTTTCCCAGGAGAATGGAAAGCTGTGCCCTCCAGCTGAGTTTACAAAGAAGTGGGACGGCTGGGGCAGAAGCTCTTGTAAGCATTGCCCTTTTGGCTATCAGTAGCAGAGGTGGGTAAGGTTATGTGCCCTGCCCTCTGGGTGTTTCCTGGGATATCAGGAGGCTGTGCCCTCCAGCGGAATTCACCCAAAAGTGGGACCACTGGGCTGGAAGTTCTAGCAAGCATTGTCTACCTGGCTATGAGTGGCGGGGGTAGGTGGAGTGGTCAGCCAAATTTGGGCCAAAGCAGGACTGCTGGGTCAGAAGCTGATGCTGGGTCTCATCTGGCAATGGTGGGTAGAACATTCTTTCTGCTCCAGGACATCATAACTGCAGCCTCTATTGAGGTTATGGGACCAGGGCTAGTCAGCTCCATAGCCCTAGGCTTATAGAAATCCCTTGGACTTCAGAGTTGCTTCCACAAGGTAGCTCTCTACGTCCAGAAGCACAGTTGGGGGAGGGGTGCATGGGAGATGGGGATTCTCCTATTCCTAGTTTTGCAAAGGTTCTTGTGGAGTGTGTGAATCCCCTAGGAACTCTCACTCACCCACCTTTTTCCCTGATAGAGAGATTTTTCTGGATCTGCACTGAGCTGAGACAGGCTGGTGCCCAGCTTTTCTCGTCTCTGCTTTCTGTGCTCTTTTCGTGCCTTGATGAATGCTGATGGGGCTTCCAAGAAGATCAGCCTGCAGGGTCAATGTTCGCTAGCCATTGTTTCCTCTTCCTGAGAGCAGTGCACGTGAGCTGCTTCTAGTCTGCCATCTTGGCCCTGCCCTATGTCTTTTTTTAAGGATCATACATATAAATTAGAACATGTGATATTTTTCTTTCTCTGTCTGGGTTATTTTGTTGAGCCTAATCTTGTCTTCTGGGTTTATCCATGTTGTCACAAATGGCAGGATCCCTGTTTTAAAAGCTAAGTAATACTTAGGGGGATTGCTGGCAAGATGGTCAAATAGGAACAGCTCCAGTCTGCAGCTCCCAGTGACATTGATGCATAAGGTGGGTGATTTCTTCATTTCCAACTGAGATACCCGGTCCATCTCTGTGGGACAGGTTGGACAGTGGGTGCAGTCCACAGAGAGCGAGCCAAAGCAGAGTGGGGAGTCACCTCACCGGGGAAGTGCAAAGCAGTGTGGGGAGTTGCCTCACCCGGGAAGTGCAAGGGGTTGGGGAATTTTATCCCCTACCCAAGGGAAGCCATGAGGGACTGAGCATGGGCAACTGTTCACTCCAGCCCAGATACTGTGCTTTTCCCATGGTCTTCATAACCTGCTGACCAGATTACCTCTGGTACCTACCCGATCAGGGCCCTGCGTTTCAAGCATAAAACTGGGCGGCCGTTTGGACAGGCACCAAACTAACTGCAGGAGTGTTTCCCCCCCAAAAAAAAATTCCAGTGGCTCCTGGAATGCCAGTGAGACAGAACCGTTCACTCCTCTGGAAAGAGGGCTGAAGCCAGGGCGACAAATAGTCTGACTTGGATTGAGCCTGCTCCGGGGAGGGTCATCCGCCATTGCTGAGGCTTTAGTAGTTGGCTTTCCCCTCACAGTGTAAACAAAGCAGCCAGAAAGTTTGAACTGGTCAGAGCCCTTGGCAGCTCAACAAGTCTGCTGTAGCCAGACTGCCTGATTTCTCCCCTCTAGGCAGGGCATCTCTGAAAAAAAGGCAGCAGCCCCAGTCAGGGACTTATAGATAAAACCCCCATCTCCCTGGGACAGAGCACCTGGGGAAGGGGTGGCTGTAGGTGCAGCTTCAGCAGATTTAAACGTCCTTGACTGATGGCTCTGAAAAGAGCGGCAAACCTCCTAGCACAGTACTCAAGCCCTGCTAAGGGTCAGACTGCCTCCTCAAGTGGGTCCCTGATCCCCAGGTATCCTGACTGGGAGACACCTCCCAGTAGGGGCTGACAGACACCTCATACAGGAGAGCTCTGGCTGGCATAAGTCAGGTGCTCCACTGGGACGAAGCTTTCAGGGGAAAGAACAGGCAGCAATCTTTGCTGTTCTGCAGCCTCCGCTGGTGGCTACAAAACTCCAGGAAAACAGGGTCTGGAGTGGACCTCCAGCAAACTCCAGCAGACTTGCTGCAGAGGGGAATGACTGTTAGAAGAAAAACTAATAAACTCAAAGAACACATCCACTCAGAGACCCCATCCAAAGGTCACCAACATCAAAGACAAAAGGTAGGTAAATCCACAAAGATGGGGAGAAACCAGTGCAAAAGGTCAGAAAATTCCAAAAAGCGGAACACATCTTCTCCTCCAAAGGATTATAACTCCTTACCAGCAAGGAAACAAAATAGGATGGAGAATGAGTTTGACAAATTCACAGAAGTAGGCTTCAGAAGGTGGGTAATAACAAACTCCTGCGAGCTAAAGGAGCATGTTCTAACCCAATACAAGGAAGCTAAGAACCTTGAAAAAAGGTAAAATGAATTGCTAATTAGAATAACCAGTTTAGAGAATAACATAAATGACCTAATGGAGCTGAAAAACACATCACGAGAACTTCGTGAAGCATCTGCAAGTATCAATAGTTGAATCAATCAAGTGGAAGAAAGGATATCAGAGATTAAAAATCAACTTAATGAAATAAAGCGAGCAGACAATATTAGAGAAAAATGAATGACAAGAAACAAACATAGCCTCCAAGAAATATGGAACTATGTGAAAAGACCAAATCTACATTTGGTTGGTGTACATGAAAGTGATGGGGAGAATGGAACCAAGTTGGAAAACAATCTTTAGGATATTATCCAGGAGAACTCCCCCAACATAACAAGACAGGCCAACATTCAAATTCAGGAAATGTAGAGAACAACACAAAGATACTCCTTGAGAAGAACAAACCCAAGATACATAATCGCCAGATCCACCAAAGTTGAAATGAAGGAAAAAATGTCCAGGGCAGCCAGAGAGAAAGGTCGGGTTACCTACAAAGGGAAGCCCATCGGATTACAAAGGGAAGCCCATCGGATTAACAGTGGATCTCTTGGCAGAAACACTACAAGCCAGAAGACAGTGGGGGCCAATATTCAACATTCTTAAAGAAAAAAATTTTCAACCCAGAATTTCATATCCAGCCAAACTAAGCTCACTAAGTGAAGGAGAAATAAAATCCCTTACAGACAATCAAATGCTGAGAGATTTTGTCATGACCATGCCTACCTTACAAGAGCTCCAGAAGGAAGCACCACATATGGAAAGGAACAATTGGTACCAGTCACTGCAAAAAAAATATGCCAAATTATAAAGACCATTGATGCTATGAGGAAACTGCATCAATTAACGGGCAAAATAAACAACTAACATAATAATGACAGGATCAAATTCACACATAACAATATTAACCTTAAAGGTAAATTGGCTAAATGCTCCAATTAAAAGACACAGACTTGCAAATTGGATAAAGAGTCAAGACCTATTGGTGTGTTGTGTTCAGGAGGCCCATCTCACGTGCAAAGACATACATAGGCTCAAAATAAAAGGATGGAAGAATATTTACCAAGCAAATAGAAAGAAAAAAAAAGCAGCAGTTGCAATCCTAATCTCTGATAAAACAGACTTTAAACCAACAAAGATGAAAAGAGACAAAAAAAAAAAGGGGGGGGCATTACATAATGTTAAAGGGATCAATGCAGCAAGAAGAGCTAATTATCCTAATTATATATGCACCCAATACAGGAGCACCCAGATTCATAAAGCAAGTTGTTAGAGACTTACAAAGAGACTTAGACTCCCATACAATAATAATGGGAGACTTTAACACCCCACTGTCAATATTAGACAGATCAATGAGACAGATAATTAACAAGAATATTTAGTACTAAAACTCAGCTCTGGACCAAGCAGATCTAATAGACATTTACGGAACTCTCCACCAAAAATCAACAGAATATACATTATTCGCAGCACCTCACTGTATTTATTCTAAAATTGACGTCATAATTGGAAGTAAAACACTCCTCAGCATATGCAGAAGAATAGAAATCACAACAAACAGTCTCTCAGACCACAGTGCAATCATATTAGAACTCAGGGTTAAGAAACTAACTCAAAACCACACAACTACATGAAAACTGCACAACCTGCTCCTGAATGACTACTGGGTAAATAACGAAATGAAGGCAGAAATAAAGAAGTTCTTTGAAACAAATGCGAACAAAGATACAACATACCAGAATCTCTAGGACACATGTAAAGCAGTGTGTAGAGGAAAATTTATAGCACAAGAGAAAACAAATTCAAATCTAGCAGAAGATAAGAAACAACTAACATCAGAGCAGAACTCAAGGAAATAGAGATACAAAAAAACTCTTCAAAAAATCAGTGAATCCAGGAGGCGGTTTTTAGAAAAGATCAACGAAATAGG
Organism: Macaca mulatta; assembly: GCF_049350105.2. Taxonomy (NCBI): domain Eukaryota; kingdom Metazoa; phylum Chordata; class Mammalia; order Primates; family Cercopithecidae; genus Macaca; species Macaca mulatta. The sequence continues at coordinate 70,909,798 of NC_133426.1, read as the reverse complement.
TAGACTGTTATCCAGACTAATACAAAAGAAAAGAGAGAAGAATCAAACAGATGCAATAAAAAAATGATATAGGGGATATCACTACTGATCCCACAGAAATACAAACTACCGTCAGAGAATACTATAAACAGCTCTACACAAATAAACTAGAAAATCTAGAAGAAATGGATATATTACTGGACACACACACCCTTCCAAGTCTAAACTAGAAAGAAGTCAAATCCCCAAATAAACCAATAAAGGTTCTGAAATTGAGGCAGTAATTAATAGCCTACCAACCAAAAAAAGTCCAGGACCAGATGGAATCACAGTCAAATTTTACCAGAGGCACAAAGAGGAGCTGATACCATTCCTTCTGAAACTATTCCCAACGATAGAGAGAGAATCCTCCCTAACTCATTTTATGAAGCCAGCATCATCCTGATACCAAAACCTGACAAAGACACAACAAAAAAAGAAACTTTCAGGCCAATATCCCTGATGAACATCGATGTGAAAATCCTCATTAAAATACTGGCAAACCAAATCCAGTAGCACATCAAAAAGCTTACCCACCACGATCAAGTTGGCTTCATCCCTGGGATAAAAGCCTGGTTCAACATATGCAAATCAACAAAATACGACACCCCTTCATACTAAAAACTCTCAATAAACTAGGTATCAATGGAAAGTATCTGAAAATAGTAAGAGCTGTTTATGAAAAACCCACAGCCAATATCACACTGAATGTGTTAAAATTGGAAGCATTCCCTTTGAAAACCAGCACAAGAGAAGAATGCCCTCTCTCACTACTCCTATTCAACATAGTGTTGGAAGTTCTGGACAGGACAATTGGGAAAGATAAATAAATAAAAGGTATTCAAATAGGAAAAGAGGAAGTCCAATTGTCTCTGTTTGCAAATGACATGATCGTATATTTAGAAAACCCCATCTTCTCAGCCTCAAATCACCCTAAGCTGATAAGCAACTTCAGCAAAGTCTCAGGATACAAAATCGTGTGCAAAAATCACAAGCATTTCTGTTATTGGTATAACAGACAAACAGAGAGCCAAATCATGAGTGAACTCCCATTCACAACTGCTAGTAAGAGAATGAAATACCTAGGAATACAACTTACAAGGAATGTGAAGGACCTCTTCAAGGAGAATTACAAACCGCTGCTCAAGAAAATGAGAGTGGACACAAACAAATGGAAAAATGTCCCATGCTCATTTGTAGGAATAATCAGTATTGTGAAAATCACCATACTGCCCAAAGTAATTTATAGATTCAATGCTATCCCCATCAAGCTACCATTGATTTTCTTCACAGAATTGGAAAAAACTACTTTAAACTTCATATGGAACAAAAAAATCCTACATAGCCAAGACAATCCTAAGCAAAAAAAAAAAAAAAAAAAACACGAAGCTGGAGGCATCACGCTATCTGACTTCAAACTATACTATAAGGCTACAGTAACCAAAACAGCATGGTACTACTTCCATAATAGATCTGTAGACCAATGGAACAGAGCAGAGGCCTCAGAAATAACACCACACATCGACAACCATCTGATCTTTGACAAACCTGACACAAACAAGCAATGGGAAATGGATTTCCTATTTAATAAGTGGTGTTGGAAAAACTAGCTAGCCATATGCAGAAAACTGAAACTGGACCCCTTCCTTACACCTTATACAAAAACTAAGTCAAGATGGTTTAAAGACTTAAAGGTAACACCTAAAAACTTAAACCTAAGACCTAAAACCATAAAAATACTAGAAAAAAACCTAGGTAATACCATTCAGGACATAGGCATAGGCAAAGTCTTCATGTCTAAAACACCAAAAGCGCTGTCTCGGAGGGGGCGGAGCAAGATGGCCGAATAGGAACAGCTCCAGTCTCCAACTCCCAGCGCGAGCGACACAGAAGACCAGTGATTTCTGCATTTTCAACTGAGGTACTGGGTTCATCTAACTAGGGAGTGCTGGACGATCGGTGCTGGTCAGCTGCTGCAGCCCGACCAGCGAGAGCTGAAGCAGGGCGAGGCATTGCCTCACCTGGAAAGCGCAAGGGGGAAGGGAATCCCTTTTCCAGGCCAGGGGAACTGAGACACACAACACCTGGAAAATCGGTAACTCCCACCCCAATACTGCGCTTTAAGCCAACAGGCACACCAGGAGATCATATCCCACACCTGGCCAGGAGGGTCCCACACCCACGGAGCCTCCCTCATTGCTAGCACAGCAGTCTGTTATCTCGCGGCAAGGCAGCAGCGAGGCTGGAGGAGGGGCGCCCGCCATTGCTGAGGCTTAAGTAGGTAAACAAAGCTGCTGGGAAGCTCGAACTGGGTGGAGCTCACAGCAGCTCAAGGAAACCTGCCTGTCTCTGTAGACTCCACCTCTGGGGACAGGGCAATAACAAACACAGCCGAAACCTCTGCAGACGCAAATGACTCTGTCTGACAGCTTTGAAGATAGCAGTGGATCTCCCAACACGGAGGTTGAGATCTGAGAAGGGACAGACTCCCTGCTCAAGTGGGTCCCTGACCCCTGAGTAGCCTAACTGGGAGACATCCCCCACTAGGGGCAGTCTGACACCCCACACCTCACAGGGTGGAGTACACCCCTGAGAGGAAGCTTCCAAAGCAAGAATCAGACAGGTACACTCGCTGTTCAGAAATATTCTATCTTCTGCAGCCTCTGCTGCTGACACCCAGGCAAACAGGGTCTGGAGTGGACCTCAAGCGATCTCCAACAGACCTACAGCTGAGGGTCCTGACTGTTAGAAGGAAAACTATTAAACAGGAAGGACACCTACACCAAAACCCCATCAGTACATCACCATCATCAAGACCAGAGGGAGATAAAACCACAAAGATGGGGAAAAAGCAGGGCAGAAAAGCTGGAAATTCAAAAAATAAGAGCGCATCTCCCCCGGCAAAGGAGCACAGCTCATCGCCAGCAACGGATCAAAGCTGGACGGAGAATGACTTTGACGAGATGAGAGAAGAAGGCTTCAGTCCATCAAAATTCTCAGAGCTAAAGGAGGAATTACGTACCCAGCGCAAAGAAACTAAAAATCTTGAAAAAATAGTGGAAGAATTGATGGCTAGAGTAATTAATACAGATAAGGTCCTAAACGAAATGAAAGAGATGAAAACCATGACACGAGAAATACGTGACAAATGCACAAGCTTCAGTAACCGACTCAATCAACTGGAAGAAAGAGTATCAGCGATTGAGGATCAAATGAATGAAATGAAGCGAGAAGAGAAACCAAAAGAAAAAAGAAGAAAAAGAAATGAACAAAGCCTGCAAGAAGTATGGGATTATGTAAAAAGAACAAATCTACGTCTGATTGGGGTGCCTGAAAGTGAGGGGGAAAATGGAACCAAGTTGGAAAACACTCTTCAGGATATCATCCAGGAGAACTTCCCCAACCTAGTAGGGCAGGCCAACATTCAAATCCAGGAAATACAGAGAACGCCACAAAGATACTCCTCGAGAAGAGCAACTCAAGGACACATAATTGCCAGATTCACCAAAGTTGAAATGAAGGAAAAAATCTTAAGGGCAGCCAGAGAGAAAGGTCGGGTTACCCACAAAGGGAAGCCCATCAGACTAACAGCAGATCTCTCAGCAGAAACTCTACAAGCCAGAAGAGAGTGGGGGCCAATATTCAACATTCTTCAAGAAAAGAATTTTCAACCCAGAATTTCATATCCAGCCAAACTAAGTTTCATAAGTGAAGGAGAAATAAAATCCTTTACAGATAAGCAAATGCTTAGAGATTTTGTCACCACCAGGCCTGCCTTACAAGAAACCCTGAAGGAAGCACTAAACATGGAAAGGAACAACCGGTATCAGACATTGCAAAAACATGCCAAAATGTAAAGACCTTCGAGGATAGGAAGAAACTGCATCAACTAACGATCCAGTTAAAAGACACAGACTGGCAAACTGGATAAAGAGTCAAGACCCATCAGTCTGCTGTATTCAGGAGACGCATCTCAAGTACAGAGACATACATAGGCTCAAAATAAAGGGATGGAGGAAGATTTACCAAGCAAATGGAGAACAAAAAAAAGCAGGGGTTGCAATACTAGTCTCTGATAAAACAGACTTTAAACCATCAAAGATCAAAAGAGACAAAGAAGGCCATTACATAATGGTAAAGGGATCAATTCAACAGGAAGAGCTAACTATCCTAAATATATATGCACCCAATACAGGAGCACCCAGATTCATCAAGCAAGTCCTTAGAGACTTACAAAGAGACTTAGACTCCCATACAATAATAATGGGAGACTTCAACACTCCACTGTCAACATTAGACAGATCAACGAGACAGAAAGGTAACAAGGATATCCAGGAATTGAACTCATCTCTGCAGCAAGCAGACCTAATAGACATCTGCAGAACTCTCCACCCCAAATCAACAGAATATACATTCTTCTCAGCACCACATCGTACTTACTCCAAAATCGACCACGTAATTGGAAGTAAAGCACTCCTCAGCAAATGTACAAGAACAGAAATTATAACAAACTGTCTCTCAGACCACAGTGCAATCAAAATAGAACTCAGGACTAAGAAACTCAATCCAAACCGCTCAACTACATGGAAACTGAACAACCTGCTCCTGAATGACTACTGGGTACATAACGAAATGAAGGCAGAAATAAAGATGTTCTTTGAAACCAATGAGAACAAAGATACAACACACCAGAATCTCTGGGACACATTTAAAGCAGTGTGTAGAGGGAAATTTATAGCACTAAATGCCCACAAGAGAAAGCAGGAAAGATCTAAAATTGACACTCTAACATCGCAATTAAAAGAACTAGAGAAGCAAGAGCAAACACATTCGAAAGCTAGCAGAAGGCAAGAAATAACTGAGATCAGAGCAGAACTGAAGGAGATAGAGACACAAAAAACCCTCCAAAAAATCAATGAATCCAGGAGTTGGTTTTTTGAAAAGATCAACAAAATTGACAGACCACTAGCAAGACTAATAAAGAAGAAAAGAGAGAAGAATCAAATCGACGCAATTAAAAATGATAAAGGGGATATCACCACCGACCCCACAGAAATACAAACTACCATCAGAGAATACTATAATCACCTCTACGCAAATAAACTGGAAAATCTAGAAGAAATGGATAATTTCCTGGACACTTACACTCTTCCAAGACTAAACCAGGAAGAAGTTGAATACCTGAATAGACCAATAGTAGGCTCTGAAATTGAGGCAATAATTAATAGCCTACCAACCAAAAAAAGTCCAGGACCAGATGGATTCACAGCTGAATTCTACCAGAGGTACAAGGAGGAGCTGGTACCATTCCTTCTGAAACTATTCCAATCAATAGAAAAAGAGGGAATCCTCCCTAACTCATTTTATGAGGCCAACATCATCCTGATACCAAAGCCTGGCAGAGACACAACAAAAAAAGAGAATTTTAGACCAATATCCCTGATGAACATCGATGTAAAAATCCTCAATAAAATACTGGCAAACCGGATTCAGCAACACATCAAAAAACTTATCCACCATGATCAAGTGGGCTTCATCCCTGGGATGCAAGGCTGGTACAACATTCGCAAATCAATAAACATAATCCAGCATATAAACAGAACCAAAGAGAAGAACCACATGATTATCTCAATTGATGCAGAAAAGGCTTTTGACAAAATTCAACAGCCCTTCATGCTAAAAACGCTCAATAAATTCGGTATTGATGGAACGTACCTCAAAAAATAAGAGCTGTTTATGACAAACCCACAGCCAATATCATACTGAATGGGCAAAAACTGGAAAAATTTCCTTTGAAAACTGGCACAAGACAGGGATGCCCTCTCTCACCACTCCTATTCAACATAGTGCTGGATGTTCTGGCTAGGGCAATTAGGCAAGAGAAAGAAATCAAGGGTATTCAGTTAGGAAAAGAAGAAGTCAAACTGTCCCTGTTTGCAGACGACATGATTGTATATTTAGAAAACCCCATTGTCTCAGCCCAGAATCTCCTTAAGCTGATAAGCAACTTCAGCAAAGTCTCAGGATACAAAATTAATGTGCAAAAATCACAAGCATTCTTATACACCAGTAACAGACAAACAGAGAGCCAAATCAGGAATGAACTTCCATTCACAATTGCTTCAAAGAGAATCAAATACCTAGGAATCCAACTTACAAGGGATGTAAAGGACCTCTTCAAGGAGAACTACAAACCACTGCTCAGTGAAATAAAAGAGGACACAAACAAATGGAAGAACATACCATGCTCATGGATAGGAAGAATCAATATCGTGAAAATGGCCATACTGCCCAAGGTAATTTATAGATTCAATGCCATCCCCATCAAGCTACCAATGAGTTTCTTCACAGAATTGGAAAAAACTGCTTTAAAGTTCATATGGAACCAAAAAAGAGCCCGCATCTCCAAGACAATCCTAAGTCAAAAGAACAAAGCTGGAGGCATCACGCTACCTGACTTCAAACTATACTACAAGGTTACAGTAACCAAAACAGCATGGTACTGGTACCAAAACAGAGATATAGACCAATGGAACAGAACAGAGTCCTCAGAAATAATACCACACATCTACAGCCATCTGATCTTTGACAAACCTGAGAGAAACAAGAAATGGGGAAAGGATTCCCTATTTAATAAATGGTGCTGGGAAAATTGGCTAGCCATAAGTAGAAAGCTGAAACTGGATCCTTTCCTTACTCCCTATACGAAAATTAATTCAAGATGGATTAGAGACTTAAATGTTAGACCTAATACCATAAAAATCCTAGAGGAAAACCTAGGTAGTACCATTCAGGACATAGGCATGGGCAAAGACTTCATGTCTAAAACACCAAAAGCAATGGCAGCAAAAGCCAAAATTGACAAATGGGATCTCATTAAACTAAAGAGCTTCTGCACAGCAAAAAAAACTACCATTAGAGTGAACAGGCAACCTACAGAATGGGAGAAAATTTTTGCAATCTACTCATCTGACAAAGGGCTAATATCCAGAACCTACAAAGAACTCAAACAAATTTACAAGAAAAAAACAAACAACCCCATCAAAAAGTGGGCAAAGGATATGAACAGACATTTCTCAAAAGAAGACATTCATACAGCCAACAGACACATGAAAAAATGCTCATCATCACTGGCCATCAGAGAAATGCAAATCAAAACCACAATGAGATACCATCTCACACCAGTTAGAATGGCGATCATTAAAAAGTCAGGAAACAACAGGTGCTGGAGAAGATGTGGAGAAATAGGAACACTTTTACACTGTTGGTGGGATTGTAAACTAGTTCAACCATTATGGAAAACAGTATGGCGATTCCTCAAGGATCTAGAACTAGATGTACCATATGACCCAGCCATCCCATTACTGGGTATATACCCAAAGGATTATAAATTATGCTGCTATAAAGACACATGCACACGTATGTTTATTGCAGCACTATTCACAATAGCAAAGTCTTGGAATCAACCCAAATGTCCATCAGTGACAGATTGGATTAAGAAAATGTGGCACATATACACCATGGAATACTATGCAGCCATCAAAAAGGATGAGTTTGCGTCCTTTGTAGGGACATGGATGCAGCTGGAAACCATCATTCTTAGCAAACTATCACAAGAACAGAAAACCAAACACCACATGTTCTCACTCATAGGTGGGAACTGAACAATGAGATCACTTGGACTCAGGAAGGGGAACATCACACACAGGGGCCTATCATGGGGAGGGGGGAGGGGGGAGGGATTGCATTGGGAGTTATACCTGATGTAAATGACGAGTTGATGGGTACAGCACACCAACAAGGCACAAGTATACATATGTAACAAACCTGCACGTTATGCACATGAACCCTACAACTTAAAGTATAATAATAATAAATAAATTTTAAAAAAAAAGAAAAGAAAGGAATGTGAGGGCCTTTTGGATTACAGCTGCTGTTTTCTTAATTATTAGAAGCATCTCATTTTTTTTCTTAGGCCTCTGCAGTAGCCATACTAATATGCACTTGTTCAAACTGTGTATTCATTTCCCCATACCCTAAACACTTTATATTATTAATATTTTAACTTTTTAACAAACTGCTGGTATAAAATGATTTCTCATAATTATTTTAATTTGTATGTCGTCGATTATACTAGTGAAGTTCCGTAATTATGTATAATTTTACCAGGTTGTAGGCCACATTATAATTCCTTTTCTGTGAATTGTCTAGGTGGGAATTTCAACCTACTTTTCTGTGAATTGTCATGTGCCTCTTTTTCTCTTGAGTCATTTGTCTCTTTTTTTTTGATTTGTAGAGGCCCATGATTTATTTTGGATGCAAATATTTTGTCTATTATTTATATTGCAAATATTTTCTCCTAGCATGTGATTTGTCTTTTACATTAGTTATGATTATTTTCTGTACAAAAATTTTATGTGGAATGTAGTCAAATTTACCAATATTTTTCTTATGTTTTTTGTGTCCTCTTTAAAAGGGCATTCCATACTCTAAACCCATGAGCATATGTGCCTATAATTTTTCAAATACTTTTTTTTTTACAGTTTTGGTTTTGGCGGCTAAACATTTAAAATATAACTGGGATGCATTTTATGAAAAGTGTACGATAGTAAACAAATAGTTAATTTTCCCCCCAATGAATGCTCAGTTGTCCACAGATATTTATTAAACTATTTGTTTGTTTTCAACTTATTTGATATGTCAACTTTATGATGTACTACATTTTCATATATACATTAATGTGTTTCTGGATTCTTTATTCTTATTCTTTGTCCATTTGTGTATTTGTCTGCCCTTTTCTTATTATTACCACACTGTTTTCATCAATATAACCTTATTATCCATCTTGATATCTTATAGAGAGAGTACTTTAACTTTGTCCTTTCTAAAAATTATTCTGGCTATTCTTGCATATTTAATATACCATATAAATTTTCAACTAAGTCTGTCAAATTTCATTTTAGAAATTTTGTTGGGATTTGCACTGAATTTATAAATTAGTCTGGGGGATTAACATTCTTATGATTTTGTATCTTATAAATAAGAGCAATATGTCTCACCATGTTTTTGTTCTTTTAAGTCTTTCAATAAATTTGTATACTTTTTTCCACGAAGGTCATGTCCATCTTTGGTTGAATTTACTCCTAGATACTTGATAAATTTCATTGTCATTGTAATGGTAATTTTTTAAATAATTACACTTTCAGGCTGTTTATTGCTGGCATATAGAAATGCAGTGGATTTTTATGTATTGATCATACACCCGACAGCACTGCTCAACTTTTTATTATAATTTTCACATAGGTTATTTGAGGTTTTTTATTTGAGTTTAATAGTAGACAAACATATTGTTTATGAAAAATGAGTTTTATTTATTCTTTTCCAATTACTAGTACTTTTTCTCTCGTGTGTGTGTGTGTGTGTGTGTGTGTGTGTGTGTGTGTCTTACTGTACCAGCTAAAACCTTTTGAACAGCATTGAGTAGTAGCGGTGGTAGTAGAAAGTGTTAACTAGTAATGGGTCTCCTTGTCTTACTCCTGACTTTGAAAGAAATACTTCTAATGTTTCACTCTTAAGTGTGATGTCTGCTGTACACTTTTTGTAGAAACTTTTTATCAGACTAAGGTAGCTCTGGACCAGGTACAGTGGCTCACACCTGTAATCCCAACACTTTGGGAAGCCGAGGTGAGTGGATTGCTTGAGCCCAGGGAGTTAAGGCCAGCCTGGGAAGCATAGTGAGACAGCATTTCTACAAAAAAAAAAAAAAAAAAAAGCCAAGTATGGTGACACATGCCTGTGGTCTTAGCTACTTGAGAGGGTGAGGTGGAAGGATCACTTGAGCCTGGGATATTGAGGCTGCAGTGAGCCGTGATTGCAACATTGTACTCTAGTCTGGGTGTCAGAGCAAGATCCTGCCTCAAAAAGTAAATAAAAAAATAAGGGGGGGCAGAGCAAGATGGCCGAGTAGGAACAGCTCCAGTCTCCAACTCCCAGCGCGAGCGACACAAAAGACCGGTAATTTCTGCATTTTCAACTGAGGTACTGAGTTCATCTCACTAGGGAGTGCCGGACAATCGGTGCTGGTCAGCTGCTGCAGCCCGACCAGCCAGAGCTGAAGCAGGGCGAGGCATCGCCTCACCTGGGAAGTGCAAGAGGAAAGGGAATCCCTTTTCCTACCCAGGGGAACTGAGACACACAACACCTGGAAAATCGGGTAACTCCCACTCCAATACTGCGCTTTAAGCAAACAGGCACACCAGGAGATCATATCCCACACCTGGCCGGGAGGGTCCCACACCCACGGAGCCTCCCTCATTGCTAGCACAGCAGTCTGTGATCTCGCGGCAAGGCAGCAGCGAGGCTGGGGGAGGGGCACCCGCCATTGCTGAGGCTTAAGTAGGTAAACAAAGCCACTGGGAAGGTCGAACTGGGTGGAGCTCACAGCAGCTCAAGGAAACCTGCCTGTCTCTGTAGACTCCACCTCTGGGGACAGGGCACAGCTAAACAACAACAAAAGCAGCCGAAACCTCTGCAGACGCAAACGACTCTGTCTGACAGCTTTGAAGAGAGCAGTGGATCTCCCAACACGGAGGTTGAGATCTGAGAAGGGACAGACTGCCTGCCCAAGTGGGTCCCTGACCCCTGAGTAGCCTAACAGGGAGACATCTCCCACTAGGGGCAGTCTGACACCCCACACCTCACAGGGTGGAGTACACCCCTGAGAGGAAGCTTCCAAAGCAAGAATCAAACAGGTACACTCGCTGTTCAGCAATATTCTATCTTCTGCAGCCTCTGCTGCTGACACCCAGGTAAACAGGGTCTGGAGTGGACCTCAAGCAATCTCCAACAGACCTACAGCTGAGGGTCCTGACTGTTAGAAGGAAAACTATCAAACAGGAAGGACACCTACACCAAAACCCCATCGGTACATCACCATCATCAAAGACAAGAGGCAGATAAAACCACAAAGATGGAGAAAAAGCAGGGCAGAAAAGCTGGAAATTCAAAAAATAAGAACGCATTTCCTCCGGCAAAGGAGCGCAGCTCATCGCCAGCAACAGATCAAAGCTGGACGGAGAATGACTTTGACGAGATGAGAGAAGAAGGCTTCAGTCCATCAAACTTCTCAGAGCTAAAGGAGGAATTATGTACCCAGCAAAAAGAAACTAAAAATCTTGAAAAAAAAGTGGAAGAATTGGAAGAATTGATTTGGCTAGAGTAATTAATGAAGAGAAGGTCATAAACGAAATGAAAGAGATGAAAACCATGACACGAGAAATACGTGACAAATGCACAAGCTTCAGTAACCGACTCGATCTACTGGAAGAAAGAGTATCTGCGATTGAGGATCAAATGAATGAAATGAAGCGAGAAGAGAAACCAAAAGAAAAAAGAAGAAAAAGAAATGAACAAAGCCTGCAAGAAGTATGAGATTATTTAAAAAGACCAAATCTATGTCTGATTGAGGTGCCTGAAAGTGAGGGGGAAAATGGAACCAAGTTGGAAAACACTCTTCAGGATATCATCCAGGAGAACTTCCCCAACCTAGTAGGGCAGGCCAACATTCAAATACAGGAAATACAGAGAACGCCACAAAGATACTCCTCGAGAAGAGCAATTCCAAGTCACATAATTGCCAGATTCACCAAAGTTGAAATGAAGGAAAAAATCTTAAGGGCAGCCAGAGAGAAAGGTCGGGTTACCCACAAAGGGAAGCCCATCAGACTAACAGCAGATCTCTCGGCAGAAACTCTCCAAGCCAGAAGAGAGTGGGGGTCAATATTCAACATTCTTAAAGAAAAGAATTTTAAACCCAGAATTTCATATCCAGCCAAACTAAGTTTCATAAGTGAAGGAGAAATAAAATCCTTTACAGATAAGCAAATGCTTAGAGATTTTGTCACCACTAGGCCTGCCTTACAAGAGACCCTGAAGGAAGCACTAAACATGGAAAGGAACAACCGGTACCAGCCATTGCAAAAACATGCCAAAATGTAAAGACCATCGAGGCTAGGAAGAAACTGCATCAACTAACGAGCAAAATAACCAGTTAATATCATAATGGCAGGATCAAGTTCACACTTAACAATCTTAACCTTAAATGTAAATGGACTAAATGCTCCAATTAAAAGACACAGACTGGCAAACTGGATAAAGAGTCAAGACCCATCAGTCTGCTGTATTCAGGAGACCCATCTCACACGCAGAGACACACATAGGCTCAAAATAAAGGGATGGAGGAAGATTTACCAAGCAAATGGAGAACAAAAAAAAGCAGGAGTTGCAATACTAGTCTCTGATAAAACAGACTTTAAACCATCAAAGATCCAAAGAGACAAAGAAGGCCATTACATAATGGTAAAGCGATCAATTCAACAGGAAGAGCTAACTATCCTAAATATATATGCACCCAATACAGGAGCACCCAGATTCATAAAGCAAGTCCTTAGAGACTTACAAAGAGACTTAGACTCCCATACAATAATAATGGGAGACTTCAACACTCCACTGTCAACATTAGACAGATCAACGAGACAGAAAGGTAACAAGGATATCCAGGAATTGAACTCATCTCTGCAGCAAGCAGACCTAATAGACATCTATAGAACTCTCCACCCCAAATCAACAGAATATACATTCTTCTCAGCACCACATCGTACTTACTCCAAAATCGACCACGTAATTGGAAGTAAAGCGCTCCTCAGCAAATGTACAAGAACAGAAATTATAACAAACTGTCTCTCAGACCACAGTGCAATCAAACTAGAACTCAGGACTAAGAAACTCAATCCAAACCGCTCAACTACATGGAAACTGAACAACCTGCTCCTGAATGACTACTGGGTACATAACGAAATGAAGGCAGAAATAAAGATGTTCTTTGAAACCAATGAGAACAAAGATACAACATACCAGAATCTCTGGGACACATTTAAAGCAGTGTGTAGAGGGAAATTTATAGCACTAAATGCCCACAAGAGAAAGCAGGAAAGATCTAAAATTGACACTCTAACATCGCAATTAAAAGAACTAGAGAAGCAAGAGCAAACACATTCAAAAGCTAGCAGAAGGCAAGAAATAACTGAGATCAGAGCAGAACTGAAGGAGATAGAGACACAAAAAACTCTCCAAAAAATCAATGAATCCAGGAGTTGGTTTTTTGAAAAGATCAACAAAATTGACAGACCACTAGCAAGACTAATAAAGAAGAAAAGAGAGAAGAATCAAATCGACGCAATTAAAAATGATAAAGGGGATATCACCACCGACCCCACAGAAATACAAACTACCATCAGAGAATACTATAAACACCTCTACGCAAATAAACTGGAAAATCTAGAAGAAATGGATAATTTCCTGGACACTTACACTCTTCCAAGACTAAACCAGGAAGAAGTTGAATACCTGAATAGACCAATAGCAGGCTCTGAAATTGAGGCAATAATTAATAGCCTACCAACAAAAAAAAGTCCAGGACCAGACGGATTCACAGCTGAATTCTACCAGAGGTACAAGGAGGAGTTGGTACCATTCCTTCTGAAACTATTCCAATCAATAGAAAAAGAGGGAATCCTCCCTAACTCATTTTATGAGGCCAACATCATCCTGTTACCAAAGCCTGGCAGAGACACAACAAAAAAAGAGAATTTTAGACCAATATCCCTGATGAACATCGATGCAAAAATCCTCAATAAAATACTGGCAAACCGGATTCAGCAACACATCAAAAAGCTTATCCACCATGATCAAGTGGGCTTCATCCCTGGGATGCAAGGCTGGTTCAACATTCGCAAATCAATAAACATAATCCAGCATATAAACAGAACCAAAGACAAGAACCACATGATTATCTCAATTGATGCAGAAAAGGCTTTTGACAAAATTCAACAGCCCTTCATGCTAAAAACGCTCAATAAATTCGGTATTGATGGAACGTACCTCAAAATAATAACAGCTATTTATGACAAACCCACAGCCAATATCATACTGAATGGGCAAAAACTGGAAAAATTCCCTTTGAAAACTGGCACAAGACAGGGATGCCCTCTCTCACCACTCCTATTCAACATAGTGTTGGAAGTTCTGGCTAGGGCAATTAGGCAAGAGAAAGAAATCAAGGGTATTCAGTTAGGAGAAGAAGAAGTCAAACTGTCCCTGTTTGCAGATGACATGATTGTATATTTAGAAAACCCCATTGTCTCAGCCCAAAATCTCCTTAAGCTGATAAGCAACTTCAGCAAAGTCTCAGGACACAAAATTAATGTGCAAAAATCACAAGCATTCTTATACACCAGTAACAGACAAACAGAGAGCCAAATCAGGAATGAACTTCCATTCACAATTGCTTCAAAGAGAATAAAATACCTAGGAATCCAACTTACAAGGGATGTAAAGGACCTCTTCAAGGAGAACTACAAACCACTGCTCAGTGAAATCAAAGAGGACACAAACAAATGGAAGAACATACCATGCTCATGTATAGGAATAATCAATATCGTGAAAATGGTCATATTGCCCAAGGTTATTTATAGATTCAATGCCATCCCCATCAAGCTACCAATGAGTTTCTTCACAGAATTGGAAAAAGCTGCTTTAAAGTTCATATGGAACCAAAAAAGAGCCCGCATCTCCAAGACAATCCTAAGTCAAAAGAACAAAGCTGGAGGCATCACGCTACCTGACTTCAAACTATACTACAAGGCTACAGTAACCAAAACAGCATGGTACTGGTACCAAAACAGAGATATAGACCAATGGAACAGAACAGAGTCCTCAGAAATAATACCACACATCTACAGCCATCTGATCTTTGACAAACCTGAGAGAAACAAGAAATGGGGAAAGGATTCCCTATTTAATAAATGGTGCTGGGAAAATTGGCTAGCCATAAGTAGAAAGCTGAAACTGGATCCTTTCCTTACTCCTTATACGAAAATTAATTCAAGATGGATTAGAGACTTAAATGTTAGACCTAATACCATAAAAATCCTAGAGGAAAACCTAGGTAGTACCATTCAGGACATAGGCATGGGCAAAGACTTCATGTCTAAAACACCAAAAGCAATGGCAGCAAAAGCCAAAATTGACAAATGGGATCTCATTAAACTAAAGAGCTTCTGCACAGCAAAAGAAACTACCACCAGAGTGAACAGGCAACCTACAGAATGGGAGAAAATTTTTGCAATCTACTGATCTGACAAAGGGCTAATATCCAGAACCTACAAAGAACTCAAACAAATTTACAAGAAAAAAACAAACAACCCCATCAAAAAGTCCACAAAGGATATGAACAGACATTTCTCAAAAGAAGACATTCATACAGCCAACAGACACATGAAAAAATGCTCATCATCACTGGCCATCAGAGAAATGCAAATCAAAACCACAATGAGATACCATCTCACACCAGTTAGAATGGCGATCATTAAAAAGTCAGGAAACAACAGGTGCTGGAGAGGCTGTGGAGAAATAGGAACACTTTTACACTGTTGGTGGGATTGTAAACTAGTTCAACCATTATGGAAAACAGTATGGCGATTCCTCAAGGATCTAGAACTAGATGTACCATATGACCCAGCCATCCCATTACTGGGTATATACCCAAAGGATTATAAATCATGCTGCTATAAAGACACATGCACACGTATGTTTATTGCAGCACTATTCACAATAGCAAAGTCTTGGAATCAACCCAAATGTCCATCAGTGACAGATTGGATTAAGAAAATGTGGCACATATACACCATGGAATACTATGCAGCCATCAAAAAGGATGAGTTTGTGTCCTTTGTAGGGACATGGATGCAGCTGGAAACCATGATTCTTAGCAAACTATCACAAGAACAGAAAACCAAACACCGCATGTTCTCACTCATAGGTGGGAACTGAACAATGAGATCACTTGGACTCAGGAAGGGGAACATCACACACCGGGGCCTATCATGGGGTGGGGGGCGGGGGGAGGGATTGCATTGGGAGTTATACCTGATGTAAACGATGAGTTGATGGGTGCAGCACACCAACATGTCACAAGTATACATATGTAACAAACCTGCATGTTATGCTCATGTACCCTACAACTTAAAGTATAATAATAATAAAAAAAAAATAAGATAAATTTTAAAACTAAAGGTAGCTCTCATCTGTGGTGGAGATTGCTAATTGTCTACTCAATATCCAGTCTCCTCTTCTTTCTGACTAACAGAACTATGATTTTGTTGGGGGTAGGAATGTTCTCAGACTTTAAAGAGTCAGCACTTCCCTACCTCCTTGCAGGTAAGGATGGTCATAAAACACAGTACTGGACTATAAAATGTAACCAAAATTTATTTGGTGGTGCTTTGTGGCAAGCTTTTAAAATATGTGTGTGTCTTATTCCATTTGTGCTCCTAATAAAGCAATGCCTGAGGCTGGATAATTTAAAAATAGAAGAAGTTAATTTGGCTTACATTTCTGCAGGCTGTATAAGAAGCAAGGTGCCAGCGTTTGGGAGAGCCTTAGGCTGCTTCCATTCATGAAGGAAGGGGAAGAGGAGATGGTGCGTGCAGAGATAATATGATGAGAAAGGAGGCAAGAGAGAGTGTAGGAGGTGTCAGGCTCTTTTAATGATCAGATGGTGGTGGGTAATACAGGGAGAAATCACTCATTACTACCAGGATTGCACCAATCCATTCATGAGGAATCTGTACCAATGACCCAGATACCTCCCATCATGTCCCACTTTGAATACTGAGGATCAAATTTTAACACAAGACTTGGTGAGGCAAAAAATCATATCTAAACCATAGCAGCGTGTGTGTATGTTTTCAGAAATATGAAAGAAGCTCAGATGACACATATAATTTTGCCTTTGTAATTGCTCCTTCTTCCTCACTGAAATGTGTAAATAATGACTGGAGTGTCAAGCAGCCATACTGTGCTCCACCATGAGCGAAAAGCCAACAGAATCAGAAACCTTGTTCTGACATCCTTAGAGCCACTGTTCCTGCCCTGGACTGCCCATCTCTGTACTTCTTGTTATGATGAGAGAGAAAAAAATGACTCTATCTTATTTAATCCATTGTTATTTGGATTTATGGTTGTTGTTGATACATTTGAACAGCTTTATTAAGGTATAATTGATATCTAGTAAAGTGCACATGTATAAAGTGTACCATTAGATAACTTCAGATATATGCATAAAGCCACAAAACCAACATCACAATCAAGAAAATGAACAAATCCACCACTCCCAAACATTTTTTCATGTCCCTTTGCAATCTTTCCCACTCATCCCCAGGCAATCATTGACATATTTTCTATCAGTATAAATTAGTTTGAATTATCTAGAGAGCCATATAATGGAACCATAAAGTATATGTTCTTATTTTTCTGAATTTTTTACTCAACATAATTATGTTGTTAATTATCCAGCTGTTTAGTGTCAATGGTTCATTTCTTTATATTGCTAAGTAATATTCAAGTTTATGGATATACCAAGATGTGTTTATGCATTAACTCATTAAGGGACATTTGGGTCATTTCCAGTTTTTTGTTATTAAAAATAAAACTTCTGGCTGGGCATAGTAGCTCACGCCTGTAATCTCAGCACTTTGGGAGGCTGAGGCAGGTGGATCACCTGAGGTCAGGAGTTCAAGACCAGCCTGGCCAACATGGTGAAACCCTGTCTCTACTAAAAATACAAAAATTAGCCGGTTGTGGTAGTGGGCACTTGTAGTCCCAGCTACAGGGGAGGCTGAGGCAGGAAAATTGCTTGAACCCGGGAGGTGGAAACTGTAGTGAGCCGAGATTGTGCCACTGCACTCCAGCCTAGGTGACAGGGCGAGACTCCATCTCAAAAATAAATACATAAATAAAGCTTCTATGAACATTCATGTACAAGTCTTGTGTGGATGTGTGTTTTCCTTTCTCTTGAGTAAATACCTAGAATTTGAAAGGACAGATCATGTGGTATGTCTATGTTTAACTTTTAAAGAAAATGCCAAGTGTTTTCTTTTCCTCAGTGAAATCCATGAATATTGTGAGAAAACTCTTCAGAAGGATATGAAGGAAATACCTTAAGAATAGTGATTAACTACTGAATATTTTATGATTTAAAACTGCTTGCTAGGCTGAGCATGGTGTCTCACGCCTGTAATTCCAGCACTTTTGGAGGCCAAGGTGGGCAGAACGCTTGAGCTCAGGAGGGACCAGCCCGGGCAACATGGCAAAACTTTGTCTCTACAAAAAATACCAAAAAGAAAAGAAAAAAAGCCAGGTGTTGTGGTGTGTGACTACACTCCCATCTACTCTGGAGGCTGAGATAGCAGGATCACTTGAGCCTGGAAGGTTGAGGCTGTAGTGACCTGAGATCGCATCACTGCACTCCAGCCTGGGTGATAGAGTGAGACACTGTCTCAAAACAAACAAACAAACAAAACACCGATAGCCTAAAATTTATACTTTCACATTTTACAGTAGGTAAATTATTCAAAATTCATTAAAATATTGAGTATTTAAGTGCCACGGAAGAAATAGTGTTATGATGGTCACATTTTGGCTACCTGTGTTCATAATGTTTTATTCTTTGAGCTTATTTTGCTACGGATGTGTACCTTGCATTCAGTTATTTTGGAAGCTATTTTGTCAGCATTCTCTAGAATGAATTCTGAGGAGAAACTTTGACTTAAAAGTTTGTCACAAATGTCATCTAAAATATATGATTCTGGGGCGGAGCAAGATGGCCGAATAGGAACAGCTCCAGTCTCCAACTCCCAGCGTGAGCAACACAGAAGACCGGTGATTTCTGCATTTTCAACTGAGGTACTGGGTTCATCTCACTGGGGAGTGCCGGACGAACGGTGCTGGTCAGCTGTTGCAGCCCAACCAGTGAGAGCTGAAGCAGGGCGAGACATTGCCTCACGTGGGAAGCGCAAGGGGTAAGGGAATCCCTTTTCCTAGCCAGGTGAACTGAGACACACAACACCTGGAAAATCGGGTAACTCCCACTCCAATACTGCACTTTAAGCAAACAGGCACACCAGGAGATCATATCCCACACCTGGCCGGGACGGTCCCACGCCCATGGAGCCTCCCTCATTGCTAGCACAGCAGTCTGCAATATCGCAGCAAGGCAGCAACGAGGCTGGGGGAGGGGCGCCTGCCATTGCTGAGGCTTAAGTAGGTAAACAAAGCCTCTGGGAAGCTCAAACTGGGTGGAGCTCACAGCACCTCAAGGAAACCTGCTTGTCTCTGTAGACTCCACCTCTGGGGACAGGGCACAGTCAACAATAACAAATGCAGCAGAAACCTCTGCAGACGCAAACGACTCTGTCTGACAGCTTTGAAGAGAGCAGTGGATCTCCCAACACGGAGGTTGAGATCTGAGAAGGGACAGACTCCCTGCTCAAGTGAGTCCCTGACCCCTGAGTAGCCTAACAGGGAGACATCCCCCACTAGGGGCAGTCTAACACCCCACACCTCACAGGGTGGAGTACACCCCTGAGAGGAAGCTTCCAAAGCAAGAATCAGACAGGTAGACTCGCTGTTCAGAAATATTCTATCTTCTGCAGCCTCTGCTGCTGATACCCAGGCAAACAGGGTCTGGAGTGGAACTCAAGCAATCTCCAACAGACCTACAGCTGAGGGTCCTGACTGTTAGAAGGAAAACTATCAAACAGGAAGGACACCTACACCAAAACCCCATCAGTACATCACCATCATCAAAGACCAAAGGCAGATAAAACCACAAAGATGGGGAAAAAGAAGGGCAGAAAAGCTGGAAATTCAAAAAATAAGAGCGCATCTCCCCCGGCAAAGGAGCGCAGCTCATCGCCAGCAACGGATCAAAGCTGGACGGAGAATGACTTTGACAAGATGAGAGAAGAAGGCTTCAGTCCATCAAACTTCTCAGAGCTAAAGGAGGAATTACGTACCCAGCGCAAAGAAACTAAAAATCTTGAAAAAAAAGTGGAAGAATTGATGGCTAGAGTAATTAATGCAGAGAAGGTCATAAACGAAATGAAAGAGATGAAAACCATGACACGAGAAATACGTGACAAATGCACAAGCTTCAGTAACCGACTCAATCAACTGGAAGAAAGAGTATCAGCGATTGAGGATCAAATGAATGAAATGAAGCGAGAAGAGAAACAAAAAGAAAAAAGAAGAAAAAGAAATGTACAAAGCCTGCAAGAAGTATCGGATTATGTAAAAAGACCAAATCTACGTCTGATTGGGGTGCCTGAAAGTGAACTTCCCCAACCTAGTAGGGCAGGCCAACATTCAACTCCAGGAAATACAGAGAACGCCACAAAGATACTCCTCGAGAAGAGCAAATCCGAGGCACATAATTGCCAGATTCACAGAAGTTGAAATGAAGGAAAAAATCTTAAGGGCAGCCAGAGAGAAAGGTCGGGTTACCCACAAAGGGAAGCCCATCAGACTAACAGCAGATCTCTCGGCAGAAACTCTCCAAGCCAGAAGAGAGTGGGGGCCAATATTCAACATTCTTAAAGAAAAGAATTTTAAACCCAGAATTTCATATCCAGCCAAACTAAGTTTCATAAGTGAAGGAGAAATAAAATCCTTTACAGATAAGCAAATGCTTAGAGATTTTGTCACCACTAGGCCTGCCTTACAAGAGACCCTGAAGGAAGCACTAAACATGGAAAGGAACAACCGGTAGCAGCCATTGCAAAAACATGACAAAATGTAAAGACCATCGAGGCTAGGAGGAAACCGCATCAACTAACGAGCAAAATAACCAGTTAATATCATAATGGCAGGATCAAGTTCACACATAACAATCTTAACCTTAAATGTAAATGGACTAAATGCTCCAATTAAAAGACACAGACTGGCAAACTGGATAAAGAGTCAAGACCCATCAGTCTGCTGTATTCAGGAGACCCATCTCACATGCAGAGACATACATAGGCTCAAAATAAAGGGATGGAGGAAGATTTACCAAGCAAATGGAGAACAAAAAAAAGCGGGGGTTGCAATACTAGTCTCTGATAAAACAGACTTTAAACCATCAAAGATCCAAAGAGACAAAGAAGGCCATTACATAACGGTAAAGGGATCAATTCAACAGGAAGAGCTAACTATCCTAAATATATATGCACCCAATACAGGAGCACCCAGATTCATCAAGCAAGTCCTTAGAGACTTGCAAAGAGACTTAGACCCCCATACAATAATAATGGGAGACTTCAACAATCCACTGTCAACATTAGGCAGATCAACGAGACAGAAAGTTAACAAGGATATCCAGGAATTGAACTCATCTCTGCAGCAAGCAGACCTAATAGACATCTATAGAACTCTCCACCCCGAATCAACAGAATATACATTCTTCTCAGCACCACATCGCACTTACTCCAAAATCGACCACGTAATTGGAAGTAAAGCACTCCTCAGCAAATATACACGAACAGAAATTATAACAAACTGTCTCTCAGACCACAGTGCAATCAAACTAGAACTCAGGACTAAGAAACTCAATCCAAACCGCTCAACTACATGGAAACTGAACAACCTGCTCCTGAATGACTACTGGGTACATAACGAAATGAAGGCAGAAATAAAGATGTTCCTTGAAACCAATGAGAACAAAGATACAACATACCAGAATCTCTGGGACACATTTAAAGCAGTGTGTAGAGGGAAATTTATAGCACTAAATGCCCACAAGAGAAAGCAGGAAAGATCTAAAATTGACACTCTAACATCACAATTAAAAGAACTAGAGAAGCAAGAGCAAACACATTCAAAAGCTAGCAGAAGGCAAGAAATAACTGAGATCAGAGCAGAACTGAAGGAGATAGAGACACAAAAAACTCTCCAAAAAATCAATGAATCCAGGAGTTGGTTTTTTGAAAAGATCAACAAAATTGACAGACAACTAGCAAGACTAATAAAGAAGAAAAGAGAGAAGAATCAAATCGACACAATAAAAAATGATAAAGGGAATATCACCACCGACCCCACAGAAATACAAACTACCATCAGAGAATACTATAAACACCTCTACGCAAATAAACTGGAAAATCTAGAAGAAATGGATAATTTCCTGGACACTTACACTCTCCCAAGACTAAACCAGGAAGAAGTTGAATCCCTGAATAGACCAATAGCAGGCTCTGAAATTGAGGCAATAATTAATAGCCTACCAACCAAAAAAAGTCCAGGACCAGATGGATTCACAGCTGAATTCTACCAGAGGTAAAAGGAGGAGCTGTTACCATTCCTTCTGAAACTATTCCAATCAATAGAAAAAGAGGGAATCCTCCCTAACTCATTCTATGAGGCCAACATCATCCTGATACCAAAGCCTGACAGAGACACAACAAAAAAAGAGAATTTTAGACCAATATCCATGATGAACATCGATGCAAAAATCCTCAATAAAATACTGGCAAACCGGATTCAGCAACACATCAAAAAGCTTATCCACCATGATCAAATGGGCTTCATCCCTGGGATGCAAGGCTGGTTCAACATTCGCAAATCAATAAACATAATCCAGCATATAAACAGAACCAAAGACAAGAACCACATGATTATCTCAATTGATGCAGAAAAGGCTTTTGACAAAATTCAACAGCCCTTCATGCTAAAAACGCTCAATAAATTCGGTATTGATGGAACGTACCTCAAAATAATAACAGCTATTTATGACAAACCCACAGCCAATATCATACTGAATGGGCAAAAACTGGAAAAATTCCCTTTGAAAACTGGCACAAGACAGGGATGCCCTCTCTCACCACTCCTATTCAACATAGTGTTGGAAGTTCTGGCTAGGGCAATCAGGCAAGAGAAAGAAATCAAGGGTATTCAGTTAGGAAAACAAGTCAACTTGTCCCTGTTTGCAGATGACATGATTGTATATTTAGAAAACCCCATTGTCTCAGCCCAAAATCTCCTTAAGCTGATAAGCAACTTCAGCAAAGTCTCAGGACACAAAATTAATGTGCAAAAATCACAAGCATTCTTATACACCAGTAACAGACAAACAGAGAGCCAAATCAGGAATGAACTTCCATTCACAATTGCTTCAAAGAGAATCAAATACCTAGGAATCCAACTTACAAGGGATGTAAAGGACCTCTTCAAGGAGAACTACAAACCACTGCTCAGTGAAATCAAAGAGGACACAAACAAATGGAAGAACATACCATGCTCATGGATAGGAAGAATCAATATCGTGAAAATGGTCATACTGCCCAAGGTTATTTATAGATTCAATGCCATCCCCATCAAGCTACCAATGAGTTTCTTCACAGAATTGGAAAAAACTGCTTTAAAGTTCATATGGAACCAAAAAAGAGCCCGCATCTCCAAGACAATCCTAAGTCAAAAGAACAAAGCTGGAGGCATCACGCTACCTGACTTCAAACTATACTACAAGGCTACAGTAACCAAAACAGCATGATACTGGTACCAAAACAGAGATATAGACCAATGGAACAGAACAGAGTCCTCAGAAATAATACCACCCATCTACAGCCATCTGATCTTTGACAAACCTGAGAGAAACAAGAAATGGGGAAAGGATTCCCTATTTAATAAATGGTGCTGGGAAAATTGGCTAGCCATAAGTAGAAAGCTGAAACTGGATCCTTTCCTTACTCCTTATACGAAAATTAATTCAAGATGGATTAGAGACTTAAATGTTAGACCTAATACCATAAAAATCCTAGAGGAAAACCTAGGTAGTACCATTCAGGACATAGGCATGGGCAAAGACTTCATGTCTAAAACACCAAAAGCAACAGCAGCAAAAGCCAAAATTGACAAATGGGATCTCATTAAACTAAAGAGCTTCTGCACAGCAAAAGAAACTACCATCAGAGTGAACAGGCAACCTACAGAATGGGAGAACATTTTTGCAATCTACTGATCTGACAAAGGGCTCATATCCAGAACCTACAAAGAACTCAAACAAATTTACAAGAAAAAAACAAACAACCCCATCAAAAAGTCCACAAAGGATATGAACAGACATTTCCCAAAAGAAGACATTCATACAGCCAACAGACACATGAAAAAATGCTCATCATCACTGGCCATCAGAGAAATGCAAATCAAAACCACAATGAGATACCATCTCACACCAGTTAGAATGGCGATCATTAAAAAGTCAGGAAACAACAGGTGCTGGAGAGGATGTGGAGAAATAGGAACACTTTTACACCGTTGGTGGGATTGTAAACTAGTTCAACCATTATGGAAAACAGTATGGTGATTCCTCAAGGATCTAGAACTAGATGTACCATATGACCCAGCCATCCCATTACTGGGTATATACCCAAAGGATTATAAATCATGCTGCTTTAAAGACACATGCACACGTATGTTTATTGCAGCACTATTCACAATAGCAAAGACTTGGAATCAACCCAAATGTCCATCAGTGACAGACTGGATTAAGAAAATGTGGCACATATACACCATGGAATACTATGCAGCCATCAAAAAGGATGAGTTTGTGTCCTTTGTAGGGACATGGATGCAGCTGGAAACCATCATTCTCAGCAAACTATCCCAAGAACAGAAAACCAAACACCGAATGTTCTCACTCATAGGTGGGAACTGAACAATGAGATCACTTGGACTCAGGAAGGGGAACATCACACACCGGGGCCTATCATGGGGAGGGGGGAGGGTGGAGGGATTGCATTGGGAGTTATACCTGATGTAAATGACGAGTTGATGGGTGCAGCACAGCAACATGGCACAAGTATACATATGTAACAAACCTGCACGTTATGCACATGTACCCTACAACTTAAAGTATAATAATAATAAATAAATTTTTTAAAAAAAGATTTAGAGATGTTCCTTAGAATTTAAAGAATAATAATAATAATAATAATAATAATAATAATAATAATAAAGAGTTTGAGACCAGCCTGACCAACATGGAGAAATCCTGTCTCTACTAAAAATACAAAAATTAGCCAGGTGTGGTGGTAGGTGCCTGTAATCCCAGCTATTCAGGAGGCTGAGGCACAAGAATCGCTTGAACCTGGGAGGCGGAGATTGCAGTGAACTGAGATCGTGCCACTGCACTCCAGCCTGGGTGACGGAATGAGACCCTGTCTCAGAAAAAAAAAGAAAGAAAAAAATCACAATAGGCTGGGTACAGTGGCTCACACCTGTAATCTCAGCACTTTGGGACCCCAATGCCAGGCAGGTGGATCACTTGAGCCAGGAGTTCAAGACCAGCCTTGACAACATGAGGAAAACCCATTGCTACAAAAAAAAAGGAAAAAAAAAAAAAAGAGAAAGAAATGAAAATAATACTGGGTTCCTGGAGTTCCTGGGCTGACATCTCTGAGCATGGCCTGAATGACTCTCAGCTTCCTTCTCTATTTTAAAAGATGAAACACTCCAAGAGGCATTCATTTCCATGGAACTAAGAATCTGATGCTTCTCATTTTAACAGCCTACTGGAAACTCTTCTTCATTTCTCCCGCAAGAGTGAGTAATGCTTCGTGGGGGCTTTGCTGGATGTCCGATTCGAATCACAGACCCATCAACTAACTGGTCAGTGTCTCCTAGGAGATGTAGAAAGAGAAACCTGGGCTGGATGCAGTGGCTCACTCTTGTAACCTTCGTCCTTTGGGAGGCCGAGGCAGGAGGATCACTTGAGGTCAGTGGTTCGAGACCTGCCTGGCCAACATAGTGAAACCTCGTCTCTACTAAAAATACAAAAATTAACCAAGCCAAAAAAAAAAAAAAAAAAAGATTTAGAGATGTTTAACTCTGGGAAATAGGCTGGGGAGTCAGAAGGAGTTACTGGCATCTATTGAGAAATGGGGTTGATGGAATACCCTGCTATTCCAGCTATATATTGCTTTGATAAAAAACATTTTAAATAAAGTAAATTTTGAATAAAAAGAATCTATTGTGAAGACTCAGTCAAAAAGAGCAGTCTAGAAGTAAACCCAAATGGTAAGAGTATGCTGGAGATCCCTTTTTAGATGGAACCAGGTAGTGTGGGATGAGGGTGGTCTTAATGGAGGTGGGTTGAACCTACTGATCCAGCTTCCTAATGTGAGGCTGAATTTCATATTTGAAAGGAGAGCTGCAGCTGTTGCAAAAATGCATATGATAGCAGAAAGGAATCACACAATATAATATATTGTAAAATACATATTTAAAAAATTTGTCCATGAACCTCCAGATATTTTGACATCGGAACCATTGGTAAAGTCTACAGAGAAAAGGAAAGCCAATCACACACTAAGAGGTTGGGCTTGGCCAAAAACACAACATAAGTTTACCCAGAATCACTAACATCCCCTATTGAGGAATGGGCCCAACATCTTCCAGCTTACCAAGAGCGGCTGGTAGAGGGGGAATTGCAAATGGGGGAAGGATGAGGTAGGGGTAGAACAGCCAGGGTGGAAAAGGATGAATATTCTCACTCCCACACATATATATTAATAAATCTCCTGAAATCAGAAATTAAGGCTTTAGCCAACTGAGAACCAATGTGTAACCCTACAGATGAGATTCTGAATCCCTTCTCAGATTAAAGTAGAATTTCATTTGGGAGAAAGAACATGAAATTGAGTCACAGAATCTGTATGTAATACTGTCCCATTGTGTGATATCAGTTTCTTTTCTGGGCCTTATTTCTTCATCCTTAACAAATGATGAGGCTCATCCTAAGGATCTCTGATAGCCTCTCCAGTTTTGACATTCTTTATGTAGAGATGAAGGGAAATTCCTGGCTAAAATACTACTTTAGTCTTGGTGATGGTGAGATTCCTCTGAAGAAACAGGATGTGGTGCTCATGAATGGGGGCATGTGACATATTATGATCACCTTATGGGGTGTCTGTTCATCCCACAAGCTGTTACCCTTTACCTTTTTTTTAAAAAAAAAGAAACTCCTTTATTCACAATCTTGATGTCCAGCACCCATATTAGTAAAAGGACAGCCAAGGGACTGAGCATGGTTGATTGGACTGGGCATGGGCACATGATCCAAACTGTGCCAGTTAGATTTCCTGTTGTGAGCATTTTTGAAGCTCTGAGCATATTTTGAAATAATTTCCGAGTTACAAAGGCATTCTCAAAATAGAAATAACACACAGAAAATGGTAGAATAGGAGCCTACAACCATTTATACCCCCAGCAGGAGCACCAAATTTTAACAGCTACCTGCACACAGAAAAGCATCATAACAAGAACCAAAAATCAGCTGAGCAATCACAGTACCTGGTTTTAACTTCATATCATTAAAAGAGGCATTGAGGATGGTTGGAGAGACAGTCTTGAATCCCCAATGGCACCTATCTCTCATCTCCCACAGGTCACCATGAAGCACAGTGAGTCTTTGCACTTGGGGAGGGAGAGTGCAGTGACTGTGGGACATTGCATTGAACTCTGTGCTACCCTGTCACAGGACAGAATGAAGCTGTGCTGGGCTCAGCGAGTACTTGTGCATGAAGAAGTATTTGGACCAGCTTTAGCCAGAGGAGAACTGCCCATCCCATCCGTCAGAACTTGAGTTTCTCAGCAAGCCTCACCAGCATGGGCCAAAGTGATCTAGGGTACTAGGTAAACTTGGAAGGCAATCTAGGACACAAGGACTGCAATTCCTAGGCAACTCTTAGTGCTAGACTGGGCTCAGAGCCAGAGGACTAGAGTGGCATGTGATCTTTGGAGACACCTGCTGGGGCAGCTAAAGGAGTGCTTGCCTCACCCCTCCCCCAACCCCAGGCAGTGTAGCTCACAACAATGAAAGCATCTTCTTTCTTCTTCTTAAGGAGAAGATAATAAAGGGTAAATAGGGTGTTGTCTTGAATCTTGGATAGCAGCTCACCGACAGTAGAATATGTCACCAGGCAGAGTTGTAAGGTCCTCGTTACAGGTCTGAGCTCCTGGATGACATTTCTATACACAGCCTGAACCAAAAGAGAACCCGCTGCCTTGAAGGGAAAGACCCAGACCTAGAAGAGTTCATCACCTGCTGACTAAAAAGTCCTTAGTCCCTAAATAACAAACAGCAATATCCAGGCAGTACACCATGGGCCCTGGGCTCTGAGATGTGCCGACTAAAGATGTGACCCAGTGCATTTCCAGCTGTAGTGGCTACAGTGAGACTCCTTCTGTTTGAGAAAAGCAGAGGGACAAGTAAAGGGCACATTGTCTTGTACCTTAGGTACCAGTTCAATCACAGTGGGATAGAGCAAGAAGCAGACTATTAGGGTCCCCAAGTTCAGGCCTAGGCTCCTGGACAGCATTTCTGGACCTGCCCCGGGCCAGAGTAGAGCCTGTTGCCCTAAAGGGTGAGTCTCAGACCTGCATCATTCAACACAAAATGACTGAAAAGATCTTGGGCTTTGTGAGCATTAGTGGTGGACTGGTAGAATGACCCACCCTGCTCTATGGGCTGGTGGTGGTTGTGCCCAAAGAGAGAGGCTCCTTTGCCTGTGGAAAGGGAAGGGAAAAGTGGGAAGGACTTTATATTGTGGTATGAGTCCCAGCTTAGCTGCAGTAGAATAGAACATCAGGCAAACTTCTAAGGTTTTTAACTTCAAATTCTGACCTCAGTTGGCATCTCTGGACCTGCCTGAGGCCTAGGGGAACTTGCAGCCTTGAAGGGAAGAACAGAAACCTGGATGGCTTTATCACCAGCTGATTGTAGAGCCCTAAGACCTTGAATAAACATAGGTGGTAGCCGGGTAATGGTTACAGCAGGCCTTGGGCAAGACCCAGTGTGTGCTGACTTCAGGTCTGACCCAGCACAGGAGTGTCAGCCAAAGGATACTTGCACCACCACACCCCCAGTCCTAGGTGACTCAGCACAGACAGAGGGGCACCATTCATTTGAGAGAAAATAAGGCAAAAAAAAAGAGTCCTTACCCGGTAATCTAGAGAATTCTTCTACATCTTATCCAAAATTACCAATTTTGTACCTCTACAAATCTGCAAAAACCACAGCAATATTTAGCTTGAGACCCAAGTTTATTTGAATACCTGAAAAGACTTCTCAATAAGGACAGTCACAACCAAGCCCAGACAGTGACAACTACGATAAATAGCTCTTCAATGCCCTGATGACATGGATGAACATCTACAAGCATCAAGGCCATCCAGGAAAATATGATCTCACCAAATGACCTAAATAAGGCATCAGTGATTAATCCTGGGGAAACAGTCATATGTGACCTTTCAGACAGAGAATTGAAAATGGCCCTTTTGAGAAAACTCAAAGAAATTGAAGTTAACACAGAAAAGGAATTCAGAATTCTATCAAATAAATTTAACAAAGAGATTAAAATAATTTAAAAGAATTAAGCAAAAATGCAAGTGACATACCAAATAATGCATTGGAATCACTTAATAGCAGACTTTATCAAGCAGAATGAAGAATTAATGAGCTTGAAGACAGTCTCTTTTAGAGTACACAGTCATAGGAGAACAAAAGAAAAAAAATAATGAAGCAAAGCTACAAAATGCAAAAATAGCCTCAAAAGGGCAAATCTGAGAGTTATTGGCCTTAAAGAGGAAGTAGAGAAGAAGATCAGGTGGAAAGTTTATTCAAAGGGATAATACTAGAGAACTTCCCAATCTGGAAAACGATATCAACATTCAGATACAAGAAGGCTATAAAACACCAAGAAGATAGAACCCAAAGAAGTCTATCTCAAGGCATTTAATAATCAAACTCCCAAAGGTCAAAGATAAAGAAAGGATTATAAAACCAGCAAGAGGAAAAAAACAAAAAACAAATAGCATACAATAGAGGTTCAATACGTCTGGCAGCAGACTTTTCAGTGGAAACCTTACAGTCTAGGAGAGAGTGTCATGGCATATTTAAAGAGCTGAAGGAAAAAAAAAAAAAAAAAAAACTTTTACCCGAGAAGAAGATATCTGGTGAAAACATTCTTCAACCCCAAAGGAGAAATAAAGACTTTCTCAGACAAACAAAAGCTGAGGGATTACATCAGCACCAGATTTGTCCTAAAAACAAATGCTGAAAAATGTTCTTCAATCTAAAAGCAAAGGATTTCAGTGAGCAAGAATAAATTATCTGAAGATACAAAACTCACTAGTAATAGTCAGCACACAGAATATTATAACACTGTAATTGTGGTGTATAAATATATCTTAAGTAGAAAAACTAAGTGATGAACCAATAAAAAAATGACTACAACAACTTTTCAAGACATACACAGTACAACAAGACATAAGAAGAAACAACAAGAAGTTAAAAAGTGAGAGGATAAAGTTGAAGTGTAGAGTTTTTATTAGTGTCTTTTGCATGTTTTCTTTGTTTGTTTATGCAATTAGTGTTAAGTTGTCATCAGTTTAAAATACTGAGTCATAAGACAGTAATTTCAAGTTTCAGAGTAACCTCAAATAAAAAAACATACAATAGATACAAAAATAAAAATAAAAACAAGAAATTAAATCATACCACCAGAGAAAATTTATCTTCACTCAAAGAAGGACAGGAAGGAAGGAAAGAAGGAAGAGAACACGACAAAACATTCAGGAAACTAACAAAATGGCAGAAGTAAGTTCCTACTTATCATTAATAACATTGAATGTGAATGGACTAAACTCTCCAATCAAAAGACATAGAGTGGCTGAATGCACGAAAGAGCAAGACCTTATGATCTATTGCCTACAAAAAAACACATTTTACTTACAAAGATATTCATAGACTAAAAATAAAGAGGTAGAAAAAGATACTTCATGCCAATGAAAACCAAAAAAGAGCAAGAGTAGCTATTTTGATATCAGAGAAAATAGATTGCAAGGAAAAAACTGTAAAAGATAAAGAAGGTTATTATATAATGCTAAAAGGGTCAATCCAATAACAGGATATAATGGTTGTAAATCTTTATGCACCTAACACTGGAGCATCCAGATATATATGGCAAATATTATTAAAGCTAAAGAAAGAAATATATCCCAATAAGATAATAGCTGTAGACATTACAACCTCAGTGTCAGCATTGGGCACATCTCCCAGAGAGAAACTCAACAAAGAAACATCAGACTTAATCTGCACTACACAGCAAATGGGCTTAACAGATATTTATAGAACATTTCATCTAATGGCTCTAAAATACACATTCTTCTGCTCAGAACATAGATTATTCTTAAGGACAAACAATATGTTAGGTGACAAAACAAGGCATAAAACGTTCAAAAAATTTAAATATATCAAGCATTTTATCTGACCACAAGGGAATAAAATGATAAATCAATAAGAGGAAATTTGGAAACTAAAAAACACATGGAATCTAAACAATATGCTTTTGAATGACCAGTGAGACAATGAAGATATTATAAGGAAAATTGAAAACTTTCTTGAGATAAGCTATAATGGAAACGTAACATATCAAACCCTATGGGATACAGCAAAAGCAGTACTAAGAGAAAAGTTTATAGCTATAAGTGCCTACATCAAAAAAGAAAAAAAAAAACTTCAAATACATAACTTTAACAATGCATGTCTAAAAATTAGAAAAGCAAGAGCAAACCAAACACAAAATTATTAAAAGAAAAAAATAAGTATGAGGGCAGAAATAAATGAATTTGAAATGGAGAAAACAACATAAAAGATAAATGAAACAAAAAGTTGGATTTTTAAAAGAACAAGAAAATTGACAAACGTTTAAGGAGACTAAGCAAAAAGGGAGAAGACCCTAATAAATAATATCAGAGATTTAAAAGGAGACATTATGACTGATACTGCAGAAATTGAAGGCATCATTAGTGGCTACTATGTGCAACAATATGCCATAAATTGACAAATCTAGAAAAAATAGACAAATTCCCAAACACATACCACCTACAAGGATTGAACCATGGAGAAATTAGAAACCTAAGCAGACCAATAACAAATAAAAAAAAATCAAAGCCATAATAAATACTTCCCCAGTGAAGAAAAGCCGAAGATCTGATGGTTTCACTGCTGCATTCTACCAAATATTTACAGAAGAACTAATACCAATTCTACTCAAATTATTCTGAAGAACAGTGGAAAAGAGAATACTTGTAAACTCATTCTATGAGGCCAGTATTACCCTGACACCAAAACTGAAGACACATTAAAAACAAAACAAAACAAACAAACAAACAGAAAAAAAAAAAAAAAAAAAAAAAAACAACTACAGGCCAATATCATGGATGAATAGTGATGCAGAAATTTCCAACAAAATACTACCAAACCAAATTCAGCAACACATTAAAAAGATCATCCATTATGATCAAGTGAGATTTTTCCCTGAGATGCAAGTATGGTTTAATATATGTATAAATGACAAAAACCTTATGATTATTTTAATTGATGCTAAAATAGCATTTGATAAAATTCAACATCCCTTCATGATAAGAACCCTTAAAAAACTGTTTATTGAATAAACATATCTCAACATAATAAAAGCCATATACAAAGGACCCACAGGTAGTATAATACTGAATGGGGAAAAACTGAAAGCCTTTCAGTTTGTAGTAAGTGACATTATCATAACTCACTGCAGCCTTAAACTCTCAGGCTCCCAGGGAGTTGTTACACCAAGCCTTGAGAGAAACCCAGTGTTGTGCTGTGCTGGCTTCAGGTCTGAACCAGCACAGTCATAGTGGTGGTGGCCACAGAGGTGCTTGTGCCACTTCAACCCCAGCTTTAGATGGCTCAGAACAGAGAGAGAGAAAGACTCTGTTTGGGAAAAAACAAGGGAAGAGAATCAGA
This sequence comes from Macaca mulatta, assembly GCF_049350105.2. Classification (NCBI taxonomy): domain Eukaryota; kingdom Metazoa; phylum Chordata; class Mammalia; order Primates; family Cercopithecidae; genus Macaca; species Macaca mulatta. The sequence continues at coordinate 70,877,067 of NC_133426.1, read as the reverse complement.
ATCTTTGGCTGGTAATCCAGATAATTCTCCTGGATCTTGTCAAATACCATCAAGATGGTATCTCTACAAGTCTGCAAGAACCAGAACATTACTGGGTTTACAGGTGCCCTATAAAGAAGAAACAGCTTAGAACACAACATCCAAGCAAGCCCCTTCAAATATCTGGAAAGTCTTCCCAGGGACAGGTACAAATAAGTCCAGGCAGTGATGACTACAATAAATACCTAACTCCTCAATGTCAAGTCATTGAAGAACATCTACTAGCATTGACACCATCCAGGAAAATATGACCTCACCAAGTTAATTAAGTAAGGCACCAGGGAAGGGACCTTTCAGACAGATAATTTAAAGTAGCCGTGTTGAGGAAACTCAAAGAAATTCAAGATAACATGAACGAGGAATTCAGAATTTTGTCAGATAAATTTAACAAAATGATTGAAATAATTTAAAAGAATCAAGCAGAAATTCTGGAGCTGAAAAATGCAACTGGCATGCTGAACAATGCATCAGAGTTCTTTAATGGCAGAATTGATCAAGAAGAAGAAGAAAAAAATAGTGAGCTTGAAGAAGGTTACTCGAAGCTATAGTAACAGAATTTCCCAAGCCCAGAGAAATATATCAATATCCAAGTGAAAGAACATTATAGAACACAAAGCAGATTTAACCCCGAAAAGGACTTTCTCAAGGAATCTAATAATCAAACTCCCAAAGGCCAAGGATAAAGAAAAAATTCTAAAATCAGCAAGAGAAAAAGGAAAAACAAAGAACACACAGTAAAGGTCCAACATGTCTGATAGCAGACTTTTCAGTGGAATCTTTACAGGCCGGGATAAAATGGCATGACACATTTAAAGTGTTGAAGAAAAAATAATATCCTAGAATAGTATATCTGACAATAATATCCTTCAATCATGAAGGAGAAATAAAGACTTTCCCTAACAAAAAAAAGTGGAGGGTTTTCTTCAACACCATACCTGTCTTAAAAGGAATGCTAAGGAAACAATTCAATCTGAAAGGAAAAGACATTAATAAACAATAAGAAATTATCTGAGGGTAAAAAACTCACTGGTAATAGTAAGTACACAGGGAGATATTTTGAGGCCCTCTGGGAGGGAAGCGAACAACATGTGAGGCTGTGGAGGGAGAAAGGTGAAATGCACAGGTAACATCTAAAGGAACTGGTTTAAATCCTAATGCCAAAGTATGGCAAAAAATTGCTTCTGGAAATACTGATGCCACCCAAGTAACTCATGAAACTGAAATATCTTGGCATGAAACAGCAGCTATATCAGGTGCTCATCCTGAGAGTAATGCAGAGCTCTCAGGAGACATGTGTAAAGAATATAAAGTAATGTATTATTTATCTTGTGAAATCACAAGAAATACTACAGGCATTGAAGAATCAACTGAAAACTAATTTCAAGCCCAAAAGATCTGAATTACCAAATATATGATGTTTTTACAGAAAACAATTCAGCAATTTCTACAGAAGACTTAAAAGAATGTTTGAAGAAACAATTAGAATTGTGTTTTTCACACACACAAAAAAAGTTGTCAAAGGATCTTTACTTGATATCTCCAACGGATATTGATTTTTTCATCTAAATTTGGACAGTTGCCAACATAGAGGAAATAAAAAAGTTGACCACAGACCCTGATCTAATTCTTGAAGTGTTGAGATCTTCTCCTATGGTACAAGTTGACGAGAAGGGTGAGAAAGTGAGATCAAGTCATAAGCATTGTATTGCGATTCTTAGATTTCTGGAACATCAATAGAGGAAGAAAAAGCTTTGATCAAAAGTGAAAACTGAACCAAAGTGATAATCTGTGAGTTTGCACACAATCGCAACTGGTATATCACTTTCCAGTCAGACACAGACGCACAACAGGCTTTTAAATGCTTAAGAGAATAAGTTAAAACATTTCAGGGCAAGCCAATCATTGCAAGGATAAAGGCCATCAATACATTTTATTTGCTAAGAATGATTATCAACTGATGGATTCTAGTGTATATAGCCAGCCCATTCAAACTCAAGCACAGTATGCCTCACCAGTCTTTGTGCAGCTTGTATATAATCCTCACCAACAGCACTCGGTCTACGGTATTTTGCCTCAGTCTTGATCTCCAAATCTTGCACTTTACTGTGAAACACCACTGGCTTCCTTTCCCAATGGTAGTTTTGCAAATAATTTTAATTCACCAGGGTCTCATAAAATAAATGCTGCTGCTATGAATATGGGTCTACCATCCAAAAAAAAGTGTGTGAAACCTCATTTTGGGTCATCTAGTGGTTCAGAACACTAAATAGAGGGCTTTGTATTATTGGAGGGTGGATCATTGAACACATGTAGTTCAAGAAACTTTCCAAACTGAACAACATAATCCTACAGTAATGAAGCATCTGGAGCAAACTTAACTTCAAAAGGAGACTTCCACTGTGCAGATAAAACAGAATGGAGACTATGGTAGAAGCAGAAGAACTCTTTTCAGAGGTTGAAGGTGATGAGAAGATGATAGTATCCCAAGACCCCATCGTTCAACAGCTGAATCAAAGGATCCAACAACAAAGTTTGGCTTACTAGCCTCAAATTTTCCACCTTTATCAAGAATGCCAGGGGAACTCATTTTGGAGAATAGGATTTCTTATGCTGTTAAAGTTGTCTACAAAGAAAAGGATAATAAAGAGTTGTTTGTTGTCCAGTGCCTGTAGATGAGCAGACAATGCACTTCTGATCAGGGTAAATCAACTCGAGTACCAGTCCTCCATGTGCAGCTGAGCTTCCTACATTAACCACAACTCCACAAGAAAAAGATCTAATAGACAATTCCTCTGTTCAGAGGTACAGTTTCAACCAGATGACTATATTAGTTTCTCCTCCAAGTGCTACAAAGTTGTCAATGGCAAATACTGCTTCACCATGTAATAATAACATAAATGCAGATGTAGCTGTGGATCTACAGGAACCCCTAAAGTTAATTTATGCTGAAGTGTGCAAAAAGCTCCCTAAAGAGCCATCTTCAGTTTTTGTGCAGCCACTCTGGGAAAGTCACTCATTGTAGTGTCTACCACCAAAAATGAAGACAAGGAAGTTCCTGAGAAATCCACTGAGAAACCACATGAGAAGCCAGAAGCCAGGATGAGTAAGGATTATTCTGGCTTTGGAGGCAATACCATTCTCAGGGAAAATGTGGAAAAATCAAGGAAAAGAGATGCCAGTTTAGCCATAGGACTATACCTCAGGGAATTACTCAATATAATGGCAAAGAGGAATACGTACCACCCAAATCACCAAAGTACAAAACAACAAAGGCAACCCCAAAAAACTATTCAAAAGTTTCTCTTTTTTCCTATTAAACTTGAGCCATGGCTATATTGAACTGTTTTGGAGTGGAGGTGGTAACCAGGAGGGAAGCATGAGAAAGTACATCCTTAAATCATTATGGATTTTGGAGTTGTGAGTGATAGTGTATTAGGCAGTTCTCACATTGCTATAAAAAACTGCCTGAGACTGGGTAATTTATAAAGAAAATAGATTTACTTGACTCACAGTTCCCCAGGGCTGGGAAGGCCTCAGGAAACACAATCATGGCAGAAAAAGAAGCAAATACATCATTCTTCACATGGCAGCAGGAAGAAGTGCCAAGAAAAGGGGGGAAATACCCTTATAAAAAAACATCAGATCTCATGAGAACTCACTCACTATTAAGAGAACAGCATGAGGGTAACTTCACCCATGATTCAACTACCTTCCACTGGGTCCCTCCCACAACAAGAGGGGATTATGGGAACAACAATCCAAGATGAGATTTGGGTGGGGACACAGCCAAACCATATTTCTCAATCCCTGATCTTTCCAAAATCTCATGTACTCACATTTCAAAACATAATCATGCCTCCCCAACAGTCGTCCAAAGTCTTAACTCATTCCAACATTAACCCCAAAGTCCAACTCCAAAGTCTCATCTGAGACAAGGTAAGTCCCTTCCACCTATGACCCAGTAAAATCAAAAGCAAGTTAGTTTCTTCACAGATACAATGGAAGTACAGGCATTTGGGTAAAAACATCCATTCCATATAGGAGAAATTGGCCAAAACAAAAGGACTACAGGCCCCATGCAAGTCTGAAATACAATAGAGCAGTCACTAAACCTTAAAGTTTCAAAATGATCTCCTTTTAGTCCATGTCTCACATCCAGCTCAGGTTGATGCAACAGGTGGAATCTCATGGCTTGGGGGGCTCCACTCCTGTGGCTTTGCAAAGTACAGCTTCCCTCCCAACTGCTTTAACAGGCTGGAATTAATTATTTGTAGCTTTTTCAGTTTCACTATACAAGCTGGTGGTGAATCTAACATTCTGGGGTCTGGAAAACAGTCACCCTTTTCTCACAGGTCCACTAGGCTGTGTCACAGTGAGGACTCTGTGTGTGGGCTCCAATCCCACATTTTTGTCACATATAGCCCTAGCAGAGGGTCTCCATGAGGGCTCTGCCCCTGCAACAAACTTCTGCCTGGACATCCAGTCATTTTCATACATTCTCTGAAACCTAGGCAGATGTTCCCAAACCTATATTCTTTACTTCTGTGCGCCCACGGGTTCAACACCATGTGTAAGCCACCAAGGCTTGAGACTTACAGCTTCTTAAGCAATGGCCTGAGCTGTATCTTAGGCTTTTTTAACCACAGCTTGAGCTGAAACAACTGGAATGCAGGACACCATGTCCTGAGGCTGCATAGAGCAGGGGGCCCTGGGCCTGGCCCAGGAACCATTTTTCCCTCCTAGGCCTCAAGGCTTGTGATGGGAGGGTCTGTCATAAAGGTCTCTGACATTCCCTGTAGACATTTTCTTGGAGATTGACATTTGACTTCTTGTTATTGATGCAAATTTCTGCAGCTGACTTGAATTTCTCCCCAGAAAATTGGTTTTTATTTTCTATCTATCTCATTATCAGCCTTCAAATTTTCCAAACTATTATACTCTGCTTCCTTTTGAATGCTTTGCCACTTAGAAATTTCTTCCACCAGATACCCTAAATCATCTTTCTCAAGTTCAAAGTTCCACAGACCTCTAGGGCTGGGGCAAAATGCTGTCAGTCTCTATTAAAGCATCACAATGATCCCTTTGCTCCAGTTGCCAACAAGTTACTCATCTCCATCTGAGACCACCTCAGCCAGGACTTTATTGTCAATATCACTATCAGCATTTTGGTCATAATCATTCAAGTCTCTAGGAAGTTTCAAACTTTCCCACATATTTCTGTCTTCTTCTGAGCCTTCCAAACTGTTTCAACCTCTGCCTGTGACCCAGTTAAAAAGTCACCTCCACATTTTTGAGTAGTCTAACATCAGCGTCCCACTCCCTCAGTACCAATTTACTATATTAATTCATTCTCATGCTGCTATAAAAAGCTGCCCACACTCGGGTAAGTTACAAAGAAAAGAAGTTTAATTGACTCACAGTTTGCAGGACTGAGGAGGACTCAGGAATCTTACAATCATGGTGGAAGTGGAAGCAAACATGTCTCCCTTCACATGGTGTCAGGAAAGAGAAGTGCCAAGCAAAGGGGGAAAAGTCTCTTATAAAACCATCAGATCTCAAGAAAACTCACTCACTATCACGAGAATAGCATGAGGTAACTTCCTCCATGATTTAATTATCTTCCACCAGATCTCTCCTATGACACGTGGAGATGATGGGAATAAAATTTAAGATAAGATTTTGGTAAGGACACAGCCAAACTGTATCAGATACGGTCCCCAAAAATTCACCTTTAATGTTTTTTTTTTTTTTTTTTTTTTTTTTTTTTTTGAGACAGAGTCTTGCTCTGTCACCCAGGCTGGAGTGCAGTGGTGCAATCTCGACTCACTGCAACCTCCACCTCCCAGGTTCAAGCAATTCTCCTGCCTCAGCCTCCCGAGTAGCTGGGACTACAGGTGCCTGCCAATACGCCCAGCTAATTTTTTGTATTTTTAGTGGAGACGGGGTTTCACCGTGTTAGCCAGGATGGTCTCGATCTCCTGGCCTTGTAAGTTACCTGCCTCGGCCTCCCAAAGTGCTGGGATTACAGGCGTGAGCCACCGCACCCAGCCCTAATGTGATTTTTAAAGGCTGAAGGATTCCTATCTATCTATCCATTAATTTATCTATCTAACTATTTATCCACACATACATAGATTTAAAAAGCATAATTTTTCTATAATTTTGTTTTTGATTAATATTTGCAGAGATTTTTTTCCAGGAATCAATTCTGGCCGGGTGCAGTGGCTCAAGCCTGTAATCCCAGCACTTTGGGAGGCCGAGACGGGCGGATCATGAGGTCAGGCGATCGAGACCATCCTGGCTCACGTGGTGAATGGATTTTTTTCTAGTTTGAAATTTTGTCCGCTTTTTTGACATTTCTAATATTTTATTCAACAAGTTGCTAAGCTCTGATTGTACCTGAAGATATAACAACCAATCAGCTTGATATTTAAGGAAAGCAATTCAACAAGAAGAGCTAACTATCCTAAATTTATGTACACCCAATACAAGAACACCCAGATTCATAAAGTAAGTTCTTAGACACCTACAAAGAGACTTAGATTCCCAAACAATAATAGTGGGTGACTTTAACACCCAAATAACAATAATAGACAGATAATCAAGGTGGAAAATTAACAAACATTTTCAGGACCTGAACTCAGCTCTGAATAAAGGGGACCTCATAGATGTCTATAGAACTCTCCACACCCCCCTCTCAAAAAAAAAAATAAGAATATACACTCTTCTCATTGTCACATAACAGTTACTCTAAAATTGCTCATATAATCAGAAGAAAAACACTCCTAAATAAATGCAAAATAACTGAAATTTTAACAGTCTGTCAGACCATCGTGCAATCAAACTAGAATACAAGACTAAAAAATTCACCCAAAATACACAACTACACAGAAATTGAACAACATGCTCCTGAATAACTCCTGGGTAAATAAGGAAATTAAGGCAGAAATCAAGAAGTTCTTTGGAACTACTGAAAACAAAGAGACAATGTACCAGAATCTCTGGAACACAGCTAAAGTAGTGTTAAGAGGAAAATTTATAGCACTAAATGCCCACATTATAAAGCTATAAAGATCTAAAATTAACAATCTAACATCACAACTAAAAGAACTAGAGAGTCAAGAGCAAACAAACCCCAAAGTTAGCAGAAGACAAGAAATAACCAAGATCAGATAGGAACTGAAGGAGATAGAGACATTAAAAACCCTGCAAAAAAACAAAGAATCCAGGAGCTGATATTTTGAAAAAAAAATTAATAAAATAGGTAGACACCTAGCTATGCTAATAAAGAAGAAAAAATAGAAGAATCAAACAGACACAATCAGAAATGATAAGGGGAATATTATCACTGACTCCACATAAATACATAAACAATCATCAGAGAATTATTAGAGAAATGCAACTCAAAAGCACAATGAGATGCCATCTCATACCAATCAGAATGGCAATTATTAAATGTCAAAAAGCAACAGATGCTGGCCAGGTTGCAGAGAAAAAAATACTCTTAAACTATTGGTGTGAGTGTAAATTAGTTCAACCACTGTGAAAGATAGTGTGGTGATTCCTCAAAGACCTAGAGTCAGAAATACAATGGGGCTCAGCAATCACATTACTGGATATATACCCAAAGGAATATAGATTATTCCATTACAAAGATACATGCATGTATGTGTTCACTGAAGCACTATTCACAATAGCAAAGACATGGAATCCACCAAAATGCTCATCAATGTTAGAGTGAATTTAAAAAATATGGTATGTTTACAATATGGAATACCATGCAGCAATAAAAAGGAATGAGATTAGGTCATTTGTATGGACATGTATGGAGCTGGAAGCTGTTATTCTCTGCAAACGAACGTGGAAACAGAAAACCAAACACCATACGTTTTCACATATGAGTTGGAGCTGAATGATAACACACAGATACATGGGAAAACAACACACTGGGGCCTGTCAGGAGGAAGTGGGGAGTGGGAGAACATCAAAAAGAATAACTAATGGATGTTGAACTTAATATCTAGGTGATGGATTCATCTATGCAGCAAACCACCATTGCACACGTTTACCTATAAAACAAACCTGCACATTCTGCACATGTACCCCAGGACTTAAAATAAAAGTTGAAAAAAAAGTACACAGAAAAACACAACATATTATAACACTAAACTGTGTGTAAACTGCCTTTATCCTAAGTAAAAAGATTAAATGATGAACTAATCAAAAATAATAACTACAATAACTTTTCAAAACATAGTAGTATAATTAAATATAAATAGAGAAAATAAAAAGATAAAAAGCTGGGGAACAAAGTTAAGGCATTTAGTTTTTTTTTTTTTAATTATACTTTAAGTTCTTGGGTACATGTGCATAATGTGCAGGTTTGTTACATATGTATACATGTGCCACGTTGGTGTGCTACACCCGTTAACTCATCATTTACATTAAGTATATCTCCTAATGCTATCCCTCCTCCCTCCCCTCACCCCATGACAGGCCTCGGTGTGTGAAGTTCCCCTTTCTGTGTCCAAGTGTTCTCATTGTTCAATTCCCGGCTATGAGTGACAACATGCGGTGTTTGGTTTTCTGTCCTTGTGATAGTTTGCTCAGAATGATGGTTTCCAGCTTCATCCATGTCCCTACAAAGGACAGGAACTCATCCTTTTTTATGGCTACATAGTATTCCATGTTGTATATATCCCACATTTTCTTAATCCAGTCTATCATTGATGGACATTTGGGTTGATTCCAAGTCTTTGCTATTGTCAATAGTGTCACAATAAACATACGTGTGCATGTGTCTTTACAGCAGCATGATTTATACTCCTTTGGGTATATACCCAGTAATGGGATGGCTGGGTCAAATGGTGTTTCTAGTTCTAGATCCTTGAGGAATCACCACACTGTCTTCCTCAATGGTTGAACTAGTTTACAATCCCACCAACAGTGTAAAAGTGTTCCTGTTTTTCCACATCCTCTACAGTATCTATTGTTTCCTGACGTTTTAATGATCAGCATTCTAACTGGTGTGAGATGGTATCTCATTGTGGTTCTTTTTTTTTATTATTATACTTTAAGTTCTAGGGTACATGTGCATAACTTGCAGGTTTGTTACATATGTATACTTGTGCCATGTTGGCATGCTGCACCCATCAACTCGTCAGCACCCATCAACTCGTCATTTACATCAGGTATAACTCCCAATGCAATCCCTCTCCCCTCCCTCCTCCCCATGATAGGCCCCGGTGTATGATGTTCCCCTTCCCGAGTCCAAGTGATATTGTTCAGTTCCCACCTATGAGTAAGAACATGCGGTGTTTGATTTTCTGTTCTTGCGATAGTTTTCTGAGAATGATGGTTTCCAGCTGCATCCATGTCCCTACAAATGACACAAACTCATCCTTTTTTATGGCTGCATAGTATTCCATGGTGTATATGTGCCACATTTTCTTAATCCAGTCACTGATGGACATTTGGGTTGATTCAGTGTGGTTTTGATTTGCATTTCTCTGATGACCAGTGATGATGAGCATTTTTTCATGTGTCTGTTGGCTGCATAAATGTTTTCTATTGAGAAATGTCTGTTCACATTCTTCACCCACTTTTTGAAGGGGTTGTTTGATTTTTTTCTTGTAAATTTGCTTAAGTTATTTGGAGATTCTGGATATTGGCCCTTTGTCAGATAGGTAGATTGCAAAAATTTTCTCCCATTCTGTAGGTTGCCTGTTCACTCTAATGGTAGTTTCTTTTGCTGTGCAGAAGCTCTTTAGTTTAATTAGATACCATTTGTCAATTTTGGTTTTTGTTGCCATTGCTTTTGGCGTTTTAGACATGAAGTCCTTGCCCATGCCTATATCCTGAATGATATTGCCCAGGTTTTCTTCTAAGGTTTTTATGGTTTTAAGTCTAACATTTAAGTGTTTAATCCATCTTGAATTAATTTTTGTATAAGGCATAAGGAAGTGATCCATTTTCAGCTTTCTACATATGGCTAGCCAGTTTTCCCAGAAATATTTATTAAATAGGGAATCCTTTCCCCATTTCTTGTTTTTGTCAGTTTTGTCAAAGATCAGATGGTTGTAGATGTGTGGTATTATTTCTGGGGACTCTGTTCTGTTCCATTGGTCTATATCTCTGTTTTGGTACCAGTACCATGCTGTTTTGGTTACTGTAAAGGCACTGAGTTTTTATTAGTTTTCTTTTTGTTTTTGCAAACAGTTTTGTTGTTGTCAGGTTAAAATAATGAATTATAATAAAGCATTTGCAAACCTCAGGGTAACCTCAAACAAAAAATATACAATGCACACCAAAGTAAAAAGCAGGGAATTGTATCATTATTACCCATTACCAGAGAAAATTATTTTCAATTAAAAAAGCAGGAAGGAAAGAAATAAGAAAACAAAACCACATAACAATCAGAAAACAAATTAAAAAAATGACAGGAGTAAGTTCATATCAATAATAGCATTGAATGTAAATGAACTAAACTCTCCAAACAAAAGACATAAACTGTCTAAATGGATGAAAAAACAAGACTCTTTGATCTGTTGCCTGCAAAAAACACATATCACCTGTAAACCCACACATAGACTAAAAGTTTAAAAATAGAAAAAGACATTCCACATTGATGGAAATCAAAAAAAGAGAAAGAGTCACTATACTTATAATAGATTTTAACATAAAAACTCTAAGAAGAGGAATCAATGTAGGAGGCAGTTCCAAAATGTCTGAATAGGAACAGCTCTGGTCTGCAGTTCCCAGTGTGATCGACGCAGAAAATGGGTGATTCCTGCATTTCTAACTGAGGTACCTAGTTCATCATCCCATGGAGGGCAAGTCAAAGCAGGGTGGGGTGTCACCTCACCTGGGAAGTGAAAGAGGTTGGGGGATTTCACTTTCCCAGCCAAGGGAAGCCGAGACAGACTGTATCTAGAAAAATGGGAAGCTCCCACCAAAATACCGTGCTTTTCCCACAGTCTTAACAACCAGCAGACCAGAGGATTCTCTCCTGCACCTGGCTCAGGGTGTCCCACACCCACAGAGCCTTGCTCACTGCTAGCACAGCAGTCTGAGATCAACCTGCAAAGCAGCAGCCTGGTGGGGGTTGTGGGGTGTTCCTGCCATTGCTGAGGCTTGAGTAGTTAAACAAAGCTGCTGAGAAGCTCAAACTGGGCAGAGCACACCACAGCTCAGCGAGGCCTACTGCCTCTATAGACTCCACCTCGATGGGCAGGGCATAGCTGAACAAAAGGCAGCAGAAACTTCTGCAGACTTAAACGTCCCTGTCTAACAGCTCTGAAGAGAGCAGTCGTTCTCCCAGCATGGCGTTTAAGCACTGAGAATGGATGGAGTGCCTCCTCAAGCGAGTCCCTGAGGACTAATGTAGCTTAACTGGGAGAAAACTCCCAGTAGGGGCCGAATGACACCTCATCCTGGTGGGTGCCCCTCTAGGAGGAAGCTGCCAGAGGAAGAATCAGGCAGCAATATTTGCTGTTCTACAGTCTTCTCTGGTAATACCCAGGCAGAGTCTGGACTGGACCTCCAGCAAACTCCCACAGATCTACAGTTGAGGGACCTGACTGTTACAAGGAAAACTAACAAACAGAAATGAATAGCATCAACATCAACAAAAAGACATCCACACCAAAACAACATCTGTAGGTCACCATGAAAGACCAAAAGTAGATAAAACCACAAAGATGAGAAGAAACCAGAGCAGAAAAGCTGAAAATTCTAAAAACCAGAGTGCCTCTTCTCCTCCAAAGGATTGCAGTTCCTCATCAGCAATGGAACAAAGCTGGATGGAGAATGAACTTGACAAGTTGAGAGAAGTAGGCTTCAGGAAGTTAGTAATAACAAACTTCTCTGAGCTAAAGGAGCATGCTCTAACCCATCACGAGGAAGCTAAAAACCTTGAAAAAACATTAGATGAACTGCTAACTAGAAAACACAATGTAGAGAAGACCTTAAATGACCTGACGGAGCTGAAAACCATGGCACGAGAACTTCATGACACATGCACAAGCTTCAATAGCTGATTCAATCAAGTGGAAGAAAAGATATCAGTCATTGAAGATCAAACTAATGAAATAAAGTGAAAAAATAAGATTAGAGAAAAAACAGTAAAAAGAAATGAACAAAGCCTCCAAGAAATAAGGGGCTATGTGAAAAGACAAAATATACGTTTGATTGGTGTACCTGAGAGTGATGGGGAAAATGGAACCAAGTTTGAAAACACACTTTGGGATATTATCCAAGATAACTTCCCTAACCTAGCAAGGCGGGCCAACATTCAAATTCGAGAAATACAGAGAACACAACAAAATGACTCCTCGAGAAGAGCAACACCAAGACACATAATCATCAGATTCACCAAGATTGAAATGAAGGAAAAAATGTCAAGGGCAGCCAGAGATAAAGGTCAGGTGACCCACAAAGGGAAGTCCATCAGACTAACAGTGGATCTCTCTGCAGAAACACTATAAGCCAGAAGAGAGTGAGGGCCAATATTCAACATTCTTAAAGAAAAGAATTTTCAACTCTTAATTTCATATCCAGCCAAACTAAGCTTCGTAAGTGAAGGGAAAATACAATCCCTTACAGACGAGCAAATGCTGAGAGATTTTGTCACCACCAGGCCTGCCTTACAAGAGCTACTGAAAGAAGCACTAAACAAGGAAAGAAACAACCAGTACCAACCCACTGCAAAAACAGGCCAAATTGCAAACACTATCGATGCTATGAAGGAACTGCATCAATTAACGGGCAAAATAACCAGCTAACATCTTAATTACAGGATCATAGTCACACATAAGAGTATTCACCATAAATGCAAATGGGCAAAATGCCCCAATTAAAAGATACAGACTGGCAAATTGGATAAAGAGTCAAGACCCATCAGTGTGCTGTATTCAGGAGTCCCATTTCACGTACAGAGACACACATGGGCTCAAAATAAAGGGATGGAGGAAGATCTACAAAGGAAATGGAAAGCAAAAAAAAGCAGGGGTTGCAATCCTCATCTCCGATAAAACAGAACCAACAAAGATCAAAAGAGACAAGACCAGTACATAACGGTAAAGATATCAATTCAACAAGAAGAACTAACTATCTTAAATGTAAAGGCACCCAATCCAGGAGCACCCAGATTCATTAAGCAAGTCCTTAGAGACCTACAAAGAGACTTAGTCTGGCATACAATAATGATGGGAGATTTAATACCCCACTGTCAATATTAGACAGGTCAATGAGATAGAAGGTTAACAAACATATCCAGAACTTTAACTCAGCTCTGCACAAGCGATCCTAATAGACATCTACAGAATGCTCCACTCCAAGGCAAAAGATTATAAATCCTTCTCAGCACCATATCGCACTTATTCTAAAATTGATCACATAATTTGAAGTGAAGCACTCCTCAGCAAATGTAAAAGAATAGAAATCACAACAAACTGACTCTCAGACCACAGTGCAATCAAATTAGAACTCAAGATTAAGAAACTCACTCAAAACCACACAACTACATGGAAACTGAACAACCTGCTCCTGAGTGAGTACTGGGTAAATAATAAAATGAAGGCAGAGAAAAAGATGTTCTTTGACACCAATGAGAACAAAGACGCAACGTACCAGAATCTCTGGGGCACATTTAAAGCAGTGTGTAGAGGGAAATTTATAGCACTAAATGCCCACAAGAGAAAGCAGGAAAGATCTAAAACTGACACTCTAACATTACACTTAAAAGAACCAGAGAAGCAAGAGCAAACAAATTCAAAAGCTAGCAGAAGGCAAGAAATAACTAAGATCAGAGCAGAACTGAAGGAGATAGAGACACACAAAAAAACCCTCAAAAAATCAATGAATCCAGGAGCTGGTTTTTTGAAAAGATCAATAAAATTGATAGACCACTAACAAGACTAATAAAAAAGTAAAAAGAGAAGAATCAAATAGATGCAATAAAGATGGTAAAGAGGTTACCACCACTAATCCCACAATAAACTAGAAAATCTAGAAGAAATGTATAAATTCCTGGACACCTACACCCTCCCAAGAATAAACCAGGAAGAAGTTGAATCTCTGAATAAACCAATAATAGGCTCTGAAATTGAGGCAATAATTAATAACCTACCAACTAAAATTGTCCATGACCAGATGGATTCACAGCTGAATTCTACCAGAGGTGCAAAGAGGAGCTGATACTATTCCTTCTGAAACTATTCCAATCAATAGAAAAAGATGGATTCCTCCCTAACTCATTTTATGAGGCCAGCATCATCCTAATACCAAAGCCTTGCAGAGATTTAAAAAAAAAAAAAAAAAAGAATTTTAAACAAATATCCCTGATTAACATCAATGGGAAAATCCTCAATAAAATACTAGCAAACCAAATCCAGCAGCACATCAAAAATATTATCTACCATGATCAAGTCAGCTTCATCCCTGGGATGCAAGGCTGGCTCAACATACACAAATCAATAAACGTAATCCATCACATAAACAGAACCAACAACAAAATCCACATGATTATCTCAGTAGATGCAGAAAAGGCCTTTGACAAAATTCAACATCCCTTCATGCTAAAAACTCTCAATAAACTAGGTATTGATGGAACGTATCTCAAAATAATAAGAGCTATTTATCACAAACCCACAGCCAATATAATACTGAATGTGCAAAAACTGGAAGCATTCCCATTGAAAATCGGCACAACACAAGGATGTCCTCTCTCACCACTCCTATTCAACATAGTGTTGGAAGTTCTGGACAGGGCAATCAAGCAAGAGAAAGAAATAAAGGATATTCAATTAGGAAAAGTAGAAGTCAAATGGTCCCTGTTTGGAGATGACATGATTCTATATTTAGAAAACCCCACCTCTCCAAATCTCCTTAAGCTGATAAGCATTCTCCTTGAAACCTCGCACAAGACAGGGATGCCCTCTCTCACCACTCCTATTCAACGTAGTGTTGGAAGTTCTGGCCAGGGCAATCAGGCAGGAGAAAGAAATAAAGGGTATTCAATTAGGAAAAGAAGAAGTCAAATTGTCCCTGTTTGCAGATGACATAATTGTATATTTAGAAAGCCCCATCATCTCAGCCCAAAATCTCCTTAAGCTGATAAGCAACATCAACAAAGTATCAGGATGCAAAATCAATGTGCAAAAATCACATGCATTCCTATACACCAATAACAGACAAGCAGAGAACCAAATCATGAGTGAACTCCCATTCACAATTGCTTCAAAGAGAATAAAATACCTAGGAATCCAACTTACAAGGGATGTGAAGGACCTTTTCAAGGAGAATTACAAACCACTGCTCCGTGAAATATAAAAGGACACAAACAAATGGAAGAACATTCCATGCTCATGGATGGGAAGAATCAATATCATGAAAATGGCCATACTGCCCAAAGTAATTTATAGATTCAATGGCATCCCCATCAAGCCACCAATGACTTTCTTCCCAGAATTGGGAAAAACTACTTTAAAGTTCATATGGAACCAAAAAAGAGCCCGCGTTGCCAAGACAATCCTAAGCAAAAAGAACAAAGCTGGAGGCATCACACTGCCTGACTTCAAACTATACTATGAGACTCCAGTAACCAAAACAGCATGGTACTGCTACCAAAACAGAGATATAAACCAATGGATCAGAACAGAGTCCTCAGAAATAATACCACACATCTGCAAGCATCTGATCTTTGACAAAGCTGAGAGAAACAAGAAATGGGGAAAGGATTCCCTATTTAACAAATGTTGCTGGGAAAACTGGCTAGCCATATGTAGAAAGCTGAAACTGGATCCCTTCCTTACACCTTATACAAAAATTAATTCAAGATGGAGTGAAGACTTAAATGTTAGACCTAACATCATAAAAACCCTTGGAGAAAACCTATGCAATACCATTCAGGACAAAGGCATGGGCAAAGCCTTCCTGACTAAAACACCAAAAGTGATAGCAACAAAAGCCAAAATAGACAGATGGGATCTAATTAAACTAAGCAGCTTCTGCATGGCAAAAGAAACTACCATCAGAGTGAACAGGCAATCTATAGAATGGGAGAAAAATTTTGCAACCTATCCATCCAACAAAGGGCTAATATCCAGAATCTACAAAAAACTTAAGCAAATTTACAAGAAAACAACAACCCCATCAAAAAGTGGGTAAAGGATATGAACAGACACTTCTTAAAAGAAGACATTTATGCAGCCAACATTAAAAAATGCTCATCATCACTGGCCATCAGAGAAATGCAAATCCAAACCACAATGAAATACCATCTCACGCCAGTTAGAATGGCAATCATTAAAAAGTCAGGAAACAAGAGATGCTGGAGAGGATGCGGAGAAATAGGAACGCTTTTACACTGTTAGTGGAAGTGTAAATTAGTTCAACCACTGTGGAAGACAGTGTGGCAATTCCTCAAGGATCTATAACTAGAAATACCACTTTACCCTACAATCCCATTATTGGGTATATACCCAAAGGATTATAAATCATATTACTATAAAGACACATACACACCTACGTTTATTGCAGCACTATTCCCAATAGCAAAGCCTTGGAATTAACCCAAATATCCATCAATGATAGACTGGATTAAGAAAATTTGGCACATATACACCATGGAATACTATGCAGTCATTAAAAACGATGAGATCATGCCCGTTGTAGGGACATGGATGAAGCTGGAAACCATCATTCTCAGCAAAGTGTCACAAAGACAGAAAACAAAACACTGCATGTTCTTACTCATAAGTGGAATTGAATGATGAGCACACATGGACACAGGGCCGGGAACATCACACACTGGGATCTGTCAGGGGGTGGGGAGCTGGGGGAAGGATAGCATTAGGAGAAATACCTGATGTAAATGATGGGTGCAGCAAACCAAGATGGCACTTGTATAACTATGTTACAAAACTGCACGTTGTGCACAATGTACCCTAGAACTTAAAATATAATAATAAAAAAACTATAAGAAGAAATAAAGAAGGTCACTATATAATGACAAAGGGGTCAATGCATCAACAGAATGTAGCAATTTTAAATATATATGCACCAACGCTGGAGCTCGCAGATGTAAAAGGTAATATTAGTAAAGCTAAAGATAGACATAGGCCCTAATACAATAACAATTGGAGACTTCAACACACCACTTTCCTTTTATCATTAGACAGATCATCCAGACAGAAAATCAACAAATATCAAACTTAATCTGCACTATAGGTCAAATTAATATTTACAGAGAATTTTATTCAATGGCTGCAGAATACACATGTTTTTCCTCAGCACATAAATTATTCTCAAGAATAGTCCATATGTTAGGCGACAAAAAAAGCTTTGAAACTTTCAACAATTTTGAAATATATCAAGCATCTTCTCTGACCATAATAAAATAAAACTAGAAGTTAATAACAAGAGGCATTTTAGAAAGTATACATATACATAGAAATTAAACAATATGCTCCTGAATGACCAGTGGGATAATAAAGAAATTTTTTAAAATATAAAATGTATTGAAACAATTGATAATTGAAAAATAACATACCAAAATTCATAGGCTACAGCAAAAACAGTACTAAGAGGGAAGTTATAGCTATAAGTGCCTACATTAAAAAAAGAAAACCTTGAAATATACATTCTAATGATGCGTCTTAAATAACTAGAAAAGCAAGAGCAAACCAACAAAATTAGCAGAAGAATATAAATAGTAATAAATAGAGCAGAAATAAATAAAATTAAAATTAATAGTTAATAAAACAAATAGTTGGTCTTTGGAAATTTAAAGAAAATCGACAAACCTTTAGCTAGACTAAGAAAAAAAAGAGAGAAGTTGCAAATAAATAAAATGAAAAAGGAGACATTACTATTGATTTTTTGGAAATTCAAATGATAATTAGTGGCTATTATGAGCAACTATATGCCAATAAATTGGAAAACCTACAGAAAAAGAGATAAATTCCTAGACACATATAACTTACCAAGATCGAACCAGGAAGAAGTACAAAACCTGAACAAACCAATAACAATTAACAAAATTGAAGCTGTAATAAAGTTTCTCAGTAGAGAAAATCCTGAGACCTGATAGCATCACTACTGAATTCCACCAAACATTTAATGAACTAATACTAATTTTACTCAATTCTACTCAAACTAATACCAATTATCCTCTATTCTGAAAGATAGAGATGCAGGAAATACTTCTAAATTTATTCTATGAACTCAGTATTTCCCTGATACCAAAACTATGCAAAGAAATCTCAACTACAAAACAAAACAAAACAAACAAACAAAAAAAACACTACAGGCCAATATCTATGGATATTGATACAAAACTTCTCAACAAAATACTAATAAACTGATTTATGCAACATGTTAGAAATAACATTCATCATGACCAAGTGAGATTAGGATGCAAGTATAGTTCAACATACATAAATCAATTAATGTGATACATTATATCAACAGAATAAAGGATAAAAATCATGTAATTATTTCAATTGATGCTGAAAAAGCACTTGACAAAATTCAACATCCCTTTATCATAAAAAAACTCAAAACTTTGAGTATATAAGGAACATAACATAATAAAAGCCATACATGACAGACCCACAGATAGTATCATACTGAATGGGGAAAATCTGTGAGCTTTTCCTTTAAGATCTGGAACACAACAAGGATGTGTACTGCCACCACTGTTATTCAATGTAGTACTGGAATTCCTAGCTAGAGCAATCAGAAAAGAGAAATATATAAAGGGCATCCACATTGGAAAGGAAGAACTCAAATTATTTTTGTTTGTACATGATATGATCTTATATTTGAAAAAAACTAAAGACTCCTCAAGAAAACTATTAGATCTGATAAATTAATTTAGTAAAGTTGCAGGATATAAGCTCAACATACAAAAATCTGTAACATTTCTATATGACAACAGTGAACGATCTGAAAAAGTAAAAAAAAAAAAAAAAGTAATTACATTTACAATAGCCACACATAAAATTAAATACCGAGGAATTAAGCAAAGAAGTGAAAGATCTCTGTAATAAAAACTATAAGATACTGATGAAAGAAATTGAGAGACCAACAAAAACTAAAAAAAACCATGTTCATGGATTGGAAGAATCAATAATTTTTAAATGTCCATATGACTTAAATCAATCTACAGATTCTTTAAAATACCAATGACATTACTCATAGAAATAGAAAAAAGTCCTAAAACTTATATGGAACCACAAAAGACTCAGAATAACCAAAGCTATCCTAAGCAAAAAGAAAGAAAATGGGGGAAAAAATCACATTACCTGACTTCAAATTATACTACAGAGTTATAGTAATCAAAACAGTATGATCCTGGCATAAAAACAGATTCAAAGGCCAATGGAACAGAATAAAGAACCCAGAAGCAAATTCACACACCTACAATGAATTCATTTTCAACAAAGGCACCAAGAACATACACTGTGAAAAAGACAGTCTCTTCAATAAATGGTGTTGGGAAAACTGGATATTCATATGCAGAAGAATGAAGCTAGACCCCTATCTCTCACCATATACAAAAATGAAATCAAAATGGTTTAAAGACTTTAGGACCTCAAACTATGAAATTACTACAAGATAGCATTGGAGAAAATTTTCACATTTGTCAGGGTAAAAATTTCTTAAGCAATACCCCAAAAGCACAAGTAAACAAAACAAAAAATGTACAAATTGGATCACCATCAAGTTATAAAGCTTCTACACAGCAAGGAATACAGTCAACAAAGTGAATAGACACTTGAAATAATGAGAGAAAATATTTGTAAACTACCCATCTGACAAGATATTAATAACCAGAATATATAAGGAGCTTAAACAGCCCTATTGGAAAAAAATATAATAATCCTATCAAAAAATGGGTTAAAGATTTGAATAGACATTTCTCAAAAGAAGGCGTGCAAATGGTAAATAGACATATGAAAGCGTGCTCAATGTCATTGATCATCAGAGTAATGCAAATCAAACTACAATGAGATACCATTTTAGCTGGTGTTACACCAGTTAAAATGGCTTATATTCAAAACACAAGCAATAACAAATGCTGGTGAGAATGCGAAAAAAAGAGAACCCCTGTACCCTAATGGTGGAAATATCAATTAATACAATCACTCTGGAGAACAGCTTGGAGGCTCTTCAAAACAGTAAATACTGAGTTACCATATGATCTAGCAATTCCACTACCTGGTATATACCCAAAAGAAACGAAATTAGTATATTGAAGAGATATCTGCACTCCTATGTTTGTTGTAGCACTGTTTACAATAGGTAATATTTTGAAGCAACATAAGTGTTCATCAACAGATTAATCGATAAAGAAAATATGGTATGTGTACACAATGGAGCACTATTTAGCCATAAAAAGAATGGAATCAATTTATTTGCAACAGCATGGATGGAACTGGAGATCATTTTGTTAAGTGAAATAATCCAGGCCCAGAAAGACACACCACATGTTCTCACTTATCTGTGGGACCTAAGACTCAAAACCACTGAACTCATGGACATAGATAATAGAAGGATGGTGACCAGAGGCTCAGAAATATAGTGGGAGGCCAAAGTGGGGAAGGCCAGGATAGTTAATGGGTACAAAAAAACAGTTTTAAAAAAAATAAGACCTACTATTTGATAGCACAACCAGGTGACTGTAGTCAATAATAGTTGTACATTTTAAAATAAAGAGTGTAATTGAATTGTTTGTAACTCAATGGATAAATACTTGAGAGGATGGATACCCCATTTTCTGTGATGTGCTTATTTCACATTGCATGCCTATACCAAAATATCTCATATACCCCATAAATTTATACACCTACTATGTACTCACAACAATTAAAAATAAATGAATAAAAGGAAAATATGGTACATATACACCATGGAATGCTATACAGCCAAAAAAAAAAAAAAAAAAATGAGATCATGTCTGACAGGGTTTGGCTGTGTTCTCACCCAAATTTTATCTTGAATTCTAGTTCCCATAATCCGCATGTATCCTGGGAGAGACCTGATGGGAGGTAATTGAATCATGGGAGTGGTAACCCCCCTACTACTGTTCTTGCGATAGTGAGTTCACATGAGATCTGATTGTTTTATAAAGGACTTTTGCTCCTTTGCTCAGCACTCATTTTCCTTCCTGTTACCATGTGAAAAAGGATGTGTTCACTTTCCCTGCCCCAGTGATTGTAAGTTTCCTGAGGCCTTCCCTGCCATGCTGAACTGTGACTTAATTAAACCTCTTTCCTTTATAAATTATCCAGTCTTGGGTATGTCTTTATGAGCAGTGTGAGAACAGATTAATACAATGTCTTTTGCAGCAACATGGATGGAACTAGAGGTTATTGTCCTAAGGGAACTATAATGCAGGGACATAAAACCAAATACTGCATGTTCTCATTTATAAGTGGTAGCTAAACTTTGAATACACATGGATACATGTGTGCTTGAAGGTGGAAGATGGGAGGATGGAAAGCCTTGAAAAACTATCAGGTACTATGTTTATTATCCCAGTGATGAAATAATGTGTATACCACCTGTTACACTCAATTTACCTATATAAAAAACCTGCACATGTACCCCTTAATCTAAAAGTTAAAAAAAAGGGAGAGAGAAAGTGGTGATGGTTGTACAGTTACATACATATACTAAAACCCATCAATCTTATAGTTTAAGAGGGTAAATTTGATGATATGTAAATTATATTTCTATAGAAAACTTATATGAACATTCGAATCAGTCCTGAAAAGCCACATACTGTAGAATTCCATTTATGCAAAATTTCCAGAATAAACAAATCTATAAAGGCAAAATGTTAATTAGTGATTGCCAAGTTCTGGGCTTGTGGGGAGGGTCTCAGGAAGACATAGTAAGAATTTGATACAGTGTTTCATTTTGGGTTGATGAACATATTCTCAAACTGATAGTGGTGGTCACAGAACTCTGTGAGTATACAAAAAATTAACTAATGTTACACATTGAAAAGGTGAACTTTATGGTATGTGAATTATATATCAATAAAATGTTATTTGAAAAAATATTTCTCTTAGTTTATCCAATTTGCTGTATAATTATTCATAGTGGTATGTAATGACCCTTTGTATTTCTGTGGTATCAATTGCAATGTGTTCTCTTTCATTTATAATTTTATTTACAACCTACCAGGCTTGCATCATGAAGAAACAGGCAATCAGTACAGAACAATAATGACTAAAGAGATTGAATCTGTTCAAATACCTCCCAAAAAAGAAAAGCCCAGGACCAAGTGGCTTTATTGGTGAATTCTACCAAATATTTAAAGAAGAATTAATGCCCATGCTTCTCAAACTCTTCCAAAAACCTGAAGAGGAGGGAACGCTTCCAAACTTTTTTTACTAGGCCAGTATTACCCTGAAATCGAAGCCAGACAAGGGCATTACGAAGCAACCCTACTTCTGGGTACATGTCCAAAGGAATGGCAATTAGGATGTTGAAGAGATGTCTACACTCCCATGTTTATTGCAGGATCAACCAAAGTGTCCATCAACAGATGAATGGATTTTTAAAATATGGTATATATACACAATGGAATACTATCCAACTTTAATAAAGAATGAAATCCTGCTATCTGTAACAGCATGAATGAACTTGGAAGATATTATGTTGGGTGAAATAAATCAGACACAGGAAGACAAATATTGTATAATCTCACTTACATGTGGAATCTAAAAAAGTTGAATTCATAGAAGCAGACAGTAGAGTGGTGGTTGGCAGGAGCTGGATATGGTGGGAGTGTGGTGAAATGGGGAGATGTTAGTCACAGTATATAATGCTTCAGTTAGATGGAAAGAATACGTTCTGGAGATCTATTGCACAGCAAGCTTTCTATAGTTAAAAATAACATGACATACTTGAAAATTTCTGAGATAATAGATCTTAAATGTTCTCACCAAAAATATAAGTATGTGAGTTGATGAATATGTTAATTACCTTGATTTACTCATTTCACTATATATACAACACATATACAGCACATAATATCACATTGTACACCATAAGTATACATATTTTTGTCAATTATACCTTAATAAAGCTGGAAAAAAATAAAAATAAAATGAAGTAAAAGCACATATATACACACACAAATAAAGGCAGAATGGATCACTCTGCCAGGCTGAACATAGTCCATTTTGATGTGCCAAAATACCTTAATTGTCCAGGAGTGAGCTGGAGGCTTTCTGCCAAAACCTGGATGCCACCCTCAGTGGTAGAGAATCCTAAAGGAAGGCTCAGGAAAATGGAAACCCAAGGGGCCCAAAAGAACAACTAGGAGCTTTCCCCATTCAGAATGACCTAAATCCACCCACATTACACACCTACAGGGATGCTCAAGTCCTGGGAAGATAAGAACATAGTATATTACATGTTAAGAGTTGAGCCTACTTTAATGAGTCCTGGATTTTAAGCTGAGTAGACTCCGGCTTCCAGCTGACCCTGGGATCTGGATAGCCACATACACTTTTCTGCATATTTGTAATACTTATAATAGCTTTCATTAAAATCTGTGTGCTTCTTGCCCCAGAAGTTAACTCTCAAGCTGCCCTGCTTCTTTATTCTGTCTCTCATTCTCTCTCTCTCCGCCCCCCCGCTCTGTCTTTTCTAGCAATAAAAACCCATGTTAAAAAAAAATCCCACATGATTAAAACATCAACAAATATAAAAAGGTATAAAGCAAAAAGTCTGATTCCCACCCCTGCTTTATCTGCTTCTTTTCTTCCCCATACCCCACTTGCACAATTAGCCACTCTTATTAATTTTCTTCTGTGGCCTTTCAGAGAGCTTTTACTTATGGAAATATAACCAAATATAACCAATACAAATATGTGTTGTTATTTTCTCTATTTCTTAAACAAATGTAACATATTGTTTGTCCTCTGTTTTCCCTTAATAATATATCTTGCTGATCTTTCGTATAATTACAGAGAATGTCTTCATATTTTTTCTGTAGTTTCATAATATTTATTTGTATGATCATACTAATTATAGTATAGTATGTATATATAGCATTTAACCAAATTTTTATTGATGAACTAAGGTTGTTTTCAGTCTCTTGCTATTAGAAGCAAATTTTACATTCGTTACAATGGATAACCTCATACATGCATCATTTCATACTTGTGCAAATGTATATGTAAAATAAATTCCCAAAAATGGCATTGCTGGATCAAATGATAATGTATATGTAAGGCCTTCTGAATCTTCCCTTCTGATTTATCAGCCGTAACTCTACCACTTATCTGCCAGCCTAGAATTTTGTCTTGGTTAATCATGCCCTCATGCTTAGTTATAGCCATGCCTACCAACCATTCTTCTACCTCTCCAGTTACTCCTTTGTCTAAATCCAGATTTTGTCAAATTCTTGAGGCTTGCTGGACTCCAGTTCTATTTAATTCACACCTGTAAAATTATTATCTAAGTGTTTTATGTATTGGAAGACAGAGGAAACTTTCAATCTATCACTACATGAATACAAACTTGTTCTGGTTTAGATCCTCTGCTATCTCAGACCCATCGGCCCACCTAAAATATAGTGCTGGTTGAGAATTACAGCCATCAGTGTAATATCCAAATCATGATCATTCAAGTTGGGTAGGCTTACTGGTTGTCATTGAGAAATACTAGCTAATTTTGAAGGGCATATCTGTGGTATAATAGGAAAAAAGCATGATCTTTACAGGCAGTACTAAGTTTGGGCTGTAGCTCCACCACACTGGGAAGGTAATCTTGAAAGACTCACGGCATCTATAGACCTTGAACTTTAGACCATCTGAAAAGCAGGGATCCTAGTATCTACCTTCCATAGATGGTAAATATTAGGTGTGCTTGTATATGTAAAGTGCTTAGCACTGTATTTGGCAAATACTTGGTGCTCAGTAAATGCAGGTGAGTCTATCAAGGTTTGGGGATCCAGATCCAAAATTACATATTGTAACTTCCACTTGCATTAAAAATCCTCATTCTCAGATGACAGTCCCTTTGCAGAAAGGAATCATAGGTTCTGACAAGAAAAAAAAAACAAAAAACAAAAAAAAAACTAGCAATTTGATTGAATGTAATGTTGTTGACAGTGACTACAGCTGCTTCCTGGGCTGAGTAGACTAATACTCTTCCTCCTGCACTTTGTCTTTCTGAAATACGGCCAGCAGACACAATACCCCTTAAAAGAGCTGTCAAGTAATTGTGTTAATTGAATTAATGTTTTAATACAAATCCATACGGGTTTCTACAAGGGAATACACATGCACCTACGTGAACTTAGATCATTTGGTTTTACAGAATTATTGATCTTCATTAGGGCAGGAAAGCATGAATTTTGGTTCCGACATTTGGGGAAGAAATCATCAGGATATTAACGTAGCTGGCTGACTCACAACTTAAGGATGGGAATCCTTTGTAATTTTTTATTTTTATTTTTATTTTTAGAGACAGGGTGTCACCCCATCACCCAGGCTGGAGTGCAGGGGCATGATCATGGATCACTGCAGCCTTGAACTCCCAGGCTCAAGCTATCCTCCCACCTCAGCCTCCAAGTAGCTGGAACAACAGGTGAATGACACTATACTCATCTACTTTTTAAATTTTTTTGTAGAGATGGGGGTCTCACTATGTTGCCCAGGTTGGTCTCAAACTCCTGGGCTCAAACAATCTTCCCACATCAGCCTCCCAAAGTGTTGGGATCACAGGCGTGAGCCACCATGCTTGGCCAAGGATGGGGATCTTGAATTGGTGACAGATCTCAGCAATGCCTTAGCTTCTACTCATGAAATAATATTGCCTGCTGATACATGTGCCACCTCTGCTGTAGGTCTACATTAAATAGTTGATTCTGTACTGGTCTGACACCTCCAAGAGTATTTGTTCAGTTTTAGGATTTGCAACTCAATGAGGTAGAAAATGTGGGGCAGAGGGCAGAGCAACATGGCCAAATAGGAACAGCTCCAGTCTCCAACTCCCAGCGCGAGCGACACAAAAGACCGGTAATTTCTGCATTTTCAACTGAGGTACTGAGTTCATCTCACTAGGGAGTGCCGGACAATCGTTGCTGGTCAGCTGCTGCAGCCCGACCAGCCAGAGCTGAAGCAGGGCGAGGCATCGCCTCACCTGGGAAGTGCAAGAGGAAAGGGAATCCCTTTTCCTAGCCAGGGGAACTGAGACACACAACACCTGGAAAATCGGGTAACTCCCACTCCAATACTGCGCTTTAAGCAAACAGGCACACCAGGAGATCATATCCCACACCTGGCCGGGAGGGTCCCACACCCACGGAGCCTCCCTCATTGCTAGCACAGCAGTCTGTGATCTCGCGGCAAGGCAGCAGCGAGGCTGGGGGAGGGGCACCCGCCATTGCTGAGGCTTAAGTAGGTAAACAAAGCCACTGGGAAGGTCGAACTGGGTGGAGCTCACAGCAGCTCAAGGAAACCTGCCTGTCTCTGTAGACTCCACCTCTGGGGACAGGGCACAGCTAAACAACAACAAAAGCAGCCGAAACCTCTGCAGACGCAAACGACTCTGTCTGACAGCTTTGAAGAGAGCAGTGGATCTCCCAACACGGAGGTTGAGATCTGAGAAGGGACAGACTGCCTGCTCAAGTGGGTCCCTGACCCCTGAGTAGCCTAACAGGGAGACATCTCCCACTAGGGGCAGTCTGACACCCCACACCTCACAGGGTGGAGTACACCCCTGAGAGGAAGCTTCCAAAGCAAGAATCAGACAGATACACTGGCTGTTCAGCAATATTCTATCTTCTGCAGCCTCTGCTGCTGACACCCAGGTAAACAGGGTCTGGAGTGGACCTCAAGCAATCTCCAACAGACCTACAGCTGAGGGTCCTGACTGTTAGAAGGAAAACTATCAAACAGGAAGGACACCTACACCAAAACCCCATCGGTACATCACCATCATCAAAGACCAGAGGCAGATAAAACCACAAAGATGGAGAAAAAGCAGGGCAGAAAAGCTGGAAATTCAAAAAATAAGAACGCATTTCCTCCGGCAAAGGAGCGCAGCTCATCGCCAGCAACAGATCAAAGCTGGACGGAGAATGACTTTGACGAGATGAGAGAAGAAGGCTTCAGTCCATCAAACTTCTCAGAGCTAAAGGAGGAATTATGTACCCAGCAAAAAGAAACTAAAAATCTTGAAAAAAAAGTGGAAGAATTGGAAGAATTGATTTGGCTAGAGTAATTAATGAAGAGAAGGTCATAAATGAAAAGAAAGAGATGAAAACCATGACACGAGAAATACGTGACAAATGCACAAGCTTCAGTAACCGACTCGATCAACTGGAAGAAAGAGTATCAGCGATTGAGGATCAAATGAACGAAATGAAGCGAGAAGAGAAACCAAAAGAAAAAAGAAGAAAAAGAAATGAACAAAGCCTGCAAGAAGTATGGGATTATGTAAAAAGACCAAATCTACGTCTGATTGGGGTGCCTGAAAGTGAGGGGGAAAATGGAACCAAGTTGGAAACACTCTTCAGAATATCATCCAGGAGAACTTCCCCAACCTAGTAGGGCAGGCCAACATTCAAATACAGGAAATACAGAGAATGCCACAAAGATACTCCTCGAGAAGAGCAACTCCAAGACACATAATTGCCAGATTCACCAAAGTTGAAATGAAGGAAAAAATCTTAAGGGCAGCCAGAGAGAAAGGTCGGGTTACCCACAAAGGGAAGCCCATCAGACTAACAGCAGATCTCTCGGCAGAAACTCTACAAGCCAGAAGAGAGTGAGGGCCAATATTCAACATTCTTCAAGAAAAGAATTTTAAACCCAGAATTTCATATCCAGCCAAACTAAGTTTCATAAGTGAAGGAGAAATAAAATCCTTTACAGATAAGCAAATGCTTAGAGATTTTGTCACCACTAGGCCTGCCTTACAAGAGACCTTGAAGGAAGCACTAAACATGGAAAGGAACAACCGGTAGCAGCCATTGCAAAAACATGACAAAATGTAAAGACCATCGAGGCTAGGAAGAAACCGCATCAACTAATGAGCAAAATAAACAGTTAATATCATAATGGCAGGATCAAGTTCACACATAACAATATTAAACTTAAATGTAAATGGACTAAATGCTCCAATTAAAAGACACAGACTGGCAAACTGGATAAAGAGTCAAGACCCATCAGTCTGCTGTATTCAGGAGACCCATCTCACATGCAGAGACATACATAGGCTCAAAATAAAGGGATGGAGGAAGATTTATCAAGCAAATGGAGAACAAAAGAAAGCAGGGGTTGCAATACTAGTCTCTGATAAAACAGACTTTAAACCATCAAAGATCAAAAGAGACAAAGGAGGCCATTACATAATGGTAAAGGGATCAATTGAACAGGAAGAGCTAACTATCCTAAATATATATGCACCCAATACAGGAGCACCCAGATTCATCAAGCAAGTCCTTAGAGACTTACAAAAAGACTTAGACTCCCATACAATAATAATGGGAGACTTCAACACCCGACTGTCAACATTAGACAGATCAACGAGACAGAAAGTTAACAAGGATATCCAGGAATTGAACTCATCTCTGCACCAAGCAGACCTAATAGACATCTATAGAACTCTCCACCCCAAATCAACAGAATATACATTCTTCTCAGCACCACATCGCACTTATTCCAAAATCGACCACATAATTGGAAGTAAAGCACTCCTCAGCAAATGTACAAGAACGGAAATTATAACAAACTGTCTCTCAGACCACAGTGCAATCAAACTAGAACTCAGGACTAAGAAACTCAATCAAAACCACTCAACTACACAGAACCTGAACAACCTGCTCCTGAATGACTACTGGGTACATAACGAAATGAAGGCAGAAATAAAGATGTTCTTTGAAACCAATGAGAGCAAAGATACAACATACCAGAATCTCTGGGACACATTTAAAGCAGTGTGTAGAGGGAAATTTATAGCACTAAATGCCCACAAGAGAAAGCAGGAAAGTTCTAAAATTGACACTCTAACATCACAATGAAAAGAACTAGAGAAGCAAGAGCAAACACATTCCAAAGCTATCAGAAGGCAAGAAATAACTAAGATCAGAGCAGAACTGAAGGAGATAGAGACACAAAAAACCCTCCAAAAATCAATGAATCCAGGAGTTGGTTTTTTGAAAAGATCAACAAAATTACAGACTGCTAGCAAGACTAATAAAGAAGAAAAGAGAGAAGAATCAAATAGATGAAATAAAAAATGATAAAGGGGATATCACCACCGACCCCACAGAAATACAAACTACAATCAGAGAATACTATAAACACCTCTACACAAATAAACTGGAAAATCTAGAAGAAATGGATAATTTCCTGGACACTTACACTATCCCAAGACTAAACCAGGAAGAAGTTGAATCCCTGAATAGACCAATAGCAGGCTCTGAAATTGAGGCAATAATTAATAACCTACCAACGGAAAAAAGTCCAGGACCAGATGGATTCACAGCTGAATTCTATCAGAGGTACAAGGAGGAGCTGGTACCATTCCTTCTGAAACTATTCCAATCAGTAGAAAAAGAGGAAATCTTCCCTAACTCATTTTATGAGGCCAACATCATCCTGATACCAAAGCCTGGCAGAGACACAACAAAAAAAGAGAATTTTAGACCAATATCCCTGATGAACATCGATGCAAAGATCCTCAATAAAATACTGGCAAACCAGATTAGCAGCACATCAAAAAGCTTATCCACCATGATCAAGTGGGCTTCATCCCTGGGATGCAAGTCTGGTTCAACATTCGCAAATCAATAAACATAATCCAGCATATAAACAGAACCAAGACAAGAACCACATGATTATCTCAATAGATGCAGAAAAGGCTTTTGACAAAATTCAACAGCCCTTCATGCTAAAAACGCTCAATAAATTCGGTATTGATGGAACGTACCTCAAAATAATAAGAGCTATTTATGACAAACCCACAGCCAATATCATACTGAATGGGCAAAAACTGGAAAAATTCTCTTTGAAAACTGGCACAAGACAGGGATGCCCTCTCTCACCACTCCTATTCGACATAGTGTTGGAAGTTCTGGCTAGGGCAATCAGGCAAGAGAAAGAAATCAAGGGTATTCAGTTAGGAAAAGAAGAAGTCAAATTGTCCCTGTTTGCAGATGACATGATTGTATATTTAGAAAACCCCATTGTCTCAGCCCAAAATCTCCTTAAGCTGATAAGCAACTTCAGCAAAGTCTCAGGATACAAAATTAATGTGCAAACATCACAAGCATTCTTATACACCAGTAACAGACAAACAGAGAGCCAAATCAGGAATGAACTTCCATTCACAATTGCTTCAAAGAGAATCAAATACCTAGGAATCCAACTTACAAGGGATGTAAAGGACCTCTTCAAGGAGAACTACAAACCACTGCTCAGTGAAATCAAAGAGGACACAATGAAATGGAAGAACATACCATGCTCATGGATAGGAAGAATCAATATCGTGAAAATGGCCAGACTGCCCAAGGTAATTTATAGATTCAATGCCATCCCCATCAAGCTACCAATGAGTTTCTTCACAGAATTGGAAAAAACTGCTTTAAAGTTCATCTGGAACCAAAAAAGAGCCCGCATCTCCAAGACAATCCTAAGTCAAAAGAACAAAGCTGGAGGCATCACGCTACCTGACTTCAAACTATAATACAAGGCTCCAGTAACCAAAACAGCATGGTACTGGTACCAAAACAGAGATATAGACCAATGGAACAGAACAGAGTCCTCAGAAATAATACCATATATCTACAGCCATCTGATCTTTGTCAAACCGGAGAGAAACAAGAAATGGGGAAAGGATTCCCTATTTAATAAATGGTGCTGGGAAAATTGGCTAGCCATAAGTAGAAAGCTGAAACTGGATCCTTTCCTTACTCCTTATACGAAAATTAATTCAAGATGGATTAGAGACTTAAATGTTAGACCTAATACCATAAAAACCCTAGAGGAAAACCTAGGTAGTACCATTCAGGACATAGGCATGGGCAAAGACTTCATGTCTAAAACACCAAAAGCAACGGCAGCAAAAGCCAAAATTGACAAATGGGATCTCATTAAATTAAAGAGCTTCTGCACAGCAAAAGAAACTACCATCAGAGTGAACAGGCAACCTACAGAATGGGAGAAAATTTTTGCAATCTACTCATCTGACAAAGGGCTAATATCCAGAACCTACAAAGAACTCAAACAAATTTACAAGAAAAAAACAAACAACCCCATCAAAAAGTCCACAAAGGATATGAACAGACATTTCTCAAAAGAAGACATTCATACAGCCAACAGACACATGAAAAAATGCTCATCATCACTGGCCATCAGAGAAATGCAAATCAAAACCACAATGAGATACCATCTCACACCAGTTAGAATGGCGATCATTAAAATGTCAGGAAACAACAGGTGCTGGAGAGGATGTGGAGAAATAGGAACACTTTTACATTGTTGGTGGGATTGTAAACTAGTTCAACCATTATGGAAAACAGTATGGCGATTCCTCAAGGATCTAGAACTAGATGTACCATATGACCCAGCCATCCTATTACTGGGTATATACCCAAAGGATTATAAATCATGCTGCTATAAAGACACATGCACACGTATGTTTATTGCGGCACTATTCACAATAGCAAAGACTTGGAATCAACCCAAATGTCCATCAGTGACAGACTGGATTAAGAAAATGTGGCACATATACACCATGGAATACTATGCAGCCATAAAAAAGGATGAGTTTGTGTCCTTTGTAGGGACATGGATGCAGCCGGAAATCATCATTCTTAGCAAACTATCACAAGAACAGAAAACCAAACACCGCATGTTCTCACTCATAGGTGGGAACTGAACAATGAGATCACTTGGACTCGGGAAGGGGAACATCACACACCGGGGCCTATCATGGGGAGGGGGGAGGGGGAAGAGATTGCATTTGGAGTTATACCTGATGTAAATGACGAGTTGATGGGTGCTGACGAGTTGATGGGTGTAGCACAGCAACATGGCACAAGTATACATATGTAAGAAACCTGCACATTATGCACATGTACCCTAGAACTTAACGTATAATAATAATAAAAAAAAAAAAAAGAAAGAAAATGTGGGGCATGTCCAGAGGGTAGTGAGCAGGTTGGGGAGAGGGCTCTACGCCAAGCTCCATGAAGACTAATTGAAGAAACCAAGAGTATCTTGTCTGGAGTAGAAAAGACTCAGGGGAACAAGGTCTCTGTCTTTGAACCATTGATGTGCTCTCACCTGACAGAGGGTGCAGTCTGTGTAACTCAAGGGCCAGAGCTATAGGACCCATAGTTAGAAACATAGGGATATCGAGTTCTCAACAAAAGGAAGAATTTGCAGGGCTGACCATGAATGGAATGAGGGACCTTGTTGATGAGTTAGGGGAAATCTGATCACTGCGATCTGTAAAAAGGGGTAGAACAGCCAGTTAGATGAAATGCCATAGATGAATTCAAGCTTTAGGTTGGGAGCAATTAGCCACAAGTACTGTTTACCAGCCACTGGTCCTTAACTCACTGAGGCAGATTTTTACTTATTCAAGCTTGTTCCCTCTCTCACCCTTTTCAAGGTGAAAACCATTCAATCTCAAATATTTTGCTCCTCAATTTCTGTTCCTTATTCCTAGGATTCATAGTAGACCACTTACTGTTCTGAAGTCTAGTTTAGGCTTGGAAACCTTGAGCCACAGACTTTTAAGGTCCCTGTCAACACAAAGCCAAGCAAATTGGAGGACCATAGATATGTTGTCTGACCCTTTCATTTTACAGTTAGATTAAATGGAAGCTTAGAGAGAAAAGCAACACCTTCCAGTTTGGCTTGGGTATCCCCTAAGATTCATACCTTTTAATACAGTTTCTTTATTGGCCCTTCCTGATTTCTCATAGAAAAGTGCTTCTCAACCTTTAATGTGCATATAAATCGCCTAGGAATTCTGTTAAAATTCAGTTTCCGGTTCAGTAGATCTGAAGCAGTGTCTAAGATTTTATAGCCTTAACATCAATGCTGCTGGTTTTCTTTGCCCACATTTTAAATAGCAAGGCTCATAATGTTTTGCAGCCATGGATGCACATTAGAAACATCCTGGAAGCTTTTTAAAAAATTGATACTGTGCCCCAGCCCCTGAAATCCTGATTGACTTGATCTTCTTTGGAGTGTGAATGTTAGCATTTTTGTTTTTTTTAAGCTCCCCAGATGTTTCCAGTGTGCAGTTATGGTTGAAAATCATTGCTCTTGCTTCTTACTCTAGAGCAGCACTGTCCAATTGAACTTTTTCTGATGATGAAAAAGTTGGTTAATTTGCATTATCCAATATAGTTACCACTCATGTGGCTGTTAAGTACTAGAAATGTGACTATCAGCCAGGCACAGTGGCTCACACCTGTAATCCCAGCACTTTGAGAGGCCGAGGTGGGAGGATTGTTTAAGCCAAAGAGTTCATGACCAGCCTGAGTAACATAGTGAGGACACCATCTCTACAAAAAATAAAATAAAATTTAGCCAGGCCTGGTAATGTACACCTGTAGTTCCTGCTACTCAGAAGGCTGAGAGGAGGATGACTTGAGCCCAAAATGTTAAGGCTGAAGTGATTGGTGGTTGCTCTACTGCACTCCAGCCTTGGTAACAGAGTAAGACCCTGTCTCAAAACAACAACAACAACAAAAACCAGAAATGTGGCTAGTGAGATAGAGAAACAAAATTTCTAATTTTAATTTATTTAAATTTGAATTGCTACATGTAGCTAACAGCTATTGGATTAGACAGTACATCTCTAGACTTTAAAAAATAGCCATCCTCTAACTCAAGTATCTTGTCCTTACATTGTTTCCATACACTGTCCCCACTCATTTCTGTCTTTCGTAAAGCATATGTTAGCATCTTATATCTCAAAGCTATTGTGAGTAGCCTGGTTAGCACCTGGCCAGAAATACTTTGGCCCACAATAAAAAATAGGTATATCATTTAGGATTCTTCTGGTTGCATGTAAAAGGAAATCCTGTCCAAACCAATTTAAGAAATAAAATGATTTCACATAACTGAGAAGTCCAGAGATAGTGTTAGATTCAGGTGAGGCTTTATCTGGCAGCTCAACATTGTCTAAAAGGACTTGATTTCTTTCCTTCTCTCCACCCAGCTTGCCATGATGTTGGCTTCAAACTAAGGTTGAATCCCAAGATGGCTGACAATATCTACAAAGCCTACCTGATTCAATTTTTACAAAATTTTCTACAAAAAAAAGAAAGCATCATCATTCCAGTGTTCCCTTTATATTCCTGAGATTCATTCTGATTTGACCAGCTTGAATCACATAACCACCCATTAATCTCTGTGTATGGGGGATACAATTTATTGATTGCTCAATCCCTAGAGTTATGGATAGGCTAACCTCCTTGAATCCACATCACATAGATCCCCAAAAGAAATCAGAAAGGGGAGGTGACCAAGATGGTCAATTAAAGGCAGGTAAAAAACTGAAAGAGGCAAGTAAACTGTCAATCAAAACTGTCAATCAAAATATCCAGGTACTCCCATTAGGAACAATCAAGGAAACAACCCACACAGAATAGAGAAAAGCAAGGCAGGATGATGGCCCATTTGGGAGTGACACAGAGCCAAGAGAACCTCCCCTGCCCAGGGAAGTGGTGAATGTATGTGGGAACCTGGAAACCCATGCCTCTCCCATGCATTTTTGTAACCCTCAGGTCAGGAGATCACCTCATGAACCCAGGACCTTCAGTCTGACACACAGAGCTATGTGGAGGCTTGGCAGAGCAGCTGCTCAGACACACATAGAAACCCAAGAGCGTTAAATACTCAGGCTTTCTGTCTAAAGCAGCTGCAACTCCATTAAAGCAGGACGTTAGACTCTCATACATACTCCTAGGAAAGAGACTAAATCCACAGAGTCTGAGCAGCAAGAATCTTCAGGCCTCACTTCCATGGTGCCTCTCAGGATAAGATCCTCTGGCTTGGAATTCCAGCTGGACACCAGTAGTAGCATTATACCTCTCTGAGATGGGCCTCCCAAGGGGAGGTTTGGTCTGCTATTTTTCCTGTTTGGGCAACTTAGCTGTCCCAGCCTTTGAGTTTTGGAGAGTCCAAGCCAATCAAAGACAGAAAAAATCCCAGCACAGCTGCTTTACACAAACGTGGCCAGAATGCTTTTTAAAGTGGGTTCCTGATCCTGTTTCTTCTCACTGGGTGGGACCTCCCAACTAGGGTCTCCAGCCACACCTGACAGTGTTCTCTGGCCAACAGAGTTTTGAAACCTCCCTGAGATGAAGCTCTCTGAGAGAGGGTTAAGCCACCATCTTTGCTGTTTGGGTGACTTAGCCATTCCAGCTTTCAGGCTTTGGAGAGTCCAAGTCAAACAAGGCTAGAGGTGGTCCCCAAGAACAGCACAGCTGCTCTGTGAAAACTTGGTCAGGCTGCTTCTTAAAGCAGGTCCCCAATTCTTTTCATCTTTACTGGGCAAGACCACCCAACTGGGGTCTCCAGCCACCCCTGTCGATGTTCTCCGGCCAACATAGTTTTGAAACCTCCCTGGATCAGAGCTCCCAGAGGGAGTGCAAGGCTGTCATCTTTGCTGTTTGGACAATTTAGCCATTCCGACCTTCAGGTTTTGGAGAGTTTACACTGACTGGGGGCAAGAGTACTCCAGCACAGCACAGCTGTCCTACAAAAACATGGCCAAACTGCTTTTATAAGTGGGTCTCCAATCCCATTCCTCATCACTGGTGGAGCCTCCCAACCAGAATCTCCAGCTACCCCAAACAGTGTTCTCCAGCTGACAGAGGTTTCAGACCTCTTGGACAGAGCTCCCAGAGAGAGGGGCAGGCCACTATCTTTTCTATTTGGACGACCTAGCCATTCCAGCCTTTGGGCTTTGGTGTGTCCGAGGCGACCAGGAACTGAAACATACCTCTAGCACAGCGCAGTTGCTCTATGAGAATGTGGCCAGGCTGCTTTTTAAAGTAGGACCCAAACCCCATTTCTCCTCACTGGGTGAGACCTTCTAACCAGGATCTCCAGCCACCTCCTACAGGGCATTTGAGCAAGCAACAGGTCCATACTTTCCTGGGATGGAGTTCCCAGAGGGAGGGACAGGCTGCCATCTTTGCTGTTTCACACTCTTCACTGGTGATACCTCCAGGTACTGGAAAATCCAAGATGATTAGGAACCT
Source organism: Macaca mulatta (assembly GCF_049350105.2). Classification (NCBI taxonomy): domain Eukaryota; kingdom Metazoa; phylum Chordata; class Mammalia; order Primates; family Cercopithecidae; genus Macaca; species Macaca mulatta. The sequence continues at coordinate 70,840,760 of NC_133426.1, read as the reverse complement.
CCAGCATACAACAGCAGCATTATGGGAAAGCGGCCAGATTGTTATGTGGATGTACTTTCCCATATCTTCTCACTGGGCAGGTCCTCCAGGCCTGGGCCTCTACCCAGCCCCACCAGAGCTATTGAACCAGTGGCAGCAGCTCTGCAACTCTCTGGACAGAGCATCCAGGGGCAACTGAAAGCCTCTCTGCTACTGCCTCTGCAGTAGAACTGTCCTTGATTCCCGCAGACTAACGAAGGTGCCAAGAACTTAAATGCTTTACCCACATCTCTAAAAAGCTGCAGTCAACCCAAGGAGAGGAGGACAGTCCATCTTCTCTGGGTCCCATACACACCCCAGTGCTCATCACCAGACAAAGAACCCCTGGCTTGGGCCCACAGCACAAAGTCTCCATCCTGGGCTGATTGTCATGAGCAATTGATGACCTGTATCTCTCTGGGGTAGAACACTCACGAGACAAGCAACATGGTGGCACAGCAAGACAGCAGATATGGTTCCCAGAGGGTTTGGTGCTGGAGTGTCTGTAGTGGACCACAGCCAGGGACAGCCATCCCTTTAGGCTCTACTTGCTCCCGTAAGAGACATTAGCCCTAGCGGGACTCTTGGACCTGATCTCTCCAGGGTGGTCTTGCACATCAGACAAAGCTGGTTTTACCTGAGTACTCCTTCATTTGCTGGCCTCTCCCAGGGTCCCAGTCTGGCCACACCTGCTTACAGGGCAGTCTTGAGTGCCCTGAGCATCCACACCATAGCTTCTGTGCTGCCAGACCATACCTGAGCAGTGGAGAGCCCCAGCAAGGTGGCCCCTATGGTGACACACCAGTCCACATGTTTTCTCTTTATACTGCAGCTTACCTCAAGCCCATGGCAACTCCCCACATCACTTTGCTGGCACAAGTCTGCCTGGGTGGGTTTTGCTTTGCTTACTCTGCCAGCAGGTGGTACTGCAGTACACGTCTACATCCCTGCCAACCACCATTGCAGACAGCCTTGGTCAGCACCAAGCCAGAAAGCCCTGCCGCTGCCAGTGCCCTGCCCTTGCACTAACACTGCAGAGAGAACAGGGGATCCTCCCACAAAATGACCAATCACTCCTGCTTACAGGACACAGAGAAGGTACCCAGATATGTGCTAGCCAGCACACTGTCCTAAGCCAATACCACCTCAAGTGCAAAAGTGCACACAGTGTCCAACAGGGGCCCCCTGCACCCCCCGACCCAAGCTGCCTTGCCTCTACCACTGTGGTGAACATCCACAGGGAAATAGGCATCTTTGCATTTGCTAGTACTCTGCAGCAGCTGCCACACCTCGACCTTCACAGCGCAGTAAACTTTAAACCTCAAGGAGATAGAGAACAAAGTCAGGGCCCAATAAAAGACCCCCAGAGTTAGAGCATGCAATCATGGAATTGGGAGCTGAGCATTAGCCCCCTAAAAATCTCCCAGAAATGAAGACAGTTTGTTGAATCCACCTAATTCCACAATCAAACCCTGAAGGTCGTTGAGTAAGATTAAAGAAAAAGAAACATCAAAAACTCAGCAACCTCAAATATTGAAGTTAGATAAGTCCACAAAAATGAGAAAGAATCAGCACAGGAACACTGAAAACACAAAAAGCCAGAGTGACTTCTTTCCTCCAAGAGGATAGGTATGAAATTCATTGAGCTAGAGGAGTATGTTATAACCTAATGCAAGGAAGCTAAAAATCATGATTAAACACTGCAGGAGCTAATAGAAAAAATAGCCTGTATAGAGAAGAATGTAACTGACCTGACAGAGCTAAAAAACACACTACAAATATTTCATAAAGCAATCGTAAGTATTAATGGCAGAGTAGAACAAGCAGAGGAAAGAATCTAACTGCTTGAAGACTGCCTTTCCAAAATAAAACAGGCAGATAAGAATAGAGAAAAAATACAAATAAATAAACAAAAGCTCCACAAAATATGGAATTATGTAAAGAGATGTAATCCATGACAGATTGGTGTACCTGAAAGAGATGAAAAGATTGGAACCAACTTGAAAAACATTTTAGAATATTATGCAAAATAACCAGCTAACATCATGGTGACAGGAACAAATCTATACATATAAATAATAGCCTTAAATTTAAGTGAGCTAAATTCCCCAATTAAAAGACACAGAGTGGCAAACTGAATAGAGAACCAAGACCAATTGGTATGCTGTCTTCAAGAGACCCATCTCTCATGCAATGACACACATAGGCTCAAAATAAAGAGATAGTGAAAAATCTACCATGCAAATGGAAAACAGAAAAAAAAAGCAGAGATTGCAATCCTAGTCTCTGAAAAAAAAAAAAAAAGACTTTGATCCAACAAAGAACAAAAGAAAAAGACGAGCACTACATAATGGTAAAGGGTTCAATTCAACAAGACCTAATTATTATAAATATACATGCACCCATCATCAGAGCACCCAGATTTATAAAGTAAGTTCTTAGAAGCCTTCAAATAGACTTAGACTCCCACACAATACTGGTGAGAAGCTTTAATACCCCACTGAGAACATGAGACAGATCATTGAGAGAGAAAATTAATAAAGATATTCAGGACATGAAGTCAGCACTGGATCAAATTAAGCTGATAAATATCTACAGAACTCTTCACCCAAAACAACAGAATATACATTCTTGTCTTTGCCACATGGCAGATACTCTAAAATCAACCACATAGTTGGAAGTAAAACACTCCTTAGTAAATATAAAGGAACTGAAATAGTAACAGTCTTTCAGACCACAGCACAAACAAATTACAACTCAAGATTTAAAAATTTGCCCAAAACCATACAATTAAATAGAAATGTAATAACCTGCTCCGGAATGACTTTTGAGTAGATAATGAAATTGACAGAAATCGAGAAGTTCTTTGAAACTAACGAGAACAAAGATAAAACATACCAGAATCTCTTAGACACAGCTAAGGCAGTGTTAAGAGAGAAATTCATAACACTACATGCCTACATCAAAAAGCTAGAAAGAGCTCAAGTTAACAATCTAACATCACAACTGAAAGAACTAGGGAACCGAGAGCAAACTAACCCCAAATCTAGCAGAAGACAAGAAAAAAACAAAATCAAAGCTGAACTGAAGGAGCTTGAGACACACACACAAAAAAAAAGATTCAAAAAATTAATGAATCCAGGAGCTGTTTTTTTAAAAATAATAGTAATAAAATAAATAGACTGCTAGCTAGAAAAATAAAAAATAGAGAAGATTTCAATGAACATAATCAGAAATGACAAGGGAGATATTACCACTGAGCCCTTAGAAATACAAACAACCATCGGAGAATATTATGAACACCTCCACGCACACAAACTAGAAAATCTAGAAAAAAATGACAAATTTCTGGACACATACACCCTCTCACGACTGAGCCAGAAAGAAATTAAAACCCTGAACAGAACAATAATGAGCTCTGAAATTAAGACAGTAACACATAGCCTACAAACAAATAAACAAACAAGCCCAGGACCAGACAGACTCACAGCTGAATTCTACCAGATTTACAAAAAGGAGCTGGTGCAATTCCTACTGAAACTACTCCAAAACATTAAGGAAGATGGACGTCTCCCTAACTCATTCTCTGAGGCCAGCACCATCCTGATACCAAAACCTGACAGAGATACAGCAAAAAAAAGAAAACTTCAGGCCAATATCTTTGATGAACATCAATGTAAAAACTCTCAACAAATACTAGCAAACTGAATCTAGCACCACACCAAAAATTCTATCCACCATGACCAAGTAGGCTTCATCCCCAGGATGCAAGTTTGATTCAATGCACATAAATCAAGAAACATGATTCATCACATAACACAACTAAAGACAAAAACCACGTGACTATCTCAATAGATGCAGAAAAGTCTTTCAGTACAATTAGACATTCATTCACGTTAAAAGAAAAAAAAAACTATCTTCATAATAATAAGAGGCACATATGACCAACCCACAGCCATCCACAGAATGAGCAAAAGCTGAAAGCATTCCCCTTGAAAATCAACACATGACAAGGAGACAAGGATGCCCTCTCTCACTGCTTACATTCAACACAGTATTGGAAGTCCTGGCTAGAGCAATCATGCAAAAAAAAAAAAAAAAAAAAAAAAAAAAAAATTGGGGGGGCATCCAAATTGGAAGAGAGAAAGTCAAACTATCCTTGTTTGCAGATGACAAAATCCTATATCAAAAAAACTTTCTAGTTTCAGCCCAAAAGTTTCTTAATCTGATAAACAACTACAGCAAAGTCTCAGGATACACAATCAATGTGCAAAAATTACTAGCATTCCTACACACCATCAACAATCAAGCCAAGAGCCAAATCAGGAATGAACTTCCATTCACAATTGCCACAAAAAGAATCAAATGCCTAGAAATTCAGCTAACTAGAGAGGTGAAAGATCCCTACAAGGGGAAGTGAAAAATCAATACTCAAAGAAATCAAAGATGATACAAACAAATGAAAAAAAAAATTCCATGCTCATAGGTAGAAAGAAATCATATTGTTAAAATGGCCATACTGCCCAAAGTAATTTACACATTCAATGCTTTATTTCTAATAAACTATCATTGAGATTCTTCACAGAACTCAAATAAAAAATCTTAAAATGTATATGGAGTCAAAAAAGATCCCAAATAGCCAAGGCAATCCTAAGCAAAAAGAACGAAGCTGGAAGCATCACGCTACCTGACTTCAAACTATACTACAGGATAGTATAACAAAAGCAGCATGGTACTGGGACAAAAACAGACATGTAGACCAATGGAACAGAATAGAGAACCAGAAATAAGATTGCACAACTACAACTACCCGATCTTTGAAAAACCTGACAAAAACAGGGAATGGGAAAATAATTTTCTATTTAATAAATGGTGCTAGGATAACTGCCTAGCGATATGCAGAAGATTGAAACTGGACCCCTTCCTTACACCATATACAATAAATAACTCAAGAGAGATTAAAGACTTAAGTGTAAAACCCAAAACTAAAAAAAGCCTTTAAGACAACCTAGGTAATACAATCCTGGACATAGGCACAGGCAAAGATTTCATAACAAAGACAGCAAAAGCAATTGCAACAAAAGCAAAAATTGACAAATGGAATTTAATTAAACAAATTAGCTTCTAAACAACAAAAGAAACTATCAACAGAGTAAACAGGCAACCTGTACAAAGGGAACAAATATTTGCAAACTATGCATCCAACAAAGATCTAATATTCAGCATTTATAAGGATCTTAAACAAATTTACAAGAACAAAAAAACCCAAACAACTCTATTAAAAAGTGGGCAATGAACATGAGCAGACACTTTTCAAAAGAAGACATACAGAAGGCCAGCAAGCATGTTTAAAAAAAGCTCAACATCACTGATCATTAGAGAAATGCTACTCAAAACCACAATGAGATACTATCTCACACCAGTCAGAATGGCTATTCTTAAAAGCTAAAAACATACAGATGCTGGCAAGGTTTTGAAGAAAAAGGAATGCTTATCCACTGTTGCTGTTAGTGTAAACTAGTTCAACCATTGTGGAAGACAGTGTGGTGATTCCTCAAAGACCTAAAGACAGAAATACCATTTGACCCAGCAATCTCACTACTGGGTATACACCTAAAGAAATATAAATCATTCTATTATAAAGACACATGCATATGTATGTTCATTCCAACACTATTTACAATAGCAAAGGCATGGAATCCACACAAACACCTATCAATGTTAGACTGGATAAAGAAAATGTGGTACATATACACCACAGAATACTATGCAGCCATACAAAAGAATGAGATCATGTTCTTTGCCAGAACATAGATGTAGCTAGAGGCCATTATTCTTAGGAACCTAACACAGAAACAGAAAACCAAATACCATATGTTCTCACTTATAAGTGGGAGCTAAATGATGAGAACACATGGATGCATAGAGGGGAACAACACACAATAGTACCTATTAGAGAGTTGAGGGTGGGAGGAGGTAGAGGATCAGGAAAGATAACTAATGGGTACTAGGCTTAATACTTGGGTGATTAAATGACCTGTACAACAAACCCCCATCCTCCAAGTTTACCTGTGTAACAAACCTGAACATGTACCCCTGAACTTATAATAAATGTTTTAAAAATTACATTGTATCCTATAAATATATGCCATGAAAATGGTGGGTCTTAAAAAAAAAAATAGAAATCTGGAATTGTTGAGAATGGGGTTGTTAATTGTTGCACAATAGCTGTTTAAAAGGTAAACAATAAGTGTCCATCACAATCAGCTATCTTTTACTGAGCATGTCCTATATTCAAGAGACCAAAGACAGATTGATAGCAAGACCCATATGGAAGACAGATATGTGAGATACAAGGAAATTCAGGCAGATATTTGGCATTTGGGATATCTCTCAGTAGATAGCAGAACCCCAGCCATCAACTTGGGGCTTCGAGATGGACTCCAGTAGCTAAGAGTAAATGACAAGAACAATCCTTGACCCTTGTTAGTGAGAGCTGGGAATTTTAGGCAGATTTCCAAGGCAATGGGGAAAAAAAGTAATCCAGGAAGTGAATGACTGACTAAAACCAAGATTTAAGGTAGGGGCAGTGTCTGGATAACAATTCGAAAGCCCAGTGAATAGTATTGTGATTCAAGATGTAAGCAAGGTTCCCAGCAAACGACACTTGATGAGGAATCTAATGAGCTTTGCTTTCACTTCCCTCGTCTCTAGTCAGTGATAGTTCCAAAGGCCAGTGTGGCCTTCCACCTATAGGCAGAGGACATGTGGCTCCAGATGTGAGAGATGAGGAAGCAGTAAGAACCTGATGCTATGCAGGACTCTTCCTTCCTCCCTCCAACTCACAGAAATCTGAGGCTGTGAATAAGATAAAAGGAAAGAAGGGAAGGGAGGCTAGTCAAAATTATTTTGGCCGCCAGTGACAGAAACTCAATTCAAACTGGCTTAAGCAAACAAAAAACAAACAAACAAACAAAAAACTGTATTAATTCAGATACCTAAATAGACCAAGGAAGTTTGGATTCAGAAGTTCAATTTCATCTTTAGAACCTGGCCTCTCTCTTCATAGTTCACGTTCACCCTCAGTCATCTCCAGCTCCACCCTCAGCAACTTCAGGCTTTTATCATACATTCATCTACAATATACCATTGTGGTAAAGAGCACAAGCTCTGGAGTCCCACTGCTGGAGTTTGAATCCTGGTTCTGCCACTTACTTTGTATGACTTTGAATGTTACTTGACTCTGTATCCTCTATAAAATCTGGATAATACTACTATTTACCTCACATAGTTTTTATAATGATGAAACAAGTTAATATACATAAAGGATTTAGAACAATAATAAATATTCCACAAGTACTTGCTGTGACTATCTTAATTTTAACATCTATTAATTCCAATGGAAATAAAACATACTGTTACCAATAGTCCCAGCAAAAGTCCCAGAGTTGGCTCAGTTTTGGTCATTTTCCATCCCTGAACATTCACTCTGAGATCTCATTGGCCAGAGCTATATTATGTACCAACGCATTGGAGTCAGGAGGAGGAAGTGTATTAGCCCATCTGACCCACATGGATTTACAATGAAAGGGGATGTTCCCCAAAAGGAAATTGAGGAGGCTGTTACCAAAAGGCAAAAAAAAAAAAAAAAAAAAAAAAAAAAGGACACTGGGAATGTAAAAACAAACACTCAGACAAAGATGCTCATACTAAGGTCCTTCTTGGTTGAGAGAGGAAAGATCTTCAAGGATAAAGAGCATCTTCAAGTAAGCCCTGAAACACTCCTTGTTCCCTCTTCTTACTCTAAAGAAATAATAGCATAAATATGGTGGTGGCAGTGATGATGGCAATAACAAAGATGACAGTGATGGGGCAGAATATACTAGACAGCTGACATTACAAGAAAGCAATGGAGGCTTGGGAGATTTTAAACTAGAAATGGGCATGGAATTTTTTTATAAATAGCAAGCAATTCTTCCAGATTTCATGGATGATGGGTCATTTGAAAAAAAAAATACAGATGTTTTTGGTGGCAAGAATTTGTCTCAAGTTGTGAGAATGAGGTAGCAGCCTTTTGAGACATCTAAAATCAGGCTTCTACTCAGGTTCAGAAAAATCAAAGAGCCTGAAAAATATCTTCTATATATTTCAACATCCACAAGTATTCCTGCATGGACTTTTCTGGTGTTTCATTTCATTAATTGGGCAAAAAGGTTAGAGTTTAAAAAAATGAGGCCAGTATGCTTACTGCTTGCTTTTATAAATGCACACTATTTATCTCTCTCAGGTGTCTGTTAATTTTTATTATTTGTCTAAAGGGCCAGACATCTCTCTCCCTGACCCTAGTCAGCCTTTCTCATTCACTCTAGCCTCCATCAGTGCAAATTACTTTTCAGCCAGCCATCATAGACAACCTGTTGTTTGTCCAAATGTTTCTACCATTTTTTGTGCCATTGCTAAAACTATCCCCTCTATACCTGAAATTCTCTTCTGTTTGCTGCTTCTCTGCTTTGACCGCTCTGCTTATCACCATAACCACAACTCAAATTCCATTTCCTTCAAAATTTTCCACAAATTACTTCATTCTGGATTAATTTGTCTCACCTGTGTCCTCCCATTGAGCATTCTTTGGCTCTTGTCATGGCAGCTACCACATCGTACCTCAAGAGAGCTACTCATGGGTAGATTTGGCTGCCTGACTGATTTATAACATCTCTTTCAATAACAGGACAGAGACTCTATCTCCACCTGTGACAGTTAATATTGAGTGTCAACTTCATTGGATTGAAGTATACAAGGAATTGATCTTGGGCATGTGTCTGAGGGTGTTGCCAGAAAAGATTATCATTTGAGTCAGTCAGTTGGGAAAGGCAGACCCACACTTAATCTGAATGGGCACAATCTAATCAGCTGCCAGCACAGCTAGAATATAAGCAGGCACCAAGTTCTTCAGTTTTGGAACTCGGACTGGCTTTCCTTGCTCCTCAGCCTGCAGACAGCCTATTGTTGGACCTTGTGATTGTGTGAGTTAATACTTGATAAACTCCCCTTTATATATACGTATATTCCATTATTTCTGTCTCTATAGAGAACCCTGACTAAAACAGATTTTGGTACCAGGAATGGTTCTAGAGGAACATAATATTAAAGATGGAGTTATTTTGTTGGTTTTGGGGTTTCTGGAGTGGGCTGCTTGATATGATTAGACCCGAAAGTGCTAAGGACTCTACTTCTAATAGTATAGAGAACACTGATTGTCCTTTGTGTAAACTGTTTACAGAGTAATACAAAAAATGCATTTGACACTCATGATTAATTGCTCATGAGAGGCAAGGAGTTTAGTGATTCTATACATAATAACTTTGACCATACTTGGAGAACCAAAGGACATAATGAAGCTGATTGGTTGCTCCTAAGCTCAGAGGGCAAAGTGATGAAAGAAAATGAACTCAGAGACTCTATCTCCTGGCTTCAGAAGCATTTACTGAGCCTCAAATCTGCTAAGATTGCCCTGAGTGAGAGTCTTATCTCCTGTAGAGAAAGAGCTGAAATTGTAGAAAAACAGACACAGCTCTTATCATGCAAGTGGCTGACCTGCAATGAAAGATGTATGCACAGTCTCGCCAGGTTTCTACGTTAAAGTGAGGGCATTGATCGAAAAAGAGTGGGAACTTGCAACTTGGAATGAGGACTTGTGGGAAGACCCTGATGAACCTGGGGACACTGAGTTTGTAAACTCTGATGAAACTTTTTTGCCAGAAGATACAGCTCCCCATCGGCAGTAGTGGCAATGTCTCCTCCCCTATGCATGCTGCCATCAGCCTTTCCACCTTTGTCTTAGGAGATAAACCCTGCAATGCCTGAGGCAACAGTGGTGGCCTCCCCTGAGGCAGTTGCCAGGCAAGGTAATGTTGATTCTCCTCAGGAGTCACCTCCAACACTCCTCTTTGCTTCTAGACCTATAACTAGACTTCAGTCCTGGTAGACCCCTGGAGGTAAGGTTGAGAGTGTAACCCATGAGGAGGTGCACTACATGCAAAAAGAACTGCTTGAGTTTTCTAATTTATATAAACAGAAATCTGGAGAACAGGCATGGGAATGGATAGTAAGGGTTTCAGAAAATAGTGGAAGGAACATGGAGTTGGATCAGGCTGAATTTATTGATTTGGGCCCACTAAGTAGGGGCTCTGCATTTAATGTTTCAGCTCGGGAAGCTAAGAAGATTCTAACGGTTTCATTGCTTGGTCTGCTGAAATATGGATTAAAAGGTGGCCCACTGTGAGTGAGCTGGAAATGCCTGATTTCCCTTGGTTTATTGTAGAGAAGGATCAAAAGGCTTAGGGAGGTTGGGATGGTGGAGTGAATTAGTCACTTTAGGCCTACTCATCCCATTTGGGAGGGTACAGAAGACATACCTTTGACCAATACCTTGTGAAATAGATTTGTGAAGGCAGCACCTGCATCTTTGAAGAGCCCTGTAATTGCTTTTCTCTGTATGTCAGATCTAATGGGGGAAACTGCAGTCACTAAACCATAAAATTGAAATACAATGGGAATAACTAGATAGCTCTGTGGGGCCAAGTGGTGGCACCCAACTGTCAAAAGTTAGCTGGGCATAGCTACCATAATTGACAGCAGAGACAAACCAGCAATCAGAATAGTCTAACTTGTGTAGAGCTCTGGCATAGGGCTAATTAATCGCGGTGTGCCTAGAAGTGAAATTGATAGGAAGCCTAATACATTTCTACCTAATTCATGCAAGCAGAAAATTTCTAGGTCAAATGTACAAAAGACTAATTTGAATTATAAAACCAGAGAATCATGGCCCCTCAGTTTCCAGACTTGAGCCAGTTTTTAGACCCAGAACTTCTTGAATAAAGGACAGGCAGGGTTCCCTTGAGAAAGGATCCCACTACATTACTGACAATGTATGCAGTGAATCTCCTTTCTCCAAGGAGACCTCTGGATTTTCACCAGGGTAACTGCACTGAGGAAAAGGACCCTGACTAATATACCTTCCATCTCATTTTCTCAGCATAGTCTAACATAACATCTGCAGCATAGTAGGCCCTTGTAAATCTATGTTTATTTTTTTACTCATTCATTCTTTCAACAAATATTTATTGGATACCTATTATGTGGCAGGCACTGTGCTGATTACTGGGGTACAGCAGTAACTATAACACTCAAACATCCATATTTCTATGTTTTATAAGTTTTTGATATTTCCTCCTATACACACTCTCCTCTCTCAGGCCACCATGTGAAAAAGGTATGTCCTTCCCATTCACATTCTACCCATAAGTGAGAAAACCAGTGTCAAAAGACAAGGTCAGAGTAGTGCAGAGTCAAATCTCTTAGAATCTGTTGACAAGAATGGAGTAAAAAAATAAATTTAAAAGGTGAGGATAGAAGACTGATGGAGTAGAAGCAGCAGGGCTTGTTGAAAGAATACTAAGCCTATGGCCAATTTAGACTCCACGGCTCACCTCAGGCACAGCGCTTTCACCTTCTAGGTTTAACTACTCACTTTTTGTTCACTGATCTTCAGACACCCACCCCATTTCCCAGGTGCTTACTGCCTATGTCCCAGGTAGAGCCAAGTGTATGGACTTGGCACACCCACAATTCAACCATGAAAATGATCTGAAAGCTGCTTGAGGCAGGAAAGTCAGAGAATTTTCTGTTTTCTAAACTGAAACAGATTCAGAGCAGATTTCTAGAATTGAGAGGTGGTTTGGCTTGCTCTTTGTTGAATCAATTACAATCTGGGTTATCCTCTTGGTTTGCTTAAAGAAGGGAATTCTTCCTCCGCAAATAGGTTTCAATATTTGAAGAAAAGTGCATATCTCTCTCTCTTGTTGGGCCATGCCAGAAGTAGAATAAGACCCCATTTTTGTGGAGGGTGATCAGTGGAGAATGACAAAGAGAGATTGAATAGAGTCTTGCATAATCCTGGGGTGCTGCACCAAATGAAGTAGTGAGGAAGAGAAGGAGGAAAGACCCAGACCACAAGCAGCAATGTGGCTATTTTTTGTTACCAGCATTTGGTGTTGAAATTTATTTAGTCAAAGGAAATTGAACAGCAGATCTGCTAGATGGATAGAACCCCATTAGACGTAAGATCCCCTTCTCATAGGCTCAGTTCCAGAAACTATCTTGGAAAAAAAAAAAAAAGGCAGAGCTTAAGCTCTGTATTACTCCTGGCCCATTGGAAGTGGCAATTGGCAATACAGCTGCTTCACCCTCTGGCTGGCTGAAACCTGGATAAGAGGTGAGGGGGGACCATAAGGAGGAAATATTCATGAAAGCAGACTTGGCCTCAGGATGCACCTGGTGTGGGATATAGCTCATTAAGAGTAATGTAAAACAGCTTATGGTTAAGAGGATAAAGCAAAGGTGGCAAACTAGTAATTAGTGTCCTAATCACCTGAGGTCATGTATGTTTTGCCAGCATGGTGTTTTAAAAAATATTAGCCTAATGGCTTTTACATGGGGTATAAACTCTGGAGTCCATACCACTCCCTATTGTCATACCTGCTTTCTGAGAGCCAGTATGTGCAATGGCTAAGAATACTGGGGCTCTGGTGTCAGATCTCCTGCTTACATAGCCTGCACCTCTCACTTACTATCTGTCCTTCAATTTCCTTATCATTATATGGGAAAGATAATAGTGCCAACTTATAGTTGTGAACATTTAAAGAGTTAATGTAATAATCTCTCCACAGCTGCTATTATATTTGTCTGACTCCTGAAAGCATTTGAGTTTTCAACCTCTATTATAAAGGGGAGTACTCTAGAGTAGGTGACAAAAACAATTCACAGAGGAAATATTTGACCTAGGCCTTAAAAAATAGGGCAGAGGGACAGACTCAAGCAAAGTCATGGATGCATCAACCCACAAGCTATGTTTGCAGGGCAGAAAGTATTCTTGAGAGCTAACACAGAATTGTTTTCTTTTCTTTTCTTTTCTTTTCTTTTTTTTTTTTTTTGAGACAGAGTTTCACTGTTGTTGCCCAGGTTGGAGTGCAATGGCACAATCTCAGCTCACCGCAACCTCCACCTCCCAGATTCAAGGAATTCTCCTGCCTTAGCGTCCCGAGTAGCTGGGATTACGGGCGTACACCACCACATCAGGCTAATTTTGCATTTTTAGTAGAGACAGGGTTTGTACATGTTGGTCAGGCTGGTCTCGACCTCCCGAACTCAGGTGATCTACCCGCCTCGGCCTCCCAAAGTGCTGGGATTACAGGCTTGAGCCACCACGCCCAGCCCCAAGGCAGAATTGTTTTCTTAAGGAATGGCAGAAGTGGGTCTGAAAAGAAAGTAAAAGATGGACTGCAAAGAACGTGCTGTGTTCTGCCCAGCTGTTTCATATATAGTTATTTGAAATCTCATTGCTGCTTATACCATAAAAAGGTTGGGGCAAAACATCATTTATTTCATGACCAAGTGATAACCACATATTTACTTCCCCCTTTCTGGGTAAGGAGATTAATGTAATTGATCATATCCCACCATTGTCTTGCTTATGGGGAAGCTCAGAACCTAGGGTAAAACTCAACTAGCCCTATAATCTTCATTATATATTTTTTCTTTCCCTTGATCCTCATTTTCTGTTTGTCTTCCATTATTGTGTGTTGTGACTTTATTATTTACTATAATATTGTATGAGATATTTTATAAGTTGCTATCATTTGTTTGTTGGAAAGGCAGAGTATGAATACATAAATAAAATGTAAATTATTTAAGCTTTCTCCTTTAAACAATAAAAAAGTTTAAAAGCAGAGTGACATGATTTGGACAACACTTTAGAAACACAATTCTGACTGACTGTATTGTGGAAAATGAACTAGAGAGGAGTGAGCTTGAAAGTGGAGAGATCACTCAAGAGATTGTTTCAATTGTACAGGTAGGAGAAGATAGGGCCTGACTCCGGGTAGTAGTGGGATGGAGAGGAGAGGGTCGAAATAGAAAAAACTGGAGGCAAGGTAGAATTGATATGATGTAGTGATTGAATATGGGGAGAGAGGAGAAAAAGGATGCAACTAAGTAGATGATAGTTAAAGTAGGAAGAATTCTAAGATGACCTCCATAACCTTTGTTCCTTGGTATTACTCCCGTAATTATGTTACATTACATTGCTAAGGGGATTTTGCAGATATTGCTAATATTACTAATTAGTTGACCTTAAGAAAGAAGATTATCCAGGTGGGCCTAGCCTAATCATATGAGCCCTTCAAAAGCAGATCCAAAAGGAAGCAAAAGAAGAAGCCAGAGTGATTCAAATTGAGTTAAATTTAAAATGAGGAAGATTCTTCATTTCTTATGTGGGGGAGGACATATGAAAGTGCCTGAGAATGGCCTCCAGGATCTGATAGTGATCTTCAGCAGCTGACAGCCAGTAATGAAATAGGTACCTCAGTCTTATAACCATAAGAAATTGAATTCTGCCAGTAATCTGAATGATTTTGGAAGTGGATTCTTCCTCAGAGCCTTAAGATTGGAGTCCAGCCTGGTTGACATCTTGATTTGAGCAGTGTAAAACTTTAAGCAAAGAACTCAGTTAAACCCATCTAGATTTCTGACATACAGAACTGCAAGTTAATAAATGAGTTTTGTTTTAAATCACTACATTTGGACCGGTGCTGTGGCTCACACCTGTTATCCCAGCACTTGGGAGGCTGAGGCAGGAAGGTCATTTAAGCTAAGGAGGTTGAGATGAGCTTCACCAACACAGCAAAATCTCCTCACTACTACTTTTTTTCTTTTAAAAAATTAGCTTGTCATGGTGGCATGTGCATGTTACCCTACCTACTCCAGAGGCTGATGTGGGAGGATCACTTGAGCCCAGAAGGTTGAGGCTGCAGGGAGCTATGATGGCACCACTGAACTCCAGCCTGGGTGACAGAGCAAGACCCTGTCTCAAACAAACAAAGAAACAAGACTGCTAAGATGGTAGGTAATTTGTTTTACACATCAATAGAAATTAATGCAGTAGTTGAGCAGAAACCTTTGGAACCCACATCACATCCTTTTGAGCTACCTCTGAGTCTACCTGCAGCTGTGGTTGACAGCTCTGACTTACCTGAAGCTACTAATGTCCTACCTCAAGAACACAATAAACATCTTTCTGCATTCTTCCCTACTGCCTTTTCTGATGCTGTAGAGCTTGCTCAAAAGTAGCTTAGAAATGCAGAGAAAATTAATGGTCCCAGGAGCAACATTCAATTAGTAGAGAAAGCAAATTGATAGGATAAAGTGTATCTTCTGATACACTTTAGCCTCTGAATGATGTTCAGGAAGACAATTCTTAATTTTGTATTTCAATAGGTTTTTGGAAAACAGGTGACGTTTGGTTACATGAATAAGTTCTTTAATGGTGATTTCTGAGATTTTGGTGACCTATCACCCAAGCAGTATACACTGTACCCAATTAATGATCTTTTAGCTCTAACTCCCTTTCCACACTTTCCCCAAGTCTGCAATTCCATTGTATCGTTCTTATGCCTTTGCACCCTCATAGCTTATCTACCACTTATGAGTGAGAACATATGATGTTTGTTTTTCCATTCCAGAGTTACTCAACTTAGAATAATGATCTCCAATTCCATCCAGGAATTCTTTATCTACTTGTTGATTGAAGGGCATTTGGTCTGGTTCTATATTTTTGCAATTGCAAATTGTGCTGCTATAAACATGTGTGTGCAAGTATCTTTTCAGTATAATGACTTAGTTTCCTCTAAGTAGATATCCAGTAGTGAGATTGCTAACTCAAATGGTAGATCTACTTTTATTTCTTAGGAAATTGTCACACTGTTTTCCATAGGGTTGTAATAGTTTACATTCCCACCAGCGTATTGAAGTCCCTCACTGTTACTGTGTTGCTGTCCATCTCATTTCTTAGGTCTGGTAATAATACTTTTATATATTTGGAAGCTTGAGTGTTAGGTGTATATATATTTTGAATTGTGATTTTTTCTTGTTGGACAAGTCTTTTTATCATTATATAATGTTCCTCTTTGTCTTTTTAAAGGGCTGTTGCTTTAAAGCTTGTCTTGTCTCACATAAAATTAGCTACGCCTGCTCACACTTGGTTTCCATTTGCATGAAATATCTTTTTCCATCCCTTTACCATAAGTCTATATGAGTCCTTATGTTTTAGGTGAGTATCTTGAAGACAGCAGATTCTTGGTTGGTGAATTCTTATCTGGTCTGTCATTGTGTACCTTTTCAGTGGAGCATTTAGGTCATTTACATTCAACGTTAGTATTGAGATGTGAGGTATTCTTCTATTCATCTATTCATTGTGCTATTTGTTGCCTGAATACCTTGTTGTTGTTGTTTTTATTGTGTTATTGTTTTGTAGGTGTTGTGAGATTTATGTTTTAAGAATGTTCTATTCTGGTGTATTCCAAAGATTTATTTTAAAATTTACATCTGCCTTTAGCAGTTCTTGTAGTGCTGGCTTTGTATTGGCAAATTCTCTCAGCATTTGTCTGAAAAATGACTATGTTTCCTTCATTTATGAAGCGTACTTTTGCTGGATACAAACTTCTTGGCTGACAATTGTTTTGTTTAAGGAGACTAAAGATAGGACTCCAATCCCTTCTAGCTTGTAGGATTTCTGCTGAGAAATCTGCTGTTAATATGCTGTGTTTTCTTTTATAGGTTACTTGATGCTTTTGCCTCACAGATTTTAAGATTCTTTCCTTCATCTTGACTTTAGATACCTGGTGACTAGGTGCCTAGGCGGTGACATTTTTGTGATGAATTTCCCAGGTGTTTTTTTCAGCTCTTGTATTTAGATATCTGTATCTCTAGCAAGACCAGGGAAGTTTTCCTTGATTATTTCCTCAAATATGTTTTCCAAACTTTTAGATTTCTCTTCTTCCTAAGGAACATCAATTGTTCTTAGATTTGGTCATTTAACATAATCCCAAACTTCTTGGAGGCTTTGTTCATTTATTTTAATTCTCTTTTCTTTGTTGGATTTGGCTAATTCAAAAGCCTGTTCTTTGAACTCTGAATTTCTTTCTTCTACTTATGTTATTCTATTTCTGAGACATTCCAGTGCATTTTGCATTTCTTTAAGCGTGTCCCTCATTTCCAGAAGTTGTTACTGCTTTTTGTTTATGCTGTCTATGTTATTTTTAATCTGCTATCTCTCTCTCTGTCTCTCTCTCTCTATATATATATAGACAGAGAGAGAGTGAGACATATGCTGCCTCTCTCTGTCTCTATCTGTACATATATGTATGTATATCTATCTGTAGATATATATATCATATAAATGTACGTGTATGTATATATGTACAGAGAAAGATATTTATACATGTACATCAATATACATATATCTTTTTATGTGATGAAAAATCTCTCTGTGTATGTGTGTGTGTATATATATATATAAATCTTTGTATGTACTTTGAAATATGTATATATCAGTTACTCTGCTGAGCACAAGGGTCCTGAGGGAATGAGACCCAGGAAAAGCAAATTTTGATAGGATGTGAAGGTAATCGAAATATCACATAAAAAGATATTTTATGCAAATGGAAACCAAAAGTGAGCAGGATTATAGAGATAGATAGATAGATAGATAGATAGATAGATAGATAGATAGACAGACAGACAGATAGATAATAGAGAAATTCTCACTCTATAACCCAGGCTGGAGTTCAGTGGCACAATCACAGCTGACTGCAGCCTTGAACTCCTGAGTTTAAGCATCCTTTTGCCTCAGCCTCCAAAGTAGCTGGGACTACAGGTATGTGCCATCATGCCTGGCTAATTTTTATTTTAACTAATTAATTTATTTTTTTGAGATGGAGTCTCACCCTGTCACCCAGGCTGGAGTGCAGTGGCACAATCTCAGCTCACTGTAACTTCCACATCCTGGGTACAAGCAATTCTCCTGTTTCAGCTTCTTGAGTAACAGGGACTACAGGTGCACCACCATGGCCGGCTAATTTTTTTATTTTTAGTATAGACAAGGTTCACCACGTTGGTCAGGCTGGTCTCAAACTCCTGACCTCAAGTAATATGCTGGCCTTGGCTTCTCAAAGTGATGAGATTATAGGCATGAGACACTGAGCTCAGCCAAGCTAATTTTAAAATTATTTTTTGTAAAGATGGATTATCCCTATGTTGTCTGGTCTGGTCTTGAACTCCTGGGCTCAAGCAATTCTTCCTCTTCAGCCTCCAAATGTGCTTGAATTAGGATCCTAAAAACTATTAATTCATTGATTCATTAAACAAATATCTACTGGTCATTTATTATGTGATTGTGGAGAGGTGAAATAGTGAATGAGGCAAACTAATTTCAACTCTTCTCATGCTATCAGCCTGATAGAGAAGGATGACCAATGATCAAGTTCTTTGAAAATCTGAAAGACAAGTGCAGGGTGCTTAGGGGCATATCCTGGATGGACCTAACCTAGTATGAATATTCTTTGAGGGCTTTCTAGAGAAAGCAACTTTTCTTTTTCTTTTTCATTCTTTTTTTTGTGTATATATATATATATATATACTTTAAGTTCTAGGGTACATGCACACAATGTGCTGGTTTGTTACATATGTATACATGTGCCATGTTGGTGTGCTGCACCCATTAACTCATCATTTACATTAAGTATATCTCCTAATGCTATCCCTTCCCCTCCTCCCACCCCATGACAGGCCCCGGTGTGTGGTGTTCCCCTTCCTGTGTCTAAGTGTTCTCATTGTTCAATTCCCAACTATGAGTGAAAACTTGCGGTGTTTGGTTTTCTGTCCTTGTGATAGTATGCTCAGAATGATGGTTTCCAGCTGCATCCATGTCCCTACAAAGGACACAAACTCATCCTTTTTTATGACTGCATAGTATTCCTTGGTGTATATATGACACATTTTCTTAATCCAGTCTGTCACTAAAGGACATTTGCATTGGTTCCAAGTTGTTGTTATTGTAAATAGTGCCACAATAAACATACATGTGCATGTGTCTTTATAGCAGCATGATTTATAATCCTTTGGGTATATACTCAGTAATGGAATTGCTGGGTCAAATGGTATTTCTAGTTCTAGATCCTTGAGGAATCGCCACACTGTCTTCCACAATGGTGGAACTAGTTTACAGTCCCACCAACAGTGTAAAAGTGTTCCTATTTCTTCACATCCTCTCCAGCACCTGTTGTTTCCTGACTTTTTAATGACTGCCATTCTAACTGGTGTGAGATGGTATCTCATTGTGGTTTTGATTTGCATTTCTCTGATGGCTAGTGATGATGAGCATTTTTTCATGTGTCTGTTGGCTGCATAAATGTCTTCTTTTGAGAAGTGTCTGTTCATATCCTTTGCCCACTTTTTGATGGAGTTGTTTTTTTTTTTTTTTCTTGTAAATTTGTTTGAGTTCTTTGTAGATTCTGGATATTAGCCCTTTGTCAGATGAGTAGATTGCAAAAATTTTCTCCCATTCTGTAGTTTCTTTTGCTGTGCAGAAGCTCTTTAGTTTACTTAGATCCCATTTGCCAATTTTGGCTTTTGTTGCCGTTGCTTTTGGTGTTTTAGACATGAAGTCCTTGTCCATGCCTATGTCCTGAATGGTATTGCCTAGGTTTTCTTCTAAGGTTTTTATGGTTCTAGGTCTAACATTTAAGTCTCTAATCCATCTCAAATTAATTTTTGTATAAGGTGTAAGGAAGGGATCCAGTTTCAAATTTCTACATATGGCTAGCCAATTTTTCCAGCACCATTTATTAAATAGGGAATCCTTTCCCGATTTCTTGTTTTTGTCAGGTTTGTCAAAGATCAGATGGTTGTAGATGTGTGGTATTATTTCTGAGGGCTCTGTTCTGTTCCATTGGTCTATATCTCTGTTTTGGTACTAGTACCATGCTGTTTTGGTTACTGTAGCCTTGTAGTATAGTTTGAAGTCAGGTAGCGTGATGCCTCCAGCTTTGTTCTCTTGGCTTAGGATTGTCTTGGCAATGTGGGCTCATTTTTGGTTTCATATGAACTTTAAAGTAGTTTTTTCCAATTCTGTGAGGAAAGTCATTGGTAGCTTAATGGGGATGGCATTGAATCTATAAATTACCTTGGGCAGTATGGCCATTTTCACGATATTGATTCTTCCTATCCATGAGCATGGAATGGTCTTCCATTTGCTTGTGTCCTCTTTTATTTTGTTGAGCAGTGGTTTGTAGTTCTCTTTGAAGAGGTCCTTCACATCCCTTGTAAGTTTAATTCCTAGGTATTTTATTCTCTTTGAAGCAATTGTGAATGGGAGTTCACTCACGATTTGGCTCTCTGTTTGTCTGTTATTAGTGTATAAGAATGCTTGTGATTTCTGCACATTGATTTTGTATCCTGAGACTTTGCTAAAGTTGCTTATCAGCTTAAGGAGACTTTGGGCTGAGACAATGGGGTTTTCTGAATATACAATCATGTCATTTGCAAACAGGGACAATTTGACTTCCTCTTTTCCTAATTGAATACTGTTTATTTCTTTCTCCTGCCTGACTGCCCTAGTCAAAACTTCCAATACTATGTTGAATAGGAGTGGTGAGAGAGGGCATCTTGTCTTGTCCCAGTTTTCAAAGGGAATGCTTCCAGTTTTTGCCCATTCAGTATGATATTGGCTGTGGGTTTGTCATAAATAACTTTTATTATTTTGAGATACGTTCCATCAATACTGAATTTATTGAGAGTTTTTAGGGTAAAGGTCTGTTAAATTTTTTCAAAGGCCTTTTCTGCATCTATTGAAATAATCATATGGTTTTTGTCCTTGGTTCAACTTTTATATGAAATCTGAAGTCTGAGAAAGCATAATCAAGGCCAGGCACCATGGCTCAAGCCTGTAATCCTAGCACTTTGGGAGGCCAAGATGGGAGGATCATGAGGTCAGGAGATTGAGACCATCCTGGCTAACATGGTAAAACCCCGTCTCTACTAAAAAAAAAAAAAGTAGCCAGGCGAGGCGGCGGGTGCCTGTAGTCCTAGCTACTTGGGAGGCTGAGGCAAGAGAATGGCCTAAACCCGGGAGGCGGAGCTTACAGTGAGCCGAGATCTGGCCACTGCACTCTAGCCTGGGCGACAGAGCGAGACTCCGTCTCAAAAAAAAAAAAAAAAGAAGGCATAATCAAGAGACACCAGAGGGCAGAAGTTAATGAGGGAGGGAAAGAGGGGTTCAGGCAGAAGGAATCATATGTGCACAGCTCCCAAAGGTATGACTAATGTGTACAGGAAAGGACTGTAGTGAAAAGTAAAATTGAATAGGTAGATAGAACATAATGTTGCCAGGCTTTTGTAGGCTATGGTGGGGTTTCCTGTTTTTATCCTAAGGGTAAGTGGAAGCCCCCGAAGTGTTTTAGATAAGAGAGTGCCATCAGATTTGCATGTTAAAAACATCATTCTAGCTACTTTGTGGAGAATAGGCTGGCAGTGGGATACATAGCCTGAAGGGGGAGACACTAGCTGGAAGGTGACATTAGGAATGAGATGAGGGTGGCATGTAGTAGTGTAGTGCAGGTGGCAATGAAAAGGAAGTGGACAGACTTTTGAGAAACTTAGGAAATATAATCAACAGAACTTGGTGACTGATGATGAGTGGTGGTAGATTTGCAAGAGAAGGAATAGTTACAGATGATCGCCAAGTGCCTTTCTTAAGCATTTGGGAAGATGGTGGCACATTTCTGGAGAGAAGAAATGCTGAAATCATATAGACCTTATTGTAGTCACTTCTATCTCCTACTGTCTTTCCATTACCCTAATATCCTGTCAAAATTTGCGTTTCCTGGGTATCATTTCCTCAGGACCCTTGTGCTCAGCGGAGTAACTGACTAGAGCTAAGTAATATTAATTAGTGCTAAGGAGTTAACATGCCAACCTTTGTAGAACTCACCTTGGCATTTTGCCAATAGTCTTTTGAAGAGGATGTTTTTATTAAAGGAGGCAGTGTGGAAAATTGAAAATTGATTTGTAGATAGGAAGGTTTTTTTCCCAACAAAGGGTGAAGTAATATATATATCCCTCTGGTAAGTAACAGTAGGCCAAACCCAAAAAGACTCAAGACTCAGATACTGCTTCTAACCTCTTTTTTTTTTTTTTTTTTTTTTTTTTTTTTTTTTAACACACCTCTGATTTGACCCAAATGTCAGGAAGACTGGGACTCAGATCTCATGTCTGGGATCCACATTCTATCCCAGCTGGTGGTATGCTGGAACTCACTTATATCAGCTAGTGGGAGATAATTGATAAATTTTCAGGAATTTCGTGACTAGTTGGCATCACCTTGTAGCTTGAAATTGGCCACAGTAGAAGAATTTACATCACAAAAACTGGCAAATGCTATAAATTAGGGCTTCTGTCCTTTAGAAAATTTGTTGTTAAACATTTATTAGCACATCACTGATTCCAGTCCTGCTGAAATGGCTCTGTTGTCTGGGGTATATAACCTGGCTCTTGGTCTGTCGAGAAGGAATTCAGGACACAAACACACATGAGGAGTGGCTTTTGGAGCAGAAGGTTTAATAGAAAAAGAAAAGAGAGAGAAAAAGCTACCTCATGTTGAGAAAACCCAAAAGAGAATGTCAGAGTGGAAAAAAGAACTGGCTGGTGTGAATGCACTGAGTTTTATAGTCCAGTTTGAGGAGGTGGTGTCTGATTTACATGGGGCTCATAGATTGGTTCAATCAGTTATGATGTCCACATAGTGGGTGGGGAAGGTTGGTTGCCCCACCCTAATCTTATTATGCAAATGAGCATTCCAGTTGATCAGCACCATCTTGTCTGCTTCTTACTGTACACATGGCTAACAAAGAGAAGGGAAGATGGAGGCGCCATCTTGAACATGACTGGCCCAACTTCCGATATCTATATCTGCAGCTCAATTTTACAGGCTGTTCTTTGTTAAAAAGGAAAATGACTTGGGGCTGCTTTTCATTAAAAAGAAAAGCCTTACCAAGGATTCCCATACCCTTACTATCTGCCTAAGTAATTTATTCTTAGCTCCTGTATCACTGCCACAGACTAACCATGTGGCTGGCTTCTCTGTCTGCACCCACATCTTTGGTAACCTCATCCATTATTGTGATTTTAGATACCATGTATATTCTGTAAGCTCCCAAATTGATATCTCCAATCCAGACATATCTTCTGGATGCCAAACATATATAGCAGACTTGTATAACCAACTGCCTCTTTAACATTTTCTATTTTCGTTTGGATGTCTAATAGGCATCTTAAACTTAACATGACTTAAACTGACCTCCCAATCTACAATCCCCTCATGCTCCCCATCACAAAATTTCCCCCTGCTGTCTTGTCCATTTTAGCAAATAACAAATTCCTCCAGTTGTTAAGGTCTGAACCTTGGTGTTATTGAAACTACCCTTGCAAAAGTATGACAGTAAGAGAAATCTGACATGGTTGACTCCATCTTGCATCTAGCCTCACAAGCTGGCTGTCTTTGCTCATTCCTGGGTATGGGCCAAACTAACTTTGGGATAAATTTAGTTTACAGTTTAAATGATAATAACCTTTCACAAAAACTAAACTGTTTAAAACTAATGAAAGAATACCAAGTTAGGAGAATGAGGGAAACCTGAATTTTAAATAATTGCCAGTCATTATTCTGGAGGTGATAAGATTTTCAACTTCCTCAATTACTCTTCAAGATAACATCACTATTATAGAACCTAAGAACTGCCTTTTGAGACGTCTTTTCAGATTTTTGCATTTTTGACAACCGGATGCCTTCACCACCAGGACCCACAAATAGTCCTGTGGCCTCCACCCAGGAACTGACTCAGCATAAGTGGACAGCTTTGATTACCTGTAATCTCATCTCTGACCCAACCAATAAGCATGCTCCCTACACTAGTCCCCTGCTCACTAAACTATCTTTAAAAAATCTCTAACCTGTGAGCCTTTGGGGAGATTGATTTGAGTAATAAGTCCATCTTCCATGTGGCATGGCTAGTCTCACATCAATTAAATGCTTTATTTACTGCAACACCATGGTCTCTGTGAGTTGATTTTGTTTGTGCAGTGAGTGGGAAGAACCCATCAGGTGGTTACATTATCCTTGAATGTTCCCTTTCTCTCACACCCCACATCCAATCCATCAGCAAATTCTGTTTGCTTTACTTTCAAAATACATCCAGAATCAAACTGTTTATTACCATATCCCATGCTACTATAACCACCCAATGGGTTCATTTTGCCTGCTTCCCAAATAGAGCTGATTTATCAAGACAGAGTGCAATAGAGAAAGAGCTTAGTTCACACAGAGCAAGCTGAACAGGAGACTGGAGTTTTATTATTATTCAAATCATTCTCCCCCCAAATTTGGAGGCTAACATTTTTTAAGGATAGTTTGGAAGGCATGGGAATCTGCTTCTAGGTGGGGCCACAGGAATGGTCAGTGGGAATCAGAGGTCCTGGTGCAGCCATTGGTCCATCAGTTGTCAGAAATGCAAAAACCAGAAAAGACATCTCAAAAGGCCAATCTTAGGTTCTACAATAGTGATGTTATCTGCAGAAATAATTGGGGAAGTTGCAAATCTTGTGACCTCTGGAATCATTACTGGTAATCATTTATGTCTACACCTTAGCAGAATTCAGGATTCTCACATCCTCCTAACCTGGTGGCCTTTCATTAGCTTTATAAAGGCAGCTTAGTTTTGGGGGAAGGGCTGTTATCATTTAAACTATAAACCAAATTTCTCTCAAAGTTAGCTTGGTGCAAGCCCGGGAATAATTAAGGGACATTTGAAGGTTAAAGGCAAGATGTGGGCCAGGCGTGGTTCCTCACCTCTGTAATACCAGCACCTTGAGAGACTGAGGGGGAAGGATCATTTGAGTCAAGAGTTTAAGATCAGCCTATGCAACATAGTAAAACCATGTCTTAAGGATTTGTTTTTTTAGTTAGTCAGGTCTGGTGACATGTACCTGTAGTCCCCACTACTTGAGAGGCTGAGGCAGGAGGATCATTTGCGCTTAGGAGGTCAAAGGTGTAGTGAGCTATAACCGCATCACTGCACCCCATCCTGGGTGACAGAGTGAGACCCCACCTGTTTTTTTTTAAAAAAAGGCAAGATAAGGGTTGGTTAGATCAGATCTCTTACAGTGTCATAATTTTCTCACTGCTATAATTTTTGCAAAGGCCGTTTTACTATCACCTGGTCTGTGCTGCTATCATCTCTCACTTGGATCATTTGCAGTAGCCCCCTAACAGGTCTCCCTGCTTCCTCCTCTTCCGTTCTGCAGTCTGTTCTCAACATGGAAACCAGAGTCATCTCATTAAAACACAAGTCGGATCATATCAACCCTCTTCTCAAAATTCTCCAAAGGCTCCCCAAATAATCTGAAGTAGAACATAAAGTCCTGTAAGACTTTATGAGATCTACCTTACATAACTTATCTCATCTCCCTATATTCCCTTCCCTTCCTTGTTCACTTTACTCCAGCTTCAAACATACCAATCTTGCCTTTACCTCATAGCCTTTGCTTTGTCTGGAATATTTTTCCCCTAGATACACACTAGATATAGGTAAGGCACTCCTTAACTCCAATATTTAAAATTGTAAAACTTCCCCCACTCTGCTCCAGCACTCCCTGTTTACCTTTTCTGATTTCTTTCTTGGAACTCATCATCATCTGACACATTGTGTACTATTTATTTTGTGTACTATCTATCTCCCAGGTTAAAATGTAAGTTCCATTGAGAGAAGAGAGAAAGAGACCCCCCCCCCCATATTGTTTTATATTGTTTTATACTCAGTACCTGTTTTAAGAAGAAACGAGGAAGTGAAACCAAAGGCAGGCAGCCCAGCACCAGGCACCAGACCCAAAACCAGACCCAAAACCAGGCCTGGGCCTCCCTGACCTAACCTGGTAGTTAAAATTCAACCCCTGACCTAGCAACTGATGTTATCCATAGATTCCAGACACTGTATGGAAGGACATTGTGAAACTTCCCATTCTGTTCAGTTTCACTCTGATTACCAGTGCATTCAGCCCCTGTCACATACCCCCTAGGGTGCTCAATCAATCACGGCCCTTTCATGTAAAATCTTTAGGGTTGTGAGCTCTTAAAAGGGACAGAAATTGTGCACTCAAGAAGCTCAGACATTAGTCTGCTGATGCTTCCAGCTGATTAAAGTGACTTCCTTCACTACTTCTGTGTCTGTGGGGTTTTGTCTGCGGCTCATCCTGCTACACCATGACAGCAAGGTTTTTGTTTTGTTTTGTTTTTTCCTATGTTGTGTACTGTTACGTTGTCAGTGCTTGAAACAGTGCTTGAAACATAGTGAACACTCAGTAAATATTTGAAGGAATAAATAAATACATTTTCTAATGTAACTTACTACATAATACTGTAATTTATATCTTCACACTAAGTGTATAATAGGCACTCAATGAATATTTGTTGAATTAATAAATAATAAAAGTCTTTTATGAACCCTGAAGCACTTACACAATGCTTTATCTTATGAAACCCGAAAATTTGAGACAGGTCTCAGTTAATTTAGAAAGTTTATTTTGCCAAGATGAGGATGTCTGCACAAGACACAGGCTCAGGAGGTCCTGATAACATGTACCCAAGGTGGTCAGAGCACAGGTTGGTTTTATACATTTTAGGGAGATATGAGACATCAATCAATATACGTAAAATGAACATTGGTCTATCCAGAAAGGTGAGACAATTTGAAGTAAAAGAGGGGCAACTCAAAGCAGAGGGGGAGCTTCCAAGTCACAGGTAGATGAGAGAAAAATAGTAGCATTATTGTAAGTTTCTGATTGGCCTTTCCAAAGGAGACAATCAGATATGCATTTATCTCAGTGAGCAGGAGAGATGACTTTGAATAGAATGGGAGGCAGTTTTGCCCTAAGCAGTTCCCAGCTTAAATTTTCCTTTTTAGCTCAGTGATTTTAGGGTCCCAAGATATTTTTCTTTCACACTTTCCCCCTTTTCTTTTTAAAAATCTTTTGGAGAAAGCATAGTAGAATAAAATGAGTCTTTGGTCTCAGGTTTCATCTGATCTCTCATGGCTAGGTCGTTTTATTCCTAGAAAGGTAGGCCCTGAGTTATTAGGAAAGCTCATTTTTAGAAGGTCCTGTGAAGAGAAAATAGGGGTAAAAAAGGGAGGAAAACAACAACAAACAAAAGAACAATCTTGGAAAATCAATATAGGCCACATAGTCTGAAGTTCATACGTCAGTAGGCAGATATGGAAGTCACTTACGTATGTACATAGGATGCTATTATTTTCTTCTGAAGTTTAAGTTGTCCAGCTTCAGTATTCATGGCTTTATGAAAGCACAGCTTAGTTTCCAGTAATTTCAAATTAGGAAAAATGGGGAAAAAGGAAAAAAATAAAAACATTATTTAGCAGTCTTATAGTCAAGAAAAATTAGAATTTGGTTCAAACTGTAGAAAATAATAAAAATTTTAAAAAATTAGGTAAGGCTAGAATCTAACAACAGATGTACTACAGTTTTTAAACATAACTTTTCTCTCTCCAGTTTTCCATTTTAACTAAAGACAGATTACAGTAGGACTGGTTAGCTTTATTATACTTGGCCTAATTATTTGTGTACCGTGCAGCAAGAATAATCATTTTTACATAGACTTTTAAATTGGCTTTGATGAAACTTTGTTCCATAGAAGGAATCTCAGATAAAACTTTTTTTTTTTTTTTTTTTTTTTTTGTAGAAGAAATACGGACTTTTTAATGAAGAGTTTTCCCTTTGGTATAAGCGAGACCGTGGAAACATCCAAATAACAACAAAAGGAGGGTGGGATGAAAACAGTCAACTCTCCCTTATCCACAAGGCCGAAAGAGAGGAGCCTGTTTGCTGTGGTGTGGCCACCCCGGGCCTAGGCTGTACCAGGCCTGTAGAAGGTACTCAGGAATTGTAGGTCTTGCGTTTCCCATCCGTGAAACTGACCAGCATTCAGGCAAACTTCTGCCTCTCAGCCTCGCGGTAAGAGGCCCAAGTTTTTCTAGTCCTAGCTGGAAATCAATTTCATCTGCCTCAGGTCTCTGGTATAAAAGATAATGCTGCCGGTCCCAGTTACCTCACAGGCCTGGAGGAGGAAAATGCCAAGAGCTGTAAAAGGGCTTGGAAAAGTCAAAAAGGTGATGTATAAATGTAATAACTGATTAACATTTTGTGCTCAAGAATAAACCATGGAAAACAAAATTAGAAAAGTAAGTCTACAGCCCTAAAATATATGCATACAAAATTTTGAAAGAATGCAGTTGCAATTCTACAGATGGTATTTGGGGATTGTCTACTGCTTTAGAATCTCAATGCCCCTTTTCCTACCTCCACTAAATCCACCTGGGAGAGTTAACTTACAAGAGGCCCCAATTCAATAACCCCCACCCCCCTCCCAGAAAGGGAGGCAGGGCAGAGGCTCCAGGAGGGAGGGCTACACTTTGGCTGTAGAGTACAATAGGCATGCTACATGGGACGGTGGGCCTTATGAAATGTATATGCAGACACCTTGGGGTGAGGGGCCCCCAGCCAGGAGCCACTGAGCAAGGGAGGGATCCATCTCCTCCCTGGCCAGGAGGGGGCCCTGGGGCAAACCCTAAGGGTTGCATATCCCCAGAGAGAGGGGACAGCCGCCACTCCTGCCTCTGTTCTCCCAACCCAAACCGGAGAGGGTGCTGAGCAAGGAGAAGACAGGTCCCAGAAGCCAAGAAGGTGCTGGCATCCCTGTCATTGAACTCAGGGTCCCAATAACTCTTTATGTAAAATATCTTCAGACCTAAGAGATGGTCAAAGGCACAAAGTTTAAACATAGGGGTAGGGGTGTTGAGAGGGGTCTGGGGTACCCTGAAGCCCAGAAGTGTGATTCATTCCCCCTTGCCCAGAAGGGTGACTGTTCCACTGGGCCTGTCAGCAAAGGACATTTTCCATGACAAGCACTCACCTTCTTGGGGAAGGGGCATCAGGTTGACACAGAAAAGACCCAGGTAAAGGGCCACTCTGTACATTAATACTTTGATGATTAATGCTTGGGGAGAAGCAGGATTCTTCCCCAGGTTTCTGACTCAAACCCTCTCACTCAGCTGGATATGAAACCCAGTGTCCACACTACTCCCAGCTCTGACACAAGGCCATGCCCACAGAACACTCCCAACTGAGGTCCTGAGAGTTAGGGAATAGGGTGGAAGGGGTTGGAGGGCATCTTCTGGAAGAGAGTGCTGGGGCAGATCACAGTTTCCACTCCACAGGTTGCTGTAGACACAGTTTTCTGCCCACAGAGATGATGGGCAAGTGATAGTCCATGTGGTAGCTGAGAAGGTGACTGACACTCTCAAAGTGGTGATCCTTTGTCCAAACTACACCCTTGGTCCACCAGTAGCAGATGCTTGGGCTGCCCGCTCTTCAAGCCAGTGAGCACATACTGGCCAGGTGTGGTCATGCTTTCTTTCACCAGGAAGTCCCTTTTGAGCTGCAGCAGTGCCTCAGCCCCCTGCTGGTTCAGCTTCCCATGGAACCAGGGGTCCCCTCAGAGCTGCTCAGCCATGACATCAACTGCGGAGGAGGAGGCACATGAAGAGCATCTTCAAAGGGCTTCATGTCAAACAGGTCCCAGGTTGTGCTGCCATTGATGGCAGGATTGGGGGGCCCAGCACCACTCCCTGCTTGCTGGGTCTTGTCTAGGTTCTGCATGTTGACACAGGAAGGATCATCAAAGAGCTCTCTGCCTGGACAGGGTGGTGGAGGTGGCATCTGTTTGCAAACTTCTGGATCTCCCCCAACAGGCTATCCTACAGGCAGTGTAGCTCCCAAGTGGCTGGGGGTCTGGGCACTGGGTAGAGAGGGTTGAGCAGCCCCTAGAGTGGCTGCTTCCCGAAGCCTCATGTATACTACATGCCCAAGAGGGGGTTTCTTCCCAGGAAGTCATTATAGTGCTGATGGTGAGGTGGCTCTTCCTCCTCCTTATCCCAAGCTAAGTCATCAAAGCCAGTCATCCTGTCATGGGGGGTGACTGATTTGGGTGGTTTCCTGAGGTATTGTTTAAAGTGCAACTCAAAGGCCTGGCCAATGGTGCTGATGACATCCTGGGCAAGCCCTTCAGGACACTCCAGAATGTGGCAGGCTTTCCAATTCACAGGGTCTTTGGCAACATTGGCAACATACTTGGCTGTGTCCGGATCCCCACTGGATGCAAATAAGATAGATTGCATGTGGTAGTGATAATCTGTTTGCAGTCTGTGACCATAAGGTTGAGGCTGCTGGTGGAGGTGGTGAGAGTGATTGGCATTCCAGCAAAATTCAGGTTACTCCTTCCCAAGATAGAGCTGAGTGGATGGCTACAGGGCTTTCTCTTCCTTGTCACCCCCTTAGCACCCAGCACAGCCTCGCACACCTGATTGATGGCTTCCCTGGTGACCTGAGTCCAGGTGTTGAAGTCCAGGGTGCTCATTGACTGCAGGATCTCCACACAGCCCATGTACCAAATCAAGTAGGAAACCCCGGGTCCCATGACTTTGTCATTGGGATGCAGCCAGCCCTGCATGGGCTTATTGACAGAGCTCCCATGGTGGGTCCACTCCTCACCCCCCAGCTGGCCCGCTTCCACCTGAGTCCTGCACCCACCACCTCCACTCAGCTTGTTCATATCCTGGAGGAGGGGTAGGGGAATGAGTCTGGCATGGCTGCCCCTATGATGCCCTCCCCATCATCAGCTGCTCTTCCTGGCTCCCCCTTAGGCCCCAGGTGTCCCCCGGCCCAATTGGCCAGCCTCTGGTTGCTCATCCGGGGGAAGAAGGAGCACAGAGTAGTGGGACTATCGTCCCCAGACAAAGGGGGCAGGATGGGTCCCAGGGATGAGGCTGATGGGGAAGGCAGTTCCTCTGGCGGGGTGGACCCTGAAGGCCCCTCCTCCAGTGATGACAGAGACTCATTCCACAACGGATTGTACTTGGGCTTGGGGGGCAGGAGATCCCTAGCTGAGGTGAGAGAGGGGCTGCTGCTCAGCCTGGCCCCTCTGTCAGTTTGGGCAAGGAGGCCAGGCAGGGATTATGCCCAGGCCCTTAGCCTGGTCTGACCTCTGTGGCCCAGGAGTCACAGAAGTCCTGGGGAATGAGAGGGATAAGTGGTTTCTGCTCCACAGCTCAGACCCAGACAGTTTTGGGTCCTATCCCCAACCAATGTGGAGCCTCTTCCTCAGATAAAACATTTTAAAGCTGAGCCCAGCCATGGATTTGGATCACCAAATACCTATAAGTGGGGTAAGTTTCCTCTCCTCTTGAGGTTCCAAGATAAACCTGGGGCTCCTGGACCTGTCAGAAAATGGCATTCTTTACCTACCACAGGTCAGAAACCCTGTATAAGGGTTGTGTAGCAAAGGTATGAGGGCAGTTTTTATTCCTTAAAGGAAAGCACACTATTCCAGTCAAAGCCCTGGTAAAACAATCAGTTTCTCCAATTGTGTCCTGTTACAAATGAAAACAGATTCTTTATGCAAATAACTATGTTGTTATAAGTTAAGAATATTTAAAAATAGTTTCCAAATCCTGGAGAAATCAGATAGAGAGAAAAAATATGCTCCAAATTTTGTTCATAGGAGCACACTAAATTGGTAAAAGTTGTCAATAGCTCTAAAGAAAAGTTTCAAGACTAGAAAACAAAACAAAGGATCAGCAACATTTTTAGTGAAAAGTCAAAAAGATTAGTCCAGTCCATGCCACTAATTCCTGTTTTGCTTGATATTCACAAAAATTTTAGCTTCTCCATGAATCCTGAAAGTGTTTCCTCTATTCTCATGTCATAATCTCCAAACTTATCAGAAACCTGCATTCAAGAGCACTTGTTAAGAACTTTATAGCTAATTATAAAATCACCTTCTAAAGAGGACAAAACAACATGACAATTGTCCATGGATAACAAAAATTTTAGGGCAACCATACTCAAAGATACAACTGAAAAGGAAATGTGTTACTTCTGTGACACACAATAATTCTAACATAACAATTATGATTATTACTGATAATGAACACTAAATCATATCAGAATTACAGGAGTTTCCCATAATTTTGGAAAACATACCAATAACATATTTATACAAATACACCCCAAAGAAAACCAAACACAATTTCATATTTGACAATGCTTCCTGTATACTTTTTGCGCCAAATAAGCCAAATTATGTCATTTTTGAACTTTAGGGAACCTAATATCTTAAAGAATTAATTAGGTCCACAAATACATAATTTATCATTTCATTTTGGAAACCTTGTCAAATATAAAAGGTTTAAAACACTTGATATTACAAAATAGAATAACAGGTCATTGTAAAATACGTCATTCTAAATGAATTACCAAAGTGATAACTCAAGGGTTTGAAAAAAAAAAAAAAAGGGAAAAACCGTTATTTGTTGTGAGAGGAGACTTGATTTTCAAAATAACTCCTAATAATAACAGCATGAAGCCAAATAAATTTGTTTCTCAAAATTTTACAAATGATCTATAGCATTTTAATTTTTGACCATCAGATATACCCTCCATAAGCCTTTATAACTTTTATTAAGGACTTGGTTAATGCTTCAAGAAAACCTTGTTAATCTGACACAGGGGCCCATATGCTGGTCTTGCATCAGTGTGTCTTTGAAATCAATGATTAATTTATAGAGAAACTGAATTTATTTTCTCTTTCAAAATCAGCCCTTACAATCTCCCATGTCCAACTTTTCCATGATAGTCTCTGGGCCTTGAGTTGACACAGCTTCAATTTTTGGCCTGTATCTCAGGGATACAGTTTATTTTGATTGGTATCTTCTATGGGGCCTGAAGATGAGACTTTAGTTGCTCTCAGTGTTTAAGATCTAGCAAGACTTGGTGCCCTTTTTACACCCAGGAGTCAAAGCCCTGTAACTCAATGTCACAAGGACATTAAAAGCACATACAGGAAGATACATGAATGTAATAACATTAATGTAAAAAAAAATTAAATCTCAGTTTTTTATCCCTAAGCAAACAAACTTAATAATAATGGCATAGAAATTATTTTGATAAAACATACAATTTATTAGGCCAGTTACCAAAAGGCAAAATGAAAGACCTTCTGCAGTGCAGAGAATATTATGTTGGATGAAAACATTTCCTTTAGACCTTTAAGAAAATGTACCTTTTAAAACGGGAGTGAGAGAAAGCTGAAAAACAGTGAGATGCAATAAAAGTTGAACTTTGGGTTAAAAGAAATTAATATATCTTATAATTTATAATGAGTAAATCAACCTCTTAAGAAAATTTCATTGTTCTAACAAAAAATTTAGTGTATAAGTGTTTTCGTTTTACATCAAGCCCAATCTCTAAAAGAGCATTATATTTTTTCTTTAGTTATATACAACTTGACCATATAAAAGGTTTTTTTTTTTTAATCCTCTTTTATGACTTACACAGACCACTCATGACAGGCTGGAACTTTCAGGTTTGTCCTGAATATCACTCTTTCTAAAACAACTAGTCATTTTATTTTAGGTCTGAATTTTCTATACAAGATTCTTTCTCATATAAAATTATTTCTCGTTAAACTTTCTTACCACAGAAAACCTCTATTTTTATAACTTTCTTTACATCTCTTATTTCCTGCTTCCTTTTCCTTGTTTTATATATAACCTTTAAATAAGCTTCAAACTACACAAAACTTTTCATCTTTTAAAAAAGTACACACTTTTTTTAGCAAGAATGTTTTCCTACAATATATTTTTATTGGAAAATACTCAAATAATGCAATGTCTACTATTTAATTTCATATAGCTTTGTATTCTAAATTATGAGAAGTGGGGGGCGGAGCAAGATGGCCGAATAGGAACAGCTCCAGTCTCCAACTCCCAGCGCGAGCGACACAGAAGACTGGTGATTTCTGCATTTTCAACTGAGGTACTGGGTTCATCTCACTGGGGAGTGCCAGACGATCGGTGCTGGTCAGCTGCTGCAGCCCGACCAGCGAGAGCTGAAGCAGGGCGAGGCATTGCCTCACCTGGGAAGCGCAAGGGGGAAGGGAATCCCTTTTCCTAGCCAGGGGAACTGAGACACACAACACCTGGAAAATCGGGTAACTCCCACACCAATACTGCGCTTTAAGCAAACAGGCACACCAGGAGATCATATCCCACACCTGGCCGGGAGGGTCCCACACCCACGGAGCCTCCATCATTGCTAGCATAGCAGTCTGTGATCTCGCGGCAAGGCAGCAGCGAGGCTGCGGGAGGGGCACCCGCCATTGCTGAGGCTTAAGTAGGTAAACAAAGCTGCTGGGAAGCTCAAACTGGGTGGAGCTCACAGCAGCTCAAGGAAACCTGCCTGTCTCTGTAGACTCCACCTCTGGGGACAGGGCAATAACAAACGCAGCCGAAACCTCTGCAGATGCAAACGACTCTGTCTGACAGCTTTGAAGAGAGCAGTGGATCTCCCAACACGGAGGTTGAGATCTGAGAAGGGACAGACTCCCTGCTCAAGTGGGTCCCTGAACCCTGAGTAGCCTAACTGGGAGACATCCCCCACTAGGGGCAGTCTGACACCCCACACCTCACAGGGTGGAGTACACCCCTGAAAGGAAGCTTCCAAAGCAAGAATCAGACAGGTACACTCGCTGTTCAGAAATATTCTATCTTCTGCAGCCTCTGCTGCTGATACCCAGGCAAACAGGGTCTGGAGTGGACCTCAAGCAATCTCCAACAGACCTACAGCTGAGGGTCCTGATTGTTAGAAGGAAAACTATCAAACAGGAAGGACACCTACACCAAAACCCCATCAGTACATCACCATCATCAAAGACCAGAGGCAGATAAAACCACAAAGATGGGGAAAAAGCAGGGCAGAGGAGCTGGAAATTCAAAAAATAAGAGCGCATCTCCCCCGGCAAAGGAGCGCAGCTCATCGCCAGCAACGGATCAAAGCTGGACGGAGAATGACTTTGACGAGATGAGAGAAGAAGGCTTCAGTCCATCAAATTTCTCAGAGCTAAAGGAGGAATTACGTACCCAGCACAAAGAAACTAAAAATCTTGAAAAAAAGGTGGAAGAATTGATGGCTAGAGTATTTAATGCAGAGAAGGTCATAAACGAAATGAAAGAGATGAAAACCATGACACGAGAAATACGTGACAAATGCACAAGCTTCAGTAACCGACTCGATCGACTGGAAGAAAGAGTATCTGCGATTGAGGATCAAATGAATGAAATGAAGCAAGAAGAGAAACCAACAGAAAAAAGAAGAAAAAGAAATGAACAAAGCCTGCAGGAAGTATGGGATTATGTAAAAAGACCAAATCTACGTCTGATTGGGGTGCCTGAAAGTGAGGGGGAAAATGGAACCAAGTTGGAAAACACTCTTCAGGATATCATCCAGGAGAACTTCCCCAACCTAGTAGGGCAGGCCAACATTCAAATCCAGGAAATACAGAGAACGCCACAAAGATATTCCTCGAGAAGAGCAACTCCAAGACACATAATTGCCAGATTCACCAAAGTTGAAATGAAGGAAAAAATCTTAAGGGCAGCCAGAGAGAAAGGTCGGGTTACCCACAAAGGGAAGCCCATCAGACTAACAGCAGATCTCTCAGCAGAAACTCTACAAGCCAGAAGAGAGTGGGGGCCAATATTCAACATTCTTCAAGAAAAGAATTTTAAACCCAGAATTTCATATCCAGCCAAACTAAGTTTCATAAGTGAAGGAGAAATAAAATCCTTTACAGATAAGCAAATGCTTAGAGATTTTGTCACCACTAGGCCGGCCTTACAAGAGACCCTGAAGGAAGCACTAAACATGGAAAGGAACAACCGGTACCAGCCATTGCAAAAATATGCCAAAATGTAAAGACCATCGAGGCTAGGAAGAAACTGCATCAACTAACGAGCAAAATAACCAGTTAATATCATAATGACAGGATCAAGTTCACACATAACAATCTTAACCTTAAATGCAAATGGACTAAATGCTCCAATTAAAAGACACAGACTGGCAAACTGGATAAAGAGTCAAGACCCATCAGTCTGCTGTATTCAGGAGACCCATCTCACACGCAGAGACATAAATAGGCTCAAAATAAAGGGATGGAGGAAGATTTACCAAGCAAATGGAGAACAAAAAAAAGCAGGGGTTGCAATACTAGTCTCTGATAAAACAGACTTTAAACCATCAAAGATCAAAAGAGACAAAGAAGGCCATTACATAATGGTAAAGGGATCAATTGAACAGGAAGAGCTAACTATCCTAAATATATATGCACCCAATACAGGAGCACCCAGATTCATCAAGCAAGTCCTTAGAGACTTACAAAGAGACTTAGACTCCCATACAATAATAATGGGAGACTTCAACACTCCACTGTCAACATTAGACAGATCAACGAGACAGAAAGTTAACAAGGATATCCAGGAATTGAACTCATCTCTGCAGCAAGCAGACCTAATAGACATCTATAGAACTCTCCACCCCAAATCAACAGAATATACATTCTTCTCAGCACCACATCGTACTTACTCCAAAATCGACCACGTAATTGGAAGTAAAACACTCCTCAGCAAATGTACAAGAACAGAAATTATAACAAACTGTCTCTCAGACCACAGTGCAATCAAACTAGAACTCAGGACTAAGAAACTCAATCCAAACCGCTCAACTACATGGAAACTGAACAACCTGCTCCTGAATGACTACTGGGTACATAACGAAATGAAGGCAGAAATAAAGATGTTCTTTGAAACCAATGAGAACAAAGATACAACATACCAGAATCTCTGGGACACATTTAAAGCAGTGTGTAGAGGGAAATTTATAGCACTAAACGCCCACAAGAGAAAGCAGGAAAGATCTAAAATTGACACTCTAACATCACAATTAAAAGAACTAGAGAAGCAAGAGCAAACACATTCAAAAGCTAGCAGAAGGCAAGAAATAACTAAGATCAGAGCAGAACTGAAGGAGATAGAGACACAAAAAACTCTCCAAAAAATCAATGAATCCAGGAGTTGGTTTTTTGAAAAGATCAACAAAATTGACAGACCACTAGCAAGACTAATAAAGAAGAAAAGAGAGAAGAATCAAATAGATGCAATTAAAAATGATAAAGGGGATATCACCACCAACCCCACAGAAATACAAACTACCATCAGAGAATACTATAAACACCTCTACGCAAATAAACTGGAAAATCTAGAAGAAATGGATAATTTCCTGGACACTTACACTCTTCCAAGACTAAACCAGGAAGAAGTTGAATCCCTGAATAGACCAATAGCAGGCTTTGAAATTGAGGCAATAATTAATAGCCTACCAACCAAAAAAAGTCCAGGACCAGATGGATTCACAGCTGTATTCTACCAGAGGTACAAGGAGGAGTTGGTACCATTACTTCTGAAACTATTCCAATCAATAAAAAAGAGGGAATCCTCCCTAACTCATTCTATAAGGCCAACATCATCCTGATACCAAAGCCTGGCAGAGACACAACAAAAAAAGAGAATTTTAGACCAATATCCCTGATGAACATCGATGCAAAAATCCTCAATAAAATACTGGCAAACCGGATTCAGCAACACATCAAAAAGCTTATCCACCATGATCAAGTGGGCTTCATCCCTGGGATGCAAGGCTGTTTCAACATTCGCAAATCAATAAACATAATCCAGCATATAAAGAGAACCAAAGACAAGAACCGCATGATTATCTCAATAGATGCAGAAAAGGCTTTTGAAAAATTCAACAGCCCTTCATGCTAAAAACGCTCAATGAATTCGGTATTGATGGAATGTACCTCAAAATAATAAGAGCTATTTATGACAAACCCACAGCCAATATCATACTGAATGGGAAAAAACTGGAAAAATTCCCTTTGAAAACTGGCACAAGACAGGGATGCCCTCTCTCACCACTCCTATTCAACATAGTGTTGGAAGTTCTGGCTAGGGCAATTAGGCAAGAGAAAGAAATCAAGGGTATTCAGTTAGGAAAAGAAGAAGTCAAATTGTCCCTCTTTGCAGATGACATGATTGTATACTTAGAAAACCCCATTGTCTCAGCCCAAAATCTCCTTAAGCTGATAAGCAACTTCAGCAAAGTCTCAGGATACAAAATTAATGTGCAAAAATCACAAGCATTCTTATACACCAGTAACAGACAAACAGAGAGCCAAATCATGAAGGAACTTCCATTCACAATTGCTTCAAAGAGAATCAAATACCTAGGAATCCAACTTACAAGGGATGTAAAGGACCTCTTCAAGGAGAACTACAAACCACTGCTCAGTGAAATAAAAGAGGACACAGACAAATGGAAGAACATACCATGCTCATGGATAGGAAGAAACAATATCGTGAAAATGGCCATACTGCCCAAGGTAATTTATAGATTCAATGTCATCCCCATCAAGCTACCAATGAGTTTCTTCACAGAATTGGAAAAAACTGCTTTAAAGTTCATATGGAACCAAAAAAGAGCCAGCATCTCCAAGACAATCCTAAGTCAAAAGAACAAAGCTGGAGGCATCACGCTACCTGACTTGAAACTATACTACAAGGCTCCAGTAACCAAAACAGCATGGTACTGGTACCAAAACAGAGATATAGACCAATGGAACAGAACAGAGCCCTCAGAAATAATACCACACATCTACAGCCATCTGATCTTTGACAAACCTGAGAGAAACCAGAAATGGGGAAAGGATTCCCTATTTAATAAATGGTGCTGGGAAAATTGGCTAGCCATAAGTAGAAAGCTGAAACTGGATCCTTTCCTTACTCCTTATATGAAAATTAATTCAAGATGGATTAGAGACTTAAATGTTAGACCTAATACCATAAAAATCCTCGAGGAAAACCTGGGTAGTACCATTCAGCACATAGGCATGGGCAAAGACTTCATGTCTAAAACACCAAAAGCAATGGCAGCAAAAGCCAAAATTGACAAATGGGATCTCATTAAACTAAAGAGCTTCTGCACAGCAAAAGAAACTACCATCAGAGTGAACAGGCAACCTACAGAATGGGAGAAAATTTTTGCAATCTACTCATCTGACAAAGGGCTAATATCCAGAACCTACAAAGAACTCAAACAAATTTACAAGAAAAAAACAAACAACCCCATCAAAAAGTCCACAAAGGATATGAACAGACATTTCTCAAAAGAAGACATTCATACAGCCAACAGACACATGAAAAAATGCTCATCATCACTGGCCATCAGAGAAATGCAAATCAAAACCACAATGAGATACCATCTCACACCAGTTAGAATGGCGATCATTAAAAAGGCAGGAAACAACAGGTGCTGGAGAGGCTGTGGAGAAATAGCAACACTTTTACACTGTTGGTGGGATTGTAAACTAGTTCAACCATTATGGAAAACAGTATGGCGATTCCTCAAGGATCTAGAACTAGATGTACCATATGACCCAGCCATCCCATTACTGGGTATATACCCAAAGGATTATAAATTATGCTGCTATAAAGACACATGCACACGTATGTTTATTGCAGCACTATTCACAATAGCAAAGACTTGGAATCAACCCAAATGTCCATCAGTGACAGATTGGATTAAGAAAATGTGGCACATATATACCATGGAATACTATGCAGCCATAAAAAAGGATGAGTTTGTGTCCTTTGTAGGGACATGGATGCAGCTGGAAACCATCATTCTTAGCAAACTATCACAAGAACAGAAAACCAAACACCGCATGTTCTCACTCATAGGTGGGAACTGAACAGTGAGATCACTTGGACTCAGGAAGGGAAACATCACACACCGGGGCCTATCATGGGGAGGGGGGAGGGGGGAGGGATTGCATTGGGAGTTATACCTGATGTAAATGACGAGTTGATGGGTGCAGCACACCAACATGGCACAAGTATACATATGTAACAAACCTGCACGTTATGCACATGTACCCTACAACTTAAAGTATAATAATAAATAAATTTAAAAAAATAAATAAATAAAAAATAAATCATGAGAAGTTTGTCTACAAGTATTTATCCCATTACATTTACTTATTTTATTTTAATTGTTTACCTACATTATTTATGAAAACTGTGATAGTCGTCATTTAAAGTTATTGAACCGCCATTGCAAAATTATAACTGAGACAGAGAAAAAGATTTCACCTAACTGACTCTATCTTTCTTTTAACCTCCAAGCTGTCCTTGTTCATTCTTGGGCATAGGCTGAACTAACTTTGGGAGGAACTTAGTAAACCTGCTTATTGCCAGTGAACTAGACTGTCTAAAACCACAGGATTAGAAGTGATAATAATCTTACTAAATTCAAGATGCAACTTTTTTCATTAAACCAATATCAGTCTTATAAACCAATGTCACTCTTATTTATTAAAATTACACAAGCAAAGATTATTCTGTTTAAGGTTGGGTTTATAATTTTGTAATCCCTATGCCAAATTTTGACAACTTGCAGTATTTGGCAGGAATAAGTATGAAATTGCTTGATTAATAAATGTAAACAAAAGGTATGCTGGCAATTCTTAAGACATTTCTAATATTACTTTACCAATAATTTTAAAGCTAGCTTATTTAATAAAGATTTAACTTAAGTTACATAAACTTGAAAAAGCATTTGACTAATCTTTTCTTTTTTCTTGGCAAAGTATTTGATTCAAGTGCTTTTATTTTCTTAAGCCAATTCATTAGAGCTCTTCATATATTTTCAGTAGTGAAACACTTTGTACACAAAACATAAATACATAGATGTATTAGGCATGCTGATAGAAGTACATCTTATAGATTTCCAAAACCTCCTCTTTTTTTCCTGTTTTAAACTTGCAAACTCTTGATACCTTGTTTCCTTACCCTGGCAGTTGTCAGCTACATAGCCCTAAATCTGCATATTAAAGGAAACAATTCTGGTGAAAATCAGATAGCAAAATTTACATTATAAGGTACAAAGACACTGTCTGGTGAGCTAGAGGGAAATGAAAAGGGATTTAATTGCCAATTGAACATAAAATTATAGTAGTCTATTACACACACATATGCATACACATATACATACACACATAAACACACACAAAGATACTGTAGCTTTTACTTCAGTGCTTTAGCCATGAGATAAATACAAATTCACTAGCTTGTAAAAAAAAAAAATGTTAGATCCAAACAGTGGTTTTCATTTAAGTAGAAAATAACAGCAGATTTAAAGTAGGCAGAAAAGAAAAATAGGGAAAATTGGGACCTACAAACTCTATAGTCTGCAGGTCAGCCTTGGGACTCTTTTACTTTAATGTAAATATGCACCAAAACCATATTACTTCTATTTTACTCTGGCAAGTAGAGTTGCCATAAAACCTACAGAGTGCTCAAAAGGG
This sequence comes from Macaca mulatta, assembly GCF_049350105.2. NCBI lineage: Eukaryota > Metazoa > Chordata > Mammalia > Primates > Cercopithecidae > Macaca > Macaca mulatta. The sequence goes on along the minus strand of NC_133426.1, from coordinate 70,799,410 downwards.
GGTCATTCTCCTTATTTTCAGATTATTCATTTCCCACTTTTTTTTTTTTTCTTAGAAGGAGAAACTGAGCTATGGCCTAGGGGTTTTGTGTTGTGGATCAATATGTGCTGCTTGTGGGCAGGACTCCACAGTTGGTCACAGCTGAGTCAATTCCACCCTCTTACATGTCTCAGTTTCACTCCAGAGGTCTATAACCTCTTGTAGCAAGATGAGCCACAGACAAAACTCCTCAGACACCGAGTTAAAGAAGGAAGGGGTTAATTCGGCCAGGGGCATTGGCAAGACTCCTGTCTCAAGAGCCGAGCTCCCCAAGTGAGCAATTCCTGTCCCTTTTAAGGGCTCACAACTCTAAGGGGGTGTGTGTGACAGGGTCGTGATTGATTGAACAAGCAGGGGGTATGTGACTGGGGGCTGCATGCACTGGTAATTAGATCGGAACGAAACAGGATAGGGATTTTCACAGTGCTTTTCTATACAATGTCTGTAATCTATAGACAACATAACTGATTAGGTCAGGGGTCAATCTTTAACTACCAGGCCCAGGGTGTGGCGCCAGGCTGCCTGCTTGTGGATTTCATTTCTGCCTTTTAGTTTTGAATTTTTTTTTCTTTGGAGGCAGAAATTGGGCATAAGACAATATGAGGAGTGGTCTCCTCCCTTATTCCCCACTTTGAGACTCTCACTCAATAGTGGGAGTTCTCACTTTCATTTTTGCTCTCATGTCTTCTTGCAAGACAGATCGATAGTGATTCATATAGTACACTTGTGCTGAAGCATTTTGGTGAACTAAGGTAGTGATGAAGCTTTTATCATTTGAAGAAGTAAAGTAGCAAACAAGGGAGCAGAAAGCAGGTTCCTATTACTAGTATAACTCTTATAAGAATTTTAAATCCTCCTAGCATTGGGAACCATTTTCTAAACATGGCCCCAGGATCAAATCCATGCCACACTTGCATGGGCACATGTGCCAGCTTTGTCATATCTCTAACTATATCTTCAACTACTTGCCCTTGATTATCTACATGTAGGCAGCAATTAGTAAGGTTAAATTTCCTACAGACCTCTCCTTCAGGTGCTAGCAAGTAGTGGAGAGCTAATCTATTTTGATAGATAGCATTTCTCATCTGAGTTTCTTGCTGGCCAGAATTGTCAAGGCTCTGCCAGTTTTATTAGTGATTATTTCTAAGACAGCTTGTAACCATATGATTTGGTTGATCATGTAAATAGGGGTCCGGTGTCCTCACGAGCCATCTTGTGCCTCAGTAGCAGGCCCATAATATTGTATGATTCTCTCAGGGGGCCATTTATCATTTTTTCAATTTCCTATAGCTATGCTTCTCTTTTCGGGGGAAGCATAGACAGGGAAGCCCAGGAGTTTGCCTGTTTTTATGGGCAGTAGGAAGAAAGATGGTTTAATAGTGCCAATAACACAACTACCTGCCTACTAGTCAGGTAATTTGGCATAAACTCTATGCCTACATATCCAGTATAATCCAGTTGGGGCTGTCCAGTCCCTGTGGGACTCCAGATGGGTCCACACAGTTTGCAACTTTGGGAATTTAGTAAATGGATTTCTCTCTGTGTGATTTGAACTCCACCAAGTGACTGTTTTTGTGGTACCATTATACAGTTTCTGTCTCAGACAACTATGTTGTCCTGCAGGGTGCGTGAATTCTTTTCCTTCTCTACTACGCAGTATTGTCCAATAATTGAGGCTTTTAGGACCCAGAAATTATCGGGGTGATTCTTTTGAGCCAGGAATTCATCAGGAACTGGGTCTGTAGGTACTAATTCTCAGGCTTCCCATGGCCTTTGATCTCCTATTACAGTTCCTCTACCTACATAACATGAAGTGACATTGAGAGACTGGGCTACATGCTCAACTAATTGCAAAAACAAATTTCTTGTTTTTCCTGGAATTTCTGGTACTGGCATATTTAGTTCATCATAGAAAGCTTGAAACACTGACTCAGGAGAGCATTTATAAACTTCTCCTTGAACCAAGATATTTACTCTAGGATCCAGTCTGGCCCATCGATTCCTAAGACCACATGCTCCTCTTTTTTCCAGCGAGGATCAAAGGGATTGGTTATTACTAGCTCTAAGGGGTTACATTGTCCCTTAGTACAGGAAGGGCCATTTTTTCTTTCATTTTTTCTTTTCTGAAGGTGGATCCTTTTCAGTTTTTTTTTTAATCCAACTGGCCTAAATGACACAAGACCAGTATTTACATTTATTTCTAGAAAGTCCTAATTTATGACAGGTGTACTTATTTTTTGCCATATAACCTCTTTTCTAATTAAGAGAACCACACCTTATTCCCAACTTATTAGTATTAATGACAGCACAGGCATCAAATTTTAAGGTGACTTGTTTGGGCACCCCTTTTTCTTCTGTTTTGGCTAACATGTTACTTGTATCATTTATGAGTCCCCACCAGTCCTCAGTCCTTAATCTTATTTTAAAGACTGTGGTCATGGGAGGCTCAGATGGGTCATAACAGACATCAGGTTGGTCATTTCCTGGGTTACATACTTTGTATAGAATAACATTATACAAACAAGTTCTTTTTAGAGTTCCAGTACACTTACAATAACCATAAAATAATGGGACCATAGCAACCTTTTGTCCTACCTCAGTGACTTCATGTATACACTGGGAACAGTCCTCAGTCTGAGGAAGGTCAGTTGAAGTCCTTACTGTAAAAGTCTAAATTTTAAGGAAAATGATTCCCGCAATGAATTTTCTCATGCTTTGGCCATGCGTGGACCAGTCAGCTTCCGGGTGTGACTGGAGTAGGGCTTGTCGTCTTCTTCAGAGTCACTTTGCAGGGGTTGGTGAAGCTGCTCCCGTCATGTACCACTCACAGTCTAATGATGTTTAAGGATAGTCTCGGAAGATAGCCCTGCTAGAATAAACTGAGTCCAACACCTCTACACAGTTATGTTTAACTGGGCTCTCTGATACCAGGAGCAAGGTGGTGGGGTTTAGGGTGTTGCAAACTTCAATGGTTATGTGGGGATTTTCACATAGCAAGCTTTGGTACTTGGTTAATCTAGTGTTTGTTAACCAATGATGTCCTTTGGTAGTCATTAAAGTTACCACAGCATGGGGAGCCTTTATATTCAGGTTTTGCCTAAGGGTTAGTTTTTCTGCTTCTTGTGCTAACAGGGCTGTTGCTGCTGGGGCCCTTAGACCTGGGGGCCAGTCTTTGGAAACCCTGTCTAGTTGTTTTGAGAGATAGGCCACTGGCCTTGGCCAGGGCCCCACATTCTGGGTTAAAACTCCAACTGCCATTTTTTTTTCTTTCTGATACATAGAGTGTAAAGAATTTTGTCAGGTCAGGTAGCCTTGGGGCTGGGGCCGACATGAGTTTTTCTTTTAACTCATGAAAAGTTTATTGCTTTTGGTTGTAATAGATGTAGTTTATCTAATCTACATTTTTATTAACTGTCACTTACCAAAATATTGACTCAAATCCTGCGGCTATCTGATTTCAAGCTTTAAATTGATCTGGTATTTCTCATGGGACTCCAATTGCGCATAAATAGACATAAGAGTCGAAAGACCCATGAGGGGCTTCTCTCGCTTTACAATGTCTTATTTTTTTTTCCTTCCAGTTGATGAAATGCCAAGATGAAAGGGATAGCCAATTGGACTAAAATACAAGTGCCACTCCAGTTATTTGACAGAGTGCCCAGTAAAGGTCCACCACAATACCACCACACATCCGCTTGGGGATGAACACAGGCTGACTGATTGATAAGCTCTTGACAATACTTAAGCTCACTGCATCCTTTCAGGTCTCCAAGGAATGCTAAGTTTCCTCCCTGTCATGAGAGACACGAAGTGAACTTAGTGTTGGGAGACAGAGGCTGGATGGCCCTCAGGGGCTGACCCACAGGGTGCTGGATTTTGGGATATAGCAGAGAGAACTTGGCACGACTTATTACTCCAGGCTGTAGAATCCTGGAAAAGAGCTACCATGCAGCCCACACCTGGTCGACTGGAGGACCACCTTAGTGGAAAGGGGACAATTTGGGTCTCTGGCCTGCCATGTGCACAAGCATAAAAATTGCTTTTGTTTAACGTGCAGATGGAATATTTGATTCATTTTAACCAGGCATTTGCATCTTGGTGTCTTGCCTTAATTGCTGAAGTTTTTTTAAGTCTTTAACTTCTATGATCCTCTAGTAAAATGAATGTATGGTTTTAGAAAATTACAAAAACTGGTTGGGGCAGTCCATCCTTGCTCTTTAGTGGTCCACAGAACCTTGGACTAACTATGGCATGAAAGCTCTACATCGGGGGGCAAGACTTCTGGTTGGCACTGGGGTCTTTATCAAAATCTCCCTGGATTAAATGGTCCTAGTTTACTAAGGCCCAGTCTGAGGAGAATCAAGAGGGACAGAAGTACTTTTCTGAAGTAGAAAGCTGTCTTTGACTTAGTAAGTCCTCACAGAGTATAACAAGGCAAGTATTAAATGCAATAGTTTGAGGCAAAATGACTTGGTTATGTTAATAAGTAGATGGTCAGCAATAGAATGAGGAAAGAAGAAAGAGTAAGAGAATAGATGAAGGGTTAAATTTTTCTTAGCTTTAGTTTGGTAGGGTTTTCCCTGGGACTATGGCCCACAACTCTGGAGGGGGTGGCGCTTTCTTGACTCGGGTGTGATGAGTCCATCCTTTTTTTTTTTTTTTTTTTTTTTTTTCTGTATGAACAGCAGTCTTGGTGATTAGCAGCACAAGGTAGGGTCCTACCCAGACTGGCCCAAGTTTTTCTTCTTTTCACCCTTTGATGAGAATGTGATCTTCAGGCTGGTGCAGGCTTATCAGAAATTCTAGGGGTGGTACATGTGCTAAAAGACTTTTTGTTTTTGAGAGAAAGGAAAGTGGAAGATAAACCAAGTATATAATTTTTAAGAAATTGACCTTTTGTTTTAAATGTAGGGACCTTGGGAGTGGACTTATAGTCCTTAGTGCCTGAGAAATTTCCTTTAGCACCTATTTTTATTAGTTTTTAAACCAAAGAAAGCCAAATACCATTGTACATTTAACAATGCTTCTCGTATGACTTTTATACCAGATAAGCTAAATTTTATCTTTATATTAGTGTGTTATTAATGTTAAACCTAATTTTAAAAAATTTGTAGACATATTTATCTAATTTTTAATGTTTGACCATAAGGTAAGATTTTATAGACTCTTTTTAACCTTTTATAATTTTTGCTAAAGAACAGGTTGGTGCTTTAAGAAAAACCTGTTGAACTAAACTAGTTCAACCATTATGGAAAACAGTATGGCGATTCCTCAAGGATCTAGAACTAGATGTACCATATGACCCAGCCATCCCATTACTGGGGATATACCCAAAGGATTATAAATCATGCTGCTATAAAGACACATGCACATGTATGTTTATTGCGGCACTATTCACAATAGCAAAGACTTGGAATCAACCCAAATGTCCATCAGTAACAGACTGGATTAAGAAAATGTGGCACATATACACCATGGAATACTATGCAGCCATAAAAAAGGATGAGTTTGTGTCCTTTGTAGGGACATGGATGCAGCTGGAAACCGTCATTCTTAGCAAACTATCACAAGAACAGAAAACCAAACACCGCATGTTCTCACTCATAGGTGGGAACTGAACAATGAGATCACTTGGACTCGGGAAGGGGAACATCACACACCAGGGCCTATCATGGGGAGGGGGGAGGGGGGAGGGATTGCATTTGGAGTTATACCTGATGTAAATGACGAGTTGATGGGTGCTGACGAGTTGATGGGTGCAGCACACCAACATGGCACAAGTATACATATGTAACAAACCTGCACGTTATGCACATGTACCCTAGAACTTAAAGTATAATAATAATAATAAATAAAAATAAATAAATAAATAAATAAATAAGTCAAAAAATAACAGATGCTGGTGAAGTTGCAGAGAAAAAGGAACACTTATACACTGTTGGTGTGAGTATAAATTAGTTCAACCATTGTGGAAAGCAGTATGTTGATTTCTCAGAAACCTAAAAGCAGAACTACCATTTGACCCAGCAATTCCATGACTCTATATATATCCAAAGGAATATGAATTTTTCTGTCATAAAGACACATGTTCATTGTAGCACTATTCACAATAGCAAAGACATGTAATCAGCATAATGCCCATCAATGGTAGACTGCATAAAGAAAATGTGCCACATATACACCGTGGAATACTGTGCAACCATAAAAAAGAACAAGATCCTGTCCTTTGCAGGAACATGGATGGAGCTGGAGGCCATCAATCTTAGCAAACTAACTCAGAGACAGAAAACCAAATACCACATGTTCTCACTTGTGTGTGGGAGCTAAGTGATAAGAACACATGGACACAAAGAGGGGAACAACAGACACCGGGGCCCACCTGAGGATGAGGGTGGGAGGAGGGAGATGAGTAGAAAAAATAACTATTGGGTACTAGACCTAGTACCTGGGTAATAATCTGTACAGCCAACCCTTGTGATACGAGTTTACCTATATAGCAAACCCTCACATTTACCCCTGAACCTAAAATAAAAGTTAAAAAAAAAAAAAAAGAAAATCCTGTTATGGTTTTACTTTAATGTAGAGTTCACAGAAAAACTGGATGATACTTCTTTAACTTTAGCTAATATGTTTACACACAGAATTTTCTTTAAAATTAACATTTTAAAACTTGCTTAAACCTTCAAAACAATAATTTTGTAAACTTTTTAATGTAGGTAAAAATGTAGATTCTTATGCCTCCTTATAATCCTTTTACCAAAGGTATATTTTACTTTTCTTATACACCTTGCACATAAACTTTTTTTTTCAATAGTTTTACATTCAGGAGGCCTAGTTACTTTTAAATTATACAACTTTTTGCATAAATTCTTTTTTATAACATTTTTCTCTTTCATGACTTTCACAAACAATTCTTTGACATGCCTCAACTTTCTGACTTATTACAAATATTTCTTTCTTTAAACAACCAGTTAGTTTATTTCCCGACAAGAATTGCCATATAATAAATACTCTTTTTATATAAATTGCGCCCCCTCCCCCCTTTTTTTCCATTTTTTTTTTCCTTAGGATACTTCTGAACTGGTGAGGTGTGTTCACAATGAGGTTTCCTCTAAAAATTATTTTTTTTTTACTTTTTTTTTCTTAGCAAAGCCATTGCCGCTACAGATTGAATGCATTTGGGCCATCTGCAGGTTACTGGGTTAAGGATTTTTGATAGCAAGGCCTCAGCGCTTTTGGGATATGTCCTTGTTTACACTGACAACAAAGTGGTATTGGAGTGTTATAGGGTTACGGAGAATAACTTCAATTATCAATTATAGGTTTTTAATTTACCTTGGCTTTTAAAGGGATAGGGTACACTTTTTTTTCTTAACTACTTGTATATATATATCTCTCTCTTTTTCCTTGATTCCCTCTTTGTCTGTCTCTTCCTCTCTGTCTCTTCCTCTCTCTATTTGCCATTTTTTCCTCTCTGTCTCTTTATTTTCTCTCTCTCTGCTGGTCTTTCCTTGCCTCTGCCAGCCGCTTATGCTGCTGTTCTCTCAACCACTGTGTGTTGGGGGTGGGGGGTCTAAAACCAGCTGTAACCAAGTGTCTATGTACAGGAACTGGTCTGGGTTCCCTGGCTTACTACCTTGGCCATACCTTTGAAACAAGGGGCCTGTCCAAGCTTCCTTCTAATGGCCAACCTGCCTCTAAGGCTGGCCAGTCTATCTTACACAACGTTTTAAGTTTTCCTAGTGTCATAGTACTCCACAGTCTCCTTTAAATTCTTTTTTGAAATTTTTCAACATAATTCCTAGTACGGTGGGCTTATTTGTGCCTGACCTACACTTCTTTGAGATGAAACACCATGTTCACACCACACGCACACCATAAAACAAAGAATGGGTTAAAAGGGCACACACACACTTTAGCAGTTTGCAACAAACCAAAATCAAAACCAAAATCAGAGTATCCAGAAACCCAAGCCAGGTCAAAACCAAAACCAAAGTATCAAGCAATCCAAGTCAAGTCAAAAACAAAACCCAAAGTGCCGGTATAGGCACACTGTGGGTGATCAGGTCATGCTTCCACTCAAATGGAGTGGGCAAGTTCCCAAGACAAGTCCTGTCAAGCAATTCAAACCAAGTCAAAACCAAAACCAAAGTGCCGATAAAGGCACACCATGGGTGATCCAGCCATGCTTCCACTCAAATGGAGTGGGCAAGTTCCCAAGACTGGTCCTGTCAAGCAATTCAAACCAAGTCAAAACCAAAACCAAAGTACTGATAAAGGCACACCATGGGTGATCAGGCCATACTTCCACTCAAATGGAGTGGGCAAGTTTCAAAGACTAGTTTTACCAAGTTTTAGATGTCCAGACTCCAAGTGCCGGTTCCTTCCCAGTGTTCAGCCACTGCCTTGATCCTCCATGGGGACCTGACACACACCGCTCTGGCAAGGCATCCCACCAGGGCAAATGCCTACCTGTGAGTACTTTCAGGATCCACGTAGCTCAGGCTGATCGGAATCCCCCGCAGGGATGTTCCACAGGGCAGGCTGAAGCTGCCTAAGGAGCTACCTCAACCATCCAGCAATCATCTCACTTATGGTCAGGGAACCAAGAAATGTAGCAGGACTGTTTGGGTGAAGGAAAAGGGACAAGATGGAGGAAGGTGAACAAGATGGAGCAGTCCCTGTTGTTTCCGGGTTCTTCATCACAGATTTTCCTGCGCCCGGGAAAATAACCAAATCAACTGAGCATGTGCAGAATGACGTCAAGCCGGGGACACCGAAATTCAAGAAGCCACTCCTACACAAATGCCCCGAACTCCTCCCCTTCCAGCTCCCAGGCATAAAAGTCCGCCGCCGGCCGGAGCCAGGGTGACTTCTTCAGTCCCCGCATTTGTGGACCGGAGAACATCACCCGAGAGCGCCGGTGCGACTTCCCTGGCCCCCCACACCTGAGGACCAGAGAACTTCGCCTGAGAGTGTGTGTATATTTGCAATAAAAGACTGCCACTTTCTTATGTACTTTGGCCTCATGTTTAATTACTTAGCCTCAACCATCCAGCAGTCATCTCACTTACGGTCAGGGAACCAAGAAATGTAGCAGGACGAGCTGCAGACAAAACTCCTCAGACACCTAGTTAAAGAAGGAAGGGGTTTATTCGGCCAGGGGCATTGGCAAGACTCCTGTCTCAAGAGTCGAGCTCCCCAAGTGAGCAATTCCTGTCCCTTTTAAGGGCTCACAACTCTAAGGGGGTGTGTGTGACAGGATCGTGATTGATCGATCAAGCAGGGGGTACATGACTAGGGGCTGCATGCCCCAGTAATTAGATTGGAACAAAGCAGGGTAGGGATTTTCACAGTGCTTTTCTATGTAATGTCTGTAATCTATAGACAACATAACTGATTAGGTCAGGGGTCAATCTTTAACTACCAGGCCCAGGGTGTGGTACGGGGCTGTCTGCTTGTGGATTTCATTTCTGCCTTTTAGTTTTGAATTTTTGTTTCTTTGGAGGCAGAAGTTGGGCATAAGACAATATGAGGGGTGGTCTCCTCCCTTACTCTGAGAGGGCTCAAAATGCCAGATGATCAACACTTATATGCGTTTTCCAGATGAGACATTTTTAAAATTAATTTTTCTTGGGGATTTCCCTACAGGGTCACTGTATGTCATGGGGGTCAACCTCCTAGAAACTCCAACAAGGCTCCTGATCACCCAAGGGTGCCTTTCAGCTGGGAAGAACAAATGCCCTTTCTCTTTGGAGCTGCGAAAATCTCAGCCTATCATTAACGTATGAAAACAACAGTTCAGTTCCTCATGCAAATGTGCACAGACAAATTGAATTAAGATTAATTCTGAGAGAAAAATCACTAGAGAAGACCCTTTAGAATGCATTTCTGAACAAGAATTAGGATCCTTAAACAACAACTTCCTAGGAGAGAAAAGGGGAAAAAAAAAAAACCCAGCTAAGACCACTTCCTGTAAACTGTGCTCAGTCACCCAAAACTTTGTAGCTATTGTGTGCCATCATACATGCCAAGGTCAAATCCTCTCACAATGCAAAAACCGAAAAGGTCAGGTCATGTAATACAGGAAAACAGAGGTTTAAGCCTAAAAATAATCTGAATTCTTCAAAGGGGTTCAAGTCATTAGAAGCCCTTTCTAGATTTTTTGGTACTGCAGATGGCAAAGGTGGAAAGAGGTATAGGGTGAAAGAAAAGTAAATTAAAATGACAATTATGGAATTATTTTAAGACAGGAAGCAAACACCGAAACCAAACACATGGTTTTTTGTTTTCTCCTTTTTTTTTTTTTTTTCTTTTGCAGCTGCAAGGGATTTTAGCCAAACTAGACAGGACTTTTTACGCACAATTTGGAATTCTCACTCGGATTTGACCAAGTCAGGCAGAGTTGGTCAAATCTGATGGGAGAAACACTGGAACAAACAACAACAAAACCCAACTATATGATCACTGAGTGCTCTAATGGTAAAGAGAAATTAAGATCAACTGGTTGTTAAACTTAACTTTAGCCAAGACAACCCCCAATTCAATTACTTACCTAGGGATGGGTCTCAGGCTGAAGACTGCACTCTACCACCTGAGAAGCAGAAAAAGAACCCTCATCTTCCCTGTTGGAAGTGAGCTCAAACTCCATAAAGGAGTTAACTGCCTTCCATTGTCATGGAAGCAGGAAAAACTTGTCTTTTTTGTGTTGGAAGCAAGTAACACTCCAAAAAGGAAGTGGAGTTGTACTGCAAAATAAACTTTAGATCTTGACCAAATCTGAGGAGAACAGGGGTTCTCTGGAGGGTGTTCTCTCAGACCTCAGCAAAATTTCCTATTGGTTTGAGCCATAAAGTTAGCTCATGCTGGTACCAAGCACTGATAGGAGATTTGTCAAAGGTCAGGGGCATCTCCACTCCAAATCCCTTCATGGTAACCAAATGTGAACCTGAAAATTTGAGACAGGGCTCAGTTAATTTAGAAAGCTTATTTTACCAAGGTTGAAGATGTGTTCCCGTGACAAAGCCTCCAAAGGAGGCAATCAGATATGCATTTGTCTCAGTGAGCAGCAGAGGGATGACTTTAAAGAGAAAGGGAGTCAGGTTTGCCCTAAGCAGTTCCCAGCTTGAGTTTTCCTTTTAGCTTAGTGATTTTGGGTGCCGAAGATACTTTCCTTTCACAAACTTTTTTTTTTTTTTTTTTTTTTTTTTGAGACAAGGCCTCTCTCTGTCAATCAGCTGGAGTGCAGTGGCACAATTAGCCCACTATAACTTCAAACTCCTGTGCTCCAAGGATTCTCCTGCCTCAGCTTCCTGAGTAACTGGGACTGCAGGTGTGTGTCACCATACCCGGCTAATTTTAAATTTTCTTTGGTAGAGATGGGGGTATCAATATGTTGCTCAGGCTGGTCTCGAACTCCTAGGCTCAAGCCATCCTTCTGCCTCAGCCTCCCAAAGTGTTGGGATTACAGACATGAGCCACCACACCCAGCTAAATCGTGCTTTGTCATTAACAAATGGCCATTCTGTTTCCCTCTAGGCCACAAGGATGAGGCTGTTTGCTGCTGCTCCTCAGAGGTGTCCCAACACTTTACACAAAAGGCAGCACTTCATTCTATCCCTCCCCTATCACCTCAATATCAATTAAAGCCTTTGCTGTAATTGGAGCTTTAAATCCAAGGTTTCTAGATTCTGTTGTCAACCACACGGGAGTTTAGTCTGCCTCCTTCCCCCTACCTGATACTGTAAACAAAAAACGAAATTTTAAGCCCTGCCCTACTCATCTGAATTTCCACCTCCTCTTGGCTAAGGGTATTTCAGAGTTAACCTAAAAATCTAGCTCAGGCCATGATGGAAGAGGGGATTGGACATGCCTCATTATACCCCTCCAGCATTAACATTAACACAGACCTTAAGTATAATTAAAAAAAATTACAATCTATTTTCCCTGGAGTCTGCTACCTGAAGGCTTCATCTGTATGATAAAACCTTGGTCTCCATAACCCCTTATCTTAACCCAGATATTCCTATCTACTGATAATAACTCTTTCAGCCAATCAGAATATGTTTAAATCTATCTATGACTTGGAAGCCTCTGCTTCAAGTTATCCTACCCTTCCAGATCAAACCAATGTAAATCTTACATGTAGTAATTGTTGTCTCATGTCTCCCTAAATTGTACAAAAGCAAGCTGTACCCCAACTACATTAGGCACATGTTGTCAGGTCCTCCTGAGGTTATGTCATGGGTGCATCCTTAAACTTGACAAACTTTCTTAGCTGACTGAGACTTGACTCCAATATTTTGGATTTACAATACCTAGAGCATTTTTACATTTTCCAAAGTACTTCGTTTCCATTCATTCATTTTATCCCCATACCAACCCTGCAGGGACGAACATTTTCATATTCTAGGTGAAGAACCAGAGGCTAGGAGAGGTGATGTGGCTAGGATTTGGATTTCAAGCCTTTTCACTCAGTTGTAAATGCCATTGTAGACAATTTGATGTGAAAACAAACATATAAATAAGTGAATATGCAACTTGTAGAACTCTTAATTAGCAAAGAGTATGTATCTTTAGTGGGGTAATGTGTAAGTATTAGCAGCAGCGAATCCATATGCGTCTGCAGCAACCTCAATTCTTGCCTCCTCAGAAGAAATAATTCAACTGAGGGGTAAAAAAGACAGAAGAAGAGACAAAGGCAAGTTTTATAGCAGGAGTGAAAGTTTATTAAAATGTTTTAGGGCAGGAATAAAAGGAAGTGAAATACCCTCAAAGAGGGCTGAGTGGGTGACCTGAGAGATCAAGTGTGTGCAGTTTGACCTTTGACTTGGGTCTTTATATGTTGGCATGCTTCCAGAGGGTTTTGTTTCTTCTTCCCTAATTCTTCCCATGAAGTGGGCTGTCCACATACACAGTAGCCTGCCAGCACTTGGGAGGGGTCACATGTGCAGCAGATTTACTAAAGTTGTACGCATGCTCACTTGTGGCATTTTTCCCGTATAAGTCAAGTGTTCCTAGAAGAAGTTCATCTGCCATTTTGCCTGTTAGTGCACATGCTTGAGCCCACTCACGCAACTCCTGAGATGTTATTGAAAAGCTGCTGATCACCAAGTTCAGATGTTCTTATCTATTGGGAGACTGTCTTTTCCTGGTGCTGGCTATGATCAATTATTATTTTAGAGAGACAGTTATCAATCGCTTGACCATCACCTGATGGTTGCCTGACATTCTTGGTTGGAAAAAGGGGCCCTCTCCTGCCCTGCTTTTGAGATACCTGTTTTATATTATTTTCATGTCTGACACTAATAGCTCCATCTGGACTCACCAACCACTCCTGTGGCCCCACCCAGAAACAACTCTGTGCAAGAGGACAGCTTTGACATTCTATGATTTCACCTCCAACCTAACCAATAAGCACTCCCCATACCCTCGCCTTCTGCCAACCAAACTGTATTTGAAAATCCCCTAACCTCCCAGACTTCGATGAGATTAATTTGAGTAATTACCCCATCTCCTGTGTGGTATGGCTGACTTCCCATCAATTAAACTTCATTTACTGCAATTCCATGGTCTTTGTTTGTGCAGCAAGTAGAAAGAACTCGTCTGGTGGTTACAGACATGGACTTGAGATCGTTAAAGAATGAAGGGAGGAGCAGAGACAGGCAATCAGAAAGAATCAATTCTTAGAACACCATGGGAGAAACTGAAATGCATGTCCTGGAAACAGTGAGGAGTTTGATGTGGCTGGACTGCAGAATGCTACAGAGAAAAAGTGGGTGCCAAGGCAGCAGAGGAAGGTAAGAGCAGCTTCTGAAGGGACCTGAATTCCATTATGGGCACCCAAAACACCATGGGTTAATGGTGGATGGAGAGAGGAGATGGGTCCTCTCAGTGAGACTCAAGCTTTTCTATTCTGGCCTTTACCCCTCCTATTACAGCCTTCCCTGATACTTTTTAGACATAGGATAGCCTCATCGGTTTCTCTTCATATTCAGTTCAAGCTTATTTGTACAAACAACATTCAGTCTCCAGCGAACGAATTCACAATAGAAACAGGCTAGGGCCATTTTCTGGTCCAGTAGTGAAGTACTTCTTTCTTGCTGGAAAAGGCAGAATTTCTCCTGGGTGGCCACCACCTGGGCTCCTTTCCCTTTCCCAGCCTACCAGCTGTGAGCCTCAGTCAGCCTTAGGCCCAATTAAGTTTCTTGTTCAATGGGGCATCTGGTTGCTTTAGCTTGAGCTCTAATGATTTGGCTGGGCCCCTCCAGTGAACTGGCAAGGTCCGTTTTCTTCAGTGGCTCTATTTTTGTCTCTTTGAGAGATCCAGGCTTCAAATACTAATGTAGAAGTCTCAATTATCTTAAGAATTCATCTTCCTGTCTCTCCAGCTCACCTCCCTCTCCCTCCAGGGATCTGTGTCATGCCATATTGATGCTCTGTCCAAGATGAGGACTCTAGTGAAGGCACTTTCACATTAAATTATTTCTCCGGCTCATTGTCTCACCACTGTTTTGAGCTCTTTTCTTAACAACACCAGTGTGAAAAAATCTTAGGGGTTTAGTTAACTAGGAGCTCAATATGAGTCAGAAGTGTGATGTGGCTGCCAAAAAAATTAATACAATTTAATCAGAAAACAGGGCCCAGAAGGAAAGTGGCAAGAGCTTTACGCTGATTTGCTGCTCCACCCTGGGAGGCAGTGCCTGCTGCTTCACCGCCATGATTAAGGATGCTGCAGATGGAAAGAAAAAAGGGCACTGTCCTGGGAGACTGCAATGACACTGGCCTCCTGTTGGTTTCTCACCAGACCAAGAATGCGCCTGCCTTAAAGGGCTTTGAATAGGCCGTTCTCTATGCCTAAAACACTTCCTGCAGTTTTTGACATGGCTCACTCCCTTACTTCCTTAAGCCTGTGTACAGATACATTTTCTCCAGAGAGGCTGCCTCAAACCCCCTATTTAAAATAGTTCCTCCCATCATTGTCTATCTTCTCTTATACTGCATTATCTTTATAGCACTTATAATCTTCTAATTCAAATTATCTGTTTATCCCAGTAGAACGTACGCTTATCATAGGGTTTTGTGTGTTTTGTCCACTGTTGTGTCTACAACAATACTTGACAAATATTGAAGCCAGCTGGAAATTTACCTAGGAAGCCTCTTTTTAGGCTTTCTTGACATTTTCACTAATCACTTAGCCAATGCCTGAATTGGTATGTATTGGATAAATTGATGAATGTATTGGCAATGATGTTGCAGGGGGGTTTAAACATTGGATGGGGATTTGCCTACACCCACACCACCCAGTACGGTAGTTATTAGATACATGTGACTATTGAGCACTTGGAATGAGGCTTGTCTGAGTTGTGATGTGTTGCAAACGTAAAATATACACCAGATTTTGAAGCTTCGGCATAAAAACATGTAAAATATTTCTGTAATCATGTTTTTATTGATTATATATTTAAATAATAATTTGAATGTACTAGGTTAAATAAAATATATTCCTAAATTTAAGTTCACCTGCTTCTTTTTTCTTTTTAAATGTGTCCACTAGAAAATTTAGAATTATGTATGTAACCAGCATCATATCTGTATTAAGTAGCACTGCTTTGGAGATTTTGACCACCTCCATGTTTAAACTGTGACCTTTACAAGCTTGTGTGTGTGTGTGTGTGGTAGAGGTAGTTCTTTGTAATTTACACAGAAGAGGGTTCTTCATAATCACTGCTACTAGGGACTGGTGACAGCAGGGTCAAATAAGTACTATGATTTATTACTCTACCTCATCTTTCTCACTTGTGCCATTTGTCATCTAAGCTTGTCACAGAGCTGATAGCCACAAGCCAGAATAAATAGCTACATTTTTTTAACCTTCTTTCTTACTCCTGCCCACCTATGTTTCCCTGATGGTGACATTAAAGCACACGTAAATGGCACAAAGGTGAGCTACAAATTGGAAGAAGAATATCTAGCCACAAGCACTCCGAACCATCCACACCCTGCAAAATCTGCCACTTCAGAAAATATATCTCTGCCTCATGAGTAATTTTATGCCTGTAACCAACTCCTGCAGCAGATCCTTATGCTGGGTTATCCCAAAAAGGCAATAGAAAAGTAAGAGACGTTTTCTAATTACCCTCTAGGAAATTAGAAAGTTGGGAACTAAAGCTCATGTGTGGGTGAAAAGTTAAACAAGAATAAAGAACAGTCATCCAAGAAATGATGGGAAAAAAGTGATTAAGAGGCAAACAAATGACCCAGAAAGTTGGTGCTCTAGGAGTTCAAATAAGGGATAGCTCCAAGGGCTAAGACAGTCAGAGAAAGCTTTTTGGAGGGGGTAGTACTTGAGCTATTCCTTGAAGAACTTGTGTGATGTTTCAAGATCCAGGATTTCCAGAGCTTGAAGGACCTTACATGACATAGTGCACTTCTCATTGTACAGATAAGAAAACTGAGGCCCAGAGAGAAATAAAATCACAGGAAAATGTTAAGATTAGTACTAAGATTTTTTTCATGTTTCTCGACTTCAAACTATACCACAGGGCTACCATAACCAAAAGAACATGATACCAGGACAAATACAGACAAATAGACCAATGGAACAGAATAGAGAGCCCAGAAATAAGGCCACACACTTATGGCCATCTGATCTGTTATGAAATCAATGAAGAAAAGCAATGAAGAAAAGACTGCATATTCAGTAAATAATGCTGGGATAACTGACTAGCCATATGCAGCAGATTAAAACTGGACGCTTTCTTACACCATATGCAAAAATTAACTCAAGATAGATGAAAGACTTAAATGTAGAACCCAAAAGTATAAAAACCCTGGAAGACAACTTAGGCAATACCATTTTGAACATAGAAACTGGCAAAGATTGCATGACAAAAACACCAAAAGCAATCACAACGAAAGCAAAAATTGACAAATATCTCATTAAACTTAAGATATTCTGCACAGCAAAAAAAAAAAAAAAACACTATTAGCAGAGTAAAGAGACAACCTACAGAATGGGAGAAAAATTTCATGAACTATGCATCTGATAAAGGTCCAATATCCAGCATCTACAAGGAACTTAAACAAATTTACAATAAAAAATACCAAACAACTCCATTGAAAGGTGGGTAATGGACATGAACATAGACTTTTCATATGCATATGATTGAGAAGCATATGAAAAAAATCCCGATACCACTGATCATTAGAGAAATGCAGCTTGAAACCATGATGAGATACCATCTCACACCAGTCAGAATGGCTATTATAAACATTTCAAAATAACAGATGCTGGCTAGGTTGTAGAGAAAAAGGAATGCTTATAAACCACTGGTGGGAGTGTAAATTAGTTCAGTCATTGTGGAAAGCAGTGTGGCAATTCTTTAAATAGGTAAAAACAGAACTACCATTATTCCCAGCCATTCTATTACTGGGCATATACCCAAAGGAACATAAATAATTCTACCATAATACATATGCATGTGTATGTTCATTGCAACACTATTTACAATAGCAAAGACATGTAATCAACCCAAACACCCATCAATAGCAGATTAGGTAGAGAAACTGTGGTACATATACACCATGGAATACTATGCAGCCATAAAAAGAATACAATCCTGTTTTTTGCAGGAACGTAGTTGGAGCTAGAGGACATTATCCTTAGCAAACTAACACAGAAACAGAAAATTAAATACCGCATGTTTTCACTTATAAGTGGGAGCTAAGTGATGAGAGCACATGTGCACATAGAGGGGAACAACACACTGGGGCCTATCAGGGAGTGGAAGGTGAGAGGAGGGGTAGTATCAGAAAAAAATAACTATTTGGGGGTTTGCCAACATGGTTAACTAAAAGCAGCTAGTGTGCACAGCTCTCAAAGAGAGGAATGCAAGGGGCGACTAGATATAGTAACGTTAACTGAAACATCCAGGTGCATGCACTGGGACTAATCAAGAGAACAACTCGGCTGGGAGTGGTGGCTCATGCCTGTAATCCCAGCACTGTGGCAGATGGAGGCGGGTGGATCACCAGGTCAGTTGGAGACCAGCCTGGCCAAGATGGTGAAACCTCATCTCTACTAAAAATACAAAAATTAGCCAGGCATGGTTGCAGGCCTGTAATCTCAGCTACTCAGAGGCTGAGGCAGGAGAATCGCTTGAATCCGGGAGGTGGAGGTTGCAGTGAGCTGAGATTGCACTACTGCACTCTAGCCTGGGCAACAGAGCAAGACTCTGTCTCAAAAAAAAAAAAAAAAAAAAAAGAGAAAAGAAAAGAAAAAAGAAAACAACTTGACCCACAGGGAATGGAGAAACACAAGGCAAGATGACAGCCTACCCAGAAGTGACATAGAACCAGAAGAACCTCCCCCATTCAGAAAAGCAGTGAGTAATTGTGCAACCCCAGAAACCTATGCTTCTCCCATGGATCTCTGCAAACCTAGGGTCAGAAGATCTCCTTGGAAGCCACTCCATTAAGGCCTTCAGTCTGATACACACAGCTACATGGAGTGTCAGCAGGGCAGCCACTCAGGCACACATAGAGATCTGGGAGCCTTAGATACCCAGGGTTTCTGGACTTCTCAGCAAAAGTAGCTGCAACTCCAGTAGAGCCAGAAGTTAAACCCCTGTACATACCACTAGGAAAGGAGTTGAGACCAAGGGCCTGAGTAGCAACAGTTTTCAGGTCCCACTTTCATGGCACCTCACAAGATAAGACCCACTGGCTTGGAATCCCAGCCAGCCACTGGTAGGAGTGATGCAACTCCCTGAAACAGAGCTCCCAGGGGGAGAGGCAGGACACCATCTTTGCTATTTGGGCTACTTAGCCATTTCAGCCTTAGGACTTTGGAGAGTCCAAGCCACCTGGGGACACAACCGGTTCCCCAGCACACCACAGCTGCTCTATGAAAACGTGACCAGACTGCTTGTTAAAGCAGGTCCCCAACCCTGTTCCTTATCGCTGGGTGGGACCTCCCAACCAAGGTCTCCAGCCGTCCCCGCCAGTTGTCTCTGGCTTGCAGAGATTTCAAACCTCCCTGGGATGAAGCTTCCAGTGGGAGGGACAGGACACTATTTTTACTGTTTGAGTAATTTAGCCATTCCAGCCTTAGGACTTTGAAGAGTCCAAGATGAACTGGGGCTAACACAGACCCCCAGCACAGCACAGGTGTTCTATGAAAATGTGGCCAGACTGCTTTTTAAAGTTCCCCATCTTGTTCCTCATCACTGGGTGGGACCTCCCAACTAAGGTCTCTAGCTACCCCCAGTGGTGTTCTCCAGCTGACAGAGGTTTCAAACCTCCCTGGAATGAAGCTCCAAGAGTAAGGAGTGGGCTGCCATCTTTGCTGTTTGGGTGACTTAGCTGTTTCAGTCTTTGGACTTTGGAGAGTCCAAGGTGTCCGAGGGCTGGAGCAGAGTCCCAGCACAGCACAGCTCCTCTATGAAAATGTGACCAGACTGCTTTTTAAAGCAGGTTCCTGATCTCATTCCTCTTCACTGGGTGAGACCTCCCAACCAAGTTCTCCAGCTACACCTGCTAGTGTTCTCTAGCCAGGAAAGGTTTCCAATCACCCTGGGATAGAGCTCCCAGAAGAAGGGGTGGGCCACCATCTTTGCTGTTTGGGTGACTTAGCTGTTCCAGCCTTTGGGCTTTGGAGTCTCTGATATGACCAGGGGCTGAAGCAGACCCCTAGTATAGCACAGTTACCCCCACAGAAATGTAGCCAGACTGGTTTTTAAAAGCGGGTCCTTGATCCCATTCTTTCTCACTGGGTAAGATCTTTCAACTGGGGTCTCCAGCCACCTCCTACAAGTGTGTTCAAGCCAGCAGCAGGTGCATACCTCCCTGGGACTGAGCTTGCAGAGGGAGGAGCAGGCTGTTGTCTTTACTATTTTACAGCCTTCACTGTTGATATACCTCTATGTACTGGAAAATACACTAGCATACCATAGCAGCTCTATGGAAAATTGGCCAGACTGTTACGTGAGTGCCCATTTCTATAACTCCTCATCAGGCAGGTCCTCCAGGCCTGGGTCTCCAACCAGTCCCCACCAGAGCTGTGGAGCCAGTAGCAGCTCTGCAACTTCCTGGACAGAGTCTCCAGGGGCAACTGAAAGCCTTTCTGCCACCACCTATGCAGTGGAATTGCCCTTGCTATCCTCGGACTAATGAAGGTGCTAAGAACCTAAGTCCACACCTGCAATAAGCTGTAGTTGAGCCAAGGAGAGAAGGCCAGTCCATCTCCCACAGGTCTCACCCACCCCCACTACTTGTCACCAGACAGGAAACCCCCAGTTTGGGCACAGAACACAGACCCTCTATCCTCGGCTGATTGCAGTGAGTGATGATTTACCTGCATCTCTCTGGGGTGGTGTCTCCAGGACACAAGCAAAAGACTCTTAGCTATAACCACCACTAAGGTCCCTTCCTCTGCTGCCTCCAGGTTTGGAAAGGAACATAAGCACTGATATCACCCCAGAGCTGCAGTGGGCAGCCCTGGAGCGCCATGCTACAATCTACAGCCAGCACACAAGGGGGAGAGGAATCCATACTTTCAGAGCATTCAGAAGGAACATGGCTGCAACGGTGAGGAAACTTAGGGAAAGCACACAACTGAGCAAAAGTCTATCAACTGACCAATACACCTAAGTGCCACCCCAAAGCTTCAACACCAGAAATACCTTGCTAACATATCCCCCACTGAAACCAAAGACAATAAATCAGCTTCAAATAAAGATGCTTCACAAAGAATCAGCCCTGTGAAAACATCCAGAAAAGAAGTCTATTGACTGGAATTAATCAACACTACAATTAAATGAACACACACACACACATACACACACACACACACACACACACACACACACACACACAGAGAGAGAGAAATGAGAAAGAACTCCAGTAACTCAAATGGAAAGAGTGTTGTATGTCCTCCAAGCAACTGCACCAGTTCTCCAAGAAGAATTCTTAACTAGACTGAGCTGGCTAAAATAACAGAACTATAATTGAGAATATGGATGAGAACAAAGATTATCAAGATTCAGGAGAATGGAAAAATGCAATCCAAGGAAACTAATAACCACCATAAAATGTTACAGGAGGTGAAGGACAAAGTAGCCAGGATAAAAAAGAACCTAATGGATCTGACAGTGCTGAATAACACAATACGAGAGTTTCACGATGCAGTCACGAGTATTAACAGCAGAATAAACCAAGCTGAGAGAAAAATCTCAGAACTTGAAGACTGGCTCCCTGAAAGAAGACAGTTAGACAAAAAAAATTTTTTTTAAAGGAATGAACAAAACCTTCAAGAAGTACAGGATTATGTAAAGAGGCCAAATCTGAGAATCATTAGCATACCTGAAAAGGAAGGGAAGAAAGCAAGCAACTTGAAAACATATTTCAAAATATCATCTGTGAAAACTTCCTCAACCTTGTGAGAGAGGCCAATAGCCAAATTCAGAAAATACAGAGAACTCCTGCAAGATTCTACACAAGAAGGCCATCACCAAGACACGCAATCCTCAGATTTTTCAAGGCCAAAATGAAAAAAAGAATGTTAAAGGAAGCTAGAGAGAAAGGGAAGTTTACCTACAAAGAAAACCCCATCAGGCTAACAGCAGACTTCTCAGATGAAATACTCCAATTCAGAAGAGACTGGGGGCCTATATTCAATATTCTTAAAGCCAGCATAGTAACCAGGTAACAACACAATGACAGGGTCAAATCCAAACATATCAATACTAACCTTGAATGTCAACAGGATAAATGCCCCCACAAAGTGGCAAGCTGGATAAAAACAGCAAGACCCAAAGGTATGCTGTCTTTAAGAGACCCATCACACATGTAATGACACCCATAAGCTCAAAATAAAAAGATGGAGGAAAATCTATGAAGCAAATGGAAAACAGAAAAAAACAAGAGTTGCAATCCTAATTTCAGACAAAACAGAGTTTAAAACAACAAAGATCAAAAAGCAAAGAAGGGCATTACATAAAAGTATAGGGTTCAATTCAACAAGAAAGCCTAACTATCATACATATATATATAATATATATAAATATATAAAATATATATATAATATATATATGAAGCAAGAATGAGTCAACCCTAAAACTAACAGAAGACAAGAAATAACCTAAATCAGAAATGAACTGAAGGAAATTGAAACACACACAAAAAAATTCTAAATATATATATACACACACATATTTAGGATAGTTAGGCTTTCTCGTTGAATATATATATATATGTCCAACACAGAAGCACCCAGATTCATAAAGCAAGTATTTAGAGACCTGTAAAGAGAAATAGATTCCCACACAATAATAGTGGGATACTTCAACATTCCACTGCCAATATTAGATAGATCACTGAGGCAGAAAATTAACAAAGATAAACAGGACCTGAACTCAAATGTATTAGTCCATTCTTACACTGCTATAAAGACACACCTGAGACTGGGTAATTCATAAAGAAAAGAGCTTTAATGGACTCAGAGTTCCACATGGCTTGGGAGGCCTCAGGAAACTTATAATCATGGCAAAAGATGAAGGGGAAGCAAGGCACATCTTCACATGGCCAGAGCAGGAGGAAGAGAGAAAGCAAACGGGGACATGCTACACACTTTCAAATTACCAGATCTTGTGAGAACTCTATCATGAGAACAGCAAGGGGAAGTCCACTCTCCATGATTCAATCACCTTCCACCAGGCCCCTCCTCCAACACTGGGAAATACAATCCAACATGAGATTTGTGTGGGAACACAGAGCCAAATCATATCATTCTGCCCCTGGCTCCTCCCAAATCTCATGTCCTTCTCATATTTGAAAACACAATCATGCCTTCCCAACAGTCCCCCAAAATCTTAACTCATTCCAGCATTAACTCAAAAGTCCAAGTCCAAAGTCCCATCTGAGACAAAGCAAGTCCTTTGTGCTTATGAGCCTGTAAATTAAAAAACAAGTTAGTTACTTCCATGATACAATGGAGGTACAGGCATTGGGTAAATGTTCCTGTTTCAAAAGAGAGCAATTGGCCAAAACAAAGGGGCCAAAGGCCCCATGCAAATTTGAAACTCAGCAGGGCAATCATTAAATCTCAAAGCTCCAAAATAATCTCATTTGACTTCATGTCTCATATCCTCGCCACGCTGATGCAAGGGGTGCGCTTCCAAGGCCTTGGGCATCAACATTAGACCAGATGAATCTGATAGACCTCTACAGAACTCTCCAATTAAGAACAGCAGAATACATACTCTTCTCATTGCCACATGGCACATAATCTAAAATTGACCACCTACTTAGACATCAAGCAATCCTCAGCAAATGCAAAAGAACCTAAATTATATCAAACACTCTCTCAGACCACAGAACAATCAAAATAGAAGTCAAGACTAAGATATTGCTAAAAACCATGCAATTATATAAAAATTAAACAACATGTTCCAGAATGGCTCTTGGGTAAATAATGAAATTAAGGAAGAAATCAAGAAGTTTTTGGAAATTAATGAAAACAAAGATACAACATACTACTATCTCTGGGAAACAGCTAAGGTAGTATTAAAAGGAACATTCATAGCACTAAATGTCCACATCAAAAAGTTAGAAAGATCTAAAATTAACAACCTAGCATCACAACTAAAAGCACTAGAGGCGCAAGAATGAATCAACCCCAAAGCTAAAAGAAGACAAGAAATAACCTAAATCGGGGGGGCGGAGCAAGATGGCCGAATAGGAACAGCTCCAGTCTCCAACTCCCAGTGCGAACGACACAGAAGACCAGTGATTTCTGCATTTTCAACTGAGGTACTGGGTTCATCTCACTGGGGAGTGCCAGATGATCGGTGCTGGTCAGCTGCTGCAGCCCGACCAGCGAGAGCTGAAGCAGGGCGAGGCATTGCCTCACCTGGGAAGCACAAGGGGGAAGGGAATCCCTTTTCCTAGCCAGGGGAACTGAGACACACAACACCTGGAAAATCGGGTAACTCCCACCCCAATACTGTGCTTTAAGCAAACAGGCACACCAGGAGATCATATCCCACACCTGGCCGGGAGGGTCCCACACCCACGGAGCCTCCCTCATTGCTAGCACAGCAGTCTGTGATCTCGCGGCAAGGCAGCAGCGAGGCTGCGGGAGGGGCACCCGCCATTGCTGAGGCTTAAGTAGGTAAACAAAGCTGCTGGGAAGCTCGAACTGGGTGGAGCTCACAGCAGCTCAAGGAAACCTGCCTGTCTCTGTAGACTCCACCTCTGGGGACAGGGCAATAACAAACGCAGCCGAAACCTCTGCAGATGCAAACGACTCTGTCTGACAGCTTTGAAGAGAGCAGTGGATCTCCCAACACGGAGGTTGAGATCTGAGAAGGGACAGACTCCCTGCTCAAGTGGGTCCCTGACCCCTGAGTAGCCTAACGGGGAGACATCCCCCACTGGGGCAGTCTGACACCCCACACCTCACAGGGTGGAGTACACCCCTGAGAGGAAGCTTCCAAAGCAAGAATCAGACAGGTACACTCGCTGTTCAGAAATATTCTATCTTCTGCAGCCTCTGCTGCTGATACCCAGGCAAACAGGGTCTGGAGTGGACCTCAAGCAATCTCCAACAGACCTACAGCTGAGGGTCCTGACTGTTAGAAGGAAAACTATCAAACAGGAAGGACACCTACACCAAAATCCCATCAGTACATCACCATCATCAAAGACCAGAGGCAGATAAAACCACAAAGATGGGGAAAAAGCAGGGCAGAGGAGCTGGAAATTCAAAAAATAAGAGCGCATCTCCCCCGGCAAAGGAGCGCAGCTCATCGCCAGCAACGGATCAAAGCTGGTCGGAGAATGACTTTGACGAGTTGAGAGAAGAAGGCTTCAGTCCATCAAATTTCTCAGAGCTAAAGAAGGAATTACGTACCCAGCGCAAAGAAACTAAAAATCTTGAAAAAAAGGTGGAAGAATTGATGGCTAGAGTATTTAATGCAGAGAAGGTCATAAACGAAATGAAAGAGATGAAAACCATGACACGAGAAATACGTGACAAATGCACAAGCTTCAGTAACCGACTCGATCGACTGGAAGAAAGAGTATCTGCGATTGAGGATCAAATGAATGAAATGAAGCAAGAAGAGAAACCAAAAGAAAAAAGAAGAAAAAGAAATGAACAAAGCCTGCAAGAAGTATGGGATTATGTAAAAAGACCAAATCTACGTCTGATAGGTGTGCCTGAAAGTGAGGGGGAAAATGGAACCAAGTTGGAAAACACTCTTCAGGATATCATCCAGGAGAACTTCCCCAACCTAGTAGGGCAGGCCAACATTCAAATCCAGGAAATACAGAGAACGCCACAAAGATACTCCTCGAGAAGAGCAACTCCAAGACACATAATTGCCAGATTCACCAAAGTTGAAATGAAGGAAAAAATCTTAAGGGCAGCCAGAGAGAAAGGTCGGGTTACCCACAAAGGGAAACCCATCAGACTAACAGCAGATCTCTCGGCAGAAACTCTCCAAGCCAGAAGAGAGTGGGGGCCAATATTCAACATTCTTTTTTTTTTTTTTTTTTTTTTTGAGACGGAGTCTCGCTCTGTCGCCCAGGCTGGAGTGCAGTGGCGCAATCTCGGCTCACTGCAAGCTCCACCTCCCGGGTTCATGCCATTCCCCTGCCTCAGCCTCCCGAGTAGCTGGGACTACAGGCGCCCGCCCCTGCGCCTGGCTAATTTTTTCTATTTTTAGTAGAGACGGGGTTTCACCATGGTCTCGATCTCCTGACCTTGTGATCCGCCCACCTCGGCCTCCCAAAGTGCTGGGATTACAGGCGTGAGCCACAACCCCGGCCACATTCTTAAAGAAAAGAATTTTAAACCCAGAATTTCATATCCAGCCAAACTAAGTTTCATAAGTGAAGGAGAAATAAAATCCTTTACCGATAAGCAAATGCTTAGAGATTTTGTCACCACTAGGCCTGCCTTACAAGAGACCCTGAAGGAAGCACTAAACATGGAAAGGAACAACCGGTACCAGCCATTGCAAAAACATGCCAAAATGTAAAGACCATCGAGGCTAGGAAGAAACTGCATCAACTAACGAGCAAAATAACCAGTTAATATCATAATGGCAGGATCAAGTTCACACATAACAATCTTAACCATAAATGTAAATGGACTAAATGCTCCAATTAAAAGACACAGACTGGCAAACTGGATAAAGAGTCAAGACCCATCAGTCTGCTGTATTCAGGAGACCCATCTCACACGCAGAGACATAAATAGGCTCAAAATAAAGGGATGGAGGAAGATTTACCAAGCAAATGGAGAACCAAAAAAAGCAGGGGTTGCAATACTAGTCTCTGATAAAACAGACTTTAAATCATCAAAGATCCAAAGAGACAAAGAAGGCCATTACATAATGGTAAAGGGATCAATTCAACAGGAAGAGCTAACTATCCTAAATATATATGCACCCAATACAGGAGCACCCAGATTCATCAAGCAAGTCCTTAGAGACTTACAAAGAGACTTAGACTCCCATACAATAATAATGGGAGACTTCAACACTCCACTGTCAACATCAGACAGATCAACGAGACAGAAAGTTAACAAGGATATCCAGGAATTGAACTCATCTCTGCAGCAAGCAGACCTAATAGACATCTATAGAACTCTCCACCCCAAATCAACAGAATATACATTCTTCTCAGCACCACATCGTACTTACTCCAAAATCGACCACGTAATTGGAAGTAAAACACTCCTCAGCAAATGTACAAGAACAGAAATTATAACAAACTGTCTCTCAGACCACAGTGCAATCAAACTAGAACTCAGGACTAAGAAACTCAATCCAAACCGCTCAACTACATGGAAACTGAACAATCTGCTCCTGAATGACTACTGGGTACATAACGAAATGAAGACACAAATAAAGATGTTCTTTGAAACCAATGAGAACAAAGATACAACATACCAGAATCTCTGGGACACATTTAAAGCAGTGTGTAGAGGGAAATTTATAGCACTAAATGCCCACAAGAGAAAGCAGGAAAGATCTAAAATTGACACTCTAACATCGCAATTAAAAGAACTAGAGAAGCAAGAGCAAACACATTTGAAAGCTAGCAGAAGGCTAGAAATAACTAAGATCAGAGCAGAACTGAAGGAGATAGAGACACAAAAAATTCTCCAAAAAATCAATGAATCCAGGAGTTGGTTTTTTGAAAAGATCAACAAAATTGACAGACCACTAGCAAGACTAATAAAGAAGAAAAGAGAGAAGAATCAAATCGACACAATTAAAAATGATAAAGGGGATATCACCACCGACCCCACAGAAATACAAACTACCATCAGAGAATACTATAAACACCTCTACGCAAATAAACTGGAAAATCTAGAAGAAATGGATAATTTCCTGGACACTTACACTCTTCCAAGACTAAACCAGGAAGAAGTTGAATCCTTGAATAGACCAATAGCAGGCTCTGAAATTGAGGCAACAATTAATAGCCTACCAACCAAAAAAAGTCCAGGACCAGATGGATTCACAGCTGAATTCTACCAGAGGTACAAGGAGGAGTTGGTACCATTCCTTCTGAAACTATTCCAATCAATAGAAAAAGAGGGAATCCTCCCTAACTCATTTTATGAGGCCAACATCATCCTGATACCAAAGCCTCGCAGAGACACAACAAAAAAAGAGAATTTTAGACCAATATCCCTGATGAACATTGATACAAAAATCCTCAATAAAATACTGGCAAACCGGATTCAGCAACACATCAAAAAGCTTATCCACCATGATCAAATGGGCTTCATCCCTGGGACGCAAGGCTGGTTCAACATTCGCAAATCAATAAACATAATCCAGCATATAAACGGAACCAAAGACAAGAAACACATGATTATCTCAATTGATGCAGAAAAGGCTTTTGACAAAATTCAACAGCCCTTCATGCTAAAAACGCTCAATAAATTCGGTATTGATGGAACGTACCTCAAAATAAGAAGAGCTATTTATGACAAACCCACAGCCAATATCATACTGAATGGGCAAAAACTGGAAAAATTCCCTTTGAAAACTGGCACAAGACAGGGATGCCCTCTCTCACCACTCCTATTCAACATAGTGTTGGAAGTTCTGGCTAGGGCAATTAGGCAAGAGAAAGAAATCAAGGGTATTCAGTTAGGAAAAGAAGAAGTCAAATTGTCCCTCTTTGCAGATGACATGATTGTATACTTAGAAAACCCCATTGTCTCAGCCCAAAATCTCCTTAAGCTGATAAGCAACTTCAGCAAAGTCTCAGGATACAAAATTAATGTGCAAAAATCACAAGCATTCTTATACACCAGTAACAGACAAACAGAGAGCCAAATCAGGAATGAACTTCCATTCACAATTGCTTCAAAGAGAATAAAATACCTAGGAATCCAACTTACAAGGGATGAAAAGGACCTCTTCCACGAGAACTACAAACCACTGCTCAGTGAAATAAAAGAGGACACAATGAAATGGAAGAACATACCATGCTCATGGATAGGAAGAATCAATATCGTGAAAATGGTCATACTGCCCAAGGTAATTTATAGATTCAATGCCATCCCCATCAAGCTACCAATGAGTTTCTTCACAGAATTGGAAAAAACTGCTTTAAAGTTCATATGGAACCAAAAAAGAGCCCGCATCTCCAAGACAATCCTAAGTCAAAAGAACAAAGCTGGAGGCATCACGCTCCCTGACTTCAAACTATACTACAAGGCTACAGTAACCAAAACAGCATGGTACTGGTACCAAAACAGAGATATAGACCAATGGAACAGAACAGAGTCCTCAGAAATAATACCACACATCTACAGCCATCTGATCTTTGACAAACCTGAGAGAAACAAGAAATGGGGAAAGGATTCCCTATTTAATAAATGGTGCTGGGAAAATTGGCTAGCCATAAGTAGAAAGCTGAAACTGGATCCTTTCCTTACTCCCTATACGAAAATTAATTCAAGATGGATTAGAGACTTAAATGTTAGACCTAATACCATAAAAACCCTAGAGGAAAACCTAGGTAGTACCATTCAGGACATAGGCATGGGCAAAGACTTCATGTCTAAAACACCAAAAGCAATGGCAGCAAAAGCCAAAATTGACAAATGGGATCTCATTAAACTAAAGAGCTTCTGCACAGCAAAAGAAACTACCATCAGATTGAACAGGCAACCTACAGAATGGGAGAAAATTTTTGCAATCTACTCATCTGACAAAGGGCTAATATCCAGAACCTACAAAGAATTCAAACAAATTTACAAGAAAAAAACAAACAACCCCATCAAAAAGTGGGCAAAGGATATGAACAGACATTTCTCAAAAGAAGACATTCATACAGCCAACAGACACATGAAAAAATGCTCATCATCACTGGCCATCAGAGAAATGCAAATCAAAACCACAATGAGATACCATCTCACACCAGTTAGAATGGCGATCATTAAAATGTCAGGAAACAACAGGTGCTGGAGAGGAGGTGGAGAAATAGGAACACTTTTACACTGTTGGTGGGATTGTAAACTAGTTCAACCATTATGGAAAACAGTATGGCGATTCCTCAAGGATCTAGAACTAGATGTACCATATGACCCAGCCATCCCATTACTGGGTATATACCCAAAGGATTATAAATTATGCTGCTATAAAGACACATGCACACGTATGTTTATTGCAGCACTATTCACAATAGCAAAGACTTGGAATCAACCCAAATGTCCATCAGTGACAGATTGGATTAAGAAAATGTGGCACATATACACCATGGAATACTATGCAGCCATAAAAAAGGATGAGTTTGTGTCCTTTGTAGGGACATGGATGCAGCTGGAAACCATCATTCTTAGCAAACTATCACAAGAACAGAAAACCAAACACCGCATGTTCTCACTCATAGGTGGGAACTGAACAGTGAGATCACTTGGACTTAGGAAGGGGAACATCACACACCGGGGCCTATCATGGGGAGGGGGGAAGGGGGAGGGATTGCATTGGGAGTTATATCTGATGTAAATGAAGAGTTGATGGGTGCAGCACACCAACATGGCACAAGTATACATATGTAACAAACCTGCACGTTATGCACATGTACCCTACAACTTAAAGTATAATAATAATAAATAAATTTTAAAAAAAAAGAAATAACCTAAATCAGAAATGAACTGAAGGAAATTGAAACACACACACACAAATTCTAAAGATCAATAAATTCAGGAGTTTTTAAAAAATTAACGAAATATATATGCCACTTGGTAGAGTAATTAGGAATAAAAGAGAGAAGAGCCAAATAAACACAATTAGAAATGACAAGGGGAATGTTATCACTGACCCCAAAGAAATAAAAGTAATCATCAGAAACTACTGTGAACTCTTCTATGCACACAAACTAGACACCTAGAAGAGACACAGATACATTCCTGGACACACACACACACCCTCCCAAGACTGAGCCAGGAAGAGATATGTTTCCTGAAGAGATTGAAAATGTGCCCCACAATTGAATCAGTAATAAATAGCCTACCAACCAAAAAAAGCCCAGAACCTGATGAAATCACAGCCAAATTCTACTAGATGTACAAGGAAGAGATGACACCATTCCTACTGAAACTATGCAAAAAATTGAGAAGGTTACACTCCTCTCCAACTCATTCTTTGAGGCCAGCATCATCCTGATACCAAAAACTGGCAGAGACGCAATAAAAAAGAAAAAAAACAAAAACTTTAGGTCAATATCCCTGATGAACATCAATGCAAATATCCTGAACAAAATACTTGAAAATCGAATCCAGTGGCACATCACAAAGCTAATCCACCATAATCAAGTAGACTTTATCCCTGAGATGCAAGGTTGGATCAACATAGGCAGGTCAATAAATGTGATTCATCACATAAACAGAGTTAGAGGCAAAACCCCACGATTATCTCAATAGGTGCAGAAAAGCCTGTTGATAAAATTCAACACACTTTCAGGTTAAAAATTGTCAATACACCAGTTATTGAAGCAACATATCTCAAAGTAATAAGAGTCATCAAGGACATACCAACAGCCAATATCACACTGAATGGTCAAAAACTGGAAGCATTGCCTCTGGAAAACCAGCACAATATAAGGATGCCCTCTTTCACCACTCCTATTCAACATTGTATTGGAAGTTCTAGCCAGAGCAGTCAGGCAAGAGAAAGAAAAAAAGGGCATCCAAATAAGAAGAGAAGAAGTGAAACCATCCCTGCTTGCAGATGACATGATTCCATGTCTAGAAAATCACATAGTCTTGGCCCAAAAGCTCCTTCGGCTGATAAACAACTTCAGCAAAGTTTCAGGATGCAAAATCAATGTACAAAAATCTCTAGCATTCCTATACAACCACAATAACCCAGCCAAGAGCCAAAACAGGAAGAAAATTCCATTCACAGTAGCCATGAAAATAATAAAATATTTAGAAATACAGCTAACCAGGGAGGTAAAAGTGAACCCAGAAATATAGCTGCATATCTATTACCATCTGATCAAAGCTGACAAAAAGAAGCTATGAGGAAAAGACTCCTGATTCAATAAATGGTGCTGGGTTACCTATCTAGCCATATGCAGAAGGTAGAAACTGAACCCCTTCCTTACAACACATACAAAAAACAACACAAGATGGATTAAAGATTTAAATGAAGAACCCCAAACTTTGAAATCCCTGGAAGACAACCTACATATCCTGGACATAGGAATGGACAATGATTTCATGACACAGACATCAAAAGCAACCATATAAAAAGCAAAAAATGACAAATGGGATGTAATTAAACTTAACAGCATCTGCACAGCAAAAGAAACTATCAACAGAGTAAACAGACAACCTACTGAATGAAAGCAAATATTTGCGAATTAGGCATTCGAGAAAGGTCTAATATCCAGTTTCTGTAAGGAACTTAAGTAAATTTATAAGAGAAAAACAAGCAACCACGTTAAAAAGTGGGCAAACAACAAGGACAGACACTTTTCAAAAGAAGACATACATGCGGCCAACAACCACATATAAAAAAAGCTGAACATCACTGATCGTTACAGAATGATTTGCAAATCAAAACCACAATGAGATACCATCTCACACCAGTCAGAACGGCTATTACTAAAAAGCCAAAAAAATAACAGATGCTGGTGAGTTTGTGGAGAAAAGGGAACACTTATACACTGCTGGTGGGAGTATAAATTGGTTCAACTATTGTGGAAAGCAGTATGGTGATTCCTCAAAGAGCTAAAAGTGGAAGTACCATTTGACTCAGCAATCCCATTGTTGGTTATATACCCAGAGGAATTTAAATCATCCTGCCATACAGACACATGTATGAGAATCTTTATTGCAGCACTATTCACAATAACAAAGACATGGGATCAATCTAAATGCCTATTAATGACAGACTGGTTAAAGAAAATGTGGTTCATATATACCATGGAATACTATGCATTCATAGGAAAGAAGATTATGTCATTGCGGGAACATGGATGGAGATGAAGGCTATTATTCTTAGCAAACTAATGCAGAAACAGAAAACCAAATACTGCACGTTCTCACTTATAAGTGGGAGCTAAATGAAGAGAACTCATGAACATAAAGAAGGGAACAACAGACTCTGGATTCTACTTGAGAGTAGAGGGTGGGAGGAGGGAGAGGAACAGAAAATGTAACTATTGTGTACTGGGCTTAATACATGTGTGATGAAAGGATACTAGGCTTAGTACCCAGATGACAAAATAATCTGTGCAACAATCCCCCATAGCCTCAAATTTATTTATATAACACACCTGCATGTGTACCCCTGAACCTAAAATAAGTTAAATTTTTTTTAAAAAAACAAAAGAACTAAGGATTTTGGGTTCCCAGTCCACTGCTCTGCTTACCAGGTGTTGAGAAGTGGGGTGATATGGTTTAGATCTGTGTCCCCAGAAAAACTCATGTGGAATTGTAGTCCCCAATGTTGGATGTGGGCCCTGGTGAGATGCAATTGGATCATGGGGGTGGATTTCTCATTAATGTTTTAGCGCCATCCCCCTTGGTATTGTCCTCATGACAGTGAGTGAGTTTTCATAAGATCTGGTCACATAAAAGTGTGTGGCACCTCTCCCGTTACTCTCGCTTGTTCTTGCTCTGGCCTTGTGAACTGCCTGTTTCCCCTTTGCCTTTCACCATGATTGTAAGTTTCTGGTTGCTTCCACAGAAGCTGAGCAGATGCCAGAACCATGCCTCCTGTGCAGCCTATGGAGCCATGAGTGAATTTAACCTCTTTCCTTGATCAATTACCCACTCTCAGGTATTTCTTTTCTTTTCTTTTCTTTTTTTATACTTTAAGTTCTAGGGTACATGTGCACAACGGGCAGGTTTGACACATAGGTATACACGTGCCATGTTAGTTTGCTGCACCCGTCAACTCGTCATTTACATTAGGTATTTCTCCCAATGCTATCCCTCCCCCAGTTCCACACCCCCCAACAGGCCCCAGTGTGTGATGTTCCCCATCCTGTGTCCAAGTGTTGTCATTGTTCAATTCCCACCTGTGAGTGAGAACGTGCAGTGTTTGGTTTTCTGTCTTTGTGATAGTTTGCTGAGAATGATGGTTTCCAGCTTCATCCATGTCCCTGCAAAGGACACGAACTCATCCTTTTTTATGGCTGCATAGTATTCCATGGTATATATGTGCCACATTTTCTTAATCCAATCTATCATTGATGGACATTTGGGCTGGTTCCAAGTCTTTGCTATTGCGAATAGTGCCACGATAAACATACATGTGCATGTGTCTTTACAGTAGCATGATTTATAATCCTTTGGGTATATACCCAGTAATGGGGTAGCTGGGTCAAATGGTATTTCTAGTTCTAGATTGTTGAGGAATTGCCACACTGTCTTCCACAATGGTTGAACTAATTTATAGTCCCACCAACAGTGTAAAAGCATTCCTATTTCTCCAAGTCCTCTCCAACATCTGTTGTTTCCTGATTTTTATTGCCATTCTAACTGGCATGAGATGGTATCTCATTGTGGTTTTGATTTGCATTTCTCTGATGACCAGTGATGATGAGCATTTTTTTCATGTCTATTGGCTGCATAAATGTCTTCTTTTGAGAAGTGTCTGTTCATATCCTTTGTCCACTTTTTGATGGGATTGCTTGTTTTTTTCTCATAAATTTGTTTAAGTTTTTTGTAGATTCTGGATATTAGCCCTTTGTCAGATGGGTAGACTGCAAAAGTTTTCTCCCATTCTGTAGGTTGTCTGTTCACTCGAATGGTAATTTCTTTTGCCGTGCAGAAGCTCTTTAATTAGACCCCATTTGTCTATTCTGGCTTTTGTCGCAGTTGCTTTTGGTGTTTTAGTCATGAAGTCCTTGCCCATACCTATGTCCTGAATGGTATTGCCTAGGTTTTCTTCTCACGTTTTTATGGTTTTAGGTCTAACATTTAAGTCTTTAATTCATCTTGAATTAATTTTTGTGTAAGGTGTAAGGAATGGATCCAGTTTCAGCTTTCTACATATGGCTAGCCAGTTTTCCCAGCACCATTTATTAAATAGGGAATCCTTTCTCCATTTCTTGTTTTTGTCAGGTTTGTCAAAAATCAGATGGTTGTAGATGTGTGGTGCTATTTCTGAGGACTCTGTTCTGTTCCATTGGTTTATCTCTCTGTTTTGATACCAGTACCATGCTGTTTTGGTTACTGTAGCCTTGTAGTATAGTTTGAAGTCAGGGAGCGTGATGCCTCCAGCTTTGTTCTTTTGACTTTGGATTGTCTTGGCAATGCGGGCTCTTTTTTGGTTCCATATGAACTTTAAAGTAGTTTTTTTCCAATTCTGTGAAGAAAGTCATTGATATCTTGATGGGGATGGCATTGAATCTATAAATTACCTTGAGCAGTATGGCCATTTTCAAGATATTGATTCTTCTTATCCATGAGCATGGAATGTTCTTCCATTTGTTTATATCCTCTTTTATTTTGTTGTGCAGTGGTTTGTAGTTGTCCTTGAAGAGGTCCTTCACATCCCTTGTAAGTTGGATTCCTAGGTATTTTATTCTCTTTGTAGCAATTGTGAATGTGAGTTCACTCATGATTTGGCTGTCTGTTTGTCTGCTATTGGTATATAGGAATGCTTGTGATTTTTGCACATTGATTTTTGTATCCTGAGTTTCAAGTATTTCTTTATAGTAATGCAAGAACAGACTAATACAGAAAATTGGCAGCAGGAGTGGGGCATTGCTATAAAAATACTTGAACATGTGGAAGCAGCTTTGGAATTGGTTAAGAGGCCAAGAGTTTGGAGGGCTCAGAAGAAAACAGAAAGATGAGGGAAAGTTTGGAACTTCCTAGAGATTGGCCAAATGATTCTGACCAAAATGCTGATAGTAATATGTAAGTCCAGGTTGATGAGGTCTCAGATGAAAATAAGGAACTTATTTGGAACTGGAGCAAAGGTTACTTTTTATGCCTAAGAAATGAACTTGGCTGTATTGTTTTCCCATCCTCGGGATTTCTGGAACTTTGAACTTTAGAGTGACAATTTAGGGTATCTGGTAGAAAAAAATTCTAGCCAGCAAAGTGTTCAAGATGTGTCCTGGTTACTTCTAACATCCTATCATCATATGTGTGAGTGAAGAAATGATCTAAAGTCAGAACTTATATGTAAAGGTGAAGCAGAGTGTAAAGCAGATTAAAAAATTTGCAGCCTGGCCATGTGGTAGAAAAGAAAAGCCAATTTTCATGGAAGTAATTGAAGCAGGCTACAGAAATTTGCATAAGTAAAAAGGAGCCAAGTGCTAATAGCCAACACAATGGGGAAAAGGCCTCAAAGACATTTCAGAGACCTTTGCAGCAGTCCCTCTCATCACAGGCCCAGAGGACTAGGAGAACTACATGATTTTGTATGCCAGGTCTACAGCCCCCAATGCTCTACTTAACCTTAGGACACTGCTTTCTGCATTCTGGCCACTCTAGCTCCAGCTCAAAAATGCCCAGGCACAGCTCAGGGCTGCAGCTTTGGAGGGTACAAGCCATAACCTTGGTGGCTTCCACGTAGTGTTAAGCCTCCTGCTGCACAGAGTGAAAGAGTTAGGGCTAGGAAGCCTTTGCCTAGATTTCAGAAGATGTTCAAAACAGCCTAGGTGCCCAGGCAGAAGATTCCTGCAGGGTTGGAACCCCCACAAAGAACCTCTACTAGGGCAATGCAGAGGGGATATGTGGCATTGGAGCCCCCACACAGAGTACCCACTGTGGCTTCGCCTAGTGGAGCTGTGAGAGGAGGGTCACAATCTTCCAGTCCCAGAATGGTTGGTCCGTTATCAACTTGCACTCTGCACCTTTAAAAGCCACAGGCACTCAAACCAGCCCATGAAAGCATCTGTGGAGGCTTAACCCTGCAAAGCCACAGGGGTGGAGCTGCTCAAGTCCTTGGGAGCCCACTTCTCACACCAGTATGCCCTGGATTTGGAACCTAGAGTCAAAGAATATTACTTTGGAACTTTAAGATTTACTGACTGCCCTACTGGGTTTCAAACTCGCATGGGGCCTGTAGACCCTTTCTTTTGGCCAATTTCTCCCTTTTGGAATAAGAATATTTACCCAATTCTTATATCCCCATTGCATCTTGTAAGTAAATAACTTGTTTTTGATTTTACAGGCTCATAGGTGGAAGGGACTTCCCTTGTCTCAGATGAGACTTTGAACTTTGAGTTAATGCTGGAATGAGTTAAGACTTTGGGGGACATGTGGGAAGGCATAATTGTATTTCACAATGTTAAATGAATATGAGATTTGGGGGCCAGGAGTGGAATGATATTGTTTGGATCTGTGTCCCTACCAAATCTGATGCCAAATTGTAATCCTTAATGTTTGATGTGGGGCCTAGTGGGTGGTGATTGGATGATGGGGCTGGATTTCTCCTGAATGGTTGATCACCGTTTCTCTCAATATTGTCCTTACAATAGTCAGCGAGTTCTCATGCGATATGGTCATTTAAAAGTGTGTTGCACCTCTGCGCTCAAACTTTTTTGCTCCTGCTTCAACCATGTGAAGTGTCTGCTACCCCTTTGCCTTCTGTCATGATTGCAAGTTTTCTTAGTTCTCTCTACAAGCCAAGCAGGTGCCAGCATCATGCTTCCTCTACAGCCTGTGGAACCATGAGCCAATTAATCCTCTTTCTCTCATAAATTACCCAGTCTCACATATTTATTTATAGAAATGCAAGAATAGACTAATACAGAAGAGGTAGTATTCCAGGGGCACACAATTTTTAAATAATGGACCAGATCCCAAACCCTTGAAGAAACTACTCACTCTCCAACCCATACCTCTTCCCAACACAAACACACACACACACACCCCTCCAAACCTGGTCTGGAATCTTCTATTTTCCTGAAGAACATATTAATTTAGTAGGTGAAACACATAACACTGAATTCAAACTACAGGTCAAACACCAATTATTTTTTATTTAGTTATAAATGGGCCACATGCTGCTGAATGGCCTCTCTGATATAACCTGCCATCTCAAAAGCTTCGAAGTTGAGAGGCCCTCCTTCTGTTCCTTTTCGTCCAATCACCACAAGACATACAGACTCAATCTGAACTACCGTCACTGCCCTGCTGCCCTGACTCTGGCCTTTGGTGCGCAGGTCCATGGTGTTGTTGCCTTCAGTGTACAGATTGTCCCGAATCAACAAGCATTTGGTTCCTGCAAGGGTGACTCCTTGGAGAAACAACTTCTCTCTCCCCTCTCTTGCCAGTAAAATCTGAATTTCTTCCTGGGTCAACTGGAACAAGTTGCCTTCAGAGTAAGATGCTAATAACCAGGGTGGGGAATTGGTGATAATTGCTGCATCACAGCACGTACCAGTTGGTAGAAAGAGAGTGAGGCAGTCCTGCCAGACCTCTTCACTGATATCCTGTATCCACTGCATGATTCAGGTAAGCTGTCTCTAGCAAGTTGGTCTTCAAAGGAAACTTGTTAGCACTTGGCTCAAGAAGTCTGATAAGCTGAGACTGAAATAAACTAAAAATACAGTCTATTTCTCATGGCCTTTCCCCAGAAGCAAGGTAGAGGAGGTCTTGGTGACTTGAATAAAGTTGTGCCTCAGTTGCTATCTGCTGTGATTTATCAAGTTATCTCAAGAATAGGAGTGAGGTCACAAAGGTTCTGTGACTTTTTAAAGAGTCATAATCAACTACATCATTGGTGATCTCTTCCAGTACCTTTCTGAGGCTGTATCTATAGCTATAAAGATAGTGGGTGCAAAGTGTACTTACTTACTTCCCTGGTGTACCATGGGAAAAATACCAACCCCCAACAGTAGGAAAGGCTTTAGTAGAACATAACTGAGTTGAAGGCTTAGATGTGAAATAGGACAGGTGAGAGTTACTGCAGCAATTAGTATCTCATATGTTGGTTAATCTTACTGAGACCTGAGCTTTAGGTACAAAGTCAAAAAGCCCACAGGATTGTCAGTTCACAACTTCTTTTGAGATGATCACAATAGCTTCTTACTTGGTTTCCTTGCCTCCAGACTTCTTTCCTTTAGTTTACCCTCTGACCTACATTAGCTGTTAGTCATTCATTTGGTTATTTATCAAACATTTACTATTTGCCAAGAACTTGTCTAGGCAGTAGGGTACAGTAGTGAACAGAACAGAGACAAACTGCTGCCCTCATGGAGCTGACATTCTACAGGGAAGAAACAAATAATAGATGCTACTAGTATCTCTTTCAATGAAAATATTTTTATTAGCCTAGTAGTTTTTTCTTCCAGATTTTCTCTCTTATTGCCAGGCTTTCTCTACTCCTATGGGGGTACATTCTGACTTGTGGTTCTTCTGTAACCTTTGGCAAGTCAGTGTGTGCATCAGTTTACTCTGAAATGACACCAACTTGCATTAAAAAGGGAATGTTATGAGAAATCACTAATATTAATGGTGGGAAAAATTTGAGCTACTACTAAAAATATTTGTTTTTTTTTAATTCAACAAATATTTATTGAGTACCTACTATGGGTTAGGACTATTCCAGACTTTGGAAATCCAACAGTGAACAAAAAGTCCCTGCCCTCATAGAGATGACATACTAGAGAGAGAGGTAATAAATGACAAATACATCTATAATATATCAGGTAGTATTGATAACTATGAAGGAAAAAAGTTAGGAGTGTAGAGAATGTTGGAGAAGAATTAGTGATAGTTTTATTTTATATATGGTGTTCAGGTAGGTAAGGATTGATACAGAGACATTTGATCAGAGACCTGAAAGAGATGAAGGAGTAAACATATAAATATCTGAGGGAAAAGCATTCCAGGCAAAGGAAATAACAAACATAAAGGCCCTGAGGCAGAAGTATGTCTGGTATATTTAAGAAACAGCAAGGAAACCAATATGACTTGAGGAGACAGAAAAAAGAGTGATAGAAGATATAATAGATATAATAAGAGTTGTACTGGGCTTAGATATTATGTAGGGATTTACAGAATATGGTTAATATTTGGCTTTTACTCTAAGATGGGGAGCTAGTAGACAGTTTTAAACCAAGGAATTATACCATTCTAGATTCTAGATTCTAGTCCCATAGAAGATGCTATGTAGATTATAGGTTCTAGGGGTACCAAGGCCAAAACATGCAGACCAGCTAGAGGCTGTGGCAGCAATCCAGGCAAGAGATAACAGAGGCTTGGGGCCAGGCACAGTGGCTCATGCTTATAATTCCAGTACTTTGTGAGGTGGAGGTGGGAGGATTGCTGGAGACCAGGAGTTGGAAACCAGCCTAGGCAACATAGAAAGACATCGTCTCTACTAAAAAAAATTAAAAAGAAAAAAATTTAGCCAGGTATGGTGGTACACCTGTAGTCCCAGCTACTTGGGAGGCTGAGACAGGAGGATCACTTGGGCCTGGGAGTTGGAGGCTGCAGTGAGCTATGATCACACCACTGCACTCCAGCCTGGGTGACAGAGACATTGTCTCAAAAAATAATAAAATAAAATAAAATAAAATAGAGGCTTGGGCCAGGATACAGGAGTGAGAAGTGATTGAATTAGGAGACAATTTTGAAGGGAGAACTCATGGGATTTGATGATGAATCAGGTATGGGATATGAGAGAAAGGATGCCTCCAAGACTCTTGTCCTGAATGACTGTGCTATGTTTTAATGTTTGTGTCTCCTTCAAAATTCGTATTGAACCTTTATCCCCAATGCAACAGTATTAAGAACTAATGATTAAGGAGCATTTAGAAGGTAATTAGGCCATGAGGGCTGTAGTCTTATGGATAGGATTAGTGCCTTATAAAAGGGCTGGATGGAACTAGCCATGTGTGTATCTCCTGCTATGTGAGTATAC
The DNA here is from genome assembly GCF_049350105.2 of Macaca mulatta. Taxonomy (NCBI): domain Eukaryota; kingdom Metazoa; phylum Chordata; class Mammalia; order Primates; family Cercopithecidae; genus Macaca; species Macaca mulatta. The sequence continues at coordinate 70,758,992 of NC_133426.1, read as the reverse complement.
AGCGTTCATCTCTCCAGAGAGCATTTAAGATGCCATCTTGGAAGTAAAGACAGCCCTTCTTACCAGACACTGAAGCTACTGGCTCCTTAAGCTTGATTTGCCAGCCTTCAGAACTGTGATAAGTACATTTCTGTTCTGTACAAATTATCCAGTCTAGAGTATTTGGTTTTAGCAGCACAAATGCACCAGGATAAACTGGAAGGATAAAGTTGCAATTTCCTGAGATGAGTAATACTGTGTAAAGAGCAGGCTTGAGGATTCAGGTAGAAATCAAAAATTCTTTAATCCATCTTGAATTAATTTTTGTATAAGGTGTAAGGAAGGGATCCAGTTTCAGTTTTTTACATATGGCTAGCCAGTTTTCCCAGCACCATTTATTAAATAGGGAATCCTTTCCCTGTTTCTTATTTTTGTGCGGTTCGTCAAAGATCAGATGGTTGTAGACATGTGGTATTATTTTTGAGGGCTTTGTTCTGTTCCATTGGTCTATATCTCTGTTTTGGTACCAGTACCACGTTGTTTTGGTTACTGTAGCCTTGTAGTATAGTTTGAAGTCAGGTAGCATGATGCCTCCAGCTTTGTTCTTTTGGCTTAGGATTGTCTTAAATGTTAGACCTAAAACCATAAAAACTCTACAAAAAAACCTAGGCAATACCATTCAGGACATAGGCATGGGCAAAGACTTCATGTCTAAAACACCAAAAGCAATGGCAACAAAAGCCAAAATTGACAAATGGGACCTAATTAAACTAAAGAGCTTCTGCACAGCTAAAGAAACTACCATCAGAGTGAACAGGCAACCTAGGAATGGCAGAAAATTTTTGCAATCTACTCATCTGACAAAGGGCTAATATCCAGAATCTACAAAGAACTCAAACAAATTTACAAGAAAACAAACAAATAACCCCATCAAAAAGTGGGCGAAGGATATGAACAGATGCTTTTCAAAAGAAGACATTTATGCAGCCAACAGACACATGAAAAAATACTTATCATCACTGGTCATCAGAGAAATGCAAATCAAAACCATAATGAGATACCATCTCACACCAGTTAGAATGGCGATCATTAAAAAATCAAGAAACAATAGGTGCTGGAGAGGATGTGGAGAAATAGGAACACTTTTACACTGTTGGTGGGACTGTAAATTAGTTCAACCATTGTGGAAGACAGTGTGGCGATTCCTCAAGGATCTAGAACTAGAAACACCGTATGACCCAGCCATCCCATTACTGGGTATATACCCAAAGGATTATAAATCATGCTGCTATAAAGACATATGCACACGTATGTTCATTAAGGCACTATTCACAATAGCAAAGACTTGGAATCAACCCAAATGTCCATCAGTGACAGACTGGATTAAGAAAATGTGGCACATATACACCATAGAATACTATGCAGCCATATAAAAGGATGAGTTCACGTCCTTTGTAGGGACATGGATGAAGCTGGAAACCATCATTGTCAGCAAACTATAGCAAGAACAGAAAACTGAACACCGCATGTTGTCTCTCATAGGTGGGAATTGCACAATGGGAACACTTGGACACAGGAAGGGGAACATCACATACTGAGGCCTGTCGTGGGGTTGGGGGAGGGGGGAGGGATAGCATTAGGAGATACATCTAATATAAATGATGAGTTAATGGGTACAGCACACCAACATGGCACATGTATACATATGTAACAAACTTGCACGTTGTGCACATGTACCCTAGAACTTAAAGTATAATAATAATAAAATAAAGTAAAATAAAAGAGTCAAAAAATCTGTTTTGGATGTAATAAGTTTGAGATGTCTTTAAGATATCTAAGGAGACATGTCAGTAGGCTGCTGAATATTATGTAAGTTTTGAGTTCAGAGGACAGATAAAGATTAGAGATAAAATTTTGGGAGTTGTCCACAAATAGATGCTATTTAAAGCCATGGCACTGGATGACAGCACCCAAGGAATAAGAGTAAATAAAGAAGAGGATAATTCTGAGCTCTGGCAGCATTACAACATATAGAGATAGGTAAAATGAAGTGAAACAGCAAAAGAGATTGGGAATGAGAAGTCAGTGACGTAGGAGAGAGAGTGGTATCCCTATCCCTGGAGCCAAGTGAACAAAATGTATTCAATGAGAAGGGAGTGATCAAATACTGCTGAGAGGACAAAAAGAGATCTGAGGATGACCAATGGACTTTGCAATGGGGAGAATATTGGTGACCTTGACAAGAATAGTTTGGTGGAGTGGTGGAAGAAATGCCTGATTAGAGAGATTTAAAGTGAAAATAGGACAGGAATAGAAGAGAATGGATTTAGATAAATCTTTTGAAGAGTTCTGCTATAAAGTATAAGAGGAATGGGAGGATGGCAGGTTGGGGACAGAAATGTGGGTCCAAAAAGATTTTTTTTAAGATTGGAAATTCTATGGCATGCTTTCATGCTGATGGCAGTGATCCAGTAAAGTGGAAACATTTAGTAATAAAGGCAAGGAAACAATTGAGCAGGATAAAGAGAATGAAATTGAGTGGACAAGTGGAAGGGTTGCCTTCGGGATGCTGAGGAAGAGTTCGTTAATTGAAGACAGATTATATGAGCTCACATGCAAGGCATCAAGCAAATTTGGTTGTGGGATGATGTGGAAGTTCCCTTCTTATAGTTTCTATTTTATCAGCAAACTAGGAAGCAAGGTAAGCATTTGAGAGAGAAAACAGAGATATTTGATGATAAAGTTGAGGAAAGGAAGGAACCTATCAATATTCATTGTGTCTTTACAATGTTCCCGGAACCTCACATACATTACATTTTGAGTTCCCACAAGAAATTTATGAGAATAGGTTTATAGATGAGAAAACTAAGGCACAGAGAGTTTGTGTAATTTGCCCAGGGCCATGTATTATTAGCATATTGCTAAGCCAAAATTTGAACCTGGTCTGACTAGAGTCCACACACCCTTTCCATTATCCTAAACAGCATCGAAATAAGGTTTTGAGTCTGAGTAACAGGGTATATGGTGGTGCAATTAGTAGGGATAGGAAAAAATTGAGAAAGAGCAAGTGGTAGAGGTAGGAAAATGCAAGGGGGTTGTGAGAGAGTGTGAAAGATGAGTTTGTTTTGGGCCAGGATGCCTTTAATGTGCTAGCAGGAACACGCAAGTAGAACTTTCAGAGGGCAATTGGAAGTTCTAAATTTGAACTCACGAAAAAGGTCATGGTACTTGAGATATGAAGTTGGGAATCCCCTACTGAGGGTGCATTAGCCCCTTTTCACACTGCTATAAATAAATACCTGAGACTGGGTAATTTATAAAGAAAAGAGGTTTAATTGGCTCACTGTTCTGCAGGCTGTACAGGAAGCATAGTAGCTTCTGGTTCTGGGGAGGCCTCAGGAAACTTCCAGTCATGGTGGAAGGCAAATGGGGAGTGAGGCACTTCACATGGCCAGAGCAGGAGGAAAGTGGGCAGGGGATGGTGCCACACACTTCTTAGCCATAAGATCTCGTGAGAACTCACTCACTATGGCAATAACAATACCAAAGAGGCTGGTGTTAAACCATTCAGAACAAACCACCCCCATGATCCAATCACCTCTCACCAAGTCCCACTTCCAACATTAGGGATTCCAATTAGCCATGAGATTTGGTGGGGACACAGATCCAGGCCATATCCGGGAGTAAGGGTTTAACTTGTGGAAGAGATCACGATAACCAAAAGAAAGAAAACAGAAGAGGAATGAGGGTAGAAGCCAGGAAAATGGCTTTAAAAAAGGAGAAAGGAGCTGGGAAGGAGTCAGAGAAGGAACAGCTGGGGATGCAGGCAGTGAGTTTGCTTTATAATAAAGGTCAAGAGAAGAAAGAATGTCAAAAAGGAATATGAATCAATAGTTTTAAATGCTGTAAGACAAACAGAAAATTAGCACTGAGAAGAGCTGTTTGGAATCAGCAGCTGGAATTGAGGATGATGTGAAAGAGCCAATTGAGTGGAGTGGTAGGGAGGAGTGAGTTTGTTATGGAGAAGTGAAGGTGATGATAAGTAGACTATTCTTTTGAGATATTTGGCAGTGAAAGGGCTGAAAATGATGGAACGATGGTACAAGGGAGAATAGTGTCATGGATCGAGGGAAGGGCCTTCAGGCTAGAGAAAAAGGCAGAATATGATAAACGGATAGTTTTGCTAGCAAATGTTATAAGAACTCAAAGAAGAACAAAATTATTTTGTAGGGGCAGTGAGACTGCAAACCATAACACTGCAATAGTAGAGCTAGAAATTACCCTGAGATAGTGGACAATACCCTCACTGTAACCTTGGTCAACTTAAGACTCAGAGAGGTGGAGTGATTTCCCCAAGGTCACATAGCAAGTTAGTGGCAGACCTGAGAGGAGTAGAACCCAGATTTCCCAACTCTCAGATTGTTCTTTTTCCCATCACAAGTCTGACTTGGAGCACACCACTGAGGGTCTGCACCTATTTACCCCTCATCTGATAACTGGTCAAGTGGGCCCTTCCTTGGTCCTCTTCCCATATCTATGATGGCAAAAGTGATGAGGTTACTGTAGTATTTCAGATTTTAACTAGGTTGATGGCAGCAGACACATAAAGGAGAGACACAGAGGAGGATATACCTTTCCATATTTCAAAAAATATTCTCTGGTGACTTCCCCAAGGTCTCACATCTAGGAAGCTCTTCAGAAACCCAATTGCCAGCATGGGGCAGCCTGTGTTACCACTGCAGGATGCTATCATTGTAATATTAGAGTAAAGGACTGACATCCGTGTTCAGAGCCCTTATAGCATCAAGGAGTGTGAGAAGGGTGGCAGTACTCGAATCTGGGACTTAAAGACTGGGCCAAACGTTGAACCTGAACCAGAATAATCAATTCCCCGAAGAAAAGGGCACTTGCCAGGAAGCAAGATGGCGGAAACGGCTGCGGTCAAAGTGTCGCGATAGGAGCTGCCGCCGAGGATCAGGTGACGAGAGTTTGAGATACGACCGGGAGGGCGGGGTAGAAACCCGGGTTGGGCCAGGGGGTGGCTAGAGCGGTGGCGGCGGCATCCGGAGTAGCACTGAGATCTTCCGGTGGCGGGAACTGCGGTCATGGATCATATTACGGTACCCAAGGTAAGGAGAAGAGTTAAGCGAGGCTGACAGCTGCGAGCTTCCTCTTGGTGCTCACCTGGGAGCCCAGACACACCTCCTCAGCCTTCTCAGCCGTTTTTGACGCGTCTTTCCCGTGCGGGGTCCTGGGTTCCCTTTCTGGGTCCACACCCCTTTTCAACCAAACACCCCTTCTCAGGATCCGCTTGCGGGCGTCGGCGGCCGGGAAAGAGGTGGTCTGCGCCCCCGCGCCCGGTGCACACCAGTTCTGGCCCTCTGACTCCAGCTCCTCCCTAGCCTTGACCTCACACCCACCCTTATCTCAGCTTTTTATACTAGCCGCACTTGTAACCGCCATTCGCGAATACCCCATATGGCACTGCCTCCTGCAGAGTTACTTCCTTTATCCAGCGTTTCTTCACCATCCTCTTGGCTCCTCCAGCCACTAACCTTCCCCAGGGGCTGCCCAGACCCCCACTCTCGCCCCAGCTCCACGGCATGCCTGTGAGGGTTTGTGGGGCTACAGCATCTCTTCGGCCAAAGCTGGGCAATAGAAAATGAAGGGGACTAGGGCAGAGTGGATCTGGCCCTGCTCAGCCGGTAGGAGAAACCCAAGAGGTTTATCTAGCCAGTTGTCGCCTGTTTTTAGCCAGCCCCGAGTTAAAGTTGCTTCTGCTACTTTTTCCTCTCATCTTTCCAGTTCCTACTCCCTCCTTTCCCAACACCAGCCCCTTTCTGTTTCAAATCCACTTCCCTTCCTTCTCCTCTTTGGGGCTGGGGAACAGTAAAAAGTTCACAACTAGTCTGTCGTTATTTTTTCCTGTTGATCGTAACACACGTGGCCCAGGCTAATTAAAGTCCTGGTAAAAAATCCAGCGTGTTTTTAATGGAAAGAACATGGATTTTGAAGCCAGAAGACTTGAATTAAAGTGCTGCCCACTGCACCCCCACCAACTACTAGCTAATGACTTTGGACAAATTTAACCTCTCTGAGCCTTAGCTTTGATAGGGGTTTTCTCTGCGTCCCTACCCAAATCTCATCTTGTAGCTTCCATAATTCTCACGTGTTGTGGGAGGGACCCGGTGGGAGATGGTTGAATCATGGGGGCAGGGCTTTCACGCGCTGTTCTTGTGATAGTGAATGGGTCTCATGAGATCTGATGGTTTTAAAAACGGGAGTTTCTCTGCACAGGCTCTCTCTTTGCCTGCTGCCATCCACGTAAGATGTGACTTGCTCCTCCTTGCCTTCTGCCATAATTGTGAGGCTTCCCCAGCCATGTGGAACTGTTAAGTCCAATAAACCTGCAATAAATTGCCCAGTTTCGGGTATGTCTTTATCAGCAGCCTGAAAACGGACTGATACACCTACCAAATGAGGATAATGAAATTTGCCTGACTCACTTCACAAGATGGGTGTGGGATTAAATAAGAGGATGTGTGTGAAAGAGTTTTTGTAACTAGTAATGTTTTGCCCACTTTTTAGCATAAGACCTTGATGCTGCCTGATGGGCAAAGCACAAACTCCAACCTTCAACCTCTTTTTCTGACTCCCTCCTCTTCAGGGCCTTTCTCTGTGGAGGATAACCACATCCCGTGTAACAGCCAGCCTTGCCTTTTTCTGTGTCCCTTTGTTTCCAGATCATGTCATTTGTACGAGGTGCTCTGACATGGTATAAGAAGGTGGTACCATTAAAAGAAAGGAACTTCTGTTGTCCAGACTCCCTTTTCTCCCAACCTACCTAAACTCTAGTTCAAAATCAGCTCACTTGAATACTCCTTTTTTCTCTCTTTTGACAACTGGGGGAGATGGGGAGGCAGAACTGCCCTTGTCCTTGAGTGTTAAAATATTAAAATTCCCCTGTTAAGGATTGAAACTATAAACTGGGCTTGCTGTATGAAAATTGGAAGGGAGAAGAAACCATTAATGGGCCCATATGAAAATTATAATAGCAACTAATACATATTGAATATTTAACTATGTGGCAGGCCCTGTGTTAGATATTTTACATGAAATATGCCTTCAATCCTTACATTAACCTATTAGGAGATACTATTATTATTCCCATGTTACAGATAAGGAAACTGAGATCCATAGATGTGGAATGCTTGCCTAATAAATAAAGATAGGTGTGCTCAGACTGGCGCTGGGATAGGGTTTGTGCTCAAGAAAACTTAAATTTGCATCACGGTCAGAATCCATTTGTACTGCATGGATAGTGTCATTAGTCTTGAAATATAAATAAAAACTCCAAATGAAGACTTGATTCTTTAAACAGAATTAGTATTTGTTTTGTTGCCTGGCAGGGCTGTGAGTGCCCACAGGTGGTATGCTGCTGTGAATCTGTTTTTTCCTCAGTTTTTAGAAAGGATTAGGGTTGCATTAATGGCTCGGGATTAAAATGGCCTCCCTTTTGTTAACTCACTGTTTCCACAAAAGAGAGAAACATCTGCCTTGTCCATCTCAGGTCAAAGGGATAACTTTGAGTTTGTCAGTTATTAGTTGTGCATGTCAAGTACAAAAGTGACTTTTATTTTTGGCTCTTGCTTGAGTCTTTTTCTCTACTCAGAAAGACTATAAAGAATTTATTGAAGTACAGTACACGTAAAGAAAAGTGTATAGATTGGAAGTATTCATTATGCTATAAACTTATATACTCGACGCACCTGTGCAACCACTACTGAGATTAAAAAGAACAACAACAACTGCCCCCCACCAAAAGAACATTACCAGGAGTCTGCTTCATGCCCCCTTCCAGTCAATACCCCTCCTAAGGGTAAACCACTATACTGACCTGTAACAGGATGCGTTCATTTTACCTTTTTGTTGTACTTAATATAAATGGATTAATACAGTCTCTTTTGTGTTTGACTTCTTTTACTCAACATTGTTTGAAAGATTTATCCATATTATTTTTTGAAGTTATAAGTCATTCTCATTGCTATATTATGTTTTGTTAACATGCCACATGCGATTTATCCATTCTTCTGTTGATGGGGAATTTCCAGTTCTGCCTATTACCAGTAGTACATTTTGACAGATTTAAATATATATTTTTGTTGGTATATGCCATAGGAGAGGAATATCTGGGTCATAGAACATGCACATGTTCAGCTAGACACTACCAATTTTACATTCCCACCACCTATGTATGAGAACAGATCTATCTTTCTAAGATATAGTTTAGGGTTCAACAACTATTTTTGGAGCATCTCAGACCTACCCTAAAGTTTGGTGACTCTCTTGTCTGAATCAGAATTTGTTCTATGTATTTTTCCCTACCCTCATTACATCTGTGTCAGTTGGCACCCAGAATTCTTAATTACTTTTCTTTCCTGGGATGGAACCTTAATAATAAGGCTTTATGCAATTAACATTTATTGAGCTTCAACTGATTTGACAATTTGCTGTGGTTTAAGAGTGCGTACGTTGGAGCCAGACTGTCTGAAATAAAATCTCAACTCTGCTACTTAACTAGCTTTGTGATTTTGGCAAATATGTAATCTCTCTTGCCTCAGTTTCTTCATCTATAAGACGGTGTTAAAAATAGTACCTATTTCACAGGGTTGTTATAAGAATTAAATAAATTAGTATCTGTAAAGTGCTTAGAACAGTGTCTGGCACATGGTAGATGCTTAATTTAGCTACCAGTTACTATTATCATTATTAAATATTGTATGCAGAATCCCACATTGGGAGTTAAGGATACATAATTGGATATAGATATGGCAACTGCCCTCCGGGATCTCTTAATCAAGTAAGGTGATGAGATGCCAAGCATAAGGTCCAAAAATGAAAGACACTGAGAAATATGTCCATTCTGTCTTGTGATCTAATGGGAGCAGCCTGACAGGCAGGGAGAAGCTCTTCCAAGTTTACAGCCTCTTAGACCTCAGTAACTACTCTAGAGAATAGCGTTATGTGTTTAATTCATGAATCTCTTTAATCAAGGACAAGGATAATTTAGTCAAAAATCTGTTTTCTGGACTCTCCTTCACATAAATAATTGCTAGCTCATTAAGGAATGTTTTAACACAAAAAAGTAATTTCTACATTTGTATGGGTAAAAAAAAAGACAGTGAAGGTTTTATAGATTGTAAAGGACCTTGAATGTTACACTGAGGAATTTGAACTTGTAAATAGCCAAAGAGCTACTAAAGCTTTATAAGTCTAGAAATGGAAAAGTTAGAAAGGATCTTTTAAAAGATTATCTAAATGAGGAATGGGGATGAAGTTTCTTTTCGGAATGATGGAAATGTTCTAAAATTACACTGTGATGATGGTTGTGTAACTCCAAATTTACTAAAACTATTTGAATTGTATACTTAAAAGAGTGAATTTGACTGGGCCCGGTTGGCTCAAGCCTGTAATCCCAACATTTTGGGAACCCCAGGTGGGAGGATCTCTTGAGCCCAGGAGTTTGAGACCAGCCTGGGTGACATAGTGAAACCCCCATCTGTACAAAAAATTAAAGAAAAAATTAGCTGAGTGTGGTGGCTTGCACCTGTGGTCTCAGCTACTCAAGAGGCTGAGGTGGGGGATGGCTTAAATCTGGGAGGTTGAGGCTGCAATGAGCTCTGATAGTGCCTCTTCACTCCAGCCTAGGCAACAGAGTGACACCCTGTTTCACAAAAAAGGGTGAATTTTATGGTATGTAAATTATAGTTCAATAAAGTTGCTAATACATAAGTTAATTAATAAATAAGGATTGTGTTGTGATGGTCCAAGCCTCTCATTTCACAGATGTGAAAACTGAGTCCCAGAGAGCTAGAGTTTTTTATCCAAGGTTAAACATCTAGCAAGTAGCAGAGGTAGCATTGTCTTTTAGTTGTTTGAATGCATAGCTTGTTCAGACTGTAATAAATTGTGGAGTTATCACAGAAACAACATCCAAAATAATTGGAGTGCCAGATGGGTACAGAATGTTATCTTGGGTAGTAATAATAAAAAATAATAATACTTTGTAGTATGTTAATAACACTTTGTAGCACTTTGTAGTACTACACAGGAGATTACAATTTGTATGAAGCTTTCTTAAAAGTAGATACTTTTTGCCTTTACTTCCAGGAAACTAAGACCAAATATTCAGTCATGTTAACTACCTTAGCCCTTGTACTTAGCATAATTGCTTCCTCCCCCTCTTCATGGCTTTGGTTTTCTATTCTAATAACCTAATTGTAGATATGTCTTTTATTATAAACAACCTGAAATGCATTTAGACAAGAGGCAGCGTCAAAATAAAGAAAGATAAAACTGGGTAAAGAAGTGTTTTTCGGGAGGCTGAGGCAGGAGAATGGCGTGAACCCAGGAGGCGGAGCTTGCAGTGAGCCGAGATCCCGCCACTGCACTCCAGCCTGGGTGACAGAGCAAGACTCCGTCTCAAAAAAAAAAAAAAAAAAAAAAAAAAAGAAGTGTTTTTCATTATGAAAGAAATGAGATTTCTAGAGGTGAGAATTGTGCTCCCCTTCCAATTCCCAAAATTGCAAATCCAGTTGGCTTCACTGTGATCCTTCCAGTCTAGGAAATAGTGTGATATAATGGAAAAAGCATGGACAAAGCTGGATTTGAATTCAAGCTATATTATTTATTAGCTCTGAGTTCTTGGGCAAATCACTTAAACACCCTGAGTCTGTTGGGACTATGATGAAGATTAAGATAAGGTATGATGAGGGCCTGGCACATTATAAGTGCTCTATAACTGTGTTTTTTCCTCCCTCCATCAGAGCCAAACAATAGTAGAGGCTTTAGTATACATTAGTTGTGGGAGGTCTCAAAGATCAGCCTGTCTCAGGGAGATTTGCCTGAGCATCCAGAAAGACTCTTGGTACTACATTGCAAGGAAAGAGACTACCTAGGAAGCCCTGGTGGCAGTGGTCTGGAATTTTAGACACTGTTTTGTAGGCATTGGAATAATTTTCCTCGCCACCAAAACCCACTTCTTCAACCTCACTTTGTACTTGGGAAACCCCAACTAAGCAGTTACTCCTAGAAACCACTGGGATTTGTTTTAGGGTTGTGTCTTTTTAGATATCATTTTCTGTTTTTTGTGGTAAAATACTTAAGTGGTTTAGAGAGATTTTTTGCTAAATTCTAAAGACATTTTCATCATTCGAGACACCAATACTAGACAGAGAGTTAGGAGACCTGAATTCTGGCCCCAGTTCTGATACTGACATGCTATGTGACCTTAGACTGCCTTTTTACCTCTCTAGGCTTCACTTTCTTCATCAGTAAAATAATATTTAACCTTTATAGAGCAATTGCTATGTGCCAGGTACTATTCTAAGTGCTTTACACTTAGAATTAATAAATATTACATACTTATATACTAATTTAACCCTTGCAACAATACTGTTATCCTCATTTTAAATATAAAGAAAGCATCCAGAAAGCTTAAGCAACTTGCCCAGAGCTGGAAATGTGAAGCCAAACAGTCTGTGACCCAAGTTTGTGCTCTTTACCCATGTACTATAGTGCTTCAATAAAATGAGCTGAGTGGGTATACTAGCATTTCCTAAACTATGTTCCTGATGAACACTAGTCCCACAAGATAATTTGTTTTAAAAAATGATTCTAAGGTAAAATATATTAACACAACAATTAACACAACAAACACTGTGGAGATTCATAGTGAATGTTCACCTATTACAGACTCTGAGAAGCCCTGCAATAAACCTGTTTGTGTTTGTTTCACCCAGTGTTCCCCTATGCTGACCACAGAACTGTGTGTGTACATGTGTGTACATGCCTGTTAACATCCTGTGGAACTAGGATTCATAGAAAATGCCTTAAGAATGCTGGTATCAATCGGAAGGTTCATTCTAACTCTTGAGTGCTTTCAGCATTTAAAAATGATAGATGTGGGGACCACAAGATGCAGGATTCCTTTCCAAGTCTGAAATTTGCTTTAGTTGGAGGGACACGGAGAAGTAGGGTGTGGACAGGCATAAGTTCAAAGCTATTCTGGATTATATTTTTAACACTTACCTTCAATGACCTTGTACGTCTTGACACAAAAGTATTCCACCATTCCCCTTCCTTCCTCCTGTTACATATTTTCTCACTTACTACTTTAAAGAAGAGACCTAAATTAGAGAGGCTTGTCATGAAAGCCTATCCTTTTTAATACGTACAGGACACAGCGGTTGTTTTCATGATGAATGCTCTCTGCTGTTGGAGGCAGTGACACAAGGGGCAGGACTTACTTGGGACATGGGTGTGACTGATGAATATGATTACACTGGTTGGTATTCTAGAGCCAGGTGTCACTTCTTTTATTTATTGTTGCAGTGCATCTAAGTTGTTACCAATACTTGTAGCAAATCAGGACAGTAGATGGATTCAGACCTCTGAAGTACACCTGATTTCCTCTCTTCCTCCCTTCCTAGAAAGGAAATGAGAAAAACAAACAAACATGGATTATGGTTCACAGCTTCTCCAAGAGCAAAGATCTTATAAATGTCAGAGTGCTCTATCTACAGCTCAGGAGTGGAGAAATAACAAAACAGTTGGGTGGCCTACCTGGGAATTAAAATCTGTACCATACTTAGTGGTGGTCAGCCTCTTTTCTCCCCTTTTCTTTCTTTTTTCATCTTTCTCTGTCTCCTCTTTACTCTCCCTCTCTTCTCGTTTTTCTTCTCTCTCCTCCCTCCTTTCCTCTCTCCTCCCTTCTCTTTTTACCTTCTCTCTTGCATCCCCTTCTCTCCCATTCCTTTTTGTCTTTTCTTTCTCTCTTCCCCTCACCCCCAACCCCACACACATATTGTGTGAGACCTCAGTTTCTGCCAGGTAAAAGCACTACAGGTAGAGGAACCCTCTTATAACATTGTGTCAGAAACAGATGGGGCTCTGCTGCCCTTGAGTAGAAAGAGGGAGGGTCTGAGTAACTTCAAGTCTCCTAGAAGGTCCTACCTACTAATAGGCACAGGATTCCTGCCTTGGGGAGACACTATATAGGAAGTCTAGCCTGGATTTCAATAATTTTCCCCTCCCTTCAGACTTCCTCAAAGACTGCTCTCCAAGCGTCGCACAGCACTCTTTGTACTTGCATAATGTAGCCTTTTGGTAGGTAGTGCCCTGGGCCTTAGCGGGAATTTCTTCTGAGTGGCCAGTTTTTCCTCTTGTTGAGCGTCTCCTACCATTCAGGACTGCATAAGGATCTCTGGGACAGTCAGGGGAAAGCTAAAGATGCTTTGTTTTTTTTCAATTCCTACTACTCATCCCTTAACCATTTTTTCCCCTGAAGTGTGACTTCTTTTCCTGAGTGTTATTGAGTGAGCCCCTGTGCAATTGACACTGATTTGTTTTTCTTTCAATCTAATCACACTACACTTTGTCTAGCAAGGGCAAGCCTAGTTTCTTTCTTTCCTTTTCTGAGACAGTGCCTTGCTCTGTCACCTGAGCTGCAGTGCAGTGGCATGAACTTGGCTCACTGCAGCCTCAACTTCCCAGGCTTAAGCGATCCTTCCCACCACAGCCTTCTGAGTGGCTGGGACTACAGGAGCGTGTCCCCACACGTGGCTAATTTTTAAACTTTTTTTTTTTTTTTTTGCAGATATGAGGTCTCACTATGTTGCCCAGGCTGGTCTTGAACTCCTGGGCCCAAGCAATCCTGCTTGGGCCTCCCAGAGTTCTGGGATTACAGGTGAAAGCCATTGTACCTGGCCCCTTTTGACTTAGTTGGCTGAACTGATGACATGCTTTCACCAAACTATTTCTGTCATGTTTACATATCCTTCTGCATTGAGATTAGCACAGTACCTCCTTGCAGCTTCCCCATTACGTAAGGAAATGGTATGTACTCATGGTTCTCTTGCTGTAGTTCTTTGCAGCTTTTCCCATAAGTATTTTCCATGGGGGTAGGGGGAGCGTTCTGCCTATTCTGTGCCTGAAGGTCCCTGTGAGTTCTTTTTTCCCCTCTCATCCCCATGTGGGTTTTTGGTTTTCAAGTGCCCCCTGAATTCTGAGAGTTATTTTGCATTTATCTTACACTGGTCCCTCTGGCTTTTCACTTAACTTTTTAATCCTTCTCTGGCCTTGTCCCACCTTGCTCCCTCCTTTCTATAGCTGGCCCCTTGTAGCTGACTTCACTTGCCTCTTCTTCTTCAGCCACCCTTTAGCCACCTTCTATATTGTGAAAAGACAAAATTACAACAAAATTTAGTTATAGATCTAATTCATGAATTGGGGAACCTCCATTTTACAAAGTAGAATGAATGTTCCCACTGGGCATTAGCAGAACAGTGTATTTTGTAAGGTGGGAACCAGAAAACAATAGAAGAAAAAAACTAATCAGTTAACATGAGGTTACTTCAGGTTACTTTTTTTTTTTTTTGTCAGGGTTAAAGCAGAGAAGACTTATTAAGCTGATTCAGGTAGATTGGAGTCTCCTGTTTTCAGGAAAAACTGGTCCGTTTGGGGATCTATATGTTTCCTTAAAATTTCAGTTTGATTATGAGACATTTAACTTGAGTGACTCTCTGTTGGTTTGGTCTGGCCTCTTGGGACCAAGTGCAGGAGCTCTGTCTAAAACAATGGCCTCTGATGTGATTAGGATCTTTGTCCCCACCACATCTCAAGTTGAATTGTAATCCCCAGTGTTGGAGACGGGGCCTAGTGAGAGGTAATTGGATCATGGGGATGGACTTCTCATGAATGGTTTAGCACCATCCTTCTGGTGCTGTTCTCATGATAGTGAGTGAATTATGAGATCTGGTTGTTTAAAAGTATGTGGCACCTCACGGCCTACCCTTGCTCTTGCTCTGCCATGTGAGATGCCTGCTCTCCCTTCACCTTCCACCACGGTTATAAGCTTCCTTTGCTGGATAAATTTGCATAACTAAAAAGGAGGCAAGTACTGATAGCCAAGACAATGGGAAAAAGACCTCAGAGGCATTTCAGAGACCTTAATGGCAGCCCCTCCCATCACAGGCCCAGAGACTTAGGAGGAAGAATAGTTTTGTGGGTCAAGCCAAAGGCCCTGCAGCCCTGGGCATCCTTAAGACATTGGTTCTCAAATCCAGGCTACTCTGGCTCCAGCCTCGGCACAAAGGGGCCCAGGTGTAGCTCGGATTCTAGCACCAGAGGGTTCAAACCGTAAGCCTTGGTGGCTTTCACATGGTATTAGGCCTGCAGGGACACAGATTGCAAAAGAGGAAGCTTGGGGGCCTCTGCCTATATTTCAGAGGTTGTATGAAAATGCCTGGGTACCCAGGCAGAAGCCTGCTACAGGGGCGGAACCCTCACAGAGAACCTCTACGAGGGCAGTATGGAGGAGAAATGTAGGGTTGGAGCCCACACACAGAGTCTCCACCAGGGCCCTACCTGGTGGAGCAGTGAGAAGGAGGCCACCACCTTCTAGACCACAGAATAGTAGATCCACTGGTAGCTTGTACCCTGCACCTGAAAAACCTGGAGGCATTCACCTACAACCTGTGAGAGCAGCTGCAGGGTCTGAACAATGCAAAATCACAGGGGCAGAGATGCCGAAGGCCTTCAGAGTCCGCCCCTTACAGCAATGTACCCTGGATGTGGGACATGGAGTCAAAGGATGTTACTTACTTTGGAATTTTAAGTTTTAATGACTGCCCTGCTGGGTTTCGTACTTGCATGAAACCTATAGCTCCTTTCTTTTGGCAGCTTTCTCCCTTTTGGAATGGAAATGTTTACCCAATGCTTATAACCCCATTGTATCTTGGAAGTAACTAACTTGTTTTTGATTTTACAGGCTAGAAAGTAGAAGGAACTTACCTTGTTTCAGATGAGACTTTGGACTTTTGAGTTAATGCTGGAATGAGTTAAGACTTTCTGGGGACGATTGGGAAGACATGGTTGTATTTTCCAATGTGAGTAGGACATTAGATTTGGGGGACCGGGGCAGGCTCATATAGTTTGGATCTGTCCCCACCAAACCTCATGTTTAATTATAATCTTCGGTGTTGGAGGTGGGGAGTGGTAGGAGGTGATTGGATGATGGGAGTGCATCTCTCATGAGTGGTTTAGTACCATCCTTCTGGTGCTGTTCTCATAATAGTGAGTGAGTTCTCATGAAATCTGGTCATTTGGAAGTGTATGGCTCCTTCCCCCCATTTTGCTCCTTCTCTCGCCGTGTGAATGCCTGCTCCCTCTTCACCTTCCACCATGATTGTGAGTTTCCTGAGGCCTCCCCAGAAGCTGAGTACATGCCAACATCATGCTTACTGTACAGCCTGCAGAACCATGAGCCAAATTATATATAATAAATTATGTATGTATAATAATATACATAATTTCTGATTTTGATTTTAAATATATCATATATATAATTTTTGGTTTTGGAATTATATATATATAATTATAAGTTATATAATATATATAATACTGCCTCCAGTAATTTTGTTAAAATATATGTATATCTATCTATATATCTAATTGTATTTATATGCCTCCAGGAAGGATGGATCTATGCTGGAAAATGAATGCCTTCCTAGCTTGTACATGAAAATAAGACTTCTTGGGATTGGAAAACAGTTTTAAGAATGACTTTGAAGGATAGAATCCTAGGGGCAGATGATCAAAAGAGATCTTTTTTCTTTGAAGCGTATGGATTAAAATGAAATATAACATGTAAAGCTCAATACTTGGTGTATAGTAACTTCTCTCTTTTGTTATTATAGTTGTTGTTGTTGTTTCTGTATTTAAGGGTGAACCTTGGAACCTAGCCCTGGAAAATAAGAGGATTAATGGGATGAATGTGGTTCTCATCCTTGACTGCATACTAGAATAACCTGGGGAACTTTTTCAGACTCTTGAGATCATTTATGTTAGAATATCTAGGGGTGAGACCCAAGAATCAGTATTTCTTGAAGTTCTCCAGTTCCAATATTCAGCTAAGCAGGAGAGCCATTGCACTAAATTTGTTGTTGCTTTTAAAAATAATTCCGGATCAATGGATTTTTCCATGTCCTTAATTTTTCTCAAATAAAAATTGTATTTAGATGAAGTTTGGATTAATTCAGTGGTTCTCAACAATGGCTACACAATAGATGGAGCTTAAAAAATTTAAATGCCTCACTTCAGACCAATTAAGTTAACCTTTGAGGGTAGAGCCTGAATATGTTTTTTTAAATCTCCCCTGGCATATAGCCCAGGTAGTACCACTGGTTTAACTGAAAGAAGGTTTGTGTTGTAAGGCTAAGTCACTGCAGAGTTTAATTGCTACAGCCATAACATAATTATTTAGTGGAACTCTGAAATGTGTGAGCATTTCTGGGTAACACTGTTCTGGAATAATTATCTCTTGTGGTTTACAAAGTGAAGTCAGACACATATTCATTTGGTGTTTGCAATAACCTCAGTGGCAGGCATGATTGGGAAATTGGCATAGTGCAGTGAAGTCAGTTCCCTGGTTTAACTGAAAGGAGGTTTGTGTTTGTGAGGCTAAGCCACGGATGTTATCTGTAGGTTTTGTGTAGATGTTATTTATCAAGTTGAGGAAATGCACCTCTGTTCCTAGTTTGTTGAGAGGTTTTTATCATTAATGGGGATTGGATTTTGTCAAATGCTTTTCTGCATCTAGTGGTATGACTCTGTGATTTTTTTCCTTTTTAGCTTGTTGATGTAATGGATTACATTAATTGATTTTTAAATGTTGAACCAACATTACATATCTGGAATAAATCCCACTTGGTTGTGGTGTATCATTATTATTTATTTATTTATTTATTTATTTTGAGATGGAATCTCGCTGTGTCACCCAGGCTGGAGTGCGGTGGTGCGATCTCGGTTCACTGCAAGCTCCGCCTCCCGGGTTCACGCCATTCTCCTGCCTTAGCCTCCCCAGCAGCTGGGACTACAGGCGCCCACCACCATGCCCGGCTAATTTTTTGTATTTTTGGTAGAGACGGGGTTTCACTGTGTTAGCCAGGATGGTCTCGATCTCCTGACCTCGTGATCCATCTGCCTCGGCCTCCCAAAGTGCTGGGATTACAGGCGTGAGCCACCACGCCCGGCCTCATTATTTTTATACATTGTTGGATTCAATTTACTAATTGTTACGGGATGGATTGTGTCCCCCAAAAAGTTCATATGTTGAAGTCCTAACCTCCCATACCTCAGAATATGACTTTTTTTGAGATGGGGACTTTACAGAGGTAATCAAGTTAAAATGATGTCATTAGGGTGAGCCCTAACCCAATGTGACTGGGTTATAAGGAGAAATTTGGACACAGGCATGCATATTGGGAAGCTGATGTGAAAAGACAGAGGGAGAAGATGTCTATCTATAAGCCAAGGGGAAAGGACTGGATTAGATCCTTCCCTTACATCTTTCAGAAGAAATCGGTTCTGCTGACACCTTGATTCTGGTTGTCTGGACTTCAGAACTGTGAGGTAATAAATTTTTCTTGTTTAAGCTGCCCAGTTTCTGGTACTTTGTTATGGCAGCCCTACCTAACTAATACACCATTATATTGTTGAGGATATTTGCATCTATATTCATGAAAAATATTAGTCTGTACTTTTCCTTTCTAGTAATGTATTTTCTGGTTTTGGAATTAGGGTAATGCTGGCCTTATAGAATGAGTTAGGAAGTATTCTCTCTGCTTCTATTTTGAAGAGATGGTAGATAATTGCTATAATTGTGTTCTTAATTGTTTGGTGAAATTCACCAGTGAAACCATCTGGACCTAAACCTTTCTGTTTTAGAAGATTACTAATTTTGGATTTTGTTTCTCTAATAGATATGGACCACTCAGATGATCTGTTTCTCCTTGTATGAGTTTTGGTAGACTGTGTCTTTTGATGTATTGGTCCATTTCACCTAGATTATCAAATTTGCAGACATATAGTTATTTATAATATTGTTTCATTATCCTTTTAATGTACATGGGATCAGTAGTGATGACCCCTCTTTCATTTCTGATGTTATTTGTGTCTTCACTCTCTTTCTCAGGTAGCCTGGCTAGCATCTTACCAATTTCTTGATCTTTTCAAAGAGCCAGCTTTGGGTTTTGTTGATTTTCTCTATTGATTTCCTGTTATCAATTTCATTGATTTCTACTCTATAATATTTCAGAAGTTTACTTTGTATTAAATTTGCTCTTATATTTTTTAGTTTTCTAAAGTAGAAGCTTAGATTATTGACTTTAGATTTTTCTTTGTTCTAATATATGCATTCAGTGCTATAGATGTTCTTCTAAGCACTGCTTTTGCTATATCCTTCAAATTTTTTTAAGGTGTGTTTTCTTTTACTTTGAAATGTTTTAAAAACATTTTTCTTGCAACTTGTTTGATCCATGTGTTATTTAGAACTGCGTTGTTACATTCACGTGTCAGGCTGGGCACAGTGGCTCATGCCTGAGACCCTAGCATTTTGGGAGGCCAAAGCAGGGGGATCGTTTGAGGCCAGAAGTTTGAGACCAGCCTGGGAAACATAGTAAGAACTCTTCTCTACAAAAAGTTAAAAAATTACCTTGGCATGGTGATCCATGCCTGTAATCCCAGCTACTTGGGAGGTTGAGATTGGAGGATCACTTGAGTCCAGTAGGTTGAGGCTGCAGTGAGCCATGATCGTATTAAAAAATATGTTCTTAGAGAACTGACCCCTCTATTTTTATATAATTCTTGTTGTTTTAGTCTGTTCAGGCTGCTATAACAAAAATACTATAGATTTAGTGTGTTAGTTGTTTCTCACATTGCTGTAAGGAACTACTTGAGACTGGGTAATTTATGAAGAAAAGAAGTTTAATTGACTCACAGATCCACAGACTGTACAAGAAGCATGGCTGGGAAGGACTCAGGAAATTTACAATCATGGCAGAAGATGAAGGGGAAGCAAGCACATCTTCACATGGCGGAATAGGAGAGAGAGAGAGCAAAAGGGGAAGTGCTACACACTTTTAAACAATGAGATCTCGTGAGAACTCACTGTCATGAGAACAGCAAGGGGGAAGTCTGTCCCCATGATCCAATTACTCTCACCAGGCCCTTCTTCCAACATTGGGGATTACAATTCGACATGATATTTGGGTGGGGACCCAGAGCCAAACCATATCATTCCACCCTGGCCCGTCCCAAATCTTATGTCCTTCTCACATTTCAAAACACAATCATGCCTTTTTAACAGTTCCCCAGAGTCTTACTTCATTCTAGCATTAATTCAAAAGTTCAGGTCCAGAGTATCATCTGAGATAAGACATATCTCGTGTACTTATGAGCCTGTAAAATAAAAAAAGCAAGTTAGTTGCTTCCAAGATACAATGGAGGTACAGGCTTTGGGTAAATACTCCCATTCCAAAGGAGATATACTCACCAAAACTAAGAGGCTACAGTCTCCATGCAAGTTTGAAACCCAGCAGGGTAGTCATTAAATATTAAAGCTCCAATATAATCTCCTTTGACTCTATTTCTCACATCCAGGCCACAGTGATGCAAGGGGTGGATTCAGAAGACCTTGGGCATCTTTGCATTGTGGCTCTGCAGGGTACAGCCCCCTTGGCTGCTTTCACAGACTGGTGTAGAGTGCTTGCAGCTTTTGCAGGTGCACAGTGCAAGCTGTGGGTGGATCTACCATTCTAGGGTCTGGAGGATGGTGGCCTTCTTCTCACAGCTCCGCTAGGCAGTCCCCCAGTGGAGACTCTTTGTGAGGACTCCAATCCCACATTTCCCCTCCACACTACCCTAGTAGAGGTTCTTCATGAAGGCTCTGGCTCCACAGCAGACTTTTGCCTGGACATCCAGGCATCTCCATACATCCTCTGAAATCTAGGTGGAGGCTGCTAGGCCTTATCTCTTGCCCTCTGAGCACCTGCAGGCTTAACACCATGTGGAAGCTGCCAAGGCTTGCAGTCTCTGGAGCAGCATCCTGAGACATATCTGGGGTCCTTTTAGCCATGGATAGAGCTGGAGTGGCTGGGACACAGTAGTGTCCCCAGGTTGCACAGGGCAGCAGGGCCCTGGGCCCAGACCATAAAACCTTGATTCACTCCTGGGCCTCTGGACCTGTGATGGGAGGGGCTGCTGTGAAGGTCTCTGAAATGCCTTTGAGGTATTTTCTCCATTGTTTTGGCTATTAACATCTGGCTATTCTTCACTTATGCAAATTGCTGCATCCAGTTTGAATTCCTCCCCTGAAAATGGGTTTTCTTTTCTACCACATGACCAGGCTGCAAGTTTTCTAAGCTTTTATGCTGTGCTTCCCTTTTAAATATAAGTTAGAGTTTCAGATTATCTTTTTGCTCACATATATGAGAATATGCTATTAGAGGCAGCCAGAGCACATCTTCAACACTTTGCTGCTTAGAAATTTCTTCCTCCAGATACCCTCAATCATCACTCTCAAGTTCAGAGTTCCACAGATTCCTGGAGCAGGGGCACAATGCCGCTAGTCTCTTTGCTAAAGCATAGTAAGAGTGACTTTTACTCCAGTTCCCAATATGTTCTTCATCTCCATCTGAGACCACCTCAGCCTGGACTTTATTGTCCATATCACTATCAACATTTTGGTCACCATTCAACAACTCTAGAAAGTTCCAAACTTTTATCTTCCTGTCTTCTTGTGAGCCCTCCAAACTTTTCCACCCAAAGCCTATTACCCAGTTTCAAAGCTGCTTCCACATTTTCAGTTATCTTTTTAGCAATGTTCCTCTTTTGTGGTACCAATTTTCTGTATTAGTCTGTTCTTGCATTGCTATAAGGAACTACCTGAGACTGGGTAATTTATGAAGAAAAGAGGTTTAATTGACTCACAGCTCTACAGGCTGTATGTACAGGAAGCATGGCTGGAGAAGCCTCAGGAAACTTACAATCATGGTGGAAGCAAAGGGGAAGTAGGCACATGTTCACATGGTGGAACAGGAAAGAGTGAAGGGGAAGTGCTACACACTTTTAAACAACCAGATTGTGTGAGAACTCACTATCATGAGAACAGCAAGGGGGAAGTCCACCCTTACGATCCAGTCACCTCCCACCAGGCTGTCCTCCAACACCGAGAATTACAATTCAACATGAGATTTGGGTGGGGACACAGAGTCAAACCATATCACTCAGTGAAACAATAGAATTTATTGCTCACAGTTCTGGAGGATGTGAAGTCCAAGATAAGATGCATGCAGATTTGGTATCTGGTGAGGTCCTACTTCCTGGCTCATAGACAGTGGTCTTTTTGCTGCCTCCTCACATGGCAGAAGGGGCAAACAGGCTCCTTTAAGCCTCTTTCATAAGAGTACTAATCCCAGTTGTGAGCAGAGAACTCTCATGAGCTCATCACCACCTAAATACTCCACCTGTTAATACTATTGCATTGGCAGGAGTTAGATTTCAACATATGAATTTTTGAGGGACACCAGCATTTGGACTATTCCACCTCTCTTCATTCCTGATAACTTTCCTTGCTCTGAAGTCTTTTATGTCTTGTATTAATATATGTACTTCAACTTCTTCTTTTTTTTTTTTTTTTAGAAACTGATGTTTATTTTCCATCAGCCATTTTTCCATGTTGCTTAAGAGCCTGTGCAAGAACAGCTTAAGACCATTCAGTGGTTGCTCCTACCCATTCAGTGGCCTGAGCAGTGGGAGCTGCAGACCAGTCTTCCGTGGCAGGCTGAGCACTCCAGTCTTCAGTAGGGAACTGCTGAATAGGCACAGAGGGCACCTGCACACCTTCAGACCAGTCTGCAACCTCAGGCTGAGTAGCAGTGAACTCAGGAGCTGGAGCAGTCCATTCTCCCTGAAATACCTCCTTGGTCACTGCCTTTTCAGCAGCAGCCTGCTCTTCTTTTTCAATCTCTTCAGGATCTCTGTAGAAGTAGAGATCAGGCATGACCTCCCACGGGTGTTCACGGGAAATGGTGCCACGCACGTGCAGAACTTCCTGAGCCAGCATCCACCACATCAAACCCACTGAGTGAGCTCCCTTGTTATTGCATGGGATGGCAGTGTCCACATAGCGCAGAGGAGAATCTCTCTTACACAGAGCAATGGTAGGTAGGTTAACATAAGATGCCTCCGTGAGAGGCTGGTGGTCAGCCCTGGGGTCAGTAACCACAAGAAGCCGTGGCTCCCAGAAGGCTGCCTGAATCTGGTTAGTGAAGGTTCCAGGAGTGAAGTGGCCAGCAATTGGAGTGGCTCCAGTGGCAGCAGCAAATTTCAGCACAGCCCTCTGGCCAGTATTCCTGGAGGATATAACACTGACATCAGCAGGGTTTTCAATGGCAATAATGGCACGAGCCACCAGCAGAAGCTTCTCCCAGGTCCTCTTCAGATTTATTATGTAGAGGCCATCACTTTTGCTTTTATAGATGTACTGTTCCATCTGGAAGTCAAGATTGGTGCCACCTAAGTGGGTTCCTGCTGCAAGGAACTTAAGGACATCCTCCTCCTTCATTTGCAGGACATCAAGGGGTCCGGACATTGTGAAAGTTTCCTTTTAAGTTATGACGGGAATCCAGAACAACGCCGTATGGACCCCTCTGTAGGTAGCGCGGAAAGGCTCAACTTCTTTTGATTAGTGTAAGCATGGTATATCTTTCTCCATTCCTTTACTTTTTTTTTTTTTTTTTCTTTCTATTGAGACAGTCTCTCTCTGTCACCCAGGGTGGAGTGCATTAGTGTGCTCTCAGCTCACTGTAGTCTCTGCCTCCCATGCTCAGGCAATCCTCCCACCTCCTCAGTCTCCTGATTAGCTGGGACTACAGGCACCCACCACCATGCCTGGCTAATTTTTGTAGAGATGGGTTTTGCCGTGTTTCCCAGGCTGGTCTCAAACTCCTGGGCTCAAATGATCCTCCTGCCTTGGCCTCTCAAAGTGCTGGGATTACAAGTGTGAGCCACCACAGCTGGCCATTCCTTTACTTTTTTTTTTTTTTTTTGGATTAAAACAATAGAAATTTGTTCCTTCACCGTTCAGGAGCCCAGGAGTCTGAAATTCACGTGTTGGCAGGGTTGCCCTCTCTCTGGAGGCTTTAAGGGAGAATCCTTCCTTATTGCCTCCTCCAGTTTCTGGTAGCTGTCAGAATTCCTGGTGGCTGTATCCATCGCTCCAATCTCTGCCTCCATTTCACATGGCCTTCTCTGTGTGCCGTCTCCTCTCTGTCTGTTATAAGGACACTTATCATTGGATTTACAGCCCGCCTTGGCAGTCCTGGATGATTTCATCTTAGATCCTTAACTTACTTACATCTGCAAAGACCCCTTTTCCAAATAGGGTCACATTCACAGGGTCCAGGTATTAGAAAAAAGACCTGTCTTTCAGGAGGCTGCCGTTCAACCCACTATAGGTGTTCAGCAACCTTTTCCACTTCTCTTTAACTACTTTCATTCCACGCTTGGCTGAGTATAATCCTTATTCTGTTTCCTAAATACTGATAGTACTTCCTTGACTGATTTGTGAGCACTAACTCTGTTGGTCCTTTAGGGTAAAGAGCGTGCTTAGGCATCTTTAATTCTATAACATTTGACACAGTACCTGGCATATAGTAGATTCTCAGTGAATGTTTGTTAAATGGATGGTTGTAGGGAGGGATCATGCCTTGTTTATTTCATTTTCCCTTAAAATGCCTAACTCCATACTTTGAAAATAGTAGATACTCAAGAATCTTGAATTAAAGAAAGAATACTTTGAATATTCAGTTCTAGCTGTCTCCCAGGGGAATCTTTCTGAAACCTGGACCTCTGGTTGCCCTAGTACTCTGCTCATGCACCTGTTTTGACATTGACCACAGGGTGTCTTTTGTTATGTTATGTTGAGTTGGGTTCATGTTTGCATTTCTTCAACAAATTATAAACTCCCAAGAGTTTATAAGTTATAATTTACAATGTCTCATACATTCTACTTTTATTTTGCATAGGATGTTTTAGCACAGAATCTGGTACATAGTAGGCATTCAAAAAAGTATTATTGAATTAAATCTAGCTTTAGTTGTTTGTATTTTTGCTGGTGTCTGACTCTGTGGTAGAGTGAACATCAAGATATCTGGCTGAAAGAAAACTTCCTGAGTCCATTTGGCTTTTTTTCTTTGAGCCCAGTGCTGTACCATCTTACTACAAGATCAGTATTCTTCAGATTCAGTTACTTTGGCAGGAAGTTCCCATTATTACTACCTGGTCTTCTAATCTGTCCCTGCCCAAATATAATGTGGTGTGCTTAGATTCGGGTATCTTGGCATCTTCCCCTAGCCTCCATGCCTTGACTACATTTTTGTTACTTTTCTCTTTTAGAGGGTGGGCCATAGGGGTGGAAGACTTTTTTCAGTTCCCTTTCTCTCCCCAAGCACACACGGTTAATAAGTCTGTGGCAGTATAGTATAATGGCGTATTAGTTCATTCTCACACTGCTATAAAGAAATAACCGAAGACTGGGTAGTTTATAAAGAAAAGAGGTTTAATTGACTCATAGTTCTGCAAACTGTGCAAGTAGTATGGCTGAAGACGCCTCAGGAAATTTTCAATCGTGGCAGAAGGTGAAGGGGAAGCAGGCTTATTTTCACATGGCTGGAGCAGGAGAGAGAGAGAGAGAGGGATATACTACACACTTTTAAACAACCAGATCTCCTGAGAACTCACTATCATGAGAACAGCCAGGGGGAAATCTGCTCTCATGATCCAATCACCTCCCACCAGGCCCCTCCTTTAACATTGTGGATTACAATTCAACATAGGATTTGGGAAGGGACACAAATCCAAACCATATCAAATGGTTAAGAGTTTGGGTTCTTGCTTCTCACTGCCTGCCTTTACCTCACCACTTAACCACCCATGTGGTCTTCGATAAGTTAATTTACCTCTCTGAGACCCAGTTTCCACATATATGAAATGGGATTAACAATATCATCTATCTTAAATAGTTATTATGAGGATTAAATGAGATAACACATGTAGAGTATAGCACAGTGTTTATCATCTCTCTTTGTTCCCACTTTTGGCTTGGACATACTCCCTAGATTGGTGTTATTGGTGTCTGTGGATTGATTGGCCCAGCCCTGTTAGAGTTATTTGTCTGACAGTGAAGTACTCTTTTCCTTTAAGTGCATACGTATGCATTTTAATTTGTCATTGAAAAACATTACAGAAATTGCACTCTTGACCATTTATCCCAGAGAAATGAAAACCTGTTTTCATGCGGAAACTTGTGCACTAATGTTCATAGCAGCTTTATTCATAATAGCCCAAAACTGGAAACTACCCATATGTCCCTTCAGTGAGTAAATGGTTAGATAACTTGTGATATGTCCATACAGTTGCAATACTGCTAATCAATGAAAAGAGGTAAACTATTGATATATGCAAACACCTGGATGAATCTTAAGAGAATTATGCTGGGTGAATAAGGCCAGTCTCAAAAGGTTACATACTGAATGGTTCTGTCTGTATAATATTCTTTAAAAATTAATTGTAGAGATGAAGAACAGATTAGTGTTTGCCAAGGGTTCGATGGAGAAGGGATGGGTGTGACTTTAAAGAAATAGCAGAAGGGAGTTTTGTGGTATGTATGTATGTATGTATCATGACTGTGGTGATTGTTACACAAAGCTGTACATGTGATATAATTGCATATAGCCATACACACACAATTTATAACTGTACATAGTATACATGTATAACTACATATATAACTGGTATAATCTGAGTAAGATCTGTGGATTGTACCAATATCATTTTCCTGGTTTGGATGGCTTACTATAGTTATTGTAAGATGTTAAATTTTGGGAGACTGGGCAAAAGGTCCTTAGGACCTTCCCGTAAATTTTTTTTTTTTTTACAATTTCCTATGAATCTATAATTATTTCATAATAAAAAATAAGGTTTAAAAATCTTAACATTAAGGATTACACCAAATCCTGTCATTCTACATTTAGGCTACCGTTTTCATTCCATTATGTTCTCATTCAGTCTTTGTATGCATACCGACATTGTTTAACATATTTATAATAGTTTTACTTAACTTTTAAATTTATTATTATGTTAAGTATTTTTATAAAGTTCTTGAAAGATTTTTAACAGCACCAAATTTCAGATCTAATTAATTTTTTGGACACTTAATATGTGAAAGGCACCTATCTAGAAACCTTAGTATTATATATCTACTTAATAGTCAATTTTAATATAATGTTCTTAAATTTACCAAATCCTTTCCCCTATTATTGGACATATAGGTATTTCTAGTTTTCTCCTATTATTGGCAGAATCTCAGGGAATATTCTCATGTGTATAAATTTGATTTTCTGAGGATAAACTTCTAAGAGTAGGGATATTGGGTCAAAGGATACTGGTTCATACTTATATGTTCTTGACAGTTTTTCCATATTACTTTCTAAAAGTGATATAGCATTGCAATCAGCAATGTATAAGGATAGACTTCAGAGGATAAACTGCTAAGAATGGGGTATTGGGTCAAAGGATACTGGTTCATACTTACATGTTCTTGACAGTTTTTCCGTATTGCTTTCTAAAAGTGATATAGCATTGCAATCAGCAATGTATAAGCATAGCAGTTTTACCACAACCATGCAGTATTTGATGTTTTGCAAATTTAATACGTATAAAATAGTAGCTCCATGTCATTTAAATTTAGCATTTCTGTCATTACTAGTGAAATTTAACTCATCACATTTTTATGTTCTCATATGTGAATTATCTGTTCATGTTCTTTGGCTCCTTCATCTGTTGAGCTTGTAATGCTTTTCTTATAAATGTAAATAAGGTATTTATACTTTAGAAGAATAATAAGGAGAATATTTTTGATATTGATTGATTTGTTAATTGATTGAGATAGGGTCTTGCTGTCTCACTTAGGCTGGTGTGGAGTGGCATGGTGCAATCACAGCCTCAAACTCCTGAGTTCAAGTGATCCTTCTGACTCAGCCGCCCAAGTAACTGGGATTACAGGCATGCACCACCATGTCTGGCTAATTATTTTTATTGTTTTTTGTAGAGACGAGTTCTTGCTATGTCACCCAGGATAGTGTTGAACTCCTGGGCTCAAGCAATCCTCCCACTTTGGCTTCCCAAAGTGCTGGGATTACAGGCTTGATCCACCATATCTGGTCTGTCTTGGATATTGAGGATCCCTAATTAGACCACATTTACAGTTACAGTCATGCATCACTTTACCATGGGGATATGTTCTGAGAAGTGCTTCACTAGGCAATTTTGTCATTGTGTGAACAACATAGAGTGTACTTACACAAACCTACTACACACCTAGGCTATATGGTATATAATCTATTGCTCCCACCATCATTGTATTTGTGGTACATCGTTGACTGAAATGTTGTTATGTGGTACTTGACTGTATAAAAGAAAGCATCAAGGCCTCAGTAGATAAATGAATATCCTGTTCTTAAATGTCTTCAGGGAAAAAGCTGATGCCATTTTTGTGTTATCCCTTTTAGCTATATGTAATTTGCCTACATAATTTGTCACACCGATAGACTTTGGGCTAATGACTTGTGGATGTCAACAAGAGAATATATGAAATGAAAAGATCATTAGGCTGGCGACTTTATGTTCACAGGCATCTTGCCTTTCCTTTTTTTGTGTGTATGTAAATGAAAATCATGACACCTAAGGGTATGGACATACATGTTAATAGCATGAGTTCTGAACCACTCATTCACCTCTGAGTTAAAGAGGCCAACATCATACAACACCGTTTAAATATCTAAGATTGTTTCTCATGTTTCTGAAAAGAAAAGGTGGTATTTTAGTTTGTTTTGTTCTATTTTTCTAACCTCAGGTATATTGCATTGAGTTCATCACGTACTCCTCAATTCTTGGTACTTATCATCATTAGTCCATGAAAAGCTACCTCTCATTTTTATTTAATTAGCCTGTTTTTTCCCCATTCCACTCCCCCATCACAGGCAAGCATTCTAATATGATTAATGTGATTTGAATTAGAATGTGTCTTTCAAAACATGATAGTTGTTTTATACACATGAATTTTTAGTTTATATAGTGATGCCTTCTGTATGTCATTCTCTTTCTTACTTTTTTCACTGTCATATTTATTTTGCTGTATGTATGTCTAACCCATTGCTTCTAATAGCTGCATAATATCCCACCACATTTAACCTTCTGAATTGGCCTGTTATTACATTGCAATAAAGAAATACCTGAGACTGGATAATTTTTTTTAAGTTATACTTTAAGTTCTGGGGTACATGTGGACAATGTGCAGGTTTGTTACATAGGTATACATGTGCCATGTTGGTTTGCTACACCCATCAACTCGTCATTTACATTAGGTGTTTTTCCTAATGCTATCCTTTCCCCTGCCCCCTACCCCATGACGGGCCCCCATGTGTGATGCTCCCTGCCCTGTGTCCAGGTGTTCACATTGT
This sequence comes from Macaca mulatta, assembly GCF_049350105.2. Taxonomy (NCBI): domain Eukaryota; kingdom Metazoa; phylum Chordata; class Mammalia; order Primates; family Cercopithecidae; genus Macaca; species Macaca mulatta. The sequence continues at coordinate 70,729,593 of NC_133426.1, read as the reverse complement.
TCAATTCCCACCTGTGAGTGAGTACATGCAGTGTTTGGTTTTCTGTCCTTGTGATAGTTTGCTGAGAATGATGGTTTCCAGCTTCATCCATGTCCCTTCAAAGGACATGGACTCATCCTTTTTTTATGGCTGCATAGTATTCCATGGTATATATGTGCCACATTTTCTTAATCCCATCTATCATTGATGGACATTTGGGTTGGTTCCAAGCTTTTGCTATTGTGAATAGTGCTGCAGTAAACACACGTGTGCATGTGTCTTTATAGTAGCATGATTTATAATCCTTTGAGTATATAGCGAGTAATGGGATTGCTGGGTCAAATGGTATTTCTAGTTCTAGATCCTTAAGGAATCGCCACACTGTCTTCCACAATGGTTGAACTAGTTTACACTCCCATCAACAGTGTAAAGGCATTCCTATTTCTCCATATCCTCTCTAGCATCTGTGGTTTCATGACTTTTTAGTGATTGCCGTTCTAACTGGTGTGACATGGTATCTCATTGTGTTTTTGATTTGCATTTCTCTGATGACCAGTGATGATGAGCATTTTTTCATGTGTCTGTTGGCTGCATAAATATCTTCTTTTGAGAAATGTCTGTTCATTCCCCTTGCCCACTTTATGATGGGGTTGCTTGTTTTTTTCTTGTAAATTTCTTTAAGTTCTTTGTAGATTCTGGATATTAGCCCTTTGTCAGATGAGTAGATTGCAAAAATTTTCTCCCATTCTGTAGGTTGCCTATTCACTCTGATGGTAGTTTCTTTTGCCATGCAGAAGCTCTTTAGTTTAATCAGGTCCCATTTGTCTATTTTGGCTTTTGTTGCCATTGCTTTTGTTGTTTTAGTCATGAAGTCCTTGCCCCTGCCTATATCCTAAGTGGTATTGCCTAGGTTTTCTTCTAGGGTTTGTATGGTTTTAGGTCTAACATTTAAGTCTTTAATCCATCTTGAATTAATTTTTATATAAGGTGTAAGGAAGGGATCCAGTTTCAGCTTTCTACGTATCCTTAGGCATTTTTCCCAGCACCATTTATTAAATAGGGAATTTCTTTCCCCATTGCTTGTTTTTGTTAGGTTGGTTAAAGATCAGACGGCTGTAGATGTGTGGTGTTATTTCTGAGGTCTCTGTTCTGTTTCTTTGGTCTATCTCTGTTTTGGTGTTAGTGCCATGCTGTTTTGGTTACTGTAGCCTTGTAGTATTGTTTGGAGTCTGGTAGCCTGATGCCTCCAGCTTTGTTCTTTCTGCCTCGGATTGTCTTGGCAATGCGGACTCTGTTTTGTTTCGATTTGAACTTTAAAGTAGTTTTTTCCAATTCTGTGAAGAAAGTCATTGGTATCTTGATGGGGATGGCATTGAATCTGTAAGTTACTTTGGGCAGTATGGCCATTTTCACTATATTGATTCTATCCGTGAGCATGGAATGTTCTTCCATTTGTTTGTATCCTGTTTTATTTCGTTGACCAGTGGTTTGTACTTGTCCTTGAAGAGGTCCTTTACATCCCTTGCCTGATTGCCCTAGCCAGAACTTCCAACACTATGTTGAATAGGAGTGGTGAGAGAGGGCATCCCTGTCTTGTGCCAGTTTTCAAATAGGATGCTTCCAGTTTTTGCCCATTAAGTATGATATTGGCTGTCGGTTTGTCATAAATAGCTCTTATTATTTTGAGATACAACCCATCAATACCTAGTTTATTGAGAGTTTTTAGCATGAAGGACTGTTGAATTTTGTTGAAGGCCTTTTCTGCATCTATTGAGATAATCATGTGATTTTTGTCTGTTTATATGATGGATTATGTTTATTGATTTGCGTATGTTGAACAAGCCTTGCATCCCAGGGATGAAGCTGAATTGATCATGATGGATAAACTTTTTGATGTGCTGCTGGATTCGGTTTTCCAGTATTTTATTGAGGATTTTTGCATCGATGTTCATCAGGGATATTGGTCTACAATTTTCTTTTTTTGTCATGTCTCTGCCAGGCTTTGGTATCAGGATGATGCTGGCCTCATAAAATGAGTTAGGGAGGATTCCCTCTTTTTCTATTGATTGAAATAGTTTCAGAACGAATGGTACCAGCTCCTCCTTGTACCTCTGGTAGAATTCGACTGTGAATCCGTCAGGTCCTCGACTGTTTTTGGTTGGTAGGCTATTAATTATTGCCTCAGTTTAGAGCCTGTTATTGGTCTATTCAGGGATTCAACTTCTTTCTGGTTTAGTCTTGGGAGGGTGTATGTGTCCAGGAATTTATCCGTTTCTTCTATATTCTCTAGTTTATTTGCATAGAGGTGTTAATAGTATTCTCTGATGGTAGTTTGTATTTCTGTGGGGTCGGTGGTGATATCCCCTTTATCATTTTTTATTGCGTCTATTTGATTCTTTTCTCTTTTCTTCTTTATTAGTCTTGCTAGTGGTCTGTCAATTTTGTTGATCTTTTCAAAAAACCAACTCCTGGATTCATTGATGTTTTGGAGGGTTTTTTGTGTCTCTATCTCCTTCAGTTCTGCTCTGACCTTAGTTATTTCTTGCCTTCTGATAGCTTTTGAATGTGTTTGCTCTTGCTTCTCTAGTTCTTTTAATTGTGATGTTAGAGTGTCAATTTTAGATCTTTCCTGCTTTCTCTTGTGTGCATTTAGTGCTATAAATTTCCCTCTACACACTGCTTTAAATGTGTCCCAGAGATTCTGGTATGTTGTATCTTTGTTCTCATTGTTTTCAAAGAACTTCTTTATTTCTGCCTTCATTTCATTATGTACCCAGTAGTCATTCAGGAGCAGATTATTCAGTTTCCATGAAGTTGAGCGGTTTTGAGTTTCTTAGTCCTGAGTTCTAGTTTGGTTGCACTATGGTCTGAGAGACAGTTTGTTATAATTTCTGTTCTTGTACATTTGCTGAGGAGTGCTTTACTTCCAATTATGTGGTCAATTTTGCGATCCTTTGGAGGAGAAGAGATGCTCTGGATTTTAGAATTTTCAGCTTTTCTGCTCTGGTTTCTCCCCATCTTTGTGGTTTTATCTACCTTTGGTCTTTGATACTAGTTACCTACAGATGGGATTTTGGTGTGGACATCATTTTTGTTGATGATGATGCTAACGCTATTCCTTTCTGTTTGTTAGTTTTCCTTTTAATAGTCAGGTCCCTCAGCTGGAGGTCTGCTGGAGTTTGCTGGAGGTCCACTCCAGACCCTGTTTGCCTGCGTATCACCAGCGGAGTCTGCAGAACAGCAAATATTGCAGAACAGCAAATATTGCTGGCTGATCCTTCTTCTGTAAGCTTCATCCCAGAGGGTCACCTACCTGTATGAGGTGTCATTTGGCCCCTACTGGGAGGTGTCTACCACTTAGGCTAAACAGGGTTCAGGAACCCACTTGAGGATGCAGTCTGTCCTTTCTCAGAGTTCAAACACCGTGCTTAGAGAACCATTGTTCTCTTCAGAGTGGTCAGACAGGGATGTTTAAGTCTGCAGACGTTTCTGCTGCCTTTTGTTCAGCTTTGCTCTGTCCCCCGAGAGTTGGGCTCTAGAGAAGCAGCAGGCCTTGCAGAGTTGCAGTGGGCTTCACCACGTTTGGGCTTCCTGGCAGCTTTGTTTACCTACTCAAGTCTCAGCAATGGCAGACACCCCTCCCACTGCCAGGCTGCTGCCTTGCAGGTTGATCTCAGACTGCTGCGCTAGAAGTCAGCAAGGCTCTGTGGGCGTGGGACCCACTGAGCTAGGCATGGGATATAATCTCCTAGTGTGCCGTTTGCTTATACTGCTGGAAAAGTGCAGTATTTGGGCAGGAGTGTCGCGATTTTCTAGGTACAGTCTGTCATGGCTTCCCTTAGCTAGGAAATGGAAATCTCCCACCCCTTGCACTTCCTGGGTTAGGCGATGCCCCACCCTGCTTTGACTTGCCCTCCATGAGCTGCTCCTACTGTCCAACCAGTCCCAATTAGATGAACCAGGTACCTCAGTTGGAAATGCAGAAATCACTGTCTTCTGTGTCGATCACACTGGGAGCTGTAGACTGTAGCTGTTCCTAATCAGCCATCTTAGAACGGAAGAGACTGGGTAATTTTTAAAGAAAAGAGGTTTAATTGACTCACAGTTCTGCAGTCTGTAGAGAAACCATAACACAGGCATCCGCCTCTGGGTAGGCCTCAGACAGCTTACAATCATGGCATAAATTGTAGGTGAGGAGCAGGCATCTCACATGTTTGGAGCAGGACCAAAAGAGTGAGAGGTGCCACACACCTTTAAACAACCAGATCTCACAAGAATTCACTCATTATCATGAGGACAGTACCAAAGGATGGGGCTAAACCATTCATGAGGAATTCACCCCCATGATCCATTCACTTCCCACCAGGCCCCACCGCCAGCATTGGGTATTATATTTCAACATGAGATTTGGGTCGGGACAAGTATCCAGACTATGTTACCTGACTATTCTCAAAGTGATGGACATATTCATCCTTACATGTCCTCTTGTAGACCTACATGAACATTTCTTTGGGCCCATTTTCAGGAATAGAATTGCTGAGTCGTAGGAAACATATATGTATATTTTTTTGATTAAGTAGTTCCAGATTGCCCTTCTGAATGACCCCACCTGTCTGTAACCCCCTGGTTATAGTGGATGAGGATTCCTATATGCCTTCAACCCTACCAACACTTGGCATTTTCTTGCTTTCTAGTTTTTGCAAATCTTGTAGTCTTAAAGCAATATCTTATTTTAATTTAACTTTATTTTATTCCCAATGTTTTGAGCTTCTTTTCATGGTTGTATGCTTCTGGGATTGTCTCTTACGCAACTTGCCTGTTCTTATGCTTCATATATTTTCTTTTGGGGCCTCTTTTTCTTGTTGAGTTACAAAAGTCCCTTGTATATTCTAGATAATAATTCCTTGTTAGTTTTAGGAGTTGCACCTATTTTCTCCCATTCTGTTATTAATTTTTAAAAAGTCTTTCCCTGTTCATAGATCCAAGGTACTCTGCATTTTCCAATAACTTTATAGTTTTATGTAAAAGTTACATATAGATGCATCTAGAATCTAGTTTTGTATATGGTGTTAGGTAGGGATATGGCTTTATCTTACTGCGTGTACTAATACTGTTTCCCCAACACATCTAGTAAATACTCTTTTGTCTGTCAATTTGTAGTGCCATGTTTATGCTCTGTTAGACTCCCATTTTTCACATCAGTCTGATTTTGAGCTCTGGTCCTTTTCCATTGGTTTATTTTTCTGTTTTTGCAATAGTACTAGAGGTTTTTGTTGTTGTTGGTGGTGGTGGTGGTGGTGGTTTTTTTTCCCCACAGCTTGGAGTATGTTTTAATACCTAGTAGAGCAAATCTTACCCTCTTTACTTTGTTTTAAGTTTGATTTAGCAATTTGTGGGGTTTTGTTCTTCTATGTAAATTTAGAATAAGTTTATTAGAAAATCCACTTTGAAATATGATTGAAATTGTATTGAATTTATAGATTAATTTGAGGGATAATTGCCATTTTTATTATATTAAGTTGTCCTATCCAAGAGCATAGACATTATTTCTTTAGATTGTATTCTATATCCTTCATTAGACTTTTAAAGTTTACTCTGTAAAGGTCTTGTATATGCTTGGTTAATTAAGCTAATTTCTAGATTCTATATAATTTTTGTTGCCATCATGAATGGTATTTTTATGTTTTCTAAGTGGTCATTGCTGGTGTAGGAAAATGTTATTGACTTTTGTAGGTTGATATTATATTTGGTATCCTTGTTGAACTCTTTTATATTAGCTCTGAGAGTTTGGTTGATTCTTTTCTTTCATTTTTTTTTTTCTGGTTGAATGATTACCTTCTCTGTAAGTGGTGCCAAATATAGAACTTCCCTTCTGATCCTTGCATTTCTTAATTCCACGCCCCCTTTCCTCATAGTATTTAGCCACGATATTTAAAACAGTAGCAGTGATAGAGTCAAGTTTGTCGTGTTCATGATTTTAAATTAATGCAGTTAGTTTCTTCATTATTCATAACATTCTTTGTAGGTTTTTTGTATATAATTTTTACCAAGTTAAGGATGTTTACTTTTATTCCTTGTTCACTAAGGATTATCATTATAAATAGAATTAAGCTATATTAAATGCTGCTTTTTCTGTATCAATTGAGATAAAGCATATAATTTTTCTGTTTAGTCTTGCTGATATATTACATTGACATTTTCTGATGTTGAACTCCCCATGCTTTCTTGTGATAAACTGCACTTGATCAAAATGTATTTTTAAAAATATACTGTTGGATTCATTAACATTATTTAGCATTTTTTGTGTCTATATTTCATAAATGAAATAGCCCTAAACTTTCTTACTTTATAATTGTCTTTATTTGATTTTAGAATCAAGATTAAATTGCCCTCATAAAATGGACTGAGTAACTTTATTTTTTTTCCAGTGACCGGAGTCGATTGGATAAGGTAGTAATTAATTATATTTTGGAAGTTCAGTAGAATAAACCTATAACGTCATCTGGACCTGAGGGTTTTGTTAGGGAAAATCTTTGACTACCATTGCCATTTTATTTTTTTCTTGATATTTAAAAATATTTCTTGTAAGTTTTCCAATTTATTAGCATATTGTTTTTCATAATACTCATAGTTTTAACTTTTTATGTTTTCCCTTTTTCATTCTGTATTTTATTTGCATCTTTTCTCTTTTTTAGCAACGATCTATCCTATTAACCTTTTGACATAATTAAATTCTGGTTTGTTAATCTTTTCTGTTCAGGCTGTGTGTGTGTATCTGTGGAGGAGGAGGATTCTCTGGTTTTAAATTTCTGTCCTTTACCATCTTATTTCTCTGTAATTTTGCTATTTCCATTACATTGCCTGTTTAACTAGTATGTCGTTAACCTTTCTCATTTCATGATAAACTTACTGCTGTACATTTACTACTTAGTTCTTGTTTAACTCCGTCCTACAAATTTTTATTTGTGTTTTTATTATCATTCACTTTTAAATCTTTTTTAGTTTCCTTTCTTTTTTCTTTTTAACTCAAGGTTAATTTAATAATAAGCTATTGTGTTTTCAAACATTTGTTAAATTTTGGCTATTATTTTGTTATTAATTTCCAGTGCTATTGCATTGTGGTTGGAGAGCCTAAACTGTATGATATTCAACGTTTGGAATTTATTGATGTTTCATTTACGGCTGTAATCATGGTCTCTTTTTGGAATTTTTTTTTTGTTGTTGTCTTGAATGTTCGATTTGTTGGATATAGAGTTCTACTCGGTATATAATAGCTTGAGTTTTTTAGTTGTAATGTGTAAGTGTTCTGTATCTTCATTTGATTTTTTTTTTTGGTCTGCTTGACCTATCAGTTCCTAAGAAGAGTATTAAAGTATCCATATGCACTTGTTCCTTTTCTCTTTGCAGTTCTGCTAGTTGCTTGATATACTTTGAGACTGTATTATACAATATGTTTATATTTATGATGGCTATATCTTCTTGTCCTATTGATTTTTGTCATGTAAATTCTATTTAGTCAGATATTGAGACTGCTACCTCAGCTTTATTTTAGTTTATATTTGCCTGGCATATCTTATTATTTTCAGTTTGTCTGTGACTCTAAAGTATATCTCTTCTAGTATGAATATTGTTGAATCTTTTGTTTTAGTCTGTGTCTTTCTTTTAATTGGTAAGTTTAATTCATGTACATTTATTGCAATTACTTTTATATTGGGATTTAATTCTGGCATTTCTTTTTATGTGTTTTATTTATGGTACTCCTTTTTTTGTTTTGTTTTGTTTTGTTTTTCTCCTTTTCTGTTTTATTCTATTCTTGCCCTGTAATGTAAGATCTATCTTCATGTTATTTACCCTTACTGATTTTTTTACACATACAATAGCTGTACCTTCTTCCAACAAGATAAGTACCTCAGCAAGCTCTCAGGTTCTATATAGTTTCCAGTTATACATACCTCATCTTGTAAACTTTGTCTAGAATTTTTATCTTTTCTAGAATACAGGTTTTCCTCTCACTTTCATAGTTTTTCCAGTGCTGATTTCAGAAAAGGTAATACGGATCATACTAGTTTGCCACCTTGGTAGGAACTGGAAAAACTCAAGTTTTGTAGCAAATTAACAGCATTTATCTTGCTTTGAATGGCCCCACTTCAATCACAGGTGGTGAGTTGGTAACTTAATCAGTATTTTTTACTCCAATAACAGGTAGAAAATGTGAAATTGGTGGATCGTTATGTGAGTAAGAAACCAGCTAATGGGATTCTTTATCTTACTGCAACCCACCTGATCTATGTGGAGGCTTCTGGTGCAGCCCGGAAAGAAACATGGGTATGTTCATGAGAAGAAGTATCAAAGGGTCTTAAAGAGTTGTGCATACATGCTGTCTATATGGTAGTTTCTTGAAATTTCAAGTATAATTTTTAAATTGCTGTAAAACCTTTTCTTCAAAGGACCTATTGTAATAATCTTTTTGTGGTCTGAATTGTATTACTCCTCTTTTTTCAAGTTATTGACTCTGGTCATCGTAGTCATTTTATTCTACATTGTAATATTCCTGGGGATTAGCTAAATTATTTTTAGGTAGAATAGTTTCTGCTAACTTCCTGAACTATGTTTGTAAGCATCTTGAAGTAATTTAAAGCCTGCTATCCATAAAATGTAGTTCAAGAACCAGCAGTATCTGTAGCATATGGGAACTTGATAAAAATGCAGAATGTTAAACATAAGATTTTGAATTTATAAAAAGGGCTCAGGTTATGCTGATGCTAAGGCCTTATTGACTTTACCTTGGGCAGCACTAATTTAGACCATCTCTCTGTCCTAAGACAGGATTTTACCTAGGTGTATATATATATATATATATATATATATATATATATATATATATATATATGTGTGTGTGTGTGTGTGTGTGTGCATGCACAGGCATGTGTGTGTGTTTATTTTTACACCTGTAAGTAATGTTTTCTAATTACTTCAGCACCCCAACATTACTTTATGCCTTACCCATCCTAAAGATCATAATTTAATCTTAATCATTAGATTTATGCTTAGACCTCTTCATTTATAAGAAGTACAACATGCTTCTTTTATACAGCATAGCTTAGTGATTAAAGCTTTAGAGCCAGTCTGCTCAGGTTAAAATCCCGGCTTCAACATTTACTAATTTTGTAACCTTGGGCGAGTTGTTTAACTTTTCTGTGTCTCGCTTCCTTCATCTGTAAAATAGAGATAAAATAATACCTTGAATATTTTTAAAGAGTTTTAAAAAGTCAAGATACAAGAATTATAAAGTGAATGTTTATAAGTGCTTATAACAATGCCTGAAACATGGTAAATACTATCATAAAAGTATAAAATAAATTGAATTGAGTATGTATATGAAAAAAGTATCTTAATACCTCCTTTTAAAACTGAACTTTCCCCATATGTATCTTGCTTTTTGTGCTGTGATGATAAGAATGTCAAAAGAGGAGTGAGAGCTGGGCTAGACTAAGCTCTGATGCTAACTGGCTGCGTAACCTTAGGCAAGTGATTCTTACTCTCTGGGCTTGTTTCTTCATCTGTAAAATGAGGTGGTTAGATTATATAATTAGTAAGGATTCTTGCAGTTCTAACAGTTTAGGAACCAGTTCTTTAGTACTGTGCCATGAGCCTATCTCCTATCTACCTGCATTTATAGACAGTACAGATGTCTCCAGATTTGTTCCTTTTGGGTATGATTTCAAATCCAGGGGACTGTATCTGGAATGGAGGACTTACACTATTTCTGATGTCAAAGGAGGCTTATTTACCCAATTAGGGAAGTTCTTCCCAGACTTAGTCTGCCTACCTTCCCCCGACCCTTCCCAGTTTCACCACAATTGTTTGCCTGGGCCCTGATCTCGATTATCAGTATTGTACTACCAAAACACACATCTCTCATGTTGACTGGAAGATCTTTGATTTTCTTGAGGTTGAATATATTAATTCATATTACATTTTGTAATACCTCCAGAACTGCCATGGCAGGACTTGAGTGTGACAAAACAGTTAAGATAAAAATTAATCATACCTGTGATCCCAGCAGTTTGGGAGGCTAAGGAAGAAGGATCGCTTGAGGCCAGGAGATTGAGATCAGCTTGGGCAACAAAGCAATACCTAGTCTCTACAAAAGTTAAAAAATTAGCCAGGCATGGTAGCACACAACTGTATTCCTAACTTACTTAGGAGGGTGAGGCAAGATGATCTCCTTTGAGCCCAGGAGGTTGAGGTTGCAATGAGTCATGATTAAGCCACTGCACTCTAGCCTAGGCAACAGAGCAAGACCCTGCCTTAAAAAAATAGAAAATTTATCCTAGGAATATCTGAATCATTTCCACACTTGCTCCATTCTTAGATGGTGGATATGATTGAAAGAGTTCATTGAAGAGATGACTTTTCCAAATAAATTAGGGACTGGGACATTGAGGTGGTGGGAGAGCAGAAAAGGCACTATTGATTGCAAGACCATTCCAGGCACAGGACAGGGAGTCTAGATAATGGAAAGAGCACATCCAGGCTCCATAGTTGCAGAAACATCAGATAGGGATAGGAGGAGAACATCAAAGATCAAAATGCAAAACCATGATTCTATGGCTTTTTGAATCAATTAAGAGATAATTAATATTATTTGGACACATTTTGTTTCATCAGTTCCCTTTCCGTGCATTTCTTTGCTGGCATCAGCATGAACAGAAGTAATCATCCTACATTCTTTGCTTTACTGTCACTAGAGTTTAAAATGTAGAGGAATAGTTCCTCCCTAACATTTCTAGTTAAATCCTTATTCCAGAACTAGAGTTTTTAGAATTCCCAGAGAAGAATCCTGGCCTTATATGGACTGCTATGGTTCAAATTCTGTTTGTGCCACTTCTTGGCTATATGATATCTGAAGAGGAATTCACTTCTCAGAGCTTTGTTTTTTTTCATTCCTGAAATAGGATGATTACACGTCAAATGGCTCTTCTTAAATAGCTAATGGTCATGGACTACTTTGTTTATAATAAAGCACAATACCAGCTATTAATAACTATCTTAATTAGTAATTTGATATAAGAAAAGAAATTCTTATTTTCCTCTGTAACAATTATTCTGTGATTGTGAACTCTCTCACAGCATGCTAAAAGTCATCTATTCTGAGCTGATCCACCAAAATTGTCCCACGACTTGGTAATCTTGTATCCTTAAGGAGAGAGAAGTTTTCTAACACTGCAGTCTGCTTCTTGTTGCTTTACCACTATTATGCTTTAGTTCTATTTGAGAGAACCCCAGTTGTGTCTTACAAAGAATGGTTGTAGGCTATAGATGTAGCCTACAGATCTGGTCATGCTGTTACCATTACGGAGAGTCAGGAATACTGATAGTGATAGAGATATTGCACATCTGTATGTATACGCTGCTTCTTTTATGTTTTTCAGATTGCACTCCATCACATTGCCACCGTGGAGAAGTTACCCATCACTAGCCTGGGCTGTCCCCTGACCCTCCGCTGCAAGAATTTCCGGGTGGCCCACTTTGTTTTAGACTCTGACCTTGTGTGCCATGAGGTTTATATTTCACTGCTCAAGCTTTCTCAGCCAGGTGGTTGTGATAGTATTTTTATATAAAACCATTTTAATGTTTTTCCAAAATGGCATAATGGAAAGATCAGGGCTATGGAGTCAGAGGAGTGTTTGGATCTGGACTCTACCCCTTATTAGCTCCATTATATTTGGACAAGTTATATAACCTCTGAACTCATTTTCTTTACCTGTAAAAGTAAGGAGAGTAAAAGCTCTCCAATGGGGGTTGTTTTGAGCCTTGAATACCTTCATGTATTAGTATATAGTAGATGTTTAGTAGATATTTTCTTCTCTCTCCCTCCCTCCTTTTAAGTATCAACTTGTGAATGTTTCCTCAGTTCAGGAAGGAAGACTGCTGTGGAACAAAATTTGTTTCCTGTTGTCCTGCAGACTTTTTGTTTGGCCCACGATGTCCACCCCTACTTTTAATTCCATCTAGAAGACTAAGGCAGTTCATCAAAGTCCTCATTAATGTAGGACTTAATGCTTCCTCCAGCTTCACCCTTTCATTCCCCATCCCCCACCCCTGGCAATTAACCGTCAGCTTCCTCTGATTTTAGTCTTTGATTTTAATCATGCTCTTACATTTTCTCCCCTATTTTTCCCCTATTCCCCCAAAATAATTCCTCAATATTTGCTGATTTTTATGGATAAAGTTACCTGCTGGATGACCCAGCATTTTACAAGTCTCTGATAGGCTCCATTCATCTCTGGAGAAGTTGTTGCCACATAAATTGGTCAAATGAGTTATTTGATTGGATGCTGTATCTTGTGAAGGGAGGAAGCAGGACTGACAGAGAAAAGAGAGGAAGTGGCCATTTATAAGTCAGAAGTTGCTGTTGGCCTGACAAGTAGAATGCAAAAACATTGTTGAAGATGTGTGCAACATGTTACAATAAGCAGTACTGTTAGGACATGGGAGCCCAGTTAAAAACTTTTGGTAAGGACTCTTGTCCTAACATGTGAAACCCTGAAGCCTCAGTTCAGTCAATTATCCAGCATTCTTTTTTTTATAGGAAGCCAGGCAGAAAGATCCCACTTTGTATTGATACCACAAAAAATTAAAACATTTTTTAAAAGAACCCAAACAGTATTCCAGTTTTTATTCCTTACATAAAGGCAAACTTGCACGCATCACAGTCTTTTTCTGGGACTGTTTGACAAACATTCCCTTTGGGAAAAGGAAATCTAGCATTTATTTGCATTGTTTGATGATTTTTAGGTTTCATTCATCATTTTGTTTTCCATGCCTATCTCTCTTCTCCAGCATTACCTGAAGACCTTTATGCTTTTTCTTATAATCCCAAATCCTCAAAAGAGATGAGGGAAAGTGGATGGAAACTGATTGAAGCAATATCAGACTTTGGGCGTATGGGAATACCCAACAGATACTGGACCATAACAGATGCCAACAGAAACTATGAGGTAATTTTGTCCTTGTTGTTTGCCTTTTGGTGCATTCAATTAAAATGGCAGAATATCAGGAAACAAGATTTTGAAAAAAGAGAGAAATGATTCATAATCCTTCTCTCCTTTCCATTCAACATTCAGCCATTCAACAAACATTTATTGAGTACCTACTGTGCAATAGGGACTGAGTAAGAGATCTCATGGCCTAAAGCATAAGGTGCTATGTGAGCATAGGTGCAGGGCATGAAAATCAACCTAGGAAGCCAGAAACAGCCTGATGCTTTGCGGAGTAGCCTGTGAAGGCTAATTTACTTTTAACATTTTTTATTTTTAATTGTTATGGATATATAATAGTTGTACATATTTATAGGGTACATGTGATGTTTTTATATAGGCATACAATATGTAATGATCAGATCAGGGTAACTGGGGTATCCATCACCACAAGCATTTATCATTTATTTGTGTTAGGAACATTCCAATTCCATTTTCAGTTATTTTATTATTATTATCTGTAGTTGTCCTGTTTTGCTGCTGAATACTAGATCTTATTCCTTCTATCTAACTGTATTTTTGTACCCATTGAGGATCCTCTTTTTATCACCCCACTCCACTACCCTTACCAACCTTTGGTAACCATCATCTATCCATGAGTTCATTTTTATTTTTTTGCTCGTTCAATATGTGAGTGAGGTTATGCAATATTTGTCTTTCTATGCTTTGTTAATTTCACTTAATATAATGTCCCCCAGTTCCATCCATGTTGTTGCAAATGACAGGATTACATTTTTTTGTGGCTGAGTAATATTCCATTGTGCATATATACCACAGTTTTCTTTTCTTTCTTTTTGAGACAAGGCCTCACTCTGTTGCCCAGGGTAGAGTGTAGTGGCATGATCATAGCTCACTGTAGCCTCAATCTCTGGGCTCAAGTGGTCCTCGCATCTCACCCTCCCATGTAGCCAGGACCACAAGCATCCACCCCCATGCCTGGCGAATTTGTTTCATTTTTTGTAGAGATGGGGGTTTTGAACTTTTGGGCTCAAGCGATCCTCCCTCCTTGGCCTCTCAAAGTGCTGAGATTATAGGTGTGAACCACCACGCCTGGCCAGTAGTGGCTATATGATTTACCTTCCTACCAATTGTGTATGAAGATTTCATTTTCTCCATATCCTCACCAGTATCCATTATTGCCTTTTTGATAAAAGCCATTTTAACAGGTGAAATGATAACTTATTGTAGTTTTGGTTTTCATCTTTATTATGATTATTGATGTTGAATGTTTTTTCATATACTTGTTGGTCATTTGTATGTCCTCTTTTGAGAAATGTCTATTCAGATACTTTCTCCATATTTAATTGGATTATTTGTTTTCATTCTTTTGAGTTGCTTGGGCTCCTTATATTTTCTGGTTATTAATCCCTTGTCAGATGGGTAATCTGCAAATATTTTCTCCTATTCTGTGGGTTATCTTTTCGCTTTGTTGGTTGTTTCCTTTGCCATGGAGATTTCTAGCTCAGTGTTATCCCACTTGTCCATTTTTGCTTTGGTTGGTTGCATATGCTTTTGAGGTCTTACTCGAGAAGTCTTTGCCCAGACCAATATCCTGAAGTGTTTCTCTGCGTATGGATGTCCAGTTTTCCCAGAACCATTTATTGAAGAGACTCCTTTCCCCCAAATATGTGTTCTTGGTGCCTTTGTTGAAAATGAGTGAACTGTAAATGTGTGGATTATTTCTGAGTTTCTCTCCTAATTTATACAGGGGGAGAAGGAAGGAGGTCAGGAAGTGAAACCATATCATAAAGGGCTTCATGGCCAAATTAAGGAATTTGAACTTTATCATGAAGACAGTTGTGAGTCACAAGAGTATTTACGCTTAAAAGGAACATATGTATATTTGTGTTTTAGAAAGATAACTGTTATTAGTGTGGAGAATTTGTTTGCTGGAGCTAAGAATGCAGAAGAATGATATGTGAAGTTATGAGAACCTGAACTAAGGCAATGGCTGCATATGGAGAGAAGGAGATGGTTTTGAAAGATATTTAGGTGGTAGAATTGAAAGCAACTGGTGACAGATCAAATGTGACTAGAAAAGTGGAGGAATTTAATATGCATCCCAGCTTTCCTGGTTTCTGGCTGTGATGACCAATGAGTAGTGGTGATGTTAACAAAGATAAGGACCACAAGAAGAGGGACAGATGGTATCTTGAATTTTACACTTGATTTCAAGGTGATTAAACAGATATCAAGTATTTGATTTCAAACATTTGGGTCTGGATCTCAAGAAAGAGCTCTGGGCCAAATATGGACATCTGGGAATGTGTTGGAGGTCCCAAAGACTGTTCCTCAGGTTTTGTGATTTACTAGGAAAATTCATAGGACTCGGCGTATAGTCATACTTATGACTGTGATTTATTACAGTGAAAGGATACAAAGCAAAAATCGGCAAAGGGAAAAGGTTCAGGGGAGAAAGTCAACAAAACTGGAACAAGCTTCCAGAGTCCTCTCTCAGCAGAGTGACATAGGACACACTGAATTCCTCCAGCAGAAATTGTGACAACACTTATGAAATGTTATCTACCAGGATGCTCATTAGAGGCAAAGTGCTCAGGGCTTCTATTGGGACCTGCCCACATAGGCAAGTTCTGCCTAGTGTATGCCAGAAGTCCAGATGTCCAGAAGGAAAGCAGGTATTCAGAATAAGCCACATTGTACAAACAGTTTTAAACACAATGCAAGTAGGCCTTTCTAAGGGTAGTCTGATGGTTAATATTGTCAATTTGATTGGATTGAAGTATGCAAAGTATTGTTTCTGGGTGTGTCTATGAGGGTGTTACTAGAGGGGAGATTAACCTTTGAGTCAGTGGACTGGGCGAGGCAGACCCACCCTTAATCTGGGTGGGCACCATTCCCTCAGCTGCCAGTGCAGCTAGAAAAAGCAGGCAGAAGAAGGTGGAATGAGCAGACTTGCTGAATCTTCCGGTCTTCATCTTTCTCCCATGCTAAATTCCTCCTGCCCGTGAATATCAGACTTCAAGTACTTCGGCTTTTGGATTCTTGGACTTACACTAGTGGTTTGCCAGGGGCTCTCAGGCCTTCTGCCACAGACTGAAGGCTGCTCTGTCGGCTTCCCTACTTTAGAGGTTTTGGGTCTCGGACTGATCCACTACTGGTTTTCTTGCTCCTCAACTTTCTGACGGCCTACCGTGGGACTTTACCTTTTGATCGTGTGAGTCAATTCTCCTTAATAAACTGCCTTTCATATATACATATATCCTATTAATTCTCTCCCTCTAGAGAACCCTGACTAATACAGGTAGCAATCAGGCCTGCTAGGATAATTTTTCTGCAGAGAGAGTCGTTGGTGTTTAAGTGATATCCCTGAATTGTTCATCTTTAACAGTGTTTTTACTATCATAGTAAGACTGTAATTGCAATGACTTTCTGGTAACATAGCTTTGAATGTCTACTAGGTATGGGGATTGATGAGCTGTGACTTCGCAGGGTCATCTGTGAGGTGACTTGTTAGGGTCATGCTTGAGAGGAGTGAGTAGAGATTGGAAGTAAAATCTGTCCACCTCAAATGTGTGTCTGAGTCTTCCAAAGAAGGTCTGAAATATTCTTGTTGGTATTTTTGATGTGTATAACCTTCTAAGCTGAACGGGGAGCTCCATTTATTTTTCTTTGTATGACTGTCTTCTCCAAAGTTTAAGTCCGGGTAAGGGGGTGGGTAGAAAACATTTTTAAATGGTCTATATTCTGGGGACATTGACTTTAATGAGTTACATAGAGCATTCTTGATCTTATCTACCTTTAACTTTTTTTTTTTTTTTTTTTTGCCAGTTCAGTTTATATTTGTTTCATGTGTTGTTAAATGTTTAGGGGTGTTCTTTACTTAGGGGAGTGATTAGAATTAATTTTGCAATGTCAGGTCTGTGGTGTTATAATATTTTGTCACTGTCTCTTTGGAAATATGTATTTTGGTAACCACTAAAAGCTGATAAACTTGAGAAAATATATCAGTCTTTTCATAGAGTAAGTCACACCTAAAATGTCAACACCTCCAACCCCTAGACTAGTGGTTTAAAGGCCATTCGGATATGAATACTAGGAACCTAGTATGCAGTTTACATATATAACTTTTTCCCTTGCTAGCAACAGGCTGGAATTCGCAATCACTCAAGCATTAGCTAGCTGGTATTTAATCATCTATTCCTCAGAAATAGAAATGAAAATATCCTTGGTATAAAAGCTTTTCCAAGTATGCTGTTATTTTCTAGAAAGGAAGGGATTGAGACATATAAAAACAAAATGTACTTTTAGAATTAGAATAACAAAAATCATAGAAACACATATAAAACCCCATCTTGAAATTCCTGCCTGTGCCCATCAGAGCAAAAACAATAACTGTAAACAAGTAAATTAATATGAACAGATGCAAATATGAAGCAGACAGGTGAAGGAGGAGAAAATATGATGTACTCTTTCATAAACTGCCTACTAGATTCCTAGTATTCATATCTGGATGGCCTTTAAAACACTAGTCTGGGGGTAGAGCTGTTGCATTTTAGGTATGACTTACTCTATGAAAAGACTGACATATTTTCTCAAGTTTATCAGCTTTTAGTGGTTACCAAAATACGTATTTCCAAAGAGAGAGTTATATATAAATATATATTTATATATATTGTGTTTATTTTCTTTTAGATATGCAGCACCTACCCTCCTGAAATAGTGGTTCCTAAATCTGTTACCTTGGGAACGGTGGTTGGAAGTTCAAAGTTCAGAAGTAAAGAACGTGTCCCTGTGCTCTCCTACCTCTACAAAGAGAACAATGTGAGTTAAGCAAATTTCTCTAATGAGAATTATACTTGGCTCTGGAAGACCTGTTTTAAGTTTCATGCTGCCACTTAGTAGCTGTGTGACCTCAAGCAAGTTCCTTAACTTCTCTGGACTTTCATACTTCTGAAGTTTTTTGAGAGGATCTCAGGAGGGAATAATATATATGTACCTTGTAAATTGTAAATTGTAAAATGTTATGCAGATATTAAGTGGCATTTTAGTGTGTTTATTTGTTTTTTTTTTTTTCCTTTTCTATGGGATCCAGCTTGGTGGAAAGTTGTGAAATGACCGGAAATTAGTTGTATACAGGATTTTTTGGGACTGTGGCCTCCCGGTAGAATACAGATATCCTTGATACTTTCTTACTGCTTTTCATGTAATTTCAGGTAGTAGTAAGAAAGCACTTGACTTCTCTGTGTTTCAGTCCCCTTACTTATGTAGGAAGTGATAATATTTATCACCTCTTGTAATCACTCTGAGATCTGGGGTTAGACAAATAGGCAAGTTGTCAAGTGGGCAGCCATTCAAGTGCTAAAGAGTATAGTAATGCAATTGGGTGTCATACTATTGAAGTGAGTCGACCCCTTAAAAACCACATCAAAGTGTAATCAATTTCATTAACTAATCATTACCAGACATTCATGTTAAATAGTTACGTTGGTTTTGTGTTAAAGTGGCTTGAAATAAACCACCCTTCTGATTTGGCATTAACTTCTGAAACTAGTGAACCCTGTTCTCTTAAGACGCTGTAGATCTTTGCTCTATCTTGAATTCTGCTGCCTCTGCAAGCTTATGGTTTATGTGGGCAATATCACTGGGACTGTAAAAAGTGAGGCAGTTTCAGAAAAATAGCCCATTATGTATCGAGAATAGAATTTCACTAAGGAAATACTCAACGATGTGATTTTCTTTCTTTCTTTTTTTTTTTTCTGTAGTCTGATTTGCCAAGACTGGGTTGGTAATTAGAGCCACATGCCCAGAGTAGGCAGGAGGTTAAGCGCAATGTCAGTGGAGAATGACTTTAGAGTCACATTTCTCTTTGCTTTGGACACTATCTTAAGTTGGCTTAGCCTCTCCCTCTACTCATGGAACCTGGCCAGGGTCAAGGAAGATTTTTGACCATTTGTGTATATAATCACTCAACTGACACACTTTTTCCTTACAGGCTGCCATTTGCCGCTGTAGCCAGCCTCTCTCTGGATTTTATACTCGCTGTGTAGATGATGAGCTCTTGTTGGAGGCCATTAGCCAAACAAACCCAGGGAGCCAGTTTATGTATGTTGTAGACACAAGACCAAAGGTATCTATTTGTCAGTGATGTCTTTGATATTTCTGCCTCTTGCAGTCTTCCTCCTCATATATTGAGACATGCAGTGTTATTGGGGAAGTTAGGTTTGTGTATGTGTGTTTATTACTTCGGACATTGTGTAAAATCATTTGGGGCTCCTTTTATAAGGTGGTCACTGACAAGTGAGGTTATGTGAGGGTAATTCGAACAACCCGGCTTTGCCACCGCAGTGTGACGTCATTTGGGGCTCCTTTTATAAGGTGGTCACTGACAAGTGAGGTTATGAGAGGGTAATTCGAACAACCCGGCTTTGCCACCGCAGTGTGACGTCATTTGGGGCTCCTTTTATAAGGTGGTCACTGACAAGTGAGGTTATGAGAGGGTAATTCGAACAACCCGGCTTTGCCACCTCAGTGTGACGTCCTGCATAGAAGGCTTATTAGCATCCCTCATCTTTTTTACCAAGTCTATTCCTTAACCAGAATTTTCAGTATTCCCATTCTGGGGTCCAAATTTACTGTCCGAGAAAGAGCTTCAACTTAGACATTGGAAACTTACTACAACCAGCGTATTTTTTTTCTGTAAATGTGTTAGGTCACAGTAGTTTAATAATACTTTGGTTCTCCCAAAGCACCAGGGTTCACAAATTTTACTGCTATACGATTAACAAAAAATCTTTAGCTCATGTGGCAGTAATTCTTTTTTAGCATCTAGCACTGTTAGCTGGTTAAATTTTTTCCAGTTTACTACAGTGCAGTTTAAATCTTGGTCCCAGAGAATAAAAAAGACCAAGTTCATAAATTTGCCATGGATTTTGGCAGTGGACATGGATAGACCTAGTCAAATCCTTTGATCTTTCCAATAATTTAATACTGCATGATTTGTTGCAATGTGTTTTCTCAGGCTTTGTCTCTTTCAAATATGAACGTTGCTGAATAGAGTGTCCTCATATTAACCTAAGTATCAGCTTACACTCCTCTCTGCATTAATTCCTTAACCTTCAACGTTTTGTCTAGCTCTATATGGGCTGTAGAAGAACTCATTGTGTCCCACAAAGAATAGATTCCCTATTCTTAAATGTTGTCCTTTTTACAAACAGCCCCAGAAAAAAATGATTTTGCTTATAATTTGGTATGTAAAGTGTGGCTGACTAAAAGGTTTCATTGCTGATTCTAGTGATTACTAAATTGGTGATTTTCATCTAAGCCTAAGCCAGATGGTGGTGACTTAAGAGTTGAGCAGTTGGATGTGCATGAAACCAGATAGTTGCCTTAGACAGCTTTCTGCCCCATCTTTGTGATCCCTCAGTGGCTATTCTCCAGAGCTACCTAGGACTGACTGAGCTCAGGAGAGAAAATAATTTCCCTTTCTGCTCAGGTCCATCCTTCAGTTTCTCAGAAGCTTGCTGTCTTGTTTCAACCATAACCACATCTGAAATTCCGCGATTGTAAAGAGTTTGATCGCGTCTGTATCTTTAAACATTAAATAATCTTAAAATAGTAAAGAGAAATATACCAAGCTTTGAAGGAACAAAACAGTTGGTGCCTTTTGTTCAAATCTAACACCCAAAAGCCCCTTTTATGTTCCATTTTCCTCTCTCCAATTTGAGCAAATTGAGACAGGCCTAGAAATATCTGGCATTCCCTCTCTTCTGGATGGCTAGATCTGTACTTTTAGTAGGAACTATATTATACTGACAAAATTTTGTTCTAGGAGTCAGTCAAACCTGTGGTCAAATCCTGCTTTCAGCCTTTATTCATATCATCTTGGGCAAATTGGTTCATCTCTCTGAGCCTGTTTTCTTTTGGGGATAATATTAGTACCCACTTTGAGAGGCTGTAATGAGGATTAAATGAGATAATGTACATAAAGGATTTAGCACAGTGTCACGCATAGTAGGAGCTCAGTAAATATTACATTACAATAAATATTACATCTGACATTCTGCAATTGGAAAGAGTTTAATCGCGTCTGTATCTTTAAAGATTAAATAATCTTAAAATAGTAAAGAGAACTACAGCAGGCTTTTGAAGAAACAAAAGGGTTCTTGCCTTTTGTTCAAATCCAACACCAAAAAGCCCCTTTTAACAGGTTCCATTTTCCTCTCAGTTTGCCACCTGAATATTAAATAGGTATCTGTTACTCAGATCTGCCAGACATATTTTTAAAGAGTGAATACTGGTATGAGGTAACTCGTTATCTGCATTAGGTGGCCTACCCAGACCTGGGTAGTGACTACTGTAATTATTATTATTACTGTTATTTTTGCTGAGGCATCACTCATAAACATCCTTGCTACTAGGTGACTATTGCTTATGCTTCCACAGGTGTTCCTTTGACATTTGTCATTAATTTAATGAAAGCTCAGTAACACTATCAATGTGATAAAAGATCAAAATTACCATCACATTTCCCCTTTTAACAGATGTCTTGCATTGTAAACAGAATATGTTTAGCACACTGACTTTTTTCCTCTGCATGTTTTAACTTGAATAGTTTGTGCTTTGAGATTTTTGTATTCTTTTAATACAAAAATTATACCCTGTCCACATACATGCTTCTCCTGCCTTCTGAAATGCACCATATTGGGAGATGAGAAAATAGGCCCAGAAAATAGAAAATCACTTAATTAGTAAGATGGTCATTATCATAGACAGTCTCTTGGCTTCCTTCTAGTTAGTCTATTCATATCTCCGCAAGTCTCATTTACTCCCTACCTCACCCAGCATTCTTCGTATGACCTAGATATTTTCTGATTACCACAAGCTGAACATAGTGTTAAAACAATTGGTGGTGTCTCCATTTCAATTTTGTCAGTGAGTAAAAGTCATTTATCTCATGCAGTCACATTTTAGACATTTTTCTAGAACAGCTATTTAAAACTAATTGGGCTTTTGTGGTGGTTTATGCCTATAATCCCAGCACTTTGGGAGGCCAAGGCAAGAGAATTACATGAGTCCAGAAGTTCAAGGCTAGCATGGGGAACAGCAAGACTGCATCTTTACAAAAAAAAAATTGTAAAAAAAATTAGCCCAGCATGGTAGTGCACGCCTGTAGTCTTAGCTGTTCAGGAGGCTGAGGCAAAAGGATTGCTTGAGCCCAGGAGTTCGAGGCTGGAGGGAACTCTGTGATTGTGCTGCTGCACTCCAGCCTTAATGACAGGTGAGACTCTGTCTCTTAAAAAATAAATACAATTAATTCATCCTAAAGCTCTTAAGCTTCTTTCTAGAGCTTCTCAGTTGTAAATATTTTTGAACTTTTGCATGTTTCTCAGTATAAAACCCTTTCAGCTGAGAAAACATTTGTGGTAGGCAGCTCAAAATTATTATTTCAGTTTTTTAGATCAGATATCCTCATAGCTGCTATATCCTTTATCTCTTAAGAAAGGTTTTCATAATGAAACAAAACACTATGTCTCCCTATTTTTCCCCTATATGAGTCTGTTACTAAAAGTACCTGATGTAAAAACTAGTGAAATTCTCTCCATTCCAGAATGCATCTCATCTGATTTAACTTCTTTTTAATTGGGATTAAAAAGAATTATGATTTTAAACTGTTCAGAATGAGGCATTGAGATTGATGAACTCCATTCTTTCATCATCTGACCTATCTGCTCTATTATGTTATCCACTATTGCAGTTGAATGCCATGGCCAACCGAGCAGCTGGGAAGGGATATGAAAATGAAGACAACTATGCCAACATTCGCTTCAGATTCATGGGCATTGAGAACATCCATGTAATGCGGAACAGTCTGCAGAAACTCTTGGAAGGTACAGGGATTTCACCTTGGCTAGGCAAGCGGCCATAGCTTTGCATTATTATGTAAGCAGAAAGCATGCCTGATTTGAGGTGGAATATAAAAGCAAGCAGGTGAGCAGAGTCAGTAAGTGGTTAGGTGTTTAACTGTCGTACAAATCTAGCTTACATAGTACTGAATTACAGCAGTGTTGGTCTGGAAAAAGGAGTAAGATGTTCATTTTCATAATTCGATAAAGTTCATCTGGGTCTGGTCTAGTTGGTATGAAAATTATTTCTCTCCGTAGAAATACAGAGGTTGATTTTCAGGGATAGGCAAACCAACATAAGTATTAAATAAATTTGGGGTTGATTTTATCATCCTCAAGGTAAGAAATTACCTTATTTAATTTGGTATAAGGATTTAGTCTGATTTCATCACTATGCTGATGAAGCTGAATTTAGACCTCAAAAAATAAAGTTGATATCAGACAGTTTTGGTGATCTGTTATCGACTACAAAATGATTAGGGTCAGAAAGGAGGCAAGGTGGGATTGGGGCCTTACAAGACTCTTGGGT
Organism: Macaca mulatta; assembly: GCF_049350105.2. NCBI lineage: Eukaryota > Metazoa > Chordata > Mammalia > Primates > Cercopithecidae > Macaca > Macaca mulatta. The sequence continues at coordinate 70,706,179 of NC_133426.1, read as the reverse complement.
GTAGAACATTTCTCCTAAAACCACTACCCAGATTCCATGATGTTCTATGTCACTTCAGGCAGAGATAGTGAAAACCTGCCGTCTTTAGTGAACTCCCCGTTCTTCCTCTCCTTTCTTCAATTTCTTACTTGTGTAGTCTGCCATGACCTCCCCTTTACATCACCCTTGCCAGATCTCATCTGCTCAGTCTGCATCCCTTTTAAAATATTAATGTCCCTCTTCCTTAGGTCTCTTACTCCTTTCTTTTTTGCCCCAGAATATGTTATGGAAAAGGACTTTGTTTTACAGATTTTTAAGGCAAAAGATTTCCCTCTGCTGGCTAATTATTGCAGAGTGCATAAAAATTAACTGGTAATTTTTTTTTCAACGTGTTGACAGAACAGGGCTACAGGGAGTAGATGGGGATGTGGGAGTAGAGACAGATGCTGAGGGCCTTCAGAGGTTGCATAAGTGGGTGGGATTAGGATAGGGATCAAATATGTTTTCTAATCAGGGGAGGTATGTTTTCCTGTAGATGCTAATTCAGTCTTCTGGCTCTCTTCTTGAGAGATTTCTAAGGGCTTGAGAGTGGGTTCTACAGCGTAATAAAGCAGGGGCCCAGGCTAAGAGATCTGGTAGGCTTTAGACCTAGTTCTGTCCCTGACTCACTGTGTGGTTTCTAACTAATCATTTAACCTTTCTGCCTCAGCTTCCTCACTTACAATATGGAGATCCACTTTCTCCCCTTTCTTAATGAATAAATCGAGTTGATCGTGAATTTCAATCTCTGCTTCCTTTTCTACCTTAGTTTGTGAATTGAAAACTCCAACAATGAGTGAATTTCTTAGCGGCCTGGAGAGCTCAGGGTGGTTAAGACACATTAAAGCTATTATGGATGCTGGAATTTTCATTACAAAGGTAATAATCAGGACTTTTAAAATTGCACTGACTTTAATTATGAGATATGTTGAAGTAGTAGTGTGCCATGGAAAGAATATTGAAAAGAAAATCTAGTTTCTAGATTTAGCTCTGCCACTAATTCACTGTGTGCCCTTGGGCAAGTCTCCTTTCTTCTCTGGGTCTCAGTGTCTCCATCTTTAAACAAGGTGGTTGAACTAAAATCTAATGATGTAACTTTCAGGCGGCCACAGAATTCTTTGGGAATATTATTAACCCTCTCCCCAGCTGGAAAAATGAACATATGATGGTACATACAGAAAATGAACCTCAATTTCAGAGGGTCCACAGAACCCTGGACTTCACATTAAAAACTCTTAGGTGATCTCTAATCGATAAGTGATAATAATTGATCTCTGGCTCAGTTATTCTATGATATATTTTTGTGTTGATACTAAGGTATTAAGTACAAGAGTGTGTGTGAAATAAATGCAGAGCTTACGTATCTATGAGTTTTCAGAACTCTGAATACAAAGACCTATTTTTTTAAATGTCTTTGTATAGATCTGCCTCCAAATGCAGTCTAGGTAGGCTTTGTCACCCTGTATTTATGCTGACCCATTTATTTTCTGATCTCTAGGACCCTAGGCTCTGTAGCCTTTGTTAAGTGGTTTGTTTTCTTACAAAAAACAAAAACAAAATTCAGTGTATATTTTCTCATTTTGACATTTTGTTTTTATGTATTTCTACATGAGAACTCTCCCTCTTCATCCCACCCCCATTATTTGTTAAAAGTAAAGGAGATAATGACTTTTCATCCATCTGCTATGATTTTCTCAGTTGAAGGCAATGTTATATATAGCTTCTGGCTTAAAAGGTTTGAAGATTGTATGCAATTAACTGCCTTAAATATCCAAGCCCTAATGCTTTTTGCTTTCCTAGTCCTGTTGCCTGCACTTTTCATTGTTATTGATGTTCACTATGTGACCCTGTCAGTTGTTTCAAGCGCACTATTCTAACTATTCTTTGTTCTGTTCCTTTTTCATAGATTCTATATCCATATATCTATAGTCCCTTTCTGAAACCAAGTTTATTAGACCAAAGAGAGTGAGGATGGATAAGAGGGAGATCTGATAGGCAGTACAGCCTTATAAATATTGGTTGAATTAAAATGAATGAACCAAAAAGATAGGCTTGGATTGCACAGTGTTTCTGTGTTCCCTATCTCTATTACCACCTATCCAGTATCCCAAGCTTGAGAACCTCAGTCAGCCTTGAATTCTACCTCTTCTCCTCCATCTGGCTATTGCCAAGTCCCATGTGTTCTGCTTCAAAAGTGTTTCTCAAATCTGTCCTTTCTTCCCAGTCTCCACTGCTACTTCTCTAGTTAAGATAGCCACAACACATTGCCCGCAGTATAATAACCTCGTAACTGCTTTACTTGTCTCTAGTAGTTACTCTTTAGTTTGGGAACCAAATTGCTACTAAAGTTATTTTTCTTGAACATGTCTGATCATGTCACTTTAAACTCAAAATCCTCCATTGGTTATCAATTCTATTGCCAATAAGAACTCATAAGCTTGACATTCAGAGTCTTTCACAATGTCACCCCAACTTGGCTGTAGTGGACCTCTTGCTATTCTCTAACATACTATGTTACTTCTTTTTCTCTCTCTTTTTTAAATGTTTATTATATTTACTTGTTTTCTCATTACAAAAGCAGTACATGTATATTATCAAAGAAGTAAACATTTCAGAAATATATAACATAAAATGTAAACATTCCCCATAGTTTGTCCCACAGTGCACACACATCACTGATAGTAGTTTAATGTTTATGTCCCTCGATCAGCACTGTCCATTTGAATTTTTTGTGATGATGGAAATATTCTCTATCTGTACTGTCTAATACAGTACCACTACATGTGGAAATTGAGCACTTAAAATGTGGCTAGTGAGACTGAGGAACTGAATTTATGACTTTATTTAGTTTTAACAAATTCAAATTTAAGTAGATATAGGTGGCTAGTGACTACCATATTAGACAGTGCCGTTGTAGAATTTTTCAACGTATAGAGTTACACATATTAATACTTTGTGAAATGAGCTCATACTGTGCATACTGGGTTTTTTTGTTTTGTTTTGTTTTTGTTTTTGTTTTTGTTTTTTTTGAGACAGAGTTTTGCTCTCGTTGCCTGGGCTGGAGTGCAGTGGTTTGATCTCGGTTCACTGCAACCTCCGTCTACCGGGTTCAAGGGATTCTTCTGCCTCAGCCTCCTGAGTAGCTGAGACCACAGGAGCATGCCACCACGCCTGACTAATTTTTGTATTTTTAGCAGGAACGGGGTTTTGCCATGTTGGCCAGGCTGGTCTTCAACTCCTGACCTCAGGTGATCCACCAGCCTCGGCCTCCCAAAGTGCTGGGATGACAGGTGTAAGCTACCATACCCGTCCCATACTGTTCTTTAATTGACCTTTTATACTTATACTATTTAATGAGCATTTGTTAAGACAGTTCAGTCAGTACTACGTCATTCTTTTCAGCAACTATGTTATATTCCATTGTAGTAATTTACCATAGTCCCCTGTTGATGGAGAATTTAGTTGTTCCTAATTTTTCGCTAATGCAGATATTGCTGCATCAAATATTCTTAAACATGTATCTTTATAGAAGTGGATTTTCTGAGTCAAAGAGTATGAATGTTTCAAATTTTAATAGATGTGGCCGAATTGCCCTCCAAGTAGGTAATACCAGTTTCCATTCCTATCAACAGTGCCTGTTTTTCCATTTTGGCAGCAATGGTTATCATCAATCTTTTTGATCTTTGCCAGTGTGATAGGTGATACATTTTATATTATGTTTTAATTTGTATTTCTTTAATAATTAGTGAAATCCAGCATCTTTTTCTGTCCACCAGTGACTTTGGACTCCGTTTGGAGCCCTAAACAAAGAACATGGTTGCTGCCATCATGCTCTGCCTACTACCTGAGGTGTCTGCTTAATTGAGAAGTCAAAAAGGTTGAAAAACTTTTTTCCAGATCTCTTTAACTCCTTTTTTACCTGCAACCTGACTACTTTTCTAGGAATACCATTTTTTCTTGTACCCCATTACAAAGATTATTCATTGTCCCGCATCATATGAACCACATGACCAAGGGCAGTTTCACTATTCTTGCTCCTTACAAAAGCCCCTCCTCCTTTCAGATCTATTTCATTTAGCTATACCACCCTATACACCTCCTAGTTACTCTTCCCCCTCCATTAAGGATGTTGGGAACAGCCTTGCCACCTTCTTTTCCATCCTGGTTCTTCCCGTCATCTGAAGAGATTTGAATGTCAATGTACAATTTATCAAACATTCTGCACTTATAGTTCTTTGGACTTTTTATAATTCCAGCTTTCACATCCTTAATCCAGCTAGCATAGTTCTTCTATCTCATGGAAACCTCTGCACTTTTAACTCCTCTTTTTCCAAACTTCTTTTTTCTTCCCTGTATACCAAGACCGGATAGTATAGCACTTCGTCCATTCCACCTTGTCTCTTATCCTTCCACTCTATCTGCCCTGCTAGCCACGGTCATTCTCTGCTCTTACACCCTGACCTCTAAGCATTGCTGCAAATAAATATATCCCATAGATATGTTAGTTGGTACTATCACAGGTTTATGCTTGATAGTCTTAGCTGAGGTCCTGTAGTTGCAGGGCCACGGAACAGTTATTTTATGTGTATTTGGTTGGCTTCCAGTCCTGTTTCACCAAGCAGATATTCCTTGTACCTTGCTTTCAAACTGGCTACATCATGGTAACTTCCCCTCTATAAGCCCATATTGAAACATGTCCTTCATGGAAAAATGTATGTAATACCTCTTCTCACTATTATCCTTACCAAATTCTTCACTATCTCAGAGGGCATGGTGCCCCATCTTCTGTGTAAGGATACTCACTCCACCTATATTTGAAATTCCATCTCTTCCTACTTTAAGGAACCAACTCTATCGGTTAAACCCTCTTTGTCTTACATTTTCAACCTATTATTTTCGACTGGCTTCTTCCCTCAGTAGTATGCTCAAATGGTTTCTCATTCCTAAAGAAAAAGTACTTTTTCAGTCTTCTAGCTATTGCCCTCTTTCCTCTTGGTTATAACCTTCTGAAAAGTAGTTAGTCTTTCCTATTAGTACTTCATCTCCCTTCACCTTTCAGCCCACTGTGATCCAATTTTCATATATTGCTCTTCCAGAGGTCTTATGACCTTTGATTTGTCGTATCTAAGACTCACTTGTTAGTCTTCACTCTATTTTGACCTTTCTGTTGCATTTGGCACTGTTCACTCCTTTTCACTTTGAACCCTTTTTATAGTCCTGACTTTTATCCAACTACTCCCTCCTGGATCTTTTTTTTTTTTTTTTTTTTAACCTTTTGGGCTTTTTTGAACAGGCTGACTCTTATGATAATCCTCCTTCCTCTACATGCCCTTTAAGGGTCACTGCTTTTTAAGGTCTTTTCTTTTGTCACATTTGGTCTCTGCCTGGACAGCGTCAACTATGCACACAGTGTACAGTGTATACTACTGTCTCTATTCAGATAGTGGTGAAATCTATGCTCTGGCTCAGATCTTTCCCTCTTCTGATCTTTAAACCCACATATCCAGTTGTCCCACTGGACTTTCCATTAGATGTCCCTGAACTACCTCAAACTCACCATGGCCAAAACAGAAATCTTACATATCCCCACTACTACCTAAAACTTTCTTTTGTGTTCATTATTTAGTCTAATGGCACTACCATCCACCTGGTTGCTAAACCACACATTTCAGAGTTATCTTTAAGTTTTCCTTCTCTTTCATCCCATGTCTAGTCTCTCACTCTGTCCTGTCAAAATGTTCATAATTAAAATCCCTCTTCTGTTTTTCAGCTCCACTGCTACTACGTTACCTCAGGCCTATATGGACTTCCACGATTTTAGTAGCTCCCTAACTGGTCTTCCTATATCCAAACTCATGTCCTCTCAATCCATTCTCCTTACTGCCACCACAGGGATCTTTCAACGATGTACATCTGATCATGGCACTCCTCTGCTATCAACTCCCTATTGCCATCAGATAAAATGTATACCTGATTTGTCTGACCCTTGTCCTCCTAGCCGGCTCTATCACTCCTTGTTCTCTCACTTCCAGCTTAGCCTGAGCCATTAAGTGTTCTTCCTCTATGTCATGCCTCCTTGCAGTGTACACTCTGTTACATCATTCTCCAGCCTGAAATGTCCTTTCCTCCTGGTCCATCTGATAAATTCCTATTCATCTTTCCAGACCCACCTTAGTTGTCTCCTCCTCCCTGGTTATCTTTTGTGCCTTTGTTATACCTGGCATGGATTTTTACCTTTTATTTTTCATTGGTTTGCAGCCATGCATGTAAGTGTTTGTCTCTTTTGTATTCCCAGTGCACATCATAGTGCCTCTTGTACAGTCACTCAATTATTGGCTAGGTGTATGGATGAATGAATGAATGAGTGAATTAATGTCCTTCTTCACCTAAGGAAATCCTAGTCTTTCTTCAAGGGTCGAGCTTCCCTGGCTCCTGCAAAAGAATATTGTTACTATACATTACTGTATATTACCAGTAGTTTTTCCATTGTATTTTAATTATTTATTTATCTTCGGTCACCCTGACTAGTTTGTGGGTTCCTTGAAAACAGAAACTGAGTCTTATTTTTGTATTTCTAATACCTGGCACATAGAGGCGCAAAATTGTTAGAATGAATAAGTGAATGGTCAATATGTACCATTGCCAAAATTTCCCAGGTTGAGTAACTGCCCAGATTTTTACATCATTCTGATTGCATTTATATAATCGCTTATTAAAGTGACCTAAGACAGGCGAGCACCTCCATCTTATGTTGAAAGCATTTGTGTTAGTAAGACTAAAACAGCTAGAGGAGATTGTTGTCAGATCTGGGACTAGAATGCAGAGCTGTCTGTGTTTTTGAGTGTGAATTCTTCCTCCAGTACACCTATTCCTCTGAGAATTGATCCTTGGTTTCTTCAGAAGCTTAGTGAATTTAGAAATCCCCTCATTTTTCTTTTTGCCCTGCATTATGGGTTAGTTTTGATATTCTTTTCCTATTTGGTAAGCTGTCCCTCTCTTGCACTCCATTGTTTTCCTTTTCATTCCCCATAGAAGATGCTAACTTTATGAGAAAAAATTAATGTAGCCCATAAGACCAGGTTCTCTGTGCTTTAGGGACTGTATTTGGCAACTCTTTAACCCAACAAGCTATGCAAGGGTTGCTTATGGTACTTTTTTTTGCCTCTTGTCTTCACAGGCAGTGAAGGTAGAAAAGGCCAGTGTCTTAGTCCATTGTTCTGATGGGTGGGACCGCACAGCACAAGTCTGCTCGGTGGCTAGCATCCTCCTAGATCCATTTTATAGGACATTCAAAGGACTCATGGTAAGAGAGCACGCTACTGTATTTTACTTTGTGTAAGAGACAGATTGCGACAAAATAAAAAGAACTCTCAAACAACTTTTTTTTTTTTTTTTGCCAGAATTAACTCTAAGTCTACAAAAATAGCTTTTTCAATTTAGCTTCTTTTCATTAAATTTAGGTGTGTACTATCTGTATACTTTCTTTTGTATGTTCAACATACTTCTTACCTATCAGAACATAAGTTATATGTAATAGACTACTGTACAGAGTAGGAAAAGCTCAAAAAGTTTGCAAAACTTAATGGATGACTGTTAAATAGGCTGTCCAAGGGGCTCATCATCTTTAACATGTCAGCTGTTTGAATGTCAGACTCATGATTGTTTTCTAGTGCTGAATCTAAGGCCTCTTAGTTGATCTTTCTAAGAAACAGGACTCACCATAGTGGTTTATTCTCATTTCTTTGGAAAGCTTTTTCTTTTTCTTTTTTTTTGAGATGGAGTCATGCTCTGTCACCCAGGCTGGAGTGCAGTGGTGCAATATTGGCTCACTACAACCTCCGCCTCTTGGGTTCAAGTGATTCTTGTGCCATAGCCTCCCAAGTAGCTGGGATTTCAGATGTGCACCACCAAGCTCGGCTAATTTTTGTATTTTTAGTAGTGACTGGGTTTCGTCACATTGGCCAGGCTGGTCTCAAACTCCTGGCCTCATGTGATCTGCCCTCCTCAGCCTCCCAGAATGCTGGGATTACAGGTGTAAGCCACCATGCCTGGCTGGAAATTTTTTTTTGATGGTTAAAAATGGTTTTGTTACTAATATAAAGCTAAGAGCTGCCTTTGGATTTCTGTTTTTCAAAGTTTGAGTTTAATATCGTGCTTGTCAGGATTGCATTTAGTTATGGCTCAGTGGCTTGTCACACATCATGTGAAAGCCAAAGGAAATTTGACTCTGGATATGTCTGAGAGCATCTGAAATTTGAAGGCACCCTGTATAGGCCTATGAATGAAATCTAAGTTACTTAGTTATCATTTAGGAAATTAACTATTTTATGATCAGTTCAACCATTTCAGCAAAGTGTTTTGACATTCTTGTGTGCATAATTAATTCATTTTATGATTTTCCTAATGCAAACTCTTTCTTTTGTATAAAATGAAGATCTTGATAGAGAAGGAATGGATATCCATGGGCCACAAGTTTTCCCAAAGGTAAAAATATACTCATTTTGAAGGAAGAGGCTGAGGATAGTTCATTAGGGTGAAGTATGTCAAAACCTCAGTATGTACATGTAAAAGAAGGAAGAGGAAGTTGAACATTGCATAAATCTCTTTTCATCAAGAAACAAGTATTCTAGATACTATGCTAGGGCACTAAGGTGACAAAAGTAACCAGAATATTATCCCTGTTTTTAAGGAGTACAAGTAATTATATCAAATTGTTAAATATTTCAAGGAAGAAAAAGGCATCACAGGCTACAGAAGGAAAAGTGCTTAACATTGCACGAAGAGGTCAGGGTAGGCTTCCAGGAGTACACAGCATTTAAGGATGAGTTTTTGGAAATGAGAAGAAATATAATAGGAAGAACAAGGGAATGAGGAGGTCATTCAGAGGGACTAATATCAAGATAATGCACCTTAAAAGGTGCACCTTTTAAAAGATAAAAGGTGCAGATTTGTTCTTTTTTAAGGGGTGAGGATAAGGGCTTATATTTATCTGTTGTCTGCCATAAACCAAACTGCTTCACTAAGGCTTTATCTGTGTTATCAGAACAATCGATAAATATTTGTCAAATGCCTAACAATGTGCTGTATATTATATCAGACACTAAGCTGATTCCAAAGGCAAATAAAATTTGAGATTTGACTGGGCACAGTGGCTCATGCCTGTAATCCTAGCACTTTGGGAGGCCAAAGCGGGTGAATCGCCTGAGGTCAGGAGTTTGAGACCAGCCTGGCCAACATGGTGAAACCCCTTCTCTACTAGAAAAACAAAAATTTAGCCAGACATGGTGGCGAGTGCCTGTATCCCGACTCCTTGGGAGGCCGAGGTAGGAGAACCGCTTGAACCTGGGAGGTGGAGGTTGCAGTGAGCCAAGGCCACACCATTGCACTCCAGCCTGGGTGACAAGAGCAAAACTCTGTCTAAAAAAAAAAAAAAAAAAAAAAAAAAAAATTTGAGTTTTACCCCAAGGAGATTATAATTCAGGTCTTATTTTCCCCCATTGATATGTGTTCATTTAATTTCATTTGGTTGCCACTCTCTAGCCATCTGGGTCCATGTATTTATTCTTCCTTCACCCACAAACTTTGGACCAGTCATTATGTTAGGTATTGAGAAGACGGAGTTGAATCAGATATAGTCCCTATCTCTTCTTTGAAAGAAAAGAAAAATCAGTGATGACAGTGTAGTATGGTAAGTGCTTAAGACAGAGGAAAACATAAACTAAGGAAGTTTACCCATTCTGGGGCAAAGAAGGCTTCCTGTAATAGCTGACATTTTAACTGAGATTTAAAGTATGAGTAGATGTTATTTAGAAAGGGAGAAAGCATTCTAGCTACTGATGTGTTTTAAACCATAAAGGCATTAAACAGGATTATGTGTTTGAGGAGCTGCAAGCAATTCAGTGTGACTGGGTCAAAGGGTGTGTAGGGAGAATAGAGGAAATGAGGCCAGGGAAGCGGAGCCAGAGGAGAAGATCATTCAGAGCCCTGGTTTTTTTTTTTTTTTTTTTTTTTTTTTTTTAAAAAAAAAAAAGCTAAAACACTTGAGTGTTTTGTGTACATAGTAAAGCTATATTGGAGGACTTTGGACAAGGCAGTGACATGATGTTTAGATCTATATTTTACAAATATCCCTCTGACAGCATGCAGAAGATTGAAATTGGTGGCAAGGGGCTGAATTAGTAGGCTACCAGAATTGATGAGGGCCTGAAAAAAGACAGAAGCAATGGGATAGATACAAGGGTATTCAGGAAGTAGAACTCACCAGAAGATGGGAGGAAACATTAAACAGTTCTGGGATGAGGTTTCATTCATGTACTTTAATAAATGTTTCTTAAATACTAATTTTGTGCCAGACACTATGCAGTAAACAATATAGATGTGGTCATTGCTCACATAGAGCTAAATGTAGCTATTTAAATTAAATTAATTAAAATTAAATACAATTAAAAATTCAGTTCCTCAGTCACAGTATCCACATTTCAAGTGCTTAACAGTTAGTGGCTGCTATATTGGACAACACAACTGTATAAATTTTCCATCATTGCAGAAAGTTCTATTGGAAAGAGGGTGTATAAAAAAATAGACTAGATGACCAAAGGGTTTAGAGTATGGATGACAGTGAAGGACACCAGCAGCTAAGAGGTCTGCTGGGATTAACTAGCTTTGAAATTCTGGCTGGCATTTTGGTATGAGGTGTTTCCTTGCTGCTGCCAACAGAGACAAAAGATGACCCTCCTACAGCCTATTCCCAACAGTGTAATCCTTAATGCTAACTAGTATCTTCCTTTACCTTTATTTGCATCTCTCAGGTGTGGCCACCTCGATGGGGACTCTAAAGAAGTGTCCCCTATCTTCACCCAGTTCCTAGACTGTATCTGGCAATTAATGGAACAGTTTCCCTGTGCCTTTGAGTTTAATGAAAACTTCCTGCTAGAGATTCATGACCATGTTTTCTCCTGCCAGTTTGGAAACTTCCTTGGTAACTGCCAGAAGGATCGGGAAGATCTAAGGTGAATTTACTTTGTGAGAAGACACTGAACAGGGAGAAGGGGGTCAATGCAAAAAGAATGTACCTACCACCCTGAATTTGACATAGCAGTCAAGAAAGGGGAGGAGATAACAATAATAAAAAGAACTTTTGAAGCATAAAGCACTCAATGTTTGCACAGAGATCTCTCAGAACCCTGAGATTTCTCATCTGTAAAATAGGGATAATAATGCCTACTTTTTAGAGCAATCATGAGGATCCAATAAAATAATGGATGTACAAGGCCTTTGCAAATAATTAATTGCTGTGCAGGTACAAGTAGTCATTATCTACAGTCCTTTCTCACTCATATCAGAGATCACAAACTAGCAGCTCGTAGGCTGAACCCAACCCAACAGGCATGATTTGTTTAGTCTGTGGAGTATTTTTTTAAACTCCTAATTAGTTGCCAACATTTTTGTTTATTTCCATAGGTGTTTGGGGAACAGGTGGTATTTGGTTACATGAATAAGTTCTTTAGTGGTAATTTGTGAGACTTTGGTTCACCCATCTCCTGAGCAGTATACACTGAATCCAATTTGTAGTCTTTTATCCCTCACCCACTTCCTACCCTTTCCCCCTGAGTTCCCAAAGTCCATTGTGTCATTCTTATGCCTAGTTGCTAACATTTAAATATCAGTAGATTTCACATAAAAATCCAGTTATTTTAGAATGTTTTTTATAAATATTCTGAAAAATCAGGAGCTTTGGCAACACTAGACTGTGTTTTCTCATGATAATAATAAGCTAGAGGTGAATAGTAGCTGTTCCATTTGGATGAGGCAAACTCACTCTTGTTGACTGCAGTTCTTACCATTCTCTATAGTTTATTCTTAGCCCATTTCTAATGTTATCTGCCTAGTTCTAGCAGGCAATTGAGTTTGCACCCCTCTCTTAAACTAACATCTTGGCAATATATGAGACATAAGTACTTTTTGAAATTGACAAGGTAGAGCTCCTATGAACAGTATCTTCGTTATTTTAGAGACAGAGAAAAAGAAATAGAAAAGTAGCTGTTTCACAACTCACTCCTATTTCACAGCTGTTGGCTGAGTTAGTAGTTAGCCCAACCCACAGGGCCCTTTATAGCATAGCCAGGATGACATTACTTCTCTGTGATTTGGTTTTCCTGTCAACATAGAGAACAATAATAAGTCTTTCTGCTTCAACATTTGTATTTATTTGGTAGTGTCTCTCTTGATGCCATGCATGTTTCTCTCTCTCTCTCTCTTTACAACTAGACCTTTGTCACTTTCTCCCCAAATTCTTTTAAGGTATTCATTCTGTCTTTGTTTACCTATGCATTAAAACCGAGAATCTTTTCCATAATCTTTTTCCTTCTCTTAAAATCAAGTCAATATATGTGGTATTTTTCACACAAATCTGGATATCCATTTAAAAAACATAACAGTTGAACATTTTAACATATTTTAAAATAGTGATTACTTAAAATAAGCAGAAGTGTCATTCATTCATGAACGGAAAAGCACGGGCTTTAGAATCAGGCAGACTTGGGTTCAAACTTTGGCTTTGTTACCTACTAACTATGTGACCTTGAACAAAATAATATTTAGTTTCATTTTCTCGGTAATTTTGGGCTAAAATATCTCAAAAGGTTTTATTGGGAAAATTTAAGGAGGTATTTTAGGTAAAGAGTTTGGAACAGTGTTTGAACACATAGTAAATACTCAACAAATTAGTTACTTTACCAACGGAATTTTTTTTTCTGTTATAAACCAACAGCAAATGAGAAAGATGGATATACAGAGCCTTTGGCCTCACTGGAATGCTCTGACAATTGTAAAAGTTACAAGACCACAATTTTAGGTCTTACTGCTTATATCACTCTTCATTTCTCCTTTAGCTTCCTTTGACATGGTGTGTGTGCAAATGACCTTCTCATGAATGGTTATACAGCAGCTCTCTTTGGGAACCAGTGGATCTCATGTATTTTGAGGTGTTAACTAAGGGACTTGCTTACTGGTTAAGCAGGCTCCCCATGGTCTCAACTAAAGTATAAGAATCAGTTCTGTAATATAAATGCCATAGTCTTTAGTTGCCCACCTGGGATAGCTCATGAACATTTTCTAGTATAAATTTCCAATTGTCTTTCACTATGTTAAACCTTCTGAAGGGAGGAGAAGCTGGCTTTAAGTAAAATGAAAAATAGAAGAGCCACAAATTCACCCCGTAGAACCTATCTCTTAACTTACCAGACTTTTAAAAGCAATTCCAGAATTTTAAAACCAGAAAAGTCATTAGTTCATAAAATCCTTGATTTGGAAGATAACTTAGAGGTCACATTTAACAGTGAGGAAATAGGCCCAGAAAAAAACTCGGGATTTTCTTAAGATCACACAGCTGTTCCACACAGAGACTGGACTTAGAATCTCCTGTTCTCCAATATGGAACTCTTTCTAGCCTCTCATTTATTTTAAAGATGGATAAATTGAAGCCCAGATAATTTGTTACTCCATCAACACTTTTTTTTTTTTTTTTTTTTGAGACGGAGTCTCACGCTGTTGCCCAGGCTGGAGTGCAGTGAGTGGCGCGATCTCGGCTCACTGCAAGCTCCGCCTCCCGGGTTCCCGCCATTCTCCTGCCTCAGCCTCCTGAGTAGCTGGGACTACAGGCGCCCGCCACCGCGCCCGGCTAATTTTTTGTATTTTTAGTAGAGACGGGGTTTCACTGTGGTCTCGATCTCCTGACCTTGTGATCCGCCCGCCTCGGCCTCCCAAAGTGCTGGGATTACAGGCTTGAGCCACCGCGCCCGGCCCATCAACACTTTTTATCTACTTATTTTTCTTCTGTCATATCCTGTCCTCCTTTCTTGAGTTGGGTTACTTGTTAGTAAAATTTGCTGCTTATCAGTTCAACAGGACTATTGAGATTACTTGCTTACTGCTTTTAATTTTTTGGCTTGTTTTTCTTTTCTAACAGAGTCTATGAGAAAACACATTCTGTGTGGCCTTTCTTGGTTCAGAGGAAACCAGACTTCAGGAACCCTCTCTATAAAGGCTTCACTATGTATGGGGTACTCAATCCTAGTACTGTGCCCTACAACATTAAGTAAGTTCTTAAGTTTTTCCCTCCTTTCTTATAGCAGGTCCCAGGGTCTCAGCTTCCTTGCTTCTCCTTAGATAGCTGCCATCATCTGTACAAGCCTGGCTATGGAGTAGGATACTCTGTCCTCATATCACCCATACCTTGCTGCTTCTGAAAACAAGAGCCCAATTCCTTTTGGTTTTCAGGGCTTTGCTGTTACCTGCTTAGGGAAATAGATAAGAAATTGTAGTTGATTTGTAGGAATACAGCCAGTCAAGATAACATTTGTTTGATTCATTTACTCTTCCTCTGTATCTTCTACTTTTCTGTCCCTTACCCAATAAAGAAAAGAAAAATAAAGGAAACCAGGAGAGTGCTGGTAATGTTTGTTATATTTTTCCAAAGCTTCTGCAGGCTGAAGCACTCACAAAGAGTGCAAAGCAGACATTAATATATTTATTAGCTCTAATAGCTCATTTTGTGGATTCTTTAGGATTTTGTAAATGTAAGATCATGTCATCTCTGAATAGAGAGTTTTATTTATTCAGTTGCAATTTGGATGTCTTTTATTTCCTTGCCTAATTGCTCTGGCTAGAACTTCCAGTACAGTGTTGGGTAAAAGTAGTGAAAAGAGGCACCTGTGTCCTGTTCCTGATTTTTTTTTAGGGGGAAAGCTTTCAGTCTTTCACTATTGAGTATTGATGTTAGCTGTAGGTTTTTCACAAATTTCCTTTTTCATGTTTCGGATGTTCTCTTCTGTTTCCAGTTGAGTGCTCATTGTATTTTTTTTTTTTTTTGCTATTATTATATTTTAAATTTTAATTGACACAATAATTGTACTACATATGGGATATAGAGTGATTATGCTGTATTTGCCTTTGTGTGCCCGGCTTATTTCGTTTAACATAATTTCTCCAAGCTCATCTGTGTTGCTGTGAATGACAGCTTTTCTTTCTTTTATATTGCTAAAATAATATTTCCTCGTGTGTATATATCACATTCTCCTTCTCAATCCATCCGTTTATGAACATTTAGGTTGATTTCATATCTTGGCTATTGTGAATAGTGCTGCAATAAACATGGGAGTGCACATACCTCTTCGACACAATGACTTCATTTTCTTTGGATATATACTCAGTAGTGGGATTGCCAGATAGATCATAGGGCAGTTCTATTTTTATATTTTTAGGAAGTCCATAATGTTTTTCATAATGAATGTATGATTTACATTTCCACTGATAGTATGTGAGCATTCCCTTTTTTCCACATCTTTGTCAGCGCTTGATATGTTTTGTCTTTTTGTGAATAGCCATTCAAACTTGGCGAAATGATATCTCATTGTGGTTTTGATTTGCATTTTCATAATGATTGGTGATGTTGCATTTTTTTCATATACCTATTGGCCATTTGTCTTCTTTTGATAAGTATCTATTCAGATCTTTTGCCCATTCTAAAATCAGATTGTTTGCTTTGCTATTTAGTTGAGTTTCTTATATATTCTGGTTATTAATCCTTTTTAGAAGGATAGTTTGCAAATATTTTCTTCCATTCTGTGGGTTGTCTCTTCACTTTGTTGATTGTTTCCTTTACTGTGCAGCAGAAGCTTTTTAGTTTGATGTAATCCCATTTGTCTACTTTTGCTTTTGTTACCTGTGCTTTTAGAGTCATAGCCAAAAAATCGTTGCCTACTCCAATATTATGAAGTGTTTTCCCTATGTTTTCTTCTAGTAGTTTCATAGCTTTCAGTCTTTCATTTAAGTTTTTAATCCATTTTGAGTTGATATTTGTATGTGATGAGAGATATGTACCTAGTTCCTTTCTTCTGCATATGGGTATCCTTTTTTTTTTTTTCCAACACCATTTACTGAAGACTGTACTTTCCCCAATGTTTGTTCTTCACACCTTTGCCTGTATATGCATTTGTTTTTCTAGGGTATCTATTCCATTGGTCTATGTGTCTATTTTTAGATCAGTACCATGCTATTTTGCTTACTATAGCTTTGTAATACATTTTGAAATCAGATAGTGTGATATCTTCAGCTTTCTTTCTTTCTTCCCCCCCGCCCCCCCACACGTTTGCATCAGCTATTCGGGATCTTTTGTGGTTCCATACGAATTTTAGGATTGTTTTTTCTATTTCTGTGAAGAATGCCATTGATATTCTCATTAGGGATTACATTGAATCTGTAGATCACTTTGGATAGTGTAGACACTTTAACAATATTAATTCTTCCAGTCCATGAAGATGGGATATCCTTCTGTTTATTTGTGTCCTCTTCAATTTTCTCCACCAATGTTTTATAGTTTTCAGTGTGAAGATCTTTCACCTCCTCTGTTAAACTTATTCCTAGGTATATGTTTTTTGTAACTATTGTAAGTGGGATTGTTTTCATGATTTCTTTTTCGGATAGTTTACTATTGATGTATAAAAATACTGCTGATTTTTGTATCTTGCAACTTTACTGAATTTGTTTATTAGCTCTAGCAGTTTTTTGGTGGAGTCTTTTGGGTTTTCTGTATACGGTGAACCCTTAAACAACACGGATTTGAAATGTGTGAGTCCATTTATATGTGGATTTTCTTCCACCTCTGCAACCACTGAGTCAGCAAGACAACCCTTCTTTTTCCTCTTCCTCCGCCTACTCAACGCAAAGATGACAAAGATGTAGATGTTTATGATGATCTACATTCACTTAATTAATAGTAGATGTATTTTCTCTTTCTTATGATTTTCTTAATATTTTTTTCTTTAGCTTAACTTATAAGAATACACTATATAATACATATAACATACAAAATAGGTGTTAATCAATGATTTATGTTATTGATCAGGCTTCTGGTCAACAGTGGGCTACCAGTAGTTAAGTTTATTGGTAAGTGAGAACTTATACATTGATTTTCCAGTGTGCAAGGGTCTGACAATTCTAACACTGGTATTGTTTGAGGGTCAACTGTATGCACTCATGTCATCTGCAACCAGGGATAGTTTAACTGCCTTTCCAATTTGGATAACTTTCATTTCTTTTTCTTACCTAATTGCTGTGGCTAGGAATTCAAATGCTGAGTAGAACAGAAGTGGTAAAAGTAGGCATTGTTGTCTTGTTCCTGATCTTAAGGAAAAGCTTCCAACTTTTCCCTGTTCAATATGGTGTTAGCTGTGGGTTTGTCATATATGACTTTTATTTGTAGTGAGGTACATACTTTCTATACATAATATGTTGTTTTTATCATGAAGGGATATTGAATTTTGTCAAATGCCTTTTCTTCATCTATTGAAATGATCACATGGTTTTTGTCCTTCATTCCATTTAGTGTTCTGTGTCACATTTATTGATTGGCATATGTTGAGCCATTCTTGCATCCCTGGGATGAGTTCCACTTGATCATAGTGAATAATCTTTTTAATGTGCTGTTGAATTCTGTTTGATAGTATTTTGTTGATGATTTTTGCATTTGTGTTCATCAGGGATATTCTTTTTCAATTGTGTCCTTGCCAGGCTTTGCTATCAGGGTAATGCTGTCCTTATAAAATGAGTTTAGAAATATTGTCTCCTCTTCAATTGCGTCAACTAATTTGAGGAAAATTGGTATTCGTTCTTTAAATGTTTGATAGAATTCAGCAGTGAAGCCATCGAGTCCTGGGCTTTTCTTTGATGGGAGATTTTTATTACTGTTTCGATTTCATTACTCACTATTGGTCTGTTCAGATTTTCTATTTCTTCTTTTTTTTCTGTAGAAAACTTATTTTTTCTTTTTTTTTTTTTATTATACGTTAAGTTCTAGGGTACGTGTGCACAACGTGCAGGTTTGTTACATATGTATACAGGTGCCATGTTGGTGTGCTGCACCCATTAACTCATCAATTGCATTAGGTATATCTCCTAATGCTATCCCTCCCCCCTCCCCCCACCCCATGACAGGCTCCAGTGTGTGATGTTCCCCTTCCTGTGTCCAAGTGTTCTCATTGTTCAATTCCCACCTATGAGTGACAACATGCGGTGTTTGGTTTATTGTCCTTGCAATAGTTTGCTCAGAATGATGGTTTCCAGTTTCATCCATGTCCCTACAAGGACACAAACTCATCCTTTTTTATGGCTGCATAGTATTCCATGGTGTGTATGTGCCACATTTTCTTAATCCAGTCAATCATTGATGGACATTTGGGTTGGTTCCAAGTCTTTGCTATCGTGAACAGTGCTGCAGTAAACATACGTGTGCATGAGTCTTTATAGCAGCACGATTTATAATCATTTGGGTATATGCCCAGTAATGGGGTGGCTGGATCCAATGGTATTTCTAGTTCTAGATCCTTGAGGAATCACCACACTGTCTTCCACAATGGTTGAACTAGTTTACAGTCCCACTGACAGTGTAAAACTGTTCCTATTTCTCCACATCCTCTCCAGCACCTGTTGTTTCCTGACTTTTTAATGATCGCCATTCTAACTGGTGTGAGATGGTATCTCATTGTGGTTTTGATTTGCATTTCTCTGATGACCAGTGATGATGAGCATTTCTTCATGTGTGTGTTGGCTGCATAAATGTCTTTTGAGAAATGTCTCTTCATATCCTTTGCCCACTTTCTGATGGGGTTGTTGTCCTTTACATCCCTTGTAAGTTGGATTCCTAGGTATTTTATTATCTTTGAAAGTTGTATATGACCAGGAATTTAGCCATTTTTTATAGGTTATCTGGGTTTTCTGGCATTGAATTGTTCCTGTTACTATCTTGTGATGCTTTTTATTTCTGTGTCATCAATTGTAGTATCTCTCTTTTTTTAAATCTGATTTTATTTGAGTCTTCTCTGTTTTTTCTTAGGTCAGCTAAAGGCATCTCAATTTTATCTTTTCAAAAAAACTACTCTTTGTTTCATTGATCTATTTTAAGTCTCTCTTTTCTTTTCTTTTTTTTTTTTTTTTTGCGACAGGGTCCGGCTCTGTCACCCAGGCTGCAGTGCAATGGCACAATCATGTTTGACTGCAGCCTTGACCTCCTGGGCTCAGGTGATCCTCCTGCCTCAGCCCCCCTGAGTATCTGGGACTACAGGTGCATGCCACCACATCTGGCTAGTTTTTTAATTTCTTTGTAGAGTTGGGGGTCTCACTATGTTGTCCAGGCTGGTCTTGAACTCCTGGCCTCAAGCAGTCCTCCCTCTTGGCCTCCCAAAGTGCTGGGATTACAAGTGTGAGCCACCAGGTCCGTCCTCTTTCTTCTCTTCTCTTTTCTTTATTTTCTTTCTTTCTTGAGATAGGATCTCACTCTGTTGACCAAGCTGGAATACAGTAATGCAATCATAGCTCATTGTAGCCTCAAAATCCTGAGCTCACATGATCCTCCTGCTTCAGCTTCCCAAGTGGCTGGGACTACTGGTACATGCAACCACACCTGGCTAATCTTAATTTTTTGTAGAGATGGGGTCTTGCTTTGTTGCCCAGGCTGGTGTAAACTCCTGGCTTCAAGTGATCCTTCCACTTTGGCCTCCCCAAAAGTGCTGGAATTATAGGCATGAGCTACTGTGCCTGGGCTCTTTCATTTATTTCTACTCTTTATTATTTCTTTGCTTTTACTAGTTATAGGTTTACTTGGGTTTTAAAATGTTTAATTCCTTTGGTGCATTGTTAGGTTTTTATTTGTGATCTTTTTTCGTTTTCAATGTAGACATTTATTGGTATAATATTTCCTTTTAGAACTGCATTAGCTGTGTCCCAAGAATTTTGGTATGTTGTATTTCAATTTTCATTTCTCTCAAGAAATTTTTAAACTTCCTTTTAATGTCTTCATTGACCTGTTGGTGATATAAGAGCACGTTGTTTAATTTTCATGTATTTGTGAATTTTCAGAAGTTTCTGTTGTTACTGATTTCTAGTTTTACACCATTCTGGTAAAAAAATATACTGGAAATTATTTTGATTTTCTTAAATTTGTTAAGGCTTGTTCTACAGGCTACCTGTAGAACAGGTAGATCTGTCCTAGAGAAAGTTTCATGTTCTGTTGAGAAGAGTGTTTATTCTGCAAACATTTGGTCAAATATGCTGTAAATGTTTGCTAGGTTCATTTGATTTAGTGTGTCATTTAAGTGTGATGTTTCTTTATTTTCTGTCTGGATGATCTGTCCATTGCCGAAAGTGACATGCTGAAGTCTCCTTATATTATTTTATTGCAGTCTATTCCCTTAGATCTATAATAATTGCTTCATTTATTTGGGTACTCTGGTTTTAGGTGTATACATATTAAAAATTTTCGTATCATCTTGTCGAAATAACTCCTTTGCATTATATAATGACCTTCTTTTCTCTTTTTATAGCTTTTGCCTTAAAGTCTATTTTATCTGTTATGATTATAGCTACTCCTGCTCTTTCTTGGTTTCCATTTGCATGGAATATCACTTTCCATCTCTTCACTTTCAGTGTGCATGTCACTCTGGGCAGGTACCCCCTGGAATTGGTATGCCTGGCTGATAAGTATGTAGGCAGCAGAGGTCTGCCAGTTTGGGGCGGGGCTCCATGGAAGCAACATTTCTGGCTGGTATACCATTGTCACATGGGGGCCAAATCACCATCTTGGGGCAGGGGCACCTGGAAGCAATATGCCTGGCTAGTGAGTGCACGGGGTTGCACATGGACAGTGAACCTGGCTGGTGAGTGTGCTGACTGCGCACATCACTGGGCAGTACTCAGTTTCTTTACTGGGCAAGATTACCTATTCCTCTAGGGACAGAGTACCACTTGCCTTTGTGCTGGAGCAGTGGACCTAGACTCTGAGAGGCTAGGGTTGGTTGCTGCAGTCACCAAAATGTGCAAGACAGAGCCTTTCCTAGGCAGCTTGTTCTCAGAGGATAGAGTGCTGTGACAGCTTGGCTGGGGAATGGTGCACCACCATTAAGGTGGTGTAATGGCAGTGCAGCTTCAGCAATGAAAAGATGCAGTTATTGCTGGCTCCTGGAGCAGGATACACGCTAGCTGTGGCTCTGGTTTCAAGACGGCACTGTATAGCTGCAGCTTGGGTTATGGTGAGAGAAAGATGTACAGTGAGTAATGAAATTGAAACCATAATAGAAAGTCTCCAATCAAAGAAAAGCCCAGGACTCGATGGCCTCACTGCTGAATTCTACCAAACATTTAAAGAACGAATACCAATTCTTCTCAAACTAGTCAACAAAATTGAAGAGGAGACAGTACCTCCAAACTCATTCTATAAAAACAGCATACCCTAATACAAAAACCAGACAAGGACATAACAGTAAAAGGAATATCCCCGGCCAATACCCCTGATGAACACGAACGCAAAAGTCCTCAACAAAATACTTGCAAACAGGGCCTAGTCATGGTGGCTCACACCTGTAATCCCATTACTTTGGGAGGCTAATGTGGAGGATCACTTGAGCCCAGGAGTTTGAGACCAGTCTGGGCAACATAGTGAGACCTCATCTCTACAAAAAAATAAATAAAAATAAAAAAATGAGGCAGGAGTATGGCTGAAGCCTAGGAGATCAAGGTTGCAGTGAGGTATGATTGCACCACTGTGCTCCCACCTGGGTCACAGAGCAAGACCCTGCCTCAAAAAAAAAAAAAAAAAAAAAAAATACTAACAGAATTCAACAGCACATTAAAAAGATGATTCACTATGATCAAGTGGAATTCATCCCAGGGATACAAGAATGGCTCAACATGTGCAAATCAATAAATGTGATACAGAATGCTGTGGAATGGAGGACAAAACCATATGATCATTTCAACAGGTAAAGAAAGAGTAGTTGACAAAATTTAATATCTCTTCATGATAAAAACTTAGCAAATTATATATGGAAAATATGTACCTCAGTACAATAAAGGCCATATATGACAAACCCACAGGTAACAACAGGGAAAAATTTAAAGCTTACCTACTTGGAGTTTATTGAGCTTTGTAGTTATCTAGATTCATCAAATTTGTGACATACTCTCTCATTATGTCTTGGAATATTCTTTCCCTCCTTTCTATCACTCTTATCCTTTTAGGACTCTCTCTATGCACTTATTGGTCTGCTTAATAATCTTCTACAGGCCCCTGAGGCTCTTGTCATCATTTTTCTTTCTGTCTCACAGACAGGGTAACCCCAGTGGACCTATCTTCAGGTTCATTAATTCATTCTTTTACCTGCTGAAATCTGTTGTTTAACTATTCTAGTGAGTTTTTCATTTCAATTATTGTACTTGTCATATCCAAAATTTCTGTTTTGTTTTGTTTTTATTATTTCTGTCTCTTTATTGATGCTATCTATTTGGTGAGATACTATTCTCCAGGTTTCCCTTAGTTGTTTTTCTATGGTTTCCTTTAGCTGTTTGAGCATATTTAAAACAGTTGATTTAAATTTGTTGACTAGCTAGTATCTGGGTTTTCTCATAAACAGTTTCTATTAATTGTTTCTCTTATGAATGGGGCATATGTTTTTGTTTTTTTTTTCTTAATGCCTCATGATTTTTTTTGTTGTTATTGTTGAAAACTAGGTAGTTTCAATATTATAATGTAGTGGAAATCAGATTTTTACCTCTCTATAGGGTTTTTTGTTGCGCCTTTTGTTGTGGGTTGTAATTGTTAGTTTCGTAGTTTTTCTAAACTATGTTTTTAAAGACTGTGTTATTTGCCACATGTAGTCAGTGAATTCTCTGTCAGTTAGCTTAGTTCTCAGATAGTGATTTCACAGAGATTTCCTTAAATTCCAGAAAAATAACAATAGTTATTCTAGCCTTTGCAGGTTGGCTTTTTGTTGATGTATTATCTTCAATGCTTAGCTGGGCCACTTGTATCTTAGCCATGTCCTGCTTCTGTGGAGCCTAAAAGTAAGCCACAGGTGAAAGCTTAGGGTCTCCTCACATATTTTCTGAGAATAGGTCCAGCCCTTGGCATGTGTCTGACCTCCTACATTCCCTGGTATTTGCAAGAGCTTTCCAGAGCAATTTTTTTTCTTATGTATCTGCTTCCCCAGCCTTTTTCTTCCCAGGCTTTTTATTCTGTCTGCTGCTTGCTCCATCTATTATCCCTTGCCTCAGGTGGCTGTGGCTAGTATATTTGCCTTTAAGCGCTTTCAACAAATATCATGAAAAAGGCCACTCCAGCTCTGAGAAAGTTCCAAGATGGACAAAATAAAGTCAAGGTCCTGAGCCTATACCTTAGGGATCTACCAGGCAGGCCAAAATATATAACCATAGTTTTCTGAGATCAAGATTTATATTGCTTCCCTTGCAGCAGCAAGCCACATCAGTAATGTAGTCTACCATCTCCAAGGCCGTCACTAAGCTGGGGAATAGGGGATGGCAGAGAGGGAAGTCGACATGTTGTAGCACCCTCTTACCAAAATTTATTAGTCTCTTTTTTTAACTAAGTATTTTCCTGGTTTTTGTAGTTGGTGTAAGTTTATTTAAATTAGATTCTAGAATTTGAAAATGTTTATTCTTACAGTTTCTTCCTGCTTAATTATTGCTTTCATGGAGGTATGGAGTTCCCTACTCCACCATTTTTGGTGTTATCACCAGTGATAGGTATTTTTCATTGCCACCAATTATTCTTTTTAGCTTTGAGTATTCCAAATGGGAACTTCGCAGTGAAGTGAAGGTATTTTACATGTACTTATTGACAACTGTAGTGCCAGAAATTCTGCATTTCCTTAAGATATAAAAACCAGATTTAGGCTGGGCGTGGTGGCTCATGCCTGTAATCCCAGCACTTTGGAAGGCCTGAGGTCTGGAGTTCGAGACCAGCCTGACCAGTATGGTGAAACCCCGTCTCTACTAAAAATACAAAAATAACCCCAGCTACGTGGGAGGCTGAGGCTGGAGAATTGCTTGAACCCAGGAGACGGAGGTTGCAGTGAGCCAAGATCGCGCCACTGCACTCCAGGCTGGGTGATAGAGGGAGACTCCATCTCAGAAAAACAAACAAAACAAAACAAAAAAACAGATTTAGGGGAAGATGGAGTCAACATATTTTTCCTACTCCCCCCACTAAGTAAAACTAAAGCCCATGGACATTATGAAACAAATATTAACCCATCATGAAAAATTCAGAGTAGAAGGCAGATTGGCTAGAGTCCACATGACCTAAGGAACAACACGATGGTGAGTTTCTTGGGTTTTCTTTTTGCCTCATATAACCCAGACTTGGAGATAAAGAAGCTGACAACCCAGAAATAACATGGGAACAGAAAAAAAACCACAAATAGAAGTCATCTCTTTCTAGCCAAAGGACCAGAAAAGAGCCTAGTAAGACAGAAAACTTGAGAAAATAACTGCTCTGTGTCAAACACTACAGAAAACACTATGGCTCTACTTAGTCAGAAAAGGCCATGTCAGGAGTCTAGATTTCTGGCCTCATCGAGCTATCACAAAATACCCAAATGGCCCCCTGCCAGGGTGGTGTCAGAAAAGGCCAAGTGAGGAGTTGGAATTTAAATCCCTAAAAGAGACACTTCTGTCCCTGAGGTGTCAGTGGAGACCATATGGAAAGTCTGGACTTCCACTAAGTGGTAATCCCTCCCCACTTGGATATGATCAGAAGAAGCCTAGTGGAGAGTCTGGACTTTCACCTAGCATTAATATGGCCATGCCCTGTGTTGTCATTGGAGGTCACATGGGGAAAAGCAATGAGCCACTTTTATCCAATGCAGCTAGGGTGTTATTAGCATAGACCAAGTGGGAAGCCTGAATCCCCACTTCTACCCAGTGGTACTATGGGGCATCTCCCCAACTTAAGTGTCAGTGGAAACTAAATGGAGAACCTTGACTTATATTCCCACCTGGCAATAATGAGGAGGCACTCCTCCTTCTTTATTGTCTCCTGCCAAAACAGTGTTATAGTAAGCCTGCTAAAACAGCAGATCTAAATGCAATCCAGAGTCTCGTCACAAAATTCCCCAAATATTTAGGTTTCAGTTGAAAATCAGTCATCAGACCAAGAACAAGGAAACTATCAACTTGAATGAAAAAAGGTAGTCAATGGATGCCATCATTATGATGCCTCAAGAAACAATTGCAAACATGATTGAAACAAATGAAAAAAGTCTCAGCAAAGAAATTCGAGATATAAAGGAGAACCAAATGAAAATTATTCAAATGAATAATATAGAAATGAAGAAAACTAAATGGATCAGCTCAACAGGAGAGTGGAAGGGAAAGAGGAACAAATACATGAGCTCGAGATATAAAAATAGATACTACGGGGGGGGGGCGGAGCACGATGGCCGAATAGGAACAGCTCCAGTCTCCAGCTCCCAGTGCAAGCGACACAGAAGACAGGTGATTTCTGCATTTTCAACTGAGGTACTGGGTTCATCTCATTAGGGAGTGCCGGACAATCGGTGCTGGTCATCTGCTGCAGCCCGACCAGCGAGAGCTGAAGCAGGGCAAGACATCGCCTCACCTGGGAAGTGCAAGCGGGAAGGGAATCCCTTTCCCTAGCCAGGGGAACTGAGACACACAACACCTGGAAAATTGGGTAACTCCCATCCCAATACTGCGCTTTACCAAGGGTCTTAGCAAACGGGCACACCAGGAGATTATATTCCACACGTGGCCGGGAGGGTCCCATGCCCACGGAGCCTCCCTCATTGCTAGCACAGCAGTCTGCGATCTAAGGGCAAGACAGCAGCGAGGCTGGGGGAGGGGTGCCCACCATTGCTGAGGCTTAAGTAGGTAAACCAAGCCGCTGGGAAGCTCCAAGTGGGTGGACCCCACAGCAGCTCAAGGAGGCCTGCCAGTATCTGTAGACCCCACCTCTGGGGACAGGGCACAGCTAAACAACCACAACAACAACAAAAAGCAGCTGAAACCTCTGCAGACGCAAACGACTCTGTCTGACAGCTTTGAAGAGAGCAGTGGATCTCCCAACATGGAGGTTGAGATCTGAGAAGGGACAGACTGCCTGTTCAAGTGGGTCCCTGACCCCTGAGTAGCCTAACTGGGAGACATCCCCCACTAGGGGCAGACCGACACCCCACACCTCACACGATGGAGTACACCCCTGAGAGGAAGCTTCCAAAGCAAGAATCAGACAGGTACACTCGCTGTTTAGCAATATTCTATCTTCTGCAGCCTCTGCTGCTGATACCCAGGCAAACAGGGTCTGGAATGGACCTCAAGCAATCTCCAACAGACCTATAGCTGAGGGTCCTGACCGTTAGAAGGAAAACTAACAAACAGGAAGGACACTCACACCAAAATCCCATCAGTATGTCACCATCATCAAAGACCAAAGGCAGATAAAACCACAAAGACGGGGAAAAAGCAGGGCAGAAAAGCTGGAAATTCAAAAAATCAGAGCACATCTCCCCCTCCAAAGGAACGCAGCTCATCGCCAGCAACAGATCAAAGCTGGAAGGAGAATGACTTTGACGAGATGAGAGAAGAAGGCTTCTGTCCATCAAACTTCTCAGAGCTAATGGAGGAATTACGTACCCAGCACAAAGAAACTAAAAACCTTGAAAAAAGAGTGGAAGAATTGATAACTAGAATAATTAATGCAGAGAAGGACATAAACGAACTGACAGAGATGAAAACCATGACACGAGAAATACGTGACAAATGCATAAGCTTCAGTAACCGACTTGATCAACTGGAAGAAAGAGTATCAGCGATTGAGGATCAACTGAATGAAATGAAGCGAGAAGAGAAATCTAAAGAAAAAAGAAGAAAAAGAAATGAACAAAGCCTGCAAGAAGTATGGGATTATGTGAAAAGACCAAATCTACGTCTGATTGGGGTGCCTGAAAGTGAGGGGGAAAATGGAGCCAAGTTGGAAAACACTCTTCAGGATATCATCCAGGAGAACTTCCCCAACCTAGTAGGGCAGGCCAACATTCAAATTCAGGAAATACAGAGAACGCCACAAAGATACTCCTCGAGAAGAGCAACTCCAAGACACATAATTGTCAGATTCACCAAAGTTGAAATGAAGGAAAAAATCTTAAGGGCAGCCAGAGAGAAAGGTCGGGTTACCCACGAAGGGAAGCCCATCAGACTAACAGCAGATCTCTCGGCAGAAACTCTACAAACCAGAAGAGATTAGGGGCCAATATTCAACATTCTTAAAGAAAAGAATTTTCAACCCAGAATTTCATATCCAGCCAAACTAAGTTTCATAAGTGAAGGAGAAATAAAATCCTTTACAGACAAGCAAATGCTTAGAGATTTTGTCACCACCAGGCCTGCCTTACAAGAGACCCTGAAGGAAGCACTCAACATGGAAAAGAACAACCGGTACCAGCCATTGCAAAAACATGCCAAAATGTAAAGACCATCGAGGCTAGGAAGAAACTGCATCAACTAACGAGCAAAATACCTATTTAATATCATAATGGCAGGATGAAGTTCACACATAACAATCTTAACCTTAAATGTAAATGGACTAAATGCTCCAATTAAAAGACACAGACTGGCAAACTGGATAGTCAAGACCCATCAGTTTGCTGTATTCAGGAGACCCATCTCACGTGCAGAGACATACATAGACTCAAAATAAAGGGATGGAGGAAGATTTACCAAGCAAATGGAGAACAAAAAAAAAAGCATAGATTGCAATACTAGACTCTGATAAAACAGACTTTAAACCATCAAAGATCAAAAGAGACAAAGAAGGCCATTCCAGAATGGTAAAGGGATCAATTCAACAGGAAGAGCTAACTATCCTAAATATATATGCACCCAATACAGGAGCACCCAGATTCATAAAGCAAGTCCTTAGAGACTTACAAAGAGACTTAGACTCCCATACAATAATAATGGGAGACTTCAACACCCCACTGTCCACATTAGACAGATAAATGAGACAGAAAATTAACAAGGATATCCAGGAATTGAACTCATCTCTGCACTAAGCAGACCTAATAGACATCTACAGAACTCTTCACCCCAAATCAAAAGAATATACATTCTTCTCAGCACCACATCACACTTATTCCAAAATTGACCATATAGTTGGAAGTAAAGCACTCCTCAGCAAATGTACAAGAACAGAAATTATAACAAACTGTACTCTCAGACCACAGTGCAATCAAACTAGAACTCAGGACTAAGAAACTCAATCAAAACCTCTCAACTACATGGAAACTGAACAACCTGCTCCTGAATGACTACTGGGTACAAAACGAAATGAAGGCAGAAATAAAGATGTTCTTTGAAACCAATGAGAACAAAGATACCACATACCAGAATCTCTGGGACACATTTAAAGCAGTGTGTAGAGGGAAATTTATAGTACTAAATACCCACAAGAGAAAGCTGGAAAGATCTAAAATTGAGACTCTAACATCACAATTAAAAGAACTAGAGAAGCAAGAGCAAACACATTCAAAAGCTAGCAGAAGGCAAGAAATAACTAAGATCAGAGCAGAACTGAAGGAGATAGAGACACAAAAAACCCTCCAAAAAATCAATGAATCCAGGAGCTGGTTTTTTGAAAAGATCAACAAAATTGATAGACCGCTAGCAAGACTAATGAAGAAAAGAGAGAAGAATCAAATAGATGCAATAAAAAATGATAAAGGGGATATCACCACCGACCCCACAGAAATACAAACTACCATCAGAGAATACTATAAACATCTCTACACAAATAAACTAGAAAATCTAGAAGAAATAGATAATTTCCTGGACACTTACACTCTCCGAAGACTAAACCAGGAAGAAGCTGAATCCCTGAATAGACCAATAGCAGGCTCTGAAATTGAGGCAATAATTAATAGCCTACCAATCAAAAAAGTCTAGGACCAGATGGATTCACAGCTGAATTCTACCAGAGGTACAAGGAGAAGTTGGTACCGTTCCTTCTGAAACTATTCCAATCAATAGAAAAAGAGGGAATCCTCCTAACTCATTTTATGAGGCCAACATCATCCTGATACCAAAGCCTGGCAGAGACACAACAAAAAAAGAGAATTTTAGACCAATATCCCTGATGAACATCGATGCAAAAATCCTCAATAAGATACTGGCAAACAGAAAACCAAACACTGCATGTTCTCACTCATAGGTGAGAATTGAACAATGAGATCACTTGGACTCGGGAAGGGGAACATCACACACTAGGGACTATTATGGGGAGGGGGGAGGGGGGAGGGATGGCACTGGGAGTTATACCTGATGTAAATGATGAGTTGATGGGTGCTGACGAGTTGATGGGTGCAGCACACCAACATGGCACAAGTATACATACGTAACAAACCTGCACGTTGTGCACATGTACCCTAGAACTTAAAGTATGATAATAATAAGAAAAAAGAAAGAAAGAAAAAAAAAATAGGTACTACCCAGTCTGGGAGAAAACTGACTGGAAAAAATAAATAAATAAACAGAAACATAGAGGTCTGTGGGACAATAATGAAAGTTCTAACACTTGTATAGTTGGAAACTTTGAAGGATAGAGGAAAGATGGAAGACCTTAAAAAGCACTCAAATAAATAATGGCTGATAATATTCCAGTATGGCAAAAGGCTTATATGTATAGATTCAAGAAGCTGAGTGAACATCAAACAGGATAAAGCCCAAGTAAATTTACATAAAATACATCATAGCAAAACTTATGAAAACTAAAATATTCTTTTTTTTTTTTTTTTTTTTTTTTTTGAGACAGAGTCTCACTCTGTCACCCAGTCTGGAGTGCAGTGGCATGATCTTGGCTCACTGCAGCCTCTGTCTCTCAAGTTCAAGTGATCCTCCCACCTCAGTCTCCCGAATAGCTGGGACTACAGGCACACATCACCATGCCTGGCTAATTTTTTGTCCTTTTAGTAGAGACGGGATATTGCTATATTGTCCAGGCTGGTCTCGAACTCCTCACCTCAAGTGATCCACCTGCCTTGGCCTCCCAGAGTGCTATGATTATAGCCGTGAGCCACTGCACCTGGCCTAACAAACTATTGAAAGCAGCAGGAGAGAAATGACACCTTACTTAGAGGGGAAAAACAATTTAAATGACAGTGGATTTCTCATCAGAAATTGTGGAAGCCAGAAGGAAGTTGCACATCTTTAAGTGCCAAAATAATAACAATAATAATAGTAATAAAATAACAATGCAAAATCTTATAACTGGTGAAAATAGTCTTTTTTTTGAGACTGGGCCTCGCTCTGTCACCCAGGCTGGTGTGCAGTGGTGCGATCATGGCTCACTGCAGCCTTGACCTCCCAGGCTCAAGTGATCCTCCCACCTCAGCCTCCTGAGTAGCTGGGACAACAGGCATGCACCATCATGCCCACCTAATTTTTGTATTTTCTGCAGAGTCGGGGTTTTGCCACATTGTCCAGGCTGGTCTTGAACTCCTGAGCTCGAGTGATCTGCCCACCTCAGACTCCCAAAGTACTGGTATTACAGGTGTGAGCCACTGCATCTAGCCCAAAAATATTCTTTAGGAATGAAGGGGAAGTGATGATATTCTCAGATGAAATAAAACGTGTTTGTCACCAACAGACCTACCCTAAAAGGAAGACTTAAGGAAATTATCTAAAGAGAATGGAAATATAAAAGAAGGAAGCTTGGAACATCAGAAAAGAAGAAAGAAGAATGGAAAGAATAGAAATATGTATAAATACAATAGACTTTCCATCTCTTCTTGAATTGTCTCAAATGTATGACAGTGGAAGCAAAAATTATAATGCTATCTGATATGATTCTAAATATGTAGAGAGGAAATGTTTAAGATAATTATATTATAAATAGGGGAGGGAAAAGGAATGTAAAAGGAAGGAGGATTTGTAGACTTCATTCAAACTTATAAAATGCTGACACCAGTACGTCATGATACACGGGCACACAGAGAAAGTATGTATAGGCACGCATATAATATACTGCCTAGAGAAACCACTGAAAGACCTATACAAAGAGATACACTCAAAAACACTTTAGATTAATCAAAATAAAATTGTAAAAAAGTAACCCACAGGAAGGCATGACAAAAAAACAGAAATGACAGATTGAACAAGCAAAAACAATAACATGGGGAATTAAGCTCTAACATATAATAATCTTAAATGTAAATGATCTTAATACACCAATTAAATGACAAAAGTAAGCAGAGTGGATAAAAAATATATGCTGTCTACAAGTTTTACACTTCAATTATAATAAAATAGACAAATTGAAAGTATCTATTGAGATAATCATGTGGTTTTTGTCTTTGGTTCTGTTTATATGTGGGTTACGTTTATTGATTTGCATATGTTGAACCAGCCTTGCATCCCAGGGATGAAGCCCAATGATCATGGTGGATAAGCTTTTTGATGTGCTGCTGCATTCAGTTTGCCAGTGTTTTATTGAGGATTTTTGCATCGATGTTCATCAGGGATATTGGTCTAAAATTCTCTTTTTTTGTTGTGTCTCTGCGAGGCTTTGGTATCAGGATGATGTTGGCCTCATAAAATGAGTTAGGGAGGATTCCCTCTTTTTCTATTGATTGGAATAGTTTCAGAAGGAATGGTACCAGCTCCTCCTTGTACCTCCGGTAGAATTTGGCTGTGAATCTGTCTGGTCCTGGACTTTTATTGGTTGGTAGGCTATTAATTATTGCCTCAATTTCAGAGCCTGTTATTCGTCTGTTCAGGGATTCAACTTCTTCCTGGTTTAGTCTTGGGAGAGTGTAAGTGTCCAAGAAATTATCCATTTCTTCTAGATTTTCTAGTTTATTTGCGTAGAGGTGTTTATAGTATTCTCTGATGGTAGTTTCTATTTCTGTGGGGTCGGTGGTGATATCCCCTTTATCATATTTTATTGCATCTATTTGATTCTTCTCTCTTTTCTTCTTTATTAGTCTTGCTAGCGGTCTGTCAATTTTGTTGATCTTTTCAAAAAACCAGCTCCTGGATTCATTGATTTTTTTTGGAGGGTTTTTTATGTCTCTATCTCCTTCAGTTCTGCTCTGATCTTAGTTATTTCTTGCCTTCTGCTAGCTTTTGAATGTGTTTGCTCTTGCTTCTCTAGTTCTTTTAATTGTGATGTTAGGGTGTCAATTTTAAATCTTTCCAGCTTTCTCTTGTGGGTATTTAGTACTATAAATTTCCCTCTACACACTGCTTTAAATGTGTCCCAGAAATTCTGGTATGTTGTATCTTTGTTCTCATTGGTTTCAAAGAACATCTTTATTTCTGCCTTCATTTCATTATGTACCTAGTAGTCATTCAGGAACAGGTTGTTCAGTTTCCACATAGTTGAATGGTTTTGATTGAGTTTCTTAGTCCTGAGTTCTAGTTTGATTGCACTGTGGTCTGAGAGACAGTTTGTTATAATTTCTGTTCTGTACATTTGCTGAGGAGTGCTTTACTTCCAACTATGTGGTCAATTTTGGAATAAGTGTGATGTGGTGCTGAGAAGAATGTATATTCTGTTGATTTGGGGTGGAGAGTTCTGTAGATGTCTATTAGGTCCGCTTGGTGCAGAGATGAGTTCAATTCTTGGATATCCTTGTTAACTTTCTGTCTCGTTGATCTGTCTAATGTTGACTGTGGGGTGTTGAAGTCTCTCATTATTATTGTATGGGAGTCTAAGTCTCTTTGTAAGTCTCTAAGGACTTGCTTTAGAATCTGGGTGCTCCTGTATTGGGCGCATGCATATTTAGGATAGTTAGCTCTTCCTATTGAATTGATCCCTTTACCATTATGTAATGGCCTTCTTTGTCTCTTTTGATCTTTGATGGTTTAAAGTCTGTTTTATCAGAGACTAGTATTGCAACCCCAGCTTTTTTTTGTTTTCCATTTGCTTGGTAGATCTTCCTCCATCCCTTTATTTTGAGCCTATGTGTGTCTCTGTGTGTGAGATGGGTCTCCTGAATACAGCAAACTGATGGGTCTTGACTCTTTATCCAGTTTGCCAGTCTGTGTCTTTTAATTGGACCATTTAGTCCATTTACATTTAAATATACAATCATGTCATCTGCAAACAGGGACAATTTGAGTTCCATTTTCCTATTCATTAGTAAAATGAATATCCTTTATTTCTTTCTCTTGCCTGATTGCCCTGGCCAGCACTTCCAACACTATGTTGAATAGGAGTGGTGAGAGAGGGCATCGTTGTCTTGTGCTGGTTTTCAAAGGGAATGCTTCTTAAGCTGATAAGCAAATTCAGCAAAGTCTCAGGAGGCAAAATTAATGTGCAGAAATCACAAGCATTCCTATATACCAATAACAAACAACCACAGCCAAATCATGAGTGAATTCCCATTCACAGTTGCTACAAAGAGAATAAAATACCTCAGAATCCAACTTACAAGGGATGTGAAGGACCTCTTCAAGGACAACTACAAACCACTGCTCAACGAAATAAAAGAGGACACAAACAAATGGAAGAACATTCCATGCTCACCGATAGGAAGAATCAATATCGTGAAAATGGCCATACTGCCCAAGGTAATTTATAGATTCAGTGCCATCCTCATCAAGCTACCAATGACTTTCTTCACAGATTTGGAAAAAACTACTTTAAAGTTCATATGGAATCAAAAAAGAGCCCCCATTGCCAAGACAATCCTAAGTCAAAAGAACAAAGCTGGAGGCATCACGCTACCTGACTTCAAACTATACTAAAAGGATACAGTAACCAAAACAGCATGGTACTGGTACCAAAACAGAGATATAAACTAATGGAACAGAACAGAGTCCTCAGAAATAACACCACACATCTAGAACCATCTGATCTTTGACAAACCTGAGAAAAACAAGAAATGGGGAAAGGATTCCCTACTTAATAAATGGTGCTGAGAAAACTGGCTAGCCATATGTAGAAAGCTGAAGCTGCATCCTTTCCTTACACCTTATATAAAAATTAGTTCAAGATTGATTAAAGACTTAAATGTTAGACCTAAAACCATAAAAACCCTAGAAGAAAATCTAGGCAATACCATTCAGGACATAGGCATAGTCAAGGACTTCATGACTAAAACACCAAAAGCAATGGCATCAAAAGCCAAAATAGACAAATGGGATCTAATTAAACTAAAGAGCTTATGCACAACAAAAGAAACTACCATCAGAGTGAACAGGCAACCTACAGAATGGGAGAGCATTTTTGCAATCTACTCATCTGACAAAGGGCTAATATCCAGAATCTACAAACTCAAGCAAATTTACAAGAAAAAAACAACCCCATCAAAACATGGGGAAAGCATATGAACAGACACTTCTGGCAATTAACAAATACAGATAGTAATAGACTCTGGAATAGTTCCTCATTTGGTTCCTCTGTTCAGCCACCAAGTAGTTCAGACTGCTGCACCTCAAGCTGTGGGCAACTTGGCCACTGGAATTGAAGAGCAAACAGAAGTAGTTTTGAATTATGATGCTCTTTCATACTTGTGGGCAATCCTGACACATCCCAAAGAGAAAATTAATAAAGAGGCAGTATGGTTCCTCTGTAACATTACTGCAGGTAATCAGCAGCAGATATAGGCAGTAATTGATGCCAATATTGTACCAAGAATAATAAACCTTTTGGATAAGGGGATATTGGCACTCAGAAGCTGACTGTAAAAGATGTACAAGTTGTACAAGTAGTACAGGATGGACTAAGTAATATATTAAAAATGGCTAAAAATGAGGCAGAATCCATAGCCAATCTTATAGAAAAATGTGGAGGACTGGAGAAAATTGAAAAACTTCAAAATCATGAAAATGGAAACATCTACAAATTGACCTATGAAATCATTGCTCAGTTCTCTTCAAATGATGTTGATAAAGATCTTAGCCTTGATCCAGAGGCAATTCAAGGTGGAACATTTGGTTTCAGTTTATCTGCCAGTATACCAGTAGAACGGTTCCAGTTTTAGAACAGTATTGTGGAAGTTAGGTGCAATTTTATATATATTATATATATAAATGTATATAAAATATTATATATATGTGTGTATATGTATGTTTGATCCATCAAGCTTAGCTCATGGGATCTGCTTCTGCATTAAATTGGGAAAGAAAATGTGAAGATTTCATTTGGAATCACAGAAAATACCCAAATGTGGTCAAGATGGTGAATGGGTATGAGTGAGAATGAGTGGCAAAATGTAATGAAAACTTTACATGAATGCTTATTTAGGCTGTTCATAGTAAAAAGGGCTACAGGTCACAGATGTTCAGTGACTGAGAAAGAACATTGACTTACTCTATATAAACTGAGGGGAAAGTGTAGTACTATTATCTTCAAGGCTTGTAAGCAGAAAAGATAATTGGATGCCCGTATAAGTAAAAGGAAAATGAGCCTAGGCCTTGCTATGAAGCAGTGTCTGAATGGAAAATGTTGAATGAATATCTGGCTCAGTGATGGACAGTCAGGATCATCTTTAAAATCTGGGGCTCTCATTCATGAATTAGACTCCTAGTCCTGGAGTGACTATGTACAGGAGTGTGGTAGTGGTGCTGTATATGAACACATGCAAGCTTGTTTTGCCTTCAGGTGGCTGATAACCTAGTAAATCGTCAAAATGTGATCATGAGTATTAATGTACACTGGACATAAAAACAAATACTGGATCAGCAGCAGACATTTGTTTACTCTGCAACTTATGTTTTCTATTTCCCCTTACCCCTTTTCCTCCCCACCCCTACAAGTTTTTATTTACTTTACCTAGTATGACTTTCTTCTTAGTTGACTCTCAAGTCAGAAAACATTTCAGGAAGGTTTTCCTGTGCATTTGCACTGAATGAATGTTTGATGTTATGAAAGCCTTTCCTTATCAAAGCTAATTTGTGTATATTTTTGCGTGAAAAAAAATCATAACTTTTTCTCAAAAGAGACTGTGCTGCAGTACACAAGTTGCCATAATAGTATAAAACAGTAAAATGTACTTAAAAGGCCATGCTTTTCACTTTCCGGGAGAACATAAAGATCTTTGCATGAGGTAAATCTACAGCATAATTCATTTTCGGATTTTGTTGGGTCCTGTAGAGAAGAAAAAAGTTTCAGTTGTGGTAGAATACCATGCTGTATTTAAATGTTATTTGTTTTCAAATTTTGTTTTATATGAGAATGAGGTGGAAACTTCTAAAATGGAATTTGTCACATATGTACTGCTTCATAAAGACTGATCAAGTGGTTTTTATAAATTGAATAATACCTCAGTTTCGAGGTTACGTACAGTAAATGTGATGTAATTTGTACAGTAAGAGCTCTTTATAAGATGGCTCATTTTAGGAAATCCTGCGCCTTCCCCTTTGAGCACAAGTATTGTGTGAACCGCAGTTTGCTATAAGAAATATATCACATTAACCACCATTAGCCTCTATATATACTTTGTGTTTAAAAATCAACTAGTAATTCTGAAACACTGTAGAATGGATAAAAATTGTTTTGTGAGCATAACTCTGTTGAATTAGAGTATTTTTTGCAGCATGTCTTGTCATCAGAAATATAATTCAAGTTTAAAACTAGTAACAGCAGAAAACTAGCTTATGAAATTTATCCAAGTTGAGTGCAAGCTAGGCTGTCTTGGGGAAATAAACATTAAAACTTAAAAAAAAGAAAAATGTTCAACATCATTAGCCAATTTGGTAAATGCAAATTAAAAGCTCAATCAGGTATTACTACACATTTATCAGGATGGTTAAAATTTAAAAAACATGGTGACAGTACAAAGTGCTGTCAAAGATATCGAAAAGCTGAATTTTTCCTGCCTTCCTGGTGGGGATTATAGTGACTTTGAAGGATTTTACCTCTGATAAGAATCATGAGATGGCATTAACACACAGCAAACTTGAAGTGATCCTTTGACAGGTTTGCACCTGGGAAAATCCTTCACAGCACGAGGCCATCCAGACTCTCTGGTATAGGCCTGAGGGCATAACCCATAAGGGGAGGAGGGCTAAGGAACTCATGAAGGAGAGGGGGCTGACATATCTATTAATATATGATGTTGCTAGGCAGCACAGCGAGGAGTCTGTGGGTCAGGAAACTCTGAAGACCAGCAGCAGCTTGGGGTCTTTATTGCCCTACAGTTTTTCTTGTCTATGGGTAGTAGATGTTTTGTGAAGTTTTGTAGTGTATGTAAAGCAGGCAGGCTCTAATGCCTAAAAATATACTTATGTGGGCTATATTTAAAACAATTGGATGTGTAAAATTTTCAGATTGGTACCATCAGGCTTTTCAGCTAATGGGTTCCTAACCTATGATGAAGAAGTAAACAGCATAGGGTCCATATACAGAGGCTATCTGTGGTTCATTTATATAACAGTCTGTCCTCTGGCCCCATGGTATTTTTTGCTTGTTTTGCTTTTTGTAAAATATACATAACATAAAATTTACCATTTTAATCATTTTAAGTGTACAGTGTAATCAGCAATCAGAAGTTGTGTATCTACCATCATTATCCATTTCCAGAACTCTTTCATCATCCCAAACAGAAACTCCATAGTATCACAAAATAACTCTCCATTTTCCCCTCCCAGCAGCCCCTGGCAACCTCTATTCTACTTTCTATCTTTATGAATTTACCTATTCTAGGTAGCTCATGTAAGTGAAGTCATACAATATTTGTTTTTGTATGTGTTTGTGTCTGGCTTATGTCACTTAGCATAGTATTTTCAGGGTCCATCCATGTTGTAGCATGTATCAGAACTTCATTCCTTTTTGAGGCTGAAAAATACTCTATTGTATGGATATAGCACATTTTGTTTATTCATCCATTGATGGACAACTGGGTTGCTTCCATCTTTTGGCTTTGGTCAATAATTTGTCTATGAACATTGGTATTAAACTGTCTGTTTGATTTCCTGCTTCAAGTTCTTGGGGATATATACCTAAAAGTGGATTGTTGGATCATATGGTAATTTTATATTTAACTTTTTAAATGACTTCCAAGTTGTTTTCCACAGTGGCTGTGCCATTTTACATTCCTACCAGCAATGCACAGAGGCTCCATTTTTTCTGTATCCTCACCAATAATTGTATTTTTCCTTTTTTTTAGATAGTATCCATCCTAGTGGGTATGAAGTAGTATCTCATAGTTTTGATTTGCATTTTCCTTGTGACTAGTGGCATTGAGCATATTTTCATGTGCTTATTGTCCATTTGTATATCTTCTTTGGAGAAATATCTATTGAAGTCCATTGCCCATTTTTGAATTGGGTTGTTTGATTTTGTGGTTGAGTTTTAGGAATTCTCTATATATTCGTTATATCAATCCCTTACCATATATATGATTTGCAAATATTTTCTCCCATTCTCTGATTGCCTTTTTATTCTCTTTATAGTATCTTTTGGTGCACAAAATTTTGATAAAGTACAGTTTATCCATTTATTCTTTGTTTCCTGTGCTTTTAGTGTCATATTGAGGAAATCATTGCCAACTTCCATGTCATGAAGATTTCCCTCTATGTTCTCTTCTAAGAATTTTACAGTTTTAGTCTTCTAAATCTTCTTGTGGGAAAAAAAAAGAATTTTACAGTTTTAGTTCTTGCATTTAGGTTTACCTCCAGAGAATCTAGGAAACAATTTGTGTGTGTGTGTGTGTGTGTGAGAGAGTGTATGTGTGTGTGTGTCAGAAACATCTCATTTTAAGTTTTATCTGAGGTACACTAACAGGAGAGCCAAAGTGATAGCATCCTTTAGTTTATCTAGTACCTCATTGCTCCAGGTTCTCACTGAAAAATGAGACTTACAGGTGACTCAGTAGCAAATATTGGAGGTGAGGAGTGTGTTGGAGCCAGAATATAAACATTCCTATCAAATGTTGGATCTTCTTTACCAGTGTGCGAGGTTGGAGCACTAGGAGCTTGTCTTACCAGATTGAGAATAGTTCAGCCTTCTGAGTTCCAAAGGTAACCCCGAGATTTAATAGAGAGGTCTTGTACCTTATGTGGGGCAGTTTCCTATCTGCTGTAGACGATATTTATGTTCTCCCAAATTCATATGTTGAAATCGTAACTCCCAATGTGATGGTATTAGGAGTTGGGACCGAGAAGGCAAAGCCCTCATAAATGGGATTAGTTCCCTTATAAATGAGACCCCAGAGACATTGTTTGCTCCTTCTGCCATGTGAGGACACAGCAAAAAGACAACCATCTATGAAGCAGGAAGAGGACCTTCACCAGATGCCAAATCTGCTGTCATCTTGATCTTGCACTTCCTAGCCTCCATGACTGTGAGGAATAAATTTCTATTGTTTATAAGTCACCCAATCCATGGTATTGTGTTATAGCAGCCTAAGGGGACTGAGACACCATCCCCTCTCATTGAAGTGTTTGCTCGCAGTTGTGATAGCCTCTGAGACAGAATCTTGGCAAGGTTTAGTAAGGAGAATTTTATCAATATAATGCCAAAGCTGAATTTCTGGTAGAAATATGGGGCAGGCATCTAAGTCATGTCTGCACATGTTTGATCACAGGGCTATTTGAGTATTCCATAAGTCGCTGGGAAAAAAATACACTCTTCACCCTCAAAAGTGAAGACAAATTGTGATTAGCTCTTCTACAAAATATTTCCCAATTGGAGCATGTTAGGCAAGTATATAACTCCGTACAATTTATCTATGTTGTTTTGAATGTCGTCCATTAAGGTGATGATATCTGGTAGAAGTGCTCCAATAAAAAGGTGCTCTTATTTAACTCTCTGTAGTTAACCTCTCTTTATTAATAGTGGCTTTACACATAGGCTTTACCAGGGAATTGACAGGTGAGATGGTAAGAATCAGTACATGTTATTTAACTAAGCTATGATGGCCTATAATCTTTCAGGGTCTTGCCTTAGCTTGTTCTGTGCCATATTTACCACCTGCACTGGTAGGGGAAAGTTAATTGGTTCCTACCAGGTAGTGCCACCAATACCATAAAAGCATTAGGTTCTGTGGAGTTACTAGCTGATTGAAGAAGTCTATTCAAATAATGGGAAAAGGGATAGTCTCAGGGGTACAACCAGATTCAAAGCATCTTTTAGCAGAACTGGATCAGTTTTAATAGTTAAGTAAATAATTGCTCCTTTACATAATCATCCTCCTGGACAGGGTGAGGGTTGAGGGGATTCCTTTAAAGCATGAGTGATTCTTAGGATTGGGGAGATTTGGGCACCCATGTCCAACAAAGCCAGCCAATGTTGTGGAGCCAAACTACAGTTAATATGGTAAAAGGGTGATTGTCTGCTGGAAGTAGCCACCTTCTGCAACCACCAGATCCCTATGTGGGGGTGGGTCCCTGCCACTGAAGGAGATCAGGAGCAGGTTTCCCAAATGAGACTGACTTTGAATACCTGCTGCAGATTGTAATCTAACCCTAGTAAATGTTAATACTTGTTTCACCAATGTATGAGAGAACATCCGATTTGGGCCCCTTTGTCCATTAGAGTCCAATGTAACCCCTTTTGTTTATCTCAGGGCTCAAGCTAAACCATGGACCTGGCTCTACGTGGTTTGCTTGGTCTAGAAGGGTGCAGCATAACTGTTGGTAGTAATTTTGATTTAGGCTAGATGGAGTTATATTCATAAAATTAACAGGCAACACTTGAGTTTGTCTTTCATGTATTTCTACTAAATCGAGTGAAGCTATGAACTCTTAAATTGTTTTAGCATTAGCCATTATTGCCCAAAAGGAGGACTTACACTTGTCAG
The DNA here is from genome assembly GCF_049350105.2 of Macaca mulatta. Lineage (NCBI taxonomy): Eukaryota > Metazoa > Chordata > Mammalia > Primates > Cercopithecidae > Macaca > Macaca mulatta. The sequence goes on along the minus strand of NC_133426.1, from coordinate 70,665,554 downwards.
GAACCCTCCTGAGAAATAAGTAGTTAGATGTGGGACTGAATTCAGTTTCCTCTGGACTTGCCAAGTCATCGTGCTGCAGGTCATCTGTTGCCTGATAAACCCACCTCAACATCCCCAGCTGATGGAGGAGATCTTTAGCCTTGGTTAACATTTTCCATTGACAGTCTTCCCAGGCCTTTATAAGGCCTAATATAGGATGGGAAGCCCACCAAGCCATAAAAATCCACATCAACAAGGTATATGTGGACTGAGGCACAAAGCCTCTTTTGAGGGTCATTCCTACCTTCCATGCTTATTATGTGGGATCCTTTAGCAGTGACACCATTGTTTTCCATCTTGTACTATGGCAGCCAATTGTTTAATTCCCTTATTAGGTGGAGTTTGCTCCCTGCCAGATATATTCTGTATATATAGTCAGACAGCCCCTTTTTCGTTCAGTTCCTGGGTCAGGTCCTTAAGGAGAGACTGGATGTAAGGGCAAGAAAGAGGATGCATTTTCTGCTCCAAAAGAGAAGTGGCCATCTTCTTTTGTTTTTCTGTTTTATGACTTTGCTGGTGGTTACTGGCAAAGCAGAGGGTAAATGGCCCTAGTCCCTAGCATGATGACACCATGCTGCTGCTTTCTTCTTTAGAGGTCACCAATTCTCTTCCCCAGGATCTTCCCTTCCAACTCATCTCCTGCAGGAGTTTGAGTTTCTGCCTCCTCTCTGGGCAAACCCTGGTGAAAAGCAACCAACAGCGAGGTCCAACATGCACCTACTTTATGGTTTGGAGCATCCCTTGAGTAGGATAGTCACTTCCTTTGGTGTCCTGGGATATAACTTTCCTTGATTTAGTCACTGAAATAATGCTTTAGTCGGCTCAGCCAAAAGATGGAGAGCTCAGTATACTTCCAACAGAGGACTGGAATGAGAGTATCAAAAGCATTATTGTCATGATAGCAGAGGACTACTAGCTGCTTGCAAGTGTCTCTCCCAGTTGTACTTAGGAGACCACATCAGACTGACATCTCTGCCTTATCAGCTTGTTTGCCTGCCATAGCAGTGTCCAGGGACTCTCATCTCAGAGTATTCTCATCACATATTACCAGTCTGGCCATGGGGAACTCTCCCACTATAGACCATTATGGGATCTGGGGTAACCCACATGTGATCCATAGGTATGTACTTTCCCTTTTTCTATTCAGGCCCACAAGTGCCGACCTAGTGCTTTTCTAGTGGGAGACCCAGGTGAGCAGACTGCCCTTCCCTGGGCAGCTTGGTGCCTCTCTCTCAAAAGTCAGTTCTGATGGCGAGGATTTACTCAAATACTGGCACTGCCTCTTCTCCAGTCTCATGAGGCATGGGGGAGACCATAGAAAATGTAGAGTGCGGCCGGGCGCGGTGGCTCAAGCCTGTAATCCCAGCACTTTGGGAGGCCGAGACGGGCGGATCATGAGGTCAGGAGATCGAGACCATCCTGGATAACCCAGTGAAACTCCGTCTCTACTAAAAAATACAAAAAAAAGTTAGCCGGGCGAGGTGGCGGGTGCCTGTAGTCCCAGCTACGCGGGAGGCTGAGGCAGGAGAATGGCGTGAACCCGGGAGGCAGAGCTTGCAGTGAGCTGAGATCCGGCCACTGTACTCCAGCCTGGGCGACAGAGCCAGACTCCGTCTCAAAAAAAAAAAAAAAAAAAAAAAAAGAAAATGTAGAGTGCAATTCAGTACAGAAGAATGCCATGCCAAAGTTATGCGAAGGTGTTCCAAATTCTGAGTCCCAAGTACTTAAGGTCATCCAGGGTTGTTTTGACATTAATCCTCCTATTGACTTGGTAGGTCCCATATTGATTTCCTGGTCATCACTAAAATTCCATCCTTGTTGCCACTTGTAATGAGTTGAGGGATTTCAGGACTGATCAAGGAGAAAACGAAAAGATATGACCGCCGTAGCACACAACAAGCTTTTTGAGGGGGGCGGGTGTAGGGTGTTCAGCAGGCATGTTTGCATGAGTGTGGAGGCCAGCACTCAGAAGGGGAGAAAGGCAAGAAAACTTCTCTTCAAGAAAGAGGAATATCAGAGGGGTTTACATGTCTAGATCACTAGGCAGCATGTCAGGAAGTTGCTGGGTCAGAGGGTTCTGAAGGGCAACAGTGATGTGAGGTCTTTATTACTCCAGGGTTAATCTTATCTTTGGTTAGCAGATGTTGGGTGCAGTTTTGTGGGGTATGCAAGACAGGAAGGCTCTAAAGGGTTAAAAAATGCTTACTTTGGCTATTTAAAACAATTGGATGTGTAAAAATTTGATTTTGGTACTGGTAGGCTTTTGAGCGAATGGGTTCCCAGCCTGCTCAGAAAAAATAAACAACATAAGGTCCATATGCAGAGGCTACCTTTGGCTCATTTATGTAATAGAAATATGAAATAGTATGGAGCCACTTTGAAAAAGTTTGTCAGTTTTCTAAAAAACTGAACATGCAAATGCCATATGCCCCAACAATTGCACAAATTGTACTCTTGGCCATATATGCCGGAAAAAAATCAAACTTTCTGTTTATATGAAAACCTCTACATGAATATTTATAGCATTTTTATTCATATACTCAAAAACTGAAGACAGCCCAGATGTCCTTCAACAGGTAAATGGTTAAACAAACTGTGGTCCATCTGTACCATGGAATACTGCTCAGCAATAAAGAACAAACTAAATATATGCAGCACCTTGCAGAGAATATGTTAAATGAAAAATGCCAATTTCAAAATGCTATCTACTGTATAGTTTCATTTACATAAATTTCTTTACAAAATTAAAGAAATAGAGAACAAATTAATGGTTACGAAGGGCTAAGGACAGAGTCCACACTCTGAGGGGGTGGTGGATATGAGGGGGAGGTGGGTGTGGCTACTAAAGGAGAACAGGAGTTTGTCTAGTGGAATTGTTGGTATCTTGACTATCAGTTTCAGTATCCTGGTTGGGATATTGTACTGCAGTTACCCATTGGGGAAACTGAGTAAAGAGTCCATGGGAACGCTATTATTTCTTTTTAAATTTACTTTTAAGTGTAGTAAAATACACTTAAAATTTACCTTTTTGACCATTGTTAGGTGTTAGTTCACTTTTTTAGGTTTTAGGTTAGTTCCATTTTTAGGTTTTAGTTCAGTAGTGTTAGGTCAATCTTTAGAACTTTTTCATCTGAAACCCTACCCATTGAACAAATCATTTCAACTGAAACCCGATCCATTAAACAAATCATGCCACCTAGTCCCTGGCAACCACCAATCTACTTTCTATCTCTGAACTTGACTAATCCAGCTACCTCATATAAGAGGAATCATACGATGTTTTTCCTTTTGTATCTGGCTTATTTTACTTAGCATAATGTCCCCAAAAGTCATCCATATTGTAGCATGTGTCACAATTTCCTTCCTCTTTAAGGCTGAGTAATATTTAATTGGTTGTATATACCGTATTTTTTTTTTAATCATCTGGCAGTGGACATTGGGTTGCTTCCTCCTTTTGGCTTTTGTGAATAATACTGAATGGAACATGTTTGTAAAAGTATCTTGAGTCCTTGCTTCCAATTTTTTTTTTTTTAAATTTTTTTTTGCAATGGAGTCTCGCTCTGTCACCCAGGCTGGAATGCAGTGGCACAGTTATAGCACACTGTAACTTGTAATTCCTGGGCTCAAGTGATCTTCCCACCTCAGCCTCCCGAGTAGCTAGGACTACATACATGTGCCACCACGCCCAGCTAATTATTTTATTTTTGTAGAGACAGGGTCTTGCTATGTTGTTCAGGCTCCTACTCTTTTGATATGTATCCAGAAGTGGAATCGCTGGATTATACGTTAAATCTGTTTTTACATTGTTGAGGAAGCACCATAGTGTTTTAAATAGTGGCTGCATCATTTTATATTCCCATCATCAGTGGACAAGGTTTCCAATTTTTCCACATCCTCACCAACACTTGTTATTCTTTGTGCTTTGTTCCTTTTATTTGGATAGTAGCCGTTCTAATGGGTGTGAGGTGATATATCATTGTGGTTTTGATTTTCATTTCTCTATTAGTGTTGTTGAACATCTTTTTGTGTGTGTCTTGTCCATTTTAATTTCTTTGGAGAAATGACTATTAAAGTCCTTTGCACACTTTATAATTTTGTTGTTGTAGGAGTTTTTAATATATTCTGGATAATAACTCCTTACTAGATACATGATTTTCAAATATTTTCTCCCATTCTGCAGGTTTCCTTTTCACTCTTCTGATAGTGTATTTTGATACACGAAAGTTTAATTTTGATGTAGCCCAATTTATCCATTTTTATTTTGTTACCTATGCTTTTGGTCTTATATCTGTGATATAAGATTGCTGAATTCAGTGTCATGACGTTTTATCCTGTGTTCAATGTAAATAATTTTACAATGTTCACTCTTACCTTTAGGTCTTTTATATACTTTGAGTTAATTTTTGTTTATGATGTAAAGTAAGGGTTCAACTTCATTCTTTTTTATTTTGTCTCTGTTTTTCTAATTTTATTTTATTTTAGGTTCCAGGATGCATGTACATAATGTGCAGGTTTGTTATATAGGTAAAGATGTGTCATGGTGGTTTGCTGCACCTATCAACCTGTCATCTAGGTATTAAGCCCCACATGCTTTAGCTATTAGTTCTGATGCTCTCCCTACCCCTGCCCTTGCTGACAGGCCTTGGTGTGTGTTTTTTCCCTCCCTGTGTCCATGTGTGCTCATTGTTCAGCTCCCACTTATGAGTGAGAACATGCGGTATTTGGTTTTCTGTTCCTGTGTTAGTTTGCTGAGGATGATGGCTTCCAGCTTCATCCATGTTACTGCAAAGGACATGATTTCATTCCTTTTATGGCTGCATAGTATGCTATGGTGTGTATGTACCACATTTTCTTTATCCAGCCTATCATTGTTGGGCATGTGGGTTGGTTCCAAGTCTTAGCTATTGTGAATAGTGCTGCAATAAACATACGTGTGTATATATCTTTATAATATAATTATTTATATTCCCTTGGGTATATACCCAGTGATGGCATTGCTGGTTCAAATGGTATTTCTGGCTCTAGATCCTTGAGGAATCTTCACCCTGTCTTCCACAATGGTTGAACTGATTTACATTCCCAACAACAGTATAAAAGTGTTCCTATTTCTCCCCAGCCTTGCCAGCATCTGTTGTTTCTTGACTTTTTAGTAATCACCATTCTGACTGGCGTGAGATGGTATCTCATTGTGGTTTTGATTTGTGTTTCTCTAATGATCAGTGATGTTGAGCTTTCTTTCATATGTTTGTTGGCCACATAAATATCTTTTTTTTTTTTTTAAGTGTCTGTTTGTGTCCTTTGCCCACTTTTTGATGGAGTTGTTTTTTTCCTTGTAAATTTGTTTAAATTCCTTGTAAATTCTGGATATTAGAACTTTGTCAGATGGGTAGATTGCAAAAATTTTCTCCCATTTTGTAGGTTGTCTGTTCACTCTGATGATAGTTTCTTTTGCCGTTCAGAGGCTCTTTGGTTTAATTAGATCCCATTTGTCAATTTTAGTTTTTGTTGCAACTGCTTTTGGCAATTTCATCATAAAGTCTTTGCCCATGCCTATTTTCTGAATGATATTGCCTAGATTTTCTTCTAGGGTTTTTATGGTCTTGTGTTTTACATTTAAGTCTTTAATCCATCTTGAGTTAATTTTTGTATAAGGTATAAGGAAGGGCTCCAGTTTCAGTTTTCTGCAAATGGCTAGCCAGTTTTCCCAGCACCTTTTATTAAATAGGGAATCCTTTCTCCATTACTCGCTTTTGTCAGGTTTGTCGAAGATCAGATGGTAGTAGATGTGTGGTGTTATTTATGAGATCTCTATTCTGTTTCATTGGTCTATGTGTCTGTTTTGGTACCAGTACCATGCTGTTTTGGTTACTGTATAGCCTTGTAGTATAGTTTGAAGTCAACTAGTGTGATGCCTCTAGCTTTGTTCTTTTTGCTTAGGATTGTCTTGGCTATATGGGCTGTTTTTTTTTTATTTCATATGAATTTTTAAGTAGTTATTTCTAATTCTATGAAAAATGTCAATAGTAGTTTGATGGGAATAGCATTGAATCTCTAAATTACTTTGGGCAGTATGGCCATTTTCATGATACTGATTCTTCCTATCCATGAGGATGAAATGTTTTTCCATTTGTTCATGTCCTCTTTCATTTCCTTGAGCAGTGGTTTCTAGTTCTCCTTGAAGAGGGCCTTCACATCCCTTGTTAGCTGTATTCCTAGGAATTGTATTCTCTTTGTAGCAATTGTGAATGGAAGTTCATTCATGATTTGACTCTCAGCTTGTCTATTTTTTGGTGGTGGTATAGCAATGCTTGAGATTTTTGCACATTGATTTTGTATCCTGAGACTTTGCTGAAGTTGCTTATCAGCTTAAGGAGCTTTTAGACTGAGACGATGGTGTTTTCTGGATATAGGATCATGTCATCTGCAAACAGAGACAATTTGACTTCCTCTCTTCCTATTTGAATACCCTTTATTTCGTTATCTTGCCTGATTTCCCTGGCCAGAACTTCCAATACTATGTTGAATAGGAGTAGTGAGAGGGGGCATCCTTGTCTTGTGCCTGTATTCAAAGGGAATGCTTCCAGCTTTTGCCCATTCAGTATGATATTGGCTGTGGGTTTGTCATAAATAACTCGTATTATTTTGAGATACGTTCCATCAATACCTAGTTTATTGAGAGTTTTTAACATGAAGGACGTTGAATTTTATTGAAGGCCTTTTCTGCATCTATTGAGATAATTATGTGGTTTTTGTCATTGATTCTGTTTATGTGATGAATTACGTTTATTGATTTGTGTATGTTGAACCAGCCTTGCCTCTGAGAGATAAAGCCGACTTGATTGTGGTGGATAATCTTTTTGATGTGCTACTGGATTCAGTTTGCCAGTATTTTATTGAGGATTTTTGCATCAATGTTCATCAGGGATATTGGCCTGAAGTTTTCTTTCTTTGTTGTGTCTCTGCCAGGTTTTGCTATCAGGATGATGCTGGCCTCATAAAGTGAGTTAAGGAGAAGTCACTCCTTTTCAATTGTTTGGAATAGTTTCAGAAGGAATGGTACCATTTCCTCTTTGTACCTCTAGTAGAATTTGGCTGTGAATTCATCTGGTCCTGGGCTTTTTTTAGTTGGTAGCCTATTTATTACTGCTGCAATTTCAGAACTTGTTATTTGTCTGTTCAATAATTCAACTTCTTCCTGGTTTAGTCTTGTGAGGGTGTATGTGTCCAGGAATTTATTCATTTCTATTTCATTCTTTTGCATGTGGATATAAAGTTTTCCCAGCACCTATTTCTTTGAAAGACTGTCCTTTCTGCATTGAATTATTTTGGCACTGTTATCAAAAATCATTTCATTGTATATGCAATGGTTTATTTCTGGGTTCTCTGTTCTATTCCATTGGTCCATATGTGTGTCTTCATGCCAGTACCATATTGTATTGATTACTGTAGCTTAATAATATGTTTTGAAGTCAAGAAGTGTGTGACCTGCAACTTTGTCTTATTTTTCAAGATTGTTTTTGCTATTCAGAGTGACTTGCAATTCCATATAAATTTTAGGATGTATTTTTTCCATTTCTATAAAAAACCACCATTGTGATTTTGATGGAAACTGCATTAAATCTGTAAATCCCTTTGGGTAGTATTGACATCTTAACAATATTAAGTCTTTCAATTCATGAACAGGGAATGTCTTTCTATTCATTTGTATCATCTTTAATTTCTTTCAACAATGTTTTGTAGTTTATTGTGTATAAGTCTCTTACCTGCATGCTTAGGTTTAGTGAAAGCAGGCTTTCTTGTCTTATTCCCAATCTTAAAGGTAAAGCTTTCAGTCTTTCAACATTGAGTATGATGTTTACTGTGTGTTTGTAATATATACACTTTATTGTGTTCAGATAAATCCCTCCCATACCTAAATTACTGAGTTTTTATTATGAAAGAGGATTGAATTTTGCCACATTTTTTCTGCATCTATTGAGGTAATCATGTAATTTTTATCTTTCATTCTGTTAATGTGGTGTCTCATATTAATTACTTTGCACATGTTGAATTATCCTTGCATTGCAGGGATAAATTGTGCTTGATGGTGGTATACGTTCCTTTTGATGTCCTGTTGAATTCAGTTTGCTAGTATTTTCATGAAGATTTTTGCATCTATATTCAATATCAGCAATATTAGCCTATAATTTTCTTTGGTATAAGGGTAACTCTGGCTAACATAAAATGAGTTTGGAAGCATGCCCTCCTTTTTGATTTATTGAAATAATTTGAGAAGTGTTGGGGGGGAGGGGCGGTTGTGGGCACAGCTTCATCAGACTTAAATATTCCTGCCTGCCAGCTCTGAAGAGAGCAATGGATCTCCCAGTACAGTGCTTGAGCTCTGCTAAGGGACAGACTGCTTCCTCAGGTGGGTCCATGACCCCCATGCCTCCTGACTGGGAGATACCTCCCAGCAGGAGTCAACAGACATCTCATACAGGAGAGCCCTGGCTGGCATCTGGCAGGTGCCCCTCTGGGACAAAGCTTCCAGAGGAAGGAACAGGCAGCAATCTTTGCTATTCTGCAGACTCCACTGGTGATAACCAGGCAAATAGGGTCTGGAGTGGACCTCCAGCAAACTCCAGCAGACCTGCAACAGAGGGGCCTGACTGTTAGAAGGAAAACTAACAAACAGAAAGAAATAGCATCAACATTGGCTGTTCACAGTGGCTCATGCCTGTAATCCCAGTACTTTGGAAGGCTGAGGCAGGTGGATCACAAGGTCAGGAGTTCAAGACCAGCCTGATGAACATGGTTTAACCCTGTCTCTACTAAAATACAAAAAATTAGCTAGACGTGGTGGCGCCCACCTGTAGTCCCAGCTACTCAGGAGACTGAAGCAGGGGAATCACTTGAACCCAGGAGGCAGAGGTTGCAGTGAGCTGAGATCTCACCATTGTACTCCAGCCTGGAGGACAGAGTGAGACTCCGTCAAAAAAAAAAAAAAAAACAGAACAGCAAAAGAAATATCATCAACATTAACAAAAAGGACATCCACAGAGGAAACCCCATCTGAAGCTCACCAGCTTCAAAAACCAAAGGTAGATAAATTCACAAAGATGAGGAAAAACCAGCGCAAAAAGGCTGAAAATTCCATAAGCCAGAACACCTCTTCTCCTCCAAAGGATCACAACTCCTTGCCAGCAAGGGAATAAAATGGGAGGGAGAATGAGTTTGATGAATTGACAGAAGTAGGCTTCAGAAGATGGGTAACAACAAACTCCTCTGAGCTAAAGGAGCATATTCTAACTCAATTCAAGGAAGCTAAGAACCTTGAAAAAAAGTTAAATGAATTACTAACTAGAATAACCAGTTTAAGGAAGAACATAAATGACCTGATGGAGCTGAAAAACACAGCACGAGAACTTCATGAAGCATACAGAAGTATCAGTAGCTGAACTGACCAAGCGGAAGAAAAGATATCAGAGATTGAAGATCAACTTAATGAAATAAAGCATGAAGACAAGATTAGAGAATAAACAATGAAAAGAAACGAACAAAGCCTCCAAGAAATATGGGACTATGTGAAAAGACCAAACCTACATTTGATTCGTGTACCTGAAAGTGATGAGGAGAATGGAACCAAGTTGGAAAACACTCTTTAGGATGTTATCCAGGAGAACTTACCCAACCTAGCAAGACAGGCCAACATTCAAATTCAGGAAATACAGAGAACACCACAAAGATACTCCTCGAGAAGAACAACACCAAGACACATAATCGTCAGATTCACCAAGGTTGAAATGAAGGAAAAAATGTTAAGGGAGAGAAAGGTCGAGTTACCCACAAAGGGAAGCCCATCAGGCTAACAGCGTATCTCGCTGCAGAAACCCTACAAGCCAGAAGAGAGTGGGGGCCAATATTCAGCATTCTTAAAGAATTTTCAACCCAGAATCTCATATCCAGCCAAACTAAGCTTCATAAGTGAAAGAGAAATAAACTCCTTTACAGACAAGCAAATGCTGAGAGATTTTGTCACCACCAGGCCTCCCCTACAAGAGCTCCTGAAAGAAGCACTAAACATGGAAAGGAACAACCAGTACCAGCCACTGCAAAAACATGCCAAATGGTAAAGACCATCGACACTATGAAGAAATCACATCAACTGACAGGCAAAATAACCAGCTAGCATCATAATGACAGGATCAAATTCATACATAATAATATTAATCTTAAAGTAAATGGGCTAAATGCCCCCAATTAAAAGACGCAGACTGGCAAATTGGATAAAGAGTCAAGAGCCATTGGTGTGCTGTATTCAGGAGACCCATCTCACATGCAAAGACACACATAGGCTCAAAATAAAGGAATGGAGGAATATATACCAAGCAAATGGAAAGCAAAAAATAAAAAATAAATTTTAAAAAAAGCAGTCTTAAAACAACAAAGGTCAAAAAAGAAGACAAAGGAGGGCATTACATGATGGTAAAGGGATCAATGCAACAAGAAGAACTAACTATCCTAAATTTATATGCACCCAATACAGGAGCACCTAGATTCATAAAGCAAGTTCTTAGAGACCTACAAAGAGACTTAGACTCCCATACAATAATAGCAGGAGACTTTAATACCCCACTGTCAATATTAGATGGAGCAATGAGACTTGAACTCAGTTCTAGACGAAGCCGAACTAATAGACATCTACAGAACTCTCCAACACAAATCAACAGAATATACATTCTTCTCAGCACCACGTTGCACTTATTCTAAAATTGACCACATAATTGGAAGTAAAACACTCCTCAGCAAATGCAAAAGAACGGAAATCATAACAAACAGTTTCTCAGACCACTGTGCAATCAATTTAGAACTCAGGATTAAGAAACTCACTCAAAACTGCACAACTACATGGAAACTGAACAACCTGCTCCTGAATGACTACTGGGTAATTAATGAAATTAAAGCAGAAATTAATAAGTTCTTTGAAACCAATGAGAACGAAGACACAACATACCAGAATCTCTGGGACACAGCTAAACCTGCCTTTAGAGGGAAATTTGTAGCACTAAATGCCCACAGGAGAAAGCAGGAAAGATCTAAAATCACCACCCTAACATCACAATTAAAAGAACTAGAGAAGCAAGAGCAAACAAATTCTGGCAGAAGACAAGAAGTAACTAAGATCAGATCAGAACTGAAGGAGATAGAGACATGAAAAACCCTTCAAAAAAATTAATGAGTCCAGGAGCTGGTTTTTTCAAAAGATCAACAAAATAGATAGACTACTAGCCAGACTAATAAAGAAGAAAAGAGAGAAGAATCAAATAGACACAATTTAAAAAGCATTAATTCTTTAAATATTTGGGAGAATTCTTCAGTGAAGCCTCTAGCCCTGGGCTTTTCTTTGCTGGGAGGTTTTTGATTCCTGATTCAATTTCTTTAGTCAATATTAGTCTGTTCAGTTTTTCTTTGTGATTCAGTCTTGGTAGGTTGTATGTTTCTAAGGATTTATCCATTTATTCTAGGTTATCCAATTTATTGGTACATTGTTGTCTTTATGATCTTTTAAATTTTTGTTACATCAGTTGTAATGTCTCCTTTTTCATTTCTGATTTTATTTATTTATTAGTCTAGCTAAAGTTTTATCAATTTTGGAATTTTTTTTCTGAAAAATAAACACCTCTTAGTTTCTTTGTTTGTTTGTTTGTTTGTTTGTTTTACAGAGACTCACTCTGCTGGCCTGGCTGCAGACAGGACAAGGCTCAAGCAGTCCTTCAAACTCAGCTCCCAAGTTGCTGGGACTACAAGCATGTGCTGTTTTCTAAATTTTTTTGTAGAGGTGGGGTTTCTCTGTGTAGTCCAGGCTGGTCTTGAACTTCTGGCCTCAAACAATTCTCCTGCCTTGGCCTCCCAAGGTGCTGGGATTATAAGAGTGAGCCACTGCATCTGGCCTCACCTCTTAGCTTCTTTGATTTTATATTCACTAGTTCTTTTATTTCTTCTTTAGTCTTTATTATTCCTTCCTCCACTACTTTTGGGCTAGTTTGTTCTTTTCCTAGTTCCTGAGATATAAAGTTAGGTTTTTCATTTTAGATCTTTCTTCTTTTTTAGTATCACGATAAATTATCACTATAATTTATCACTATAAATTTCTCTTTTTATTAATATTTTTAATTGGCCAGTCATAATTGTATATATTTCAGGTGTACAGTGTGATGTTTTGATATATTAATAAAATGAGGAATGATTAAATCAAGCTAATTAACATATCTATCACCTCATTTAGCCATCATTTTTTGTGGTGAGACAGTTGAAATTTACTCTCTTCAATTTTGAAATATACAATACATTATTGTCAACCATGGTCAGCATGCTGGGCAGAAGACCTCAAAAACTCATTCCTTTTATCTAACTGCATCTTTCTACCCTTTGGCCAGCATCTCCCCATTCTCTCCTATCTCAACCTCTGATAACCACAATTTTACTCTCTGTTTCTATGAGTTTGATTGTTCTAGCTTCCACGTATAAGTGAGAACAGAGTTTTTGTCTTTCTGTGTCTGGCTTATTTCACTTACATAGTGTCCTCCAGTTCCATCTATGTTGTCACAAATGACAGCATTTATTTCTTTTTTAAGGTAGAATAGTATTCCATTATGTATATATATCACATTTTCTTTATTCAGTCATCTATTGATGGACTCTTAGGTTGAGTCCATATCTTGACTTTTGTGAATAATGCCAGAATGAACATGAGAGTGCAGATATTTCTTCAAAATACTGATTTCAGTTCCTCTACCCAGAAGTGGGATTGCTGGATCATATGGTACTTCCATTTTTAATTTTTTGTCGAACCTCCATACCGTTTTCTGTAATAGCTGAGCTTATAAATTTCCTTCTTAGTACTGCCTTTGCTGCATCCTACATATTTTGGTATGTTGTGGTTTTGTTTGTTTCAAGATAATTTCCAATTTCCCTTTTGATTTCTTCTTTGACCCACTGGTTGTTTAAGAGTGTGTTTTTTTAATTTCCATATATTTTTTAACTTTCCAGGTTTCCTTTATGCTATTGATTTCTAGTTTCATTCCATTGTGAACAGAAAAAAATACTTGGTATGATTTTAATCTTCTTAAATTTGATAAGCTCTATTTTATGACCTAACATGTGACCTACCTTGAAGAATGTTACATGTACTTTTGAAAAGAATGTGTATTGTACTGTTACTGGGTTGAATATTCTGTATATCTATTAGGTCCATTTGTTCCATAGAGTTGTTCAAGTCTGCTATTTGTTTTTTGATTTCTTTCTCTGATTTTTCTATCCATAATTGAAAGTAGAGTATCGAAGTAATCTATTACTGTATTTTTGTCTGTTTCTCCCATCAGTTCCATCAGTGTTTGCTTTACATATTTAGGTACTCTGATGTTGAATGCATATATATTTATAATTGTTATATTTTCCTGGTGTATTGATTCTTCCATAATTATATAAAATTCTTCATTGTCTCAGTGACATTTTTTGACTTAAAGTTCATTTTGTCTGATATTACTATTGCCACACGTGCATTTTTTCTTTTTCTAAGTTACAATTTGCATGGAATATCTTTTTTTATCTCTTCACTTTCAGTCTATGTGTACCCTTAAATCTAAAGTGAGTCTCTTATAGACAGCATATAATAGGATGTTTTTCTTAAACTATTCAGTCTTTCTGTGTATTTTTATTGAGGAGTTTAATCTATGAATATATTTCAAGTAATTATTGATAGGGGATGATTTACTGTTGCCATTTTGTTCATTGTTTTCTGTTTGCCTTGTAGGGATTTTGTTGTTGTTCCTCTTTTCATTTCTTGCTCTCTTCCTTTATGTTTTGTTTGTTTTGTTTGTTTGTTTGTTTAGTTTATGCTTTGATTTGTTTCACTTTTTTTTTTTTTTTTAACTTCTGTAGGTATTTCCTTTGTAGCTACCATGGGGCTTACATAAAATATCTAACAGTCTAACACTCTTGTCTTAAGCAAGTAACAACTTAACTTCAATTATGCACACATTACACGTTTTCTTCTTCTCCCTTATGTTATTCATGTCAAAGTTTACATCTATTTATATTGTATATTCATTGGCATACTTTATAATTATGTTAATACTTTTTAAAAACTTTATACTACAATTAAAAGTGACTTACCCACAATCATTACAGTAATATAGTATTCTTTATTAGTTTATATACTTACCTTCACCAACAACTTTTATACTTTTTTATGCTACTGTGTTGCTATTTAGCATTCTTTCATTTTTGTTTTCATTTTCATTTCCCTTTCAATCTAAAGAGAAGACTTCCCTTTAGATTTCCTGTGAGGCAGGTCTAGTGGTAATGAACTCCCTTAGCTTTTGTTTGTCTGGGAAAGTCGTGTTCTCTCTTTAGTTTTTGAAGAACAGTTTTGCTACATATATCATTATTGGTTCATAGTTTTAGTTTTCCTTCAGCTCTTTGAATATATTATCCCACTCTCTACTCTATTCTGACCTGAAAGGTTTTTTTGCTGAGATGTCTGCTGATGGTCCTAATGGATTTTCCTGCATATGACAAGTTGGTTTTATCTTACTGCTTTCAAAATTCTGTTTTTGACTTTTGACAATTTGATTATCATATGTCTCAGTGTGGATTTCTTTAGATTCATCGTATTTGGGTCATTTTGGCTTCCTAGATCTGGATATCCATTTCCTACCCCAGATTTAGAGAGTTTTCAGTCATTATTTCTTTAAATAAGATTTCTAGTCCTTCCTATCTTCTCTTGGGACTCCCATAATGCATATATTGGTCTGCTAATTAATGGTGTCCCATAGGTCCCTTAAGCTATTTTATTTATTTTTTTATTCTTTTTGCTTTGTGTCCCTCTGACTGGATAATGACAAATAATCTGTGTTTGAGTCTGCTTAGTCTTTTTTCTGCTTGCTCTAGTCTGTTGTTGAACTCCTCTATTGGATTCTTTACTTCAGTTATTGTATTCTTCAGCTTTAAGACATCTGCCTATTCTTTTACATTTTCTGTCTCTTTGTTGAAATTTTCACTTTGTTTATGGATTGTTCTCCTGAGCTTGTTGAGATTTTCCATGAGGGATACTTTGAGTTCTATGTCGGGTCATTCATATATTTTCATTAGAGTCACTTTCTGGAGTTTTAGCTTCTTTCTTTGTTCAGATTGTGTTACCCTTTTTCTCCACATTAGAAAAATCCACCATCACTCCCAGTCATATGAATTGGCCTTGTATAGGAGAAGACATTCACCAGCCAACCAAGCCAGAGCTTCTGTGGGCCTTTCAACCCATTGTCCTAGTTTAAACTGCTGTCTTTGTTATTAGTGTCCCCCAGGCATCCAGAGTATGTCCAGTTTCATCAATGCTCCTAGGCAGGTGGCACAAAAGCCATTCCCTTGGTAGATCCTGGAGAATTTAGAATGCTGGGTGCATGTTCCAACTTTTCCCCTTCCCAGGGAGAAGCTGGGAACTGGGATTTTCCCCCTACCCTGTGTTGAGCCAGGTACAGGAGCTGTGGTACATGCCTACATGCTAGTTGAAACTGCCACTTTCTTCTCTGTAGCCCTCCGGACACTATCACATGCCAGACCCTTTCAACTCTTTGAAATAGGTGAGAAAGAAGCCGGTCTTTCAGGTGGCACCTGGAGAAGTTGGGATGTTAGATGTGCAGTCCAGCTTCTTCCATTCTGAGGTAGAAGCTGGGAATGGGGGTTTCCTCCTGATCCTGTGGCACTGTGCTGGGAGTAGGGATTATGATGAGTGGATGTTTCTGCTTTTTCTACAGATGTTTTATTTACAATCTGGTTGGTTTCATACTTATCCAGGCTGCAGAAGCCTCTCCGTGAGTTGCTGGATTTCTCATAAAGGGAATTGATCCTTGTGTTGCAATTAAATTAGTGTATCCATTGGGGGAAGGAGAGTCCAGGACTTCCTATTCTGCCATCTTGGTGATGTCACTCCTCTCCCTTATTATTTCATAAAACTACATGTGAGTCTATAATTATCTCAAAGTAAAAGCATAATTTGATTGTTTAAAAGAACCTCAAGTTTGCTAAAGTCTAAAGTGTCTCCTTCACCTGAGATTTTTCTGCTGGTATCTTTACTCTTTCCAATTATGAGCATGTCCATTCTTTTTAATGTCATCAAATTACAGTACTCATGAGATCTTCCCACCTACTAGGCTAATATTTTCTTGGCACAAGGAAAACATTGGTAATCAATCACTCCCGCTAAACTAACCCACTTCCCCCCCCCCCACCCTTTTTGTCTATTTGAGGTTCTGGTGTGGGATGTATAACCGCTTTGACAAAGGGCTGCAGGCCAAGCAGAGTATACTAGAGAACCTCCTGGAAATTAAGAAACAGAGAGCAATGCTGGAGACAGATGTGCATGAACTAGAAAAGGTGAGGAGAAAAGTCCCAAAGAGAGATCTTCTTGCCCATTCTGGGTAGGTCCAGCCTGCTTGGAGTTGAATTGATACTTGTGGAAAGCTCCCTGACTGGCTTTTTTATACTCTTTGGCTTTTCATGTGTCCCGTGTCTACAAAGCTTTCAGCATAACTCCTTTTCTTACTTCCCAAAATGTGGTAAATATGTCACTCAACTAGATAAACAAGTAAAGTTGTTCTCTTTATCTCTTTTTGGATCTGGATGGAATGAGTAGGAGGAACAAGAGGGAATGACTAGGGAAATCACATAGCATTTGTTATCCATCAAGAGAATAAATATAACATCTTGGGTATACTGATAAGAACAGTGCAATTGCTGTTTTCCAATTAAAAATCTTATAAAAGAAGGTTCTTATTTCCTTCCCATGTAGACTGGAAACTCAGCTTATTGAGTGACCATGTTGGACACTTGTTTTTTAATTACAGGTTACAGAACTCAAAAATTATTTCTTGTTGATTTCATAAACTGAGCTGCTTATGAAATGTAGGGATCCCTAAGGGTTTGTTTGAAGGACAGGGGAAAGGTACCTCTTAGAAAAGAATTATTGGAAATGGTGTGCTATTTAGGAACTGGATGTGAACCCACTTTAAGCCAGATAAGGCATAGCTTTTCTGCTTCCTGTAAGTAAACAAATGTCATTTTATTGTGAAAATAAATGTGTTGTGATTACATCAGATCCCAACCTTTTTAATGTCCTCTTGGGAGGCAACAGCCAGTTACTTGGTTCCATTTGAAAAAAAGGTGGGAGGGCGAACTAAAGCATAACTTAAAATCGTAGGAAGCATGCATCCCCGAGAAGGCCCAGTCTTCAGTAGATTAGATGTAGTAGAGAAACTTCTTCTTAGGGCTCCTCTTTTAGCTACTAGCAGATTCTTCCACAAGGCCCTCAGGGAAGGTGCCCTATTCTTGACCCAGCCCTCTCACTTATCCCTGCCTGACTCCTGAGAGAGAATCAGATTCATTTCACATAGACTCAGATCACTCTGGAAAGACTTCTTTTTGAAGTGTGTATGTGTTGTTATGTATGTGTGTTATTAACTTTCTTTTTTTAATACAGAGCAGAAAAACAAAAATGGCTGATAGTATCACCCAGATAACCCTGTTTACTTTTTTTAAAAGACAATATAAGTGTAAAGTTAGAAAATACAGAATATAATAAGGTACAAAATGAAAATTTAAAAGACTCCCCCCATCACCTTCAGAAAAATGTATGCATTTTTCTGAAGAGAAGGTCCATAATTTTCATCACGTTTTCAATGGGGACTTATGACCCCAAAGAATCACTGTTGTAAAGTATCAGTGAATCATTATATTATCTCTGAAAGTGAAAATATCTGTTAGAGGTAGCATGAGGTAGATGACAGGTCATAGACTTTGGCATTAGGTAGATGCAGGGTCAGATCCTAGTTGTTTACTTCGTACATATGCAAATTTGGGTGACTTACTTAACTTCTCTCAGCCTCAGTTTCTTCATCTGTAAAATATAGCTAATACCTAAACTAATAGGTTTATTATAAGGATAAACAGAAATACTGTGTGTAAAGTGCCTAGCACATAGAAGTATTCAATAAATATTAGTGATCTATTCCCCCGCCCTCTCCCCATCCCATGAACAAAATTGCACTTATCATAAAAGAGGACTTTTATAGATATAAGACCTTTGAGATTCTTCAATGGTAGGGCTTCTAAAGTACTATGGCATGTGATGAGGGAAAGATGTTGTGGGGGAGGGGTCGAGCAAAAGGTCATTTGCTACCATTATAAGTGACAGCAATAGGATCTCTGCAGATCAAGGTGATGTTTGCCTAGTTTTTCTCCTGTTTCTAATTCTTCTTAACCCTTTCTTGCTCCTGAGGCAGAAACTAAAAGCCCGTGATGAGCCACCAGAAGAGATCTGTACCTGCACTCAATTAGGAAACTTATTATCCCAGCATCTGGGAAGTCCTTTGACCAATCCTCTTGGCTTCATGGGTATCGATGGAGACCTGAATACCTTGATGGAGAATGGCACCCTCTCCAGGGAAGGAGGCCTCCGAGCTCAGATGGATCAAGTAAAAAGCCAGTGTGCAGACCTCCACCATAACCATTGTGAGATTGTGAGCAGCCTTAGGGCCATAAATATCTCTGGGGATGTGGGCATCTCTGGAGGGACAGGCATCTCTGAGGCCATGGGCATCTCTGGAGACATGAGCACCTTTGAGACTATGGGCTTCTCCGAAGACTTAGGAATCTGTGGGGCCATGGATATCTCTGAGGCCACTGACATATCTGGAAACATGGGTATTTCTGAGGCCAGGGGTTTCTCTGGGGACATGGGCATCTTGGGGGACACAGGCATCTCCAAGGCCAGCACCAAGGAGGCAGACTACTCCAAGCATCAGTGAGTTAGTTACTCATCTTCCATGCTAGGTATACCTACAGCAGCTACAATGATTCTTGTCCCAGAGAGGGCTATGCTGCTTTTCCAATTGGTTTAAGTGAGCGAAGCCAAGGCATCCCTCTCCCCACTTAAGTCTGGAAGGGAATTACTTTACTGATTAAGTGACCAATATGTTCATATTAAGCAGTACAGAGTGTAGGCAAGAGAAAGAATATGTTATTGTTCTAAAATGGGATTTAACTATAGAAATGTTGCCTCTCAGGTGAGACACATATTAAGCTGGTTCTACTGTCTGTTTTCCTTAATGATCGACCGCCCCTATTTTCTATCCTAACTGCTGTAATGTGAGAGTGAAGTGGAAATATTGTTACAGTGGTCAATAATGACCCTTTTGAGGGTATGGAGAGATGGTATACAGTAGGTAACTGAATTGCAGAATATATTAAAAGAAAATCTTACTTTCAGGTATGCTTAGTCATGGGATATTAGCTAACATTATTGCCAATGGAGACATATAATGTTTTCCTGAAAAGGAAATCAAAATGATGCTTAATTGTTAGCATGAGTGCATGAGTGCTTGGTGGTTTGAAATATATAAGGAAAGTTTTCTTAAGTTACAACACATGCTTTCCCCAACCCACACGCCAGCTAGGTCTTGTTATAATACTTAGCCAATTCCCTTTTTCATAGATAGTCCATAGGTAAATTTGAATCCACTACAGTCTAAAATTATAAATTTCAAATTAATGGGGTTTGAATTAGTAACATTAATTGCATCAGTTCAGGAAGTAACTGAAAATCTCAGTGCTTCAGACTCAGACTGAGACATGGTCTGTGTGCCCATCTGGTTTTGTGGAAAATAGGACCCTTTTTAGGTCTTTTTATGAAGACAAATGGTTTTGCTTATCTAGATATCTCATGAGGTTTGTGGATTTTTTAGACACAATTGGCACTACTTTTAAATCTGGTAGGTTTATCACCTTGTGCTAATGTACAGTTTTGAAAAAAGTCCATTCTGATAGCAGATCCAGATACTCCTGGGGAAAGGGATGTATTTTTATTTAAACACCAGCTTTTCTCCTAGGGGTTGATATACTTGATGGGTTTTTCATCTGTCCTATTGGATATTCAGTCATGATTTTGCTACTTCCACATACTGAGAGTAGGATAGGCCTCAGTCAGTTTAGGTCATGCTCTGTATATTCTCAGCAATTCCAGAACTCTTAATACCAACAGAATCCAGGTCCTCACCCAAAATATCTGTTCCAAATACTCTATATTTGGCTTAAGCTAAAAAATTAGATGACTTAAAGAGGCATCCCTTGATTATCACATCCAGTTGTGCACGTAGAAATATCTAAAGGATTACCTCATTAGGTGCTTTTCTTTGAGAGAAAGAGGAACCTTTTAAGGGTTTAATTTAAATGTAGGAGAGGAGTGCCAGGATAGCTCCTTGATTTCTTATCCCTAGCTAAACTGTAGACCCAAAATATCCTCTTTAGTGGAAGAACTCTAAATCATCTTGGTTGTCTTTTTTTATATGTAAACAGGAGTCATTTTTCTATTTACTTCCTCTTGGTAAATTTTTAATTTTTTGTTTTTAAAGAACTCTTAATTTATTTGGGTCTTCCCCATTAATAAATAAAGGCCATATTTTACTTACATGTTCTTGATAGCTACCTTGATCCTATAATTTTAAAGCATCAAGATGATTTCCTTTTTTTATCTCGCTGGTCCTCCTCTTTCCATGATTTAGTCCTTGCTTTATATAACCTAAATCATCAGATATTGCCAGTTGTCATTTGACTTCTTTTGGAAAAAAAAAATGGGGTTTGTGCACACCATTTTGATCTGGAGGCTACATCTACTCCTGGCTTTGTGAAGGAAGTTGCCAAAAAGGATGACGGTACCAATCTGCCACCAGTGAGCCATTCTGGATCTTGCTCCCAGATCTTTCTCCCATATCTCAATCTGCATTTTGCAGTTTATTAATTAGCATGATGTTCTGGATAGAGTGTGTTTTCAGAGAAGAAAGTAAAAAGGTAAATGACAAGATGTAGTAGTTTTTGCAAATTCTATAAAAGACTGAAGAGTCTTGATTTATTCCTAAAGATCTGTACAGGTACAGTACATAGTACCTAATCTTATTTCTTAGATCAAAAACAAAATTAATCAATAGTGAAAGGAAGGTCTTTTCAATATAATTCTATACTAGAAGTAGTAAACCACAACTCTGGTATTTCCAAAGGTGAAAACAGCATTTTTAAAAGACTGGATTATTTTGTTAATTATCTAAGGCCATGGGATTGATTTCAGTCTCAAAATCTGTGAGGCCAGTTTGTTTGGTCTTTGATATATTTATTCCCTAACATGCCACATTATTACTTACATATAAAATATACAGAACTTAAAAAAAAAAGACTGCATGAAAATCACCTATTTATTCTCAACACAAAACACCTTTTGGTTTTACAGTTGGATTTAAAAATCTGAGAAGAGCCTGGCCGCAAAGGAAGAAAGAGAAACAGGAGAACCTAGGCCAAGCGTAGTAGCTCACGCCTGTAATCCCAGCATTTTGGGAGGCCGAGGCGGGTGGATCACCTGAGGTCAGGAGTTGGAGACCAGCTTGGCCAACATGGTGAAACCTTGTCTCTATTAAAATATAAAAATTAGCCAGGCGTGGTGGTGGATGCCCGTAATCCCAGCCACTTAGGAGGCTGAGGCACAAGAAGCGCTGAACCCCAGAGGCGGAGGTTGCAGTGAGTCGAGACCACGCTACTGCACTCCAGCCTGGGTGACAGGAGCAAAACTCTATCACACACACACACACACACACACACACACACACACACACACACACACACACAAAAGAAACAAGAGAACCTAAATCTTCTCTAAGACCTCTCTCACTGCTAAGACTGTTTCCTCATCATAGTCACTGATCACTGAAAGACCGTCTAAAATAATGGTGCCTGAGGGTTCACACCCTTGTCATTCATCTTCTCACTTCAGTCCATGCTTTTTTACCTATGTCCCATCTGCAAAGTAATCCTAAAAGATATATATATATACAGGCTGTTGTTAAACCAGGAGTATAAGTCACCTTTTTATAAAGTTAACCTAAGACTTTTCAATGCCGAAGAGGGAGCTATAGTGTTGGAAAGGTAGCATATTTCCAAAGCCATTTCAGAAAATCAATCTTGGCCTAAGTTAGAGTGAACTATTTGCATTCTCTGCGTAAGTTAGAGTGAACTATTCCATTCTTTCTCTGCTATACCCATGATACCCCATCCTAACCTAGACACCTAGCTAATTTTGTTTTCCTGATGTGAAAAATACTCTAATTCAAAAAATAACCCTCCATCAACTTTCAAAGACAACATAGAAGAAAGTAGGCAGGTTTTATCTATTATTTATACCTTTCTAAATCCAAATTAGATTTGATCTGGCTTCATCAAAACCAATAAAAATATAAAAGAACCATTAAAATAAGAATTAATACAAGTAACAGTTGGGTAAAATATGTGTTCCAGAAAAATTAAGGTAAAGATGATTGCTGCAATTGCAGTTAATATTAGAAAATAAGACAAAAGAAGAAATGTAAGGAGTTACATGGATTGCATTACTTAAGACAAGGTTTGTACCAGCTCGTTAGAAAAAAAAAGTTTTAAGGTATTGTCTTTCAACAATTCTTATATCTTAATATTCTTGACATCCGATTATCTACTAAGCAGTTATATGTCACAGTTGTTTTATGCAATGTTTTCCATATGGCTGTACCTTTACCATTAAACTTCAAAATTCAACAACAGAGTATTAAGTCATGCAGTGAGAAGGCCGTAACTTGGGATCTGTAGCTTTCCAGTGATCTAATTTAATACATGGAACAAGTTGATATAGTCTTGATAATTACTTTAGCCCTCAGGTGATTGGTCCTTGGCTAATTAGTTGTCTTAGAAGGTTGGGTAACTTCAGCTGGAGAGGAATATTTGAGAGGCAGGTCATTGTTGAAGACCTGAATGGCAAAAGAGAGTTGGAAAAGTCATTTCTCCCACAGTGACAAAATCCCAAAATTTTTAATATGTTCCAATAATACCAGCTACTACTCTACACTTTCCCCAGGAATGAGATTGGAAATTTATGGATTCAGATGCTGTACTTTTAGATGTTCTGCAGTGGTTTGGTTGGAACAAGAGATGAGACATTAGAAAATGTTACCTGAACTATGTATTAGGGAAAAGATTTTGTTTATCCATATCTTTTGTTTCCCTTTGCCATGAAAACTCTATCTAAATAAAACCTGTTCACCATGGAAAAAAAAAAAAGAAGAAGAACAAAGCGTTCAAGATAGGAAAATAAATAAATAAATAAATAAATAAATAAATAAATAAATAAATAATTAAAATCTGAGAAGAAAAAGATGGAATCCAGGTATTTATACACTATTAAAAGCAGATTAGCTATCTATAGGTAGGAGCCCAGCAATAGTGAGGAGACTCTTGAAGGTAAGTTGCCAGGAGTACTAGAAAAGATGATCTATTAATGGCTTTCACTTCATACTCTGATATAGCACCTATCCTGTGAAAGAAATGTGACTCCCTTCCCCCACTGTCCTACCTTTCCAGTTCCCCAAGCAGAAATTCCATTCTCATGTGACTACTCTACTTAAATAGGAAGGCATTTAACCACCTGCCACTGTCATCCACTAATCTGACCTCTGCCTGCTTTCTACACAAGTTTCACAGGCCTGGGGTTACTGCTTATCTTTTCTAAGCATGAGGCAGGCTCTGTCCCTGTGCTTGTGGCCATGCTCAGAGTCTACCATGGCCACCGTTTTAAAAATGCATTAATTATTTACTTAGTTTATGGAATGACAGATTTATCACAGTAATAAATAAAACAATTTTAAATAACAAACTTAAATAACAGCTAACAGTTTGACTTTTTAAAGAAGAAATTCACTAATAAGGTTTGCTCTATGAAAGAAAACCTGAAACTCTATATAGAACTAATTAAAAGAATCTAAAGCTTATGGTGAATATATTAGACATGTGTATCTTTGGAAAGTACCCTTAGAAATTATGTTCATTTACCAGCAAGTCAGTTGTCATTGCCTGCCAACATACATGAAACACCTTTTGTCTGAGATACCCCTCACACTTCACTGGAAGTGAGACCTTTCTCAGAACACTTCCAGCCAAAAAGGAATCCAAGTCTTTTTAAGAGGTGCTTTTCAAACCTAATTGGTAACTATTTAAGCTTGGCCTTAATTTAGTAGAAAGAGAAGTTTAATAACTAAAGATGATCATGTTAGTTCTTTGTTACATACTGGCTTTTATTAAACACCCAACTCTTCTTGATGCTAATTAGGCTTTGATATACTATTGGGAAATCTTTCTATGAGCGTATTTTATTAAGTGTACTTTTTCTAAACAATTGTGTAGGGTAACGTAAATTACCTTTACATTAAAATATCCCTCTCAAAAGGGGCTTACTGTACTCCAGATTGGTTTATACCTAGGAAGATAATTCTCACTTTATTACTTTCCAATGTTTATGATTTAGTGATCTCTAAACTAAATTTTTACCTCACCTTCAGGCATCTCACTCTCAGAATTGTTTGTATGATACAGGCAGATATGATTCCAACCAAGTCTGATTGCTTTATTCTAAGTGCCAAATCAAAACCTTCCTTTTGATGTACACATTTAAAAACAAAAAGAGAAGGCTTAAGCCTTACATGCTGTTCCTATGTTTTTGTTTTTGTTTTTGTTTTAATATACTGTGAAGAAATGGTTGAGGTGTCAGGCAGTAACAGACAAATGGAAAGATGTGAGGTCATAACGGACTCTTGTTTTCTCGTCCTTTTAAAGGCAGTTGTGATTTCAGAGTATTTGATGGTGGCATAGAAACTTTTCCAAAGCAAAAAACAAAAACGCAAAATGTGCTTTTCAAGCCCTATAAAACATCTTCTCTGATTCCCTGCCTTCCCCTGAAATAGGAAGTACTAGTATTGTCACCAGTCTTGGCAGCCCATGTCTCCTTTACATGTCAATGCAAGTAAAAGCATGTTACATTCTCTGTGATTTGTGACTGTTTTCACAAAAGAGAAGTGTGCTTTGAAAACAGCTGTCTCATTTAGACCCATGAGTCTTGCAGAAACTGAACAAACATATGCTGAGAAGTTGGCATGTGTGAAACCAATGGCTTCCATGTTAAGTCTGGTGTCCTGTCTCTTGGTGCTTTTTGAAGCATTGGGGGTAACCTGAAAGCTTTTTTCTCTTCCACAGCTTTGTTAACCTTTCAACCATTTTCATGGTTTCATACTTAACTTTTTAGAGGGCTCTACATCAGCCCTTACAGAATCCCGGTTGTGGAGAAGGAGGTGGGAAGGGTCGGGGGAAGAGAATAATACAGAAACATACCTGGCCAGTTCAACAAAAAGAGTATATACCTATCCATGATTACCAGCATTCCAGTTATTTAAAATTTCATGTGCTCCTTGAGATTAAATTGTTCACAATAAGGTCCAAAAGTCTTTTCCAAGTGGTACTGAGACTACTATATTTTCTTTTTAAGGCTTTTACACTGGTAGAAACTCTCCTTAAGAATGCTATGAGTTGTGTATTTTCTTTGTCAACATTTTTCTGTTGTGATATGTAGTCCTGGGTTTTCTCTTCTTCTAGAGAGTGAAGGATGATGGGTGGTATTCTCTCCCCTTAACATGTCCCTGAGGCAGATCAGTCCTTAGCTTTCTTTTGCTTCTTTTGCTGAAGCAACATTGGATTTCTCACCTGTCAGGTGAGAAACATGCACCAAAATCATAAATAATCATTGTTCAAAGACCCTTATCTTCTGGTCCCACTTCACATGCATTTGGCCATACCAGTTCACATAAAGTGTCTCCAAGTCTCCACTTCACTTGCATTTGCAGACAGGGTGGTTTCTTCATTTTGTGAATGCCAATGAGAATGCAGAGCACATATTCTACTTCTGAAACAGAGCATGTTGTATATTATAGTTTGACAATGCCTGTGGCATAGGAACAGCTAACAAGTTCAGTCCTTTTGGAATATAGCTCATAGTGTAGCTGTGTGTGTGTGTGTGTGTGTGTGTGTGTGTGTGTGTGTACTAGAACTTTAGTATCATCTGGTCTCATAGGTTATTTGGGCATTCAGATGAAGAGGATTTGTCCAAGAAATTAGAAACTCTTTTAGTGCTAAGCCTCTTACTTTGATATTGTCCAGCTAAGTTTAATGAGTACTTTGGGACATGCCAAGCCAGAGATACAAACCAAAGTGAAGCAATTGGCCTTTTCTCTGGGATATATTATCAGGCAGCTTTAAAAGTAAGATTCAAGTATATGACCAGTGTTATCTGTAATACATTAATGTCAGCCACATACCTGCATGAAGATATGCAACTGATGTATAATTCAGAATTGAACTATATAGGTTCTTTGAGAACCTGACTTTTTATTAGCTCCAGGTTTACAGACTGACACTGTCACAGCAGCTCAAGTCTGAACTTGCCAAGGTACAACAGCGTGAATGATTGACTTTAATCCCCTGTTATGTGTTATCTTAAGCCTGTCACACCACTGCGATATGGATGTGTGACCCAGTGACGATGTTCACTGCCAGTTGTTTTGTCCAGTGCCACAGAGCCCATTGGCCCTCTACTGCAGTTATGTTACAGTTTGTAAATGTTTGGACGATACAGTGTTTTTTATCCAAAATTAAAAACCTTCAGTCTTTTGCATGTGTGAGGTTCCTGTGTATTAGCTACAAATAAAAGAAAAGATGGCATACCTCCAAAAATGGTACACTGACCTAGCCTCAACAGATGAACCACTTTACAAAGACAGAATCTGCACATAGGTTAAAATACTCTGTTGATGTTAAAATAAGACAAGAAAGGTATCCGGGCACCTGGTTCTGAAGAGCACTGTCAGTGACCAGCTGTGAGGGCAAGACTGACACCAACTTAACTCACAAAAGAGTGCTGACAGTATATCAGTTTGTCCGTTCACATTGGGGACAGACCTGTTTACGGACCAAGCTCTTCATCCCCTTTCAGGGCCTTCTCTCCTGCCCCCACCACCCCCTCTCCCAGCAACCTCACTCATGAATTTGGAGGTTATTCCTCCAGGCCTCAAAAGAGCTTCCCTCTCTGGGGACTACGTGATCTGGGCCTCCAGTGGGTGGAACACAGAGGGACCTGGGTTCTAGTCCTGTCTCTGCCATTCACTAGCCCAGTGGTTTTGGGCAAGTCATTTTCTCTCTCTCAGCCTCAGACGTCTTATCTATAAAATGGGAATGATAATTGTACCTACCACACAGGGTCGTTATGCAAGTTAACAGAGCTAACATGTAAAGTACCACCTGGTAAAGTCCCTGGCACATAAAAAAGTCAAAAAGCATTAGTCAGCCTCGTCCTACCTTCAGCCCTGATGCTGCTGATTACACTGACAAGTTCTCACTCTTATGCCTCTTTTTTCACCTCCATTCAGCCCCTTCCTACTCTTCACATAATGTCTATGTACAGTCAGATTCCAATATATATTATGCTGAATTAACCAACAAATCTTTGTTCATTGTATAATGTTTTTAAAATATAGACAACCAAAAAAGAACACATCATAATTTTTCTATGCAGAGAGAAATCTACATGCAGAGAACAAAATAGGACTGTACTGTTCACTCTTATGTAATAGTCTCACTTAATTTTGAACATCTTTCCATTTCTATAAATAGAGGTTTATTTTGCTATTTTAACGGCCACATAGTATCTCACTATATGAGCTATAGTTTATTCAATCAGGCTCCTATTGTCAAACACGCTACAGCCTTCTTCTATATCAAATTTCAATCTTGCCTTTCTGAGCTATACCCTATTTTCCTTGGTTAGAATTCAGCAACCTGCTTTCTAATTTGAGGTAACCACCTTCCCTGAGGTGACCTATACAGATGGGTAATTTCATCTATTCTGGTAGGAGTTTTGTTTTTTTTTTTTTTAACAAACAAACTCTGTATTAGTGCTTTCTCCCATTGCTATAAAGAAATACCTGAGAGTAGGTAATCTATCAAGAAAAGAGGTTTAATTGGCTCACAGGTCTGCAGGCTGTCCAGGAAGCATGATGCTGGCATCTGCTTGGCTTCTGAGGAGGCCTTGGGAAAACTTACAATCAGAGCATAAGGCAAAGTGGAAGTGAGGCATCTCACATGGCAGGAGCAGGAGCAGGAGAGTGAAGAGGAAGGTGCTACACACTTTTAAACAACCAGATCCCACAAGAACTCACTATCAGGAGAACAACACCAAGTGGATGATGCTAAACCATTAATGAAGGATCTCCACCTCCAGTACTGGGCTTACAATTGAACATGAGATTTGGGTTAGAACACAGATCCAAACCATATCAAACTCTAAGGGTAATTTGAGCTCCAAATTTTCATGGTACTATGTATAGAACATAAGCCTGATCTTGGAATTTATTCACTCTGTAGTCCCAAGGTAATGCACTGTGTTAGCTGTGGCTGAGGGTGTGGCAAGCTGGGCACTCTGAAATCAACTATGTTCACAGCCTCCTGTCATTCAGTAAAGGCTTAGTTTCACAGGAGAGATGGTGTCAAAGGAAGCCCCTAAATGAGAAAGCGCTTCTGGATTTGTCAGCCCTCTGACTTACTGTGCTTCCTTATTTGCAAAACAGGAATAATGTCTACCCTGCCAGACTCATGCTGTGATTATGACAACCAAGGGAAATTGTTACTGCAAAAGCACTTTGCAAATTTGGAAGTACTTTTCAAATACAAATTGGTATGATTAGTTTCAATCTTCAAATCGTGTCCAACTGAACTAGAACTACCTCTAGAAGTAAGGAACAAAATCAAGAATGAATGGAGTATGCTTTTGGCCTTTCAGGGGAAAATGCTACTTGGGTATATGTAAGGCACAGCACATTTGAAAGGCTACCTTGTTTCTCTAGGCCTCTGTTACCTTATATTTAAGACAGGTGGTTTGAACTAGATGATTTCTAGGAAAAGACTGAATACCTATTGAGTGGTTCATCCGTGCCCGGTCTTGGGCTGGGAGCTTTAAATATATTTTGTGTGGATGACATAACTGAAGTCCTGTTCAAAGTCAACAAGCTAGTATGGAGGCTACTGAAACATAAGACTGACTAAAATATTGTCTATCTTGAGAATTT
Organism: Macaca mulatta; assembly: GCF_049350105.2. Classification (NCBI taxonomy): domain Eukaryota; kingdom Metazoa; phylum Chordata; class Mammalia; order Primates; family Cercopithecidae; genus Macaca; species Macaca mulatta. The sequence goes on along the minus strand of NC_133426.1, from coordinate 70,636,473 downwards.
CATACTCTAAAACCCTATTGGTTGATTGGACTTCCAGTACAGACAAGACAGTGTAGATTCATTTCTCACTATTCCTTCCCACTAAGTACAACCATAAGGCCCGGAAATAACACAAGTGGCAACCAAAGGAGAACTCTGAAAGGTGGTATGAAGGAGAGCTGTTTTGGGATCCCAGGGCTAGAGTAAAAACACAGCAGCAAGATGTTTTATGTCCTGTCACCCAACAAAGTGGCAGTCCAGGCTGGGTATTTCTTGACCCCCAACCTAACAAGAGAAGGCAGCCCAGGTAGGCTTATTCCTCCCCTAGATCAAGCAGGATTCCCTCCAACAAGAGGTGAGCCTGACAGCATCATCGAGAGGGATTAATCAAGACATCAAGACCTCCCTCATTCCCCACTAACAATAAGCAGCCAGACAAAGGGCTCTCCGTCTCTACCCTTCCCTACTCAGAGACATGGGCAGCAGGAGACATCAGCAAAAGAGGCCCTGCCACAAGTGCTCATCCCAGGACGACTACTTCATCTCCACAGGCAGATGGGGACCCTGTCAAAACCAGGGACTAGGCAGGGAAGCCTCTTTGTCATTGCAAGCCTGAAAGTTCCATGACCAACTAAGAGACCCTGGGCAACAGGCCTAGGGAAACCATGTCTGCTCCCCTCAGGCAGCACAAGCAGAAAACAGGAGGAGCCCCAGTGGCAGCAGACAAACCAATCAGACCAAAACAGCACCAAAAAGCTTTCAAAAACCAAACTTCACTGGAATGATAGCTGACAAAAGTAGGAGAGGATCTGCATGCTAAAGCTAAACGAGATGAGTGCCTGCTAAAATAGAAAGTTTAAATAGAGTCTCCTAACATAATAAACAAAATGTCCAGGATATAATAGAAGACTCACAATTTAAGTAAGAAAAGACAATCAAGTAACGTCAACACTGAGATAAATCAGATGTTGGAATTACTAGGATTTTAAAACTGCCATCATAAAAAGGATTCAAAAAGGAATAAAAAATCATTTGAAACAGGTGAAAAATTGGAAAATTTCAGCAAAGAAATAAAAGTTATTTTTAAACAGAACTAAATGAGGCTAGGCGCTGTGACTCACACCTATAATCCCAGCACTTTGGGAGGCCAAGGCGGGTGGATCACCTGAGATCAGGAGTTAGAGACCAGCCTGACCAATATGGTGAAACCCCATCTCTACTAAAAGTACGAAAATTAGCTGGGTGTGATGGTGTGCACCTGTAGTCCCAGCTACTCAGGAGGCTGAGACAGGAGATTTGCTTGAACCCGAGAGGCAGATGTTGCAGTGAGCCAAGATCATGCCACTGCTCTCCAGCCTGGGCGACAGAACAAGACTCCATCAAAACACACACACACAGACACACACACAAATGAAAGTGGGGCATGGTCCCAGCACTTTGGGAGGCCGAGGCGGGTAGATTGCTTGAGCCCAGGAGTTTGAGACCAGCCTGAGCAACATGGCAAAACCCCCCTTCTCTACAGAAAATACAAAAATTAACTGGGCATGTTGGTGTGAGCCTGTAGTCCTAGCTACTCAGGAAGCTGTGGTGGGAGGATCACTTGAGCTGAGGAGGTTGAGGCTACAGTGAGCTGTGATATCGCATCACTACACTCCAGCCTGGGTGACAGAGTGAGGCCTTGACTCAAAAAACAAACAAAAAAAGAACCAACTGAAATGGAAAGGTGAAAGATACAATAATGTTACAGTAGGTAACTAATCAGGTATGAGCAGGGCAGAACAGGGCTCCCCACCACACACACACCAGGAGTGTTGGGTGACCTTCAGCTGATGGTCAGGTGGTTAACAGTTTCTCTAAAGTAATAATTGTTCATAGCCAGTGCCAGGGAAAGGCATTCTCCTAATAGATAGAAAACACCTAAAACTGATCAGCAGCTTCCCAATAAGATCCTGGAAGTATGGCAGCATATAAAGCCCCAAGTCAAGAGGTCAAGCTGTGCACTTGGTTTCTCAAGTCGCCCACTTGGCTGTCTTCTAAGTTGTACTTTCCTTCTTTCCTTTCCTTTTTTTCCTTACTGTTCTAAAGCTTTTTAAATAAACTTCCACTCCTGCTCTGAAACTTGCCTTAGTCTCTTCTGCTTTGTGCCCCTCAGTCAAATTATTTCTACTGAGGAGGACTGAAGTTGCTGCAGACCCATTCGAATATGCCACTGGTAACTTGGGATAACTTGGATCTCCTCCACCAGTAACAATAACAGAAGAGAAACAAAAAACTCACTGGATGAGCTCCTAGTGGAATGGAGATAACAGATAAGAGAATCAGTGAACTTGAGGATATATAAATTGAATTTACCCAGTCTTATAAAAGGAGAAAACAAAACAAAACAAAAAATCAAGCATGAGGGACTTGTGTAATAAAAAATAATTAAATTTAAATTTAAAAACCATTCATATATTTGAAGTTCAAGACAGGAGAAAGAGCAGGGCTGAAATAATGGCTGAAAATTTTCCAAATTCAGTGAAAGATATAAACCTATAGATACAAGAAGCTGAGCAAACCCTAAAGGGAGTAAACCACCAAAAGACTCATATCAGGATACATGATAATTAAACTTCTGACAACTAAAAAGAAAGAAAATTATTGAAAACAGCCAGAGAAAAATGATGTATTATTGACAGGAGAATGTCAAATGAAAGTGGATTTCTCATGTGAAACTGGAAGCCAGAAAACAAAAATGGGACAAAAGTGTTTAACTGCTGACAGGAAACAAACAAAAAACTTATCAGCTTCAAATTGCATTATCAGTGAAACTATCTTTCAGGAATAAATGGGAAATAAAGATATCCTCAGTTGAAGGAAAACTAAAATAATTTGTTGCTTGCAGACCTACTCTTAGAGATTGGCTAAATGAAATTCTTCAAACAGAAAGGAAATAAAGAAGGAAAAAAATCAGGAAAGAAGAGGAACAATAGAGAAGAAATATGGGTATGTACAATGACTTATTCTCCTAAGTTTTATAGATCAAACTTGATTATTAAAACAAATTGTAACACCATCTGGTATGCAAGGCAATGGCATTTTAAAAGTGAATAAATAAAGGGACCTAAATGGATGTAAGGTTTCCACACTTCACAGAGTGGTAAAATGTTAATACACAGAGGCTAAGTCACATAGATATGTTTTAATACCCTGAGTAACCACTACAAAACTATACAAAGACATACATTCAGAAGCACTATAAATAAATCTAAATGAAATCCTTAAAAGTTCAAGTAATGCACAGGACATTGAGAACAAGAACCAAAGGAAATGAGTAGAAAACAAATACTAAAATGTCTGACTTACATGCTAAAATACCACCAACTACCTTAAATGTATATGGTCTAAATACACCAATCAAAAGACAGATGAGAAGAGTAGACATCATTTCAAATTTAACAACACAGATTAAAAGTAAGAGTGGGAAAACATTGCCTATAGTAATATCTAATAAAATATACTTTAGAGCAAAAAAATTATTAGAGGGACATAACATAATTATTATAGGATCACTCTATCAGAGTGGCATAATAATCTTAAATGTGTACAAACTAGAATCTCAAAACACATAAAAGAAAAACTAGTGAAATGAGAGAGAGAAACCCACAATTATATCTGGGGACTCCAACATCCACCTCTCACCAGTTTATAAAACTACTAGGTAGAAAATCATCAAGAATGTAGAACTGAAAGGCCAGGCATGCTGGCTCACACCTGTGATCCCAGCACTTTGAGAAGTCAAGGCGAGAGGATTGTCTGTGGCCAGGAGCCAGGAGTTTGAGACCAGTCTGGGCAACATAGCAAGACCCTGTCTACAAAAAGTAACAGAATTTGCTGGGTATGGTGGCACGTGCCTGTAGTTCCAGCTAGTTGGGAGGCTGAGGTGGGAGGATCACATGAGCCCAGGAGTTTGAGGCTGCAGTGAACTATGATCATACCAGTGCTTTCCAGCCTGAGTGACAGAGACCCTGTCTCTTAAAGAATATAAAAGTGAAAAATACAGTCACCCAACACAATCTAACTGACATATATTGAGTGCTATACTCAACAGCAGTATAGATATTCAAGCTCAGATAGAGCATATACCAAAAAAAAAAAAAAAAAAAAAAAAAAAAAAAAACACCCATATCCTGGCCCTAAAACAAGCCTCAACAAATTGAAAGTAAGCATAATCATTACAGACTGCATTATGACCACAATGTAAAACAACTAGAAATTAAAAATGAAAAGATAGTAACAAAACTCGCTGAACACTTTGACAACACATTTCTAAATAATCCATGGGACAAAGAGGAAGTCTCAAAATTTAAAAGCACACCATAAACTTTCCTCTGTCCAGTCTAGCATGTAAAGAGTTTGGAATTCATCACTCCCATCCGAATAGCAATAAAAGAGCTAACAATCTGAAAATTAACAACTTTTCTCAAATCTGTCAGAGAACTGAGTTCACAGGACAAACTGCTGCCCTCAAAATTAGAGGCAGACAGGTAAATACAGAAGAACCACAATTTATCAAACAGAGCAGAAATCCGTGAGCAGAACGCTGCAATAGGAATCAGTACAAGAGTAGGGAAAACAAATTGAACAATTATTGGAGGCTCAGTGTGGACAAATTTAAGGGTTAATAACAACAACAAAAAAAAACAAAAAAAAAAAAAAAAAAAAACAAAAAAAAAAACAAAAAAAAAACAAAGAAACCCTCCAGGAGACCATCTTAGGGATGACTCCATTGTTTTGTGAGCATTTTCACCAGGAGCACTACCAGATTCTGACAGTGGAAAAGAAAAAGCCATTTTGAAAGTAACCATTTTGAGATACACCGAGCTTTCTGTTCTTCTTAAGAAGAGCTGACATCAAACTACTTCACTGGAACATAACGGCTTGAGTTTTGCCACAGTCTAATCAAACTGGGAGAAGAGTAATACCCACCTCCAGTCCTCTCTAGCCTTCCACATGTGGGGGAGGAAAATACGTAGCTTTTCTGTCTCAAAAAAGCGGGTGGAGAAGTATAAAAAGCATTTCTGAAAGTCACAGCCCTGGGGCACAAGCCCACTAAAACACTGTGACCCTATCATGGGACAATAGAACATCTCTACTTCCTCCATATCTTACCGCCACATCAGTTAGGCTCTTGCATAATAACAGGGTAATATATCTGAAAGAATTTAGAAGAATTATGATTAATATACTTAGGGGACCAATGAAGAAAATGCAAGAACATGAGAAGGAAAAATAAATGCTACAAATCAAATATAATGTAATAGAAATGAAGAATGGCTTGGATGGGCTCACCAATAGACTATTAGACTGAACATGGCCAAGGAAAAAGAAAATCAGTGAGTTTAAAGAAATGTCAATAGAACCCTCCTAAACTGAAATGAAACCAGAAAAAAAGTGAAAAAGACATAACAATATCCAAGAAATGTGGGACAATTAGAAAATGTGTAACATAACTTTATGTAGTGTAGCATAACATTACATAAAGATGTAATGGCAATACCAGAAGAAGGAGAAAGAGAAAAATGAAGAGAAGAAAAATTTGAAGCAATAATGACTGAGAATTTCCCAAAAGTAATGATAGACACCAAACCACAGATCTAGGAAGCTCAAAGAACTCCAAGAAGAATAAATACCCAAAACTCCATACCTAGGCATATCATATTCAAACTGCAGAAAATCAAAGACAAAGAAAAAATCTTGAAAGGAGCTTTAGAGGGGGAAGAAAACTTAAATTTAGAGTAGCAAGGATAAGAATTACATTGGACTGCTCAGAGCCATGCCAGAAGGAAGGTAGTGAATCAAAAAGTTAAAGTATCAAAAGTAGAAAAGCCCCAATCTAGAAATTTGTGTCCAATGAAATTATGCTTCAAAAGTTAAAAGCTTAAAGAAAAATGGTGAACTAGGAAAATTCAAACCATCTTTCCCCCATTAAAAAACATTAAAAAGGAACTACTAAAAATTATATAGCTGTATAGGAGTTCTGGAAATCAGTCAGTGATTAATAGAAACCAAGCAAATGCCCAATGAAGAAAAAGTCACATTCAAAAAGCTAGGAAATTTCATGGCATTGTTACTTACTTTTGACCCACACCTTCCCTAGTGTTATATGCTTTTGGGGAAGAGGTGGCTCAGTCCCCAGCTCTCCTTCAAACCAGAGAGAGAAGAGTAGAACTAATTTTCCATGTTCTAACCTGTCTGAGGGCAACCTGGTGGATTGATTTCTGTCACCTAAACTGGAGCTTAGATGGCCAAAAGTGATACGGTTCAGATCTCAAGCTAAGAAAAGTCATTAGAAGCAGTGAGTACAGCTCATGAAAACCACAGGGGGACTATAGACCCATAGACCCCAAGATCAGGAGATTATTGGTAGGGGAAAACAATTTAACTGCCATGTCCCCAAAAAGAAGCCACAGTGAGACTCAGGGAAACTAAGACACATAAAAGTTGACTATATGTGGGGAAATTGGAGAAAAAGAGCTCAGTGAAAATACAGGCTGAGAAAAGGCCTTCTAAGGCTGGGATTGCCTGGGCCAATCCCAAGGACAAAAATATACCCTGCTAATTAATAAAAGTCTATACCTGCAAGGAGCTAGTCTGCAAAGACCAGAAAAATACTGCTTTTTTTTTTTTTTTTCAAATGCCTAATTTTCAAAAAATATATAGCAAGGCATAGAAAAAAAACACAAAAGCCTAGTCTATTTATAGAAACAAAATAAATCTACAGAAATCATCCAAAAAGAGACATAGGCATCAAATGTACTAGATAAAGACTTTAACACACTTCTTTAAATATGTAAAAAGAACTAAAGGAAATCAAGAAAACAGTATGTGAGCAAAATTTAAAAAATCAATGAAAGATAGAATTTTTTTTAAAAAAGTCGTGGGCTAAAAAATAAACTCCTTTGAAATACTTGCTAGAGTGGTTCAACATCAGACTCTAATAGACAGAAGGAATCAGAACTTGGAGACAGATCATTTAAAGTTGTCAAATCTGAGGAGCAAAAATTTTAAAAGAATGAAGAAAAGTGAATAGAGTCTAATGGATTAATGAGACACCATTAAGGAGACCAAAAAAAAAAAAAAATGCATCATAAAATTTCCAGAAGAAAAAGGAAAAGGGTCAAGGAGGTTATTTGAAGAAATAATGTCCGAAACCCTCCCAAATTTGAGGAAAGAAATGAATATGTAAATATAAGAAGTTCAACAAATTCCATGTAGGATTTAGCCAAAGAGACTCACACCAAGACACATTATTATCAAATTATTGGATGAGAAAAATCTTGAAAGAAGGAAGAGAAAAGCAATTTATCACATAAAAGATATTCTCAATAAGACCATCAGTTTGTTTCTCAGCAGAAACCTTCAAGACCAGAAAACAGAAAATTCATACATTTAAAGTGCTGAAAGAAAAAAAAAAAAAGTACTCTGAAAATTGAGAATTCTGTATCTGGCAAAACTGTCCTTCAAGATTGAGAGTGATAGGCCAAAGATGGCCAACTAGACACAGCCAGGAGGAACATCTACGACTGAGAGACTGGAACATCAGGAAGACTGGCAAATTCCAAGCAAATCTTCAGAGGGAAGGCATTAAGAGTAGATGGAGGAAAGGAGCAGATGCTGGGCTGAAGGGGTAGGTATCTGGGAACCCTGCAAGGGAATACAAAGCACTGGGACTCATTCCTCATGGGGATGAGCAATGGGGGGAATAGGCAAGAAGCAGCCTGCTCCCATTATGGACCTCTGAAATCTGGGCAGCAGGAAATGCCATGACCCCCATGGACACTTAAGCTGGCAGGGAGTACTTCTTAGAGATGTGCTAGGACCTGGACTCCAGCTTGCACAGAGCCCAGAGGGTTTGGTGTGGGAATATCTGCATGGGAGCAATGCCAGGGATGCCCATCCTCCTAGGCTTCCCATGCTTTTCTAGGATACTTTGGTCATAGAATGAATGTCAGACCTGGACAGAACAGGGCTGTCTTGCTTGTGAAATGAGGCCAGTTCAATCTGAGTGCCCACCTGTCTGTTGCCCTCTCCCAGGACCCCAGCCTGACTGCACCTGCTGGCAGTGCAGCCTTGGATGCCCAACCAAGGTGCTTCCTAGGGACCCTCATTATATCTCCTTCACCAGCAGACCGTGCCTCACCACAGGAGGTCCCCAGCAGAGCATCCACTGACAGAGTACACCATTCCCCCACACACCCTCCCCATTACAGCCTTCCCCACACCACTTTGCCAGGACACTCTTGCTCATGGCCACCCTGCAACTGCTTTGCTGGTGCACATGTACAAGTGGACCTCACCTCCTCTCCTCTGTCAGTGTGCAAGTATGCATGCACCCCACCACTGCTGCCAGTGTGAGTGTAACCCATTGCCCCACCACCACCACTAATGTTTCAGCATTCAGCTGTGCAACAATTTCGTGTGAATGTGCACACACACTGGTGATCACAACTCTCCCACGCTGCCACTACAACTGGTATGAATAAGTGCTGAATGCTGGCAGCTCCATACCCTGACACTGTCAACAGTGCAAATGCACACATGGAGGCCAGCAGCACCACATCCACCAGTGCCCCACTGCCACTGCCACCAGCATGAGTGCAAGAACAGGCACTGGCAACCTTTCCCGTGCCTATGGCCCACCGCCAGCAGGAGTATGCACAGGAATGCTTCAACCTCGCTTCTACCAGTATCCCACCCCAGCCAATGTACATGCACTCCACCATGCTGCCACAGCTACTGGCACATTCAAGCAGCCACAGCTTGTGCTGTCACTGCCCCAATGAAGTGCTTTGGTTGGCACCAGCCATTAGAGTGTTGTGCCCAGTGGAGTGGGAACGCCTCAGCCCCCTCCAGCACAGCAGGCTTCTAACTGCAAGGAGCTGGAGAAGAAAGCCAGGTGCCTAGTACTTCCCCCCAGAGTCAGAGCATACAGATCAGGAGCGCTGAGCTGAGCCTGGGCCCCATACAATCTTCCACAAATGAAGACAGTCAAACCGACCTTATACCACAATCAAACTCTCAAGGGCATCAAAGAAGATAATAGCAAAAACACCAAAAGGATAGCAGCTTCAAAGATCAAGAAAACAGTCTACACAGATAAGAAATAAACAGTGCAAAAACTGTGGCAACTCCAAAACCCAGAGTGTCTTACCTCCAAATGACTGCACTAGTTCCACAACAGTGGTTCCTAACAAGGCTGTAATGACAAAAATAGAATTCAGAATATGGAGAGAAATGAAGATCATCAACATTCAGAAGAAAGTGGAACCCCAATTCAAGGAATCTAAGGAACACAATAAAATGATACAGGAGATAAAAGACAAAATGGCCATTTTAAGAAACAACCAAATTGATCTGATAAAGCAGAAAGCTCCAAGAATTTCAGAATACCATTACAGGTATTAACAGCAAAAATAGACCAAGCTGAGGAACAAATCTCAGAGCTTGAAGACTGGTTCTACAAAATAACCCAGACAACAACCACAACAACAAAATGAAAACGCAAGAATGAATGAAAGCTCTGAGAAAGATGGTATTATGTAGACACCAAATCTATGAATCATTGGTGTCCCTGGGAGAGAGGGAGAAATAGCAAGCAATGTGGACAACATATTTAAGGATATCATTCAAGAAAATTTCCCCAACATTGCTAGAGGCCAACAGTCAAATTCAGAAAATGCAGAGAACCCCTGAAGATACTATACAAGATGATCATCCCCAGGACACATAGATCTTCCAAGGTCAAAATTAAAGAAACCATATTAAAGGCAGCCAAAGAGAAGGGACAGGTCACCTACAAAGGGAACCCCATTAGGAAAACAAAGGACATTTCAGCAAAAAACCCTATAAGTCAGAAGAGAATTAGTGCCTATATACAGCATCTTTAATGAAAAATTTCAATCAAGAATATCATATCCAGCCATACTAAGCTTCATAAGCAAAGGAGAAATAGGATCCTTCTCAGACAAGCAAATGCTATGGGAATTTGTTAGCTCCAGACTTGCCTTACAAGAGGCCCTGAAGGGAGTACTAAATATGGAAAGGGAAGACTGTTACCAGCCACCTCAAAAACAGACTTAAATGCATAGACCATGCACTTGGTCTATGACACTAAGAAGTGACCACACAATCAAGTCTGCATAATAACCAGCTAACGACTTGATGACAGGACCAAATCCACACATATCAATATTAACCTTGAATGTAAACAGGATAAGTGCTTTAATTAAAAGGCACAGAGTGACACATTGGATAAAGGAGGCAAGGCCAACAGTATGCTGTCTTCAAGACACCCATCCACATGCAATGACACCTATAGGCTCAAAGTAAAGGGATGAAGAAAAATCTACTAAGCAAACAGAAAACAGAAAGAAGTAGGGGTTGTTATTCTACTGTTAGTCAAAACAGACTTAAACCAACAATGGTCAAAAATCAAACAAAGAAGGGCATTACATAATGGTAAAGGATTCAATTTAAAAAGAAGACCCACCCTTCATAAATATATGCACAAACACAGGAGCACCCAGATTCATAAAGCAGGTTCTTAGAGACCTATGAAGAGACTTAGATAACCACACGATAATAGTAGGAGACTTCAACAACCCACTGACGATATTAGACAGGTCATCAAGGCAGAAAGTTAACAAAGATATTTGTGACCTGAACTCGACACTTGACCAAATGGACCTAACAGACATCTACAGAAATCTACCCCCCAAAACAACAGAATATGCATTATTCTCAGAAGCACATGGCACATACTCTAAAGTCAACCACATAATCGGCCATAAAACGATCCTCAACAAATTCAAAAAACCCCAATATCTTACCAAACACACTCTTGGACCACAGCACAATAAAAATAGAAACCAATACTAAGAAAATCACTCAAAACTATACAATCACATAGAAATCAAACAACCTGCTCCTGAATGACTTTTGGGTAAATAATGAAATTAGGGCACAAATTAACAAATTATTTGAAACTACTAAGAACAAAGATACAACATTCCTTCTTAACACTGCTTTAGCTTTGTTCAATTTGGTGACACAGCAAAAGCAGTGTTAAGAAGGAAGTTTATAGCACTAAACACCCACATGAAAAAGGTAGAAACATCTCAAATTAACAACCCAACATCACACCTAGAGAAACTACAAAAACAAGGTAAATCCAAAGATAAAAGAAGACAAGAAATAGCCAAAATCAGAGCAGAAGTGAAAGATACTGAGATGAAAAAAAAAAATCAATGAATCCATGAATTGATTCATTAAAAGAATAAATAAGATTGATGGACTGATAACTAGACTAATAAGCAAAAGGGAAAAGATCCAAATAAACATAATCAGAAATGACAAAGGGCACATTACCACCAACCCCAGAGAAATACAAAATCCTCAAAGACTGCCACAAACACCTCTATGTAAACAAACTAGAAAACTTAGACAAAATAGATAAATGTCTGAAAAAATACAACTTCTCAAGATTGAACCATGAAGACATTGAATCCCTGAACAGGCCAATAATGAATTATAAAACTGACTCAGCAATAAAAAGCCTGCCACCCAGGACCAGGCAGATTCACAGCTGTATTCTACCAAGTGTATAAAGGAGAGCTGGTACCAGCATTCTTACTGAAACTATTCCAAAAAGTTGAGGAAGAGTGATTCCTCCCTAACTCATTCTTTGAAGCCAGCATTATTCTGACTGCAAAACCTGGCAAAGACACAACAACAACAAAAAAAAACTTTAGGCAACGTCCTTGATGAACATATATGCAAAAATCCTCAACAAAATGCTACCAAACTGAATCAAGCAGCACATCAAAAAGGTAATCTACCACAATCAAGTAAGCTCTATCCCTGAGATGCAAGGTTGATTCAAGATATACAAATGAATAAATGTGATTAATTACATAAACATCTATTTTTAAAACCACATAATTATCTCACTAAATGAAGAAAACACTTTTGATAAAATGCAGTATCATTTCATGTTAAAAACCCCAAGGAAGTAGACATTGAAGGAACATACCTCAAACCAGTAAAAGCTATCTATGACATAGCAGTAGCCCAAATCATACTGAATGGGCAGAACTTGGAATAATTCCACTTGAGAACTGGAACAAGACAAGGATGTCCACTATCACCACTCCTATTCAACATAGTACTGGAAGTACGAGCCAGATAAGTCAGGCAAGAGAAAGGAATAAAAGGCATCCAAATAGAGAGGAAATCAAACAATCTCTGTTTGCAGATAATATAATGCTGTACCTAGAATATAATACTAGATATAATGCTATTCCACAGTCTCTTCCCGAAAGCTGCTTAAGCTGACGAACAACTTGATCTGACACACAATTTCAGCAGTTTCAGGATACAAAATTAACATAGAAAAATTAGTAGCATTCCTATACAACAACAACCATGCTGAGAGCCAAATCAAGAATGCAATCTCATTCACAATAGCCACAAAAAAAAAAAATAAAATATCTTGGAATACAGCTAACCAGGGAGGTGAAAGAACTATACAATGAGAATTATAAAACACTGCTCAAAGAAATCAGAGATGAGACAAACAAATGGAAAAACATTCCATCCATGTTCACAGACAGGATGAGTCAATATTTTTTAAATGTCCATACTTCCCAAACCAATTTGCAGATTCAATGCTATTCCTGTCAAACTAACAACGAAATTCTTCACAGAATTAGAAAAACTATTTTGAAGTTTATACCAAAAGAGAACCCAAATACCTAACGCAATCCTAAGCAAAAACAAATAAAAAAACAACAAACAAAACCAAATCTGGAGGTATCACGTTACCCAATTTCAAACTATACTACAAAGCTACACTAACCAAAACACAAAATAGCATATTACAAAAAACAAATCAGACATAGAAAACTGGAACAGAATAGAGAACCCCAAAATAATGCTGCAGGCCTACAACCATATAGTCTTCAACAAAGTTGAGAAAAACAGGTAATGGGAAAAGGAGTTCCTGTTCAACAAAAAGTGCTAGGATAACTGGCTGGCCATATTCAGAAGACTGCAATGGGATGCCTTCCATACACCATATACAAAAATCAACTCAAAATGGATTAAATACTTACATATAATACCTAAGACTATAAAAATCTTGGAAGACAACCTAAGAAATAACATTCTGGACATAAGGTCTTGTAAAGAATTCATGATGAGCATGCCAAAAGCAATAGCAACAAAAACAAAAATTGACAAATGGGATCTAACTAAACTAAAGAGCTTCTCCCCAGCTAAAGAAACTATCAACATAGTAAATTGACAACCTGCGGAATGGGAGAAAATATTTACAAACTATGCATCGAACTAAGGTCTAATATCCAGAATCTGCAAGAAACTTAAACGAATTTACAAGTTAAAAAAATATTAAAAAGTAGCAAAGACAGACACTTTAAAAAAAAAAAGATATACACACAGCCAACAAGCATATGAAAAAGTGCTCGACATTGCTAATCACAAACCTGCCCATGTACCCCTGAACCTAAAATAAAAGTTAAAATAATCATAAATGAAAGAGAAGACATTAAAACTGGTATCACATATAAAACAAGATTATAAGAGACTATTATGAATAATTATATGCCAAAAAATGGATAACCTAAAAGAAATGGATCAAGTCCTAGACACATACAACCTACCAAGACTGAATCATGATGAAATAGAAAACCTGAACAGACCAATAATGAGTAACCAGATTTATTCAGTAACTAAAAGTCCCTCAGCAAAGAAAACCCAGTACTGGGTGGCTTCACTGCCTATTTCTGCCAAACACATAAAGAAAAACTAGCACCAGTTTTCTTCAAAGTATTGCAAAAGTTGTTGAAGAGGATATTCTCCCTAACTCATTCTACAGGGCCAGCATTACCTTGATACCAAAACCAGATAAAGATACAACAGAAAACGAAAACTATAGGCCAATATTCCTGATGAACATAGCTGAAAAAAATTCTCAACAAAAGAGCAAATTGAATCCAACAGGACAAGAAAAAGATAATACATCATTATTAATTGGGATTTAATCCAGGGATGAAAGGATGGTTCAACATACACAAATCAGTAAACATGATAAAACACATCAACACAATTAAGAACAAAAGCCATATGATTATCTCATCAGGTACAGAAAAAAACATTTGATAAAATTCATCATTCCTACATGATAAAAACTCTCAACAATGTAGGCATAGCAGGAGCATACCCTAACATAATGAAGGCATATATGAAAAATCCACAGCTAACATCATACCAGATGGGGAAAAGCTAAAAATATTTCCCATAAAAACTAAAACAATACAAGGATACCAACTTCTACCACTCTCATTTAACATAGCACTGGAAATTCTAGGCAGAGCAGTGAGGCAAGAGAAAGAAATAAAAGACATTTGAATTGGAAAAGAGGAAGTCAAAAATTTCTTCTTTTCAGATGACATGACTTTATATTTAGAAAACCTTGAAGAGTCCACTAAAGAATTCTTAGAACTGATAAACTCAGTAAAGTCCCAGAATACAAAATCAACATACAAAAATCAGCAGTGTTTCTATATACCTATTATGAATTAGCTGAAAAAAATAAATCAAGAAGAAAATCCTATTTACACTAGCTACAAAAAAAAAAAAAAAAAAAACCTAGGAATAAATGATAAATGTAACCAAGGAGGTGAAGGACCTCTTCAAGGAAACTACAAAATACCAATGAAGCAAAACGGAAGAGGACACAAACTAGTGATGCTCAGGAATAAGAGTTAATATTGTTAAGGTAATTATACTACCCAAAGCAATCTACAGATTCAATACAGTCCCTATCAAAATATCAATGACATCTTTCACAGAAATGGAAAAAAATCAATCCCAACATTCTTATAGAAGCAAAAAAGGGCCCAAATAGCCAAAGCAATCATGTGCAAAAATAACAAAGCAGGAGGTATCACATTACCAAATTTGAAAATATATTACACAGCTATGGCAACCAAAACAGCATAGTACTGATTTAAAAACAGACACATTGACCAATGGAAAAGAATAGAGAACCCAGAAATATTGCCTAGAAGAAAACCTAGGCAATACCATTCAGGACATAGGCATGGGCAAGGACTTCATGTCTAAAACACCAAAACAATGGCAACAAAAGCCAAAATTGACAAATGGGATCTAATTAAACTAAAGTAAAGAGCTTCTGCACAGCAAAAGGAACTACCATCAGAGTGGACAGATAACCTACAGAATGGGAGAAAATTTTTGTAATCTACCCATCTGACAAAGGGCTAATATCCAAAATCTACAAAGAACTCAAACAAATTTACAAGAAAACAAACAAATAACCCCATCAAAAAGTGGGCAAAGGATATGAACAGATGCTTCTCAAAAGAAGACATTTATGCAGCCAACAGACACATGAAAAAATACTTATCATCACTGGTCATCAGAGAAATGCAAATCAAAACCACAATGAGATACCATCTCACACCAGTTAGAATGGCGATCATTAAAAAATCAAGAAACAGTAGGTGCTGGAGAGGATGTGGAGAAATAGGAACACTTTTACACTGTTGGTGGGACTGTAAATTAGTTCAACCATTGTGGAAGACAGTGTGGCGATTCCTCAAGGATCTAGAACTAGAAACACCGTATGACCCAGCCATCCCATTACTGGGTATATACCCAAAGGATTATAAATCATGCTGCTATAAAGACACATGCACACGTATGTTCATTGAGGCACTATTCACAATAGCAAAGACTTGGAATCAACCCAAATGTCCATCAGTGACAGACTGGATTAAGAAAATGTGGCACATACACACCATGGAATACTATGCAGCCATAAAAAAGGATGAGTTTGTGTCCTTTGTAGGGACACGGATGCAACTGGAAACCATCATTCTCAGCAAACTGTCACAAGAACAGAAAACCAAACACCAAACGTTCTCACTCATAGGTGGGAATTGAACAATGAGAACACTTGGACACAGGAAGAGGAACATCACACACCAGGGCCTGTTGTGGAGTGGGGGTGGAGGGAGGGATAGCATTAGGAGATATACCTAATGTAAATGACGAGTTGATGGGTTCAGCACACCAACATGGCACATGTATACATATGTAACAAACGTGCATGTTGTGCACATGTACCCTAGAACTTAAAGTATAATTTTAAAAAATTCTCAACATCACTAATCATTAGAGAAATGCAAATCAAAACCATAATAAGATATTATTTTACCCCAGTCAGAATGGCTATTATTAAAAATATGAAAAAATCATATGCAGAGAAAACAGAACTCTTATACACTGTTGGTGGGAATGTAAATTAGTACAGACACTATGGAAAGAAGTAGAGAGAGATCTCAAAAAAAAAAGTAAAATTATCATTCAATCCCACTACTATGTATCTATCCAAAGGGAAAGAAATATATCAAGTAATACATGCACTCCATCAATATGTCTATCAATGAATGAATGGATAAAGAAAATGTGGTATGTATACACAATGGAATACAACTTAGCTATATGAGAGAATGAAGTCATTTGCAGCAAGATGGATGGAACTAGCAGTCATTATCTTAAAAGAAATTAGCCAGGTACAAAAATACAAATATCACATGTTCTCACTCATATGTGGAAGCTAAAAAGTTTGATTACATGGAAGTAGAGAGGGAAAAGATAGATAACAGAGACTGATGCCTTAGTCCATTTGCATTACCATACATGAAGCTAGGTAATTTATTTTAAAAAATAGGTTTATTGGGTTCCTGGTTCTGCAAGCTGTACAAAAAGCATAGCACCAACATCTGCTTCTAGTGAAAGTTTCAGGGAGTTTCCAATCGTGGTGCAAAGTGAAGTGGAGCAGGCAACACATGATCAGGGATGAGGAGGAAAGAGAGGGTGAGGAGCAGTCTCATACTCTTTTAAACAACCAACTCTACCATGAACTGATAGAGTAACAACTCATTCATTACCATGGGGATGGAACCAAGCCATTCATGAAGGTTCCATCCCCATAACTCAAACACCTCCCATTAGGAACTCCCTCCAACATTGGAGATCAAATTTCAACGTGAGATTGGAAAGGACAAATATCCAAACTATATCAACTGGAAAGGGTGAATGGGAGAATTGAGGAGGATGAAGAGAAGTGGGTTAATGAGTACAAACACAGTTGGATTGAAGGAATATATCCAATATTTGATAGCAGAGTAGGGTGAGTACAGTTAACAAAACTATATTATACTCACGTGATGGAAACCCTAAACACCCTGAACTGATCACCACACAGTATATATATGTAACAAAATTTCACATGTACCCTATACATTTGTATAAATTTTTAAAAAGTGTGATTTTCACATAGTGATAGACATATGGACCAGTGACGTAGAACTGAGAGTCTGAACAAACCAACACATCTATGGCCATTTCTTTCTTTCTTTCTTTCTTTTTTTTTTTTTTGGACAAAGCTTCCAGGTATATTCAATGAGTGAAAAAAAAAAAAAGAAAAAAAGAAGTTTCTTCAACAAATGATACTAGAAAAACTGAATTTGCATATGCAAAGTAACAAAGTTGGATGTTTACCCCACAACATAAACAAAAATTAATTCAAATGGATCAATGACCCAGGTATAATAGATAAAACTGTAAAACTATTGTTAAAAAAAAAAAAGGTGTATATCTTCATGTCCTTGGGTTTAGCAACGCATTTGTAGAGGACACAAGAAGCACAAACCACAAAGCAGTTAATAGATAAATTGAACTTCATTAAAATTAAATAATTTTATGTATCAAAGCTCATTATTAAGAAAGTGAAAGAGACATTATCAAGATGGCTGACTAGACGTGTCTCATGCTCTTTTCATTCACAAAGAAAGACCTTAGCAATAAAAAACCACACTTAAGAGAACGCTGTAATTCCAGCAAGGAAATGATAAAAACATTCTCAAATATTGAAACTTGGGATGGCAGCACAGAAAGAGAACCAAATAAAGTGAAAAGACAACCCACAAAATGGTGGGAAATATTTGATGACTTTTATCTAATAAGGGTTTAGTGTCTCAGATATATGAACTCCTAAACTCGACAACAAATAGACAAAAACCTAATTTAAAAATGGGAAAAGTACACAGCTAACATCATACTCAATGATTAAAGATTGAAAGCATTTCATGTAAGGTCAGGAATAAGACAAAGATATTCATTCTCACCATTTCTATTCAAAACAGTACTGGAAGTCCGAGGCAGAGCTATAGTAATTAAAACAATGTAGTACTAACATTAAAACAATGTAGTACTAGCATAAAAACAGACATGCAGACCAATGGAAGAAAATAGAAATCCAGAAATAAATCCTCATGTATATGGTTAAATTATCTTCCACAAATGCTAAGGCCACTCAATGGGGAAAAGGAGAGTCTTTTCAAAAAATGGTTCTGACAAAACTGGATATTCACATACAAAAGAACCCTTATCTTATATACAAAAATTAACTCAAAATGAATTAAAGACCTAAATGTAAGACCCCAAAATATAAAAATCCCAGAAGAAAACATAGGCCAAAACTTCATGACATGGGATTTGGAAGTGATTTCATGGCTATGACATGAAATGCACAGGCAACAGAAGCAAAAATAGACAAATGGTAATACATCAAACTTAAAAATTGTGTTCATCGAAAATTAATAACAGAGTGAAAAGGCAACTTATGGAATGGCAGAAAACATTTACAAATTATATATCTGATAAAGGGTTAATACCCAGAATAATAAAGAACTCCTACAAAAAAAACAACAATGAAACAAACCAAATAAATAAATTTAAAATGTGCAAAGAACTTGAATAGACATTTCTCCAAAGGTAATATACAAATGGCAAAAAAGCACATGAAAAAAAATGCTCAATATCATTAATCATTAGGGAAATACACATCAAAACCACGATGAGATATTATCTTGCACCCATTAGAAGGGCTACTATAAAATAAAAATCAGAATATAACAAATGTTGGCAAAGATGTAGAGAAATCTGAACCCTTGTGCATTATTGATGGGATTTTAAAATGGTGCAACCGATATAGAAAACAACATGGCAGTTTCTAAAACCTTTAAAATAGGGCTTCCACACGATCCAGCAATCCCACTTCTGTGGGTATATACCGAAGAGAATTGAATGAAAGCAGGAACTCAACTACATGCTTGTAGACCAATGTTCATAGTAGCATTATTAATGAAAGCCAAAAGGTGGGAGCAACCCAAGCATCCAGTGATGGATGAATGAACAAAATGTGACATATACATACAATAGAATATTATTCAGCTTTAAAATGGAAGAAAATTCTGTAACATACTATGATATGGTTTGGATTTTTGTCACCACCCAAATCTTATGTTGAATTGTAATCCCCAGTTGTGATGGTTAATATTGAGTGTCAACTTGATTGGGTTGAAGGACTCAAAGTATTGATCCTGGGTGTGTGTGTGAGGGTGTTGACAAAGGAGATTAACATTTCTATCAGTGGACTGGGGAAGGCAGACCCACCACCCTTAATCTGGTGGGCATAATTGAATCAACTGACAATAAATCTAAAGTAGGCAGAAAAATGTGAAAATGCGACACTGATCTAGCCTCCCAGCCTACGTCTTCCTCCCATGCTGGATGCTTTCTGCCCTTGAACATAGGACTTCATGTTCTTCAGTTTTGGAACTCAGACTGGTTCTCCTTGCTCAACCTGCAAATGGCCTATTGTGAGATCTTGTGATTGTGTGACTTAATAAAATCTGCTATATATATGCACACATATATGTACATATACACATATATACACATATATATGTGTATATATATGTCTCTGTGTGTGTATGTATGTGTGTGTGTATATATATATACACACATATATATACACATATATTCCATTACTTCTGTCCCTCTGGAGAACCCTAATACAGATTTTGGTACCAGAAGTGGGGAGGTTCTGGAGTTGGCTGCTTCATATGATTAAAACCAAAAATACTAAGTACTCTACTTCTAATATTATGGAAAACACTGATAGTTCTTGCCTTGAACTGTTTAGATAGTTTTGCAAAATAAATGCATTTGACACTCCTGAATCATTGCTTCTGAGAGGCAAGGAGTTTAGTGACTCTATACAAAATACCTTTGACCATATGTGGAGAACCAAGGAACATAATGAAGCTGGTTGGTTGTCCCTAAGTTCAGTAGCAAAAGTGATGAAAGAAAATAATGAACTCAGGGATTCTATCTCCCGGCTTCAGAAGCAGATACAGAGCCTTAAATCTGCTAGGATTGCCCTGAGTGGGAGTCTTATCTTCTGTAGAGAAAGAGCAGAAATTGTGGAAAAATACACACAAGCTCTTATCAGTTGAGTAGCTGACCTGGAACGAAAGGTGCATGCACAGCCTTGCCAGGTGTCTACTGTTAACGTGAGGGCATTGATTTGGAAAACAATAGGACCCTGCAACTTGGATTGGGGACATATGGGAAGACCCTGATGAAGCTTGGGACACTGAGTTTGTAAACTCTGATGAACATTTTTGCCAGAAGAAACAGCTTCCCCCTCCTCAGTAGTGGCAACACCCCCTCCCTAACCTATACTGCCATGAGCCATTCCACCTTTGTCTGAGGATATAAACGCTGTGCTGCCTGAGGCAACAGTGATGGCCTCCCCTGAGGCAGTTACCAGGCAAGGTAATGTTCATTCTCCTCAGGAGTCACCCCCAACACCCCTGTTTGCTACTAGACCAATAACTAGACTCAAGTCCCACTTGGCCCCTACAGATGAGGTTGAGAGTGTGACCCATGAGGAGGTGTGCTACATTTGAAAAGAAAGAGAGTTGTCTAATTTATATAAATGGAAATCTGGAGAACAGGCATGGGAATGGATATTAAGGGTGTGGGATGATGGCAGAAGGAGCAGAGTTTGATCAGACTGAATTTATTTATTCACGCCCACTAAGTAAGGACTCTGCATTTAATTTTGCAGCTTGGGGAGTTAAAAAAGGTTATAATAGTTTATTTGCTTGGTTAGCTGAAATATGGATTAGAAGATGGCCCACTGTGAGCGAACTTGAAATGCCTGATCTCCCTTGGTTTAATGTAGAGGAAGGGATCTAAAGGCTTAGGGAGATTGGGACAGTGGAGTGGATTAGTCATTTCAGACTTACTCATCCCAGCTTGGAGGATCCAGAAAATATACCCTTGACCAATGCCTTGAGAAATAGATTTGTGAGGGCAGCACCTGCATCTTTGAGGAGCCCTGTAATTGCTGTTCTCTGTATGTCAGATCTAACAGTGGGAACCACAGTTACTCAAGTACAAAATGTAAATACAGTAGGAATAATTGGATCTCAAGGTGGCAGGGGCCAAGTAGTGGCACTCAATTGTTAAAGGTAAGGTGGGTGTAGCTACCATAATGGACAGCAGAGGCAAAGCAGCAATCAGAATAGTTTAACTCGTGTAGAGCTCTGGCATAGGCTAATTAATTACCGTATTCCTAGAAGTGAAATTGATAGGAAGCCTACTGAATTCTTACATAATTTATACAAGTAGAAAATTTCTAGGTGGAATGGATAAAAGACTAATATGAATTATAAAGACAGAGAATCATGGCCCCTCAATCAATTTCCAGACTTCAGCCAGTTTACAGACCCAGAATGCCTTGAATGAAGGGGAGGTTGGGACCCTTTAGGAAGGACTGCACTACATTACCAAAATTTATGTTGTTAGGCTTTCTCCCATTCTTCTCCCAAGGAGATCTTGGGCCTTTTACCACAGGAATTGTGCACTGGGGAAAGGGAAATTATCAGACATTTCAGGGACTACTGGACACTGGCTCTGAGCTGATGTGGATTCCAGGGGACCCAAAGCATCACTGTGGTCCTCCAGTTAAAGTATGGACTTACGGAGATGAAGTAATTAATGGAGTTTTAGCTCAAGTCTGACTTGCAGTGGGTCTAGTGGGTCCTTGGACTCATCCTGTGGTCATTTCCCCAGTGCTAGAATGCATAATTGGCATAGACATAATTAGCAGCTGGCAGAACTCCAACACTGGCTTCCTGACTGGTACGGTGAGGACTATTATAGTGGGAAAGGCCAAATGGAAGCCATTAGAGCTGGTTCTACCTAGAAAAATAGTAAATCAAAAACAATATCTCATCCCTGGAGGGATTGTGGAGATTAGTGCCACTATCAAAGACTTGAAAGATACAGGGGTGGTGATTCCCAACACTTGCCTATTCAACTCTCCCATTTGGCTGTGCAGAAGACAGACGGACCTTGGAGAATGACGGTGGATTACTGTAAGCTTAACTAAGTGGTGACTCCAATTGCAGCTGCTGTACCAGATGCGGTTTCATTGCTTGAGCAAATTAACACATCTCCTGGTACCTGGTATGCAGCCACTGATTTGGCAAATGCCTTTTTCTCCATTCCTGTCCATAAGTCCTATCTGAAGCAATTTACCTTCAGCTGGCAAGGCCAGCAGTATACCTTCACTGTCTTACCTCAGGGGTATATCAACTCTCCGGCTTTGTGTCATGATCTTACTCGGAGAGACCTTGATCGCTTTTTGCTTCCACAAGATATCACACTTATCCATTACATTGATGACATTATGCTGATTAGATCCAGTGAGTAAGAAGTAGCAAACACATTGGACTTATTGGTGAGACATTTATGTGCTGGAGGATGGGAAATAAATCCAACTAAAACTCAGGGACCTTCTACCTCAGTAAAATTTCTAGGGATCCAGTGGTGTGGGGCCTGATGACATATTCCTTCTAAGGTGAAGAATAAGTTTCTGCATTTGGCCCCTCCTACAGTCAAGCAAGAGGCATAACACCTCATGGGCCTATTTGAATTTTAGAGGCAACACATTCCATATTTGAGTGTGTTACTCTGGCCCATTTATTGAGTGACCTGAAAGGCTGCCAGCTTGAGTAGGGTCCAGAACAGGAGAAGGCTCTGCAATAAGTCCAGGGTGCTGTGTAACCTGTTCTGCCACTTGGGCCATATGACCCAGCAGATCCAGTGATGCTTGAGGTGTCAGTGGCAGGTAGGGATGCTGTTTGGAGTCTTTGGCGGCACCCATAGATGAATTACAGCAGACGCCTCTAGGATTTTGGAGCAAGACCCTGCCATCTTCTGCAAATAACCACTCTCCTATTGAGAGACAGCTCTTGGCTTTTTACTGGGCTTTGGTGGAGCTTTTTACTTGGGCTTTTTACTGGGTTTTTTACTGGGCTTTCAGTTTCCACAACTGAACGTTTGACTATGGGTCATCAAGTCTCCATGTGACCTGAACTGCCTCTCGTGAACTGGGTGCTTTCTGACCCATCTAGCCATAAAGTGAGTCATGCACAGAAGCATTTCATCGTCAAATGGAAGTGGTATATACATGATTGGGCTCGAGCAGGTCCCGAAGGCACATCTAAGTTACATGAGGAAGTGGCTCAAATGCCCATGGTTTCTACTCTTGCCACCCTGCCTTCCACCCTCAGCCTGCACTGATGGCCTCATGGGGAGTTCCCTATGATCAGTTGACAGATGAAGAGAAGACTAGGGCCTGGTTCCCAGATGGTTCTGCACGATATGCAGGCAACACCCAAAACTGGACAGCTGCAGCACTACAGCCCTTTTCTAGGAAATCACTGAAGGACAATAGTGAAGGTAAATCTTCCCAGTGGGCAGAACTTCGAGCGGTGCACCTCATTGTGCACTTTGTATGGAAGGAGAAATAGCCAGATGTGTGATTATATACTGACTCATAGGCTGTAGCCAATGGTTTGGCTGGATGGTCAGGGAATTGGAAAAAGCATAATTAGAAAATTGGTGACAAAGAAATTTAGGGAAGAGGTATGTGGATGGACCTCTCTGAGTGGTCAAAAACTGTGAAGATATTTGAATTCTACATGAGTGGTCACCAATGGGTGACTTCACTAGAGGAGGATTTTAATAATCAAGTGGATAGGATGACCTGTTCTGTAGACATCACTCAGCCTCTTTCCCTAGCCACCCCTGTTATTGCCCAATGGGCCCATGAACAAAGTGGCCATGGTGGCAGGCATTGAGGTTACACATGGGGTCAGCAACATGGATTTTCGCTCATCAAGGCTGACCTGGCTATGGCCACCGCTGAGTGCCCAGTTTGCCAGCAGCAGAGACCAACACTGATCCCTCGATATGGCACCATTCCTCGAGGTGATCAGCCAGCTACCTGTTGGCACGTTGATTATATTGGACCTCTTCCATCATGGAAGGGGCAGAGGTTTGTCCTCACTGGAATAGACACATACTCTGGATATGGGTTTTCCTATCCTGCACTCAATGCTTCTCCCAAGACTACCATCCGAGGACTCACAGAATGCCTTATCCAACGTCATGGTATTCCACATAGCATTGCCATTGCCCCTGACCAAGGCACTCACTTTACAGCTACAGAAGTGTGGCAGTGGGCTCATGCTTATGGAATGCACTGGTCTTTTCATGTTCTCCATCATCCTGAAGCAGCCGGATTGATCGAATGGTAGAATGGCCTTTTGAAATCACAAGTACAATGCTAACTAAGTGACAATACTTTGCAGAGGTGGGGCAGAGTTCTCAAGAAGGCTGTGTACATTCTGAATCAGCATCCAGTATATGGTTCTGTTTTTCCCAGAGCCAGGATTCATGGGTCCAGGAATCAAGGGGTGGAAGTGGAAGTGGCACCACTCACCATTACCTCTCTTGCTCCACTAGGAAAATTTTTGCTTCATGTTCCTGCGATATAATGTTCTGCTGGCCTAAAGAACTTAGTACCAGAGGGAGAAAGGCTGCCACCAGAACACATGAAAACGATTCCATTAAACTGGAAGTTAAGATTGCCACCTGGACACTTTGGGTTCCTCCTACCTCTAAGTCAACAGGTTAAGAAGAGAGTTGCAGTGTTGGCTTGGGTGATTGACTCAGACTATCAAGATGAAATCAGTCACTACTCCATAATGGAGGTAAGGAAGAATCATTGAATACAGGAGATCCATTAGGGTGTCTCTTAGTATTGCCATACCCTGTGATTAAGGTCAATGGGAAACTACAACAGCCCAATCCAGGCAGGACTACAAATGGTCCCGACCCCTCAGGAATGAAGGTTTAGGTCACCCCACCAGGAAAAAAACCACCACCTGCTGAGGTGCTTGCTGAAGGAAAAGGGAATGTAGAATGGGCAGTAGAAGGTAGTCATCAATACCACCTATGACCACGTGACCAGCTGCAGCTAGAAAGACTGTAACTGTCATGAGTATTTCTTCCTTCTTTTGCTAAAAACATGTTTGTGCATGTATACATTTGTACTAAGAAAATACCTTCATTATATTTCCTTTTCCTCTATCATGTGATATAAGCTTTATTGACATCATATCAGCATTTAAGTATTGTTAACTTTACACAATCATATTTGGGTTGGGGATTGGCGCATTTCTGGTCATAGGAAGAATAGTTGTATTATGTTAGGCATAATTATGACCTTATTATTGTCTTTATTTCAAAATTATGTATGATCTCAAGAGATGTGTATGTGTTCACGTTGACAAGGGGTGGACTTGTGATGGTTAATACTGAGTGTCAACTTGATTGGATTGAAGGATGCAAAGTATTGATCCTGGGTGTGTGTGTGAGGGTGTTGCCAAAGGAGATTAACATTTGAGTCAGTGGGCTGGGGAAGGCAGACCCATCCTTAATCTGGTGGGCACAATCTAATCAGCTGCCAGCAAATATAAAACAGGCAGAAAAACGTGAAAATGTGAGACTGGCCTGGTTTCTCAGCCTACATCTTCCTCCCATGTTGGATCCTTTCTGCCCTCGAACATCAGACTCCAAGTTCTTCAGTTTTGGAACTCAGACTGACTCTCCTTGCTCCTCAACCTGCAGACAGCCTATTGTGTGAATCTTGTGATTGTGTGAGTTAATACTTAGTAATAATCTCTCTCTCTCTCTCTCTCTCTATATATATATATATATATACACACATATATATACACACACACATATACAGCATATATATTTTTATATATATATGTTCTATATATATATGTATTTATGAATATATATTCAATTACTTGTGTCCCTCTAGATAACCCTGGCTAATACACCAGTGTTAGAGGAGGGGCCTAGTGGGAAGTGATTGGATCATGGGGTGGATTTCCCTTTTTCTGTTCCCATGATAGTGAGTGAGTTCTCATGAGATCTTATCATTTAAAAGTGTGTACCACCTACCCTTTTGTTTTCTTCCTGCTACTCTGGACATGTAAGATGTGACTCCTTCCTCTTTGCCTTCTGGCATGATTGTAAGTTTCCTGAGGCCTCCCCAGCCATGCTTCCTGTACAGTCTGTGGAACTGTGAGTCAATTAAACCTTTTTTCTTTATAAATTACCCAGTCTCATGTAGTTCTTTAGAGCAATGTGAGAACGGACTAATACATACTACTAATGAAAACTTTGATGAACCTTGAGGACATCTGCTAAGTGAAGTAAGTCAGTCATGAAAAGACAAATATCACATGGTTGCATTTATATTACATATTTACAGGAGTCAAATTCATAGAAATAAAAAGTAAAATAGTGCTTTCCAGGGGTTGGGGGAAAGGAGAGTTGGAGAGTTGTTTAATGAATATAGAGTTTCAATTTTGCAAGTGGGAAAAAGTTCTGGAGATCTGTTGCACCAACATGTAAATATACTTAACACTACTGAACTGTATACTTTAAAATGGTTGAAATGGTAAATTTTATGTTATCTGTTTTTATCACAATTTTTAAATAAAAGTGTTGCATTATAGGTACTTGATTTGGCGTGAATGCACAGGCTTTGGCCAAGGAAGGAAATAAGTTGGAGGCAGCTCATGAGAGCCTATATTTTATAAGAGCCTATAGTTTACACAGTATTCAAAGCTTGTTTTTCTGACCATTCTATTACATAATTAGTGTTTGGTAGTTACTAACATTTAAATTTGACATTTAGAACTAGTGCTTTTAGTGTGTTTAATGGACCACTTCTTTGACACTTAGATGCACACAGGTCTGCATTCTGTGTGCAATACAACAGCAGTGCAATGTCATAAACTGAATGGTTGCATTCCAGAGGACAGTCACCTAGGAGTAGACGTAAGTGCCCTCTGAGTAGGGCAGACAGATAAATACTATTTTTTGATAACTGAGACTTTGTCAAACAGCTCTTTGTGTACCTACCTTTGCTTTCTCAAGTATAAACCAGCTAATAAACATGAGTATGTTCTAAAATTTTAAAAAATGGCAAAGTACTTGAATAGACATATTTCCAAAGACGATGTATAAATGACCAATGAGCACATTAAAAGAGGCCAACATCATTAGTAATTAGAGAAATGAAAACCAAAACCACAAGATACCACCTCACACCTACTGAGATGGCTATAATAAAAACAAGGAAAATGACAAATATTGGCTAGGATATGAAAAATTTGGAACTCATACATTGCTGGTGGGAATATAAAATGGTGCACCTGTAATGGAAAAACAGTGTGTCTCTTTTCCTCAAAAAAATTATAAAGCTACTATATAACCCTGCAGTTCTACTCCTAGATATATACACAAGATAAATGTATGAAGACAAGTTCATACAAAAACTTACACATGAATGTTCATAGTAGTATTCATAATAGCCCCAAAGAAAAAACAATCTGAGCGTCCATCAAAGGATTATTGGATAAACAAAATATGGTACATACATACAATGGAACGCTATTCAGCCTTAAAAATGAATGAAGTTCTGATATATGCTGCATCATGGATGAAGCTTGCAAGCATTATTCTATGTGAAATAAGCTACACACACACACACACTCACACACACAACCAAATTATTGTATTATTTCACTCACATGAAGTACCTAGAATAGGTGAATTCATAGAGACAGAAAGTTATAAGATGCTGAAAGGAGGGGGGGAATGGGGAATTTTTATTTTAAGTTTCTGTTTGAGATGATTTAAAAAAAAACTCTGGAAACGGATAATGATGGTGTTTGCACAGCACCGTGAATGTAGTTAGTGTCACTGAATTGTACACTTATAAATGGTTAAATCGGTAATATATATGTGTGTGTGTATATATATAGCCATAATAAAATAATTAATTACAAATAAGAATACTAGGAATAACTTTACCATCATAAATTCAACAACTTTTAAAAAATGGACCAATTTTTCAAAAACCACAAACTATCAAAACTTTAAAAGAGGTGAAATAGGTTATATGAATAACTCTATACCCATTAAAGAAATGCAGTTTATTATTTAAAGGTTTTAGAAAAAGAAATCTCTAGGTCCAGGCAGTTTCACTGGACAAGTCTACCAAAAATTTAAAGAAGAATTAACACCAATTTTACACAATTTCTTTCAGCAATAGAAAAAGAGAAAACATTTCCCTACTCATTTTGTGAGGCCATTATTACTCTGATACTAAAACCGAAGACAGAACAAAAAAAGAAAACTATAAACCAATATTTCTCATCAAGTCAGATGCAAAATTCCTCACCAAAAGTATTAGCAAACCGAATCCCACAATGCATAAAAAAGAATTATACGCCATTACCAAATGTGGCTAATTTCAAGAATGCAAGTCTGGTTCAACATTTGAAACTAACAGACATAATCCACTAGTCAAGAGATTAAAGAAAGAAAAATGAAATGATCACATCAGCTGATGGAGAAAAAAAAGCATTTAACAAAATGTAACATTCATTCCTGATAAACTCAGAAAACTATGAAGAGAATTTCATAAGCTTGATAAAGGGCATCTTTGAAACAAGTACAATTAACATCATACCTAATTGTGAACAACTGAATACTAATTCTCTAAGACTGGGAAAAGGCAAACATGTCCTCTCTCACAACTCTTTATCAACATAGTCCTGGATGTTCTGGCTATTGTATTAAGGCAAAGAAAACAAATAAGGCATACAGATTGGAAAAGGAAAAATAAAATTGCCCTCATTTGCAGATGGCATGATTGGCTATGTAGAAAATCCCAATAAACTTACCAAAAAACAAAAACAAAAGTAAACAATCAACAATTACAAAATCTTTCCTGTAACTAAGGAGTTCAGTTAGGATACAAGATCAACACACACACACAAAATCACATTTCTTTTTTTAAAATCTAATTTAATTTTACTTTAAGTTCCAGGATACACGTGCAGAATATGCAGGTTTATTACATGTGCCATGGTGGTTTGCTGCACCTATCAACTCATTATCTAGGTTTGAAACCCCACATGCATTAGATATTTGTCCTCATGCTCTCCCTCCCCTTGCCACCCACCTCCTAGCAGGCCCCAGTGTGTGTTGTTCCCCTCCCTGTGTCCCTGTGTTCTCATTGTTCAACTCCCACTTATGAGTGAGAACATACAGTGTTTGGTTTTCTGTTCCTGTGTTTGCTGAGGATTTGGCTTCTAGCTTCATCCATGTCCCTGCAAAGGACATGATCTCACTCTTTTTTATGGCTGCATAGTATTCCATGGTGTATATGTACCACATTTTCTTTATCCAGTCTATCACTGATGAGCATTTGTGTTGGTTCCATGTCTTTGCTATTGTGAATAGTGCTGCAATAAACATACGAGTGCATGTGAACCAACTGCATTTCCAAGAAGAAACAAACATTTGGAACAGAAGAACCAAATACATGGAAACCCAAATCAAAATCCAATGCCATGTACATTTGCACCACAGAAATTGAAATATTTAGGTATTTTCTTAACAAAACATACAATCCATATGTTGAAAAGTACAAAATGCTGATAAAAGAAATCAAAGAAGACCTAAATAAATGTAAAAACACACCATGTGCATACACTGGAAGACTCAGTATAACAAAGCACTCAATTCTCCCCAAACTGATATATAGATTTAACACAATTTCTATCAAAATCTCAAAGAGGTTTTTTGTAGGCATAGATAAGCTTATTCTAAAATTTATATAAAGAGATGCAGGTACTAAAATAGCTCAAACAATCTTGAAATGAAATAGTAAAGCTGAAGGAGTCACTCTACCCTACTATATAACTACAATGATAAGGACCTGTACACAGATGTTCATAGCAGTTTTATTCATAGTAGACAAATAGTAAATAGGACCCACATGTCCTTCAATCAGTCAATAATTAAACAAATTATGCTACATACCTACTATAAATCATATTTAGTAATAAAAATAAACAAACTTGATACATACAGCAACTTGAATTAATTTCAAGGACATACTGAGTGAAAAAGCTAATTCCAAATGTTTATATAATGTATGGTTTCATTCATATAAGTTTGAAATTATAGATATGAAGAACAGATTAGAGGTTTCCAGAGGTTAGGGACTAAGGTGGGAAGAATGGAAAGGAAGTAGGAAGGAAGTAGATATGGCTATAAAAGGCAATGTGAAATATCCTAATTGAGATAGAACTATTCTGTGTATTGCCTAAGGTGGTATACACAAGCTACATGTAATAAAATTGTATAGAATTAAATGTACACACACAGACAGGAAAAAGTAAAAGTAAACCTGGGGAGATTTAAATAAGATAAGTGGATTGTATCAATGCCAATGTCATACTTGAGATATTGTACTATAGTATTGCAAGATGTTAGCATTGGGAGAAACTCAGTAAAGTGTACTTGGAATCTGTATTAATTCCACAACCACATGTGAATTACAATTATCTCAACAAAAACTTACATTAAAAAATCCTGCAAATCTTTTTTTTCAAGAATAACACCTTACTCTATCATCTTGAGGATCATAATAGCTTATTTGTTGACTGCAAATGGGCTTGCACGAGGCCTCAGACAAAGTCCACTGGCTCAAGCTAAGCTGAAACTGGTATGCTTTTTGATGTTTCTGATCTTCAGAGTCACTGATCACACTAGGACATTCCAACATTTCCCAGAGGAGTGATCTGGTCTTCTGTGAGCTCCCTGGCACTATCAATGTGCAAGCAGATTGCTTGACCACTTCATGAGTGAGGTAGACAAGACTGGGGAGGGAACTAAATAGATACCAGATTGAAAGAAAGATGAAGGAGCTGAGGCTGTTTTCCCTGAAACAAGGTGACATGGAGGATATAATACCTGGGTTCAGATCCCTAGAGGGCTGTTTTGGGGGCAGAAAAAGTGAGAGCTGAGTTTTTGACAAAGTTCCCAGTGCTGGACACATTAAACTAATGGTGATGCTTTAGGGTGAGGAGAGTGGGAGGTTGTGGGCATTTTCTTCAGGCTGAGCCTGGTGGGTTGCTGGACTGGGAAGGTCTTTATGAATGACCAAGCCCTTCTTAAGCTTTAGAAAAGCTGAGTGAGAACACATTCTGTTATGGAGGCTTCTCCTTCCCACCCTCCTCCTCACTCTGAGCAGTGGGGGAAGGGGAGGGGCAATGAGTTGGAGGATATGCAGAGAGGCTCAGTTCAGAAGAGGAAAAAAAAAATGTGTGCTAGGCTGAGGCTGGGCCTTCTCAGTGCTTCCTGGTGGAGGTGTGGGAACACCCACAGCTCAGGGGCCTCACCCTGTCTCCCATTTGAGTGGCAGGGAGGGATATAGGAGGACAGGCTGGGAGCAGGAACCCTAGCCTCGCCAGGCACCTGTCTATCTGTCAGTCAGTCCTTCCAGGACTTCCCCGCAGGCGAGCCCCTCCTCTTACTGAAATCGCTCCCAGAATGGCACTGGTAAGATAACACGGCCTGGGAAGAGGGGGTGGAGGGTAGCCTAAAATTAGCCCCTTGGACCAAGACTAGGGGCTGACTCCTAGTCTTTCAGCGGCATTGTTAACGGTGGGAACCGAGAGCCCCAGCTGCTCCAGGCTGGGGCCGTAGAGGCTCCCTAAGGAGGGGACACCAAGGCCCCAATGTTTCACAGACGGGTGGGGGCAGCGACCCCGGGCAGCACGGCCTCAGGCTGAAGCCCGGTGAGTACCTGGAGCCGAGGACTGGTTTGAGAACAGTGACCACTGCGGGCCGCAGACCTGTGATCACCCACTACCCGTTGTAGGCTGTTTCCGCTGGGTCTGGGACCTGGTGGGAGTTGGGGCAGGCGCTTGGGAGGTCGTTAGGGTAACCCACCAGGAGGAGGGAGGAGGGATATAATGCCAGCTCCCTGCCTTGTGTGTCCCAAGAGGATATGTCTGCCTAGGACCTCGAGTCTAAACAGACCTGCTTCTTGAGAGCAATTGAGATTATACACTACAGGAAGTGTGGAGATTTGTCTTTGTGTCCCTGTGTGGTGGTGTTGGCTAGTCTGTGTGTATGGGTGCCTTGGAGTGGGTTTAAGGGCATAAGGGCAGAACTCCTAAGGGTGGGAGAAGGAAGGTAAGGCTTAAAAACGTTCTACTAATGCCTGAAGGAGTGCTCTAGGGTGCACAGAAACCAATCACTTTCCTGTAGGAGTACTTAACCTGTATTCACAGACACCAAGAGGACCTTAGATAGAATTCAAGAGGTCCAGAAACTTGGATGAGTAGACAATTACCTTTTTTTCCCCTAACCTCTAACTAAAATTTACTATTTCCTTCAAGGATGAATGCAGGTAGCAAATGGCAGTAGCATAACCAGTTCCTGTAACTTGGTTACCAGAAGAAACCACAGATATTTCATATCATATTACAGTTGTGGCAGATATCTTGAAATGTCATTTATTACCACTTAGAAATTGTTACTAGACCTTTTAATTTAATGTGTTACTAAAGAACATCTCTTACTATATCATGCATTTAATAATATTTTGACAGTCGCATTTTATTATAATTGGTTTCCTTTAATTTTATGTGTTTTATGTAGTAAAAACCATTCTGAAAGGCGTTTACAGACTTCACTAGTTTGTCACAGGAACCAGTATCACAAAAAAAGGTTTAAAATTCCTACATCTTTAGGATCAGGAAGGAGCTCCGTGCACATAGGAGGCACATAATAACTATTTGATTAATAAACTACAGCAAAGTGAGGTTAGACAACAGGCTAGCTGGATTTTCTTGTCCTTATCTAACGGAGGCACAGTTCACTCCAGTGCCAAAGCCAGCTGGAGAGCATGGCTTGGTCTCCCTCTGGAGGCTCATTATATGAGCACTGCTGTGGGCTCTTGGTATGACCTTTGCAAGAGCTTCGGCATTTTCCTCTGCCACTCCCTGCCACATTATCTCCCCAGACCCTAGTCCCCAAAATAAAATACTAAGGAGGGAATTCCTATCAGTTTTCAGAAGAAATTATTTGTAAAAGAACCTTCCATTACTGAAGACCCTGGAATTCATCATGACACTGAAAAGCTGAAGATCCTGGGAGCTGCAATGTGACTCTGCTGGAGTCAAGGGAGGGGGTTATGTGTTTGTGTTTCATCTTGTAACAGAAAGAACAGGAGGAGGAGTAGAGAAACCTGGATTCTGTTTCTGACTCTGCTCTTGCCTTGATGTAAGGCATATGGCAAACCCCTTACCCTCTCTGGACTCAGTTTCCTCCATCCAAAAAATGGGGATAATATTACCTATTTTGTTACATGAAATTGCTTTGAAAAGTACAGGATTATAAGTGTGTTCTGAGTTCTTGTTCATGAGACAACTAGCAATAACAACCATGTGACCTTACTAAAGTCCCTGCTCTGCTCTGAACCTTGGTTTCCCCATCTCTAAATTGAAAAAATTAAATTAAGTTATCTACAACGTCCATTGCAGCTCTGAGGTTCTAGAACATTAAGTAGGGAGCAATAGCCATAGAAAATGGAGACATAAGTAATAATCATCCTCATAGTAAAAATAGTTACCGAGAACTACTTTCAGGCACTATTCTAAGCACTTACTATGTACTAACTCATTTAATCCTAACAACCTTCCAAGGCAGGTACTATTGTTATTTTGTCTTTACAGATTAAGAAATTGGCACAGAGAGATTAAGTGACCTGCCCTAAGTCACACAGCTACTAAATGCTAGAGCTGGGGTAGAAGCAGAACTCCCATGTTTTGCCACTACCACATACGGCCTCTTTATCTGCACTGGGGGCAAACAAAGACCCATATAGGAGTTACAATTCTCTGGAGGAATTAACTTGGCAGAAGGAGTTGCTTGTGGCAGAAAGAAACATGGTGTATATGGAGAGCCATCATTTCTTGTCTCTTGTCACTGGATCTCAGGGTATAAGTCAAGGAGTAGTAGGAAGTGAGGCTGGAGAGATTGGCCAAGATTTGTTCATGAAGGACCTCTGAGCTGGGCTAAAGTATCTGGGCTGTAGCTGGAAAGAAAGGGGAGCCATTAAAGTATTTAAAACAGATGATTGGCAGAGATCAGATATGTATTTTAAAATTACCACTTTATCAACAATGTTGAGAAAATAATGAAAAGAGAAACTACCTATGAGACCACTATAACTGCTGAGGCAAAAGGCAGTGGGGGCCTAGATAAAGCATGGTTAATGAGAATGGTCCCTGAAGAGGACAGATGGTCTGGAGAGGTCTTTAGTAGTTAAAATCCACAGGACTTAATGGGATTTGATGAGAGTGAGATAAAGACACAAGAGGATTGACAGGAGTCTTAGTTTTTGGTTTGGTTGACCAGGTAGATGGTGAGGAAATGATATATGGATCAAGTTTCATCATGGTGGTAGTGGTGGTGATGTGATACTTTGAAGTGCTTGAAGAAACTCAGTAGATACATGCCTGGAGCTAAAGAGAGAGCTGGGGGCTTGGACAGAGAGGTTTAAAATAATCAGAATAAAGGTGAGCGTGACTGGAGAGAAGAGGATGGAGAAGAGAACATAAATATTTCAGGGGAGAATGAGAAAGGAGAAAAATCAGGAGAGTATGCTGGCAAGGAAGCTGATGGAGGAGTTTGTAGGGAGGAGTGGTCTGTAGGGATAGATATTCCAGAAAAGTCAGGGAAGAAAAGATCTTCAAGACATCCACTGGATTTAACCACAAAGATGACCTTTTGAAGAGTTTTCTTGGTGTGTGTTTGAGGGTGGGTGAAGCCAGACTACAGAGATTGGATAAGTGAATGGAAGGTGGTGAAGTACATAGTAGAAAACTCTTTGGATATATTTGGTTAAGAAGGGAGAGATGAAGAGAAAGATAGCTAGAGTGAGACAAAGGACCATAGAAGTTTATTGTTTGGTCTCCTAAGATGGTTGAGGGGGAGGAGCCAGTGTGAGGAGGCTGAAGGTACAGAGTATGTAGTAGCCCTCTTACTCCTAACAACTTCATGAGAAAGGGACTTTCATTTCTGTCTTATAGATGAGGAAACTGAGTCCCAAAGAAGGGAAGAGACTTACCCAAGATTACTCAGCTAGGAACTGAGAGTGCTGAGCTGCAAATCTGGGTCTGCTGGATTTCTAAACTCCTGTCCTTCCCATTGCACCCCAAGAATAAATAAATAATAAGACCATATATGGAGCTGATGCTGGTGGGTGGGGAGGGGCCTAAAGTTTAGGGTGACCCTACCCACCCACCTCATAATTTTCTTTCTATGAGGTAGGTACCTGAGGTCCCAGACTAACAAAGAGGGGTGGGGGTAGACAGTGAATAAAAGGAGGTATGAGGCCCTGAGACCTCGGCTGCAGGGTATGGGAGAGTAGGGAAACTTAAGCTCTGAGAAACCTGCCAGCTCACCCTGATGACATTACAAACTGAGGTGGGTGACCTTGACACTGAAGCACTAGGAATAGGACTGGTAAGGTCAGAGGTTAGGTTGAGTCAGACATTGAGCCATGAGTGGTTTTGTAGGGCCTGAGGATTGTGGGAAGAGAAGAGTTGAAGGTTGAGTCAAAGGCTCTAGGCTGGGTCAGACAGAGAGGATGGAAAAAGGGTTAAACCAGAGGAATGGGGAGGCAGCGTTGGCAATCAAAGGGACTCCTGGATTAAATTGGCCCTGGGGGAGAATCTAGTTGTAATCAGAGGGGAAATTTGCCCTGGGAACCGCGACTGTTTCCTGCCATCTGTCTTCATTTTACTTGAAATATGTTCTTTGTAATGCCACCTCTTCATTTAATCAGTAAATATCATTCGATACCAATTTCCTGAATACTTCTGTTCCTGAAATGTGGGGCCTTCATCTGAGGGAAGGTTACAGAACACTCGGGTGAGGGAGCTTTAGTCATATATGAGGGGCTGTGAAGAGTTAAACTATCTGAAAATGGAGTTAAGGGCTTGCCCCAAAAGACTGATGTCAGAAAGCTCAGGGATGACAGCTTGACACCACAAAGTATGGTTCTATTGGCCTAGCCAGTGCCAGGCCAGAGCCACCTTACTAATCCACACATTCTGATCTGAGAAAAATGCATCTACCAAATTTCCAGCCATGATATAGCCCTACTAGGGGTAGAGGAATACAAGATGAATACAGGGTCCTTGCCCTGGAGTTTATACACTAAGGGAATATAGATAAGCGGAAATGTGGTTTGAAAGTTCATAGCTGAAGTTTAGTTGTGATCCTTCAGAATCCCTGAGCAGGAAGAAGAGATTAGGGAAGGCTTCCTAGAAGTAGGAGTTTGAGGGGTAGGCAGAAGAGTATATGCAAAGGCATCAAACTATAAAATGCCCTGACCTGTTTTGGCAGTGTCTTTGGGGCCTGAAATAAGACAGTGGGATTGGGAGTGAGAAGTAGGAGACCCATGAATGAGTAGCCTGATGGTGAAGGGCAGGGGGCAAGGGGTTGAAATGGAGGCAGATTTCAAGGAGGGTGTGTGGTCAGGCTTTTGATGGGTACCCTCATTCTCTCCCACTTGTTTGTCACCCACAGATCTGGCATTTCCTTGTGCTCATAATGAGAATAGTTCTCCAGTTAGCCAAGATGAACCTCATGGACATCACCAAGATCTTCTCCCTCCTGCAGCCCGACAAGGAGGAGGAGGACACGGACACGGAGGAGAAGCAGGCTCTCAATCAAGCAGTGTATGACAACGACTCCTATACCTTGGACCAGCTTTTGCGCCAGGAGCGTTACAAACGTTTCATCAACAGCAGGAGTGGCTGGGGCGTTCCTGGGACACCCTTGCGCTTGGCTGCTTCTTATGGCCACTTGAGCTGTTTGCAGGTCCTCTTAGCACATGGCGCTGATGTTGACAGCTTGGATGTCAAGGCGCAGACGCCACTTTTCACTGCTGTCAGTCATGGCCATCTGGACTGTGTACGTGTGCTTTTGGAAGCTGGTGCCTGCCCTGGTGGTAGCATCTACAACAACTGCTCTCCCGTGCTCACAGCTGCCCGTGATGGTGCTGTTGCTATCCTGCAGGAGCTCCTAGGCCATGGTGCAGAGGCCAACGTCAAAGCTAAACTACCAGTCTGGGCATCAAACATAGCTTCATGTTCTGGCCCCCTCTATTTGGCCGCAGTCTACGGGCACCTTGACTGTTTCCGCCTGCTTTTGCTCCACGGGGCAGACCCTGACTACAACTGCACTGACCAGGGCCTATTGGCTCGTGTCCCACGACCCCGCACCCTCCTTGAAATCTGCCTACACCATAATTGTGAGCCAGAGTACATCCAGCTGTTAATAGATTTTGGTGCTAATATCTACCTTCCATCTCTATCCCTTGACCTGACCTCACAAGATGATAAAGGCATTGCATTGCTGCTACAGGCCCGAGGTGAGTGGTGAACAGGCCAGCCTTGGGTCACGAGGCTTGGAGATCTCAGGGCCCCAAATCACTGTAAAAGCCAATCCTCTGAGATTCAATGGAGAAAACTCCATTTTCCTCCCTCTCCCGTGGCCCCAGTAGAGAAGAGGTTATGTATTCCATGTTAGAGAAAGGTCACTAAGATAAGGTTGGGTGGGGGTGGGGAGCACTAGCCCAATTTCTGGTTCTGGCTCTGCCAATGACTGTTTTATTTCTTGGAAAGGATAGAGCATTAGGGCTGTAGTAGCCAGGGGAGGGTGGATGTAGGCTTGTGTGGGAGAATTATGCTGATAATTGCTCCTCATGACCTGTTTCTTCTTGCTGTAGCCACTCCACGGTCACTTCTATCACAGGCCCGTTTAGTCATCCGCAGAGCCCTGTGCCAGGCTGGCCAGCCACAAGCCATCAACCAGCTGGATATTCCTCCCATGTTGATTAGCTATCTAAAACACCAACTGTAATCTTGCAGTCTCCCCAGGAACTTATGATGCCTCCAAAAACCACCTGGGGACTCAGGTAGCTGGAGGGCATTACAGCCTCATCCACTTACCTGGAGTTGCTCTCCTGTATTATCCTCCACAATAAAATTATCCAGAAAATAAGTCCCAGTGTCTGTTGTGTCTGGTGTGTGTGGGCATGGATGGGGGCGTGGGCATTATTGAGGGAAGGGGTATGATTGGCCATGGGGAAGGATAGCAAATGGTCTGGTATCTGATAGGCACAGGAGTCTGTAAGAGCAAAAGAGGAAAATAACCCAATGGCCTATACCTCCACACCAAGATCCTTTAGAGAGTTTTGGGAGCTGTGTTGCCCTGGAAGCAAGGTCCTGAATAATACAAGTGGGTAGAAGCGTAGCATCAGCTTGCCCAGCCCTGTGCCTCCCTTCAATTCTCTGGCTGCTGCAAGACACCTTTTCATTGGCTGTCCCCTAGTCTCATATTACTTTGAGTCAAGTGACTGAGGAGCCTCCCATTCACTCACCTTGAATCATAGGCTGCATTTCCGCTAGTCCAGTTTATGTTCAAGATCTACCTGGGTAAGCAAACTATCAAATATTTATGACAGAGTATCTAATGTGAAAAATAATTTGGTTACATAGGTGATAGGCTGGGAATTCAAGTAAGACAAGCAGATAACCTAGAGATTAGCAAGTGCAGGAAGCCAGCATAATTTCTAGGCTTCAGGGGTAAGGGAGGAGGGACAGGGGTCATCTGATTGAAAGTGAAATCACAGGCCTGCCCATGATTTGGGTGGTGAAGAATGGAGGGACCATGGGAGGAGGTAGTATGACCTAAACCAGGAGCTGGAATCACACAGCAGAATTGGAAGTATGCTGATAGCAGGAACCACAGAGCAGACACAGCAGGGGCACCACCCAAGGCAGAGAAGGCAGAGGCTAAGTAACCTGGCTTCTCCATTTTCCCTGCCTTCCCACCAGTGCCTTCTATTGGTTAAACCCAGCAAGAAGGTAGTTGACTTGGGAGCCTGGGAAACACAGCCTGTAGGGGTCAGACCCCCTATAATGTGGAGAACAGGGGAAGGAGGCAAACAGACCCTGGACCAGCGAGGATATCCACTTAAATCCAGGGAAATTCATTTTACTAAATTTTAATCCCCCCACAGGACCTTCTTGTATTTCTCCTGCACAACAACTGTGGGTGAGAACATGGGTGAGCAGTGAAAGGGACACAAGATTAATGGGTAGAGGAGGAGAGCCCAGATAATCTGTACCCAGGAAGCACTTTACATATTTAGAGCCCCTCCTGGGAGCTGCTTTGATGGTCTCCTACATCATGCTCCCCTATCACTGGGAAAGGGAGACAGAGCACGGAGTCTTAATCTGATTTGCCCCCTACTTCTCTCACCTCCCCCATTCTCCCTAGCTACTGCTGCCTGAGAGACTTTAGGAAAAAAGGTGAGAAAATTGGATATCTATCTCCATGCTCCCACCCCACCCAGCTTTCAGATTTTCGTTCTTAGGCACTTTGGGAAACAGTGCAACTGTTTTTCTCCAAGGAGCATGAGAACTAAAGAACTCAGGGCTTCAGGGTAGGCATCCTCAGCTCTCTTCTATCTTTCTTTCAATCTGGGCTCCTAAGTGGTAGTTTGTGCAAAACCTCACCCCTAGCCCTGCCTGTGATTCTCTTAGGGCCCTTGGGGATTGAGTCAACCTCAGCAGCCCTATCTGCTATAGTTCCCCAGGAAAGTACACCCTTCGAATGGGGTCTGGACAAGGTGGCCTCCTCCATGGCATCTGGGACACAGATTCTGGTTGACTCATGAAGGCACATGGACACTTTAGGCATTTCAAAGTTCATGCGCTTGAGGAGGTTATAGGAATGTACAAAATTCTAGGTAAAGAGGAAGGGCCAAAACTCTTAGCTTCAATTTCCCAGAGGAGGGAATTGAGAACCCAACTAAGGTAAGTGCCCATGTTATTATTTATGGTCCAGCTCTTCAGAACATTCCTAGCTGTTCTTTCTCCGCTTGCCTGTGCTGTTAGTGAGAAGAGACAACTTTAAGACCTGGTGCCTTAAGATTTTATCCTCCCCAGGCCTCATCATTCCCATCCAGAAAATGGGCCAGGAGTTGGAATTAATCACCTCAAATTCTGATGATGACTTTTCCAAGGCAATTTTGCCTAGGAAGTATGAGGAGAAAGCAGAGATGCTATTACTGTACCTAGAATGAAATCTTCCTCTTGGCCTTTAGTGTCTTGTCCAGGTGAAAGCTCAGTTTCCTCAATCTCCCTTACCCCCAGCACAGTCACTAGCTTTCAGAAGGCCAAATCTTAACTACTTCAGGTAAGCTAGGCCCCTTATCTCCCTTTTATCTCTCCTCCTGACCTCCCTTTCCTTTCTGCCTTTCTTCCTTCCCCTCTCCCTCCTTTCTTCCCTCCTGCTATCATCTTAATGTGGTACTTCCCAAATTCATATGTTGGAACCTAATCCCTAGTGTGACAGTATTAGGTGGTGAGGCCTTTGGGAAGTGATTAAATCATGAAGGCTCCAGTTTCATGAATGGGATTAGTGACCTTATAAAAGAGGCCCCAAAGACACCCCTCACCCCTTTCACCATATGTAAGGACACAGCAAGAAGATGCTGTTAATAAACTAGAAAGTGGGCCCTCACCGGACACCAAATCTGCTGGCACCTTGATCTTGGACTTTCTAGCCCCCCAAACTGAGAGAAATAAATTTCTGTTGTTTATAAATTGCCCAGTCTAAGGCATTCTGTTATAGCAGTGCAAGCCGACTAAGACACCTCCCTTTCTTCCTTCCTGACATTGCCATTATCCTAGATCTTGGTTCTGCTTTCTACATGCCACTATCAGTCTGCACACTCTCCTGCAATGGGAAAATTATTTTGCTTTATTCAAAAAGATGGCCCCCAAGGACTAGATCCAAAGTGTAAAATGGCCCATGGGACTCCAGAAACCAGAGAGATCTCCATTCAGCTACTAACTTGACAGAAAGCCTGATGGAGAAGGGGTATTTGATATTTGCTTTGAAAAGTGGAAAAAAATTTAGTCAGCAGAGAGGAAGCAAAAGGTATTAGTGGAGGGAACTCAATGAGCAAAAGCATAGAAGTGGGAAAATGCAGGGCAGCTTGGTTTCAGTTCAGTGAATTTGAACAGGAGCTAGGTTGTGGACTAGACCGAAGAGAGCCATGAATACCTTAGTTTTTTAGAGTTGAAGGTTTCAGTTCTTAGAATGGGACACTTACAGTCGCAGGAATGACTTCGTGAGCATATGGAGAACATGTTCCCTGATTTCCCAGGACATATCTGCTAGCATTAACTAAACCACTGTCTTGTGTGCACATATCAAATTACTACTTACAAGTTATTTGCACACCTATAATTTCATTTACTTCTTGGAACAATTCTGTGAAGTAAGCAGAACAGTTTTTGTACAGATGTCGCAACTAAAGCCCAGAGAAGGGAGGGGACTTGACACAGTGAGGCAGTGGCAGAGCCAGGACTGAACCCACAAGACTCCTGATACCCAAGCCACTGTCCTTTCCCAAGATGCTGCTTTGCCTCACGTGTGAATGTTAGCGCTAAGGCAGGGTGGTGCATGGAGTTTGCAAGCTCTGACTTCATTTTGCAGGCCTGGGTCCCCGCCCTCCCGCTGACAGAGCTTGGCACTAAGGAGTGATGTAGCGAGGTAGGAAAAGGTGGCAGCCCCAGTGACTGGGGATAAGCTAAAGGGGCTGGGGTAAGCCTGCAGTGAGGGGCTGGGCATATGGGAAGATCAGAGGCCTCCCTCTCCCTGCCCAGGGCTCAGAGGGGCCCCAATCCTACTTTACTGGTAATTTCCAAACTCTAAAGGGGTTTCATTTTTCCCTCAACCCTGAGGAAACCCTGTTCCTAAACAGTCAAGCCAATGACCATCTGCTTCATCCTGGTATCTTCTGAGCTCTATCCACCTATAGGCACAGAAGACATTAGCTTCCAGCTACTAGACTACTTGCCAGCTCCTACTTTGCCAGTCTCCAAGTAGGCTGCTTCTTCCCAGGAGAAAAGCAGAGGCTAGGCTAGTGGCAGAATCTGGTCCACTGATACCTCCAATGCTCTGGCTTGCAGTTCCTTCACCTCCTTGACTCTCACACCACCCCTCACTCTCCATTTTAGTATCCTTGGCCTTACCTGGAAATGCAGGTTCCCCTTTCTAGTCAGATTTGCTTGCTTTCCCAGAAGTTACATTCCTGGAACTCTATGGTTTGATTCCACAGAATCAATTCAACAGATATTTATTGAGTACCTATTCTGTGTCAGGAACTGCATTTCAGGAACCACATAACCTAATTTATCTGCATTTCCCCTTTCCCCTGTCTTCCCTTCCCTCACTGTCCATCTTTGACTCTGTCTTCAATCACTTCATTCTCCACACTAACTTTGGATCAAGCCATTGTCCTCTCCTAAGCCTGGTCTAAGGAATACCATAGAAGAAATAGAAATGACTAATCATCATAGAAATCTAAAGAATCGATAGAAGAGTGATGGTCACCAGAGGCTGAGGGACTTTGGGGGAAAAAAAAAAGGGAGATTATTCATCAAAGGGTACAAAGTTTCAGATAAACAGGATGTGATGGTTAATATTGAGTGTCAACTTGATTGGATTGAAGGATGCAAAGTATCGTTCCTGGGTGTTTCTGTGAGGTTGTTGCCAAAAAAGATTATTAAAATCTGAGTCAGTGGACTGGGAGAGGCAGACCCAGCCTCACACAGTCTGGTTGGGCACAATCTAATCAGCTGCCTGCTCAGCTAGAATAAAGCAGGCAGAAGAACATGGAAAGAATAGACTGCCTGAGCCTTCCAGCCTTCATCATTCTCCTGTGCTGGATGCTTCCTGCCCTCAATCATCAAACTCCAAGTTCTTCAGCTTTTGGACTCTTGAACTTACACCAGTGGTTTGCCAGGGTCTCTCAGGCCTTCAGCCACTGACTGAAGGCGGCAATGTTGGCTTCCCTACATTTGTGGTGTTGCGACTCAGACTGGTTTTCTTTCTCCTCAGCTTCCACAAGGTCTACTGTGGGACTTCACCTTGTGATTGTGGGAGTCAATAATATTCCTTAATAAACTCCCTTTTATATATACATATATCCTATTAGTTCTGTCCCTCTAGAGAACCCTATTACAGAGTTTGGTACCAGATGTGGGGTGGTTCTAGAGAAACAGAATGTTAAGGATGGAGTTCTTTAGGTGGTTTGGGAGTTTCTGGAGTTGGCTGCTTAATATGATTAGGCCCCCAAATGCTAAGGACTCTACTTCTAATAGTATGGAGAAGATTGATAATCCTTGGGGTGAACTGTTTGGAGAGTTATGCAAAAATAAACACATTTGATACTCCTGATTCACTGCTTGTGAGAGGCAAGGAGTTTAGTGACTATACATAACACCTTTGACCATATGTGGAGAACGAAGTAATATAATAATGTTGGTTGGTTGCTCCTAAGTTAATTGGACAAAATGATGAAAGAAAATGATGAACTGAGGGTTTGTAACTCCCAGCTCCAGAAGTACATACTGATCCTCAAATCTTCTAAGATTGCCTTGAGTGAGAGTCTTATCTCCTATAGAGAAACAGCTGAAATTGTGTAAAGTCAGACACAAGTTCTTGTCATGCGAGTGGCTGACCTGCAATGAAAGGTGCATGCACAGCCTCACCAGGTGTCTACTGTTAAAGTGAGGACATTGATTAGAAAAGAGTGGGACCCTGCAATTTGGAATGAGGACATGCGGGAGGACACTGATGAGGCTGCAGGCACTGAGCCCCTAAATTGTGATGAGCAATTTTTTGCCAGAGAAAACAGCCTCCCTACCCCCAGTGGTGGCAAGATACCCTCCCTACCCACGCTGCCATCAGCCTTTCCACCTTTGTCTGAGGAGATTAACCATGAACTGCCTGAGGCAACAGTAATGTCCTGCCTTGAGGCAGTTGCCAGGCAAGACAATGCTGATTCTCCCAGGACCCACCTGCAATACCACTGTTTGCTTCTAGACCTATAACTAGACTTAAGTCCCGGCAGACCCTAGAGATGAGGTTTAGAGTGTGACACACAAGGAGGTGCACTACACACTCCAAAAGAACTGCTTGTGTTTTCCAATTTATATAAGCAGAAATCTGGAGAACAGGCATGAGGATGGATATTAACGGTGTGGGATAAGGGTAGAAGGAACATAAAGTTGGATCAGGCTGAATTTATTGATCTGGGCCCACTAAGCAGGGATCCTGCATTTAATGTTGCAGCTTGGGGAGTTAATAAACATTCTAATAGTTTATTTGCTTGGTTAGCTGAAATATGGATCAAAAGATGGCCTACTGTGAGCAAGCTGGAAATGCCTGATCTCCCTTGTTTTACTATAGAGGAAGGGATCCAAAGGCTTAGGGGGATTGGAATGCTAGAGTGGATTAATCACTTTAGACCTACTCAACCCAGCTGGGAGGATCCAGAAGACACACCCTTCACCAGTAGTTTGTGAAACAGATTTGTGATGGGAGCACCTGCATCCTTGAAGAGCTCTGTGATTGCTCTTCTCTGTATGCCAGAACTTACACTGGGAACTGCAGTAACTTAGAAAAAATTAAATGCAGTGGGAATAATTGGATCCTGAGGTGGCAGGGATCAAGTGGCGACTTTCAACCGTCA
The DNA here is from genome assembly GCF_049350105.2 of Macaca mulatta. Lineage (NCBI taxonomy): Eukaryota > Metazoa > Chordata > Mammalia > Primates > Cercopithecidae > Macaca > Macaca mulatta. Next base: position 70,591,616 of record NC_133426.1, on the reverse strand, counting down.
AAGGCAAGATGGGTGTAGTTACCATAATGGACAGCAGAGGCAAAGCAGCCATCATAATAGTCTGACTTGTGCAGAGCTCTGGCTCTGCGTGGAAACACGGTGTTCCTGGAAGTGAAATTGATAGAAAGCCTACTGCATTCTTTCTTAATTTGTATGAGCAGAAAACTTCGAGGTCAAGTGGACAAAAGACTAATTTGAATTGTAAAATACAGAATCACAGCCCCTCAATCAATTTCCGTACTTGAACCAGTTTACAGACCCAGAACCCCTTGAATGAAGGGGAAGCCAAATCCCCTTGAAGAAAGACCCAACTACAATACCAACAATTTATGCTGTTAATCTTTCTCCCATCCTTCCCCAAGGAGACCTCCAGCCTTTTACCAGAATAATTGCATCGGGGAAAGGGGAATGATCAGATTTTTGGGGGACTACTGGACACTGGCTCTGAGCTGCATTGATTCCAGGGGGCCCAAAACGTCATTGTGGTTCTCCAGTTAAAGTAGGGGCTTATGGAGGTCAGGTAATTAATAGAGTTTTAGGCCAGGTCTGACTTACAGTGGGTCCCCAGACTCATCCTATGGTCATCTTCCCAGTGCATGAATGCATAATTGGCATAGACATACTTAGCAGCTGGCAGAATCCCCACATTGGTTCCTTGGGTGATAGGGTGAGGGCTGTAAATCAAAAACAATATCACATCCCTGGAGAGATTGCAGAGATTAGTGCTACCACTAAGAACTTAAAAGATGCAGGGATGGTGATCCCCACCACAACCCCATTCAACTCTCTTAATTGGCCTCTACAGAAGACAGATGAATCTTGGAGACTGACAGCAAATTGTCATAAGCTTAGCCAAATGGTGACTCCAATTGCAGCTGCTATACCAGATGCGGTTTCATTGCTTGAGCAAATTAACACATCTCCTGGCACCTGGTATGCAGCCACTGATTTAGCAAATGCCTTTTTCTTCATTCTTGTCCATAAGGACCATATGAAGCAATTTGCCTTTAGCTGGCAAAGCCAGAAATATACCTTCACTGTCTTACCTCAGGGGTATACCTACTCTCCAGCTTCATGCCATAATCTTGTTCACAGAGATCTTGATCACATTTCCGCTCCACAAAATATCACACTGGTCCATTACATTGATGACATTATGCTGATTAGATCCACTGAGCAAGAAGTAGCAAACACACTAGACTTATTGGTGAGACATTTGCATGCCAGGGGATGGGAAATAAATCCAACTAAAATTCAGGGAACTTCTACCTCAGTAAAATTCCTAGGGGTCCAGTGGTGTGGGGTCTGTTAGGATATTCCTTCTAAGGTGAAGGATAAGTTGCTGCATTTGGCCCCTCCTACAACCAAGAAAGAGGCACGATGCCTAGTGGACCTATTTGGATTTTGGAGGCAAAACAGTCCTCATTTGAGTGTGTTACTCTGGCCCATTTATTGAGTGACCTGAAAAGCTGACAGTTTCAAGTGGGGTCCAGAACAGGAGAAGGCTCTGAAATAGGTCCAGGCTGCTGTGCAAGCTGCTCTGCCACTTGGGCCATATGACCCAACAGATCCAATGATGCTCGAGGTGTCAGTGGCAGATAGAGATGCTGTTTGGAGCCTTTGACAGGCCCCCACAGGTGAGCCACAGTGGAGGCCTCCAGGATTTTGGAGCAAGGCCCTGCCATCTTCTACAGATAACTACTCTGCTTTTGAAAGACAGCTCCTGGCCTGTTACTGGGCTTTGGTGGAAACTGAACGTTTGACTCTGGGTCATCAAGTCACCATGCGACCTGAACTGCCTGTCATGAACTGGGTGCTTTCTGACCCATCTAGCCATAAAGTGGGGCATGCATAGTAGCATTCCATCATCAAATGAAAGTGGTAGTATATACATGATTGGGCTTGAGCAGGTCCTGAGGGCACAAGTAAGTTACATGAAGAAATGACTCAAATGTCCAGGGTCCCCACTCCTGCCACCCTGCCTTCTCTCCTCGAGCCTGCACCAGTGGCCTCATGGGGAGTTTCTTATGATCAGTTAACAGAGGAAGAGAAAACTAGGGCCTGATTCACAGACGGTTCTGCATGATATGCAGGCACCACCCAAAAGTGAACAGCTGCAGCGCCTTTCTAGGACAGCACTGAAGGACAGCGGTAAAGGGAAATTTTCCCAGTGGGCAGATCTTGGAGCAGTGCACCTGATTACGCACTTTGCTTGGAAGGAGGAATGGCCAGATGTGCGATTTTTTACTGTTTCATGAGCTATAGCCAATAATTTGGTTAAATGGTCAGGGACTTGGAATAAGCATGATTGGAAAATTGGTGACAAAGAAATTTGAGGAAGAGGTATGTGAATGGACCTCTCCAAGTGGTCTAAAATTAAGAAGATATTTTTATCTCATGTGAGTGCTCACCAAAGGGTGACCCCAGCAGAGGAGGATTTTAATAATCAAGTGGATAGGATGACTCATTCTGTGGATGCCACTCAGCCTCTTTCCCCAGCCACCACTGTCATAGCCCAATGAGCCTATGAACAAAGTGTCCATGGTGCCAAGGATGGAGGTTATGCATAGGCTCTGCAATAAGAACTTCCACTCACCAAGGCTGACCTGGCTACAGTCACCACTGAGTGCCCAATTTGCCAGCAGCAGAGACCAACAATGAGCCCTCCATATGACACCATTCCTCTGGGTGATCAGCCAGCTACTTTGTGGCAGGTTGATTATATTGCACCTCTTCCATCATGGAAAGGGCAGTGGTTTGTCCTCCACAGGACAGACACTTATTCTGCATATGGGTTTGCATATCCTGTGTGCAATGATTCTGCAAAGACTACCATCTGTGGGCTCACAGAATGTCTTATCCACGGTCATGGTATTCCACACAGCATTGCCTCTGACCAAGGCACTCACTTTATGGCTAAAGAAGTGCAGCAGTGGGCTCATGCTCATGGAATTTACTCTTCTTACCATGTTGCCCATCATCCTGAAGCAGTTGGAATGATAGAACGGTGGAATGGCCTTTTGAAGTCACAAGTACAATGCAAACTAGGTGACAATACTTTGCAGGGCTGGGGCAAAATTCTCCAGAATGCTGTGTATGCTCTAAATCAGTGTCCAGTATATGGTACTGTTCCTCTCATAGCCAGGATTCACAGGTCCAGTCATCAATGGGTGGCACCACTCACCATTACCCCTAATGACCCACTAACAAAATTTTTGCTTCCTGTTCATTACTTTCTACTGGCCCAGAGGTCTTAGTTCCAGAAGGAGGAATACTGCCACCAGGAGGCACAACAATGACTCCATTAAACTGGAAGTTAAGATTGCCACCTGGACACTTTGGGCTCCTCCTACCTCTAAGTCAACAGGCTAAGAAGGGAGTTCCAACGTTGGCTGGTGTGAACGACCTGGACCATCAAGATGAAATCAATCTACTACTCCACAGTGGAGGTAAGGAAGAGTATGTGTGGAATATGGGAGGTCCCTTCGGGCATCTCTTAGTATTACCATATCCTGTGATTAAGGCCAATGAGAAACTACAACAACACAATCCAGGCAGGACTACAAAGAGCCAGACACTTCAGGAATGGAAGTTTGAGTCACTCCATCAGGTAAAAAACCACGACCTGCTGAGGTGCTTGCTGAAGGCAAAGGGGATGCCAAATGGGTATTAGAAGATTATAGTCATCAATAACAGCTCAGATCAGTTGCAGAAATAAGGACTGTAATTGTCATGTGTATTTCCTCCTTATTTCATTAAGAACATGTTTGTGCAAGTATACACTTGTACTAAGAGAATATCCATTTTATTTCCTTTCTTTTTCCTTCATCATGTGACATAAGATTTATTGACTTCCTATCAGCATTTAAGTGTTGTTATCTTTATGTAATAGCATTTAGGCTAAGGACTAGTCAGCTTCCGGTTGTACAAAGGATAGCTGTATTATGTTAGGCTTAATTTTGACCTTATTATTGTCTTTATTTAAAGATTATATATGATTTCAGGAGATGTGTATGGGTTCAAGTCGACAAGGGGTGGGCTTATCATGGTTAAAATCGAGTGTCCACTTGATCAGATTGAAGAATGCAAAGTATTGTTCCTGGGTGTGTCTGTGAGGGTGTTGCCAAAGGAGATTAACATTTGAGTCAGTGGACTGGGAGAGGCAGACCCACCCTCAATCTGGGTGGGCACCATCTAATCAGCTGCCAGCTGGGCTAGAATATAGCAGGCAGAACGTGGAAGGAATAGACTGGCTGAATCTTCCAGCCTTCATCATTCTCCTGTGCTGGATGTTTGCTGCCCTAGAACATCGGACTCCAAGTTCTTCAACTTTTGGACTCTTGGATTTACACCAGTGGTTTGCCAGGTGCTCTCGGGCCTTCACCACTGACTGAAGGCTGCAATGTCAGCTTCCCTACCTTTGAGGTGTTGCAACTTGGACTGGCTTCCTTGCTCCTCAGCTTGCACAAGGCCTATTGTGGCACTTCACCTTGTGATCATGTGAATTAATTCTCCTTAATAAATTCCCTTTCATATATACATATATCCTATTAGTCTTATCCCTCTAGAGAACACTGACTAATACACAGGAGAAATAGGTTTTGAGATCAATTGCACAGTAGGGTGACTACAGTCAATAAGAATGCATGATCTATTTCAAAGTAACTAAGAGAGTAAATTTCAAATGTCTCACCATAAAACAATGACAGGTAAACAAGGTGATGGATATGTTAATTAGCTTGATTTAATCATGCCACATTTTATACATATATTAAAACATCATATTATATCCCATAAGTGCATACAATTATGATTTGTCAATCAAAAATAAAAATAACTCTAAAGAGTTGATTTCCATCAAGCACTTATATGTTCCAGGCAGTGTCCTCAGTAATTACTTCACATGGATTAACTCATTTATTTCAATGGCTTTGTTTTACTCATGCCCATTTTATAGATGAGGAAACTGAGGTGCAGTGAAGTTAAGTAGGCTAAGTGAAGTTGCTCTAGGTCACATAGCTAGGAAGCAGGATGTCACAAAACTACAGAGTGGGGTGGCTATACATTCCTGGGTGACAGCCTAGCTGGACCTTTACCAACTAGCCCATTGTCTGCAGTGGCTATTTCAAACCTTGTCCAATATTGACAGACTTCCTTGAACCTCCCTCCAGAACTGCTTTTCCTCTCACTGTCAACTAGGAATTTTGCATCCTTCCTCCCAGAGCAGGTACAGGTCATAAGGAGTGACATCTTCAACCTTCCATAACAACAAACTCTGCTGAATCCACCCATTTTTCCCTCTTGTCTTGATCCCTCGTCCCAGCAAAGGTTAATTCATCTGTAAGGGCTCTGGATTCCATCCCCCACTCCCACCTGCAGCCCCCACCCATCAATTATCTTGTTTCCTGTATCTTCTACTTGATTGATTTCTTTTCCTCTCAGCACATAAACAAACTCACATCCTTCCATCTTGTAAAAACAAACCTGAACACCAGGGCCCCCTCTAGCTACCACATCTTTGTGGTCAAACTTCTAGAACAAGGAAGCTGTATACATTCTCCCTTTTCTCACAGACCATTCTCTTGACACCCCAGCGCAGTCTGGTGTATATCTACAACTCTGTCCTGAACTGGCCTTGCCCATATCACCAGTGACTTGCCCATCCAGTGGCATCTTTTCTGCCTGTATCTTGCTGGGTTTCTGGGCAGCATCTGACACATACATTCTTGGTAACTCTGTCTTGTATAAAATCCCAGTACTTTACTTGGCTTCTAGGAGAGCCAATTCTCTTTCCTCTGGTTTCACATTGCCAATCCCTCTTTCTCAGGGCTTTGTGGGCTTCTATTCCTCACTCTTCTCTTTCCCTCACATCATTCATCTAAGTTATCAACACCAAGTCCAGCCAGTTCTATCTTCCAAATACATCCAGAGTCCAATCAGTTTCCACCACCTCCACTGCCTCTATTCTGATATGGATCACTATCAGAGCCTCCTTCCTGGCCTCTCTGCTTCTTCCTTTGTTGCTATAGCACGCTAAATGCTTTACTGAGGTCATGTAATTCCTCAGCTCAAAATCCTGCAAAATCTAAAGTATTTAAAATGACTCACAAAACTATACATTGTGTTTCCCTATGTCCTCTCTGACCTCCTCTCCTACCACTTTCCTCCTCACTCACTGTGTTCCAGGTGCACTGGCTTGCCTAGATGCTCCTCTAATATTTCAGCATGTCACCATCTCAGGGACTTTGTATTAACTGGCCTCTCTACCTGGAATGCTCTTCCTCCAGATATCCTCATGGTTTGTTCTCTCAGTTCCTCTAGGTCTTTGCTAGAATATCACCTTCTCCAACTTCCTTGTTTAAAACAGCACCCCTCAGTACCCCCTGTACCCATTCCCTGCTCTATTTTTCTCCATCGCATTATTTTTCAAGAGACAAGGTCTCACTATGTTGCCCAGTCTGCCGTGCAGTGGCTGTTTGTACGCGCAATCCCACTACTGATCAAGATGGAAGCTTTCATGTGCTCCGTTTCTGATCTCGGTCAGTTCATATCTCCTTAGGCAGCCTGGTGGTCCCCTGCTCCTGGGAGGTCACCATGTTGAGGCTGAACTTAGTGCAGACACCCTATCAGCATACTGCACTACAGCCCAGAACTCCTGGACTTAAGCTATCCTCCTGCTTCAGCCTCCCAAGTAGCTGGGACTACAGGCATGTGCCACTGCCCCAGGATCTCCATCACATTTATTGCCATCTGACCTATTGTATACTTTATGTACTTATTTGTTCATTGTCTATCCCTCACAGAGCTTCCATTTTCATGATAAGAAACAGAAAATTCAAAAATGACTCTAAAATAAATAACAATAAGAAATATACCAAGAGGTGGTAAATGCTATGGATAAGAAACAAAGGCCAATTAAAGAATTGGAGAGTGAAGGGGGTGGAAATGGGAATTGCTATTTTATACAACAACTGTTCAGTGAAGGTGTCACTATTAATGACATTTGAGCAGCCACCTGAAGGAAATGAGGTGCAAACTGCCAATATTCAGAGGACAAACACTGTAGGCAGAAGGAACAGCCAGTGCAAAGACCCTGAGGTGGGATTTCTGACAAGTCAAATTCAGTATGTCCTAAACAGAATCATTACATTTTCCTAATTGTGTTCTTATATTCCTCAGTTCAGTTGATGACAACACCATCCAGCAGTCCCTTGCCCAAGCAAGAAACTCAGGAGTTTTCTTCCTCTTCCACTAGACTGGTTGCCCTTCAGACCAGAAGCTGTGTGTAGTCCATCATTCTGGGTAATGAGTGTGTCACTTAACACAGGGCCTGGCACAAAGGAGATGCCCAATGAGTGGTAACATCACACTTTACTGGTGGATGCTGGCACTTAAGCTTGATATTAGGCCTGAAATGCCTCATTTGACTATGTTCAGTAAATACATGCTCATGACAAGTTTGTGCCAAACTCTCTGTTGAGTGCCGAGGATATGAAGATGAACAAAATATTCTGCCCTGGAAAACTGGGTCTAGGTCTGCACAATAAAGTGAATCTGTGCATAAGAAATCATAGGCTCATGTGTGTTTATATTAAAAACTGGTTTCGGCTGGGCGTGGTGGCTCATGCCTGTAATCCCAGCACTTTGGGAGGCCAAGGCGGGTGGATCACGAGGTCAGGAGATAGAGACCATCCTGGTGTGACAGAATGTTTGGTGACTGGGCAGAAGGCATAGAAGACTAGTCCCTGTGACAGGAGAAGCACAATAGTGCCTGGGACTATTTCAAGCCTGCCACCTGACTACTTTGCACACCTCCTCTCTCCCTGCTTCCACAACTGAGACTGCTCTGGCCCTTTGTTTCCGTGGACCCCAGGTTTGCAAACTGCCTTCTCCAAATCATAATCTTGGTCTAATTCAGAGAATCAAGGTTCTGAGTGAAATGCGAGCAAGTGGCAGTGACCAGAGGCACGAGGTAGGGAGGAAGTCTATAATGGAGATTCTGGAAAACAAAATAAACTTCCAAATCAGGCCTACAAATGAGAATCAGGACTTTGCAAAGCAGGAAAGCATAGCCCCAGGGAAACTTTTATAGTCCAGCCATTCAGATGGGAAAAAAAGTTACATAATGAGCCAGCAGCAGCTCCCTACTCCTCACCATTTATTTAGACTCGGTACTAGGAAGGGAGTCTGATGTTCAATATTGATTTTTGTTGGCAATGTATAGAATGTCATGGAAGGTCATGGAACATCTATATTTCCTATAATATTCCGTGGAAGGTCATGGAATACTATAGAAAAAAAATGAGTTGAACTCTCAGATCTCAAAGATATCAAGAGAGCCTGATGATGCTTACCCTCTCCTTGTGGAGGCGGGGTGATGGACTGGCCCAGAGAAAAAAAAAAACTAATTGGCCAAGGTGTCCAGCAAGTCTGAGGTAGAGCTAGAGTCAGATCCCTAGCAGCCATGTCAGTTCCTGTGCTCTACACATGCAGAGGCAGAAGTCCACCTCTTACCAGTTCAGCAGCTGGATCTTTTCAAGACTGTCAGGACCCAGAAGCAGCAGAGAACACTCCTGCAATGCAAAAATAGCACGCATTGTTCTCTAATCCTTCTCTCTATCCTCAACTTTAATCCACCCACCTCCCTTTTTAGACACGCACAGAGTTTTAGGGCTGGGCCTTCTGGATATTCTTGAACTAGAGGTGGAACTAGATTCTTTGTTGCCTCCGCTCACCTGGCCCTGGCAGCCACTGATGCCACTTAATGTCCTTAGGCTAGAGACCCAAGTTCGGCTGGCTCCCTGCCACATCCCACACACAGTAGCAGACAAGGCTGGTACAGGCCTCCTCATTTTGTCCTCAGCCTGACCTCCGGTTTGGGCCCAGACAAGATTTTCCTCTCGATATTTAGACTTTTCAGGAAAAAAGGCCTGCACAAAGCCAGGCTCACAAAGGATAGGGGGAAGGGGGACTCTGAAGACCTTGGGGATTCCCTCCACATTCCATAGAAGGTGGGAAATTTGGGTGAGGGTCAATCTATGGAAAACAGGTATCATCTCAGAGAAGAAAAGTGAAAGCAATCCTGGAAGGGGAGCCCGGGGCTCTGTATTCCAAATTGGCCCATGTCGCAGGCCGGCTGGGTAACTGTGGGGAGGGGCTTTCCCTACTCGGGGCAGCAGAGGGCCCGTCGGTAACGGGTGGAAGTTGGCCTCTATGGTCTTAGGGGCACCGGTGTGCCAGAGAGGCGGAGGAAGTTAGGGCGCAGGCGCTGCAGCTGGCTTTCCTGGCAGGTGAGTCCCTCCTCTGGGTGGCCTGGCGGCGCGATCCGCAGGGCCTTGTCTCTACGACTAAGGAAGGGCCGGCGGAGGTGCTAAGGGTTTCTGCAGTCTCCCCAGGTTCCTCAACCTCTCTGCCTCGTTACTCCCCGCCGGCCTCTAGCTCAGGAATAAACGGCCTGCTGGCGTCCAGGGCACACGCGAATGCACAGCGGCCACGGAAATGGCAGTGCGTGAAAACCGAAACCGAGCTCCAGGGATCCGGCGAGCCCCATCCGGGCAGGACCGGCTCCTTGAAGCCACGGTGCAGCCACGCCACTACCAGCCCGGCATGGGGGCGGGAGTGGGGAGCCCCAGCCAGTGGTTCCGCACCCTCTCCGCCCCCTGCCAACACCACGCCTGCACTTATTTGCATTTAAAGAGAAACGCACCAAGGAAAACAGTGGGCGGGCCGGGGCACGCCTTCCCACCATAGCGATTGGACCATACGCCTGCCAATCAAGACGCAGATGCCCCACCCGGTGGCCTTGGAGTACTGGGGGAGGGGGTATGGGGGAGCTTCCCAAAGCCTGGGGAAGGGGAGTCAGTGCTGGAGGTGACTGGAGCCGCGGCGGCGGCGGCAGCAGCTGCGGTGGCGGCGCTCTCAGCCGCGGCAGCCGAGGCTGCAGCCCGGCCCAGGGCGGCTCAGCGGACAATAACCAGGCTAGGAACCTGACCCGGCCGGGTAAGCGTTGCGTACAGCCAGGAGCCTCCGCCTGCCCGCGGTCGGGTGCATTCCCGCGTGCTCTGCTCCTACGAACTGGAGAAGGGCGCTAAGGACTGGGCGGGTCGGAGTCCCGGTCGCTCGCCCTTCTCCTTTGGAACCCGGTTTGCGGAGTGTCCGGTGGAGAGGCCGAGCGGCCTTGAGTCCCCTGGGCACAAGCGACCACGGCTGGGGAGAGGGGGGAGGTTGGGGAGGGAGGGTAGGAAGGCAGGCTAGCCTGGGCCATGCCTCCCGGCTTTCGGGGGGGCGGGGATGGGCCCGCACGTGCTGCCGCACAGTCCCGGGAAGGGCGCCGCCAGCCAGCACCCCAAGCCATGCATTTGTAGGCCGGGAGCTCTGCAGCTTTGTTTTAGCACATTTGCTGGAACAGCTGTGTAACGCGGGTACCGCTCACCCCTCACCCTGGCTGCCTGGCTGCCGCCCCTCCCCTCCCCTGTGCATCTCCAGCCTCTCCCTCCTTTCTGCGGACTCAAGCTGGCGTGCTGGCTTGGGCCCGACGGAAACCGGCTTTGGCGTGGATTAGGACATCCACAGACTGCCCCCTCCCCAGAGGAGCTCAGTGGGGCCTGTGGGCTGAGCTCAGTCGCACACTTCCCTTCAGAACCTTGGCCTTGCGGCCCCAACTAGCCGCGCCCCTCCTCCTGGGCCTCCCGGCGCATCTGGCGCCCGCCCCCGCGGTCGGGCAGGCTGGCTGGCAGCCGGGCTCTTGCTGGTCCTTGGGTTAGAGCAGCGGCGCAAGCTAGTCCTTGAGTTAGAGCTGCAAGGCCGCTTTGTCTCCCGCCTCGCCTCACCTCCGTTTCCCTTGGAGGATACTGGCCGCGTTTTTCTCTCCAGCCTCCCGTTTAAAAATAGCGATAGGCACGGTGTTTTGGGGGCATTTCCTTGCCTGAGGCCGAAGGAGCCCTCATTGTAGTACGGAACGTATCATACCGTCTCTGTGTGTACAGGAGAGCTATCGAGGTGGCTAACCCCTCCAACTTCGCAGTTACTTAACATACCCAGCTCTCTAGGCCACTGTCATTGTCTCCTGGAGACACTTCTGACACTGGTGACCGCCCGAACGCTGGACTTTGCTTGGCTCCCCCAGTGGTGAGGGGCTGCGCCGGCTACATGCGTCACAGCCCAAGCGCCTAGGCAGCAGCTGGACTGGTCCCTCAGAGCTGGTCTCCGTTTGGCCAGGCTCCTCTTGGCAAGGGCTGCGGGGTCAAGGCGAGCCTTGTTCAACGCACAAATACCTCTCTCTGCGGCTCTGCCTGCCTGCCTGCTGCAGCGGCGTGGGCATGGGCAAGGCGGAGGGCACTGCACTGTTGGACTGCCTGCCCCACCAGGATTCCAGCAGAGCCCCCTCCCCCAGTGCGGCTCCCCTCATTCGGCCCCACCCACTGCACAGTCACTGCACCATGGTGCACCTCTGGCAGTGGGCTCTCTAGGCCTTTTTGAGGAATAGGACAGAGAAAGCCACTGAGGGACTTGGTAGGCTCTTCTTGGACCTTTGATTAATCTCTGGTGTGGAGAGTCATGTGGGCTGCAGGGCCCAAGCAAAGCTTGGGCACTTTGAGGAGGGGCAATGAGACCCAGTAAATTCCTCACTTGGAGGAAGGCTAGCTCTGGATCTTTATGACAGGAGCCAGGACCACAGATATCACACTACAGCCACCTCCTCCCACCTTGATTAGGCCCCAACACAAACCTCTACTTGCAGCTGGGCATCTCTAGCCCAGGGCTGGACCTGCCCTCTGCCTTGTCTTAGGCCAACAGGCACCTAATGTATCTGCTCTATGTAACTCCCTTGCCCACACCCAAACCCACTCAGCCTACACCTGTCCAAATCTTCTTCCTTCTCAGACCCCAGTTCTGGGCCTACCTTTTCCTTGGTGCCTTTCCTGCCTGGCTCTTGCCCACCCATGATGACTTCTTTCTTCTTGGAACTCCTCCAGGGCTGCCTCCTTCTCCTGGGCATATTCAGGCTTAAATTATAATAGGATGCAGACTATAATTAAGTTGGCCTGCCTCTGTTTTGTCTGATATCATGGATGTCTGGGTTCTCTCAGAACCCTTTGGAGGAGTAAATAAAACCTGGACCTCAGCCACAACCCTCTCAAAGCCAAGCAGTGCAGAGCAGTTAACGATTGTTCCGGAAGGACTTGCTTTCTTTGTAGAGTTTTTGAGTAGACCTTTACCTTTCCAACTTGTGCTTGCCCTGATTCATATGAAAGTGACTAGAGAAATGGTAGTCAAGGCTCAGATATGTATTGTATTGAATGTGCCTAATGAGGATGGATTAGAAGGGGGATGATTGCAACTACAAGAAAAAAAAAATAATGATATATCCTCTCCCAACAACAGGCTCAGGATTTGGAATGCTCAGATCCCAGACCATGCATATCTTTGGTTGCTGATTCATGAGCCTAGAGACAAACTATGTGAAGAGAGATGAAAGATCTGTATAAGCAGGGGGATCATCCTTGGAAGCTGCCAGAAAGTAGAGGGGTTTGGTAGGCAAAGGGTAAGCAGACCCAGGAATGGGAGGAGAGAAAGCGATTGACAGGCAGGGTGAGGGGAGTGAATGAGTCTATTCTGGTTGAGATGGTGTGGCTCAGAGGTAGAGAAGAGATTGAGGCTCAGTGATGGGGTTTCCCAGATGACAGGCTGTGGAATGGGAATCTGATCCTTTTAGGGGAAGGGGGCATCAAAGAGTAGAGAATTGGCAGGGAGTTGCTATTTTTGTATATAAATATGCTGTAATACAAACAAGGTTTTTGAATGAGTGGTAGAATGGGATCTTAAAAAGGGATCAGAAGCATGCTGCAAAGTCAGCCAGTTAAGAGGCCACCTTTGGATCTGGAAGTAGAGCTGTGGGCAGGCTACCTCCAAAGGAAAGTTTTACTATGTCAGCCTCCCTTTGGCATTGCAGGGGAAAGGGCAGGAAGAGGTGGGAAGTGGGGCCTAAATACCAACATGGTTGGGACCGAGAAGTGTTCCCCAGGCCTCTGCTGAACACCTTCCTCTCAGATAGGCAGTCCTTGGGGAGCACCAGTTTGAACTGCTGTGCTTACAGATGAGAATCCTGAGCCTTGGAAAGCATCAGGGGCTTGCTTAAGGTCACACAGCTATTTAAGGATAGGCTCCTGCTTCCTGTGCAGTGGCTCTTTCCACTGTGTCCCATGGAACCAGCAGCTTCCAATCAATGCAGATTTCATTAACCATCCCCTTCATCTTACCTCCCTCATTCCCGAAGAGGAAATGGGGACTGAGTTAACTTGGGAGCTTCATAAGGGGAACCTTTCACTCGTTTCATGTCTCTTTTGCCTCTTGGTCTTGGTCTACAGCTTTGCCAGGACTGAACATGTCAAAAGGAGAGGAGATAGTTGGAAGAATTTGGCAGTCTAATGATCCCCTCCTAGTATAGTGGAGGTGTTAAAAATTCCTTAAGGGCCAGGCATGGTGGCTCACACCTGCAATTCCAGTACTTTGGGAGGCCTAGCCGGGTGGATCACTTGACCCCAGGAGTTTGAGACCAGCCCTGGCAACATGGCAAAACCTCATCTCTACAAAAAATACAAAAAATTAACCGGGTGTGGTGGTGTGCACCTGTAGTCCCAGCTACATGGAAGGCTGAGGCAGGAGGATCTCTTGGGCCTGAGACATCAAGGCTGCAATGAGCCGTGGTCACGCCACTGCACTCCAGACTGGGCAGCAGAGCAAGACCATGTCTCAAAGAAACAAAATTCCCTCAAGAACTGTTACATCTCCACTCGTAGACAGTGTGTATGGGAGAAACAACCCTGCTCCACTGGGAAACAGCAGCAAGCCTGGCAGGTAGAACCAAGAGGGAGAAGGGGTTTCCAGCCCCCTTGCTTAACAGATAGGCTATCTGAGGCTAGAAGAATGTGCAACGTTATTTCAATTTCCCTACCTGAATCCTGTCTGGGAAGATACAGTGTGGGTGATAAAGGGTTAAGCCCCTGAGGCAGTATTTCATAGCCTTTCTGTGTCACTCATTCCTGGGTCACCTGCCTCATTGCCCAGTTCTTCTCAGGGCTAATCTGAGCCTGTCATGCTGTAGTTAAACCTTGCGTGTGTGTGTGTGTGTGTGTGTGTGTGTGTGTGTGTGTTGGGGGAAGGAGCTGCGAATAGCTGGCCTCCATTGCTCTTCTGCTTAACAATCTATTGGAGATTTCATAGGCATTAAACTCTCTCTCCACCCCCCAACTTCTGTTCTCTGAATTAAATAATCTCAGAGTCTTCCGTCTCCTCTGCTTTGTCTTATTTTTCAAACCTGTGCATGTGTAAGTGTTATTTCTAGCAAAGGCAGGCAGGGAAATCAGAACCACTACAGAGGTACAGGTGCTAGCCCAGTAAGAGTACGTTGCTCCCTCCACCTCCCCTTTTGGAATCAGGGGAAAATATGAACAATGGAGAAATGACCTGAGAGGCTTGGTGTGGTCATAGGCAGGCATACTGGTGCTGCAGTGGCCTTTGTGATCCTTTGATCTGTATTTTGAAATAGAGATTTCACTGCTGGAGCAGGGTTGTTTCTCCCATACACACTGTCTACGAGTGGAGATGTAACAGTTCTTGAGGGAATTTTGTTTCTTTGAGACATGGTCTTGCTCTGCGGCCCAGTCTGGAGTGCAGTGGCGTGGCCATGGCTCATTGCAGCCTTGATATCTCAGGCCCAAGAGATCCTCCTGCCTCAGCCTTCCATGTAGCTGGGACTACAGGTGCACACCACCACACCCAGTTAATTTTTTGTATTTTTTGTAGAGATGAGGTTTTGCCATGTTGCCAGGGCTGGTCTCGAACTCCTGGGGTTAAGTGATCCACCTGGCTAGGCCTCCCAAAGTGCCGGAATTGCAGGTGTGAGCCACCATGCCTGGCCCTTAAGGAATTTTTAACACCTCCACTATACTAGGAGGGGATCATTAGACTGCCAAATTCTTCCAACTACCTCCTCTCCTTTTGAAATATTCAGTCCTGGCAAAGCTGCAGACCAAGACCAAGAGGCAAAAGAGACATGAAACGAGTGAAAGGTTCCCCTTATGAAGCTCCCAAGTTTCATCTCCTACAGTTTTTCCCCCTGCTGGGCTTCCAAGTGGATACTAATCCTCCATCCCTAGTGAGCATGCCTCAAGCCTCCCTCCCCATCTGCTCAGTCCTTCTTGCTGGGGGCTGTGGCTCTTTTCAGGGGAATGAGGAATGGCATGACCAGTTCTGGGCCCCCTCCTTTCTGGATATGTTGGAAATATTCACAGGCCAGACTCAGTGCATTTTGAAAGAGCAAAATGTTGAGGGGTGGTGCAAGGAATGAGGCTGGGCCACAGTGCACCTCTGTCCTGAAGTGGTGAACTAGGTCCAACCAGCTAGGTAACCAGGCCTACCAGTAAGACCGAGGACCCCCAAAGCCAATCCAGTGCCCCCTGCTATGCCTTCTGACTCAGCAACCATTAGAAAACTGGGCACAGGACCACTCCTCCCCCAGCCTCTCAGGGCAACCTGGAGCAAGCAGACTGCCTGGTCCAATCTCCCATTTCTAGATGAAGAAACTGAGGTCCAGAACAGGGAAAGGATTTGCTCAAGTTTACTTAGAAGTCCAAAGCTCCTGGTCCCCAATTCAGTTCCAGAGTTCTTCCTCAAATTACACTCTCCTAGTCCCCTCCCAAGCCTCAGTTTCCTCACTTAGCCTCTCATACAGGGCATGGTTAGTAGAAGGGAGTGGACACATAGGAAAGTCAGAGGTATCTGTTGTTCACTTGACCCAGCTGCTCCTCTGTAGGCTTTCCTTGGCTGCTCTGTCACATCTGTTTCTCTGGAGTTAACTCCTCTCCTGTTCTTCATTTGAACAGGGGTTGGGGAAGGGTTGGCGCCTGTCTGATCTCACTCTAGCTGGGCTAGTACTGACTTAGTGGAAGCCTATGCAGGCAGGCATGGTACCCACTTCAGATACACTTCTCTCTAAGAAAGTTTGGGAGCCTGAGATGGGAGTGGCAAGTAAGTGGCTCCCAAAGCCCCTGTCATTCAAGGCAAGCTGGGCAGGGAGGGGACCTCAAGAGCCTGAGGACAAAGCTGGGGCACTGAGAGGACTCACCAGGAAAGCCCATTTCTAGGGAGAGGTGGTATCTGGGTGACCACATCTCCCAGACTGGGCAAACCTCTGTGTATTTGGAGCTGGGGCCAAGAGGCAGAGAAACAAGGCTGAGAAACTTGCAAGGGGCACTCAGGGAGAGCAAGCCTTGAACGTCAGACATAGGGGTTTGGCCCTTATCCTATAGGCAGTGCAGAATAATTTGGTAAGTGGAGGAGTGATGTGCTGAAATAGGAGTTGTAAGAAAATGAACCTGGCAACAATGTACAGGATGAATGAGATGGGAGAGGGGAGCCAGGGGGTGTTGCGACAGGGAAGGACTAGAGGGAGCTCAGCTAAGAGGCTTGTGTCATCTTCGGAGAATGTGGAGTGACAATTGAGGAGCTGGAGGGGAAAAGGTGCCTGCAAGTGGCCTCATCACAAGAGCCCTTTATTGAATATCTGCTTAGTATGTAGTTACCAGTTTGCTTTTACACTGGTCATCTCTAATCCTTACCACAATCCTGCATGGTACATAGCATTTTCTTCATTTTGCCGATAAGGCATTTGAGTGTCAGAGAGGTTAGGTCACTTTCTCAAACCACACAGCCTATAGAAGGTGAGACTGGCATTCCAGTTCCGGACCAAGAAACTTCAGCCGAATTCGAATTCAGTTGAATCAGCATTGTTTGAGCTCTTGCTATGTGCTAGATGTAGTGACTGTAAGATGAAGGAGGGTCCATTTGAGAGAGATGAATGAACAGACCAAAGCCTGTCAGGATGAATTACACAAAGCTCAGTATGTGAACAAGTCAGTTGAGGGGGGCTGGTGGGGGAATAGGGACAGGAGAGAGAAGTCCCAGTTTGGGGTCTTGCTGAATCTGGAGTTGGTGAGATGCCCCCTGGGCAGGAGGTGCCCCTCAGCAAGAAGGCTGCAAATTAGGGGAGGAGTGAATGAAGGGGTAGCTGAGGGGGCTCTGCCAGCTGCCCCTACAACTCCATCAGAGGGTACCAAGCCAAGCAGCCCTTCCTTCAGGCTCTGACCAAATAGCTTTGAGAGCAGTACTTGGCTATGGGTGTTAGAAATGGATCATTCAAGTTCCAGATGATCTGATAAGTCATTTTCTTTAAATAGCTCAAATTCTGCATCTTTGTCCATATTGGCAGGTTTCTGGTTTTTGGGCCACTCAAACCTATCTCTTAAGGAAAAGGGGAGTAGAGTGACATGTCCTGTAGTTTGAGAGGAGTGGTGGTAGGGTTGCTGATGAGGAGAGCAGCCACAGGCTGGGTTGTTGGCCCCTAGATTCTAACGTCACCAGGCTTTCTAGAATGTGTTTGGTAGGATCCAAACAGTGGCAACCAGTGAGGACTGGAAATGTGGCAAAGAAGGCTTAGCAGGGCTGGTACAGAGGTGGGATGGGAGTGGGAGATTATAGTTCTTGCTGGTGTGAGGGGAACCTTTGCAGTTCTCTCGCTCAGTCTTCCTCCTTTGATTGGTAGCCTGCACGGTGCAGCAGAATGGCATGAAATTGAGACTCAACAGTTCTGGGAGCTAGTGTGGCTCTGTCACCATTTCACTATGTGACCTTGGACAAGTCTTTTCCCAACTCTAGGCACAGTTTCCTTCTCTGTGACAAGGAGTTGCCATCCCCCACCAGGCCTGAATAATGGGGTGGCTGAGGAGGGCAAATGCGGGGTGTGGGAGTAGGAAGTGCTTTGTAAAGTGGTAAATACCCTGAGAGTGAAGAATATCTGTTGATTTGCATTTCCTTTGATGTTGGTACTTTTAGCTGAGTTTGACCTGGGCTAGAGAACCTGGCTAGTTGAAAGTCCCACATAATCCTGGGCTGCTAGCCAGTAGCTAGCTGACTCTTTTAGGTTCCTAAATATCGAAAGTTGGCTAAATGAGCAAGTAAAGCCTCCTATGACATGACCATACAGTTATCCTCATTTACCATTTGCCATTTGGGGAAACTGAGCCCCAAAGAAGTTTGGTGACTTACCCACAGAGCCCTAGGGAGCACCCTACTGAACCTGAGATGATTTTACTTCTAGAAATTGTTCTACCATAGTTTGAATAAAATATGAATAAAAGTTAGTTACTATAATGTTTTGAGCTTCTGCTATGTAATGCACTTGATTTGGTACATTATGTGGGCTGGTTTTACTTCTTACAATAGCCTTAAGAGGTAAGCACTCTCAGTGGCCTCATTTTGCAGTTAAGGAAACTGAGGCATAAACATGGGAAAAAAAACTTTCTGGATTTCCCCTAGCTGGGCAGAGTTGATTCCAGCGCAGAACTGGCCAGCTCTCTGGAGGGCCATCCTCACTATTTTTTCTTTAACCAACCCTCCCCAACATACAGAAGGGCAGGTGGGCCTGAAGTGGGCTTGCTTTCAGGAAAACTGCTTGGAACAGGCCTGAGGAACTATGGCTGGTCAAGGCCATGTCTCTGGAGCTACTGCATAAATCCACATGCTTCTGTTTCTTTCCCAATTCAGCCCTCTCTAAGTTGGCCAAGCTGGCCCCAGGAAGCTGATTTGGAGCAGAATGTGCAAGGCTCATGTTGCAGCTGTCCCTTCTCCTTGAGAAGGGTCTCTAGGGCGGGTATGTGGTTGGCCTCCTGCCTATGTTTTAAGTGGAGAGGAGAAGGAAGAAGCTCTTCCTTTGTAGCCAGCCTTCCACTGGCCCCAGAATGGCCTAAATCTGGCTCAGGGAGCTGGAATGGCCCCAGCACTTTCTACCACAGTCTGCTTTCTGCCATGATAGCAGCAACTGCAGCAGGCAGCCCCTGCAAGGGACCACAGAGTGGCTTGGGAGGGTTCTCTTAACCCCTAACCCACCTGAAACTCAGCCACACTGGTTAAGGAACATGAGGGTTGTGGGGCCCTGCATGTGGCAGTGTCACTTTCTTGGCAGGACCCCCAGGGAAAGCCAGTCCCAGCCTAGGGGATCTGCAGAGTCTGTCGTTTGCTGTCTCCTTTACTTTCTGCCCCACCTGACTCTCCTGGTGAACTCTTGTGGTCCTAAGTAAAGGCAGCATAACCCATTGAGGAAGGATAGCTTTGGCACCTGTTTTGATAGCAAAGAGGATGGAGAAGAGGCCTAGGGCAGAGGTAGCTAGGTGGGGCTGGGCTAGGGAGCTACCAGCTAGACCCTGCTACCTTCCTTCCCAGTGTTCTGGGTGACATAGGCGGAGACACTGTGAATGGCTGTAGGGGTACATGGCTCTGGGAGAGAGAACGCAGAGTACTAGTTTAAGGCTGGTACCTGCCAGCAAAGATGACCCTGGACTTGGTTAGGAGAAGGGCCTGAACTGGAGGGAGAGAAACTCCATCCCAGGGACACCCTGCCTAATTCATCTATCTCCCACAACACACACGGAGGACTTTTCAAACCTCTTAGCAGAGGAGTTTGTGTAGATACACACACCTCTTTAAAATCCCCTTATATCTGTCTCCCTCTCAGCGTGGACCAAGGCAGCAAGTCCCTGAGCTTCCCACAGTGAGTGAATAGCTTTCCCAAATGAACAGCCTTTAACACATGGCCAGTCGCTTCCTAAGACACTGGGATCTGACCTAGAAGGAGTAATAATAACAGTAATGACAGTCTTTCTCATTTGCACTGTACTATACAGTTTATGAAGTGCTTTTTTTGTGCCTATTATCACATCAAATCGTCACACCACTGTAGTGGGCAGGTAGAAGGATAGGTAGAGGAGCTGTTTTGATCTCAAAATAGCTCACAAGTACCTGAGTTTCAGCAGGCTACATTGGCACATTCAGGGTCCCTTGGCAGATGGGAGGCTGACATGGCCTGGACCCCAGCCCTGTGGTCCATGGCTCCTTCCACAACAAACTGCAGCTCCCTGTGGCAGGAAAGGGGACAATACAGAGAGAGGTGGGTGGGCTGGCCTCTACCCCACAGAGCATAGGAGCAAGGGCAAGGGAAAGCCCAAAGAGACTGTCCTCCAACTGGGGCATCAAGGCTCCGGAAAGCAGCCTTCTTTGTGATTCAATTTGCCTAATCACTCTGTTCCCAGGAACTCCAGCCCCAAACCCAGCAGGACAAGTCAGCCTGTGATTCACAAGGATGTCTAGGTCCATAAGGTTTTTCACTTGACTCTGAGGTTTTCCTTGAGGCCCAGCCTTACTGTCCAAGAAGTGTCTTTCTCCCTTTCACATTTATCTTTGAATATGTTTACAAGGTATAAAGAATGATACTCCACCAACCAGCTTAAGAAATAACGGGCTATTCTTTAAGGCAGCAATCCCCAACCTTTTTGGAACCAGGGACCTGTTTTGTGGAAGACAGTTTTTCCACGGATGGAGAGGGGGAAGGTTTTGGGATAAAACTGTTCCATCTCAGATCATCAGGCATTTGTTAGATTCTCATAAGGAGAGTGCAACCTAGATCCTTGCATGTGCAGTTTGCAATAGGGTTCACGCTGCTATGAGAATCTGCCTCTGCTGATCTGACAGAAGGCGGACCTCAGGTAATGCTCACCTCGCTCTCCTGCATGCTAGTCACTTCCTGTTGTGTGGTCCAGTTTCTAACAGACTGTTACATGTAGGACTCTCCCTGTTAGCCTAGGAGCTCCCTAGAAGCAAAGGCTGGGAGTTCTCCCTTCTTGGCCTGCCCTGCAGCACTGAATTCCAGAGAGGAATAGAATTTCACAAACAACTCCAGTACTGCCACCCCAACTCCCCTATCCCCAACACCGTGACGATAACCTTACCAGTAATTTTAAGGCTGAGGTAAAAATGTGCTGTGGAAAGTGGGGCATTCAGACATGATAGGACTCCTATTCCCACCAGACCCAGGGACAGAAAACTGGGTGATTGTGTGTTTAGGTATGATTGTGTGTGTATTTGGAAGTGGGAGGGGGCGCTGTCTATTGTGGGACTATCAGTTGCAGGGCTGAGTTGGAATAGTGTGATGTCAAAATATGTCACAGAAAAATCTCTAACCTGAGCAAATGGCAATGCAGATCTCTGTGGAGAGAGGTTCAGATGAACTTTCCTTTTCACCTGCTCTTTTCTTTTCTGGATAACCAGCTGTTATCTTCCTCCAGTTTTAATATTCAGTTATGTAGAGTGTTCTTTATCACACTGATGATTCAAGTGTCAAGCCAAGCAAGGCAGCAGGCACAAAATTAATGTTTGCCAGACAGAAGCAGGAGCTCCAAGGCTAGAGTGTAGCTGCCAGCCTCTTTCCACGCTCATTGCTGGTCCACAGTCTTCCACTTCAGGTGAATGTGTGAATCTTATTACTGTGGCAAGCAATCACAGGCCTGGTGTACTGTCCAGCTGTTCCTGAACCAAGGGTGCTTGCTTCTCTCCCCCTCTCTTCCTCTTCCTTCCCTCCCTTTCCCCTTCCCCTCTCTCCTCTCCTCCCAGATCCCCCATCTGCTGGTGCCACTCTACAGAGAGGGGACACACTGGTGAGGGACTTCCCAGGGAGGGGTCATTGGGTTTTAGCAGGCTGGTCACTGAGCTAGCCGATGACCAGAGGTACAGAGGTATATTGTGGTAGGTAGTGGCTAGGTCTTGTTTTTATTCCGTCTTTGTTGGTATTTGGGCATTTGGAGGATTGAGAGCCTTAACCAGAAGGGTGTGGCTTGCACCAGATTTATTTATTTAAAAAGCTATTGGGAACCTATCTCACACACCAGGAATATGAATCACGTAGGGCCTTCAAGAAGTTCCCTTCCTAGATAGAGAACTAGATGGGGACAAAAATAATAAGAGGAGGAGAGTAGAGGAGAAACAGTCTACCTCATGGTTCTCAAGGGGAATTTGGGGTTCCATTGATGACCACATTAAAATATCTTCCCAACAGGACAGCCAATAGAGGGTCTGGCTTAGACCCACCCTCATATCACCTCTCTGAGGGAGAGATGTTGGTAGGCCTCTTGGATGGCGATATTGAAGCCCAGAGAGTACCTTTCTTGAGGCTCCCATTTCATTGTCTTAGCAGGTCCTAGATTGCATACCTAGTTTTCGGATCTGTGAGGCTCCTGTTCTGAGATTCTGAAGCCTGAGCATGGTTCTGTAGGCAATTTAGGAAGCTATGGATGGGAGGTGAAACTTCAGGTCCACTTTTCAGTCTCAGATGAAATGTCAGTGAGAGCCCAGACTAATGTGAAACTGAAGCTTGACTCCAACAGAACCCTGTGAGGACTCAATAGACTGTTTTGCCAGATACTTTTCAAAAATTCTGTGATATTGGAGCCAACATCCCTTTTTCCTTTCTTGTCTCTCCCTATCCTCATCCCCTTTGATAATTGATAATACCTCCCGCAACCAATAGCACCACTAGGCCTTTCACACAACTGCAGGTCCCCCTGCCAGTGGTCCCCTGAGCTTAGGATGGTCTGAAGGGAGTGGACCCAGCAAGAAGGTAGTGGGTGAAGGCTTCTTGTTGCTCAGTGTAGAGTTTTGCTGCCTTGGGGCCCAGAGGGAGCTGGCCCAGCAAGCCAAGCATATCGAGTGGATTAAGATTTACCCCACATTTCCCCTTACTTTCTTTCTCGTTCCGCTCAAGCCTGATGTCCGGTGAAAGCAAACCCAGCCTGGATGCTTGCTCACTAGTATCTGTCTCTCTGTCTTTGTCTCTCCTATCTCCTCCAGACCGCACTGTGATGCTTCCTGACTGATAATGTTATAACAGTGCCTGGAAGCCTGAGGCTGAATTTCCAGCTGGACGTACCTCAGTTGTCCCCATCATCATGGAGACCCAAAAGGATGAAGCTGCTCAGGCCAAGGGAGCTGCAGCCTCTGGGAGTACCCATGAACAAACGACAGAAAAAGGAGCCAAGAACAAGGCAGCTAAGGCGATAGAAGGACCAACATCAGAGCCATCCTCATCCGGCCCAGGTAGGCTGAAGAAAACTGCCATGAAACTCTTTGGTGGCAAGAAGGGTATCTGTACTCTGCCTAGTTTCTTTGGAGGGGGACGGAGCAAAGGTTCTGGGAAAGGCAGCTCCAAGAAAGGTCTCAGCAAGAGCAAGACCCACGATGGCCTGAGTGAAGCAGCCCATGGCCCTGAAGATGTTGTCAGTGAAGGAACTGGCTTCTCCCTGCCTTTGCCTGAATTACCCTGCCGATTTCCCAGCTCTCAGAGCGCCCATGGGGCTTTGGAGACAGGCTCCAGATGTAAGACGTCTGTGGCTGGAGCCACAGAGAAAGCTGTGGCTGAGAAGGTTCCATCTATGCCCAAGCCAAAGAAAGGCCTAAGAGGCTTTTTTAGCAGTATCCGCCGTCACCGGAAGAGCAAGGTCACTGGGGCTGAGCAAAGTGAGCCAGGGGCCAAGGGGCCTGAGAGGGTCAAAGCCAGGCCTCATGAGCACGTGAGCTCAGCCCCTCGGGTGCCCTGCCCTGAGGAGACCTTCCAAGCCCCTAGAAAGGAAAATGCTAACCCCCAAGATGCCCCTGGGCCAAAAGTTTCTCCAACACCAGAGCCTTCTCCACCAACTACTGAGACAATGGCCTGTAAAGATCCAGAAAAACCCATGGAGGTCTGTGCCTCAGCACATGTGCAACCCAAACCTGCCCCTGAATCCAGTAGCCTAGAGGAACCCCATAGCCCAGAAACAGGGGAGAAGGTAGTAGCAGGAGAGGTAAACCCACCCAATGGCCCTGTGGGGGACCAGCTGAGCCTCTTGTTTGGGGATGTGACATCCCTGAAAAGCTTTGACTCATTGACAGGTTGTGGTGACATTATAGCAGAACAGGACATGGACAGTATGACAGACAGCATGGCCTCTGGGGGCCAGAGAGCAAACCGAGATGGGACCAAGCGAAGTTCCTGCCTGGTGACCTACCAGGGAGGTGGGGAGGAGATGGCCTTGCCAGATGATGACGAGGAGGAGGAAGAGGAAGAAGAGGTAGAATTAGAGGAGGAAGAAGAGGAGGTTAAGGAGGAGGAAGAAGATGATGACTTAGAATATCTGTGGGCAACTGCTCAGATGTATCCAAGGCCCAATATGAACCTGGGCTACCATCCCACCACATCCCCAGGCCACCACGGCTACATGCTCCTTGACCCAGTTAGGTCTTATCCTGGCCTAGCCCCTGGGGAACTTTTGACTCCTCAGAGTGACCAGCAAGAATCCGCCCCCAATAGTGATGAAGGTTATTATGACTCCACCACACCTGGATTTGAGGATGATTCAGGTGAGGCCCTGGGGCTTGTCCACAGGGATTGTCTACCCCGAGACAGTTACAGTGGAGATGCCCTATATGAGTTCTATGAGCCAGATGACAGCCTTGAGAACTCTCCACCTGGAGATGACTGCCTTTATGACCTCCATGGTCGAAGCTCTGAGATGTTTGACCCCTTCTTAAACTTTGAGCCCTTTTCTTCCTCCCGGCCACCTGGGGCAATGGAGACAGAGGAAGAACGGCTAGTGACCATCCAGAAACAGTTGTTGTATTGGGAGCTTCGGCGGGAGCAGCTTGAGGCCCAGGAGGCACGTGCCCAAGAAGCTCATGCCAGGGAGGCCCACACCAGGGAGGCCTATACTCGAGAGTCTCATGGCAGGGAAGCCTATGCCAGGGAGGTCCACACTTGGGAAGCTCGTGGCAGGGAGGCCAGAACCCGAGAAACCCAGGCCCGAGAGGCTCGTTCTAGAGAGACTCAAGTCCGAGAGGCCCAGGCCCGGCAGGAGAAGCCCGTCTTAGAGTATCAGATGAGGCCCTTAGGCCCATCAGTGATGGGCCTGGCAGCAGGGCTATCAGGGACCTCTCAGATTTCCCACCGGGGAATTACCTCAGCTTTTCCCACCACTGCGAGCAGTGAGCCAGACTGGAGGGACTTCCGTCCTCTTGAGAAGCGTTATGAAGGAACCTGCTCCAAGAAAGATCAAAGTACCTGCCTAATGCAGCTCTTCCAGAGTGATGCCATGTTTGAGCCAGATATGCAAGAAGCAAATTTTGGAGGATCTCCCAGGAGGGCCTACCCTACTTATTCACCCCCTGAAGATCCAGAGGAAGAGGAGGTTGAGAAGGAAGGGAATGCCACTGTGAGTTTCTCACAGGCCCTGGTAGAGTTCACCAGCAATGGAAACCTCTTTTCCAGCATGTCCTGCAGCTCTGACTCTGACTCATCTTTCACTCAAAACCTCCCTGAGCTGCCTCCCATGGTGACCTTTGACATCGCTGATGTGGAACGGGATGGGGAAGGCAAGTGTGAAGAGAATCCTGAGTTCCACAATGATGAAGATCTTGCAGCCTCCTTGGAAGCCTTTGAGCTGGGCTACTATCACAAACATGCCTTCAACAACTACCATAGTCGATTCTACCAAGGCCTGCCCTGGGGTGTGAGCAGCCTCCCTCGATACTTGGGACTGCCTGGCCTGCACCCTCGACCTCCACCTGCTGCTATGGCCCTCAACAGGAGAAGCCGCTCTCTCGACACTGCAGAGACCCTGGAGATGGAGCTCTCCAATTCCCACTTGGCCCAGGGCTACCTGGAGTCTGATGAGCTGCAGGCCCAGCAGGAAGATTCAGATGAAGAAGACGAAGAGGAGGAAGAAGGGGAATGGAGCCGAGACAGTCCCCTTTCCCTCTATACTGAACCCCCAGGGGCCTATGATTGGCCTGCTTGGGCTCCCTGCCCTATTCCAGTGGGGCCAAGTCCTGCCTGGGTAAGCCCTAACCAGTTGGACAGACCTTCCAGCCAGTCTCCATATGAGCAGGCAACCTGTTGCATACCTCCTATGACCACGTCAATGTCACTATCAGTGCCAGAGTCAAGGGCACCTGGGGAATCCAGGCCTCAGCTAGCTCGACCCTCACACCTACACCTGCCCATGGGCCCTTGCTATAACCTCCAGCCACAGGCCTCCCAGAGTGTGAGGGCCAGGCCTCGAGATGTGCTGCTGCCTGTTGATGAGCCCAGTTGCTCTTCCAGTTCTGGAGGCTTCAGCCCCAGCCCTCTACCACAGGCCAAGCCTGTGGGCATCACCCATGGCATTCCTCAGCTGCCCAGGGTCCAGCCTGAGCACCCCCAGCCTCAGCCCACTCACTATGGACCTTCCAGCCTTGACCTGTCAAAGGAGAGGTCCGAGCAAGGTGCCTCTCTTGCCACCAGCTACTCCTCCACTGCCGTGAATGGAAACCTAGCCAAGTAGTTATCATCAGTTCTGGAGTAGGGGCACGGGGCCTGAGCATGTGAATGGGGATCAGGGGTTGGGCAGAGGGGTGGGGGGTGGGGTTGCTGTTTAACTTGAAAACCCTTTGGGCCAAGGAAAACTCCTATGAGGTTTCACCTTGGTTTTCCCACTTCCCTCTTCTGCCATCTATGGCCACGTTCAACTCAAGTGCATCTGCCCAGGGAGGCTGCTGCTGCTACTGCACTCCAGTTTTTGCTTTTGAGGTTTCTTCTTGTGACCCCATGCCGGGTTTGGGATGCTGTAATTTTGTGCCTATTCCAGTTGCCAAGTTAGTGATTATATATATATGTATATATATATACACACACACACACATATATATGTATATATACACCCACACCCACACACACACACACACGCACACACATATTTAGCATGCATCCTTGACACAGGCTAAACCTTTAGCGCTTCCTGCCCATTTCCCCCAGTGAATGATGAACCACTGATTAGCAGCCAAGTCTGCATTGCCTCCCACTTGGGGAAGTGGGGCTTATTTGCTATTAGCAATGTGAAATTATGGTACAGATCCTCCCCACCCCTATTCCTTCTAGCCTTGGCATAGCTGCCATCATTATATCAGATGACTATAAGCTATTCATCCCAGCTAGCTGTCCTTAGGATCAAGTAGCATGTGTCTCACAGCCTATCACTGTGGACTTCGGCATCATGACCAGATGGGGGCCTTTTAACCTGTCCTGCCATAGCTTGGGTTAAAGACAAAAACGCTAATCCCCTTGATGGAGCGATAAAATTCATCGATTTGCAAACAGAAGACAAAACAAAGTTCTGTTGTGGACACTGCCATAGAGTCTTGAGCTCTGGAATGATAGGATTTTTTTTTTTCTTTCTTTTAAGCCTGTGACTACCTGAGTTGCAGAAACTTTTGAATTTTTGTTCTTTTTTCCTCTAAAGGAAGTTTTCATAATCTCATCACAAGGAACTTGGTCTTTTAATTGAGATAAGGGAAGAGAAACAACCTAAATTAGGCTTGACTATAGGGGCTGGGGTTTTTGTGGGGTGTAGGGGAAAGATAGAAAATGAGGGTCCTTTTATCACAGCCAGCAAGAGAGGGGATTTCAGACTTTGCAGAGCTTGAGGTATCTCAGTTTCTTAAAAGGGAAAACTACTCCCTTCTCAAGCCTCCCAACACAAAAAGTTCCTTAAGCCTTGCCCACCCCATCATTTGAACTCTGCAATAAGGCCCCAGCTTTGCACTCCCAAGACAGGATACCAAAGGCATCTCAGCTGCTGTTCTGGGCCCTTTAAAGAGCTTTTATCTTCCAATTAGCCAAGTCCTCAGCATCATCAAAGGACAGGGCTTCTTGGCAGTTGCAGCCCTTTATGGAATGAATGGCACCCTCCCTTCTCCTGCATCCATGCAGTTTTCATGTTAAACTAGGTTGGAAATACTGGTGGGGAAGAGCTTGCTGTCAGGAAGCCACTGGAACAGGCTAATCTTGCCAAGCCCAACCTCTCATTAGTCACCTATAGGAGAGGGTTCCTTTTACATGTCTTTATTGGAAATGGCGTATGGAACATTTTTTGCTTGGCTGTGTTCACTCAAATTATGATTATTGCACCCCCACCCCCACATCCCACCATCTCCATGCCTGTTGAGAGAAGTCAACAGGGTTCTTGCCATTCCTGAGATACAGCATTTTAGCTTGGAAACAGATGCTGTTTGCCCTCTAAGTCAAGGTGACTTTGTGGGCAAACTGTTTCTTGGCCAGGGGATGTGTCCATGCTGGTCTTTGTCACCATTTCTCAGATTGGGGTTGGCCGTTACTCACAAATAGCAGACCTGGCTGGTAGAAGCTGCACCCCTGGAAGCACCACATGAATTTGCATGGCACTAACACCACCACTCAAGGGACCCAGACCAGCTCTTCAAGTTGACTTTGGCTACAGATACATTGTGAAGAAATGTGTCTGTTGTGGAGCTGGAGAATGAAAGAGGGTGAGGAAGGCCCTCCTTACCCCAAGCACAGCATTCCAAGAGAGAAGTGCCCAAATTCCAACTTTCTGGCCTCTTACCAAAGCTGCTCTGGGATGGTGGGGCTGAAATTGGCCTGGCTGTTTGGCAGGAAGTAAACACTCACCAAATGCCTTTACAACAGGGAAAAACCCACCTCTTGCCTCTTCTTTCAGGGCAGCTTGAGCTCCTGTCTACATGTGGACTGTGCCAGCCACAGCAGGCAGTAGAGCCATCACCAGCCTCCGGACCCTGCTGGAGAAGGGCCACCAGCCTATCTGGGAAGAGAAAAAGGAGGTGGTCAACCTTTGGCTAAGGGCTGAGAGCTGCCCTCAGGGTCAGGAAGGCAGCATGAGGCATTGTCTCTGAGGGGCAGTGGCATAGCCCTGACACACTTTGATGGGTTTGGAAGGTCACACACCACAGAGTAGGGCCTGGGGCTGAGTGAGAGTTCATGGTTTGGACAGCCTTGCTGCCTGCAAGTCCCTTCACTGCCCTAGCCAGCCCAGGGATAGGATCCTTACCACCTGAAGTGGGGCAGCCAAGATATGTGGCTGCAGAAGCAGGTTCCTTTGAATCTCTAGCGCTAAGCAGTTTATGGCTGAAATCCAACTGCAGCTTAGAGGAGGAAGGAAGACCTGTCTGGGCACCCATGGTGATGACAGCACAAGGTGACACTGGGAGAGCCAGCCAAGCTTCAGGCCTGTTTCCAAACACAGACCAGTGCTGACTTGGTTGGCAGCAAATACGCCCCAGACCACTAAAACTGTTGATATCATGTCCACACCTCCAAGACTATGACTAAATGAACACCATGTCTCCATTGCAAGGTCCTAGAATAACGCTTTTGGATGTGACTTTAAGGGAAAATGGGACTTAGTGAAAGCAGCTGCCTTAATCTTGTTACCCAGTAGGCCTAGTGCCAGACAGCTGTGATCCTGAGAATTCCCAGATGAGACTGATCCTTGGAGAACCAGTGAATGTGGATAGAGAAGGCTACCTAGTAGGCCTCTCCCAGGGCCAGGATGCCAGTTTCTTGGTGCTTTAGCGTCTCCAAGGAAGCACTGCCTTGGGGCCCAGTTCAAGCCAGCCCTACCTATCTGGCCTCAACTTGGGTACCAGGCCACAAGACTGCCCGGATAATGGGTTCAGTAAACACCAGTCTCTCTCCCTCCTTAGTCCTATGACAAGAAGGGAAGTAGCTTCACACACTCAGGAGGCTGGGTATGTACCCTTCATCCTGCTGCCAGCAGCTTTCCTTACCTGTGCCAGTGCCACCACCCCACCTGCCCTCAGCCCCCAGGCCCAGTTGCTAGAGGGAGGCATGGGGTTTAGCAGGGAGACTTCAAGTTTACCCATGTGTATGTTGCATTCAAGTTGTTTTTAATATATATATATATATCAAAAGTCAATTATCTATTTTTATATTGTTTGCATTTTATATTCATGGAAAACAATGTTTATCAATTGTTCTTTTCTGATTTATTTTTAAGCGGTGCTGTTTACAGTTTTAAACAAAACAAAGATGACACAAAAATTGCTGCTGCTTGTGCAGAGGGCTGGCATCTCAACTGCCTAGGGCCCTCCCTCTTTCCCCTCTTCCTACGTTAGCTGTATCACACTGTCCATTCCCTCCCCTCATGATAGGAACAGCAGAAGATGCCCAGGTACTGAAGACAAACGCCAGGTGACTCAGGCGTGTGGGACCTGGTAGACAGCTTGTCATTTTCTGGCTTTATTTTATGTTTTTCTTTCTTTTGAACCCTCCTTCCCCATGTCTAGACCTTCTGAGAGTACTCATGTGCCTTTTTTTTTTTTCCTCTTTATGTTTTGTGCTTTTGTTTTGAAATCAGAGTGCCCATGTTGTGCTATTTGTCTTGTTGAGTTTCTCCAAAGGAGCATTTTGGGGACATTCTCCACCCAATGGGGAAGGCGGGGGGTTTCAGCCATGTCCCTTTTCCCCGAGAAGCTGTGGGAGACAGATGACAATGATGCTTGCACTATCAGGAATTTACCATCTCGTTGAGGAAACCTTTGCATAGGACTTCCTAGGAGCTCAGTTGATTGTGACATTTGCCCAGAAGAGGCTTTGGGGAACTCCTTCACCCCTCTTGCTGCTTTGGGGGAATATCCTCCCCTACCACCATTCCCCCTCCCCTGCCCTGCTCCAGCTCACACGTGGATGGTACTTTGGGGAACAGTGACTTTCAGGGTGATGGCTTGCTGGCCTGATCCCCAACTTTCCAATCCTATAGTCACTCCAAAGAAGAAAATCCACATGGTATGTATATGTGTGAGGGTTGGGTCTATTGAGAGGTGGGACTTTAATTATTGTTATTATTATTGGTGCTTATTTTTCCTGCTGTATATGGGGGTGGGGGTGGGGGAATAAAACAGGAATGTATATTTAGGTCATGTTAAATAAAATGGCTGGAGGAAGGAGGGAAGAAATTAGGAACTGCAGTACATCATCACCCCAGGTGTAAGAGTTATTTCTCTCCCAGTGCAGAAAGGGGAGTGTGGCCCCTGGCTGTACCTGAGCTTCCTCTTCTCCATCCCTGAGACATCACAGAATCACCTGGGTTCTGACCTCTCCACTTCTAGCTCTCACTGACATCTGGATATCTGGATGCACTGCCTGTTTGTAACAACATCTTTGCTGAATGCTAATAAACTTCTGGGTTCAAGAGGGAACCCCTCAGTCACTAATGTGCATTCTTGTGGTTTGTTCCACAGTAGCGTGCCTGTAACCCATGGTTGTTGAGATTGCCCTTGGAGAGAAATTGAGAAACCAAGGAGGTGGTGGGTGGAGGTGGAATGGGGAGAACCTAGCAGGGGAAACAGAAGCCAGGGCTGAAATTGAAAGTAGAGGAAATTGCAGTTTTTCATCCAAGCCATGCCTTACATCCCAGTCAGATGCCATATTGGTAAACTCTATCACACCTTCTATGCCCTAAGACCTGCCTCTGAAGTCCCTGTGCACTGCCAGGGGCTGGCTAGCACTTCTAAAATTAGCCTCAATTTCTGCAAGTATGCGATCTCCCTACCAGCCAGGAGACAAAGATGTGTACCTCCTGCTGATGGCTCAATCAAAAGGTTATGTCTAATGGTGGGACCAGCAGGCCAAGCTGCAGGAATGGCATCTTTTATCCAGGCCTATGGGCAGAGATGCTGGCCAGATAGCTGCCTGCCCCACCTATTCAGCTGTTGGGCTGGGTGGGGGAATGTGGCTTCTGCCACTTATTGCAGGGCATCTTATCCAGTGAGCACCAGTGGTATACCACAGCAACAATCAGTCACCTTGGGGACATGTGCTGATTTCCAGGCCTGTCCTAGCCTAGGTAGGAATCACTTGCCACTTTCTGTTACCACACAAATGCCTACCTGTGCCACCAACCAAGAGAAGGTGATTGTGCTCATGGCTTTGGTTTCTCTAATCCAGATTCTTGCCCTTGGTCCCTGGCAAGCAAGGGCATCTGGCACCTGCTGTAGATGCATTCCTGAGTTCCCCCCAACTGCAATCTCTAAGCAAGCCACTGTTGCTTGAAAGTGCTGTGGGCAGTGCTGCCATGGATATAATTGAAGGGATTCTTAGGGCCCCTTCCCAGAGCAACAAAGAAGCTTGGTGGCCCTCGGTATTTCATGAATCAAGCAAAGCCAATTAAAAGCAAATTAGCAAGACAAAAAAAGAGAAACTTATGGGAGGGGAGTTGATATTTCATAGAAATTGGATTAACTCTCCTGGGCTGTCCAGGGAAGGAAGGAGCAGGCATGGTTGCTAAAGGAACTTTTGGAGCAAGAACCTCTGGGAAAGTCCATAAAATCTCATTATATCCATTAGAAATTCATAGGGGTCCTGGAGTCTGAGAGGCCTGGGTTTCTGCCCAATTTTTGCCCCCAGTTAATCAACTGGGCCGTGGGCAAATCTCATCTTTGGCAAATCTTGGGCTAGATTTTACTTGACTAGTTCCCATATGTAAGTCAGAAGACTGGGCTACCTCAAATGACTCAGGACGTTTTCAACTGCCTAAGTGCAAGATTTCTCACCCTGATTCTGACTCAGGTGGCCTGGGAGGGAGTATTTATTGTTTTACCCACATGATGCTGGTGTGTTGAACCTGCTGGACAAGAGCTCTTCCTGTTCTGCCATGACCACTTTGCTGTGGTCCCCTGAGGAGTGCTTTGCAGTGCTTTTTGGGGTGGGGGGCCAGAGGGGTGGGTGGTGTTAATGGAGGGAATTTCTTAAGAATTTCCTTTTATCATCAAGAAATTCACTTTGGTCAGCTCCAGCACTGTTCTATGGCCTGCTTGAGGGCTGGGGTTGTGCCTAGCAAGTGGTCTGCCCTTGTTCCCAGTTAATGTTTAAAGCAGGCGTAAATCCAACAGATAAGAGAGCTTTTTGTAAGCCTTTTGGAAACTGCTGTGGGCAAGCTGCTAGTTTCCCACTGCCCCACTCCCAAGGAGGTTGACTGGGCTGTGGGCCCTACTGATCATGTTCTTCCTTTGCTTAACAACTCCTAGGCTTTAGCTGAGCTGCCTGGCTTCTGGGAGCCAAAACTAGCCAGTAAGAGCAAGTGACCGGAGGGTGACATTTTGTAGTTTGCAAACTCCTTCCATCTTTGTTATCTTCTAAATGGCCCTACAAAGTAGATGAAAAGAGCAGGTAATTTCATCCCCACTTTGTAGATG
The DNA here is from genome assembly GCF_049350105.2 of Macaca mulatta. Taxonomy (NCBI): domain Eukaryota; kingdom Metazoa; phylum Chordata; class Mammalia; order Primates; family Cercopithecidae; genus Macaca; species Macaca mulatta. Next base: position 70,558,676 of record NC_133426.1, on the reverse strand, counting down.
AATAAATAGAGTCATGGAGAAGTAGAGTGACTTGTTCATGGTTATACAGAATACTGACTGCAAGTCAGTGTGGAAAAGATGGTAGGGCAGGCTGGGTTAGAAGAGGTGTTAGAAGAGAAAGTTTACTGCTAATAATTCTCCAGGCACAGAATGAATAATATCATTGATATGTGCGGGACACTAAACACTACATTTTCTTGTGTAATCTTCAACTTAACCCTATGACGTTGACATTTGTTGTTATCCCTATTTTCAGATGAGAAAACTGAGACTCAGAGAGGTTAAGACCCTTTCCAAAATTCACCCAACTAGCTCACTGGACTCCAAATCTTGTGCTTTTACCGTTGCACTTTTAGTGAAGCTGTCAGCTGAACATTAGGGGTAACTCACAGCAATGGTCCCGGCAGCTGGCCTCAGGTCAGAGCATCCAAAAGCTGAAAGGGACTGCTAGCTGCCTCCCTATCCCACTGTGCCCAGCCCAGCCTCCAAGCTCCAAGGCCCCCACCCCCAGTCAGCAGGGGAGCTTGGTGGCTGTGGCCCTGGTGGAGTCCAGGGTGGGACTCCCATCCCCCTCCCAACCCCCAGCCTTGGATCTCTGAGAATTGTTTCCCTCCAGGTGAGCTCAACACTACTCTCACTTAAATCTTCTAATAAGTGGCCTGGGAAAGATGATGAATGGCAGAGTGAGTCAATAGACATGAGCACTTAGATGCCTGGAGACAGGGCCTCCCACCACTCAGCTTTCACCGCTCAGACCTTTATCATCAATTGGAGCGCTGCCTCATGAGGAGCTACTTAATTGTAAATCACTTAATAGCCACAGTGGGAAATAGTCTCTTTCTTTGGGGGAATAATGGCTATCTGATGGGCTCTTGAAGGCTGCTCTTTGTTCCCTCAGTTTCTCTCCTACTTTCCCACTTGCTCCCTCTGGATGCCCCAGAACATTTTCTCTGCTCCTTCCAGCCCGTGGGGCACTTCATGCAGCTTTCCAAGGGCTCCTGTGCAGCACCCATCACCAACAGGAAGTGGATGCTCTAAGTAATGTTATGTCCTTTAAAAGGCCGAAAACGGGATGGGCATCCATCTGCATCTTCAGACTCAGATGTGTTAGGGCAAGAAACAGCCATTGTTTGTTTTCTTTGAAGTAACTGAATTCTGACCCCAGACTCCCCATCCAAACAGGGAAGTGGGAAATTCCATGTCAGTCATGACTGGGAGTCCCCACTCCCTCAAGGGTGGCACTGGAATCCAGGGACTATTTGTGGTTCTCAAAAACCAGGTCAAGGGCAACTAATCTCCCATCTGTTCCAGTCGTCACTGACACCCTCATTTTTTACACTAATAGTAGGGGAAGGAAAGCTAAGAGCCCCGAGATCTTAGGTTCTTCCTCCCTCTGAGCACCTTAGGACTATGTCCACCCTCTCCTTGAGGAGGAGGTTCTACAGCTAAGGGTTCCTACAGTCCCAGACTCAGGAACTCTCCCTTCCCAGCTGGGGCTGGGAATGGTAGGAATCTTTCTTCTTTTCTCTCTCTGGGCTCTCAGAAGTCTCTTCCATCTTTCCTTTGCCTGTAGGATATTATGTCTTCACTGTGGTTTGGGGGGTTTTATAAAAGAATGATAGATTTAGTGGCTTCAGTCTGCTTCTTCTTTCTACACTCCAAAATCCCTCTTTTAAGAGGTCTGTCAAGGGCCTGATTACCTCCATGAAGCAGAAAAATGGGGAATGGGGACATAGGGAGACAACATACACAAACATAAATATTTCTAGAAATTACTCTGCCACAGAAAACTTTCTCATTGGCGAAAAAAGTGATTTCACTATCCTAGAACTCAAGACCCCAAGATTTTAGTCATTGCTCTTCCTATAACTCTTGGGAACTTGGGTGATTTCTCAGTCTCAGTTTCCTCACTGTAAATGTTGGGGGCAGGGGTTGGAGAATATAGAATTTCAAGCTGCAGTTCTTTTCTCACCCTGCCCCTTTTGATGCTTGAAGTCCCCTCGTACACCATGTGTCCTCTGCCTGCTCACTGCAGCTGGCATAGACTCCTGGAGAAGTTTTAATACCTGAGATGCCCCTTCTTATATTGAGCTGGAATTGGCCTAGTTTAGTTCTTGCGTGCCACACAGATCTTGTCTGCTATCTACCCCATCATAGCCCTTCCAGATCTGAAGGCAGAGGTGGTATTCTTTGGATCAATAAATATTATTGAGTGCCTGTTTTGTGTCAGACTCTGTTCTCCATGCCAAGCATATGGAAGTGAACAAGAGAGATAAAACCCTTACCTTCACAGAGCTTACTTTTTTGTGAGAGTAGGGAGGCAGAAAATAAAATAAAATAGTGTGTCAAATGATGATAGGTACAAAGGAGAAAAATTAAGTAGGGGAGGAGAGACAGGGGTTGCAATTTAAAATAGAGTGGTTAAAGAAGACTCACTGAGCAGGTCACATTTGAGAGAAGAGCTAAGGCTCTGAGGTGAGAGCATATAATGTATTGGAGGAACAAACATGAGCCCAGTATGGCTGAAGTAGAGTGAGTGAGGGGGACAATGCTAGGAGACGATATCATAGAGGTAGTGTTGGGGCTAGGGGGATGAAACAGGGCCTTGTAGACAATTGTAAATACATTGTAAAGACTCCTGAGGTGGGAGCAGTGACATGAGCTGACTCAAGTCACCTGTAGAGGTGTCTTTTCTATGCCTAACTAGCTTCAGCTCTGTCTTAGTCCATTTGGCCTGTTATAACATAGCTTATAAACAAATGAAATTTATATCTCACAGTTCTGGAGGCTAGGTAGCACAAGATTAAAGTGCCAGCAGATTCAGTGTCTAGTGAGGCCCACTTCCTCATAGATGGTGCCACTTCTTGCTTTTTTTCCCTCAGATGGAGTCTCATTCTGTTACCCAGGCCAGAGTACAGTGGTGTGATCTCATCTTACTGCAACCTCCACCTCCTGGTTTTAAGTGATTCTACTGCATCAGCCTCCTGAGTAGCTGAGATTACAGGTTTGCACCACCACACCCAGCTAATTTTTGTATTTTTATTAGAGATGGGGTTTTGCCATGTTGGCCAGGCTGCTCTCGAACTCCTGACCTCAGGTGATCTGCCCACCTCGGCCTCCCAAAGCGCTGGGATTACAGGCGTGAGCCACCATGCCCAGCTGGTGCCTTCTTGCTTTGTCCTAACATGGTAGAAGGAGCAAACAGCTTCCTTGGGCCTTTTTTATAAGGTCATTAATCCCATTCATAAGAACAGAACCCTCATGACCTATCACCTCCAAAAGGCCTCACTTACTAATACATTGGGGGCCAGGTTTCAACATATGAATTTGGGGATTACACAAACATTCAGACCATAACAAGTAAGCTCCTTTTAGTCCTTCCTTATGTGCCTTGGGTCTTAGCCCCCTCCCCAGCCTTCTTGCTCCCTCTTAGATATACCCCAGTGTGTTGGTGCCCCCTTCAAGCATGGGTCCCCGAATAGGATATGATCTCTCAGGGACTGCCTAACCTAGGCAGGGAGGTATGGGGTCATTATTTCCTTGATGTTCTCTAGCATACTTTTAACACTGACTTTTTTTTTTTTTGAGACAGGGTCTCACTCTGTCACCCAGGCTGGAGAGCAGTGGCCCAATCTTGGCTTACTGCAACCTCCACCTTCCAGGTTCAAGCAATCCTCCCACCTCAGACTCAAGTAGCTGGGACTACAGGCACAGGCCACTACGCCAGGCTAATTTTTTGTATTTTTGGTAGAGCTGGGCTTTCACCATGTTGCCCAGGCTGGTCTCCAACTATTGGACTCAAGCTCTCTGCCCACCTCAGCCTCTCAAAGTGCTGCAATTAGAGGCATGAGCCGCTGTGCCTGGCCTAATGCTGACATTCTTTGAGGAAGAATGAATAAGGTTTAAAAATTCACCATCATAGAGCAGGTAATTCTATATTTTCGTATGCTAAGGTGAACAATTTGGACAAATTTACCGAAGCTCTTTGCCATGATTCCTGGATACCTGTAAGAGTCTAAGTGATATTATGAATTTTGGAGTCAAACAGACCCAAGACCATGACCTACCTGCTGTACAACCTTCGTAAATGAGACCTTCTTTAAGCCTCAGCATCTTAATCTATAAAATAGAAGAAATAATCTGCACCTCATCATGGGAGATAGCAATAATGTGTATAAAGCCTCTCTGTCTACTGCCTGCCCCATGCAGGCCCTGCACATATGGTGGTCAATCTTGACTATCATTGTGTCTCCTATCCTTGGCACATAGGCAGCCTCATTTTGGATCTTTGGTAGGACCCTGTAGTTGGAGAGAATTTGGTCAAAATGATCACATTTTTGTAGGGCTCAGCAGATGGAGATGTAAGAGTGTGGACCTCGTGTGCTTCTCCCATTGAGTTATGTGAGTGTCTATTGGTGGCTAGACCCGGGGTCTCAGGAGACCCAGGGCTGTCAGCATTCAGGCTCAAAGTTTAATGTTCCTTTTCTGAGGGAAGGTTGAAATGGAGACTTCAAACGAAGTCAGTGGCAAGTGTTTATTTGACCTGCAATTGAAAGCCCAGGGACCTGCATCACATTGTACCTGAAAAACCAGGCTAAGATGCGAACTGCTTAATCAGAATTAAAATCATCATGTAAGTAAGGAACCTAAAGTGGGCATCAGAAGTCCAATGCCAAGGGGGGAAGCAAGTGCATAACAATGGGACCAAACAGGTGAGCAGGAAGGAGATGACAGTTGCTGGTGCTTGGTGCCAAGGCTGGGCTTTTATGAGTCTCCAGTAGCTTTGTGTGTGAGCGAATGAGCCATATCTGCATACAGGTTGCAAACAGGGGATCCACCAAGATGCTTTCCTAAGGGTCCGTTGAGCACTACTTTCAGGGTAGTCCAGACATAAAGCCAAGTATTTGTAGGATATCTCTGGTTCCACCTTTATGGCTGGGCTTAGTGGTAGGCCAGTCTGAGAAGTAACCCTGTTCACTTGGAAGTTGAAATAACTGGGACAGGCCTGTGTTGGGAGCAGCCAGAGTAACAGGCAAGTCTTTGAGAACCTGGATAGGTCTGAGTCTGTTTTCTTAGCTGCTAAACAGGACCAGTAATGCCCAGTGATCCTCCCTCTCACCAGCCCTGTGATCCAGTGGAGGCCATTCTCATTTCCCCCACTGAACAACGCTGTAGACACGGGATATTAAATTAATTTTCGAAAATTGTAAAAGGATATAGAAATTCAAGGTGGTAGTATTATGCGAATACTCTGGCACTGGTTGTCCTCTGCCCTCTATGAATTCATCTCTGTCACGAGGCTTGGGCCCTGAGGGGATGAATACCCTGTTCTCAATGATGTGCTTATTTCACATTGCATGCCTATGTCAAAACATGTTAAGAACCCCATAAGTATATACACCTACTGTGTACCCACAATTTTTTTAAATAATAGAAAAATTTTTTTAAAAAATCCTGCCAGTAGCGAGACCAACACTGTGATAGGCTAGTCATTGGACACAGTAAGTTTAGAGTTTTATTTTTGACTTGTGAGTGGGGTTTTTTTTTTTTAGGAATATGAAAAATTGGCATACTTAGAGGAATTCACTCTCTTGCTGCTCCCAACTCCTCAATTTCAATCTTTTGATATTCCTCTCTTTCTCACTCTCATTCTCAGTACCAAGACTGACTATGTTCTTGGCTTAGCCAGAGGACCATGCAGGGTACAGATGGTCTCATGTAGCTTCCTTCTTGGCTGGCTTTATTCATGGCAGCCACTATTCAGAATAATTGTGGGCAGGTGGTGGAAACTGTTTGCAGCATCCCAGGTTTAGGCTCATGAGTCAAAAAGTATCTTCACCACAACCTGAGATAGAGCTGAGCTCCAATGAGTACAGTCCAATGGCAGTAGGAGTGTTCACTTATCCTCCTGGGAGTTAGATAAAAGACTTGCCTTTCTGGTTCTTGCCTGCTCATCTTTGTGACCTTGGGCACTTCCCTCACTGCTCTAGAGCTCAGCTTCCTCAGCCATTAGGTAAGAATACGGATCTCTGCCATGTCCCCCTCCTGTGCAATGCTTATAAAGAGTATTTTGAAAACTGTAAAGGAAGAAGACAAAATGATTGTCATTATTACTGGCATTATCTGTGCAGCTTGGATTCTCAGGGAGGAGGCTGCATCTCCGAAGTAATAAATTTTTACTGCCCTCATGCTAAGTCTGAGATCCTGCGCTAGGTGCTATAGATATGGAAACAAACAGTGATGTGCCAGGGTCAGCTGGTAACAGCTCTCAAGAGCCAATTGTGCACATCTCTTCTTAACTCTACATTCAGTGACATCACATTAGTTGACTGAAATTGGCTATGGTGGGAGTAATTTCCACAATGGAAATCAGAAGACACTATAAATCAGGGCTTTTATTTTTTTTTCCCCAGAGATCCAGACCTGTCTCAGCCACAAGGGAGCTGCCAATCTAGCAGTGGTGTGTGTGTGTGTGTGTGTGTGTGTGTGTATGTGTGTGTGTCTGTGTGTGCATGCATGCTAGCATCTGTGTGTGAAGGCATATGCATACAGGTTGGTAAAATAAGCAGGCACATGACTACAATAGATAAGAGTATTAAGTTGAACCATGAGATATTGCTATTTGTGTCAATCAAAACTAGCCTAGTATTGACAACTGCATATGGTTAAACCTAATTGAGTATTTATAGCAGAAGGGAGTACCTGGAATAGAAGAGAATTTCCCAAGGTCCCTCCAATGATCTGAGGCTGAGCTGGAGTTAGGCTCCAGGACTCATGGTTCCTTGTCTTAACCCTGAAGGCTTCATCATCACTCTTTTGTCCTCTGATTCTTTGTCAAAATGGACAAGGCTCTGACGTGGGAACTGTAGTACCGATGGAGTAGGTGATCCACAGTCTTCTTTTGTCTCTTTGTCTCCTCTGAGTTAAAGGTTAGAATCCAGCGGATATTCTTATGTCTTAGACTCATTGTCCCAACACACTTTTTTTTTTCATTCTCTCTGCCTCCCTCCCTCCACCCTACCCTCACCACTCTGCCTGTGTCTTGCATTCTGAGACTGTCAGAGATTAGAGCATGTCCAGAAGAAAGCAAAGGAAAATGAATATAGCAGTTGGAAATAGAATCCATGAGGAAAGTTGAAAGTAATTTTGCCTTGAGAAAAGAAGTCTGCCTGTCTACCTGTCAACAGAATAGGCTTTATGTCTCAAAATAATTGCTATATAGAGGATCTATACTGCCTTTTCCATTTCATGAAGCCAGAAGAATTCAACATTCCAGCCTTCCAGGCTCCTAAACTGAGAGTTATCATTGACTCCTTTCTCTCACTCAGTCTCCATTTCTAATCAGTACAAGAATTCTGCTGATTCTACCTCTTAAATATCTCTTGAATCTGTCCCTTCTTCTTCATCTCAGCTGCCATGGTCCTAGGTCAGGCCGTTATTCCTAGCCTCCACTGCGCTCCATGCTTCTCAACTACTGCCACCAGAATGTTCTTTAAGTATCACCCAACTGTTCAGACCATGCCTTTTGTGAGGTCACTATTGCCTATGAAATTAAGAATGACTTCTTCAGGCTGACATTAAAAGCCTTTTCTCTTATGGCTCCAACCTCCTTTGCAGCCCTAACTCCCACCTCTTGATATACTGGATACTTCAGCTGTTTCCTTGGTAGGCCCCCACTGTTACCACCACAGGGCCTTTGTACATGCTGTTCCCTCCATCTAGACTTCCATCACTTTTGCCCATTGGAAATCGTGGGCCACTTCCTCCTGAATTCCACATCATGATGGGCTCATTTGCTCTCCTAAACACTATAGTCATTCATTTGTCTCTTTCTGTTGGCACGTGACTTAGCATAGTCGTAAGAGCAGCAGCTTTTCAGCTAGACTGCTTAGGTCCCAATCCTGACTTTGCTACCTATTAGCTATGTGACATTGAACAAGTTGCTTAAGTTTACTTGATCATCCTTAAAATGGGCAACATATAAATATTTCCCTCAGAAGCTGCACAAGTTAATAAATGTTTGAAACTGAATATTTATTAACTATAAGCTAAAATATGTTAAATAGTAAATGCATCTATTAGAATTGTTTATACTCTTGTCTCATCTTTTCCACTAGACCATAGTTCCTTGATGATAGAAATCACATATTGCTCATTGTTTGTGACAATTAATAAGGATTTTTTGAAATGCTTCACAGGAACTTCTGGTCTACAAAAGATAGTTTCTCCCTGCTCTTCCTCTCAAAGTACAACTATAAACTCTGAAAATAGTGCAAGACACCACCAAAACTTGAAAAAGTGATAAGAAGAAAGCAAGCTGGGATGGGACCACAGGATTGAAGGAATAGCACAACTGCAGGGCATCATGGATCACTCATCCAAGAGAAGTAGGCAACCACAACCTGGCATTTCCTAATTGTCAACCTAGCATCAGAAGGCAGCCCAGGAAGGCTCAACCTTCCCCAAGATAGAATAGGTATCCCAACATCGGGTGATCCTGGCAGCATAGTCAAAGGGGGTTGATTGGGAGCCCCACTGACAATAAGCAAGTAAAGGAACCACTTCCTTTCCCTAACAGGCCTGAGACTCTCCTTTCCCATTGAGACACATAAGGTGACTAGGTGGCATCAGCAGGGTTGTCCCATCAAAATAAGCAGCCCTGCTTGGGAAGTGCTCATTCTCCCTGCAGGACAATGACTCTTTTGCCCTAACCTAGATTTGCCAGGTGGTTTGGCCTAGGGAACACTCCTCCCACCCCTCAGGCAGCATCAGCAGAAGCAAGTTGGGGCCCCAGAAACACCAAATAAATTAAGCAGATTAAAATAGCAGCATAATCATAAGGAAAATTGAATTGTCATTGGAACCACGGCCCACAAAAGTAGACCAGGACCTGCCTCCTAAAATAAACAAGATGACTCCCTGCTAGAATAAAACATTTATATAGAAGCAGAGCCCCCTAACATAATATACAAAATGTCTAGGATACAATAAAAAAAAAAATCACTCATTATAACAAGAGCCAGAAAAATCAAACGTTAATGCCTTCTGTGAAGAAATCAGTTGGAGCTGGGTGCAGTGGCTCATGCTGATAATCCCAGTAATTTGAGAGGCTGAGGCGGGTGGATCACCTGAGGTCAGGAGTTCAAGACCAACCTGGCCAACGTGGCGAAACCCCGTCTCTACTAAAAATACAAAAACATTCACCAGGCATGATGGCAGGCACCCATAATCCCAGCTACTTGGGAAGCTGAAGCAGGAGAATCACTGGAACCTGGGAGCAGAGGTTGCAGTTAGCAGAGATCATGCCACTGCACTCCAGCTCTGTCTCAAAAAAATAAAAAGAAAAAAAGAAAAAGAAAAGACATAAATTGGGATTTTAATAGGGACTACATCAATCTGTAGATAATTTGAAGGAGTCTGTTTTGCCTGATACTAGTATAGCCACTCTACTTCTCTTTTGGTTATTATTTGCATGATATACATTTTTGCAACTATTTACTTTCAGCCCATTTGTGTCTTTGATTCTAAATCATGTCTCTCATAGGAAGTATGTGCATCATGTTGTTTTTATCAAATGTCTCAGTATTTTCCTTTTAAATGAACAATTTAAGTTCATTTACATTTAAACTAGTTATGGATAAGGTAGGATTTCTGCCCGCCAGTTAGCTATTTGTTTTGTATCTTCCTTTTAAATGGGCAATATAAGTTCATTTACTTTTAACACAATTATAGATAAGGTAGGATTTCTGCCGGCCAGTTAGCTATTTGTTTTGTACCTTCCTTTTAAATGGACGATTTAAGTTCATTTACTTTTAACTTAATTATGGATAAGGTAGGATTTCTGCCTGCCAGTTTGCTATTTGTTTTCAAGTTTCTTAGGTCTTTTTGTTCCTCTATTACTGCATTCCTTTGAGTTAAATAGATATTTTCCTGTGTACCATTTTCATTCTCTTATTGTTTCTTTTACCACATTTCTTGGTTTTATTTTTTTAGTGGTTTCCCTGAGGATTATAAATAACATCTTAATATATAACAATTTAATTTGGATTGATACCAACTTTATTTCAATAATATACAAAAACACTGCTTTTATCTCACTGTGTCCCCCCATCTTTATGCCGTTATTGTCACAAGTTACATCTTTACACGTTGTGTACCCACTAACATAGATTCATAATTGTTGCTTTATGTAGTTGTATTTTAAGTCACATGGTAGTAAAATTTATATTGTCTTTTATGTTTGCCTATATAAAACTCTAGAATATCTATTGGTCCTTTTGATAATTTCTATCACTTTATTGATATTTGGTGAGAAATCAGTTTCATGCTTTCTGTTAATTCTTTAGATATGGTTTAAAGGAAATAATAAAGAACTAAAGGAGTTCTTTGAACATATTTAAAATAATTGATTTAAAGTAATGTCTAGTAAGTCCCATGTCTGAGTTCTCACAGGGACAGTTTCTAATTGTTTGCTTTTTATCATGTGTGTGGACCATAATTTCCTATGCTTTTGCTCATCTCATAATTTTAAAACTTAAAACACTGTAATTTAAGTGATATAATATGGCAACTCTGGACGGCAGATTTTCCCTGCTTCCCAGGGTTTGCTGTTGTTGATGCTTATTGTAATTGTTGTTTTTGTTTCTTTTGCAGATTTTATGAACGAATTCTGTAAAGTTCATATACTTTGTGTGTGACCACTAAAGTCTCCGCTTAGTTAGCTTAATGGTCAGCTAACAATTGCACAGTTATTTCCTTAAATGCTTGGAACCAATACATCTCCTAGTCTTTGCTGAGGGGTACTTTGTTGGGGTATTCATCCAAGCAGTTTACAACTCTATACTTAGTCAGGTAGTTTACATGTTTACCTTGGCTTTCTCTTCTTATTTGTGCACAGCTTCAAGGTTAGCCAGAAGTGACAGCTTAGAGCCTTCTCAAGTCTTTCTGAGTATACGCACATTCCTAGGTACACGTATGGTCTTCCAGATTCTTAGGAATATGTTGGACCTTTTCAAAGTTTGTATGTACATCTTATTGTTCCGCTTTTCCTGTTTATATTTTGGTTAGTCTGCTGTTTACCCAATATTATCAATTGTCTTAGGCAGCTGCAAATGTAAAACTGCTGCCTGTAATTATTTTCAACAAACATCCCCCCCGCCCCCTGCCAAGATAGAGGGCTTTTATCACTGGGAAAACTCCAAGTCAGGCTTGTAAGGGAGTTCCTCCAGGAAACCACCAGACAGGTCAGATAATGACAATTCTTTGGGAGTAAGATTTTTAAAGGGCTGCAGCTCCATTCTGCTTTCTCCAAGGGCTGATAAGATGCTGAAGAAAGTAGGCTGTTATTTTTCAAAGTTACTGCTTAACTGGATAGTGGAGAATGGGACTAGGGCAAGTTGAAACACAACAAATCTCACTGCTCTTACCAAGATTCAGTCGTATTTCTTGAGTAAACACCACCCAGCTTCTGCGAGCCTTTGGCTAACTTCCAGTGTTCTGAAAAAGTCGATTCTGACTATTTTTTACCGGGTTTTATGTTGCTTTAATGGATGGGAAAATTTTTGGAGGTTTTTACTCTGAAAGGACTTCACCAATGGTATCATATGCAATTGCTTTTTAAATTGGTTAAGAAACAAATATGTAATTATATTGTCTGTTATCATTATCTATATAATTGCATTTACTGGAGCTGTTTTTTTTTTTTTTTCAGGTGTATCAGTATATTCAAATTACTGTCTGGTGTCACTTTTTTCAGCTTGAAGAACGTCCATTAGCATTTCTTGTAAAGCATGTCTTCTAGCAATGAATTCTCTGTTTTTGTTTATCTAGGAATCTTTCCTTCAACTTTGAAGGATACCTTTGCCATATATATGATTCTTGATGGGCAGGAATTTTTTGTTTCTTTCTGTACTTAGACTCAGCCATCCCACTGCTTCCATTGTTTCTGATGAGAAGGTAAAGGTTGATCTTCTTGTGGTTTCTTGCACATGCTGAGTCATTTTTTTCTTGTTGTTTTCAATATTCTTTCTTTGTCTTTGGTTTTGGCAGTTTGATTATGATATGCCTAGGTGTGAAGTTTGTTGAGTTCATCCTACGTAAAGTTCATTGAGCATCCTGGATGTGTAAATTAATGTTTTTCATCAAAATTGGGATGACTTCAGCTATTATTTCTTCAAATATTCTTTCTCTCCCTTTCTTTCTACCCTTGCCTTCTGGGACTTCCATCGTTTATTCCTTTGTTATGCCTATGTGCCACAAGCCTGTTTATTCTTCATTCTTTTTCTTTCTTTTCCTCAGACTAGATAATCACAAATGACCTATCTTCAAGCTCGCTGATTCTTTCTTCTGCCATATCAAATCTTTCACTGAGCACATCTAATTAATTTTTAATTTCAGTTATCTAACTTTTCAATTCCAGAAATTTTATTTGGTTCTTTATTATACATTCATTCTCGTTATTGATTGTCCTTATTTAGTGAGACGTTATTCATGTACTTTTCTTTAGCGAAAGTTCTTTAGAAATGTTTTCTTTAGTTCTTTGAACATAATATAAAAAGAGCTCATTTTAAGTCTTTGTTTAGTAAGTCCAAAGTCCTTCCTCGGGGCCAGTTTCTATTGAATGCTTCCCCCACTGTATATCAATCATGCTTGTTTCTTGGCATGTGTCGAAAATTTTACTTTTTAGGTAATATAATGTGGCAACTCTGGAATCAGATTCTGCCGGGTGTGTGTTTGTTGTCACTTGTTACTATTTGCTTGATTAGTGACTTTCCTCAACTAACTCTATAACGTCTGTATTCTTTAACCTGTGTGCCTCTGAAGTTTCTGTTTGGTTAGCTGAGTGGTTGACTAATAACTGGATAGAGATATTCTTAAATGCTTGGAACCAGTAAGTTTCTCAGCTCTTGCCAAGTAGCTTAGTGTATATGTTGGAACAAGTATTCAGCATTCAGGCAAGCAGTTTAAAACTCTGCCTTAATTTGTGCAGAGCCAAAAAGTCAGCCGGAAGTGAGAAATTAGGGCATTTTCATGTATGTTCACTCAAAGAATAGAATATAAGTACATGCAATAGAAAAACAATCACAAAAATCAACAAAACGAAACAAAAGGTTTGTTCTCAAAAAAAAAAAAAAAGGTTTGTCCTTTGAAAAGATCAAGAAATTTGGCAAACCTGTACATTAAGTGATCTAGAAAAAAAGAAAGAACCTCAAATTACTAAAATCAGAAATAAAGGAGGGGACATTACTAGTGATTTTAAATAAATAAAAGGATTATAAATGAGTACTATGAACATCTGTATGCAACAATTTAGATAACCTAGAGGAAATCTCCATGAAGACACAAACTACTGAAAATGACACAAGAAAAAAAAGAGAAGATGTAAATAGATCTATCACAAGTAAAGTGATTGAATATTATTCTAAAATTTTGAAAAGTCAAGGATGAGATAACTTTATTAGTGACTTGTACCAAAAGTTTAAAGAAAAATTAGCACCAATCTCTTACAACTCTTCCAAAATAAGTGGAAAAGGAGGGAGCACTTCCCAACTCATTCTGTTGGGCCAAAATTACTCTGTTACCAAAAGTAAACAAAGCAAAGGTATCATAAGAAAATAAAACTACAGACTAATGTTCTTTGTGAATATAGATGTAAAAATCCTCAACAAAAATACTGGCAGACAAATATCCAGAAGCTTACAAAAGATTACACACTATGACCAAAGTGAGATTTATTCCAGAAATGAGAGATTGATTTTACATATGAAAAATCAATCAATGCAATACACCATATGATAAAAGACCAAAACTGCAATGATCATGTCATCATGTCAATAGACACACACAAAAAAATCATTTGACAAAATCCAACATCCTTTCATGATAAAAACATTCAAAAACTAGGAATAGAAAGGAACTTCCTCAACCTAAGTAAGGGCATCTACAAAAATCACTCAGCTAACATAATTCTTAATGTTTAAATACTGAAAGCTTTCCTCCTAAAATCATTAACCAGCAAGGATGTCCACTTGTGCCACTTCTATTCAACACTGTATTTGAGAATCTAGCGAGAACTATTAGACAAAAAAAAGGTGTCAATATTCAAAAGGAAGAAGTGAAATATTTCTATTGGCAGATGACACCATCTTATATATAGAAAATCCTTAGGAATTCACCCAGAGTTGAGAGTCGATAAATCAACTCAGCAGTGTTGCAGGTTACAAGCTCAATATACAAAAATCAATTGCACACACTATGTACTAACAGTGAACAATATGGAAATAAACATTTTAAAATTCCATGTATAATAGTATCAAAAATAAAATACCTGTGAATAAATTTAACAAAAGAAGTGTAAAACTTGTATCCTGAAACTAAAAAAAAAAAAAATGTTGATGGAATTTAAAGGCATAAAAAAATTGGAAAGCAATCCCATGTTCATGAATTGGAAGACTTAATATTATTAAGATAATATTAATCCCCAAACTAATCTACAGATTGCATATGGTCTCTATTAAAATTGCAGTTAAGTGTGGTTTTTTTTTATCTTTTTTAGTTTGTTTTGTTTTGCAGAAATTCACAAGTTGATTGTAAAACTCATATGAAAATGCAAGCAATCTAAAAGCCAAAAAGTGCTTGAAAGAGAAAAACAAATTTGGAAAAGTAATATTCTCAATTTCAGATATTACTATAAAGCTACAGTAATCAAGAATGTGTGATTCTGATATAAATATGGATGGATAGATAGATAGATAGATATAGATATAGATAAATGGAATAAAACAGAAAGTCTACGTTATTGGTTGATTGATTTTTGACAAGGATGTCAAGACAATTCGATCCTTTTCCTAGCCAGGGGAACTGAGACACACAACACCTGGAAAATCGGGTAACTCCCAACCCAATACTGCGCTTTAAGCAAACAGGCACACCAGGAGATCATATCCCACACCTGGCCGGGAGGGTCCCACACCCACGGAGCCTCCCTCATTGCTAGCACAGCAGTCTGTGATCTACCAGCAAGGCAGCAGCGAGGCTGGGGGAGGGGCACCCGCCATTGCTGAGGCTTAAGTAGGTAAACAAAGCTGCTGGGAAGCTCGAACTGGGTGGAGCTCACAGCAGCTCAAGGAAACCTGCCTGTCTCTGTAGACTCCACCTCTGGGGACAGGGCAATAACAAAGGCAGCCAAAACCTCTGCAGACGCAAACGACTCTGTCTGACAGCTTTGAAGAGAGCAGTGGATCTCCCAACACGGAGGTTGAGATCTGAGAAGGGACAGACTCCCTGCTCAAGTGGGTCCCTGAACCCTGAGTAGCCTAACTGGGAGACATCCCCCACTAGGGGCAGTCTGACACCCCACACCTCACAGGGTGGAGTACACCCCTGAGAGGAAGCTTCCAAAGCAAGAATCAGACAGGTACACTCGCTGTTCAGAAATATTCTATCTTCTGCTGCCTCTGCGGCTGATACCCAGGCAAACAGGGTCTGGAGTGGACATCAAGCAATCTCCAACAGACCTACAGCTGAGGGTCCTGACTGTTACAAGGAAAACTATCAAACAGGAAGGACACCTACACCAAAACCCCATCAGTACATCACCATCATCAAAGATCAGAGGCAGATAAAACCACAAAGATGGGGAAAAAGCAGGGCAGAAAAGCTGGAAATTCAAAAAATAAGAGCGCATCTCCCCCGGCAAAGGAGCGCAGCTCATCGCCAGCAACGGATCAAAGCTGGATGGAGAATGACTTTGACGAGATGAGAGAAGAAGGCTTCAGTCCATCAAATTTCTCAGAGCTAAAGGAGGAATTACGTACCCAGCGCAAAGAAACTAAAAATCTTGAAAAAAAAGTGGAAGAATTGATGGCTAGAGTAATTAATGCAGAGAAGGTCATAAACGAAATGAAAGAGATGAAAACCATGACACGAGAAATACGGGACAAATGCACAAGCTTCAGTAACCGACTCGATCAACTGGAAGAAAGAGTATCTGCGATTGAGGATCAAATGAATGAAATGAAGCGAGAAGAGAAACCAAAAGAAAAAAGAAGAAAAAGAAATGAACAAAGCCTGCAAGAAGTATGGGATTAGGTAAAAAGACCAAATCTACGTCTGATTGGGGTGCCTGAAAGTGAGGGGGAAAATGGAACCAAGTTGGAAAACACTCTACAGGATATCATCCAGGAGAACTTCCCCAACCTAGTAGGGCAGGCCAACATTCAAATTCAGGAAATACAGAGAACGCCACAAAGATACTCCTCGAGAAGAGCAACTCCAAGACACATAATTGCCAGATTCACCAAAGTTGAAATGAAGGAAAAAATCTTAAGGGCAGCCAGAGAGAAAGGTCGGGTTACCCACAAAGGGAAGCCCATCAGACTAACAGCAGATCTCTCAGCAGAAACTCTCCAAGCCAGAAGAGAGTGGGGGCCAATATTCAACATTCTTCAAGAAAAGAATTTTAAACCCAGAATTTCATATCCAGCCAAACTAAGTTTTATAAGTGAAGGGGAAATAAAATCCTTTACAGATAAGCAAATGCTTAGAGATTTTGTCACCACTAGGCCTGCCTTACAAGAGACCCTGAAGGAAGCACTAAACATGGAAAGGAACAACCGGTACCAGCCATTGCAAAAACATGCCAAAATGTAAAGACCATCGAGGCTAGGAAGAAACTGCATCAACTAACGAGCAAAATAACCAGTTAATATCATAATGGCAGGATCAAGTTCACACATAACAATCTTAACCTTAAATGTAAATGGACTAAATGCTCCAATTAAAAGACACAGACTGGCAAACTGGATAAAGAGTCGAGACCCATCAGTCTGCTGTATTCAGGAGACCCATCTCACACGCAGAGACATACATAGGCTCAAAATAAAGGGATGGAGGAAGATTTACCAAGCAAATGGAGAACAAAAAAAAGCAGGGGTTGCAATACTAGTCTCTGATAAAACAGACTTTAAACCATCAAAGATCAAAAGAGACAAAGAAGGATATTACATAATGGTAAAGGGATCAATTCAACAGGAAGAGCTAACTATCCTAAATATATATGCACCCAATACAGGAGCACCCAGATTCATAAAGCAAGTCCTTAGAGACTTACAAAGAGACTTAGACTCCCATACAATAATAATGGGAGACTTCAACACTCCACTGTCTACATTAGACAGATCAACGAGACAGAAAGTTAACAAAGATATCCAGGAATTGAACTCATCTCTGCAGCAAGCAGACCTAATAGACATCTATAGAACTCTCCACCCCAAATCAACAGAATATACATTCTTCTCAGCACCACATCGTACTTACTCCAAAATCGACCACGTAATTGGAAGTAAAGCACTCCTCAGCAAATGTACAAGAACAGAAATTATAACAAACTGTCTCTCAGACCACAGTGCAATCAAACTAGAACTCAGGACTAAGAAACTCAATCAAAACCGCTCAACTACATGGAAACTGAACAACCTGCTCCTGAATGACTACTGGGTACATAACGAAATGAAGGCAGAAATAAAGATGTTCTTTGAAACCAATGAGAACAAAGATACAACATACCAGAATCTCTGGGACACATTTAAAGCAGTGTGTAGAGGGAAATTTATAGCACTAAATGCCCACAAGAGAAAGCTGGAAAGATCTAAAATTGACACTCTAACGTCACAATTAAAAGAACTAGAGAAGCAAGAGCAAACACATTCGAAAGCTAGCAGAAGGCTAGAAATAACTAAGATCAGAGCAGAACTGAAGGAGATAGAGACACAAAAAACTCTCCAAAAAATCAATGAATCCAGGAGTTGGTTTTTTGAAAAGATCAACAAAATTGACAGACCACTAGCAAGACTAATAAAGAAGAAAAGAGAGAAGAATCAAATCGACGCAATTAAAAATGATAAAGGGGATATTACCACCGACCCCACAGAAATACAAACTACCATCAGAGAATACTATAAACACCTCTACGCAAAGAAACTGGAAAATCTAGAAGAAATGGATAATTTCCTGGACACTTACAATCTTCCAAGACTAAACCAGGAAGAAGTTGAATCCCTGAATAGACCAATAGCAGGCTCTGAAATTGAGGCAATAATTAATAGCCTACCAACCAAAAAAAGTCCAGGACCAGATGGATTCACAGCTGAATTCTACCAGAGGTACAAGGAGGAGTTGGTACCATTCCTTCTGAAACTATTCCAATCAATAGAAAAAGAGGGAATCCTCCCTAACTCATTTTATGAGGCCAACATCATCCTGATACCAAAGCCTGGCAGAGACAAAACAAAAAAAGAGAATTTTAGAGCAATATCCCTGATGAACATCGATGCAAAAATCCTCAATAAAATACTGGCAAACCGGATTCAGCAACACATCAAAAAGCTTATCCACCATGATCAAGTGGGCTTCATCCCTGGGGTGCAAGGCTGGTTCAACATTCGCAAATCAATAAACATAATCCAGCATATAAACAGAACCAAAGACAAGAACCACATGATTATCTCAATAGATGCAGAAAAGGCTTTTGACAAAATTCAACAGCCCTTCATGCTAAAAACGCTCAATAAATTCGGTATTGATGGAACGTACCTCAAAATAATAAGAGCTATTTATGACAAACCCACAGCCAATATCATACTGAATGGGCAAAAACTGGAAAAATTCCCTTTGAAAACTGGTGCAAGACAGGGATGCCCTCTCTCACCACTCCTATTCAACATAGTGTTGGAAGTTCTGGCTAGGGCAATCAGGCAAGAGAAAGAAATCAAGGGTATTCAGTTAGGAAAAGAGAAGTCAAACTGTCCCTGTTTGCAGATGACATGATTGTATATTTAGAAAACCCCATTGTCTCAGCCCAAAATCTCCTTAAGCTGATAAGCAACTTCAGCAAAGTCTCAGGATACAAAATTAATGTGCAAAAATCACAAGCATTCTTATACACCAGTAACAGACAAACAGAGAGCCAAATCAGGAATGAACTTCCATTCACAATTGCTTCAAAGAGAATCAAATACCTAGGAATCCAACTTACAAGGGATGTAAAGGACCTCTTCAAGGAGAACTACAAACTACTGCTCAGTGAAATAAAAGAGGACAGAAACAAATGGAAGAACATACCATGCTCATGGATAGGAAGAATCAATATCGTGAAAATGGCCATACTGCCCAAGGTAATTTATAGATTCAATGCCATCCCCATCAAGCTACCAATGAGTTTCTTCACAGAATTGGAAAAAACTGCTTTAAAGTTCATATGGAACCAAAAAAGAGCCCGCATCTCCAAGACAATCCTAAGTCAAAAGAACAAAGCTGGAGGCATCACGCTACCTGACTTCAAACTATACTACAAGGCTACAGTAACCAAAACAGCATGGTACTGGTACCAAAACAGAGATATAGACCAATGGAACAGAACAGAGTCCTCAGAAATAATACCACACATCTACAGCCATCTGATCTTTGACAAACCTGAGAGAAACAAGAAATGGGGAAAGGATTCCCTATTTAATAAATGGTGCTGGGAAAATTGGCTAGCCATAAGTAGAAAGCTGAAACTGGATCCTTTCCTTACTCCTTATACGAAAATTAATTCAAGATGGATTAGAGACTTAAATGTTAGACCTAATACCATAAAAATCCTAGAGGAAAACCTAGGTAGTACCATTCAGGACATAGGCATGGGCAAAGACTTCATGTCTAAAACACCAAAAGCAACGGCAGCAAAAGCCAAAATTGACAAATGGGATCTCATTAAATTAAAGAGCTTCTGCACAGCAAAAGAAACTACCATCGGAGTGAACAGGCAACCTACAGAATGGGAGAAAATTTTTGCAATCTACTCATCTGACAAAGGGCTAATATCCAGAACCTACAAAGAACTCAAACAAATTTACAAGAAAAAAACAAACAACCCCATCAAAAAGTGGGCAAAGGATATGAACAGACATTTCGCAAAAGAAGACATTCATACAGCCAACAGACACATGAAAAAATGCTCATCATCACTGGCCATCAGAGAAATGCAAATCAAAACCACAATGAGATACCATCTCACACCAGTTAGAATGGCGATCATTAAAAAGTCAGGAAACAACAGGTGCTGGAGAGGATGTGGAGGAATAGGAACACTTTTACACT
Source organism: Macaca mulatta (assembly GCF_049350105.2). Taxonomy (NCBI): domain Eukaryota; kingdom Metazoa; phylum Chordata; class Mammalia; order Primates; family Cercopithecidae; genus Macaca; species Macaca mulatta. The sequence goes on along the minus strand of NC_133426.1, from coordinate 70,538,537 downwards.
GTTGGTGGGATTGTAAACTAGTTAAACCATTATGGAAAACAGTATGGCGATTCCTCAAGGATCTAGAACTAGATGTACCATATGACCCAGCCATCCCATTACTGGGTATATACCCAAAGGATTATAAATTATGCTGCTATAAAGACACATGCACACGTATGTTTATTGTAGCACTATTCACAATAGCAAAGACTTGGAATCAACCCAAATGTCCATCAGTGACAGACTGGATTAAGAAAATGTGGCACATATACACCATGGAATCCTATGCAGCCATCAAAAAGGATGAGTTTGCGTCCTTTGTAGGGACATGGATGCAGCTGGAAACCATCATTCTTAGCAAACTATCACAAGAACAGAAAACCAAACACCGCATGTTCTCACTCATAGGTGGGAAATGAACAATGAGATCACTTGGACTCAGGAAGGGGAACATCACACACTGGGGCTATCATGGGGAGGGGGGAGGGGGGAGGGATTGCATTGGGAGTTATACCTGATGTAAATGATGAGTTGATGGGTGCAGCACACCAACATGGCACAAGTATACATATGTAACTAACCTGCACGTTATGCCCATGTACCCTACAACTTAAAGTACAATAATAATAAATAAATTAAAAAAAAAAAAGACAATTCAATGAGTGAAAATAATCTTTTCAACAAATGGTGCTATATCAACTGGATTTCCACATACAAAAGAATGAGTTTGGACACTTACATCATACCATATACAAAAATTAACTCGAAATAAATCAGAAGCATACATGTAAAAGCTAAAACTGTAAAATTCTTATAAGAAAACATAGGAATAGTGCGAGATGGTATCTCATTGTGGTTTGATTAAGAAAATGTGGCACATATACACCATGGAATACTATGCAGCCATAAAAAAGGATGAGTTTGAGTCCTTTGTAGGGACTTGGATGCAGCTGGAATCCATCATTCTTAGCAAACTATCACAAGAACAGAAAACCAAACACCGCATGTTCTCACTCATAGGTGGGAACTGAACAATGAGATCACTCGGACTCAGGAAGGGGAACATCACACACCGGGGCCTATCATGGGGAGGGGGGAGGGGGGAGGGATTGCATTGGGAGTTATACCTGATGTAAATGACGAGTTGATGGGTGCAGCACAGCAACATGGCACAAGTATACATATGTAACAAACCTGCACGTTATGCACATGTACACTACAACTTAAAGTATAATAATAATAAATAAATTAAAAAAAAAAAAAAAGAAAACATAGGAATAAATCTTTATGAACTTAGGTTGGTCTATATATATATATATAACACCAAAAAGAGCAAGCAGCAAAACACAACCAAAAATAGATTAACTGAACTTCATCAAAATTTAAAATGTGCATTAAAAAACACCGTAAAGACAGAGAAAGACAATACACAAATGGGAAAAAATATTTATAAATCACATGTCTGATTTACAGTCTAGTATTCAGAGTATCTGAAGAACTTTGAAAGTCATCAATAACAAGATAAATAATAAAATGTTTTAAATGGACAGAAAATTTGAATAGACGTTTCTCCAAAAAAGATATACAAATGGCCAATAAGCAATAATAAAATATGTTCAGCATATTTATTCATTAGGAAACTGCAAATCTAGCCTTCAATGCAGTATTATTTCACACTCACAATTATGGCTATAATGTTTTTAAAACAGAAAATAAAAACTGTTGGTAAGGATGTGGACATATTAGAACTGTCATATATTGCTGATGAGAATGTAAATAGTGCAGCTTCTGTGGACAACAGTTTTGCTGTCCCTCAAATAGCTCCAAACATAGTATTTGGTAGTGTTACTATAAGACTCAGGATTTCCAATCCTAAGTATTCACCCAGGATAATTGGAAACATATGTCCCCATGAAAACTTGGACCCAAATACTCATAGCACCATTGTTAATGATAACCAGAAAGTGGAAACAACAGTATGTCCATAAACTGATGAATGGATAAACAATATATGGTTTATCTATGCAATGGAATTTTATTCAGCCATAAAAAGAAATAAAGTCCCAATACATGCTACATAATGGATAAACCTTGAAAATATTATGCTAAGTAAAAGAAACCAGAAACAAAAGGCCACATACGATGTGATTCTGTTTATATGAAATGCCCAGAATAGGCAAATTTAGAGACAGAAAGCAGATTAGTGACTGAAAAGGGTTAGGCATAGGAAAGGATGGAGAGTGACTGGTAATGGGTAAGAAGTTTCTTTTGGGGGTTATGAATATAACTGGACTTAGTGGTGATGCTTGCACATCTCTGTGAATATCTGAAAATCTACTGACATGTACTCTTTAAAATGGTGAATTCTATAATATGCAAATTAAAAAACAATTACATAAAACAATGACATAAAATTTATTTTGGGATCTATAACATATAGAAATGCAATATATTTGACAATAACAATATAAAGAGAGAGTAGGAATTAAGCTATATGGAGGTGAGGAAACAGAGTAGAGGACAACTCAAATCTACAGAAAGAAATAGAGACAACCAGAAATGGTAAATACGAAGTCTAATTAAAAAAAAAAAAAACTAGAAATATGTGTGTTCTTCTTTATTCTCTTTGTTTCTCGAAAAATATATAAAACTGGCCAGGCACGGTGGCTCAGCCTGTAATCCCAGCACTTTGGGAGGCCGAGGCGGGAGGATCACCTGAGGTCAGGAGCTCAAGACCAGGCTGACCAACATGGAAAAACCCTGTCTCTACTAAAAATACAAAATTAACCGGACGTGGTGGCACATGCCTGTAATCCCAGCTACTGGGAAGGCTGAGGCAGGAGAATCGCTTGAACCCAGGAGGTGGAGGTTGCAGTGAGCCGAGATCGCACCATTGCACTCCAACCTGGGCAACAAGAGTTAAACTCCGTCTCAAAAAAAAGAAAAAAAAAAACATTAAATTATATGAAATGAAAATTATAAAAAAGTATTGTTTGAAAACTTATATAGGTATAATATTTATAATAGTAATAACATGAAAAAGGGGGAAGAGAGCTACACAGGAGTAAAGTTTCTATACCTTACTAGAAATAATTTTATATAAATCTAAAGTAGCTTGTGATTCACTATGATTCATATTGTAACTCCTGGAGCAATCATTCATAAAATAATTTTAAAAATTATGGTTAAAAATTAAAGAAATTAATATTTTACACTAAAAAATATCAATTTATGACATATGGACACGGTGAAGGAGGAAGAGAGGAAATATATAGTCATGGAGGACATAGAAAACAAAAGCCAGACATGGTGGCTCACACCTGTAATGCCAGCATTTTGGGAGTCCAAGGCAGGAGAATCACTTGGGGCCAGGAGTTTGAGGCCAGCCTGGGCAACATAGCGAGACCCTATCTCTACAGAAAAATGTTTTGAAATAAAATTAAATAAAATGGCAGACATAAATCTAATCATATCAATAGTAACATAATATGTGAATGGATTAAATAATCCAATCAAAAGACAGTGATCATCAGACACAATCAGACTTCATGCTCTCTACAGGAAGCACAATTTAAATTCAAAGATACAAATAGGTTGAAAGTAAAAGGGAAGAAAAAGATATACTATACAAACAGCAATCATGTGAGAACATGAGTGGCTTTTTTTTTTTTTTTTTTTTTTTTGAGATGGAGACTCATGTTCTGTCGCCCAGGCTGCAGTGCATTGGCACCATCTCGGCTCACTGCAACCTCTGCCTCCTGGGATCAAATGATTCTCCCACCTCAGCCTCCTGAGTAGCTGGGATTACAGGCACCCACCACAATGACTGGTTAATTTTTGTATTTTTTAGTAGAGCTGGGGTTTCACCATGTTGATCAGGCTGGTTTGGAACTCCTGACCTCAAGTGATCCGCCCGCCTTGGCCTCCCAAAGTGCTGGGATTATAGGCATAAGCCACTGCACCTGGCCAAAAACATGAGTGGCTTTATCAATATGAGACAAAATAGACACTGAGGCAAAAACTGTTAACATATATAAAGATGGCCATTTTAGAATAGTAAAGATAGCAGAATAACAGAATATATCAATGATATAGAAGAACTGACCAACATTATAAATCAACTATACAATATCTGTATAACACTCTATCCAACTACAGCAGAATAGACATTCTTTTCAAGTGCACATGCAACATCCTCCAGGATAGATCACATGCTAGGTCGTAAAACAAGCCTCCGTAGATTTAGGAGGATTGAAATCATGCACTTCATGCTCTCTGAGAAAAACAAACAAACAAACAAACAAAAACCTCAGTTTCTCCCACTATACTCTTTCAAGGTGCTTCTGACAGCAGATGTAAGTGCACATCGAGCAAGCCAGCAATTCTGCAGCAGACACCAGCTGGATATCCTCCAACCCAGTTCAATTCCAACACTATCTACCCGGAGATAGCATCAGATCCCACAGGTTGAGGGCTCAGTCCCACAAGGCTGCTCCCTGCTTCTAATGCCAATTACAAGGCCCAGGTTGTTTCACCTGTGCTTCTGACTGATGGGCTATAAGTTGAGGTTCCCATGATTCCCTACTCATGTTTGATCAATTTACTAGAGTGGATCACAGAACTCAGGTAAACATTTATTTACGCTTACTGATTTATTTTAAAGAATATTACAAAGGAAGATGCATAGGGTGGGGGTACAGGATTACATGTGCGAATTGTCCAAATCCTTCCTTGGTGCACCACCTTCCAGAAATCTCCATGTGTTCAGGTATTGGGAAGCTCTTCGAATCCACTCTTTTTTGAGATTTTATGGATGCTTCATTACATAGTCATGATTGATGAAATCATTGGCCGTTGGTGATCAGCTTCATCTTCAGCCCTTGTCTCCTCCTTGGAGGTTAGGGGGTGGGGCTCAAAGTTCCAGCCCTCTAATTCTGCCTTTGTCTTTCTGGTGACCAGCATCCATCCTGAAGCTACCTAGAGGCTACAGCCATCAGTCAACTCATTGTTTTTTCTTTTTTTAGAGATTATGTCTCACTATGTTGCCCAGGTTGGTCTCAAACTCCGGAGCTCAAGCAATCCACCCACCTGGCCTCTCAAAGTGCTGGAATTACAGGCATGCACTACCATGCCTCCTGTGGTCAACTCATTAGCATACAAAAAGATACTTATCCCTTTGAAGATTCCAAGGATTTAGGGAGTTGTATGCTGGGAATGGGGACAAGTACCAAATATATATTTCACAGTATAAGACTCTCTGATCACAATGAAATAAAATTAAAAATCAACAGCAGAAGAAAATTTGAGTTCATAAGTATGTGGAATTTATAAAACACACTTCTAAATAATTAATGGTGCAAAGAAGAGACTACTCAAAAATTAACAGTTTAAGATGAATAAAAGCACCAACGTAACACACCAAAACTTGACATGCAGCTAAAGTAGTTCTTGAAAATTTATAGCTATAAATGCCTATATTACAAAAGAAGAATTATCTTAAACCAATTACCTAACCCAAAGTAAAGCCAAAGTGAGCAGAAAGAAGAAAATAATAAAGATTATAATTAAATTTGACTGAAATTAAGGCTAGTGAGGCAGAAATAATTTGATAAAACTTTATTGGAAGCCAAATGTGAGGATCAATCTGGAAGACACACCGTCAACGCTGGGGGGTGTTCTGAAATCTGTCACTAAGTGAGAGGATTTTATAGAAGTTTAAAAGAAGGGAGAGGGACTCCTCATAATGGAGTTGTCCTCTTTTCATTGGAGGATACAATACAGAAGTTATAATCATTGGTTACAGATTATATCATAGAGGCTAAATATGTCTAGATGCAAGGCAATCCAGTGGAAATTCATGCTTCAGTTAACCTTAAAATAAATCAGCATCCAATTTAGTGTCCGTAGGTTACACATTGATCAATACATCAAAAATCTGAGAAATTTACAGTAACATTATTTACTCAGAGAGAGAATGTTGCCCTTGAGTCACGAGACTTCCCCAAGGTGGATTAATTTGGAAGACTGGTTTCTGTCAAATGTGACCTGAAAGTTGTGTAAACCAAAAAGTATCTGAGACAGGTCTCAATCAATTTATGTTTATTTTGCCAAGGTTAAGGACATGCCTGGGAGACAAGTCTGTGCCTTTATCCAAGATGATTTTGGGGGCTTGGATATTTAAAGGAGAAAAGCAGGCTAGAAGGGAAAGAGGGAGGCTATGGTCACATTATTGAATCCGCATGTTGCAAGAGAAGAGGAGCAGGTAGGGGAATAGTCAGTTATGTATTACTCCCATGCTCAGTAAATCAGCACTTTACATAAAGATAAGGTGAACATATAGTGGAAATATTTAAACTTTTACCTGTAGCTATCTGCTTAGGAACAAAAGGAAAGGCAATTTCTTGCATGACTCAGCTTTTAGCTTATTTATTTATTTATTTTCCTTTTGGCATAGTGAATTGGGGTCCTGAGTTTTTATTTTCTTTTCACAGTTATCACTAAAATAAATGAAATAGAAAATAGAAAAAAATATAGAGAAAATCAACAAACCCAAAAGTTGTTTCTTTTAAAAGTTTGATAAAGTTGACAAACTTTTAGCTAGACTGACAAATAAAAAAGAAGATTAAAATTACTAAAATCAAGAGATATTACTCCTACTAACTATATAGAAATAAAAATTATAAAGGAATCCTGGGAACATTTATATGTCAATAAATAATATAAATAAAATGGACAAAAATTCCTAGAAAGATATAAACTACTGTAACTGACTCAAGAAGAAACAAAAAGTCTACTTAGAACTATTAAAAGGAAAAAGATTGAATAAGTAATCAAGAAACTTCCCATAAAGAAAAACCCAGTATTGGAGGCTGGGGAGAGTAGGGAGGAGGGGAAAATGGGGAGAGGCTGGGTAAAGGATACATTGCAGGTAGATAGGAAAAATGAGTTCTAGTGTTCATTAATTTTTCCTGTGTGTTAGCAGCAATTGTTAGATATTTCCAGATATTTAAAACTATCCCTTCAGTAAATTTTATTTATTTAAAGGCAATACCCTGAAGCCTCCAAAATAAAACAAGTACAGGTTATTCAGTAAAACTTCCTGGAGGGATAACCAATTTCTTCTCCATGAATATTCTGTGATCTGCAGTTCTCACAGTGGGAATAATAGCACTAGAAAGGGTGATTGAAAACTTTTTCACAAGTCATTAAATTATAAGTTACTTCTGTTGGAAGGCCAACAAATTAGTCTGAATTAATTAAGTAAAGTTATCATGGGTAATTGTATAGCCCTTTCTTTCCTCTCAGCCAAGGGGAATTGTGCTATGGCATTTTTTTTTATTGCATTTATATAAATACTACAGGACAAACAGAACAGTCTGTGACTAGGCTAAGATAAAAAGCCACCTGGCTTTCTGAAACAGACCTCACCGAATTCTTGGACATGTTTCCATTGCCTGAGTCTGGACTTATGGCAAAGACTAATAATCATTTTGTTTCTGACAATTGCCTATGTTACAGTTGGCCAATATATCCTGTCCAGAGTCTTAAATGCTACTAAGCAGCTATTGTCAAGTCAGGTGTTTCAAAATCTCATCCTATGACAGAAGTAGTAGAAAGGATTAACCCCAGATAAACTACAAACAATATTGGATGGACGCCCTATAGATTGTAATCAAAATCTTGCAGTGGTTAATATCTGGGTACTCTGGATTCATGTGCTGTGGCCCAACTTCATCTGTCCTTATCCAAATGAGAGAATTAAAAAAAAAAAAAAAAAAAAAGAGCAATCTCTAACATTTAAGGCTGGCCTCACACTCACAGCTAAATAATATTATTTTCATAGACGATATTAATAATCTCACAAAATACCAACTTCAGACAAGGTTACTATGAGACCATTATATAATGAGACAAGTCAAGGTCACTTCATACTTCTGTCTAAGCACAGGCAAAAATCAGCTTGCTATGCTATCTGTACCAAGCACCCCTCCTTGGCCAAAATGAGTGATTGCTACTTCTTTACCAATTACACCTTTATCCTTGCTCTAGTTTCCCTCCCTATAGAAAACAGTTATTAAAATGTGCAATCATAAAATTGTCCTCCATTTCGATAGCATATGATCTAGAGCAAACCTCCACTTCTTTAGATACACTTTCAAATCATCCAACGAAAACCCAAATCCTACAGTAAGTTTTTTTCTTATACCTCTTACTGAGACACCCCCTGGTTCCCCATGGTGTGTGTTCTCTCTTTCTGCAGTAAGTAATAAACCCAAACATAGGTGTATTCCCTGGTGGTCTTTGGCTGAAGGATTTCAACAGTGGGTTCAAGATTTCTTTCTAGAGTGATGAAAATGTTCTAAATTAGATTATGATGAAGATTGCACAACTCTAAATATACAGAATCATTGAATTCTATACTTTAAACAGGTGAACTTCATGGTATGTAAATTGTACGTCAATGAAGCTGTTAAAATGTATAATATAGTAATATATGTCTATTATTATTGATGCATTAGTCTATTAACACAATTACAAAGTGGTGATGAGCTTTAATAATACTTCGCTATTTTTGCCACAACTGTAGTATGATACAAATATATCTCTGCTTCTAATACTACTGTGGTTTGGTGCCAACATTCATCACTGAAGGAAACGGCAATTTTCAGTCAGAGCTTAGTAAAAATAAAGACATATTCTTTTCCATTAAAATTAACTCCTGAATTTTAAATTTGAACCTCAGGCTAAAATCTCCTGTGCTAGAGGGAAATTTAAATAACAAAAGAGTCCAACCTCCTCATGTTAGAAAAGGAGGAACTCAGGCTGAATCAGGGGCAGCACTTGGCCAAAGTCACAAAGGAAGCTAAGCAACTGGGTCACCTGTATCCCCTGACTCTCCGTTCAAAGCTTGGTTCCCTAGTTCCACTATGCCCTTTTGATGACTTAGTAATTTTTTATCTGAAAGTAAAATCTGAACCAACTTTCAGCAACAGGGTGATGAAGTTTCAGGTCGTGATGCTGCCATGTCTATCCTCTCTGAGCCGCTCTAGGCTTGGCCAGAATACAGTGTGGATGGTCTCATGTTGATTCCTCTCTGGCTAGCTGGACCTATGGCAGGCACCACACCGATGAAGTTGGTCTACAGCTTCCCAGCATCTTTCTCAGGAATCAGGGAGTGTCTTCCCTGAAGCTTTGGATGGGAATCCCATAGCCCTGCATTGTAAAAGTGCCTGCGTACTGCCCGCCTAGCAGTTAGGGCAAAATTCTGACTTTCTTGTTCTCCTGGGCCTGCATTGCTATTTCTTTCTCTGGACTTCAGTTTCCTCATCTATCAATAAAATGGATGTGGTGTGTCCTTCCCTCCCTCCCTCCTTAGCCACCAGGTTTACTGTGAGGAGCAAAAAGAGAATGTGTACAGAATCACATAGAAAATATAATGTGCTCAGAAAATGCTAGAGACTATAATATTGAAACCAACCACCACCACCTGACCTCAGTTTTCTTCTTAAAAGCCTTTACTCTGAAAATTAGGGTTCAGACAACTCTTTCTTGCTCCTCCCATTGTGACTCAGGGGAAGTCACATAACTGTGCCTCAGTTTGTCATCCCTAAAGTTGAGGTGATCTTTACAGTACCTGCCTTAACGTTGGGATGATAACAACAGCAACTGCCTTAAAGGATTGCTGTAATGAGAAGATGGATTACTATCTGTAAATAATTCAGAATAATCCCTGTCACAGACACTGTGCTCAATAAAAATTTGTTATTTATTTTACAGAAATCAGAGGATAAGTGTCTGTCTGTGCTGGGGGGATGGGATTTTTCACTAGTATTATTTTATTTGATTGCAATAGCCATTCTAGGAGACAGAAAGAATATTGGTGGGGGCAGGGGTGGGAGGGGGGCAGCATTAATAACATGAGTGTTCTGTACATTGCGTCTCTCCCAGCCTCAAACTGTGGATCGAATTTCACATTATTTTACGAGATAGAAGCTACACTCAAAAAAAAAAAATTGTCTTCAACCTCCATCGTATTTTAAGGGTCATACTAGTGTTAAATATGCAACCTGATATCAATTACTTGCCTCACAAAATTAGTAAAAAAAAAAAAAAAAAAAGTGAATAGATTAGAAATTAAGATCCCTAGACCTCAATCTGATATCTGGTGTCTGTATCTTACTGTGTGACTTTGGGCTCCTTTCTTCCCTTTTTGGGACCCTTGTTTCCTGTCTGAGCAATGGAAGAGGAGAAAGCCTTTCAGTTCTAAGGTTCTGTGATCTCATCTCATTCTCCCCTTGACTGTTTTTTTTTTTTTTTTTTTGGCCCTGAGTAAACCTTTCATCTTAATCTGTATAGTATTGCTACAAAGAAATATCTGAAGCTGGGTAATTTATAAAGAAAAAAGATTTATTTGGCTCATGATTCTGATGTCTTGAAAAGTTAAAGATTACGCATCTGATGAGGGCCTCAGGCTGCTTCCACTCATGGCTGATGGTGAAAGGGAGCTGACACATGCAGAGATCACATGGGAAGAAAGGAAGAAATGGGCGGGGGTGCCAGACTGTTGTTTTTTTTTGGTTCTGTTTTTTTTTTTTTTTCTATGATTCTGTTTATATGCCTTTCAAAATCAGACATGATTAATTTTTTGTCTATAAATCAGGACAGTGATCACTTTGGAAGGGTAAGTAGAGACTGATACAGGAAGGAGGGAGCTTTTACAGTCCTGATAATGTTCTATTTTTTGATGTAGAATGCCAGTTACATAAACATGTTCAACTTTTGAAACTTTGTTGAGCTGAACACTTACGAATTATATTCATTTTTAAAAAATAATTTCAACTTTTACTTGAGATTCAGGAGGTACATGTCCAGGTTTGTTACCTGGGTATAATGTGTGATGCTGAGGTTCAGGATATGATTAATCGCCTCACCCAGGCACTGAGCATAGTACCCAACAGTTAGTTTTTCAACTCATTCCCTCTCCCTCCCTTCAATTCTTTTTTTTTTTTTTTAATTATACTATAAGTTCTAGGGTACATGTGCACAACGTGCAAGTTTGTTACCTAGGTATATATGTGCCATGTTGGTTTACTGCACCCATCAACTTGTGATTTACATTAAGTATTTCTCCTAATACTATCCTGCCAACAGCGCCCCACCCATGACCATCCCCGGTGTGTGATGTTCCCTGCCCTGTGTCCATGTGTTATTGTTGCTCAACTCCCACCTATGAGTGAGAACATGCAGTGTTTGGTATTCTGTCCTTGTGATAGTTTGCTTATAATGATGGTTTCCAGCCTCATCCATGTCCCTGCAAAGCACATGAACTCATCTTACTCATCTTTTTTTTTTTTATGGATGCATAGTATTCCAAGGTGTATATGTGCCACATTTTCTTAATCCAGTCTATCATTGATGGATATTTGGGTTGGTTCCAAGTCTTTGCTATTGTGAATAGAGCCACAATAAACATATGTGTGTGTGTGTCTTTATAGTAGCATGATTTACAATCCTTTGGGTATATACCTAGTAATGGGAGTGCTGGGTCAAATGGTATTTCTAGTTCTAGATCCTTGAGGAATCACTAAACTGTCTTGCACAATGGTTGAACTAATTTACACTCCCACCAACAGTGTAAAAGCATTCCTATTTCTCCACATCCTCTCCAGCATCTGTTGTTTCCTGACTTTTTAATGATTGCCATTCTAACTGGCATGAGATGGTATCTCATTGTGGTTTTGATTTGCATTTTTCTGATGATCAGTGATGATGAGCATTTTTTCATATGTCTGTTACCTGCATAAATGTCTTCTTTTGAGAAGTGTCTGTTCATATCCATTGCCCACTTTTTGATGGGGTTTTTTTTTTTTTTTTCTTGTAAATTTGTTTAAGTTCTTTTTAGATTCTGGATATTAGCCCTTAGTCAAATGGGTAGATTGCAAACATTGTCTCCCATTCTGTAGGTTGCCTGTTCACTCTGATGATAATTTCTTTTACTGTGCAGAAGCTCTTTAGTTTAATAAAATCCCATTTGTCTATTTTGGCTTTTGTTGCCATTGCTTTTGGTGTTTTAGTCATGAAGACTTTGTAGATGCCTATGTCCTGAATGGTACTGCCTAGATTTTCTTCTAGGGCTTTTATGGTGTTAGGTCTTATATTTAAGTCTTTAATCCATCTTAAGGTTAATTTGTGTATATGGTGTAAGGAAGGGATCCAGTTTCAGCTTTCTACATATAATTAGCCAGTTTTCCCAGCACCTTTTATTAAATAGGGAATAATTTCCCCATTGCTTGTTTTTGTCAGGTTTGTCAAAGATCAGATGGTTCTAGATGTGTGTTGTTTTCCTAATTGAATACCCTTTTCCTAATTGAATACCCTTTATTTCTTTCTCCTGCCTGATTGCCCCACCCAGAGCTTCCAATACTATGTTGAATAGGAGTGGTGAGAGAGGGCATCCTTGTCTTGTGCCAGTTTTCAAAGGGAATGCTTCTAGTTTTTGCCCATTCAGTATGATATTGGCTGTGGGTTTGTCATAAATAGCTCTTAGTATTTTAAGATACGTTCCATCAATACTTAGTTTATTGAGAGTTTTTAGCATGAAGTTTGTTGAATTTTTTTGAATGGCTTTTCTGCATCTATTGAGATAATAATGTGGTTTTTGTCATTGGTTATGTTTATGTGGTGGATTACGTTTATTGATTTGCATATGTTGAACCAGGCTTGCATCCCAGGAAGCCGAGTTGATCGTGGTGGATAAGATTTTTGATGTGCTGCTGGATTCGATTTTCCAGTATTTTATTGAGGATTTTTGCATCGATGTTCATCAGGGATATTGGTCTAAAATTCTTTTTGTTTTGTCTCTACCAGACTTTCGTATCAGGATGACGCTAGCCTCATAAAATGAGTTAGGGAGGATTTCCTCTTTTTCTATTGATTGGAATAGTTTCAGAAGGAATGGTACCAGCTCCTCTTTGTACCGCTGGTAGAATTCAGCTGTGAATCCATCAGGTCCTGGACTTTTTTTTGGTTGGTAGGCTATTAATTATTGCCTCAATTTCAGAACCTGTTATTGGTCTATTCAGAGATTCAACTTCTTTCTAGTTTAGTCTTGTGAGGGTGTAAGTTTCCAGGAAATTATTCATTTCTTCTAGATTTTCTAGTTTATTTGCATAGAGGTGTTTATAGTATTGTCTAATGGTAGTTTGTATTTCTGTGGGATCGTTGGTGATATCCCCTTTATCATTTTTTATTAGATTCTTTTTGATTCTTCTCTCGTTTCTTCTTTATTAGTCTTGCTTGCGGTTTATGTATTTTGTTGATTTTTTCAAAAAACCAGCTGCTGGATTCATTGATTTATTTTGAAGGGATTTTTTGTGTCTCTATCTTCCTCAGTTCTGCTCTGACCTTAGTCATTTCTTGCCTTCTGCTCGCTTTTGAATTTGCTTGCTCTTGCTTCTCTAGTTCTTTTAATTGTGATGTTAGGGTGTCAATTTTAGATCTTTCCTGCTTTCTCTTGTGGTCATTTAGTGCTATAAATTTCCCTCTACACACTGCTTTAAATGTATCCCAGAGATTCTGGTGCATTGTGTCTTTCTTCTCATTGGTTTTACCATCTTTATTTCTGCCTTAATTTCATTATTTACCCAATAGTCATTCAGGAGCAGGTTGTTCAGCTTCCATGTAGTTGTGTGGTTTTGAGTGAGTTTATTAATCCTGAATTCTAATTTGATTGCACTGTGGTCTATCAGTTTGTTGTGATTTCTGTTCTTTTACATTTGCTGAGAAGTATCTTACTACCAATTATATTGTCAATTTTAGAATAAGCGTGACGCGGTGCTGAGAAGAATGTATATTCTGTTGATTTGGGGTGTAGAGTTCTCTAGAAGTGTATTAGGTCCACATGGTCCAGAGCTGAGTTTAAGTCCTGGATATCCTTGTTAACCTTCTGTCTTGTTGATCTGTCTAATATTGACAATGGGGTGTTAAAGTCTCCTATTATTATTGTGTGGGAGTCTAAGTCTCTTTGTAGGTCTCTAGGGACTTGCTTAATGAATCTGGGTGCTCTCATATTGGGTGCATATACATTTAAGATAGGTAGCTCTTCTTGTTAAATTGATCCCTTTACCATTATGTAGTGGCCTTCTTTGTCTTTTTTGGTCTTTGTTGGTTTAAAGTCTGTTTAATCAGGACTAGGATTACAACCCCTGCTTTTTTTTTTTTTTTTTTTTTTTTTTTTTTTTTTTTTTTTTTTTTTTTTGCTTTTGATTTGTTTGTTAGATCTTCCTCCATCCCTTTATTTTGAGCCTATATGTGTCTTTGCATGTGAGATGGGTCTCCTGAATATAGCACACCGATGAGTCTTGACTCTTTTTTTTTCTTTTTAATTAAACTTTAAGTTCTAGGGTACATGTGTACAATGTGCAGGTTTGTTACATATGTATACATGTGCCATGTTGGTGTGCTGCACCCATTAACTCGTTATTTACATTAGGTATATCTCCTAATGCTATCCCTCCCCTCTACCCAGCCCCACAACAGGCCCCAGTGTGTGATGTTCCCCTTCCTGTGTCCAAGTGTTCTCGTTGTTCAATTCCCACCTATGACTGAGAACATGTGGTATTTTGTTTTCTGTTCTTGCAATAGTTTGCTGAGAATGATGGTTTCCAGCTTCATCCAGGTCCCTACAAAGGACATGAACTCATCCTTTTTTATGGCTGCATAGTATTCTATGGTGTATATGTGCCACATTCTTAATTCAGTCTATCATTGATGGACATTTGGGTTGGTTCCAAGTCTTTGCTATTGTGAATAGTGCCACAATAAACATACGTGGGCATATGTCTTTATAGCAGCATAATTTATAATCCTTTGGGTATATACCCAGTCATGGGATGGCTGTGTCAAATGATATTTCTAGTTCCAGATCCTTGAGGAATCGCCACACTGTCTTCCACAGTGGTTGAAGTAGTTTACGTCCCACCAGCAGTGTAAAAGTGTTCCTATTTCTTCACATCCTCTCCAGCACTTGTTGTTTCCTGATCTTTTAATGATTACCATTCTAACTGGTGTGAGATGGTATCTCATTGTGGTTTTGATTTGCATTTCTCTGATGACCAGTGATGATGAGCATTTTTTCATATGTCTATTGGCTGCATAGATGTCTTCTTTTGAGAAGTGTCTGTTTATATTCTTTGCCCAATTTTTAAGGGGGTGTTTTTTTCTTGTAAACTTGTTTGAATTATTTGTAGATTCTGGATATTAGGCCTTTGTCAGATGAGTAGATTGCAAAAATTTTCTCCCATTCTGTAGGTTGCCTGTTCACTCTGATGGTAGTTTCTTTTGCTATGCAGAAGCTCTTTAATTTAATTAAATACCATTTGTCAATTTTGGCTTTTGTTGTCATTGCTTTTGGTGTTTTAGACATGAAGTTCTTGCCCATTCCTGTGTACTGAATGGTATTGCCTAGGTTTTCTTCGAGGGTTTCTATGGTTTTAGTTCTAACATTTAAGTCTCTAATCCATCCTGAATTAATTCTTGTATAAGGTGTAAGGAAGGGATCCCGTTTCAGCTTTCTACATATGGCCAGCCAGTTTTCCCAGCACCATTTATTAAATAGGGAATCCTTTCCCCATTTCTTTTTTTTTTTTTTTCAGTTTTGTCAAAGAACTAATGGTTGTAGATGTCTGAAATCATTTCTGAGGGCTCTGTTCTGTTCCATTGGTCTATATCTCTGTTTTGATAGCAGTACCATGCTGTTTTGCATACTGTAGCCTTGTAGTATAGTTTGAAGTCAGGTAGCATGATGCCTCCAGCTTTGTTCTTTTGGCTTAGGAGTGTCTTGGCAATGTGGGCTCTTTTTTGGTTCCATGCGAACTTTAAAGTAGTTTTTTCCAATTCTGTGAAGAAATTCATTGGTAGCTTAATGGTGATGGCATTGAATCTATAAATTACCTTGGACAGTATGGCCATTTTCACGATATTGATTCTTCCTGTCCATGAGCATGGAATGTTCTTCCATTTGTTTGTGTCCTCTTTTATTTCATTAAGCAGTGGTTTGTGGTTCTCCTTGAAGAGGTACTTCACATCCCTTGTCAGTTGGATTCCTAGGTATTTTATTCTCTTTAAAGCAATTGTGAATGGGAGTTCACTTATGATTTGACTCTCTGTTTTTCTGTTATTGGTGTATAAGAATGCTAGTGACTTTTGTACATTGATTTTGTATCCTGAGACTTTGCTGAAGTTTCTTATCAGCTTAAGGAGATTTTGGGCTGAGACAATGGGGTTTTCTAAATATACAATCATGTCTTCTGCAAACAGGGACAATTTGACTTCCTCTTTTCCTAATTGAATACCCTTTATTTCTTTCTTATGCTTGATTGCCCTAGCCAGAACTTCCAACACTATGTTGAATAGGAGTGGTGAGAGAGGGCATCCCTGTCTTGTGCCAGTTTTCAAGGGGATGCTTCCAGTTTTTGCCCATTCAGTATGATATTGGCTGTGGATTTTTCAGAAATAGCTCTTATTATTTTGAGGTATGTTCCATCAATACCAATTATTTTTGAGAGTTTTATCATGAAGGGCTGTTGAATTTTGTCAAAGGCCTTTTCTGCATCTATTGAGATATTCATGTGGTTTTTGTTTTTGGTTCTGTTTATATGCTGGATTACATTTATAGATTTGCATATGTTGAACCAGCCTTGCATCCCAGGGATGAAATCTACTTTATCATAGTGGATAAGCTTTTTGATGTGATGCTGGATGCGGTTTGCCAGTAGTTTTTTGAGGATTTCTGCATCCATGTTCATCAGGGATATTGGTCTAAAATGTTCTTTTGTTGTTGTGTCTCTGCCAGGCTTTGTTATCAGGATGATGTTGGCCTCATAAAATGAGTTAGGGAGGATTCCCTCTTTTTCCATTGATTGGAATAATTAAAAAAAAAAATGGTACCTGTTCTTCCTTGTACCTCTGGTAGAATTTGGCTGTGAATCTACGCTTTGTAGTTTATTTGTGTAGAGGTGTTTATAGTATTCTCTGATGGTAGTTTGTATTTCTGTGGGGTCGGTGGTGATATCCCCTTTATCATTTTTTATTGTGTCTATTTTATTCTTCTCCCTTTTCCTCTTTCTTAGTCTTGTTAATGGTCTATCAGTTTTGTTGATCTTTTCAAAAAACCAGCTCCTGGATTCATTGATTTTTTTGAAGGATTTTTTTTTTTGTCTCTATCTCCTTCAGTTCTGCTCTGATCTTAGTTATTTCTTGCCTTCTGCTAGCTTTTGAATCTGTTTGCTCTTGTTTCTCTAGTTCTTTTAATTGTGATGTTAGGGTGGCAATTTTAGATCTTTCCTGCTTCTTTCCCTAGTGGGCATTTAGTGCTATAAATTTCCCTCTACTCACTGCTTTATATGTGTCCCAGAGATTCTGGAATATTATCCAAAAACATCTTTATTTCTGTCTTCATTTCGTTATGTACCCAGTAATCATTCAGGAGCAGGTTGTTCAGTTTCCATGTAGTTGAGCGGTTTTCAGTGAGTTTCATAATCCTGAGTTCTCATTTGATTGCACTGTTGTCTGAGAGACAGTTTGTTATAATTTCTGTTCTTGTACATTTGCTGAGGAGTGTTTTACTTCCAATTATGTGGTCAATTTTGGAATATGTGTGATGTGGTGCTGAGAAGAATGTATATTCTGTTGATTTGGGGTGGAGAGTTCTGTAGATGTCTATTAGGTTCCCTTGGTGCAGAGTTGAGTTCAATTCCTGGATATCCTTGTTAACTTTCTGTCTCATTAATCTGTCTAATGTTGACAGTGGGGTGTTAAAATCTCCAATTGCTATTGTGTGGGAGTCTAAGTCTCTCTGTAAGTCTCTAAGGACTTGCTTTATGAATCTAGGTGCTCTTGTCATGGGTGCTTATATATTTAGGATAGTTAGCTCTTCCTGATGAATTGATCCCTTTACCAATATGTAATGGCCTTCTTTGTCTCTTATGATCTTTGATGGTTTAAAGTCTGTTTTATCAGAGACTAGGATTGCAACCCCTGCCTTTTTTTGTTTTCCATTTGTTTGGTAGATCTTCCTCCATCCCTTTATTTTGAGCCTATGTTTGTCTCTGCACGTGAGATGGGTCTCCTGGATACAGCAAATTGATGGGTCTTGATTCTTTATCCAATTTGCTAGCCTGTGTCTTTTAATTGGAGCATTTAGTCCATTTCCATTTAAGGTTAATATTGTTATGTGTGAACTTGATTCTGTCATTATGAGGTTAGCAGGTTATTTTGCTCATTAGTTGATGCGATATCTTCCTAGCTTCGGTGGTCTTTACATATTGGCGCTTTTTTGCAGTGGCTGGTGCCAGTTGTTCCTTTCCACGTTTAGTGCTTTCTTCAGGAGCTCCTGTAGGACAGGCCTGGTGGTGACAAAATCTCTCAGAATTTGCTTGTCTGTAAAAGATTTTATTTCTCTTTCACTTATGAAACTTAGTTTGGCTGGATATGAAATTCTGGGTTGAAAATTCTTTTCTTTAAGAATTTTGAATATTGGCCCCCACTCTCTTCTGACTTGCAGAGTTTCTGCTGAGAGATCTGTTGTTAGTCTGATGGACCCCCCTTTATGGGTAAACCGACCTTTCTCTCTAGCTGCCCTTAACATTTTTTCCTTCATTTCAACTTTGGTGAATCTGACAATTATGTGTCTAAGAGTTGCTCTTCTTGAGGAGTATCTTTGTGGCATTCTCTCTATTTCCTGAATTTGAATGTTGGGGAAGTTCTCCTGGATAATATCCTGCAGTGTGGTTTCCAACTTGGTCCATTCTCCCCATCACTTTCAGGTACACCAATCAGACGTAGATTTGGTCTTTTCACATAGTCCCATGTTTCTTGGAGGCTTAGTTCATTGTTTTTACTCCTTTTTCTGTAAACTTCTCTTCTCACTTCATTTCATTCATTTGATCTTCAATCACTAATACCCTTTCTTCCAGTTGATTGAGTCAGTTACTGAAGCTTGTGCATTTTTCACGTAGTTCTTTTGTCATGGTTTTCATCTGTATCAGTTCATTTATGGACTTTCCTGCATTGGTTATTCTAGTTAGCCATTTGTCAAATCTTTTTTCAAGGTTTTCAGTTTCTTTGCACTGGGTTCGTAATTACTCCTTTAGCTTGGAGAATTTTGATTGTCTGAAGTCTCCTCTCAACTCGTCATAGTCATTCTCCATCCAGCTTTGTTCCGTTGCTGGCAAGAAACTGCATTCCTTTGGAGGGGGAGAGGCACTCTGATTTTTAGAATTTCCAGCTTTTCTGTACTACTTTTTCCCCATCTTTGTGGTTTTATCTACCTTTGGTCTTTGATGATGGTGACGTACAGATGGGGTTTTGGTGTGGATATCTTTTCTGTTTGTTATTTTTCCTTCTAACAGTCAGGACCCTCAGCTGCATGTCTGTTGGAGTTTGCTCAAGGTCCACTCCAGACCCTGTTTGCCTGGGTATCAGCAACAGAGGCTGCAGAAGAGAGAATATTGCTGAACAGCAAATGTTGCTGTCTGATCGTTCCTCTTAAAGTTTTGTCTCAGAGGTGTACCTGGCAGTGTGAGGTGTTAGGTGTCAGTCTGCCCCTAGTGGGGAATGTCTCCCAGTTAGGCTACTCCAGGGTCAGGGACCCACTTGAGCAGACAATCTGTCCATTCTCTGATCACAAACTCCATGCTGGGCAAACCATTACTGTCTTCAAAGTTGTCAGACAGGCACATTTACATCTGCAGAGGTTTCTGCTGCCTTTTGTTTGGCTATGCCCTGTCCCCAGAGGTGAAGTCTACAGAGACAGGTAGGCCTCCTTGAGCTGTGGTGGGCTCCACACAGTTCGAGCTTCCAGGCCACTTTGTTTACCTACTTAAGCCTCAGCAATGGCAGGCACCCCTCCCCCAGCCTCACTGCCACCTTGCAGTTAGATCTCTGACTGCTGTGCTAACAATGAGGGAGGCTGCATGGGCATGGGACCCTCCGAGTCAGGCGCGGGATATAATCTCCTGCTGTGCCATTTGCTAAGACCCTTGGTAAAACATAGTATTAGGGTGGGAGTGACCCGATTTTCCAGGTGTTGTGTGTCACGGTTTCCCTTGGCTAGGAAAGGGAATTCCCTTCTCCCTTACGCTTCCCAGGTGAGGCAATGCCTCACCCTGCTTCATCTCTCACTTGTTGGGCTGCACCCACTGTCCAGCCCCCACTGTCTGACATGCCCCAGTGAGATGAACCCGGTACCTCAGTTGAAAATGCAGAAATCACCCGTCTTCTGTGTCACTCACACTGGGAGCTGGAGGCTGGAGCTGTTCCTATTTGGCCATCTTGGCGTGGATCCCCGAGTCTTGACTCTTTATCCCATTTGCCAGTCTGTGTCTTTTAATTGGGGGCATTTAGCCCATTGACATTTAAGGTTGATATTGTTATGTTTGAATTTGATCCTGTCATTATGATATTAGCTGGTTATTTTGCCCATTAATTGATGCAGTTTCTTCATAGTGTCGATGGTCTTTGCAATTTGGCATGTTTTTGCAGTGGCTGGTACTGGTTATTTCTTTCCATGTTTAGTGCTTCCTTCAGGAGCTCTTGTAGGGCAGGCCTGGTGGTGACAAAATCTCTCAGCATTTGCTTGTCTGTAAAGGATTTTATTTCTCCTTCACTTATGAAACTTAGTTTGACTGGATATGAGATTCTGGGTTGAAAATTCTTTTCATTAAGAATATTGAATATTGGCCCTCACTCTCTTCTTGGTTGTAGGGTTTCTTGCAAGAGATCCGTTGTTAGCCTGATGGGCTTCCCTTTGTGGGTAACCCGACCTTTCTCTCTGGCTGCCCTTTACATTTTTTCCTTCATTTCAACCTTGGTGAATCTGACAATTATGTGTCTTTGGGTTGCTCTTCTCGAGGAGTATCTTTATGGTGTTCTCTATTTCCTGAATTTAAATGTTGTCCTGCCTTGCTAGGTTAGGGAAGTTCTCTTGGATAATATCCTGAAAAGTGTTTTCTAACTTGGTTCCATTCTCCTCATCACTTTCTGGTACACCAATCAAATGTATATTTGGTCTTTCCACATAGTCCCATATTTCCTGGAGGCTTTGTTCATTTCTTTTCACTCTTTTTTCTCTAATCTTGTCTTCTTGCTTTATTTCATTAATTTGATCTTCAATCACTGATATCCTTTCTTCCACTTGATCAAGTTGCCTATTGAAGCTTGTGCATGCATCACGAAACTCTTGTGTTGTGATTTTCAGCTCCATCAGGCCATTTAAGGTCTTATCTACACTGGTTATTTTAGTTAGCCATTCATCCAACATTTTTTCAAGGTTTTTAGCTTCATTGCCATGGTTTAGAACATGCTCCTTTAGCTTGGTGAAGTTTGGTATTACCAACCTTCTGAAGCCTACTTCTGTCAACTTGTCAAACTCATTCCCCATCCAGTTTTGTTCCCTTGCTGGTGAGGAGCTGCAATCCTCTGGAGGAGAAGGGGTGTTCTGTTTTTTGGAATTTTCAGCTTTTCTGCTCTGGTTTATCCCCATCTTTGTGGTTTTATCTATCTTTGGTTTTTTATGTTGGTGACCTACAGAGGCAGTTTTCGTGTGGATGTCCTTTTTGTTGATGTTGATGCCTTTCCTTTTTGTTTGTTAGTTTTCCTTCTAACAGTCAGACCCCTTAGCTGCAGGTCTATTGACATTTGCTGGAGGTCCACTCCACACCCTGTTTGCCTGGGTATCACCAGTAGAGGCTGCAGAACAGCAAATATTGCTGCCTGATCCTTCTTCTTCTGTTAGTTTCTTCCTAGAGGGGCACCCACCTGTTTGAGCTGTCTGTCAGCCCCTACTGGAAAGTGTTTCCCAGTCAGGCTACATGGGGATCAGGGACTCACTTGAGGAGGCTGTCTGTCCATTCTTGGAGCTTGAACGCTATGCTGAGAGAACCACTGCTCTCTTCAGTGCTCTCAGACAGGGACATTTAAGTCTGCAGAAGCTGTCTGCTGCCTTTTGTTCTACTATGCCCTGCCCCCAGAAGTGGAATCTATAGAGGCAGTAGGCCCTGCTGAGCTGTGGTGGGCTCAGCCCAGTTTGTGCTTCCCAGCTGCTTTATTTACACTGTGAGCTACTCAAACCTCAACAATGGCAGACACCCCTCCCCCCATCAAGCTGCAGCATTGCAGGTCAATCTCAGACTGCTGCACTAGCAGTGACCAAGGCTCTGTGGGCATGGGACCCACTGAGCCAGTCACGGGAGGGTATCTCCTGGTCTTCCAGTTGCTAAGAACGTGGGAAAAGCACAGCATTTGGTCAGGGTGTACTGTTTCTCCAAGTACTGTCTGTCATGGCTTCTCTTGGCTAGGAAAGGGAAATCCCCCGACCCCTTGCACTTATTGTGTGAGGCGATGCCCTGCCTTGCTACAGCTCACCTTCCGCGGGCTACACCCACTGTCCAACCAGTTCCAATGAGATGAACCAGGTACTTCAGTTGGAAATGCAGAAATCACCCATCTCCTGTGTCGATCTCCCTGGAAGCTGCAGACCAGAGCTGTTCCTATTCGGCCACCTTGAAAGTCCAATTCGAATTATATTCCCAGACTGTTTTTAACAACCAGCTGTCCTGGGAACTAATAGGGTGAGAATTCACTCACCCTCCCCATCCCTCTTCACAGGGAGGGCATTAATCTATTAGTGAGCTATCTGCCCCCATGACCCAAACACCTTCCATTTGGCTGCATCTCCAGCAATTAGGATCAAATTTCAATATGAGGTTTAGGGGGGGACAAACGTTCAAACTATAATACCTACTTGACTGCCTTGTCCTCAGTTTCTGTTGGTGTTTCATTCTATGAGGGGAGCTTGCCTTTCTGGGCAGCTAAGCCTGTGGATGCTAAAACCCAGGATATCCCAATCTCTAACAGTCCAGACTGAGTCCTGCTTGCCAGAAGGTTGCTGTCTGGAAAGCCACGATTCTTTCAAATCTCTTTTTTGGTCCTGCAGAAGCTTGTCAGAACAAACCGTGCTCACATTTTAGTGGCTTCTCCAGCCTGTCAAGGAAGCTGGAAGAAGACTGCCATGTCACAGAGTCAAGCCAATCATTAGTCATCTGTATGACTTTCTCATTCAGTGCTTAGCCCAATGCCTCAGGGTTCTCAAATCATACTGACATCCATTAAATCATAGGCACCTGTTTCAGTCCACCCATCCTTCTCCCCCTTTTCCTCTGAGACAGGATCTCAGCCTCCTTGAGCAATGGTCATCTCCCTGCCATCTACCCAGTAAAAGTTGGGATTTCTGAATGGAGATAATGTGTATGCCTGAACCTGAATGTAAAAACAGCTGGATTCCATCTTCACACATTTAGTGCTCACATTCCTCACACCTGGTCTTTTTCTCAACACCAACCCCTGTACTTCCATTCTTCTGACCAAGAAGACTAAAGGCACCTTAAAAGCTATTTTAAAATATGTGTTTTTTGATTATTCTGGGACCCCCGCTATTTTTATTTTTTTTGGACACATAAGATTGAAAGGGATTGGAATGAAGGATTCAGAAAGATCTGAGAATGTTGTGGTGCCAGGGAGCCTTAGTCTTAACTAGTAGTCACTTAGGTTGACCTTGGATAAGTCTTAGACCCTCTCTGAGCCTTAATGTTCCATCTGACTCTATCACTGAGATTAAATGTTACAGGAAAACAAAAGACAGAGAAGTTTCTTCTGGATGTCAAGACAGTCTTTGAAGAAAAGATAGGAATTGATTTGGGTTTCAAGATTAGGTACTGAGACTACCACTACTAACAATAACAAACACATATATTGTACTTACCTCAAAACTAGGCATCATTCCATGTACTTTACATACAGTAACCCATTTAATTCTCACCACAGTCCCATAAAGTAGGAACTCTGACCACGAGCCCCATTTTTCAGATGAGAAATAAGAGTCGTAGAGACGTCAGAAGTCATGCCAAAGATCACACAGCTTGAAAGGGGTGTGATATGGTTTGTCTGTGTGCCCTTACCCAAATCTCATCCTGAATTGTAATCCCCATGTGTCAAGGGAGGGACCTGGTGGTTGCTGATTGGATTATGGGAGCAGTTTCCCCCATGCTGTTCTCATGATAGTGAAGGAGTCCTCAGGAGATCTGATGGCTTTAATAGTGTTTGGTAGTTCCCCGCTTCTCTCTCTTTCTCTCCTGCCACAATGTAAGAGGTGCCTTGCTTTCCTTTCAATTTCTGAAATGATTGTAGATTTCCTGAGGCCTCTCCAGCCTTGGGGAACCGAGTCAATTAACCCATATTTTAAAAATAAATTACCTAGTCTCAGGTATTTCTTTATAGCCGTGTGAAAATGGACTAATACAGATAATTGGTACCAGAATAGTGGTGTACTGCAATAAAGATAACCTGAAAATGTGGAAGCAACTTTGGAACTGGGTAACAGGAAGAGGTTGACACAGTTTGGAGGTTTCAGAACAAGACAGGAATATGTGGGGAAATTTGGAACTTCCTAGAGACTTGTTGAATTTTTTTGACCAAAATGCTGATAGTGATATGGACAATGAAGTCCAGACTGATGTAGTCTCAGATAGAGATGAGGAATTTATTGGGAACTGGAGTAAAAGTCACTTTTGCTATGCTTTAGCAAAGAGACTGGCATCATTTTTGCCCCTGCACAATTGTGCAGCCTTGGGACTTGGTGTCCTGCATCCCAGATGCTCCAGCTCCAGCCACGGCTAAAAGGGGCCAAGGTACAGCTCTGACCATGGCTTCAGAGGGTGCAAGGTCTGCGGAACTTTTGACTTGAGACAGGTGATTTAGGGTATCTGGTGGAAGAAATTTCTAAGCAGCAAAGCATTCAAGAGGTGACTTGGTTT
Source organism: Macaca mulatta (assembly GCF_049350105.2). Taxonomy (NCBI): domain Eukaryota; kingdom Metazoa; phylum Chordata; class Mammalia; order Primates; family Cercopithecidae; genus Macaca; species Macaca mulatta. The sequence goes on along the minus strand of NC_133426.1, from coordinate 70,513,686 downwards.
ATTCTGAAAGCATTCAGTTATATGCATTCACAAAAATATGGTTTGGAATTGGAGCTCATGTTTAAAAGAGAAGCAGAGCATAAAGCTTTGGAAAATTTGTAGCCTGACTATGTGGTAGAAAAGAAAAACCCATTTTCTGGGGAGGAATTCAAGCTAACTTCAGAAATTTTCATAAGTAATGAGGAGCAGAATGTTAATCACCAAGACAATGGGGAAAATGTCTCCAGGGCATGTCAGAGATCTTCACTGCAGCCCCTCCCATCACAGGCCCAGAGGACTAGAAAAGAAAAATGGTTTTGTGGGCCAGGCTCAGGACCCCACTGCTGTGTGCAACCTTGGAACTTGGTGCCCTGTGTCCCAGATGCTCCAGCTTCAGCCATGGCTAAAAGGGGCCAAGGTACACCTCTGACCATGGCTTCAGAGGGTGCAAGCCACAAGCCTTGGTAGCTTCCACGTGGTTTTGGGCCTGCAGGTATGCAGAAGACAAGAATTGAGCTCTGGGAACCTCCACCTAGATTTCAGAGGATGTATGGAAATGCCTGGATTTTCAGACAGAAGTCTGCTGCAGGGGAGGAGTCCTCATGGAGAACCTCTGCTATGGCAGTATGGTAGGAAAATGTGGGGTTGGGCCCCCCACATAGAGTCTCCACTGAAGCACTGCCTAGAGGAGCTGTGAGAAGAGGGCCATCGTCCTCCAGACCCCAAAAAGATCGATCTACTGACAGCTTGCATCGTGCACCTGAAAAAGCTTCAGACTCTCAATGCCAACCAATGAAAGCATGCAAGAGGGCTGTATTCTGCAGAGCCATAGGGGAAGAGCTGCCCAAGGCCTTGGGAGCCCACCCCTTCCATCAGCATGCCCTGGATGTGAGACATGGAGTGAAAGGAGATTTTTGAGCTTTATGATTTAATGATTTCCTGGCCAGGTTTTAGACTTGCATGGGGCATGTGGCCCCTTTGTTTTGGCCAATTTCTCCCATTTGGAATGGGAAAATTTACCAAATGCCCATACCCCCATTGTATCTTGGAAGTAACTAACTGGCTTTTGATTTTACAGGCTCATAGGTGAGAAAGATTCGATTTGTCTCAGATGAAACTTTGGACTTTTACTTTTGAGTTAGTGTTATAATGAGTTAAGACTTTGGGGAACTGTTGGGAAGGCATGATTGATATTGAAAGGTGAAAAGTACAAGATTTGGGAGGGACCAGGGGTGCAATTATATGGTTTGGCTCTGTGTCCCCAACCAAATATTATCCTGAATTATAATCCCCATATGTCCAGGGAGGGTCCTAGTGGGAGGTGATGGAATAATAGGGGCAGTTTTCCCCATGCCGTTCTCATCATAATGAAGGAGTTCTCATGAGATCTGATGGTTTTGAAAGTGTTTGGCAGTTCCCTCCTTCTCTCTCTTTTGTCACCATGTAAGAGGTGTCTTGCTTCCCCTTTGCCTTCCACCATGATTGTAGGTTTCCTGAGGCCTCCTCAGCCCTGTGGAACTGTGAGTCAATTAAACCTCTTTTCTTTATAAATTACTCAATCTTGGATATTTCTTTATAGCAGTGTGAGAATGGACTAATACAAGGTGAGACCAGTATTTGAACTCAGGCAGCCTACCTGCAAGAATCCATGCTTTTTCATTCTGAACTACATTGCCACACTGCATGGTAATACGGATGAAGGGTATTCTATGCTGAGAGTGGGAGCTCCTGTGAACAAAGCTCTGGAAGCCATTTTTGCCTCCCAAGAGAAGCTGGAGGCAGAAAGATCAACTAGGAGCTAGTCCAGCTGAGATGAGGCCATGAAGGCCCAGGATGTGAAGGGGAAGAAATGTAAAGGGGAAAACAGTGGAGATGAAAAGAAAAAGACAGATGCAAAAGGTGCTGTCCAAAAGAATCAACAGGATTTGGTGACTATTTGAAAGAGAGAGGGAAATAGAGGGACTCAGGATTTGGAGTCTGAGGGATTCTGTGTAAAGGACAAACTTTGGCTCAAGGGAAAAGAGTCAGGTTTGGGGAGAATTCTGTAAGCTCCAATTTAGACAATTTGAATGTAAGGCAATACCAAGAGCCTCAGAGAGGGTCTTGGCAAGATATAGAAAGGTGGCAGTTGAAGCCGTGCAAGTAGGAATGAGATGTGCCCTACCTAGTGCTGTGTGTTGGGCAAGCATGGGGAGCCAACTACTGGTTTCTCTAGACCAGTGATTCTCAAACTTGAGCATGCATCAGAATCATCTGAAGAGCATATCTAAACACATATTTCTCAGCCCTTCCACAAGAGTTTATGATTTAGTTGGCCTGAGTGCAGTCGGTCTGGGTGAAGCTCAAAGATTTGCATTTCTAACAAGTTCCCAGATAATGCTGATGTTCCTGGCTTGGGGACTGCACTTTGAGAATCACTTCTCAAGAACAACTCTGGGACTCATATGGTTGCCTCACATGTGTCACAAGCTCTGATACCTTTGTGTTTGAAACTGCAAAAACTTTAAAAGTCATTTAGTATCCCATTACTGGGTATATACCCAAAAGAATATAAATTGTTCTAACATAAAGACAAACGTGTGTGTATGTTCATTGTAGCACTATTCATAATAGCAAAGACATGGAATCCACCTAAAGGCCCATCCACAGTAGGCTGGATAAAAAAATGTGATACATATACACCATAGTTTATGCAACCATAAAAAAGAACGAGATAATTTCCTTTGCAAGAACATGGACAGAGCTGGAGGCCATTATCCTTAGCAAACTAATGCAGAAACAGAAAACCAAACACCACATATTCTCACTTATAAGTGGGAGCTAAATGATGAGAACACATGGACACATAGAGTGGAACAATAGACACTGGAGCCTACTTGAGGGATGAGGGTGGGAGAAGGGAGAGGATTCAGAAAAATAACTAATGGATACTATGATTACTACCTGGGTGATGAAATAATCTGTACACCAAATCCCCATGACACAATTTTACCTATATAACAAACCTGCACACATAGCCCTAAACCTAAAATAAAAGTTAAAGAAAGTCATCTAGTAGGTCCAATCAGGCATGCAGTCAGAGAGAATGGGACTGCTTTCCACAATCTCGTGAGACCTTGGTTTCCATGGCATGAGCTCAGGGTCCCATCTCTATTGCTCTTCTCCTCAGCTTCTGGAACCCCAAGTGGCTTCATCACAACCTCTGTAACCCTTGTGACCTGTAGGTACTGGGAGATCTGCAGAAAGTGTACTGGCACACCCAATAAGTCAGGAAATGGACTCAGTGGCCTTTGAAGATGTGATTGTGACTTTTACCTGGGAAGAGAGGCCTTTGCAAGGTCCTTCCTGGAGGAATCCACCTAAAGATGTGATCCAACAAATCTTAAGGAACTTGACTTATATAGAAAACCAATGGAGAGACCAACATATTGAAAATCAGTATAAAAAAATTCTTTCAGATATTTAAGGTAGTTTCTACTCACAAGAGAAAGCATTATTCCTTAAGGGAATCTCAGCATGTCACAGTCACTTAACCAAACCAAAAAAATAAGCAAACTTTATTCATAAAACATGTTGACCAAAAATATACACTTCCATGTAACATAAATGTTCAGTGTTTGCAAAGTAGTTAACCTGGAAACAGTGCTAAGAAACTGTATATATAAATATTTGATAATAGCTATGGTGGAGGTAGCTCTGTTGGAGAGTAATCAATTCATTTACTTTCAAACACTTTAGTCAGGGCAGAAAACGTGGAATTTTCTGATATTGGTAACAATCTAAGTTCAAGACCTTTTAATAAATAGAAAATCATTAATGAGACAACCATTAATAATGTGGTAGTCATTTTTCCAGAAATCGTATGATAAACACACTGGATGAAATTAAATAATGTCATCAGTGGAGAGAAACCTTCACCCAGATTCCAAATCTTAGCCTGAACAAAAAACCTTAGCACTGGAGTAAAACTACATGAATGCATTGTGTTGAAAAGTGTTCATATATCATTTGTCCTTTCATAGACACATTATGTCTCACTCTGGATACAAACAATATGAGTGTGCAGAATGTGGAGAGAAGTCATCTAAATCTAAACAGTGTCAGAAAGCCCTCATTTATCTCACAAGTACTCAAAGACACATGGTAACTTCCATTGTAAATGAACCTTAGAAATGTACAGTATGTGAGAAAGCCTTTGATTTTTCCAATTTATTTCAAATACAGCAGAGAATTCCCATTGCAGATAAGCCCTATGGATGTAAAGAAAATTGTAAACTCTTCAGTTTTTCTATTTCCTATCCAATACATAAAAGAACTTACACTGGAGCAAAGTCCAGTGAATATAAGGAATGTGGGAAATCATTTGATTTTCCCTTGTTTTTTAATAAAAGACATGAAAGTATTCACTCTGGAAGAAAGCCCCATGAGTGTAATAAATGTAGTAAATCCTTTGCATATTTTATTCCTCTTTATAACCATGAAAAATCTCATTCTGGAGAGAAACCCTATTAATGCAAGCAATGTGGTAAATCCTTTAGTCATTCTGTTCTGTTCATTATTTATTGAGCATTTTATTCAAAAACATGAAGGAACTCATAGTGGAGACAAATCCTATAAATGTAAGAAATGCGATAAAGCCTTCAGTCATTCCAGGAACCTTTATAGGCATGAAATAACTCATCGTGAAGAGAAACCGTATGAATGTAAGGAATGTGGGAAAGCCTTCAGTCATTCCAGTTACCTTTATAGACATAAAAGAACTCACAGTGGAGAGAAACCCTGTGAATATAAGCAATGTGGGAAAGCCTTCAGTTGTTCCAGCCATCTTTATAACCATGGAATAACTTGTACCAGAGATAAACCCTATAAAAATTCTATAAACCTATAAAAAATGTGGTTAAAGTCTTCAGATACACTGGTGATTCTCAAATACACGAAAGAACTCACTGGAGTTAAATCTTGTGAATGGAAGAAATGTAGGAAAGCATTTAATTTTCTAGGTTTGTTTCAAAGATATGAAACAAAACTAACTGAAGAAAAAAACCCTGTGACTAGAAGAAGTGTGGTCTGAAAATGTGAAAGGACTCTGAAGAAAAACCTTATCAGCATTAGAAATATTATGAGGCCTTTAGCTCATCCAGTTCTATTTGATGACATAAAATAACTCATTGTGGAGGAAAACGCTCTAAATGTCTAAAATGCGGGAATGCCTTCATTTCTTTCATGTTTATTCAAAGACACATGATAATGCACACTGGAGATGGACCATATGAATATAAGAATATACCCCTTACTATGCAGCTATGCATCATAATATGGAAAATGCAAAAATATTCCATTCTAATTATATTAAGAATCACATGACACCTATTGGAATGAAATTCTATAAATGTAAGTAATATGGAAAGCCTGATGCAAACTAATTATTGTAGAGTGGTTGAGAACATTCAAAACATGAATGAAATGGTATATGAGTTATTTATTGTGTTTATTGGTAGCTCATTATTAAAGAGGATATCTAGACTAGATTTTCACTGCTTTTGCAAGTAAGGTTTGCAGTGAGAATTCAGTAGGTACTTTTTATTTATTTTTTTAATTTTAACTGATATATTGAGGTATAATTGACGTAGAATAAAATGTACACACAAACAATTTGATAAGGTTTGACATATGAATATGCCCATGAAACCATCATTGAAATTAAAATAATGAACATATCTATCACCCCTAAAAGTTTCTTCATAATTTTTATTATATATCCCTCCACCTCCTTACTGCTCCATTCCCAGGTAAGCACTACCCTGCATTCTATCTGTAAGTCAGTGTGCATTTTCTAGGACTTTTAATAAATAAAATTATATAGTATGTACATTTTTCTGGCTTCTGTCACTTAGCATAATTATTTTGGATTATACATGTTATATGTATCAATAGTTCATTCTGTTTTATTGATAGGTACTTTCCAATTGAATGGATTTACCACAATCTGTTTATCCATTCACTTGTTAACATATGAACCTTTTCCTGTTTTTTGGTTATTACAAATAAAGCTGTTATGAACGCTTACATAAAAGACTTTTCATGGACATGTGCTTTCATTTTTTGAGAGACTACAATAGCTGTATTATATAATAAGCACATGTTTAGCATATTACACAACTAAAAAACTGTTTTCCAAAGTGGTTGTGTTAGTTCACTTTCTTTTCTTTTTTCTTTTTTTTTAATTTTTAAAAAGGCAGTTATGTTTTTTTCTATTCATTATAAAGTGTGTTAAATCTATGGGTAAATTGAAATGTACTTCTAATTTATAGGTAAGTGTAATTTTATATCGTTGTTTAATTGTTCTATAATTAATGGGTCATTGAAAAATTAGTCTTTGTTAATTGTTGAAGTTTTTACTTTCCTTATTTGGCAGGTACTGGATATCCTTATCCATTATATACATATTCTACCTTTTTTTTTTTTTTTTCTTATGGGAAACTTTTTTTTCTGATGTTAACTGTGGATCTTTGATCCATGCTTTAAAGTAAGTTGAGAAACTTCTCTTCTGTTTATTATTTATTGAGCATTTTATTGTGAAGGAGCATTGAACTTTTTCAAATGATTTTTCAGTATCTATTTGGATGATTCTGTGGTTGTTGAAATTTACCCTATTAATATGGTGTGTTACATTAATTGACTTTCAGATGCAAAAATACATTGCTTTCCTGGGTTACACCTCAGTAATGAAGTATAAGTCTTTTTATATATTGATAAATTCACTTCTCTAGCATATCGTTGAGACTTTTTGCATCTATATTTAGATGAGATTGGGCACGTTGAGGGCGGTATAGCTGTAGACTGCATCTATATTTAAAGAGATTTGTGTAATATTATAACATAATGTACATCATTATCTCGTATAAAAACGTCATCTAGTAAATCTTGTAGAAGATTTATTATATATGCAGAAGTATGTAGGAGTCTATCTATGTAGAAGTCTTTTCTGAAATATTCCTGACATATGTCATTCGGCCTTTTCACTTAGCCATTCGACAAGTATTTACTGAGCACTAGCAACGCTCTAGCCTCTGTGAATATAACATTAAATAAGACAGACAAAAGAAGGCCCTTGCTCTCATGAAGCCTATATTTTAGAGGGTATGATGGGAGTGTGGGGGCAATGTATATCTAACACAATAAGTATTAGATAATGATTAGTGTTGAGCAGAGAATTAAAATAGGACTGCCTGGATTGCTACTCTATATTGGATGGTCAGGAAGCCCTCTCTGAGAAAGGGACATGTAGGCTGAGATCTGAAGGCCAAGAAGCAGCCAGCCATACAAGCATCATAGGGAAGAATCTTTAGAGATGAAAAAACTGCTAGGTCAATGGCTTTAAGTTGGTGCTCATATAATTTTGCATGAGCAATTCTAGTAACAGAGAGTTCATTGCTTCACAAAGCAATACATATTGTCATTGATACTATCTTTGTGCTTAGCTGATATCTACCTCTCTGGGATTCTTACCCACAGGTCTTACTAAAGCACCCTGGGGCAACACAGAGCAGTCTGCTCTCTCTGCTAGTGACAACCTTTCTTTCTTTCTTTTTCTTTCTTTTTTTTTTGTAAAAGGGAGAGCTGGGTTTCTTTTTTTTTTTTTTTTTTTTTACCTTTTTTTTTTTTAAAAAAAATTATACTTTAAGTTCTAGGGTACATGTGCACAACGTGCAGGTTTGTTACATATGTGTACATGTGCCATGTTGGTGTGCTGCACCCATGAACTCATCATTTACATTAGGTATATCTCCTAATGGTATCCCTCTCCCCTCCCCCCACCCCACGACAGGCCCCGATGTGTGATATTCCTCTTTCTGTGTCCAAGTGTTCTCGTTGGTCAATTCCTACCTATGAGTGAGAACATGCAGTGTTTTTTTTTTGTTTTTTTGTTTTTTTTTGTTTTTTTGTCCTTGCGAAAGTTTGCTCAGAATGATGGCTTCCAGCTTCGACCATGTCCCTACAAAGGACATAAACTCATCTTTTTTTATGGCTGCATAGTATTCCGTGGTGTATATGTGCCACATTTTCTTAATCCAGTCTATCATTGATGGACATTTGGGTTGGTTCCAAGTCTTTGCTATTGTGAACAGTGCTGCAATAAACATACATGTGCATGTGTCTTTATAGCAGCATGATTTATAATCCTCTGGATATATACCCAATAATGGGATGGCTGGATCAAATGGTATTTCTAGTTCTAGATCCTTGAGGAATCGCCACACTGTCTTCCATAATGGTTGAACTAGTTTACATTCCCACCAACAGGTTCAAGTTGTACAGTGTTCAACTCCAAGGAACACCATTCACATTGTAGTCCATGTAACTGATATGTCCTAGAGTTGTGCTGTGGAGAACTTGCATGACCATATGCAGCTTTCTTGTGTGTCTCTTGTCTTTGATAAAAAAAAAAATGGGGGGAATATATTTTGTCCTTGGAGATATGAGATCGGACTGAGGGTGTGCTCAAATTACTCTTGCCTTATGATTCTTGATTTCCTCATATGAAAAGCAATGGGCTCAACTAAATGCTTCCCAATGTTTGGCATGGATTCTAGAGGTGACATTGGGTATGATTATGGTGGCTACTATGATCATTTCTTTACAAGTTACAAATTTATTTTATGCTTATCTTTTGATGGTGGAATATTGCTGCTTCTCCACTTGCAAAAGTGTTATAGTTTCCTTTTAAAATAAATTTCTGCAAGTAGAAAAATAGTTGATTTAAATAAAATATTATGTGTACAGTTGCATAGCCAGCACTTTTAAAATTATACTTTAAGTTCTGGGGTACATGTGCAGAATGTACAGTTTTATTACATAGGTATACACGTGCCATTGTGGTTTGCTGCATCCATCAACCTATCACCTACATTAGGTATTTCTCCTAACTGTATCCCTCCCCTAGCCCCCACCCCCTGACAGGCCCCAGTGTGTGATGTTCCCCTCCCTGTGTCCATGTGTTCTCATTATTCAACTCCCACTTATGAGTGAGAATGGTGTTTGGTTTTCTGTTCTTGTGTTAGTTTGCTGAGAATGATGTTTTCCAGCTTCATCCATGTCCTTGCAAAGGACATGAACTCATCCTTTTTTATGGCTGCATCGTAGTCCATGGTGTGTATGTGTCACATTTTCTTCATCCAGTCTATCACTGATGGACATTCGGGTTGGTTCCAAGTCTTTGCTATTGTGAATAGTGTTAAACAACAACAACAACAACAACAACAACTTCTGCATGCATCTTTATAGTAGAACGATTTATAATCTTTTGCGTATATACCCAGTAATGGGATTGATGAGTCAACTGGCATTTCTGGTTCTAGATCCTTAAGGAATCACCACACTGTCTTCCACGATGGTTGAACTAATTGACACTCCCACCAACAGCATAAAAGAATTCCTATTTCTCCACATCCTCTCCAGCATCTGTTGTTTCCTGACTTTTTAATGATCACCATTCTAACTGGCATGAGATGGTATCTCATTGTGGTTTTGATTTGCATTTCTCTAATGACAAGTGATGATGAGTATTCTTTCATATGTTTGTTGATCACACAAATGTCTTCTTTTGAAAAGCGTCTGCTCATATCCTTTACCTACTTTTTGATGGGGTTGTTTGTTTTACTCTTGTAAATTAGTTTGTTATTTGTAGATTTTGGATATCAACCCTTGGTTGGATGGACAGATTGCAAAAATTTTCTCCCATTCGGTAGGTTGCCTGTTCACTCTGATGATAGTTTCTTTTGCTGTGCAGACACTCTTTAGTTTAATTAGATTCCATTTGTCAATTTTGGCTTTTGTTGCCATTGCTTTTGGTGTTTTAGTCATGAAGTCTTTGCCCATGCCCATGTTTTGAATGGTATTGCCTGGGTTTTCTTCTAGGGTTTTTATGGTTTTAGGTCTTATGTTTAAGTCTTTAACCCATTTTGAGCTAATTTTTCTATAAGGTGTAAGGAAGGGGTCCAGTTTCACTTTTCTGTATATGGTTAGCCAGTTTTCCCAACACCATATATTAAATAGGGAATCCTTTCCTCATTTCTTGGTTTGTCAGGTTTATGAAAATCAGATTGTTGTAGATGTGTGGTATTATTTCTGAGTGCTCTGTTCTGTTCCATTGGTCTATATCTCTGTTTTGGTACCAGTACCATGCTGTTTTGGTTACTGTAGCCTTGTAGTATAGTTTGAAGTCAGGTAGCATGATGCCTCCAGCTTTGTTCTTTTGGCTTAGGATTGACTTGGCAACATGGGCTCTTTTCTGGTTCCATATGAACTTTAAAGTAGTTTTTTCCAATTCTGTGAAGAAACTTATTGATAGCTTGATGGGGATGGCATTGAATCTATAAATTACCTTGGGCAATATGTCCATTTTCACGATATTGATTCTTCCTGTCCATGAGCACGTAATGTTCTTCCACTTACTTGTGGCTAGTGACAACCTTTCATAGGTCCAGAAACCACAGACTTTATTCCCTTGAATCTGCTTTTATTACCCTGGCTAGGGCCACCTGAGACTGAGGGACACACCTTGTAACTGGCTCACTGCTTGTGAGCAGGGGAGGTCAAGGTCCCTTGCCTGAGAAGGCTGCTGTCTAGGCCTGAAGGTTGCCTCCTCTCTTCCCTGTGTCCCATCTTTAAACAAAGTAGCCCCTTGACTCTGATGCCTCATCTGGTTCCAGAGTCCTGCATTGATTAGGACAGGCCTTCTTCTCTTAAAACCATGAGATTTAGATGCAAGAAGTCTAAGTTTCCAGAATGCCTGGATTATAGCCACTGACTGGGTATAGAATTTTCATGAATCTCTCTCTGGCTTTCATTTCTGGCCTTCAGGCAGGAACCGGGATTCTTGCCTCTCCCTGCTTCTTGGAGGGACTATGAGGACAAAGAGAAGGCTTGTCCTTCTCTTGATAAGGACCAGCTGAAACAACCAATGGTCAAATATAAGTTGTGTCAAAAATGTGGGCACTGGCCTAAACTGGGCCCTGGAGGAGTCAGAAAAAATGTACACATTGCCTGTAATTAGACTTAAGTTGAGGGGGTAGACCAGGAAGCACTCCTTTATCAAATATATTATTTCACAACTAGTATGTTCCAGACATTGTTTTGGGTGCTGGGAATGCAACAGTGAATAAGACAGACAATAATCATATACAAAAATTAACAAAGTAATTTTGGATGGTGATGGAGTGCTACGTGGAAAATAAGATGGTGGTGTTATAAGAAAGAAAATTGAGTTGGTTTAAGGAGGTACTTGATATGGAGTGTTCAGAATATTCCTCTCTGAAGATATGACATTTGTGCTAAAATTTGGAGGAGAAGGAGCCAGGCACAAGAAAATTGGAGCTCAGAGTGATCCAGATAGAGGGAAAGGAAGTGCAAAAACCTTTATCAGGAGCAAGCTGTGGTGTTCAAGGAACACAAAGAAGGCCTATGTGATTGGAGCATAACGAGCAAAGGGGAGAGGAGAAAAACATGACATCAGAGAGGTAGGCAGTGTCTAGCATATGCAAACCTCTGTAGGCTGATTGGGAGTTCAGATTTTGTTATGAATGTGATGGGAAATTTTTGGAGAGTTTGGAATAGGATTGACATGCTTCAGAGTTGGAAAAGATTCCTCTGGCCTTTGTGTTAAGAATGGGGCAAGAGCAAAAGTAAAGAGCCCAGTGAAGAGGTTCTTTAGATAATTCAAGCGTGAGATGATGGTGTGTTGGACTAAGGTGGTAGCAGTGGAGGTGGTGAAGGATGAATAAGTTTGAGGATTTAGCACAGTGTAGTGAAGTGTTTTCCAAACTGGGGGTCACAATTCATTAGTGAGTTGTGAAATCAATACAGGGTATAGATATTTGTGCTTTAAAGAATGTAACAGAATAGAATAAAAAATAGCAGTCATTCCAGTTATTGGTTTGTGAAACTATCTGTTATGTATGTATTATATATATGTCTTTATTTATATATATATATAACATATATATACACACACATTCATAGGTATGTTATATACATACATACATAAGTGTAATAGTGTGTAGAGATTTGTAATTTAAAGTGTATTTCTTACCGTGTGTTGTGGACAAATATTTGAAAGCCACTGACATAATGGTTGAGTGTGTGCCTTTGTAGTCAGACTCACCTGGGTTTGAATATGAATTCCAGATCCACCAATTATGTGTTGTGTAACTTTTTGTGATCCTGACTTTCCCCATCTGTAAAATAAGGCTAATAATGGTATTTATCTCATAGAGATGTGAATGTGAGAATAAATGTCAACATGCTTATCACAGTACCTGGCACAGAGGAAATAGCAGTTACTTCATTATTATCGATAAAATTGAGCATTGAATGTTGGGCTGTGTGGTCTAGACAATGAGTAGGAAGTCAAGAAAGGGAAAGGATGGTGTTGGTGGTATAGCTACCGCAGTTCCTAGCATACAGGTACAGAATCCCTATTTTCCAAATAGAAAATCTAAATGTGTGGCCTGACAAAACAAAGAATATTTTTCCAATTGTGCATTCAAAGGATGAGTTTTAAAGACAAAACATTTCAAAAATGAAATCCATTCATGAACTATGAATTAAGCACTGGTGATATGCCAGGATGAGGCTAGATGCTAGAGGATTGGGGTAAATGAATAAGACAGTGCCGTGGCATTCAAGACAGTCCATAAACTAGTGAGCTGCTCAGTGTCATTTGAGTTATACAATTAACAAATTGTCTTTACTGAAAAAATATATTGAACTGAAGTCCAGGATTGATACCCTCTACACATACAGGTACTCAAAAGTTTGAATCTATTAATTTCAATGGATCTTTATTGTGTAACCACTATGTGTCAGGAATACTGCTAAACATTGAAAATATAACAATGAACAAGACAGACTTGAGGCCTGCACTCATGATGTTCACAGTCTGTCAAGGGAGGCAAACATATTGTTGCAGGAAAAATATTTGATAAGGTTCAAGTCTTATTGAGAGTAACAACAAAAAGTCTTAGTAAATTAGGAATTAAAAGAAAACTTATTAACTTTGTAGAGGTTATGTATGAAAAAGCTAACAAACATACAGATGCTCCTTGACTTTTGATGGGGTTACTGCCTGATAAACTCGTTGTAAACTGAAAGTATCATCAGTCAAAAATGCATTTAATATAACTAATCTACTGAACATCCTAGCTTAGCCTGACCTGTCTTAAACATGCTCAGAACCCTTACATTAACCTACAGTTGGGAAAAAAAATCATTGAAAACAAAGCCTATTTTACACAGACAAATAATATCTCATGTAATTTATTGAATACTGTAGTGACAGTGAAAAACAGAATCATTGTATGGGAACTCCAAGTATACTTTCTACCAAATGCATATTGCTTTTGCACTATCTAAAGTCAAGAAGATCATAACCTGAGCCATTATAAGTTGGAGACTGTCTGTACTTAATAGGGGAACTTTAAATAAAGTCCCATTTAAGATTGAGATCAAGATCCATGCCTACTATCACTCATACTGTTTCACAGAGTATGGGAGTTTCTACCCGACTCAGTATAGAATTTTTAAAAAGAGGCATGAGTATGGAAAGAGAAGGTCTAAAGTTTTCATTAGGTGTAGATATGAAACACCAAAAAATAAACTATTAAAACTAATAAGTGAGTTTAGCATGCCAAATAAAACTCACCTTACAAAAATTAACAACATTTCTGTCCCAGCAACATAATAAAAAAGATATGTGAGATACCATTTGCAATAACAATGAAAACAATCTAGTATCTAAGAACTAAGTATCTGTAAATTAACTAGGCATATTAAAGATACTTATGGATAAAATTTTTAAAACTCTATGGTTTTCTACATTTTGAGTGTACAGTTCAGTGGCATTAAGTACATTCACGATGTTATGCAACCATCACCACTATCCATTTCCAGAACTTTTTTTTTTTTTTTTTTTTTTTTTTTTTTTTTTTGAGACAGAGTCTTGCTCTGTCGCCCAGGCTGGGGTGCAGTGGCCGGATCTCAGCTCACTGCAAGCTCCGCCTCCCGGGTTTAGACCATTCTCCTGCCTCAGCCTCCCGAGTAGCTGGGACTACAGGCGCCCGCCACCTCGCCCGGCTAGTTTTTTGTATTTTTTTAGTAGAGACGGGGTTTCACCGTGTTAGCCAGGATGGTCTCGATCTCCTGACCTCGTGATCCGCCCGTCTCGGCCTCCCAAAGTGCTGGGATTACAGGTTTGAGCCACCGCGCCCGGCCTTCCAGAACATTTTTATGAATATCCCAAACAGAAAGTATGTACTCATTAAATAGTAATGTCAATTTCTCTCTCTCTGTAGCCTCTGTTAACCTCTATTCTGTTCTCAGTCTTTATGAATTTGCCTATTTTAGGTATACCATGTGAGTGGAACCATACAACATTTGGCATTTTGTATCTAGTTTATTTCACTTAGCATAATGTTTTCAAGGTTCATCCATGTTGTTACATACATCAGAATTGTATTCCTTTTAAGGCTTAAGGTTGAATAATATTCATATATATATTTGTAAATATATATGTATCCCACATTTTGCTTATCCATTGTTTATCTGTTTTGATGGACACAAGTTGTTTCCACTTTTTGGCTACTGTGAATAATGTTGCTATGAACATTGGTGCACACAAATCTGATTGAGTTCCTGCTTTTAATTTTTGTTGTTGTTGTTGTTGTTTGTTTGTTTTAGATGGGGTCTCACTCTGTCACCTAGCCTGAAGTGTAGTGATGTGATCAGGGCTCAAGCACTCCACACACCTCAGCCTCCCAAGTAGCTGGGATGACAGGTGCATGCCACCACACCTGGCTAATTTTTGTATTTTTTGTAGAGATAGGGTTTTGTCATGTTTCCAAGGCTGGTCTCAAATTCCTGGGTTCATGCAATTCACCTGCCTTGGCCTCCAAATGCTAGGATTACAGGTATGAGCCACCATGCCCAGCACCCCACTTTTATTTTTTTGGGTGTATACATAGAAGTGGAATTGCTGGATCATGTGGTAATTCTTCAACTTTTTTGAGTGACTGCCAACCCGTTTTCTACTGTGGCTATACCATTGTTAGCTTTACCACTAAGAATGCACAAAGATTCCAGTTTCTTTACATTTTGGCCAAACTTGCTAGTTTCCATTTTTTAAAATAGCCATATTAGTGGGTGTGAAGTGGTATCTCACTGTGGAATTGATTTGCATTTCCCTAATAACTAGTGACATTGAACATCTTTTCACATGCTTATTGAGAATCTGTACGTCTTCTTTGAAAAAATGTCTGTTCAACTTCATTGTCCATTTTTTAATTGCATTTTTGATTGTTATAATTGACTTGGAGGAGTTCTTTTATATTGTAGATGTTAATTACTTGTCAGATATATTATTTTCAAATATTTCCTCCCTTTCTAAGGGTTATATTTTGCTTCCTTGATAGTGTTCTTTGATTAAAAAATGCTTTTAATCTTGATAAAGTACAGTTTATCTGTTTTTCTTTTGTTGCTAGTGCTTTGAATGTCATATCCAAGAAATCATTGCCAAAACCAATGTTGTGAAGATTTGCTATGGGTTTTTTCTTTGAGTTTTATACTATTAGCTCCTATATTTAGATTTCTGATCCATTTTCACTAATTTTTTTTTGTGTGTGATGTAAGGTAAGGGTCCAACTTCATTGTTTTGGAACTGGATATCCAGTTTTTCCAGCACCTTTTATTAAAAAGACTGTCCATTCTCAATTGAATTGCCTTGGAATCCTTGTCAAAAATCAGTTGACCACACAGGTGATGGTTTATTTTGGGGATCTCTATTCTATTCTAAAGGTCTATAAGTCTGTCCTTAGTCCAGTGCCACACTGTTTTGATGACTGTAACTTTGTCATAGGTTTTGAAATCAGAAAGTGTGAGTCCTCCAACTGTGTTCTTTTTCAAGATTGTTTCACTTCTTAGGGTCCTTTGAGGTTCCATATGAATTTTAGGTAGTATGGATTGTGCTGTTGTTAGGTGGAGTGTTTTTTTAATATATTCGTTTTAGATATAATTGGTTTGTACTGTTGTTAAAGTCTTTTATTTCGTCTTCTGCCTGGTTGTTTTATCTATTATTACAAGTTGAGATATTGAAGTCTGTATTATTGTGTAATTGACTGTTTGTCCCAATTAACAAAATTGACATACCTTTAACTAGACTGACTAAGATAAAAAGAAATAAGACCTAAGTTACTAAAATCAGAAATGAAAGTCCGGGTATTACTTCCAATTCCACAGAAATAAAAAGTATTATGAGATACCTGCAATATCAGGAATGAAGGAAGAGCAATAGAAATGGTAAATACCTGGGTAAATATAGCAGATAATTTTCATCCTCTTAAGTACTTAAAATGTTTAATTGGTTAAAATACAAAATTATACATGTATAGTGGGACTTTCATGTATGTAGATGTAATATAACTACATCTACAATAAAAAGGGGGGAGGGTAAAGTGACCGATAGGGTAATAAGAGCTCTACATTTCACCTGAAGAGGTAAATAAACTGTGAAAAAATAATTATGTATAGTTTAATTCCCAGTGTGACCAGGAGAAACTATACGAAGAGATACAGTAAAAAATATGCCCATGCAAAAAGTAAGTAGATACATTAGAGTTGAATTTAAAAATCAAATAATCTAAAAGATGGCAACAAATAACAAATGGGATTTCAAAAAAACTGAAAAATAATTGAAGAGTAGATTTAAATTCAAACATATCTATAATTACATTAATGGTAAATGACCTAAACACATTAATTAAAAGACAAAGTTTGACAGAGTGGATAAAAGAACACAATCCATCTATGTGCTACCTATAAGAAACCTACTTTAGGGTCGGGTGCGGTAGCTCACGCCTGTAATCCCAGCACTTTGGAAGGCCGAAGCGGGTGGATCACTTGAGGTCAGGAGTTAGAGACTACCCTGGCCAACATGGTGAAACCCCGTCTCTCCTTAAAAAAACAAACATTAGTCTGGCGTGGTGGCGCCACGCCTGTAATCCCAGCTACTCAGAAGACTGAGGCAGGAGAATCGCTTGAACTTGGGAGGCGGAGGTTGCAGTGAGCCGAGATTATGCCACTGCACTCCAGCTTGAGGGACAGAGCAAGACTCCTCAAACGAAAAACAAAACAAAACAAAAACAAAACAAACACAAACAAAACAAAGAAACAAAAAAACAAAAGAAAGAAAAAGAAACTTACTTTATATATAACGATGTAGGTAGTTCAAAAGGAAATTATGGAAAAAATATACCATGCAAACACTCTTCAAAAGAAAGCTGGGGTTGCTATATTTAATACCAAGTCGACTAGACTTCAGAGTAAGGAACTTACCCAGGATACAGAGAGACATTATGTAATGATAAAAGGGCCAATTCACCAAGAAGACATAACAATCCTGAATGCATATGCATTTAACAACAGAGTTTCAAAACAAGGCAATAGCTTATAAAAATGAAAGAAGAAATACAAAATTTCACAATTATAGCTGGAGACTTCCAACATTCATTTTTCACTAATTCGGAGAAGTACTCAGAAAATCAGCAGGGATATAAAAAATTTAAACTTTGTCAACCAACTAGATATAATAGAAATTTATAGAACACTTTATCCAACAATAGTGCAATACACATTCTTTACAAATAAACATGGAACATTCACTAAGATGGACCATATGCTGAATCAGAAAATAAACTTTAAGAAATTAAAGAGAATTGAAATCCCACAATGATTTTTTTTTTCTGACCACAATAGAATTAGCTAGAAATTGATAATAGAAAAATAATTAGAAAATCTGCAAATCCTTAGAAAGTAAACAAAACAATTATAAATAACTCGTGGGTCAAAGAAAAAGTCTCAAATAAAATTAGACAATATTTTCAATGAAAAAAAGAAAATACAACTTGTCAATATTGTGCAATGCAGCTGAAGCAGTGCTCAGAGGGAAATTTATATTTTTAATGCTAATATTACCAAAGAAGAAAACACCTCAAATCAATAATCTCAGTTTCAAACTTAAGAAACTAGAAAAAACAGCAAAGTAAACCCAAAGCTGTAGAAGAAAGGAAATAATAATGAAAAAAAGCAGAAATCAATGAAATTAAGAAAATTTAAGGAAACCAAAAACTAGCTCTTTGAAAAATTCAATACAATCAATACCAATAAACTTGTAGCCAGACTGACAGAGAGAAATAGAAAGAGACATAAATCAACAATAGCTCATATAAAAGAATTAGTAGAGAGTTTACAAACATTAAAAACAATGTAAGAATACAATGAAGACTATTATGCAAAGAAATTCAAGTTAGTTGTAATGGACCAGTTCCTTGAAACCCACAAACTATTAAACTTTATCCAAAATTAAAAGAATAAATAGACAACATGAATAGTTCAGTATCTTTTAAAATTTTTCTTGTGTTAATTTATTGTATTAATGTGTTAATGTATTGATTTTTGTTGTATTAATGTATTTCTTGTATTAATGTATTGAAATTATAGGTGCATATATTTATGAGGTAACAAGTAATGTTATGATGTTTCCCTCACCCTCTTCCTCTGGTAGCCATCATACTATACGCTGCTTCTATGAGTTTAATTGTTTTAGATTGCACATATGAAATGTTTTTCTGGATTTGGTTTATTTTGCTTAGCATAACATTCTCCGATTTCATTCATGTCATCATAAATGACAGAATTTCTTTTTTGTGGCTGAATAATACTCTACTGTCTAGGAGGCGGAGTAAGATGGTCAAATAGGAACAGCTCCAGTCTCCAGTTCCCAGCGTGTGCGACACAGAAGAAGGGTGATTTCTGCATTTTCTACTGAGGTACTGGGTTCATCTCACTAGGGAGTGTGGGACAATTGGTGCTGGTCAGCTGCTGCAGCTGGACCGGCGAGAGCTGAAGCAGGGTGAGGAATCACCTCACCTGGGAAGCGCAAGGGGGAAGGGAATCCCTTTTCCTAGCCACGGGAACTGAGACACGCAACACCTGGAAAATCGGGTAACTCCTACCCCAATACTGCACTTTTCCAAGGGTCTTAGCAAAGGGCACACCAGGAGATTATACAGCAAGGCAGCAGTGAGGCTTGGGAAGGGGTGCCTACCATTGCTGAGGCTTAAGTAGGTAAAAAAAGCTGCTGGGAAGCTCGAATTGGGGGGAGCCCACAGCAGCTCAAGGAGGCCTGCCTGTCTCTGTAGACTCCATCTCTGGGGACAGGGCACAGCTAAACAAAAAAAGAAAAGCAGCAGAAACCTCTGCAGATGCAAACGACCCTGTCTGACAGCTTTGAAGAGAGCAGTGGATCTCCCAACATGGAGGTTGAGATCTGAGAATGGACAGACTGCCTGCTCAAGTGGGTCCCTGACCCTGAGTAGCCTAACTGGGAAACATCCTTCAATAGGGGCAGAACAACACCCCAAACCTCACACAGTGGGGTACACCCCTGAGATGAAGTTTCCAAAGCAAGAATCAGAGAGGTACACTCGCTGTTCAGCAATATTCTATCTTCTGCAGTCTCTGGTGCTGATACCCATGCAAACAGGGTCTGGAGTAGACCTCAAGCAATCTCCAACAGACCTACAGCTGAGGGTCCTGACTGCTAGAAGGAAAACTAACAAACAAGAAGGACACCCACACCAAAACCCCATCAGTATGTCACCATCATCAAAGACCAGAGGCAGAAAAAACCACAAAGATGGGGAAAAAGCAGGGCAGAAAAGCTGGAAATTCAAAAACTCAGAGTGCATCTCCCCCTGCAAAGGAACACAGCTCATCGCCAGCAAGGAATCAAAGCTGGACGAAGAATGACTTTGACGAGATGAGAGAAGAAGACTCAAGTCCATCAAACTTCTCAGAGCTAAAGGAGGAATTACGTACCCAGCACAAAGAAACTAAAATTCTTGAAAAAAGAGTGGAAGAATTGATAACTAGAATAATTAATGCAGAGAAGTCCATAACAAACTGACAGAGATAAAAACCATGACACGAGAACTACGTGACAAATGCATGAGCTTCAGTAACCGACTCGACCAACTGGAAGAAAGAGTATCAGCGATTGAGGATCAAATGAATGAAATGAAGTGAGGAGAGAAACCAAAAGAAAAAAGAGGAAGAAGAAATTAACAAAGCCTGCAAGAAGTATGGGATTATGTGAAAAGATCAAATCTACGTGTCATTGGGGTGCCTGAAAGTGAGATGGAAAATGGTACCAAGTTGGAAAACACTCTTCAGGATATCCTCCAGGAAAACTTCCCCAACCTAGTAAGGCAGGCCAACATTCAAATCCAGGAAATACAGAGAACGCCACAAAGATACTCCTCGAGAAGAGCAACTCCAGGACACATAATTGCCAGATTCACCAAAGTTGAAATGAAGGAAAAAATCTTAAGGGCAGCCAGAGAGAAAGGTCGGGTTACCCACAAAGGGAAGCCCATCAGACTAACAGCAGATCTCTCAGCAGAAACTCTCCAAGCCAGAAGAGAGTGGGGGCCAATATTCAACATTCTTCAAGAAAATAATTTTCAACCCAGAATTTCATATCCAGCCAAACTAAGTTTCATAAGTGAAGGAGAAATAAAATCCTTTACAGATAAGCAAATGCTTAGAGATTTTGTCACCACTAGGCCTGCCTTACAAGAGACGCTGAAGGAAGCACTAAACATGGAAAGGAACAACCGGTATCAGACATTGCAAAAACATGCCAAAATGTAAAGACCTTCGAGGCTAGGAAGAAACTGCATCAACTAACGAGCAAAATAACCAGTTAATATCATAATGGGAGGATCAAGTTCACACATAACAATCTTAACCTTAAATGTAAATAGACTAAATGCTCCAATTAAAAGACACAGACTGGCAAACTGGAAAAAGAGTCAAGACCCATCAGTCTGCTGTACTCAGGAGACCCATCTCACACACAGAGACATACATAGGCTCAAAATAAAGGGATGGAGGAAGATTTACCAAGCAAATGGAGAACAAAAAAAAAGAAGGGGTTGCAATAGTAGCCTCTGGTAAAAAAGACTTTAAACCATCAAAGATTAACAGAGACAAAGAAGGCCATTACATAATGGTAAAAGGATCAATTCAACAGGAAGAGCTAACCATCCTAAATATATATGCACCCAATACAGGAGCACCCAGATTCATAAAGCAAGTCCTTACAGACTTACAAAGAGACTTAGACTCCCATACAATAATAATGGGAGACTTCAACACTCCACTGTCAACATTAGACAGATCAACGAGACAGAAAGTTAACAAGGATATCCAGGAATTGAACTCATCTCTGAAGCAAGCAGACCTAATAGACATCTATAGAACTCTCCACCCCAAATCAACAGAATATACATACTTCTCAGCACCACCTCGCACTTATTCCAAAATTGACCACATAATTGGAAGTAAAGCACTCCTCAGCAAATGTACAAGAACAGAAATTATAACAAACTGTCTCTCAGACCACAGTGCAATCAAACTAGAACTCAGGACTAAGAAACTCAATCAAAACTGCTCAACTACATGGAAACTGAACAACCTGCTCCTGAATGACTACTGGGTACATAACGAAATGAAGGCAGAAATAAAGATGTTCTTTGAAACCAATGAGAACAAAGATACAACATACCAGAATCTCTGGGACACATTTAAAGCAGTGTGTAGAGGGAAATTTATAGCACTAAATGCCCACAAGAGAAAGCAGGAAAGATCTAAAATTGACACTCTAACATCACAATTAAAAGAACTAGAGAAGCAAGAGCAAACACATTCAAAAGCTAGCAGAAGGCAAGAAATAACTAAGATCAGAGCAGAACTGAAGGAGCTAGAGACACAAAAAACCCTCCAAAAAATCAATGAATCCAGGAGTTGGTTTTTTGAAAAGATCAACAAAATTGACAGACCGATAGCAAGACTAATAAACAAGAAAAGAGAGAAGAATCAAATAGACACAATAAAAAATGATAAAGGGGGGGGCGGAGCAAGATGGCCGAATAGGAGCAGCTCCAGTCTCCAACTCCCACCGCGAGCGAAACAGAAGACCGGTGATTTCTGCATTTTCAACTGAGGTACTGGGTTCATCTCACTGGGGAGTGCCGGACGATCAGTGATGGTCAGCTGCTGCAGCCCGACCAGCGAGAGCTGAAGCAGGGCGAGGCATTGTCTCACCTGGGAAGCGCAAGGGGGAAGGGAGTCCCTTTTCCTAGCCAGGGGAACTGAGACACAGAACACCTGGAAAATCGGGTAACTCCCAACCCAATACTGCGCTTTAAGCAAACAGGCACACCAGGAGATCATATCCCACACCTGGCCGGGAGGGTCCCACACCCACGGAGCCTCCCTCATTGCTAGCGCAGCAGTCTGTGATCTACCGGCAAGGCAGCAGCGAGGCTGGGGGAGGGGCGCCCGCCATTGCTGAGGGTTAAGTAGGTAAACAAAGCTGCTGGGAAGCTCGAACTGGGTGGAGCTCACAGCAGCTCAAGGAAACCTGCCTGTCTCTGTAGACTCCACCTCTGGGGACAGGGCACAGTAAACTAAACAAACGCAGCAGACACCTCTGCAGACGCAAACGACTCTGTCTGACAGCTTTGAAGAGAGCAGTGGATCTCCCAACACGGAGGTTGAGATCTGAGAAGGGACAGACTCCCTGCTCAAGTGGGTCCCTGACCCCTGAGTAGCCTAACTGGGAGACATCCCCAACTAGGGGAAGTCTGACACCCCACACCTCACAGGGAGGAGTACACCCCTGAGAGGAAGCTTCCAAAGCAAGAATCAGACAGGTAAACTCGCCGTTCAGCAATATTCTATCTTCTGCAGCCTCTGCTGCTGATACCCAGGTAAACAGGGTCTGGAGTGGACCTCAAGCAATCTCCAACAGACCTACAGCTGAGGGTCCTGACTGTTAGAAGGAAAACTATCAAACAGGAAGGACACCTACACCAAAGCCCCATCAGTACATCAGCATCATCAAAGACCAGAGGCAGATAAAACCACAAAGATGGGGAAAAAGCAGGGCAGAAAAGCTGGAAATTCAAAAACTAAGAGCGCATCTACCCCGGAAAAGGAGCGCAGCTCATCGCCAGCAATGGATCAAAGCTGGTCGGAGAATGACTTTGACGAGATGAGAGAAGAAGGCTTCAGTCCATCAAATTTCTCAGAGCTAAAGGAGGAATTACGTACCCTGCGCAAAGAAACTAAAAGTCTTGAAAAAAAAGTGGAAGAATTGATGGCTAGAGTAGTTAATGCAGAGAAGGTCCTAAACGAAATGAAAGAGATGAAAACCATGACACGAGAAATACGTGACAAATGCACAAGCTTCAGTAACCGACTTGATCAAGTGGAAGAAAGAGTATCAGCGATTGAGGATCAAATGAATGAAATGAAGTGAGAAGAGAAACCAAAAGAAAAAAGAAGAAAAAGAAATGAACAAAGCCTGCAAGAAGTATGGGATTATGTAAAAAGACCAAATCTACGTCTGATTGGGGTGCCTGAAAGTGAGGGGGAAAATGGAACCAAGTTGGAAAACACTCTTCAGGATATCATCCAGGAGAACTTCCCCAACCTAGTAGGGCAGGCCAACATTCAAATCCAGGAAATACAGAGAACGCCACAAAGATACTCCTCGAGAAGAGCAACTCCAGGACACATATTGCCAGATTCACCAAAGTTGAAATGAAGGAAAAAATCTTAAGGGCAGCCAGAGAGAAAGGTCGGGATACCCACAAAGGGAAGCTCATCAGACTAACAGCAGATCTCTCGGCAGAAACTCTCCAAGCCAGAAGAGAGTGGGGGCCAATATTCAACATTCTTCAAGAAAATAATTTTCAACCCAGAATTTCATATCCAGCCAAACTAAGTTTCATAAGTGAAGGAGAAATAAAATCCTTTACAGATAAGCAAATGCTTAGAGATTTTGTCACCACCAGTCCTGCCTTACAAGAAACCCTGAAGGAAGCACTAAACATGGAAAGGAACAACCGGTATCAGACACTGCAAAAACATGCCAAAATGTAAAGACCATTGAGGCTAGGAAGAAACTGCATCAACTAACGAGCAAAATAACCAGTTAATATCATAATGGCAGGATCAAGTTCACACATAACAATCTTAACCTTAAATGTAAATGGACTAAATGCTCCAATTAAAAGACACAGACTGGCAAACTGGATAAAGAGTCAAGACCCATCAGTCTGCTGTATTCAGGAGACCCATCTCACACGCAGAGACATACATAGGCTCAAAATAAAGGGATGGAGGAAGATTTACCAAGCAAATGGAGAACAAAAAAAAGCAGGGGTTGCAATACTAGTCTCTGATAAAACAGACTTTAAACCATCAAAGATCAAAAGAAACAAAGAAGGCCATTACATAATGGTAAAGGGATCAATTCAACAGGAAGAGCTAACTATCCTAAATATATATGCACCCAATACAGGAGCACCCAGATTCATAAAGCAAGTCCTTAGAGACTTACAAAAAGACTTAGACTCCCATACAATAATAATGGGAGACTTCAACACTCCACTGTCAACATTAGACAGATCAACGAGACAGAAAGTTAACAAGGATATCCAGGAATTGAACTCATCTCTGCAGCAAGCAGACCTAATAGACATCTATAGAACTCTCCACCCCAAATCAACAGAATATACATTCTTCTCAGCACCACATCGTACTTACTCCAAAATCAACCACGTAATTGGAAGTAAAGCACTCCTCAGCAAATGTACAAGAACAGAAATTATAACAAACTGTCTCTCAGACCACCGTGCAATCAAACTAGAACTCAGGACTAAGAAACTCAATCAAAACCGCTCAACTACATGGAAACTGAACAACCTGCTCCTGAATGACTACTGGGTACATAACGAAACGAAGGCAGAAATAAAGATGTTCTTTGAAACCAATGAGAACAAAGATACAACATACCAGAATCTCTGGGACACATTTAAAGCAGTGTGTAGAGGGAAATTTATAGCACTAAATGCCCACAAGAGAAAGCAGGAAAGATCTAAAATTGACACTCTAACATCGCAATTAAAAGAACTAGAGAAGCAAGAGCAAACACATTCGAAAGCTAGCAGAAGGCAAGAAATAACTAAGATCAGAGCAGACCTGAAGGAGATAGAGACACAAAAAACCCTCCAAAAAATCAATGAATCCAGGAGTTGGTTTTTTGAAAAGATCAACAAAATTGACAGACCACTAGCCAGACTAATTGAGAAGAAAAGAGAGAAGAATCAAATCGACGCAATTAAAAATGATAAAGGGGATATCACCACCAACCCCACAGAAATACAAACTACCATCAGAGAATACTATAAACACCTCTATGCAAATAAACTTGAAAATCTAGAAGAAATGGATAATTTCCTGGACACTTACACTCTTCCAAGACTAAACCAGGAAGAAGCTGAATCCCTGAATAGACCAATAGCAGGCTCTGAAATTGAGGCAATAATTAATAGCCTACCAACCAAAAAAAGTCCAGGATCAGATGGATTCACAGCTGAATTCTACCAGAGGTACAAGGAGGAGTTGGTACCATTCCTTCTGAAACTATTCCAATCAACAGAAAAAGAGGGAATCCTCCCTAACTCATTTTATGAGGCCAACATCATCCTGATACCAAAGCCTGGCAGAGACACAACAAAAAAAGAGAATTTTAGACCAATATCCCTGATGAACATCGATGCAAAAATCCTCAATAAAATACAGGCAAACCGGATTCAGCAACACATCAAAAAGCTTATTCACCATGATCAAGTGGGCTTCATCCCTGGGATGCAAGGCTGATTCAACATTCGCAAATCAATAAACATAATCCAGCATATAAACAGAACCAAAGACAAGAACCACATGATTATCTCAATAGATGCAGAAAAGGCTTTTGACAAAATTCAACAGCCCTTCATGCTAAAAACGCTCAATAAATTCGGTATTCATGGAACGTACCTCAAAATAATAAGAGCTTTTTATGACAAACCCACAGCCAATATAATACTGAATGGGCAAAAACTGGAAAAATTCCCTTTGAAAACTGGCACAAGACAGGGATGCCCTCTCTCACCACTCCTATTCAACATAGTGTTGGAAGTTCTGGCTAGGGCAATCAGGCAAGATAAAGAAATCAAGGGTATTCAGTTAGGAAAAGAAGAAGTCAAATTGTCCCTGTTTGCAGATGACATGATTGTATATTTAGAAAACCCCATTGTCTCAGCCCAAAATCTCCTTAAGCTGATAAGCAACTTCAGCAAAGTCTCAGGATACAAAATTAATGTGCAAAAATCACAAGCATTCTTATACACCAGTAACAGACAAACAGAGAGCCAAATCAGGAATGAACTTCCATTCACAATTGCTTCAAAGAGAATAAAATACCTAGGAATCCAACTTACAGGGAATGTGAAGGACCTCTTCAAGGAGAACTACAAACCACTGCTCAGTGAAATAAAAGAGGACACACACAAATGGAAGAACATACCATGCTCATGGATAGGAAGAATCAATATCGTGAAAATGGCCATACTGCCCAAGGTAATTTATAGATTCAATGCCATCCCCATCAAGCTACCAATGAGTTTCTTCACAGAATTGGAAAAAACTGCTTTAAAGTTCATATGGAACCAAAAAAGAGCCCGCATCTCCAAGACAATCCTAAGTCAAAAGAACAAAGCTGGAGGCATCACGCTACCTGACTTCAAACTATACTACAAGGCTACAGTAACCAAAACAGCATGGTACTGGTACCAAAACAGAGATATAGACCAATGGAACAGAACAGAGTCCTCAGAAATAGTACCACACATCTACAGCCATTTGATCTTTGACAAACCTGAGAGAAACAAGAAATGGGGAAAGGATTCCCTATTTAATAAATGGTGCTGGGAAAATTGGCTAGCCATAAGTAGAAAGCTGAAACTGGATCCTTTCCTTACTCCTTATACGAAAATTAATTCAAGATGGATTAGAGACTTAAATGTTAGACCTAATACCATAAAAATCCTAGAGCAAAACCTAGGTAGTACCATTCAGGACATAGGCATGGGCAAAGACTTCATGTCTAAAACACCAAAAGCAACGGCAGCAAAAGCCAAAATTGACAAATGGGATCTCATTAAACTAAAGAGCTTCTGCACAGCAAAAGAAACTACCATCAGAGTGAACAGGCAACCTACAGAATGGGAGAAAATTTTTGCAATCTACTCATCTGTCAAAGGTCTAATATCCAGAACCTACAAAGAACTCAAACAAATTTACAAGAAAAAAACAAACAGCCCCATCAAAAAGTGGGCAAAGGATATGAACAGACATTTCGCAAAAGAAGACATTCATACAGCCAACAGACACATGAAAAAATGCTCATCATCACTGGCCATCAGAGAAATGCAAATCAAAACCACAATGAGATACCATCTCACACCAGTTAGAATGGCGATCATTCAAAAGTCAGGAAACAACAGGTGCTGGAGAGGATGTGGAGAAATAGGAACACTTTTACACTGTTGGTGGGATTGTAAACTAGTTCAACCATTATGGAAAACAGTATGGCGATTCCTCAAGGATCTAGAACTGGATGTACCATATGACCCAGCCATCCCATTACTGGGTATATACCCAAAGGATTATAAATTATGCTGCTATAAAGACACATGCACACGTATGTTGATTGCAGCACTATTCACAATAGCAAAGACTTGGAATCAACCCAAATGTCCATCAGTGACAGTTTGGATTAAGAAAATGTGGCACATATACACCATGGAATACTATGCAGCCATCAAAAAGGATGAGTTTGAGTCCTTTGTAGGGACTTGGATGCAGCTGGAATCCATCATTCTTAGCAAACTATCACAAGAACAGAAAACCAAACACCACATGTTCTCACTCATAGGTGGGAACTGAACAATGAGATCATTCGGGCTCAGGAAGGGGAACATCACACACCGGGGCCTATCATGGGGAGGGGGAAGGGGGGAGGGATTGTATTGGGAGTTATACCTGATGTAAATGACGAGTTGATGGGTGCAGCACAGCAACATGGCACAAGTATACATATGTAACAAACCTGCACGTTATGCCCATGTACCCTACAACTTAAAGTATAATAATAATAAATAAATTAAAAAAAATTGATGACCAGCACTAGATATTGCATTTTTTGCCCTTCTCATTCTGTACAGCTAATAAAATTATTATTAAATATTTTAAAAAAATGATAAAGGGGATATCACCACCGACCCCACAGAAATACAAACTACCATCAGAGAATACTATAAGCACCTTTATGCAAATAAACTAGAAAATCTAGAAGAAATGGACAATTTCCTGGACACTTACACTCTTCCAAGACTAAACCAGGAAGAAGTTGAATCCCTGAATAGACCAATAACAGGCTCTGAAATTGAGGCAATAATTAATAGCCTACCAACCAAAAAAAGTCCAGGACCAGATGGATTCACAGCTGAATTCTACCAGAGGCACAAGGAGGAGCTGGTACCATTCCTTCTGAAACTATTCCAATCAATAGAAAGAGAGGGAATCCTCCCTAACTCATTTTATGAGGCCAACATCATCCTGATACCAAAGCCTGGCAGAGGCAAAACAAAAAAAGAGAATTTTAGACCAATATCCCTGATGAACATCGATGCAAAAATCCTCAATAAAATACTGGCAAACCGGATTCAGCAGCACATCAAAAAGCGTATCCACCATGATCAAGTGGGCTTCATCCCTGGGATGCAAGGCTGATTCAACATTCGCAAATCAATAAACATAATCCAGCATATAAACAGAACCAAAGACAAGAACCACATGATTATCTCAATAGATGCAGAAAAGGCTTTTGACAAAACTCAACAGCCCTTCATGCAAAAAACGTTCAATAAATTCGGTATTGATGGAACGTACCTCAAAATAATAAGAGCTATTTACGACAAACCCACAGCCAATATAATACTGAATGGGCAAAAACTGGAAAAATTCCCTTTGAAAACTGGTGCAAGACAGGGATGCCCTCTCTCACCACTCCTATTCAACATAGTGTTGGAAGTTCTAGCTAGGGCAATCAGGCAAGATAAAGAAATCAAGGGTATTCAGTTAGGAAAAGAAGAAGTCAAATTGTCCCTCTTTGCAGATGACATGATTGCATATTTAGAAAATCCTATTGTCTCAGCCCAAAATCTCCTTAAGCTGATAAGCAACTTTAGCAAAGTCTCAGGATACAAAATTAATGTGCAAAAATCACAAGCATTCGTATACACCAGTAACAGAAAAACAGAGAGCCAAATCATGAATGAACTTCCATTCACAATTGCTTCAAAGAGAAAAAAATAGCTAGGAATCCAACTTACAAGGGATGTGAAGGACCTCTTCAAGGAGAACTACAAACCACTGCTCAGTGAAATAAAAGAGGACACAAACAAATGGAAGAACATACCATGCTCATGGATAGGAAGAATCAATATCGTGAAAATGGCCATATTGCCTAAGGTTATTTATAGATTCAATGCCCCCATCAAGCTACCAATGACTTTCTTCACAGAATTGGAAAAAACTGCTTTAAAGTTCATATGGAACCAAAAAAGAGCCCCCATCTCCAAGAGAATCCTAAGTCAAAAGAACAAAGCTGGAGGCATCACACTACCTGACTTCAAACTATACTACAAGGCTACAGTAACCAAAACAGCATGATACTGGTACCAAAACAGAGATATAGACCAATGGAACAGAACAGAGTCCTCAGAAATAATACCACACATCTACAGCCATCTGATCTTTGACAAACCTGAGAGAAACAAGAAATGGGGAAAGGATTCCCTATTTAATAAATGGTGCTGGGAAAATTGGCTAGCCATAAGTAGAAAGGTGAAACTGGATCCTTTCCTTACTCCTTATACGAAAATTAATTCAAGATGGATTAGAGACTTAAATGTTAGACCTAATACCATAAAAACCCTATAGGAAAACCTAGGTAATACCATTCAGGACATGGGCATGGGCAAAGACTTCATATCTAAAACACCAAAAGCAATGGCAGCAAAAACCAAAATTGACAAATGGGATCTCATTAAACTGTAGAGCTTCTGCACCACAAAAGAAACTACCATCAGAGTGAACAGGCAACCTACAGAATGGGAGAAAATTTTTGCAATCTACTCATCTGTCAAAGGTCTAATATCCAGAACCTACAAAGAACTCAAACACATTTACAAGAAAAAAACAAACAGCCCCATCAAAAAGTGGGCAAAGGATATGAACAGACATTTCTCAAAAGAAGACATTCATACAGCCAACAGACACATGAAAAAATGCTCATCATCGCTGACCATCAGAGATATGCCAATCAAAACCACAATGAGATACCATCTCACACCAGTTAGAATGGCGATCATTAAAAAGTCAGGAAACAAGAGGTGCTGGAGAGGATGTGGAGAAATAGGAACACTTTTACACTGTTGGTGGGATTGTAAACTAGTTCAACCATTATGGAAAACAGTATGGCGATTCCTCAAGGATCTAGAACTAGAAGTACCATATGACCCAGCCATCCCATTACTGGGTATATACCCAAAGGATTATAAATCATGCTGCTATAAAGATACATGCACACGTATGTTTATTGCGGCACTATTCACAATAGCAAAGACTTGGAATCCACCGAAATGTCCATCAGTGACAGACTGGATTAAGAAAATGTGGCACATATATATGGTGGAATACTATGCAGCCTTAAAAAAGGATGAGTTTGTGTCCTTTGTAGGGACATGGATGCAGCTGGAAACCATCATTCTTAGCAAACTATCACAAGAACAGAAAACCAAACACCGCATGTTCTCACTCATAGGTGGGAACTGAATAATGAGATCACTTGGACTTGGGAAGGGGAACATCTCACACCGGGGCCTATCATGGGGAAGGGGGAGGGGCACGGGGGAGGGGGGAGGGATTGCATTGGGAGTTATACCTGATGTAAATGACGAGTTGATGGGTGCTGACGATTTGATGGGTGTAGCACAGCAACATGGCACAAGTATACATATGTAACAAACCTGCACGTTATGCACATGTACCCTAGAACTTAAAGTATAATAATAATAAAAAATAAAAAATAAAAAAAAATGTTTCAGGATACAAAATCAACATACACATTTAGTAGTATTTCTATATGGCAACAGTGAACAATCTGAAAAAGAGATTAAGAAAGTTATCAGTTTTTCAGTAACTACAAATAAAATATAATACCTCGGAGTTAACCAAAGAAGTGAAAGATCTCTATAATGAAACCTATAAAACATTGATGAAAGAAGTTAAAGAGGACATGAAACAATGGAAATATATCCCATGTTTATGGATTGGAGGAATCAATATTGTTAACATGTCCATACTACCCAAAGCAATCTTCAGATTAAAAACACTCTGTGTCAAAACACTAATAACAATCTTCAGAAAAACAGAAAAAAATCCTAAAATTTATATGGAACCATAAAAGACTCAGAAAATCCAAATCTATCCTGAGGGAAACAAAGTGAAACAAAACAGAACTGTAGGAATCACATTACCTAACTTCAAATTATATTACAGAGCTATAGAAAAAACAAAAAGAATGGTACTTATATAAAAACAGAGACATAGACCAATGAAACAGGATAGAGAACCCAGAAAGAAACATATACATCAACAGTGAAGTCATTTTTGACAACGTTCCTGAGAATATAAATTGGGGAAAGGACTGTCTCTTTAATAAATGGTACTGGAAAAACTGAATATACTTATGCAGAAGAATGAAACTAGACCCCTATATCTCTCCATTTACAAAATCAAATCAAAATAGATTAAGGACTTAAATCTAAGACCTTAAACTATGAAACTACTACAAAAACATTGGGGAAACTTTCCAGGACATTGAGCTGGGCAAAGATTTGTCAAATAATATCCCACAAGCACCAGCAATCAAAGCAAAAATGATAAAATGGGATTACACCAAGTAAAAAACTGTCTGCACAGCAAAGGAAATAATCAACAAATTGAACAGCCAATCCACATAATGGTAGAAAATGTTTGCAAGCTATCCATTTGACAAAGGATTAATAGCCAGAACATATAAGGAGCCAAACAACTGTATAGGAATAAATCAAATAATCTAATTTAAAAATGGGCAGAAAATATGCATAGACATTTCTCAAAAGAATACATACAAATGGCAAACAGGTATATGAAAAGGTGCTCACCATCACAGATCATCACAGAAATTAAAATCAAAACTACAATGAGATATCCTCTTACCCCAGTGAAAATGGCTTGTATCCAAAAGATAGGCAATAACAACTGCTGGTGAGGATGTGGATAAAAGGGAACACTTGTACACTGTTGCTGGAAGTGTAAATTAGTACAACTACTATGGAGAAGAGTTTGGAAGTTCCTCACAAAACCAAAAATAGGGCTACAATAAAATCCAGCAATGCCAGTAGTAGGTATACACCCAAAAGAAAGGAAATCAGTATATCAAAGATATATCTGCACTCTCATGTTTACTGCAACACTATTGACAATTGCCAAGATTTGGAAGCAAACTAAGTGTCTATCAACAGATGAATGGATAATGAAAGTGTGGTACCTATATGCAATGGAGCACAATTCAGCCATAAAAAGAATGATATCCTGTCATTTGTTAAGTGTGATGTCATTTTTAAGTGTTAAGTGAAATAAGCCTGTGACAGAAAGACAAGTTTCGCCTGTTCACACATATTTGTTGGAGCTAAAATTTAAAATAATTGAACTGATGAACATAGGGAGTAGAAGGATAGTTACTAGAGGATGAGAAAGGTAGTGGGTGGGGAAAAATGAGGATGCTTATCGAGTACAAAAAATATTTTGAAAGAATGAGTAAGATCCATTCACCCTGATGTGATTAATACACAATACACATCTGTATCAAAATATCTCATGTAGCCCATAAAGACATACACCTACTATGTACCTCAAAAGTTAAAAATTAAAAATTAATTTTAAAAAGGCCAGATGAATACAATACAGGAGAAGAAAATGTTAGACCAGTATTTTTCATGAACATAGACCTGAAAACACTCAACAAAATATTGGTGAGTTGAATCCACCAACATAAAAAATGATTAATGATGACAGGATCAAATCCACACATATCAATATTAACCTTCAATGTAAATGGGCTAAACGCCCTAACTAAAAGGCACAGAGGGGTAAACTGGATAAGGAAGCAAGACCCAATGTTATGCTGTCTTCAAGAGACCCATCTCACATGCAATGACAAACATTGGCTCAGAATAAAGGAATGGAGAAAAATCTACCAAGCAAATGGAAAACAGAAAAATCAGGGGTCACAATTCTAATTTCAGATAAGACAGACTTTAAATCAACAAAGATCGAAAAAGACAAAGAAGGGTATTACATAATGGTAAAGGTCTTCTTCATATACATATTCATGCCTACAAAACAAGAGCACTCAGATTTATAAAGCAAGTTCTTAGAGACCTTCAAAAAGACATAGAATCCCACACAATAATAGTGGGAGACTTCAACAATCCACTGACAATATTAGATCATCAAGGCAGAAAATTAAGAAAGATATTCAGCACCTGAACTCAACACTGGACCAAATGGATCTGATAGATATCTATAGGACTCTCCACCCTAAAACAACAGAATATGCATTCTTCTCATCTGCACATGGCACATACTCTAAAATTGACCACACAGTCAGACATAAAACAATCCTCAGCAAATGCAAAAGAACAAAAATTATACCAACCAATCTCACAGACCACAGTGCAATAAAAATAGAGTTCAAGACTGAGAAAATTGCTCAAAATCACATAATTACATGGAAATTAAACAACCTGCTCCTGAATGACTTTTGGGTAAATAATGAAATTAAGGAAGAAATCAAGATGTTCTTTGAAACTAATGAGAACAAAGATACAATGTACCAGAATCTCTGGAAGGCAGCTAAGGCACTGTTAAGAGGAAAATTTGTAGTACTAAATAGCCACATGAAAAGGTTAGAAAGATCTCAAATTAACCTAACATCACAACAAAAAGAACTAGAGATGAAAGAGAAAAACTGACCCCAAAGTGAACAAAAGACAAGAAATAAACAAAATCGGAACTGAACTGAAGGAGATTGAGATGCAAAATAAACATTAGAAAGATCAATAAATTCAGCAACTGAGTGGTTTTTCAAAAAATTAATAAGATAGACTACTTGTAGAATAATACAGTATAAAAGACAAAAGAACCAAATAAACACAATCAGGAATGACAAAAAGAGATATAACCACTAACCATATAAAAACACAAATAATTGTCAGTCACTATTATGAACACCTCCATGCACAGAAACTAGAAAATCTAGGAGAAACTGATAAATTCCTGGACACATATTCCATTCCAAGACTGAACCAGGAAGAAATTAAAAGATTGAACAAACCAATAATGAGCTCTGAAATTTAATTGGTAGTAAATAGCCAACCAACCAATAAGAGCCCTGGACCAGACTGATTCACAGCCAAATTCTACCAGATGTACAAAGAAGAACTGGTATCATTTCTACTGAAACTGTTCCAAAAAATTGAGGAGGAGCAACTTCTCCCTAACTCATTCTATAAGTTATCACCCTGATAGCAAAACTTTGCAGAAACACAACAGAAAAAAAAACAAAAAACAAAAAACAAAAAGCCTCAGGCCAATATCTTTGATAAACGTTGATGCAAAAATCCTCAACAAAATACTAGCAAAACGCACCCAGCATCACATCAAAAACTTATCCCCTACAATCAAGTAGGCTTTATCCCTGGAAGGCAAGGTTCGTTCAACACAGGAAAAGCAATAAATGTGATTCATCACATAAACAGAGCTAAAGAAAAAATCACATGATCATCTCAACAGATGCAGAAAAGGCTTTCAATAACATTCAACACCTCATCATGTTAAAAACTCTCAAAAAACTGGGTATTCAAAAAGCATACCTCAAAAAATCCAGAACCATCAATGACAAACCTATAGACAACATGATACTAAATGGACAAAAGCTGGAATCAGTTCCCTTGAACACCGGCAGAGGACTAGGTTGCCCTCTCTCACCACTCCTATTCAAAACAGTATGTAAAGTCCTGGCCAGAGCAATCAGGCAATGGAAAGGAATAAAACACATAGAAATAGGAGGAAGTCAAACTATCCCTGTTTGCAGATAACATGATTCCATATCAATAAAACCCCATTGTCTCAGTCCTAAAGCTCCTTAAGCTGATAAACAACTTTAGCAAGGTAGCAGTATACAAAATCAATGTATGAAAATCACTGGCATTCTTATACACCAAGAACAGCCAAGCCAAGATCCAAATCAACAATGCAATACCATTCACAATAGACATAAAAAAGAATAAAATACATAGGAATTCAGCAGACCAGGGAGGTGTAAGAGCTATACAATGAGAATTACAAAGACACAGCTCAAAGAAATAGAGATGAGACAAACAAATGGAAAAATATTTCATGCTCCTAAATAGGATGAATCAATATTGTTAATAAGTCCATACTGCCCAAAGCAATTTGCAGATATAATGCTATCCTTATGAAATTTCCAATGGCATTCTTCACAGAATTAGAAAACGTATTTTAAAATTCACATGAAAACAAAAAGGAGCCCAAATAGCCAAGGCAATCCTAAGCAAAACAACAAAGTGGGTGACCTCACACTACCTGAATTCAAAATATACTATACGGATACAGTAACCAAAATGGCATGGTACTGGTACAAAAACAGGCATATAAACCAGTGGAACAGAATAGAGAGCCCAGAAAGGAGGTGGCATACCTACAACCATAGATCTTTTACAAACCTGACAAAAACAAGCAATAGGGAAAGTATTCCCTATTTAATAAATGATGCTAGAAGAGTTGGCTAGCCATATGCTAAAAAATAAAACTGTTCTCCTTCCTTACACCATATACAAAACTTAAGATGGATTAAAGACTTAAATGTAAAACTCAAAACAATAAAAACCATAGAAAAAATTCTAGGCAATACTATTTATGACATAGACACAGGAAAAGGTTTCACGACGAAGACACCAAAAGCAATAGCAATGAAAGCGAAAATTGACAAATGGGACCTAATTAAACTAAAGAGCTTCTGCACAGCCAAAGAAACGATTATCATAGTGAACAGACAACCTACAAAATGGGAGAATTTTTTTTTCAATCTATCCATCTGACAAAGGTCTAATATCCAGGTTCTACAAGGAACTTAAACAAATTTACAAGAAACAAACAAACAACCCAATTAAAAAGTGGGCAAAGGACATGAACAGACACTTTGCAAAAGAAGACATCCATGCAGTCAAAAAAACATATGAACAAAACCCTCAACATCACTAATCATTAGATAAATGCAAATCAAAACCACAATGAGATACCATCTCACACCAGTTAGAATGGCTATTATTGAAAAGTCAAAAAACAACAGATGCTGGCAAGGTTGCAGATAAAAAGGAACACTTTTATACTGTTACTGGGAGTGTAAATCAGTTCAACCATTGTGGAAGACAGTGTGAAAATTCCTCAAAGCCCTAGAGGCAGAAATATCATTTGACCCAGCAATCCCATTACTGTCATATACCCAAAAGAATATAAATCATTCTATCATAAAGATACATGCACATGTATGTTCTTTGCAGCATATTCACAATAGTGAAAATGGGCATTTAGGAATCAACCTAAATGCCCATTGGTGATAGACTGGATAACAAAAATGTGGTACATATACACCATGGAATAGTATGGAGCAATAAAAAGGAATGAGATCATGTCCTTTGCAGGGACAGGGATGGAATTGGAAGCTATTTCCTTCAACAAACTAACACAGGATACGAAACCAAACACCACATGTTCTCATTTATAAGTGAGAATGGAATGATGATAACACATGGACACAAGTGGGGAATAACACACACTGGGGCCTGTTGGAGGAGGGTGTGGAGGAGGAAGAGCATCAGGAAGAATAGCTAATGGATGCTGGGCTTAATACCTAAGTGATGGGATGATCTATGTGGCAAACCATGATGGCACATGTTTACGTATGTAACAAACCTGCACATCCGGGACATGTAACCCTGAACTTAAAGCAAAATTTGAAGAAAAAAAGGAAAAATGTCAAAAATATATGTTGGAGGGGTTGCAGAGAAAAGGGAATGCTTATATACTGTTGGTGGGAATGCAAATTAGTTCAACCTTTGTGGAAAGCAGTGTGGAAATTCCTCAAAGACCTAAAAACAGAACTACCATTCTATCCAGCAATCCAATTTCTGGGTATATACCTAAAGGTACATAAATCTTTTTATCATAAAGACAACTGCTCACGTATGTTCACCGTAGCAGTACTCAAAATAACAAAGACATAGAGTCAACGTAAATGGTCATCAATGGAAGAGTTGGATAAAGAAAATGTGGTACATATACACTATGTAATACTATGCAGCCATAAAGAAGAATAAGATCATGTCCTTTGCAGGAACATGGATTGAGCTGGAGAGCATTATCCTTAGCAAACTAACAGAAACAGAAAACCAAATATTGCATGCTCTCACTTATAATTCTGAGCTAAATGATGCGAACATATGGACACAAAGAGACGAGCAACAGACACTCGGGCCTACCAGAGGTTGGAGGGTGGAAGGAGGGAGAGGAGCAGGAAAAATAACTATTTGGTAATATGCTTAGTATCTGTGTGATCAAATAATCTGTACATCAAACCCCCATGATACAAGATTACTTACATAGCAAACCTGCACATGCACCCCTGAACCTAAAATAAAAGCCAAAAAATGAATATGCTTAATGGCATTGAAGTGTACACTTAAAAATGGTTAAAATAGTAAATTTTATTTTATCTATATTTTACCACAATAAAAATTTGATCAAAACAAACAAACAAAAATTGTTAATGCACCATGACCACATGGGACCTATCCTATTAATACAAGGCTGATTCCATATTAGAAAGTCCATCAATGCAACCCACCATGTTATAAACAGAAGAAAAATTGCATAATAATATCAATGGATTCAGTAAAAGCATTTAACAAAATTCAACATCTATTCTTTATAAAAACTCAGTAAACTGGAGCCTCCACTGCTCCATTTGTGAAATGAGGACACGGGCACTCTTAGATGAAATGATAAAAGCGAACAAACGCCTGGACTCAGATTGGAAGACTGCTCATTTGTCTACTCCCTCATTCCCGGAAATTGCACTGAAAGCATCTGATTAAGAAAAACAAAATAATTCTGAAAGAAAGAAAACAAAGAAAAACATACTCCAGAATTCCTAATAGAACAAACCGGGATCCAGAGCAAGATGGCCGAATAGGAACAGCTCCAGTCTCCAACTCCCAGTGCGAGCGACACAGAAGACAGGTGACTTCTGCATTTTCAACTGAGGTACTGGGTTCATCTCACTAGGGAGTGCCAGACAATCGGTGCTGGTCAGCTGCTGCCGCCCGACCAGTGAGAGCTGAAGCAGGGCGAGGCATCGCCTCACCTGGGAAGTGCAAGGGGGAAGGGAATCCCTTTTCCTAACCAGGGGAACTGAGACACACAACACCTGGAAAATAGGGTAACTCCCACCCCAATACTGCGCTTTAAGCAAACGGGCACACGGGGAGATTGTATCCCACAATTGGTCGGGAGGGTCCCACGCCCACAGAGCCTCCCTCATTGATAGCACAGCAGTCTGCCATCTAACCGCAAGGCAGCAGCGAGGCTGGGGGAGGAGCGCCCGCCATTGCTGAGGCTTAAGTAGGTAAACACAGCCACTGGAAAGCTCGAATTGGGTGGAGCACATAGCAGCTCAAGGAAACCTGCCTGTCTCTGTAGACTCCACCTCTGGGGACAGGGCACAACTAAACAACAGCAAAAGCAGCAGAAACCCCTGCAGACGCAAACGACTCTGTCTGACAGCTTTGAAGAGAGCAGTGGATCTCCCAACACGGAGGTTGAGATCTGAGAAGGGACAGACTGCCTGTTCAAGTGGGTCCCTGACCCCTGAGTAGCCTCACTGGGAGACATCCCCCACTAGGGGCAGTCTGACATCCCACACCTCACAGGGTGGAGTACACTCCTGAGAGGAAGCTTCCAAAGCAAGAATCAGACAGGTACACTCACTGTTCAGCAATATTCTATCTTCTGCAGCCTTTGCTGCTGACACCCAGGCAAAAAGGGTCTGGAGTGGACCTCAAGCAATCTCCAACAGACCTACAGCTGAGGGTCCTGACTGTTAGAAGGAAAACTATCAAACAGGAAGGACACCTACACCAAAACCCCATCAGTACGTCACCATCATCAAAGACCAGAGGCAGATAAAACCACAAAGATGGGGAAAAAGCAGGGCAGAAAAGCTGGAAACTCAAAAACTAAGAGTGCATCTACCCCGGCAAAGGAGCACAGCTCATGGCCTGCAACGGATCAAAGCTGAACGGAGAATGACTTTGACGAGATGAGAGAAGAAGGCTTCAGTCCATCAAATTTCTCAGACCTAAAGGAGGAATTACGTACCCAGTGCAAAGAAACTAAAAATCTTGAGAAAAGAGTGGAAGAATTGATAGCTAGAGTAATTAATGCAGAGAAGGTCCTAAACGAAATGAAAGAGATGAAAACCATGACACGTGAAATACGTGACAAATGCACAAGCTTCAGTAACTGACTCGATCAACTGGAAGAAAGAGTATCAGCGATTGAGGATCAAATGAATGAAATGAAGTGAGAAGAGAAACCAAAAGAAAAAAGAAGAAAAAGAAATGAACAAAGCCTGCAAGAAGTATGGGATTATGTAAAAAGATCAAATCTACGTCTCATTGCGGTGCCGGAAAGTGAGGGGGAAAATGGAACCAAATTGGAAAACACTCTTCAGGATATCATCCAGGAGAACTTCCCCAACCTAGTAGGGCAGGCCAACATTCAAATCCAGGAAATACAGAAAACGCTACAAAGATACTCCTCGAGAAGAGCAACTCCAAGACACATAATTGCCAGATTCACCAAAGTTGAAATGAAGGAAAAAATCTTAAGGGCAGCCAGAGAGAAAGGTCGGGTTACCCACAAAGTGAAGCCCATCAGACTAACAGCAGATCTCTCAGCAGAAACTCTACAAGCCAGAAGAGAGTGGGGGCCAATATTCAACATTCTTCAAGAAAAGAATTTTCAACCCAGAATTTCATATCCAGCCAAACTAAGTTTCATAAGTGAAGGAGAAATAAAATCCTTTACAGATAAGCAAATGCTTAGAGATTTTGTCACCACTAGGCCTGCCTTACAAGAGACCCTGAAGGAAGCAGTAAACATGGAAAGGAACAACCGGTATCAGACATTGCAAAAACATGCCAAAATGTAAAGACCTTCGAGGCTAGGAAGAAACTGCATCAACTAACGAGAAAAATAACCAGTTAATACCATAATGGCAGGATCAAGTTCACACATAACAATCTTAACCTTAAATGTAAATGGACTAAATGCTCCAATTAAAAGACACAGACTGGCAAACCGGATAAAGAGTCAAGACCCATCAGTTTGCTGTATTCAGGAGACCCATCTCACATGCAGAGACATACATAGGCTCAAAATAAAGGGATAGAGGAAGATCTACCAAGCAAATGGAGAACAAAAAAAAGCAGGTGTTGCAATACTAGTCTCTGATAAAACAGACTTTAAACCATCAAAGATCAAAAGAGACAAAGAAAGCCATTCCAGAATGGTAAAGGGATCAATTCAACAGGAAGAGCTAACTATCCTAAATGTATATACACCCAATACAGGAGCACCCAGATTCATAAAGCAAGTCCTTAGAGACTTACAAAAAGACTTAGACTCCCATACAATAATAATGGGAGACTTCAACACCCCACAGTCAACATTAGACAGATCAACGAGACAGAAAGTTAACAAGGATATCCAGGAATTGAACTCATCTCTGCAGCAAGCAGACCTAATAGACATCTATAGAACTCTCCACCCCAAATCAACAGAATATACATTCTTCTCAGCACCACATCGCACTTATTCCAAAATTGACCACATAATTGGAAGTAAAGCACTCCTCAGCAAATGTACAAGAACAGAAATTATAACAAACTGTCTCTCAGACCACAGTGCAATCAAACTAGAACTCAGGACTAAGAAACTCAATCAAAACCGCTCAACTACATGGAAACTGAACAACCTGCTCCTGAATGACTACTGGGTACATAACGAAATGAAGGCAGAAATAAAGACGTTCTTTGAAACCAATGAGAACAAAGATACCACATACCAGAATCTCTGGGACACATTTAAAGCAGTGTGTAGAGGGAAATTTATAGCACTAAATGCCCACAAGAGAAAGCAGGAAAGATCAAAATTGACACCCTAACATCACAATTAAAAGAACTAGAGAAGCAAGAGCAAACACATTCGAAACCTATCAGAAGGCAAGAAATAACTAAGATCAGAGCAGAACTGATGGAGATAGAGACTCAAAAAACCCTCCAAAAAATCAATGAATCCAGGAGTTGGTTTTTTGAAAAGATCAACAAAATTGACAGACCGCTAGCAAGACTAATAAACAAGAAAAGAGAGAAGAATCATATAGATGCAGTAAAAAATGATAAAGGGGATATCACCACCAACCCCACAGAAATACAAACTACCATCAGAGAATACTATAAACACCTCTACGCAAAGAAACTAGAAAATCTAGAAGAAATGGATAATTTCCTGGACACTTACACTCTCCCAAGACTAAACCAGGAAGAAGTTGAATCCCTGAATAGACCAATAGCAGGCTCTGAAGTTGAGGCAATAATTAATAGCCTACCAAAGAAAAAAAGTCCAGGACCAGATGGATTCACAGCTGAATTCTACCAGAGGTACAAGCAGGAGCTGGTA
The DNA here is from genome assembly GCF_049350105.2 of Macaca mulatta. NCBI lineage: Eukaryota > Metazoa > Chordata > Mammalia > Primates > Cercopithecidae > Macaca > Macaca mulatta. The sequence goes on along the minus strand of NC_133426.1, from coordinate 70,471,707 downwards.
CCATTCCTTCTGAAACTATTCCAATCAATAGAAAAAGAGGGAATCCTCCCTAACTCATTTTATGAGGCCAACATCATCCTGATACCAAAGCCTGGCAGAGACACAACAAAAAAAGAGAATTTTGGACCAATACCCCTGATGAACATCGATGCAGAAATCCTCAATGAAATACTGGCAAACCAGATTCAGCAGCACAACAAAAAGCTTATCCACCATGATCAAGTGGGCTTCATCCCTGGGATGCAAGGCTGGTTCAACATTCGCAAATCAACAAACATAATCCATCATATAAACAGAACCAAAGACAAGAAAACATGATTTCTCAATAGATGCAGAAAAGGCTTTTGACAAAATTCAACAGCCCTTCCTGCTAAAAACGCTCAATAAATTCGGTATTGATGGAACGTACCTCAAAATAATAAGAGCTATTTATGACAAACCCACAGCCAATATCATACTGAATGGGCAAAAACTGGAAAAATTCCCTTTGAAAACTGGCACAAGACAGGGATGCCCTCTCTCCCCACTCCGATTCAACATAGTGTTGGAAGTTCTAGCTAGGGCAATCAGGCAAGAGAAAGAAATCAAGGGTATTCAGTTAGGAAAAGAGGAAGTCAAATTGTCCCTCTTTGCAGATGACATGATTGTATATTTAGAAAACCCCATTGTCTCAGCCCAAAATCTCCTTAAGCTGATAAGCAACTTCAGCAAAGTCTCAGGATACAAAATTAATGTGCAAAAATCACAAGCATTCGTATACACCAGTAACAGACAAACAGAGAGCCAAATCATGAATGAACTTCCATTCACAATCGCTTCAAAGAGAATAAAATATCTAGGAATCCAACTTACAAGGGATGTAAAGGACCTCTTCAAGGAGAATTACAAACCACTGCTCAGTGAAATAAAAGAGGACACAAACAAATGGAAGAACATACCATGCTCATGGAGAGGAAGAATCAATATCGTGAAAATGGCCATACTGCCCAAAGTTATTTATAGATTCAATGCCATCCCCATCAAGCTACCAATGGATTTCTTCACAGAATTGGAAAAAACTGCTTTAAAGTTCATATGGAACCAAAAAGCGCCCGCATCTCCAAGACAACCCGAAGTCAAAAGAACAAAGCTGGAGGCATCACGCTACCTGACTTCAAACTATACTACAAGGCTACAGTAACCAAAACAGCATGGTACTGGTACCAAAACAAGAGATATAGACCAATGGAACAGAACAGAGTCCTCAGAAATAATACCACACATCTACAGCCATCTGATCTTTGACAAACCTGAGAGAAACAAGAAATGGGGAAAGGATTCCCTATTTAATAAATGGTGCTGGGAAAATTGGCTAGCCATAAGTAGAAAGCTGAAACTGGATCCTTTCCTTACTCCTTATACGAAAATTAATTCAAGATGGATTAGAGACTTAAATGTTAGACCTAATACCATAAAAATCCTAGAAGAAAACCTAGGTAGTACCAATCAGGACATAGGCATGGGCAAAGACTTCATGTCTAAAACACCAAAAGCAACAGCAACAAAAGCCAAAATTCACAAATGGGATCTCCTTAAACTAAAGAGCTTCTGCACAGCAAAAGAAACTACCATCAGAGTGAAAAGGCAACCTACAGAATGGGAGAACATTTTTGCAATCTACTCATCTGACAAAGGTCTAATATCCAGAACCTACAAAGAACTCAAACAAATTTACAAGAAAAAAACAAACAACCCCATCAAAAAGTGGGCAAAGGATATGAACAGACATTTCTCAAAAGAAGACATTCATACAGCCAACAGACACATGAAAAAATGCTCATCATCACTGGCCATCAGAGAAATGCAAATGAAAACCACACTGGGATACCATCTCACACCAGTTAGAATGGCGATCATTAAAAAGTCAGGAAACAAGAGGTTCTGGAGAGGATGTGGAGAAATGGGAACACTTTTACACTGTTGGTGGGATTGTAAACTAGTTCAACCATTATGGAAAACAGTATGGCGATTCCTCAAAGATCTAGAACTAGATGTACCATATGACCCAGCCATCCCATTACTGGGTATATACCCAAAGGATTATAAATCATGCTACTATAAAGACACATGCACACATATATTTATTGTGGCACTATTCACAATAGCAAAGACTTGGAATCCACCCAAATGTCCATCCGTGACAGACTGGATTAAGAAAATGTGGCACATATACACCATGGAATACTATGCAGCCATAAAAAAGCATGAGTTTGTGTCCTTTGTAGGGACATGGATGCAGCTGGAAACCATCATTCTTAGCAAACTATCTCAAAACAGAAAACCAAACACCGCATGTTCTCACTCATAGGTGGGAACTGAACAATGAGATCACTTGGACTCGGGAAGGGGAACATCACACACCAGGGTCTATCATGGGGAGGGGGGAGGGGGAAGGAATTGCATTGGGAGTTATAGCTGACGTAAATGACAAGTTGATGGGTGCTGACTAGTTGATGGGTGCAGCACACCAACATGGCACAAGTATACATATGTAACAAACCTGCACGTTATGCACATGTACCCTAGAACTTAAAGTAAAAAAAAAAAAAAAAAAAAAAAATCTCAGTAAACTAAGAATAGAAGAGAAATATCTAAACCTGACAAAGGACATCTACAAAATGCCTATAGTTGATATCATATTTAATGATGAAAAACTAAATGCGTCCTCCTTAAATTTCATAACAAGTGAATGATCTCCATTATCACCACTCCTATTCAATATTGTTGTAGAAGTCCTACCCAGTGCAACAGGGCAAAAAAATGAAGAGCATAAAGTCTGACAAGAAAGAACTGAAACAGGCTCTATTTACAGACAATATGAATTTGTACATAGGAAATCCCTAGGAATCTACAAAGAAATGCCCAGGACTAAGAAGCAAATTGAATGCAGCCACAGGTTATTAGGTCAATTTACAAAACAAATTATATATCTATATACTAGGAGCACACAATGAGAGAAGAAGATTTTAAAGTAAATAAAATTTAGAATAGCTCAGAAAATATAAAGTATAAATCTAACAAAACATTTACAGTACCTGTTGCTCAAAACTACAAAGTACTGATGAAATAAATCAAAGATCTAAATAAAGAGAAACATAATGTGTTCATGGGTTGGAAGATTCAATATCACTAAGATTCATTTCCCTAAAATTGATCTATAGCTATGACACAATTCTGATCAATATCCTAGTAAGATTTTTATATATATAGACAAGCATATTCTAAAATTCAAATAAAAGGACAGAGAAACTAGAATCATCCAATCTTGATAAAAGAAAAAGTTGGAGAACTTACGCTACTTGACTCTAAGACTTACTGTAAAGCTATAGTAATCAAAATAAGATGGTGTTGGTGACTGGATAAACACATAGAATGTGGACCAGAATAGAGAATACAGAGATTCACAAATTATGGCCAACTGATTTTTGACAAAATTATAAGAACAATTCAATGAAGGAAAAATAACCTTTTAAAACAAATGGTGATAGAGCAATTGTTTACATCCATAAGAAGAAAAAAATGTTTAAAAGGAAACTTGATATAAACCCCCTATCTTATACAAAAATTAACACAAAAGAGATCACATATTTAAATATAAAATATAAAACTTTAAAAGTTTGAGAAGAAAACTCAGGAGAAAAATCTTTGGGACCTAGTGCTCTGTGAAGAGTTCTTAGACAAGACATCAAAAGCATAATTCATTAAAAAATAAATTGGACTTTGTCAAGATCAAAACTTCTACTCTTCAAAAGATCCTGTGAAGAGAATGAAAAGATAAGCTATATAATGAGAGAAAATATTTGCAAGCCACATATCTGACAAAGAACTAGTGTCTAAAATAGAGAATGTTCAAAATTCAGCAAAAACAAACAAACAATCCAATTAGAAAACGGGCAAAAGACATGCACAGACATTTCAGTAAAAAGAATATACAGATGTTAAATAAACATATGAACAGAAGTTCAACATCATTAGCTATTAGGAAAATGCAAAAAATGCAAATTTAGACGACAATGAGACACTATGACACATTCACTAGAATGTCTAAAAACAAAACAAAACCCTGACAACACAAAATGCTGATGAGGATATGGAACACCGGGAATCTTCATACATTGATGGCGGGATTTTATTTTATTTTATTTTTTTCTTCAACTTTTATTTTAAGTTGAAGAATAAAATAAAATAAAATAAAATAAAATGTGCAGGATGTACAGGTTACATAGGTGAAAGTGTGCATGGTGTTTTGCTGCACAGATCGTTGATTGCAGCCACTTTGAAGAACAGTTTGAAGTTACTGACAAGGTTAAACACAGAGTTACCATATGATCCAGCCATTCTAATCTTGGGTATATGGATAGGCAAGAGAAATGGAAACATATGCCTACACAAAAACTTGTACATAAATGTTCATAGCAGCAGTATTTATAATAGGCAAAAAGTGGAAACAAACTAAATGTCCTTCAATGGATGAATAGATAAATATAGTATATGCATACAATGGAATATATATTATTCAGCAATAAACAGGATACACTACTGATTCACACAACAATATGAATGAATCTCAGAGATATTATGCTCAGTGAAATAAGCTAGCCTTAGGAGGTTACATACTGTATGGTTCCATTTATATGGCATTCTTGAAAAGATAAAACTATAGTGATGAAGAACAGATCAATGGTGGTTGCCAAGGACTAGAGGTGGGGAGGATACGCCTGCAAAGGGGCAGCATGAGGGAACTTCTTCTAGGTTCTTACTAGCTTTTGCCTAGATTATTGCCTCAATCTTCAAAGTGGTCACTCAACCTCCAATTTTGCCGCTCTAATTTATTCTCAATTCTGTCACTACAGTGAATGCCAGCCATATTGATCTCCCTTAGAACCAATTCCATAGCTATCAATTTCCTTCCATGTGTAGTCCCAATTCTTTGATTGGTTTACTGCAACGTTCCTGAGCTGACTGCTATCAGCCTCTCCAGCTCCATCTCTTTTGGCTTTCTCATTCATAACCTCCTCTGTAGACTGACATTACAGTTCTTTTAGGGCCCTATGACTCCCTCACCTCTGTGTTACTCCATTCACGTGGATTGCCGACCTTTTCTCCTGCATCTGACTAACAGTACTTGGCTGAGATAACATTTCTGGAATGCATCCCCTGGCCATCTCTTAGCTATTGTGGCTGCTTCCTTTGTATTTCTCCAGCACTTGTGCTTACTTCTATGACTCTCCTACAAGACAGTTATTTTGGGGCCTATTTCCCCACAAAGCTAGTGGTATTTCCATGTTCTTGGGAGCACTGGGGAGACCCTTAAGCAGGCAGACCTTTTCTGTGGATAGCTGTGGCTTGCTCTTATCCCCTTGCACTCCTTAGGCCCTGGCTTTCAGCCAGGTTTTTATTTAGAGGATGGTATTTTCAAAACCAAACACTGGATATCCAGAAAGATAGTAAATGAATGAATGGATTTGAAAATTGCCTGATTTGCATCCATTCTGAGGTGGAAAGACTTCTGAAAGCCTTTTCCTGTGGCCCAGCAGCTGGGCATCAGACTCTAAGACTTTGACAGGTATGAAAAGGGTTGTCAATCTGTTCCTTAATGGGGGGCAAGGCTTCCTATTACGGATTCTTTGGTGTTTCATTGCTGTGCATTTTTGGGTATTGATTTTCTCTCAAGACCTGTCTATGTATCTGCATCAGTGCCTAATTTTATACATATATGTTCCTGCTGCTTTGGGGATAGTCAGGCACCAGATGCTACTCAGAAGGCAACATTCATGGTGAGTCCCTGGTTCAGTTGGGAAGATGAAATTGCTTCAAGTCACTCACCAAGGGCAGGAAATCAGCCTTATGTTGAAAGACAGATCATGAATGATCTCTCTCACAGACATATACACCAGAAAAGAGGTTGAGCAATTCAGATTACAGAATATGGTCCTAGCTTTATGACTTACTTTTAGAAGTCTTGTCTCCTTCCTGGGCTTCAGCTCCCCATCTGAGTTATTAAAGGACTTGAATGAGGTGGTTTCTGAAGCCCACATGAGCCTTAAGGACTATGGCTTCTTGAATAACAGAGTAAGGAGGTGGTGAGGACTAAGACTGATCAGGGTAGTGGTGAGGAGAAACATTCAGATTCAGTAGGTATACGGAGGAGCTGGGAATCCATATTTTAAAAGGTTCCCTAAATGATTTGAAACAGGTAGCTAATGGGAAATTGGTTTTGGTGGCTCCACTGAAGGTGAGCCTTCTATTTTTCCCTCCCTTCCTCCCTTCCTTCCTTCCTTTTTCCCTGAGCACTCCTAGCTTTGTCCAATTCCCCACCTTCAACACAGTCATATGTATCCAGAGAAGTCCCTAGGCCTATTATTCAATGAAGGGTCCAAGAACTGTGATCTGGGATTTTCTCTCTTGAGAAAGAGCCAAAATGATCATTCTTTTCATATGTGCTTTCTATGTATATCAGTGTCTCCTAAACCTCTAATCTCAACTTGCTTTCTTCAGATCCAGGATATTTCCAAAATCCTAGCTGCCCTCACCATCTGGCTTCCTACAGATCCTATAATTCATTATGTCCAAGAAAGAACTCATTATTCTCTCCTACTCTGTATTCCCACCTCTGAGGTAGAGCATCTCCTCCTCTTCTATTCCTTGTCTAGTTGAGTGACACCACCATTCCTCCCAGTTCCCCAAAGTAGACGTCTCCCCCTTTCTTACCATCTCCATTAGTCATTTTGAGTTTACACTTAGAACAGAAGTCATTAAATGTGATTGGGAGGTTTTGCATAAAAATCTGATTTCCCCTATTCCTGCAGGGTATTTATTGACTAGAACTGAGTATCAACTCCCTGTTGGCAAAGTTTATATCTCAATTGTCACAGTCCCCAGCACTCCCTGTAGTATTGCATCTAGCCCATTTCACTCATTTATGTTGTCTGCCTTGTTTCTCTGGGCATATGCATTAGTAATCATGGATTGGTATTGTCTTTTAATCTCTATCCTTGCTGCTGCTACCACCCAAGTTCATTCTCAGATTTAATCTATGACACTCTTTGACTTTTGCTTTCCTACTTTTAAACCATAGATAACTTACTGGGCTCTTGGCCAGCAGGTAATGTCCATTCACTTTGGCATGACCAAGGGAAGCCCTTTCAGATCTACCTCTTTATTTTCCACCATTTCCTCTCCTTAGGCTTACCCCAGTCACACCAATCTTGTTGCTATATCCCTAAGCACAAGTTTTCTTGAACTTTCGCACATTGTTCTCTTTCTTGAAGCTCTTCAGGTTCTCCATCTAGAGAACCCTTTCTCAATCATTAAGGCCAAAATATATGCCACTTCTGTGAAGCATTCCCTGAGTCCCTTACCAGCTAGCTCCCCTTCTTGTGCACTGCCCCTCAGGTATTGCATTAATTACTCCATATATGGCAACAAGTTTATGAGGAAAAGAGACTTTTTTTTTTTTTTTACTAGATTGATAGTTTTTAGAGGGCACAGCCTTCCTTAGCCCAATGCTCAGAGTATTTATTGAGTGAGTGAATCTCAACACTGCTTTCTGTGAAAAGATGTCTGTTATCTTGAAAATCACAAGTTGGTTGGTAGAAATGGGAGGACCTCCAGCAGCCTTGGATACACCTCTTTCTTTCTCTGAAGGGCTGGCATGTGGAAGAGCGAGGATCATTTAGATGATTTCCAAAGAGAAAAACCCAGGACACGTTATAGGGAGGAAAGTTGCAGTCCTATCTAATGAAGACTTGTCTATTAAGACAAGCTGTCCAATAAAAGACCAGCAAACAATAAGGCTTAAATGACCTCTTGTCAGAGATGCTGTGGGGAGAATTCTGGACCCTTTTATTAGGGAATGAGAGGTTTATCCTCAGCTTTCAGAATTTTCCAATAGTTATGGGGCGGGGTGGAGGGAAAACGTCATTTTCGGCAGAGTTAGAGGTTGCACAGGATGACCTCTAAGATCCCTTCTGACCCTACAAGTCTATGTTTTTCTAGGCTTCAATTTCTCCACCTGTATCCTGCAGAGAAAAGTTCCTGGCCCTCTCTAACTCATGACTGTTATGAAAAAAAAAGGGCAGCTATAAGAGTGCTCGGAACTAGTTGTACCACACTTGTGATTTAGTTTATTATCTTTGGTAAATATTAAGTCTGTTTTGCATGTGATATTTTCCCAATTACAAATTTCTGTGGGCAAAACCACAATTTTAACATCTCATTTAAATCTTGCTTTTGCTCATTTATTCAACAAGTATTTGTTGTGTGCCCACTATATTAAAGACATTGAGGATACAGCAGTCCCTGCCCTCCCAGAGCCTCCAAACCATGCCTCTCCTAGTACCTATGGTGCTCCACATGGGACATGGAAATATTGTGGACTGCCAGGGGTGGGGCTCATATTACATCAGTCTCTGGATCTAGCACCCCAAACAGTTCCTGGCACATGGTGGGTGTTTGATCAGCCTGTTGAGTAAAGGGACTCTAAAACGCCAAGATATGCTGTACTACACAATCTAAGATTAATTTGGAATGAAGCTTATCTGAATCATGGAATTTGGGAGAAATATATGCTGTTTGATGTTAGCCCATACAATAGCATGAATTATCTACTCACATAGTGTGGGCTTGCCTTAATGAATACAGACTCTTTGGAACGTTAAATATATGCAAATGTGTGTAGATCTGGTGGATGCAAAAATTCAAGGGCATATTGGTGTTTCTCTTTTTAATTTTAGCAGCTATAAAAGGGAAGATTTTTTTTCTTAAGTGGGCTACCAGTTTACTTGCAATCAGCTCAACAAACCTTTTGCACGTAGATGCAGCAAATCCATTACTGGTGGTGCTCAGTTAATAAGGCTTCACTCAATATGTGAAGTCAATGTTGAGTGACTGTGTAGAATGGGGGTTAAGGACATGGCTGAGAGAGCTACACTGTTTGGTTCTGAGTCCCAGATTTACCACTTGCTAGGTGTGTGACCTTGACCAAGTCACTCAACCTCTCTGTATCTAAGTTTTCTTATCTGTAAAATAGGGGATAATAATCACGATGACAGCACCTTCCGTCTAGGATTATTGTGAGGATTAAATGAGTTACTGCCTGTTAAGTACTTAATGCAGTGCCTGGAACAAAGTAAGATGCTCATAAGTGGGTTTTTGCTGATGTTATTATTGTTATACATGGCCATTGTGACTATGTTGTCTGTCGGGGGGGCCACACAGATAGGTAGTGATTATCACTCCAGAAGGAAGGAACAGTAAAATCTTTCCCAGAAAATGCCAACTTCTAGCAAGAATAGGAACCCAACACTCTGAATAGGGTTAATCATGGCAACAGGATGAAGCCAAGCTGATGATATGAAATTTACCCCAGATACCTTCCAGGTGCCAATTTCTGTGCTATCTTTTATCTTTAACCCTTCCTAATGTTGTAACACTTCTAGGCTGTAACACTCCCCTGCACTTAGGTGCAGGATTTGGCAAGAACAGCTTGGCCAGGTAGTTCTGCATAGTGTGCTTGCTGCACCAGTCCTAAAGGAATAATTGATAAAGCTGAGCAAGGGATCAAAAGACAGGCCTCTGCTCTGCCTGAAGGTCATGGTGTCCCTTCTGCTCAATTACTTCAGGTCAAGGAAGAATGTGGGTCTCGGCTTGGTGCTAGGCCAGGTGCCTTAAGGTTACTGAAAAACAATGTCCTGTGGGTTTCCAATCAGAAATGCTAAGGTAAACCATTTTGAGCTGAAATGCAGGACAAGCCAAAGAAAAAGGGAGAAGCAAGCAGTTTGGGGTCTGAGGAGAACAGTGGGAAGAAATTCCTTTTAGAGCAGGTGATTGGAAAGGAATGCCTTAGAGGTACCCAAGGCATGAGCAGCAAGGACATGTCTCCAATTCTTAAAGACGTAGACTGTCAGCAGAGAAATGCAAGTCAAAACCACAATGAGATACCATCTCACACCAGTTAGAATGACGATCAATAAAAAGTCAGGGAACAACAGGTGCTGGAGAGGATGTGGAGAAATAGGAACACTTTACACTGTTGTTGGGATTGTAAACTAGTTCAACCATTGTGGAAGACAGTGTGACAATTCCTCAAGGATCTAGAACTAGAAATTCCATTTGACCCAGCCATCCCATGACTGGGTATATACCCAAAGGATTATAAATCATGCTGCTATAAAGACACATGCACACGTATGTTCACTGCAGCACTATTCACAATAGCAAAGACTTGAAATCAACCCAAATGTCCATCGGTGACAGACTGGATTAAGAAAATGTGGCACATATACACCATGGAATAATATGCAGCCATAAAAAGGACAAGTTCATGTCTTTTGTAGGGACATGGATGATGCTGGAAACCATCATTCTCAGCAAACTATCGCAAAAACAGTAAATCAAACACCGCATCTTCTCACTCATAGGTGGGAATTGAACAATGAGATCACTTGGACTCAGGAAGGGGAACATCACACACCGGGGCCTGTCATGGGGTGGGGGGAGAGGGGAGGGATAGCATTAGGAGATATACCTAATGTAAACGACGAGTTAATGGGTACAGCACAAAAATCTGTATGTAACAAACCTGCACATTGTGCACATGTACCCTAGAACTTAAAGTATAATAATAAATAAATAAATTTTAAAAAAATGTGTAGACTGTCTGGAAAACATCTGATTTCTCTATATACCTCTGGGGATTAATATTATGTGCCTAGGAGTCCTAAGAATAAATGAAAAATCTCTGAAAGAGGTCATTATCAAAACCGACCTCTTACTGGAAATTAATTTATCAGATCAAAGAGCTAGGAAACAGAGTCCTGTGGAAATGGGACACAGGCCAGGTCAGATATGATTAGGAAAAAGAAGAAAAAGCACTGATAACACATGGAATTTTCCCTATAAGGAAAACCTGAGTGGGGTGCCTCAGTGGGTGTAGGCCTTTGGGACCCTGTGAGGAAGTGGCCATCTTAAGTGAGAAGATCACAGAAAATGAATGTCAGAAGACCTGGAAGGTCAATAACAGCAACAGCTAAGATTTTCTGACTGCTTCACCATGTCCTTTAGACTCACAATCACATTATAAAATAAGTATTTTTGCTTTTTCCATTTTACAGATGAGTACTTGGGTTAGAGAGGCAAAGCCAAAGCAAGTTGTCCAAGAACATATAGTAAGCAGAATCCACTTTCATATTGACTGGCTGATTTCAGAGCCCAAGTTCTTCACCACTATTCTGCTACCTGTCCATTTCACCTAAATTCCTGCTCATCTTTCAGTGCACTTTCAGACTCCACCCTCCCTCTGAAGAAACCTAGCTAGCTCCCCTCTGACACTCTTCTGTTTGTCTTGTCACCTTCGGTTACACTTCTAGGCTGCACTATAATATTTAGTACTAACTAGCTGCTTTCTTGTTTGGTGGATGGTGTGCTTGTGTGTGTGTGGGTGTGTGTGTGTGTAAGAGAGAGAGAGAGAGAGAGAGAGAGAGAGAGCCACAAACTGTGGGAATCTTGAGGGCAAGGGGTTGTGTCTTTTCCCTCTGCCCACAGTAGAACCTAGTCTGGCCTGGGCAGAGAGCAGTAACCCATTAATAGAACCCTACTATTTTAGACAGGGTGGTCAGGGAAGGCCTCTCTGAGTGTGTGATGTGTGCCCAGAGATCTAAATGAAGAGCAGAAATGAGCCATGTACATGCTCTTCTGCACATGTTGCTCCCAATACACAAGTCTAAAAATAACTACATGGGCTGAAAGGTCACTTTTCATTAGATTTTTTGCCAAGCTCAGGGTTTTTGAACTCTGGATTTGGTGGAAACTCCTTAGAGGTCCCTTAGGATTCCCATGCCTACCTCATCTAGGGCACCTCTGTTCTGAGTTTCTTTATTTATTTATTCTCTGATGCAAGGTTATATTTGAATGCAAATGTTCTGAGGCTGCCTGCACTTCTTCTATCTCCCTGTCCACTCAGGCCCTCAACATATCTCCAGACTCTTCTCCTGCTTCCACCTTACCTTATAGATTCACCCAGTGCCTAGAGTGCCTGTCCCCAAGGAAATGTCTTACTTTGTCCCTACCTTGCTAGAAACCTACTTCTGTTCTTTTACCACTGCTGTCAGTAAAGGATAAGCTCCTTATCAGGGCTTATGAGGACTTTTCTGATTTGACCTGCCACTCTGGCCTAGGCCTAGCTCACCAGCCATACTGACAGAGCTGTAGTTCTCCAAATGCGCCACGTCATTTGGGACTTCTACATACATTTGCAGGCACTGCACTCTCACATCATCCCTTGTATCTTACCCATTAATACCAAGCTCAGTGTTATCTTCTCTCTGCTAGGCATTCCCTAACCCCAACGACAGCAGCAATCTTGGTCCCTCACTTCTATTGCTACTACTGTACCTTGGAAAAACTTATATTAATACAATTTTTTCACTAAATTATAATGTATTCATCTTTTTCTATATCTGCCTTCCCCTCTACATGGAACTCTGAAAGTCTGGGGGACTACACAACACTTGGACCCAGCTGGGAAGCTATTGGGAAATGAGATGTCAAAACTTTAGTACCATCTCTTGTCAACATTGGGATTGTGATCACAGCTAAACTATAGGACATGGGCTGATAAATGAGTACTCACCCCACCCTTGACTGTACTCTGGGAGGGCCCTAGTGTATCTAGAACAGCGGTCCCCAATCAGGCCTTCTTTTTGACAACAGCTGTCTCCTCTGCTTATTCCTATGTATAGCTCTTTCTGAGAACCTTTAATGGAGTACTTTTTGTGTTTTAGGCACCCTCTAGAGACCACATTTTACCAATGCAGGCCGAGCTTTATGGCAAATTGATAGTTTTTACAACTTCAGGAATGCATCCCCTCAGGCATTTAAGCTAATCTCTGCCCCAGCCTCAAAGTAGGAGGTGCAGAATCCCAGGGGCACTGAAAGATGGAGCTTGACTGGGCCCTATAGATGACTTAGTGCTTCCCTAATTTAAAGATAGGCCCAGACAGATAGTGACTGATCAGGCCCTATCGATTCTAGGCAAGTGTGTTTTTCCACTATAGCCTGTTGTCTAAGCAGTGGGCAAAGTGAGCAGTACAGAAAGCAGGATTAATGCCTTTTCCGGTAAAAGGGACAAAAAATAGCTCACATATATGAGTGATTCTTATATGCTGATTACTCTTCTCTACATGTAGTATCTTATCTAATTCTCACAGCAATCCTCTGAGGAAAATACTATTATCACCTTATTTTACAGATGAGGGAAATGAGGCATAGAGAGGTTAACTGACTCATCCATGTTTGCATGCTAATAAGTGGTAGAATCAGAATTAAGACCCAGGCAGTTTGACTCCTGAGCCTAAGCTTTTCTTTTGTCTCTTCCCTTTCCCCTCTTTCTGTCCCATGTCTGATCAGTCACTAAACTCACCAAGTCCTTGATGTGTATGTAAATCATGCTGGGCTGTTGCTTAAAATTCCCTTCTGAGTCACCTGAAGAGCCTATATTTTATTCTGTGTTTTGTACTTGACTTGCTGTTAAGCCAGATTTTCCTCATCCTGTATTTATACAATTGATTTCTTTTTAAATCCAAGCTTAGGATTTCACTTTATCCCTTTTGGATATCATATTGTTGCTTTCCATTCATCTGTTGGTATAAGTTGAGCTCCATTTAGGTATATTTTTTGAATAGCTAAGTCCACCAAACTGTAGTATCTCCAGTTAAAGTTTTCCATATAGTCCACAGAGATTTCCTGAGAAATGTTACTTTGTGTATATACTTTAGTTTTGCCTAGCTATTTGAAAGTAAGTAGCATATAGTATGATACTTTACCCCTAAATACTTTAGCATGCATCTTTTAAAAATTAGGGCATTTTCCTACACAACCATAATACAATCATCAAGGTATAGAAAATTAATAACAACTCACAATATTATCTAATATATAATCCATATTCAAATTTCCCCAATAGATTCCCAAAATGGAATTTTTGAAGCAGAATCCAACAAAGGTCCTGAAGTTGTATTTCATATGTCTCTTTAATCTAGAATGGTCCTCTCATCTGTTTCCCCCCATGATATTGACATTTTAATGAGACCAAATCAGTTGTCTTATAAATGTTCCACATCCTGGGTTTGTTTAATTACTTCCCCAGGGTGTAATTTAATTTGATCCTCCATCCCCTATATTTTCTGTAAAACTGGAATTTAGGTCTAAATGAATAAATAGATTTAGATTAAACATTTTTCGTAAGAGTAGTTCATAGTTGATGCTGGTATTTAGTATTTTACAGCACATCGGGACACACACACACACACACACACACATTGGTTTGTGTTTTATTAATGAAGCTATGTTTGATCACTTGACGAAGTGACCTTTCCTTTATAAAGGTACATTTTCATTTGCAATTATGACTTGTTTTGTAATTTTTACTTATGCCCTGCTGCATCTTCAGTGTGGAAAGACCAGGGGTATCTACCCCATAGGGATCCCACATCTTTTATCCTTGGAGAGGCAAAAGAAAAACATGGATTACTTGAGAGCAGTGATTGTCCTTCTAGGTTCACCCTTCTGATGCTTTCCTGTCCTGTAAGCATCAAAATAAGAGCAACCTCCTTCTACCAAGAGTACAGTGAGGGCCAGAAGAGGTGAAAGAGTCCCCTTAAAGAACAGGGGGACTGAGCTGTGCCTGGTAAAGTGGCCAGGTTTGAATAAACAAAGGTCATCTTGGAGGTCATCCCAGAGGAGGGGGAAAACATGACTGATTGTGTAGTGGCAGGAAAGAATATAGAACTGAAAATGACCTATGTAGCTGAAGAAGAAATGCTTACTGGAAAGGCGTAAGAGAGAAAGAAGAAGGGCAATACAGGGCCATTGTATATAACAGCTGAAATGCCAGACTGAGGAACTGGGATGTGTAACAGCAGTCAACATCACCCAGGAAGCTCAAGGGGTCAGAGAACTCCCTCCTTTAGCCAAGGGAAGCCATGATGGGCTGTGCATTGAGGAATGGTGCATTCCAGCCCAGATACTATACTTTTCCCACGTTCTTCACAACCTGCAGATCAGGAGATTCTCTTGGGTGCATACACCAACAGGGCCCTGGGTTTCAAGCACAAAACTGGGTGGCCGTTTGGGCAGACACCAAGCTAGCTGCAGGAGTTTTGTTTTTTTTTTTTCATACCTCAGTGGTGCCTGGAATGCCAGCGAGACAGAACCGTTCACTCCCCTGGAAAAGGGGCTGAAGCCAGGGAGCCAAGTGATCTAGCTCAGTGGATTCCACCCGCACAGAGCCCAGCAAACTAAGATCCACTGGCTTGAAATTCTTACTGCCAGCACAGCAGTCTGAAGTCAACCTGGGATATTCGAGCTTGGTTGGGGGAAGGGCATTGGCCATTACAGAGGCTTGAGTAGAGGTTTTCCCCTCACAGTGTAAACAAAGTGAAGTGGAAAAACTGGACAGAGCCCACTATAGCTCCACAAAGATGCTGTAGCCAGGCTGCCTCTCTAGATTCCTCCTCTCTGGACAGGGAATCTCTGAAAAAAAGGCAGCAGCCCCAGTCAGGGGCTTTTAGATAAAACTCTTATCTTCCAGGAACAGAGCACCTGCGGGAAGGGACGGCTGTGGGTGCACCTTCAGCAGACTTCAACATTCCTGCCTGTTGACTCTGAAGACAGCAGTAGATCTCCCAGCCCAGCGCTCAAGCTCTGCTAAGGGACAGACTGCCTCCTCAAGTAGGTCCCTGATCCCCTTGCCTCCTGACTTGGAGACACCTCCCAGTGTGGGTCGACAGACACCTAATACAAGAGAGCTCCAGCTGGCATCTGGCAGGTGTTCTTCTGGATGAAACTTTCAGAGGAAGGAACAGGCAGCAAACTTTGCTGTTCTGCAGCCTCCACTGGTGACACCCAGGCAAACAGGGTCTTGAGAGCAGCTCCAGAAAACTCTAGCAGACCAGCAGAAGAGGGGCCTGACTGTTAGAAGGAAAACTAACAAACAGAAAGGAATAGCATCAACATCAACAAAAAGGACTTCCACACTAAAACCCCGTCCAAAGGTCACCAACCTCAAAGTCTAAAGATAGATAAGTCCACGAAGATGTGGAAAAACCAGTGCAAAAAGGCTGAACATTCCAAAAACCAGAACGCCTCTTCTCCTCCAAAGGATTACAACTCCTCACCAGCAAGGGGGGAAAAAATGGACAGAGAATGAGTTTGACAAATTGGCAGAAGCAGGCTTCAGAAGGTGGGTAATAACAAACTCCTCTGAGCTAAAGGAGCATGTTCTAACATACAAGGAAGCTAAGAACTTTCATAAAAGGTTAGAGGAATTGCTAACTAGTATAACCAGTTTAGAGAAGAATATACATGACCTGATAGAGCTAAAAAACACAGCATGAGAACGTCATGAAGCATACACAAGTGTCACTAGCTGAATCAATCAAGCAGAAAAAAGGATATCAGTGATTGAAGATTGACTTAATGAAATAAAGCATGAAGACAACATTAGATTTAAAAAAAATGAAGAGGAACAAACAAAGCCTCCAAGAAATATGGGACTATGTGAAAAGACCAAACCTCCGTTTGATTGGTGTACCTGAAAGTGACAGGTAGAATGGAACCAAGTTGGAAAACACTCTTCACGATATTATCCAGCAGAACTTCCCCAACCTTGCAAGACAGACCAACATTCAAATTCAGGAAATACAGAGAATACAACAAAGATACCCCTCAAGAAGAGCAACCCCAAGACACATAATCATCAGATTTACCAAGGTTGAAATGAAGGAAAAAATCTTAAGGGCAGCCAGAGAGAAAGGTTGGGTTATCCACAAAGGGAAGACCATCAAACTAACAGCAGATCTCTCTGCAGAAACCCTACAAGCCAGAAGAGAGTGGGGGCCAATATTCACCATTCCTAAAGAATTTTCAACACAGAATTTAATATCTAGCCAAACTAAGCTTCATAAACAAAGAAGAAATAAAATCCTTTACAGAAAAGCAAATGCTGAGAGATTTTTGTCACCACCAGGACTGCCTTACAAGAGCACCTGAAGGAAGAACTAAATATTAAAAGGAAAAACTGGTATCAGCCACTGCAAAAACATACCAAATTGTAAAGACCATCAACACTATGAAGAAACCACATCAACTAACAGGCAAAGTAACCAGCTAGCATCATAATGACAGGATCAAATTCACACGTAACAATATTAACCTTAAATGTAAATGGGCTAAATGCCCCAGTTAAAAGACACAGACAGGCAAATTGGATAAAGTGTCAAGACCCATAAGTTTGCTGTATTCAGGAGACCCATCTCACATGCAAAGACACACATAGGCTCAAAGTAAAGCGATGGAGGAATATTTACCAAGCAAATGGAAAGAAAAAAAAGCAGTCCTCATCTCTGACAAAACAGACTTTAAACTAACAAAAATTAAAAAAAAGACAAAGAAGGGAATTACATAATGGTAAAGGGATCAACACAACAGTAATAGCTAACTATCCTAAACATATATGCACCCAATACAGGAGCACTCAAATTCATAAAGTAAGTTCTTAGAAACCTACAGAGAGACTTAGACTCCCACATAATAATAGTGGGAGACTTTAACACCCCACTGTCAATATTAGGCAGATCAATGAGACAGAAAATTAACAAAGATATTCAGGACTTGAACCCAGCTCTGGATCAAGCAGATGTAATAGACAACACAGATCTCTCCACCAGAAATCATCAGAATATACATTCTTCTCAGCACCACATTGCACTTATTCTAAAATTGACCACATAATTGGAAGTAGAACACTCCTCAGCAAATGGAAAAGAATTGAAATCACAACAAACAGTGTCTCAGACCACAGTGCAATCAAATTCAAACTCAGGATTAAGAAATTGACTCAAAACCACACTACTACATGGAAACTGAACAACCTGCTCCTGAGTGACTACTGGATAAATAAAGTGATATTAAGGCAGAAATAAATAAGTTTTTTGAAACCAATGAGAATGAAGATATGATGTACCAGAAACTCTGGGACACAACTATAGCATTGTTTAGAGGGAAATTTATAACACTAAATGCCCTCAGGAGAAAGTGGGAATGATCTAAAATCAACACCCTAATATCATAATTAAAAGAGCTAGAGAAGCAAGAGGAAACAAATTCAAAAGCTAGCAGAGGATAAGAAATAACTGAGATCACAGCAGAACTGTGAGACACGAAAAATTCTTTAAAAAAATCCATGAATCCAGGGACTGGTTTTTTCAAAAGATTAACAAAATAGACTGCTAGCCAGGCTAATAAAGAAGAAAAGAGGGAAGAATTAATATACACTGTAAAAAATGATAAACAGGAGATCACCATTGACCTCACAGAAACACAAACTACCATCTGAGAATAGTATAAGCACCTCTATGCAGATAAAATAGAAAATCTAGAAGAAATGGATAAATTCCTGGACACATACACCCGTTGAATATGAAACAAGGAAGAAGTTGAATACCTGAGTAGATTAATAAAAATTCTGAAACAGAGGCAGTAATTAATAGCCTACCAACCAAAAAAAGCCCAGAACCAGATGGATTCACAGCCAAATTCTACCAGAGGTACAAAGAGGAGCTGGTACCTTTTTTTTTTTTTTTTCTGAAACATTCCAAACAGTAGAAGAAGAGAGACTCCTCCATAACTCATTTTATGAGAGCAGCATCATCCTGATACCAAAACCTGGCAGAGACACAACAATAAAAGAAAATCTCAGGCAAATATCCCTGATGAACAACCTCAATAGGCGAATTGAATCCAACGGCATATAAAAAAGCTCATCCACCATGATCACGTCGACTTCATCCATGGGATGCAAGGCTGGTTCAACTTATGCAAAATCAATAAACATAATCCATCACATAAATAAAACCAATGACAAAAACCAAACGATTATCTCAATAGATGCAGAAAAGGCCTACAATAAAATTCAACTTTCCTTCATGCTAAAAACTCTCAATAAACTAGGCATTGATGGAACATATCACAAAATAATAAGAGCTGTTTATGACGAACCCAAAGTCAATATCATATTGAATGGGCAAATGCTGGAAGCATTCTCCTTGAAAACTGCCACAAAAAAAGGATGCCCTCTCTCACCACTCCCATTCAAAATAGTATTAGAAGTTCTGGCCAGGGCAATCAAGCAAGAGAAAGAAATAAAGGGTATATATATATAAAATAGGAAGAAAGGAAGTCAAATTGTCTCTGTTTGCAGATAACATAATTATATATTTAGAAAACCCCATTGTCTCAGCCCAGAATCTCCTTAAGTTAATAAACAACTTCAGCAAAGTCTCAGGATACAAAATCAATGTGCAAAAACCACAAGAATTCCTATATACCAATAATAGACAAAAGAAGAGAGAAATCATGAGTGAACTCCCATTCACAATTCCTACAAAGATAATAAAATACCTAAGAATAGAACTTACAAGGGATATGAAGGACCTCTTCAAGGAGAGCTACAAACCACTGGACAAGGAAATAAGAGAGGATGCAAACAAATGGAAAAAAATTTCCATGCTCACGGATAGGAAGAATCAATATAATGAAAATGGCCATACTTCTCAAAGTAATTTGTACATTCAATGCTATCCCCATCTAGCTACCATTGACTTTTTTCACATAATTGGAAAAAACTACTTTCAATTTCACATGGAATCAAAAAAGAGCCTGTATAGCCAAGGAAATCCTAATCAAAAAGAGCAAAGCTGGAGGCATCACACTACCTGACTTCCAACTATACTACAAGGCTGCAGTAACTAAAAAGCATGGTACTGGTACAAAAACAGATATATAGACCAATGGAACAGAACAGAGGCCCCAGAAATAGCGCCACACATCTACAACCATTTGATCTTTGACAAACCTGACAAAACCAAGCAATTGGGAAAAGGATTCCCTATTAAATAAATGGTGTTGGGAAAACTGGCTAGCCATATGCAGAAAACTGAAGCTGGACCCCTTTCTTATACCTTATACAAAAATTAACTTGAGATGGATTAAATACTTAAATGTGAGACCTAAAACCATAAAAACCCTAGAAGACATCATAGGAAATACTATTCAGGACATAGGCATGGGGAAAGACTTCATGACTAAGACACCAACAGAAATGGCAATGAAAGTCAAAATAGACAAATAGAATCTAATTAAAATAAAGAGCTTCTGCACAGCAAAAGAAACTATCATCAGAGTGAACAGGCAGCCTACAGAATGGGAAAACATTTTTGCAATCTGTCCATCTGACAGAGGGCTAATATTCAGAATCTACAAATAACTTTAACAAATTTACAAGAAAAAACCAACAACCCCATCAAAAAGTGGGCAAAAGATATGAACAGACGCTTCTCAAAAGAAGACATTTATGTAGTCAACGAACATAGGAAAAAAAGCTTATCATCACAGGTCATTAGAGAAATGCAAATCAAAATCACAATGAGATACCATCTCAAGCCATTTAGAATGGCGATAATTAAAAATCAGGAAACAACAGATGTTGGAGAGGACGTGAAGAAGTAGAAATGCTTATACGCTGTTGGTGGGAGTGTAAATTAGTTTAACCATTGTGGAAGACAGTGTGGCGATTCCTCAAGGATCTAGAACCAGAAATACCATTTGACCCAGCAATCCCATCCTGGGTATATACCAAAAGGATTATAAATCATTCTACTATAAAGACACATGCACACATGTGTTTATTGCAGCACTGTTCACAATAGCAAAGACTTGGAACCAATCCAAATGTCCATCAATGATAGACTGGATAAAGGAAATGTGGTACATATACACCTGGAATACTATGCAGCCATAAAAAAGGATGAGTTCATGTCCTTTGCAGTGACTTGGATGAACATGGAAACCATCATTCTCAGCAAACTAACACAGGAATAGAAAATGGAACACCTCATGTTCTCACTCATAAGTGGGAGTTGAACAATGAGAACACATGGACACAGGGAGGGAAATACCACACACTGGGGCCTTTTGGTGGATGTGGGTGTAGGGGAAGGATAGCATTAGGAGAAATATTTAATGTAGATGATGGGTTGATGGTTGCAGCAAACCACCATGGCACGTGTATACGTATGTAACAAAGCTGGACCTTCTGTACTTGTATCCCAGAACTTAAAGTGTAATTTTAAAAAAGAAAAAAAAAATAGCAATCAAAACTGAGACTTCCCAAGCACAGTCTCAAGCAAAGCACCAGCTCCTGTCCTGTTAACCAATGTTAGGATGCCATGAGAGAGCTCTTTCTTGAACCTTAGGACCTTTATCATCCTCTCTTCCTGACAAATAACAGACCCTCAATAAATGCAAATGTCCTCCCCTACCTTGTCTATGAGGCATGAGGTGATGGTGAGCTCAACTTTCTCCTTGTAATTTCACAGACTACTTCTTATGTAAATGTCAGTCGCTCAGGAGTATGGAGGCAACTCTGCAAGGCCTTTTTCCGCCACACTTTCTTTCCTTAGAGATAGCCTGAGAGGCTCCCAAGACCTCCAAGAAATTTATAGTATTTGTTTATATTAACCTCAACACTAGGACTAGTCAAAGTTTTATTGGTTTGTTGATGTGTTAGTTTTCTATTACTGCATACTAAATTACCACAAACAGGGACTTAAAGCAACATCCATTTCACCTTTCACAGTTCTATAGGTCAGAAGTCTGGCACAGCACGACTGAGTTTTTTTGATCAGGGTACGACAAGGCTGAAATCAAGGTTTTGCCCATCCTGGGTTCTCTCTCTCTCTCTCTCTCTTTTTTTTTTTTTTCTGTTTTAGAGGGTCTCACTGTGTCATTCAGGCTGGAGTATAGTAGTGCAATCATAGCTCATTGCAGCCTCAAACTCCTGGGCTTAAGCAATCCTCAGCCTCCTGAGTAGCTGTGACTAGAGGTGCACAATTATTATTATTATTATTATTATTATTATTATTATTATTGTTATTATTTTTTTAAGAGATGAGAGTCTCACTTTGTTGCCCAAGCTGGTCTCGAACTCCTGACTTAAAGCCATAGTCCTACCTCAGCCTCCCAAAGTGTTGGGATTACAGGAATGAGCCACCACGCGCCAGCCATACTAAGTTCTTAACTGGAGTTTCTGAGTGAAAAAATCCACTTCCAAGCTGAGTTTTCTCTTCAGAGTATCACAAGGACTTAAATCAAGATGGCAGCTATGTTAAGTTTTCACCTAGAGACTCTGGGGGAAAAGCCACACCAGCTCATTCTTGTTCACAAAACTTGATTCCTTGAAGTTGAAGATTTGATGTACCCATTTCCTACTTTTCTATAAGCCAGGCACTATTTTCAGCTACTAGAGGCCACCTACATTCCTTGACCCATGGCCCCCTTCATCTTCAAGCCAGCAATGGCATATTGAGTCGTTCCCATGCCCTCTGGATAATCTCCCTTTCTTAAAGCCAACTGTGCCATCTAATATAGCCTAATTATATTCACAGTCCTAGGTATTATGCAGGGCATGTACATAATGGGGATGGAAAATCTTGGGGGATATTTTAGAATTCTGCTCACACAGTTGGTTTACCTCACTATGCAACTATGGTGTCATTCACTGGCTGCTTTTCTAACTCCCTAACACTGGAATAACTTGTCCTCAGTCTGTGAAGGCATCTGAAGTCTTGCGTTTATCCCATTACTTTCATTTACCTAGTGGAGGTTGGCCCCTTAAGTTCCTCCTGTTGGGCTGGATTCCCAGTCTTACACTGCTTTTGAGGTCTTGTAACTGAGGTCATTACAAGCTTTGCTTTCCATGCCAAACTGAATTTTTACTTCTGTTTTATTTAATCCATGTTTTCCTTCCACCTCTCCAAGGATAAAAGATGTGGGAGTCTCCATGGGGTAGATATGCTTCGTCTTTCTACACTGAAGACGCAGAAGGGGCATCAGTAATATCAGCTTAGAAATTGCAGACTCTTTGGAAAACTACAGTGGTTCTTTTTGTTTTCCTTCAGTTCCAACAGAACTGCAACTGAAGAAGAAGGTAAAAACCTCTGAGTCTGAAGGAATGTTTCCTGTCTCCCTTTCCAGTAATTGAAACACCACACTCCTGTTTTCTGCCATCTCTAGCAGGCAATGAAAGTCTCGTGTGTTGCACGTGGGGTTGGTGGGAGAAGCTGGGAAGGAAATGGTGGTTAAAATACTAAATCTCTGAAGAAACCATCTGTCTGACATTACTCCATCTCTAAATACAGGCAGGAGTTAGTTGTGTGTGATTTAGATTCTTGCAGAATCATGGAATGTCAAAGCTCAAAAGCATCTTGAGTTGTCTTTGCACACAGGTGACCTCTAGGGTGAAATTAGGCCCATAGATGTGTTTTGTTTAGCTAGCCTAATTATTTTCTTTTAAATTTTTGAATCTGAAAATCTTAGTCTAGTTTTTGACACAGTACCCACCTCTCCCTAGTGTCTTATACCAGGTGTCTTCACACATTTTCTCTAGTGCCTGAGAGGTGGAATGGAGTGATAATTAAGACTATGACATCTGGAGCCAGATTGCTTGGGTCTGAGTCCCAGATTTTCCATTTGATAGCTGTGTGATTTTGGGCTAATTACTTTGCTCTTCTGTGCTTTAGTTCCTGCATCAGTAAATATTTAGTTAATAATGGCATGGCGGCCCAGAGCAACCCCATCAAAAGTGAACAAAGGATAAGAACAGACACTTCTCAAAAGAAGACATTCATACAGCCAACAGACACATGAAAAAATGCTCATCATCACTCACCATCAGAGAAATGCAAATCAAAACCACAATGAGAAAGCATCTCACACCAGTTAGAATGGCAATCATTAAAAAATCAGGAAACAGGCAAGATGGCCGAATAGGAACAGCCCCAGCCTCCAGCTCCCAGCATGAGTGACACAGAAGACAGGTGATTTCTGCATTTTCAACTGAGGTACTGGGTTCATCTCACTGGGGAGTGCCAGAAAATCGGTGCTGGTGAGCTGCTGCAGCCTAACCAGTGAGTGCTGAAGCAGGGCGAGGCATCACCTCACCTGGGAAGAACAAGGGGGAAGCAAATCCCTCTTCCTAGCCAAAGGAAACTGAGACACAAAACATCTGGAAAATCGGGTAACTCCCACCCTAATACTGCACTTTACCAAGGTTCTTAGCATATGGCACACCAGGAGATTATATCCCACCCCTGGCTGGGAGGGTCCCACGCCCACAGAGCCTCCCTCATTGCTAGAACAGATCTCCCAACAAAGAAGTTTGAGATCTGAGAATGGACAGACTGCCTGCTCAAGTGGGTCCTTGACCCCTGAGTAGTCTAACTGGGAGACATCCCCCACTAGGTGCAGACCAATACCTCACAACTCACACGGCGAGGTACACCCCTGAGACGAAGCTTCCAGAGCAAGAATCTGAGAGAATCACTCCCTGTTTAGCAACATTCTATCTTCTACAGCCTCTGCTGTTGATACCCAGGCAAACAGGGTCTGGAGTGGACCTCAAGCAATCTCCAACAGACCTACAGCTGAGGGTCCTGACTGTTAGAAGGAAAACTAACAAACAGAAAGGAAACCCACACCAAAACCCCATCAGTACATCACCAGCATCAAAGACCAAAGGCAGATAAAACAACAAAGATGGGGAAAAAGCAGGGCAGAAAAGCTGGAAATTCAAAAAATCAGAGTGCATCTCCCCCTCCAAAGGAACGCAGCTCATTACCAGCAACAGATCAAAGCTGGATGGAGTATGACTTTGACGAGTTGAGAGAAGAAGGCTTCAGTCCACTAAACTTCTCAGAGCTAAAGGAGGAATTACGTACCCAGCGCAAAGAAACTAAAATTCTTGAAAAAAGAATGGAAGAATGAATAACTAGAATAATCAATGCAGAGAAGGCCCTAAACGAACTGACAGAGATAAAAACCATGACACGAGAACTATGTGACATATGCACCAGCTTCAGTAAGCCACTCAATCAACTGGAAGAAAGAATATTAGCGATTGAAGATCAAATGAATGAAATGAAGCCAGAAGAGAAGTCTAAAGAAAAAAGAGGATCCATGAGCATCCTTGTTAACTTTCTGTCTCATTGATCTGTCTAATGTTGACAGTGGAGTGTTGAAGTCTCCCACTATTATTGTATGGGGGTCTAACTATCACAAGAACAGAAAACCAAAAACCGCATGTTCTCACTCATAGGTGGGAATTGAACAATGAGATCACTTGGACTTGGGAAGGGGAACATCACACACCGGGGCCTATCATGGGGAGGGGGGAGGGGGGAGGAATTGCACTGGGAGTCATACCTGATGTAAATGACGAGTTGATGGGTGCTGACGAGTTGATGGGTGCAGCACACCAACATGGCACAAGTATACATATGTAACAAACCTGCACGTTATGCACATGTACCCTAGAACTTAAAGTAAAATAATAATAATAAATAAATAAATTTAAAAAAAAGAAAAAAGAGGAAAAAGAAATGAACAAAACCTTCAAGAAGTATGGGATTATGTGAAAATACTAAATCTACGTCTGATTGGGGTGCCTGAAAGTTAGAGGATACATGGAAACAAGTTGGAAAACACTCTTCAGGATATCATCCAGGAGAACTTCCCCAACCTAGTAAGGCAGGCCAACATTCAAATTCATGAAATACAGAGAATGCCACAAAGATAATCCTCGAGAAGAGCAACTCCAAGACACATAATTGTCAGATTCATCAAAGTCGAAATGAAGGAAAAAATGTTAAGGACAGCCAGAGAGAAAGGTCGGGTTACCCACAAAGAGTAGCCATCAGACTAACAACACATATCTTGGCAGAAACTCTCCAAGCCAGAAGAGAGTGGGGGCCAATATTCAACATTCTTAAAGAAAAGAATTTTCAACCCAGAATTTCATATCCAGCCAAATTAAGTTTCATAAGTGAAGGAGAAATAAAATCCTTTACAGGTAAGCAAATGCTTAGAGATTTTGTCACCAATAGGCCTGCCTTACAAGAGACCCTGAAGGAAGCACTAAACATGGAAAGGAACAACCAGTATCAGCCATTGCAAAAACATGCCAAAATGTAAAGACCATCGAGGTTAGGAAGAAACTGCATCAACTAATGAGCAAAATAACCAGTTAATATAAAAAATGACAAGATCGAGTTCACACATCATAGCAATATAAAACTTAAATGTAAATGGACTAAATGGTCCAATTAAAAGACACAGACTGGCAAATTGGATAAAGAGTCAAGACCCATCAAACTGCTATATTTAGGAGACCCAATTCACATGCAGAGACACACATAGGCTCAAAATAAAGGGATGGAGGAAGATCTACCAAGATGATGGAGAACAAAAAAAAGCAGGGGTTGCAATCCTAGTCTCTGATAAAACAGACTTTAAACTATCAAAGATCAAAAGAGACAAAGAAGGCCATTCCAGAATGGTAAAGGGATCAATTCAACAGGAAGAGCTAACTATCCTAAATATATATGCACGCAATACGGGAGCACCCAGATTCATAAAGCAAGTCCTTAGAGACTTACAAAGAGACTTAGACTCCCATACAATAATAATGAGAGACTTCAACACCCCACTGTCAACATTAGACAGATCAACGAGACAGAAAGTTAACAAGGATATCCAGGAATTGAACTCATCTCTGCACCAAGTGGGCCTAAAAGACATCTGCAAAACTCTCCACCCCAAATCAACAGAATATACATTCTTCTCAGCACCACATCACACTTATTCAAAAATTGACCACATAATTGGAAGTAAAGCACTCCTCAGCAAATGTACAAGAACAGAAATTATAACAAACTGTCTCTCAGACAACAGTGCAATCAAACTAGAACTCAGGACCAAGAAACTCAAAGAAAACCGCTCAACTACATGGAAACGGAACAACCTGCTCCTGAATGACTACTGGGTACATAACGAAATGAAGGCAGAAATAAAGATGTTCTTTGAAACCAATGAGAACAAAGATACAACATACCAGAATCTCTGGGACACATTTAAAGCAGTGTGTAGAGAAAAATTTATAGCACTAAATGCCTACGAGAGAAAGCAGGAAAGATCTAAAATTGACACTCTAACATCACAATGAAAAGAACTAGAGAAGCAAGAGCAAATACATTGAAAAGCTAGCAGAAGGCAAGAAATAACTAAGATCAGAGCAGAACTGAAGGAGATAGAGACACAACAGACTCTCCAAAAAATCAATGAACCCAGGAGTTGGTTTTTTGAAAAGATCAACAAAATTGATAGACTGCTAGCAAGACTAATAAAGAAAAAAAGAGAGAAGAATCAAATAGATGCAATAAGAAATGATAAAGGGGATATCACCACCAACCCCACAGAAATACAAACTACCATCAGATAATACTATAAACACCTCTACGCAAATAAACTAGAAAATCTAGAAGAAATGGAAAATTTCCTGGACACTTACGTTCTCCCAAGACTAAACCAGGAAGAAGTTGAATCCCTGAATAAATCAATAGCAGGCTCTGAAATTGAGGCAAAAATTAATAGCCTACCAACCAAAAAAAAGTCCAGCACCAGATGGATTCACAGCTGAATTCTACCAGAGGTACAAGGAGGAGCTGGTAGCATTCCTTCTGAAACTATTGCAATGAATAGAAAAAGAGGGAATCCTCCCTAACTCATTTTATGAGGCCAACATCATCCTGATACCAAAGCCTGGCAGAGACACAGTAAAAAAAGAGAATTTTAGACCAATATCCCTGATGAACATCGATGCAAAAATCCTCAATAAAATATTGGCAAACCGAATCCATCAGCACATCAAAAAGCTTATCCACCATGATCAAGTGGGCTTCATCTCTGGGATTCAAGGCTGGTTCAACATACGCAAATCAATAAACATAATCCAGCATATAAACAGAACCAAAGACAAAAACCCCATGATTATCTCAATAGATGCAGAAAAAGCCTTTGACAAAATTCAGGAGTCCTTCATGCTAAAAATTCTCAATAAATTTGGTATTGAGGAAACATATCTCAAAATCATAAGGCTATTTATGACAAACCCACAGCCAATATCATACTGAATGGGCAAAAACTGGAAGCATTCCCTTTGAAAACTGGCACAAGACAGGGATGCCCTCTCTCACCACTCCTATTCAACATAGTGTTGGAAGTTCTGGCTAGGGCAATCAGGCAAGAGAAAGAAATCAAGGGTATTCAGTTAGGAAAAGAGGAAGTCAAATTGTCCCTCTTTGCAGATGACATGATTGTATATTTAGAAAACCCCATTGTCTCAGCCCAAAATCTCCTTAAGCTGATAAACTTCAGCAAAGTCTCAGGATACAAAATTAATGTGCAAAAATCACAAGCATTCTTATACACCAGTAACAGACAAACAGAGAGCCAAATCATGAATGAACTTCCATTCACAATTGCTTCAAAGAGACTAAAATACTTAGGAATCCAACTTGCAAGGGATGTAAAGGACCTCTTCAAGGAGAACTACAAACCACTATTCAGTGAAATAAAAGAGGACACAAACAAATGGAAGAACATACCATGCTCATGGATAGGAAGAATCAATATCGTGAAAATGGCCATACTGCCCAAGGTTATTTATAGATTCAATGCCATCCCCATCAAGCTACCAATGACTTTCTTCACAGAATTGGAAAAAACTGCTTTAAAGTTCATATGGGACCAAAAATGAGCCCGCATTGCCAAGACAATCCTAAGTCAAAAGAACAAAGCTGGAGGCATCACGCTACCTGACTTCAAACTATACTACAAGGCTACAGTAACCAAAACAGCATGGTACTGGTACCAAAACAAGAGATATAGACCAATGGAACAGAACAGAGTCCTCAGAAATAATACCACACATCTACAGACATCTGATCTTTGACAAACCTGAGAAAAACAAGAAATGGGGAAAGGATTCCCTATTTAATAAATGGTGCTAAGAAAATTGGCTAGCCATAAGTAGAAAGCTGAAACTGGATCTTTTCCTTACTCCTTATATGAAAATTAATTCAAGATGGATTAGAGACTTAAATGTTAGACCCAATACGACAAAAACCCTAGAAGAAAACCTAGGTAGTACCATTCAGGACACAGGCATGTGCAAGGACTTCATGTCTAAAACAACAAAGGCAATGGCAACAAAAGCCAAAATTGACAAACGGAATCTAAGTAAACTAAAGAGCTTCTGCACAGCAAAAGAAACTACCATCAGAGTGAACAGGCAACCTACAGAATGGGAGAAAATTTTTGCAATCTTCTCTTCTGACAAAGGGCCAGTATCCAGAACATAGAAGGAACTCAAACAAATTTACAAGAAAATAACAGACAACCCCATCAAAAAGTGGGCAAAGGATATGAATAGACACTTCTCAAAAGAAGACAGTTGTATAGCCAACAGACACATAAGAAAATGCTCATCGTCACTGGTGATCAAATAAATGCAAATCAAAACCACAATGAGATACCATCTCACACCAGTTAGAATGGCAATCATTAAAAAGTCAGGAAACAAGAGGTGCTGAAGAGGATGTGGAGAAATAGGAACACTTTTACACTGTTGGTGGGACTGTAAACTAATTCAACCATTGTGGTAAACAGTGTGGCGATTCCTCAACGATCTTGAACTAGAAATACCATTTGACCCAGCCATCCCATGACTGGGTATATACCCAAAGGGTTATAAATCATGCTGTATAAAGACCCATGCACACGTATGTTTATTGCGGCACTATTCACAATAGCAAAGACTTAGAATCAACCCAAATGTCCATCAGTGACAGACTGGATTAAGAAAATGTGGCACATATACACCATGGAATACTATGCAACCATAATAAAGGATGAATTTGTGTCCTTTGTAGGGACATGGATGCAGCTGGAAACCATCATTCTCAGCAAACTATTGCAAGAAGAGAAAACCAAACACCACATGTTCTCACTCATAGGTGGGAATTGAACAATGAGATCACTTGGACTCGGGAAGGGGAACATCACACACCGGGGCTTATTATGGGGAGGGGGAATGGGGGAGGGATGGCATTGTGAGTTATACCTGATGTAAATGATGAGTTGATGGGTGGTGACGAGTTGATGGGTGCAGCACACCAACATGGCACAAGTATACATATGTAACAAACCTGCACATTATGCACATGTACCCTAGAACTTAAAGTATAATAAAAAATAAATAAATATGTTCATGGCACCTACCTCATAGAGCTGTTAAAAGTATTAAATGTGTTAATATTCATAAAGTGCTTAGAACAGTGCCTGACGCATAGTAAATGATGTAAAAATATTTATTAGTACTGTTTGACCCCTAAAGGCATTTGAGTTTGTGTCTTCTGATTTCAGTAAAAGTTTTCCCAGTCTCACATTTTATTTTATTAATATTATTTAATAATTAATTTTTATTTTTATTACAGTAGTTTTGGGGGCACAGGTAGTTTTTGATTTTAGAGATATGTTCTTTAGTGGTAATTTCTGAGATTTTGGTGCACCCATCATTAAAGCATTGCATGCTGTACCCAATAGGTAGTCTTTTATCCCTCACCCCCTTCCCAACTTTCCCCCTCAAGGTCCCAAAGTCCATTTTATCATTCTTATGCCTTTGCATCCTCATAGCTCAGCTCCTACTTATAAATGAGAACATAGCAAAATATGGGTTTCCATTCCTGAGTTACTTCACTTAGAATGATGGTCTCCAGTTTCATCCAAATTGCTATAGAAGACAATATTTCATTCTTTTATGGTGCAGTAGTGTTCCATGGTGTATACATACCACATTTTCTTTATCCACTCCTTGGTTGATGGGCACTTAGGTTGATTCCATATCTTTGCAATTGCAAATTGTGCTGCTATAAACATACATGTGAATATGTCTTTCATATAGTGACATATTACTTTGGGTAGATACTTAGTAGTAGGATTGTTAAATCAAATGGTAGTTCTTTTCGTACTTTAAGGAATCTCCATCCTGTTTTCCATAGTGATTGTACTAGTTTACATTCCAACCAGCAGTGTAAAAATATTCCGTTTTCACCACATCTGCACCAACATCTATTGTTTTTTGACTCTTTAATTATGGCCATTCTTGCAGGAGTAAGGCGGTATCTCATTGTGGTTTTAATTTGCATTTCCCTGATAATTAGTGATGTTGAGCCTTCTAAAAATAATGCTCAATATCACTAATGTTTGTTGGTCATTTGTATATCTTCTTTTGGGCAATGTCTATTCATGTCATTTGCCCACTTTTTGATGAGATTATTTGCTTTTTTCTTGCTGATTTGAGTTCCTTGTAGATTCAGGATATCAGTTTTTTGTTGTATACAGAGTTTGTGAAGGTTTTCTTACAGAAGCTTTTAGTCTAAGTAAATCCCATTTACTTATTTTTGTTTTTGTTGTATTCGCTTTTGGGATCATAGTCATGAACTCTTTGCCTAAGCCAATGTCTAGAAGATATTTGCTGATGTTATCCTCTAGAATTTTTATGGTTTCAGGTTTTAGATTTATGTCTTTGATCTATTTTGAGTTTATTTTTGTATAAGGTGAGAAATGGGAATCCAGTTTTATTCTTCTACATGCGGCTTGCCAGTTTTCCCAGTATCATTTGTTGAATAGGATGTCCTTTCCCCAATTTATATTTTTGTATGTTTTGTCGAAGATCAGTGGCTGTAAGTATTTGGCTTTAATTTCAGATTCTCTATTCTGTTCCATTAGTCTGTGTAACTATTTTTATACCTACCAGACTGTTTTGTTGACTACAGCCTTGCAGTATAATTTGAACTTGGGTAATGCGATACCTCCAGATTTATTTCTTTTGCTTAGTATTGCTTTGGCTCTGTGGGCTCTTTTTTGGGTCCATATAAATTTTAGAGTTGTTTTTTTCCCAGTTCTGTGAAGAATGATGAAGGCATTTTGATGGAAGTCACATTGAATCTGTAGTTTGCTTTGGACAATATGTTGATTTTCACAATATTGATTTTACCCATCCATGAGCATGGGATGTGTTTCCATTTGTTTGTGTTGTCTATGATTTCTTTCAGCAATGTTTTGCAATTTTCTTTGTAGAGATCTTTCACGTCCTTGGTTAAATATGTTTAAAAGTAATTTATATATATATATATTTTGCAACTGTTGTAAAAGGGATTGAGTTCTTGATTTGATTCTTAGCTTGGTCATTGTTGGTGTATAGCAGTGCTACTGATTTGTGTACATTGATTTTTTACCCTGAGACTTTACTGAATTTGTTTCTCAGGTCTAGAAGCTTTTTGGATGAGTCTTGAGGATTTTCTATGTATACAATCATATCATCAGCGAAAAGCAGCAGTTTGACTTCCGCTTTTCCAATTTGAATGCCCTTTATTTCTTTCTCTGGTCTGATTGCTCTGGCCAGGACTTCCATTACTATGTTAAATAGAAGTGGTGAAAGTGGACATTCTTGTCTTGTTCCAGTTTTCAAAGGGAATGCTTTTAGCTTTTTCCCATTCAGTATGATGCTGGCTGTGAGTTTGTCATATATTGTTTTTATTACTTTTAGGTATGTCCCTTCTATGTCCATTTTGTTAAGGTTTTTTTTTTTAATATCATAAATGGATACTGGATTTTATGAAATGCTTTTTCTGCATCTACTGAGATGATCGTAGCTTTATTTTTTTAATGTTCTTTCTTTTTTTTTTTTGTATCAGGGTGATACTGGCTTCATAGAATAATTTTGGGAGAATTCCTTCTTTCTCTATCTTTTGGGATAGTTTCAGTAGGATTGGTACCAATTATTTGACTATCTGATAGAATTAAGCTGTGAATACATCTGGTCCTGGATGTTTTTGTGTTGACAATTTTTTAAAAAAATTACTGATTCGATCTCATTGCTTGTTATTAGTCTCTTTGGGATTTTTATTTTGTCCTGATTTAAGCTAGGAGGGTTACATATTTCTAGCAATTTATCCTGTCTTCTAGATTTTCTAGTTTTGTGCATAAAGGTGTTCATAGTAGCCTTGAATGATCTTTTGTATTTCTGTGATATAGGTTGTAATATCTCCAATCTCATTTCTAGTTGAGCTTATTTGGATCTTCTTTCTTCTTTTCTTGGTTCCTCTTGCTAATGGTCTATCAATTTTGCTTATCATTTCGAAGAACCAATTTTTTGCTTCATTTATCTTTTTTGTTTCAATGTTATTTAGTTCTGCTCTGATCTTTGTTATTTCTGCTCTTCTGTTTTCTTTGGGTTTAGTTTGTGCTTGTTTCTCTAGTTCCTTATGGTGTGACATTACTTTGTCTAATTGTGCTCTTTCAGACATTTAGATACAGATATTTAATGCTATGAACTTTTCTCTTGCACCATCTTTGCTGTATGCCAGAGGTTTAAAGTTGTGT
The DNA here is from genome assembly GCF_049350105.2 of Macaca mulatta. NCBI lineage: Eukaryota > Metazoa > Chordata > Mammalia > Primates > Cercopithecidae > Macaca > Macaca mulatta. The sequence goes on along the minus strand of NC_133426.1, from coordinate 70,438,272 downwards.
AATAATTATCATTCATTTCAAAGAGTTTTTAATGTGCATCTTTATTTTATTATTAACCCCAAGTTATTCAGGAGCTGATTAATTTCCATGTATTTGTATAGTTTTGAGGCTTCCTTTCAGAGCTGATTTCCTGTTTTATTCCACTGTTGTATGAGAAGATGCTTGATACGATTTTGATTTTCTTGAATTTATTAAGACTTGGGGCCTATAATATGGTCTATCTTGGAGAAGGTTTTATGTGCTAAGAATTATGTATGTTCTGCAGTTGGGAAGAATGTTTTGTAAATATATATTAAATTAATTTGTTTTAGGGTGTAGTTTAAGTCCATTGTTTCTTTGGTGACTTTCTGTTTTGATCGCCAGTCTAGTGCTGTCAGTGGAGTACTAAAGTCCCTCACTATTATTGGGTTTTTGTCTTTCTCCTTTCTTAGGTCTAGTATTAATTGTTTTATAAATATGGGACCTAAGAAAGGTAAAGGGTTGCAAATGGAAACCCAAAATGAGCAGGAGTAGCTATTTTTACATCATACAACATAGACTTTAAAGCAACAACAGTAAAAAAAGACAAAGAACATTATATAATAATAAAAAGATTAGTCCAACAGGAAGATATTACAATACTAAATTTATATGCATCCACTGACAGTTTTTTTCTAGATACTTTGGATTTTTTCATTATGTTATTGTTGTATAGGCCCTGTGACATTTATGCTTTCAGGAGGTTCTATTTTGGTGTACATCAAGCTTTTGTTTCAAGATTTAGAACTCCTTTTAGCATTTATTATAGTGCTGGTTTGGTAGTGGCAAATTTCCTCAGCATTTGTTTGTCAGAAAAAGATTTTATCTCTCCATCATTTATGAAGGTTATTTTTGTTGGATACAAAATTCTTGGCTGACAATTATGACAATTATTTTGTTTAAGTAGATACGACCCCAATTCCTTCTGGCTTGTAAGGTATCTGCTGAGAAATCTGCTGGTAGTTTGATAGGTTGTCTCTTATAGGTTGCTTGATCCTTTTGTCTCACAGTTCTTAAGGTTCTTTCCTTCATTTTGACTTTTGATAGCCTGATGACTATGTGCCTTTGTGACGATGTTTTTGCAATGAATTTCCCAGGAGTTTTTTTGAGCTTCTTTTATTTGGATGACTAGATCTATAGCAAGGACTGGGAAATTTTCCTCAGTTATTCTCTCAAATAATTTTTCCAAACTTTTATACTTATCTTCTCCCTCAGAACACCAAGAATTCTTAGGTTTGGCACTCTTACATAATCCCATATTTCTTGGAGACTTAGTTCATTTTATAAAATTCTTTTTTTTTTTTTTGTTTCTTTGTCTGATTGGGCTATTGCAAGAGCCTTGTCTTTGAGCTCTGAACTTCTTTCTTCTACTTGTTCTAATCTATTGCCGAAACTTTCTACTGAATTTTGCATATCCCTAAGTGTGTCTTTTATTTAAAGAAGTTCTGATTGCTTTTACTTTGTAAGATCTATTCCTCTGAAAAATGTTTCATTCATATCCTGGATTTTTTAAAGTTAATTTTCACTTTCTCTGGTAGCTTCTTGAGTAGCTTAATAATCAGCTGAATTATTTATCTGGTATTTAAGAGATTTCTTCTTGATTTGGATCCATTACTAGGAAGCTAGCATCATCTTTTGGGGAATGTTATAGAACCTGTTTTGTCATATTACTAGAATTACTTTTCTGGTTCCTTCTCATTTGTGTAGACTATTTCTTCAATTATTTTCTTGAATTTATCATTAATTGAATCGTGGATTTTTTTTTTTTCATTTCTTTTTCCCCCTCTTAAGGATCTGACTTTAATGTTTATTAGTTTATTTTAGCCTAATTTGATTCTTCATGCTTTTAGGGGTGAAGGTATATGTTCCTTCATTACAGAGAGTCCTTGTGCACTGGCTTTCCCAGACGCCAGGTGTAGTAGTTACATATTTGGTGTGTGGGCAAGTTCACTGTCTCTTATGGGGTTAGAATGAGAGGAATCTCTTGAAATTTACACCATTTTCTCATAGTGTACAGCTTATTTATTTATTTATTTATTTATTTATTTATTTCCCCAGTATTTTATTTACTGAGTTGTTAATTCCAGGCCTCAGGCCAATAGGGGAGGTATCTGTGGGTAGGCACTGGTTGTAGCTAAGGCAGGTGGGGAGATGCAACACACAATGGTTGGCAGAGGTCCCGGCCTTGATGAAGGTGGCTGGTAGGGCTCTCAGTTAGATGTGCTAGGGTTTTTATGAAGGTAAAGGATGGGAGCTACCTCAGATCTCATACCAGACCAAGCAGGAAAACAATCTATCTCACAGCCTCACTCCTGTCTGAGTGTTCCAACTATTCAGATCAGGCAGGCACCTCTTTTCACCTGTAGGAATATTGATCTTCCAAGTAGGGAGGAATTGTGACTGCCTTTTGTGCAGGCCTGAATCTCGGAAATACTCTTCCTATGAGGCTGCAGTCACCCTGAATTCTTCCAGGAAGGTTGTCTATAGGTGCATTCATGCTGCATTCCCATGGGAGAAGCCCCAGCTATTTCCGGAGTGGTGTACTGGGGGGAACAGGACTCTTTCTTCAAGATCCTTCATGATTACAAAGGCTGCTTGCCTGTTAGGGTAGAGATTCAGCCTCTCCCTACTGCACCCAGCACTGCAGTTATGTCTTTGCTATAAGAAACTTACCACTAGCTAAGAGATGAGACTCAAGGCCTGCAATTCAGATTCTTTTCTCCCATGGGATATTCCCTTGATGTGGTACTCTCCCCCTTCCCTTAGGAATGGAAGTTCCTGGGAAACAGACTGCAGTAATTCTTTTTTTTTTTTTTTTTCAACTTTTATTTTAAGCTCAGGGGCACAGGTACAGAATGTGCAGGTTTGTTACATAGGCAAACATGTGCCATGTTGATTAACTGCACAGATCATCACATCACCTAGGTTTTTTTTTTTTTTTTTTTGAGACGGAGTCTTGCTCTGTCGCCCAGGCTGGAGTACAGTGGCCGGGTCTCCGCTCACTGCAAGCTCCGCCTCCTGGGTTTACGCCATTCTCCTGCCTCAGCCTCCCGAGTAGCTGGGACTACAGGCGCCCGCCACCTCGCCCGGCTAGTTTTTTTGTATTTTTTTTTTAGTAGAGACGGGGTTTCACCATGTTAGCCAGGATAGTCTCAATCCCATGACCTAATGATCCACCGGTCTCGGCCTCCCAAAGTGCTGGGATTACAGGCTTGAGCCACCGCACCCGGCGTCACCTAGGTTTTAAGCCCAGCATTCATTAGCTATTCTTCCAGATGCTCTCCCTCCTTCCCCCACCACCCTCCAACAGGCCCAAGTATGTGTTGTTCCCCATCATGTGTCCATGTGTTATCATTCAGCTCCCACTTCTAAGTGAGAACATGTGGTATTGAACTTTAAGATATGAATCTGAGAAATTTTCAAAATGAACAGGTTGTAGTATTAAAAATAAAAATATTCTTGTAAGTTCATTAAGAGCAAATCAATACCTTAAGAAAATCCTGTTATAACATAGAAGATCAATCATAGAAAGACTATCATAAATAATGCCCTTCAAATTATAGCCAACTTAATCACATACAGAATTCTTTATTTATTATACTTTAAGTTCTAGGGTACATGTGCACAATGTTCAGGCTTGTTACATATGTATACATGTGTCATGTTGTGCTGCACCCATTAACTTGTCATTTACATTAGGTATATCTCCTAATGCTATCCCTCCCTTTTCCCCCGACCCCATGACAGGCACTGGTGTGTGATGTTCCTCTTCTTGTGTCCAAATGTTCTCATTGTTCAATTTACACCTATGAGTGAGAACATGCAATGTTTGGTTTTTTTGTCCTTGTGATAGTTTGCTGAGAATGATGGTTTCCAGCATCATCCATGCCCCTCTAAAGGACATGAACTCATCCTTTTTTATGACTGTATAGTACTCCATGGTGTATATGTGCCACATTTACTTAATCCAGTCTATCATTGATGGACATTTGGGTTGGTTCCAAGTCTTTGCTCTTGTGAATAGTGCCTCAATAAACATACATGTGCATGTGTCTTTACAACAGCATGATTTATAAACATTTGGGTATATACCCAGTAATGGGATGACGGGTCAAATGGTGTTTCTAGTTCTAGCTCCTTGAGGAATTGTCACACTGTTTTCCACAATGGTTGAACTAGCTTACAATCCCATCAACAGTGTAAAAGTGTTCCTATTTCTCCACATCCTCTACAGCACGTGTTGTTTCCTGACTTTTTTTTTTAATTTATTTTTATTATTATTATACTTTAAGTTCTAGGGTACATGTGCATAACGTCCAGGTTTGTTACATATGTATACTTGTGCCATGTTGGTGTGCTGCACCCATCAACTCGTCAGCACCCATCAACTCGTCATTTACATCAGGTATAACACCCAATGCAATCCCACCCCCTCCCCTCTCCCCATGATAGGCCCCAGTGTGTGATGTTCCCCTTCCCGAGTCCAAATGATCTCATGGTTCAATTCCCACCTATGAGTGAGAACATGCGGTGTTTGGTTTTCTGTTCTTGTGATAGTTTGCTAAGAATGATGGTTTCCAGCTGCATCCATGTCCCTACAAAGGACACAAATTCATCCTTTTTTATGGCTGCATAGTATTCCATGGTGTATATATGCCACATTTTCTTAATCCAGTCTGTCACTGATGGACATTTGGGTTGATTCCAAGTCTTTGCTATTGTGAATAGTGCTGCAATAAACATACGTGTGCTTGTGTCTTTAAAGCAGCATGATTTATAATCCTTTGGGTATATACCCAGTAATAGGATGGCTGGGTCATATGGTACATCTAGTTCTAGATCCTTGAGGAATCGCCATACTGTTTTCCATAATGGTTGAACTAGTTTACAATCCCACCAACAGTGTAAAAGTGTTCCTATTTCTCCACATCCTCTCCAGCACCTCTTGTTTCCTGACTTTTTAATGATCGCCATTCTAACTGGTGTGAGATGGTATCTCATTGTGGTTTTAATTTGCATTTCTCTGATGGCCAGTGATGATGAGCATTTTTTCATGTGTCTGTTGGCTGTATGAATGTCTTCTTTTGAGAAATGTCTGTTCATATCCTTTGCCCACTTTTTGATGGTGTTCTTTGTTTTTTTCTTGTAAATTTGTTTGAGTTCTTTGTAGGTTCTGGATATTAGCCCTTTGTCAGATGAGAAGATTGCAAAAATTTTCTCCCATTCTGTAGGTTGCCTGTTCACTCTGACGGTAGTTTCTTTTGCTGTGCAGAAGCTCTTTAGTTTAATGAGATCCCATTTGTCAATTTTGGCTTTTGCTGCCATTGCTTTTGGTGTTTTAGACACGAAGTCTTTGCCCAAGCCTATGTCCTGAATGGTACTACCTAGGTTTTCCTCTAGGATTTTTATGGTATTAGGTCTAACATTTAAGTCTCTAATCCATCTTGAATTAATTTTCATATAAGGAGTAAGGAAAGGATCCAGTTTCAGCTTTCTACTTATGGCTAGCCAATTTTCCCAGCACCATTTATTAAATAGGGAATCCTTTCCCCATTTCTTGTTTCTCTCAGGTTTGTCAAAGATCAGATAGCTGTAGATGTGTGGTATTATTTCTGAGGACTCTGTTCTGTTCCATTGGTCTATATCTCTGTTTTGGTACCAGTACCATGCTGTTTTGGTTACTGTAGCCTTGTAGTATAGTTTGAAGTCAGGTAGCGTGATGCCTCCAGCTTTGTTCTTTTGACTTAGGATTGTCTTGGAGATGCGGGCTCTTTTTTGGTTCCATATGAACTTTAAAGCAGTTTTTTCCAATTCTGTGAAGAAAGTCATTGGTAGCTTGATGGGGATGGCATTGAATCTATAAATAACCTTGGGCAGTATGGCCATTTTCACGATATTGATTCTTCCTATCCATGAGCATGGTATGTTCTTCCATTTGTTTGTGTCCTCTTTTATTTCACTGAGCAGTGGTTTGTAGCAGGTTGTTCAGTTTCCATGTAGTTGAGCGGTTTGGATTGAGTTTCTTAGTCCTGAGTTCTAGTTTGATTGCACTGTGGTCTGAGAGACAGTTTGTTATAATTTCTGTTCTTGTACATTTGCTGAGGAGTGCTTTACTTCCAATTATGTGGTCAATTTTGGAGTAAGTACGATGTGGTGCTGAGAAGAATGTATATTCTGTTGATTTGGGTTGGAGAGTTCTGTAGATGTCTATTAGGTCTGCTTGCTTCAGAGATGAGTTCAATTCCTGGGTATCCTTGTTAACTTTCTGTCTCGTTGATCTGTCTAATGTGGACAGTGGAGTGTTGAAGTCTCCCATTATTATTGTATGGGAGTCTAAGTCTCTTTGTAAGTCTCTAAGGACTTGCTTTATGAATCTGGGTGCTCCTGTATTGGGTGCATATATATTTAGGATAGTTAGCTCTTCCTGTTGAATTGATCCCTTTACCATTCTGGAATGGCCTTCTTTGTCTCTTTTGATCTTTGATGGTTTAAAGTCTGTTTTATCAGAGACTAGTTTTGCAACCCCTGCTTCTTTTTGTTCTCCATTTGCTTGGTAAATCTTCCTCCATCCCTTTATTTTGAGCCTATGTATGTCTCTGCGTGTGAAATGGGTCTCCTGAATACAGCAGACTGATGGGTCTTGACTCTTTATCCAGTTTGCCAGTCTATGTCTTTTAATTGGAGCATTTAGTACATTTACATTTAAGGTTAATATTGTTATGTGTGAACTTGTTCATGCCATTATGATATTAACTGGTTATTTTGCTCGTTAGTTGATGCAGTTTCTTCCTAGCCTCGATGGTCTTTACATTGCAAGGCCGGCGGACCCCGCCCCGCCCCCTCGCGGGGACGGAGGGGCGCCGGGGGCCTCCCACTTATTCTACACCTCTCATGTCTCTTCACCGTGCCAGACTAGAGTCAAGCTCAACAGGGTCTTCTTTCCCCGATGATTCCGCCAAGCCTGTTCCCTTGGCTGTGGTTTCGTTGGATAGTAGGTAGGGACAGTGGGAATCTCGTTCATCCATTAATACGCGTCACTAATTAGATGACGGGGCATTTGGCTACCTTAAGAGAGTCATAGTTACTCCCGCCGTTTACCCGCGCTTCATTGAATTTCTTCACTTTGACATTCAGAGCACTGGGCAGAAATCACATCGCGTCAACAACCGCCGTGGGCCTTCGCGAGACTTTGCTGAAGTTTTTTATCAGCTTAAGGAGATTTTGGGCTGAGACAATGGGGTTTTCTAAATATAAAATCATGTCATCTGCAAACAGGGACAATTTGACTTCTTCTTTTCCTAACTGAATACCCTTGATTTCTTTCTCTTGCCTATTTGCCCTAGCCAGAACTTCCAACACTATGTTGAATAGGAGTGGTGAGAGAGGGCATCCCTGTCTTGTGCCAGTTTTCAAAGGGAATGCTTCCAGTTTTTGCCCATTCAGTATGATATTGGCTGTGGGTTTGTCATAAATAGCTCTTATTATTTTGAGGTATGTTCCATCAGTACCGAATTTATTGAGCGTTTTTAGCATGAAGGGCTGTTGAATTTTGTCAAAAGCCTTTTCTGCATCTATTGGGATAATCATGTGGTTCTTGTCTTTGGTTCTGTTTATATGCTGGATTATGTTTATTGATTTGCAAATGTTGAACCAGCCTTGCATCCCAGGGATGAAGCCCACTTGATCATGGTGGATAAGATTTTGATGTGCTGCTGAATCCTGTTTTCCAGTATTTTATTGAGGATTTTTGCATCAATGTTCATCACGGATATTTGTCTAAAATTCTCTTTTTTTGTTGTGTCTCTGCCAGACTTTGGTATCAGGATGATGTTGGCCTCATAAAATGAGTTAGGGAGGATTCCCTCTTTTTCTATTGATTGGAATAGTTTCAGAAGGAATGGTACCAGCTCCTCCTTGTACCTCTGGTAGAATTCAGCTGTGAATCCATGTAGTCCTGGACTTTTTTTGGTTGGTAGGCTATTAATTATTGCCTCAATTTCAGAGCATACTATTGGTCTATTCAGGGATTCAACTTCTTCCTGGTTTAGTCTTGGAAGAGTGTAAGTTTCTAGGAAATTGTCCATTTCTTCTAGATTTTCTAGTTTATTTGCATAGAGGTGTTTATAGTATATTCTGATGGTAGTTTGTATTTCTGTGGGGTCAGTGGTGATATCCCCTTTATCATTTCTTATTGCATCTATTTGATTCTTCTCTCTTTTCTTCTTTATTAGTCTTGCTAGCAGTCTATCAATTTTGTTGATCTTTTCAAAAAACCAACTCCTGGATTCATTGATTTTTTGGAAGGTTTTTTGTGTCTCTATCTCCTTCAGTTCTGATCTGATCTTAGTTATTTCTTGCCTTCTGATAGCTTTTGAATGTGTTTGTTTGCTCTTGCTTCTCTAGTTCTTTTAATTGTGATGTTAGAGTGTCAATTTTAGATCTTTCCTGCTTTCCCTTGTGGGCAGTTAGTGCTATAAATTTCCCTCTACACACTGCTTTAAATGTGTCCCAGAGATTCTGGTATGTTGTATCTTTGTTCTCATTGGTTTCAAAGAACATCTTTATTTCTGCCTTCATTTCATTATGTACCCAGTAGTCATTCAGGAGCAGGTTGTTCAGTTTCCATGTAGTTGAGCGGTTTGGATTGAGTTTCTTAGTCCTGAGTTCTAGTTTGATTGCACTGTGGTCTGAGAGACAGTTTGTTATAATTTCTGTTCTTGTACATTTGCTGAGGAGTGTTTTACTTCCAATTATGTGGTCAATTTTGAAATAAGTGCGATGTGGTGCTGAGAAGAATGTATATTCTGTTGATTTGGGGTGGAGAGTTCTGTAGATGTCTATTAGGTCTGCTTGCTGCAGAGATGAGTTCAATTCCTGGATATCCTTGTTAACTTTCTGTCTCGTTGATCTGTCTAATGTGGACAGTGGAGTGTTGAAGTCTCCCATTATTATTGTATGGGAGTCTAAGTCTCTTTGTAAGTCTCTAAGGACTTGCTTTATGAATCTGGGTGCTCCTGTATTGGGTGCATATATATTTAGGATAGTTAGCTCTTCCTGTTGAATTGATCCCTTTACCATTCTGGAATGGCCTTCTTTGTCTCTTTTGATCTTTGATGGTTTAAAGTCTGTTTTATCAGAGACTAGTATTGCAACCCCTGCTTTTTTTTGTTCTCCATTTGCTTGGTAAATCTTCCTCCATCCCTTTATTTTGAGCCTATGTATGTCTCTGCGTGTGAGATGGGTCTCCTGAATACAGCAGACTGATGGGTCTTGACTCTTTATCCAGTTTGCCAGTCTGTGTCTTTTAATTGGAGCATTTAGTCCATTTACATTTAAGGTTAATATTGTTTTGTGTGAACTTGATCCTGCCATTATGATATTAACTGGTTATTTTGCTCATTAGTTGATGCAGTTTCTTCCTAACCTCGATGGTCTTTACATTTTGGCATGTTTTTGCAATGACTGGTACCGGTTGTTCCTTTCCATGTTTAGTGCTTCCTTCAGGGTCTCTTGTAAGGCAGGCCTGGTGGTGACAAAATCTCTAAGCATTTGCTTATCTGTAAAGGATTTTATTTCTCTTTCACTTATGAAACTTAGTTTGGCTGAATATGAAATTCTGGGTTGAAAATTCTTTTCTTGAAGAATGTTGAATATTGGCCCCCACTCTCTTCTGGCTTGGAGAGTTTCTGCCGAGAGATCTACTGTTAGTCTGATGGGCTTCCCTTTGTGGGTAACCTGACCTTTCTCTCTGGCTGCCTTTAAGATTTTTTCCTTCATTTCAACTTTGGTGAATCTGGCAATTATGTGTCTTGGAGTTGCTCTTCTCGAGGAGTATCTTTGTGGTGTTCTCTGTATTTCCTGGATTTGAATGTTAGCCTGCCCTACTAGGTTGGGGAAGTTCTCCTGGATGATATCCTGAAGAGTGTTTTCCAACTTGGTTCCATTTTCCCCCTCACTTTCAGGCACCCCAATCAGACGTAGATTTGGTCTTTTTACATAATCCCATACCTCTTGCAGGCTTTGTTCATTTCTTTTTCTTCTTTTTTCTTTTGGTTTCTCTTCTCACTTCATTTCATTCATTTCATCCTCAATCGCTGATACTCTTTCTTCCAGTTGATTGAGTCGGTTACTGAAGCTTGTGCATTTGTCACGTATTTCTCATGTCATGGTTTTCATCTCTTTCATTTCGTTTATGACCTTCTCTGCATTAATTACTGTAGCCATCAATTCTTCCACTCTTTTTTCAAGATTCTTAGTTTCTTTGCGCTGGGTACATAATTCCTCCTTTAGCTCTGTGAAGTTTGATGGACTGAAGCCTTCTTCTCTCATCTCGTCAAAGTCATTCTCCATCAAGGTTTGATCCATTGCTGGCGATGAGCTGCGCTCCTTTGCCAAGGGAGATGCCCTCTTGTTTTTTGAATTTCCAGCTTTTCTGCCCTGCTTTTTCCCCATCTTTGTGGTTTTATCTGCCTCTGGTCTTTGACGATGATGGTGACATAATGATGGGGTTTTGGTGTAGGTGTCCTTCCTGTTTGTTAGTTTTCCTTCTAACAGGCAGGACCCTCAGCTGTACGTCTTTTGGAGATTGCTTGAGGTCCACTCCGGACCCTGTTTGCATAGGTGTCAGCAGCAGAGGCTGCAGAAGATAGAATATTGCTGAACAGCACGTTTACCTGTCTGATTCTTGCTTTGGAGGCTTCCTCTCAGGTGTGTACTTCACCCTGTAAGGTGTAGGGTGTCAGACTGCCCCTAGTGGGGGATGTCTCCCAGTTAGGCTACTCAGGGGTCAGGGACCCACTTGAGCAGGGAGTCTGTCCCTTCTCAGATCTCAACCTCCGTGTTGGGAGATCCACTGCTCTCTTCAAAGCTGTCAGACAGAGTCGTTCGCGTCTGCAGAGGTTTCTGCTGCTTTTGTTGTTGTTTAGCTGTGCCCTGTCCCCAGAGGTGGAGTCTACAGAGACAGGCAGGTTTCCTTGAGCTGCTGTGAGCTCCACCCAGTTTGAGCTTCCCAGTGGCTCTGTTTACCTACTTAAGCCTCAGCAATGGCAGGCGCCCCTCCCCCAGTCTCACTGCTGCCTTGTGGCCAGATCGCAGACTGCTGTGCCAGCAATGAGGGAGGCTCCGTGGGCGTGGGACCCTCCCGGTCAGGTGTGGGATATAATCTCCTGGTGTGCCTGTTTGCTTAAAGTGCAGTATTGGGGTGGGAGTTACCCGATTTTCCAGGTGTTGTGTGTCTCAGTTCCCCTGGCTAGGAAAAGGGATTTCCTTTCCCCTTGCACTTTCCAGGTGAGGTGATGCCTCGCCCTGCTTCAGCTCTCACTGGTCGGGCGGCAGCAGCTGACCAGCACTGATTGTCCGGCACTCCCTAGTGAGATGAACCCAGTACCTCAGTTGAAAATGCAGAAATCATCGGTCTTCTGTGTCGCTCGCACTGGGAGTTGGAGACTGGAGCTGTTCCTATTCGGCCATCTTGCTCCGCCCCCCCGTTTCCTGACTTTTTAATGATCGCCATTCTAACTTGTATGAGATGGTATCTCTTTGTGCTTTTGATTAGCATTTCTCTGATGGCCGGTGATGATCAGCATTTTTCATGTGTCTCTTGGCTGCATAAATGTCTTCCTTTGAGACATGTCATTCATAGCCTTTGCCCACTTTTTGATGGAGTGGTTTGTTTTTTTCTTGTAAATTTGTTTGAGTTCTTTGTAGATTTTGGATATTAGCCTTTTGCCAGATGAGTAAATTGCAAAAATTTTCTCCCATTCTGTAGATTTCCTGTTCACTCTGATGGTAGTTTGTTTTGCTGTGCAGAAGCTCCTTAGTTTAATGAGATCCCATTTGTGAGTTTTGGCTTTTGGTGCCATTGTTTTTGGTGTTTTAGACATGAAGTTCTTACCCATGCTTATGTCCTGAATGGTATTGCCTAGGTTTTCTTCGAGGGTTTTTATGGTTTTAGGTGTAACATTTAAGTCTCAAATCCATCTTGAATTAATTTTAGTATAAGGTGTAAGGAAGGGATTCACTTTAGTTTTCTACTTATGGCTAGCACATTTTCCCAGCATCATTTATTAGATAGGGTATCCTTTCCCCATTTCTTGTTTCTGATCAGGTTTGTCAAAGATCAGATGGCTGTAGATGTGTGGTATTATTTCTGAGGGCTCTGTTCTGTTCCATTGGTCTATATATCAGTTTTGGTACCAGTACCATGTTGTTTTGGTTACTGTAGCCTTGCAGTATAGTTTGATGTCAGGTAGCATGATGCCTGCAGCTTTGTTCTTTTGACTTAGGATTGCCTTGGCAATACAGACTCTTTTGTTTTTGTTTGTTTCCACATGAACTTTAATGTAATTTTTTCCTATTCTGTGAATAAAGTCATTGGTAGCTTGATGGGGATGGCATTGAATCTATAAATTACTTGGGCAATATGGCCATTTTCACGATATTGATTCTTCCTATCCATGACCATGGAATGTTCTTCCATTTGTTTTTGTCCTCTTTTATTTTGTTTAGCAGTGGTTTGCAGTTCTCCATGAAGAGGTCCTTCACATCCCTTGTAAGTTGGATTCCTAGGTATTTTTTTTCTCTTTCAAGCAATTGTGAATGGAAATCCACTTATGATTTGGCTCCCTGTTTATCTGTTATTGGTGTATAGGAATACTTGTGATTTTTGCACTTACTAACCAAGTTTAACATCACATCAAAAAATCATACATTACGATCCATACCAGAGATGCTGAAATGATTTAACATACATAAGTAAATAAGTGTGTTAAATCACACAAACATAATTAAAAACAAAAACAATATGATTATTTTCATAGATGCAAAAAAGGCATTTAATACAATTCAGCATCCCTTTATAATAAAAATCCTTAACAAAATAGGCATAGAAAGCCTACGGAACAAAACTACAGACAACATTTTACTGAATAGGGAACAGTTGAAAGGATTCTCCCCTGATAATTGGAATCAAACAAGGATCCACACTTTCACCACTTCTATCCAAGATAATAATGGATATGCTAGCCAGATAAATCAGACAAGAGAAAGAAATAAAAGGCATCCAAACTGGAAAAGAGAATGTCAAATTGTCACTGTTCACTGATATGGCTGTATACCTAGAAAACCCTAAAGACTAATTCAGAAGGCTTCTAGATCTAATAAATGAATTTAGTGGCCTCAGGTTACAAAAATCAATGTGCACAAATCTGTAGCATGGTTACACACCAACAATGACTAAGCTGAGAATCACATCAAAAACTGAATTCTTTCTGCAACAGCTGCAAAAAATACCTAGGTATATACCTAACCAAGGAGGTGAAAGATATCTACAAAGAAAACTGGAAAACACTGAAAGACATCATAGATGACACAAATAAATAAAAACACATCTCACATACATGTGTTAAAATAATCAATATTGTGAAAATGATCATATTCACCTAAGTAATTTACGGATTCAATGCAATTCCCATTAAAATGCCATTGTCATTTTCTTTATGGAACTAAAAAAACAAAGCTGAAATTCACTTGGAACACAAAAATGCCCACATAGCCAAAGCAATACCAAGCCAAAATTATAAACCTGGAGGTATCACATTACCAGAATCCAAAGTATTCCACAAGACTGTAGTTACTAAAACAGCATGGTACTGGTATAAAAATAGGCATGTAGACCAATGAAACAGAATGAGAACCCAGAAATAAAGCCAAATACTTACAGACAACTAATCTTCAGCAAAGCAGACAACCACACAAATTGGGAGAAAGGAAACACTGTTAATAAATAAAAATCTGGCAAGTCACAAGTAGAAGTGTAGAAGGAAATTGGATTCTCATCCCTTGCCTTATAAAAAAGTCAACTCTAGATGAATCAAAGACTTAAGTATAAGACCTGAAAACATAAAATACTAGAAGATAACATCAGAATAACTCTTCTAGACATTGGCTTAGGCAAATAATTCATGACTAAGAACCCAGAAGCAAATGCAACACAAACAAAAATAAATAAACAGACCTAGACCCAGTTAAACTACAAAGACTCTGCAGAGCAAAATGAATAATCAACAGAGTAAACAGACAGCCCACAGAGTGGGAGAAAATATTTGTAAACTATTCATTTGAAAAAGACCAGTACCCATAATCTACAAGGAACTCAAACAAATCAGCAAAAAAGTCTCCCAATAATCCTATCAAAAAGTGGGCAAAGATCCTAAATAGATATTTCTTAAAAGATATAGAAACAGTCAACAAACATATGAAAAAATGTTCAACATAACTAATCATCAGGGAAATGCCAATTAAACCACAATGCGATACCACTTTACTCGCGCAAGAATGGCCGTAGTTAAAAAGTCAAAAAGCAACAGATGTTGGCTTGAATGTGGTGAAAAGGGCACAAATTTACAATGCTTGTGGGAGTGTAAATTAGTAGAACCACTTAGAAAACATTATAAAGTTTTTTTAAAGAACTAAAATTAGAAATACCATTTGATCACCCTATTCACTACTGATTATCTATCAAAAGAAAAAGAAGTCATTGTATAAAAAGGACATATGCATACCCATGTTTATAACAGCAAGATTTTCATTGGCAAAGGTATAGAAACAACATAAGTGCCCTTCCACCAACAAGTGAATAAAGCGTGGCACATTATTCACCATGTAATGCAACTCAGCCTTTAAAAAAAAAAAGAAAAAAAAAAAGGAAAGTAATGTTTTTTGCAGCAACTGAGAGAGAACTGGAGGTCATTATTTTCAGATAAGTAACTCAGGAATGGAAAATCCAACATTGTATTGTCTCACTTATACGTGGGAGCTAAGCTCTGAGGTTACAAAGGCATAAGAGTGATATAACAGATTTTGGGGACTCAAGGGGAAAGGTAGTGAGGAAAAAGAGACTACATATTGTACATATTGGCCACAGCATACCTGGTTGCCAGAAGGATGCACTAAAATTACAGAAATCACCCCTGAAGAACGTGTTGATTTGTCCAAAATCCACCTGCACCTTCAAAAACTGTTGAAATAAATTATTTTTAAAAAGAATGTTTGCTTTTTTTTTTTTTTTTTTTTTTTTTACTATACTTTATATTCTAGGGCACATGTGAACAACGTGCAAGTTTGTTACATATGTATACGTGTACCATGTTGGTGTGCTGCACCCATTAACTCGTCATTTACATTAGGTATATCTCCTAATGCTATCCCTCCCCCCTCCCCCCACCCCACAATAGGCCCCGGTGTGTGATGTTCCCCTTCCTGTGTCTGAGTGATCTCATTGTTCAATTCCCACCTATGAGTGAGAACGTGCGGTGTTTGGTTTTCTGTTCTTGCGATAATTTGCAGAGAATGATGGTTTTCAGCTGCATCCATGTCCCTACAAAGGACATGAACTCATCCTTTTTAATGGCTGCATAGTATTCTATGGTGTATATGTGCCACATTTAAAAAAATAAAAGAGTTTAACAGCTCTGGGGACAGGAGCCATTCTGATTTTGACAAAGTGCTGTAAGAAGACAAATTACTTTTTTTTCCACAGGGCGCTTACTTCTCCTCACAGGAAAGAAATCTGTTTTCCTTGTTTTTGCAGTATCCAAATTTATTTCCTTTTGTATTCATCTTGTAGCAGATATCATGAATCTCTGTTGCCTCTGGGGTAAGAAACTGGTATAAAAGTAAAACAATAAAAGCATGACTATCATGAAAAACAAAGAAAAATAAATAAAAAGAATGTTTGTACTTTCAAAAACTGTTGAAATAAAATTTTTAAAGAAAGACTGTTTGTAGCCACATTAGTCACAAATGGCTTATTTCTGTAAGTGTTGTCTCTAGGCTTGTAGTGCAAATTGAAGAGTCGACTATTAAACTCACTAAGAAAAGTGCATACAGCTGTAAAAGCCATGTTAAAATCCCTTTCCAGCACTCTACAGTCACACCTCCTAGCAAAAGGGAAAAGGGAAAGGGAAAGAAAATAATTATAATAACCAATAAAGAAAAAGAAACAAAAGAATTGACCCATTCAGAAAATAATTACAAACATTAAATGTGCCGTTGTGTTTAGAAGAGAAAAATCCAGTGCAAAAATTCTGGCACCATAA
Organism: Macaca mulatta; assembly: GCF_049350105.2. Taxonomy (NCBI): domain Eukaryota; kingdom Metazoa; phylum Chordata; class Mammalia; order Primates; family Cercopithecidae; genus Macaca; species Macaca mulatta. The sequence continues at coordinate 70,422,157 of NC_133426.1, read as the reverse complement.
TAATCTGAACATAGTGACAGAAATAATGCATTGCATTAGCTCTCTAGCAATGTCCCCTAACCAAAACAGAAACCCAGAAATGACAGATAAAAATTTCATAGCATGAGTTGAATAGAAGCTCAAAGAAATCCAAGACAAGGGTTAAAATCAACAAAGGGAATCTTCTTTTTTTCTTTGGCAAGATGGCAGAGTACAACTTGACTACTCACATTGCCCACTTTTTGGATCGGCATCTAGTCTTACCACTCTTTGAGTTTCTCTCTGTAAAGGAGATATATAACGAAAAGGAATAAATACAAGGTAAATTGGACCTTCTTAATAACACTAACATGATAGACTTCGCTATGGATGTATACAAAAACTTTTATTCTGATGATGTTCCTCAGGCTTTGAGAGAGGAAACAACCACAATTGTTGCACAACTAAAACAGCTTCAGGCAGAAACAGAACCAATTGCGAAGCTGTTTGAAGATCCAGAAATTACAAGGTAAATGAAGTCAACAAGGGATGGTAGGATGCTCTTTGACTACCTGGTGGACAAGCATGGTTTTAGACAGGAATATTTAGATATGCTCTACACATATGCACAATTTCAAAATGAATGTGGGAGTTACTCAGGAGCAGCAGAATATCTGTGTTTTTTTAGTGTGTTGGTTCCAGCAACAGATAGAAATGCTTTAAATTCACTCTGGGGAAAGCTGGCCTCTGAAATCTTAATGTGGAATTGCGATGCAGCCATGGGAGACCTTACATGGTCAAAAGAGAAGATAGATAATAATTCTGTGAGTTCTCCACTCCAGTCTCTTCAGCAGAAAACATGACTCATTAACTGGTCTCTTCTTGTTTTCTTCAATCACCCCAGAATTCTTCACAATATTATTGATCTCTTTCTTACCAGCCATGGTATCTTTAAAGCAATTCAGATAATGTGTCCACACAGTTTTTGCTATTTGACTACAGCAGTAATAACAAACAAGGATGTTTGAAAATGTCGACAGGTGCAAAAAGATCTAGTTAAAGTTACTCAACAGGAGTCTTACACATATAAAAACCCAGTTACAGAATTTGTTGAATGCTTATATGTTAACTTTGACTTTGATGGAGCTCAGAAAAAGCTGAGGGAATGTGAATGAGTGCTTGTGAATGATTTCTTCTTGGCGACTTGTCTTGAGGATTTCACTGAAAATGCTCATCTCTTCATATTTGAGACTTTCTGTTGCATCCATCAGTTTATCAGCATTAACATGTTGGCAGATAAATTGAACGTGATTCCAGAAGAAGCTGAAAGGTAAATTGTAAATTTAATTAGAAAATTAATAAGAAATGCAATCTTGGGTGCCAATATTGATTCCAAATTAGGTCATGTGGTTTTGGGTAACAATGCAGTCTCACCCTATCAGCAAGTGATTAAAAAGACCAAACACCTTCCTTTTAGAAGCCAGATTTTGGCCATGAATATTAAGAAGAAATTTAATAAGAATAGCAGTCAGAGGTTCCTAATTGGGCAACTCAAGATTCTGGCTTCTACTGAAGAACTGTAAAGAAAAGATAAAAAAAAACTGTAAAAGAAAAATGAAAGAATCAAACTGTTATGTAAAGAGTGACTTAAACTGTGGAAACCACATATTAAGTATAAATTTTGAAGAATTGGAATAAAATGGACTCTGATTCAAAAAATAAACAAAGAGAATCTTCTAAAGTAATTAAAGAAATAAACAAAAGATTAACATTTTAAAAAGAAATCAATCAGAGCTTTTGGAATTGGCAAACTTCCTTAAGGAATTCCAAAATTCAACTAAGAGCTTGATCAATAGTCTGTATCAAGCAGAAGAAATAATTTCAGAGCTTGAAGATGGGTTTTGTAGTTAACCTGGTTAGACAAAAATTAAGAAACAAATAATGTTAAAAAATGAACAAGATATCTGAGAAATATGGGACTATGTACAGCAAAAAATAATCTATAAATTACTGAAATTCCTGAGAGAGAGAAAGAAAAAGTAAACAATCTGAAAAACATAATTGAAAAAATAATTCAAGAAAACTTCCCTTACCTTACTAGAGAAGCAGACTTCTAGACACAAGAAATCTAGAGAAAACCTGTGGGATGTTATACAAAATAAACCTCACCAAGCTATATAGACACAAGGCTCTTCAAGGTCTATGATAAAGAAAAAACCTTAAAGTCTGCTAGAGAATAAAGAGAGATCATCGACAAAGGAAACCCCATCAGGATAACAGTAGACTTTTCAGTGGAAACCTTAAAAGCCAAGAGAAATTGTACACTGGCTTGCTTTTACTTAGGAAGGTTTTTCATTGTCAATTATAGGAAAGAAAATTCAAATGCTTTTGCACCACAAAGTTACAGCTTAAAAGGTGGGTACTATGCCTAAATTTTATCTATTAATATTTCAAGGATTCATTGAAAACATCTAAAGAGATAAACAAGGCCCTGAAACAATGGAACAGAGATAAGAGGAGAAGTGCTACGGACTGTCAAAAAGAGAAATGTGTATTTGCCTCGACCAACTTCCTCTTTCCAAGGAAAAAACCATGTCTCAGTCTCACTCCATTTGTGCTGCCATAACAAAACATCATGGACTGGGTAATTTATAAATAATATAAATTTATTTTCTCACTGTTCTGGAAGCCGGGAATTCCAAGATCAAGAAACCAGAATGTTCGGTGTCTGATGAGACACCATTCCTCATTAATGATGCTTTGTTACTAAACCCTCACATGGCAGAAAAACAGGAAGATAAAGTGATACAGCTTTCTAAAGCTTCTTTATTTTTTTTTTTGTTATTTTATTTTTATTTATTTATTTATTTTTTAAGATTTTATTTTTTTAAATTTATTTTTTATTGTTATTATACTTTAAGTTCTAAGGTAAATGTGCATAACGTGCAGGGTTGTTACATATGTATACTTGTGCCATGTTGGTGTGCTGCAACCATCAACTCGACAGCACCCATCAACTCGTCATTTACATCAGGTATAACACCCAATGTAATCTCTCCCCCCTCCCCCCTCCCCATGATAGGTCCCGGTGTGTGATGTTCCCCTTCCTGAGTCCAAGTGATCTCATTGGTCGGTTCCCACCTATGAGTGAGAACATGCGGTGTTTGGTTTTCTGTTCTTGTGATAGTTTGCTAAGTTTTGCTGGTTTCCAGCTGCATCCATGTCCCTACAAAGGACACAAACTCATCCTTTTTTAAGGCTGCATAGTATTCAACCGTGTATATGTGCCACATTTTCTTAATCCAGTCTGTCACTGATGGACATTTGGGTTGATTCCAAGTCTTTGCTATTGTGAATAGTGCCGCAATAAACATACATGTGCATGTGTCTTTAAAGCAGCATGATTTATAATCCTTTGGGTATATACCCAGTAATGGGATGGCTGGGTCATATGGTATATCTAGTTCTAGATCCTTGAGGAATCGCCATACTGTTTTCCACAATGGTTGAACTAGTTTACAATCCCACCAACAGTGTAAAAGTGTTCCTATTTCTCCACATCATCTCCAGCATCTGTTCTTTCCTGACTTTTTAATGATTACCATTCTAACTGGTGTGAGATGATATCTCATTGTGGTTTTGATTTGCATTTCTCTGATGGGCAGTGATGATGAGCATTTTTTCATGTGTCTGTTGGCTGTATGAATGTCTTCTTTTGAAAAATGTCTATTCATATCCTTTGCCCAATTTTTGATGGGGTTGTTTGTTTTTTTCTTGTAAATTTGTTTGAGTTCTTTGTAGGTTTTGCATATTAGCCCTTTGTCAGATGAGTAGATTGCAAAAATGTTCTCCCATTCTGTAGGTTGCCTTTTCACTCTGATGGTAGTTTCTTTTGCTGTGCAGAAGCTCTTTAGTTTACTTAGATCTCATTTGTCAATTTTGGCTTTTGTTGCCATTGCTTTTGGTGTTTTAGACATGAAGTCTTTGCCCATGCCTATGTCCTGAATGGTACTACCTAGGTTTTCTTCTAGGGTTTTTATGGTATTAGGTCTAACATTTAAGTCTCTAATCCATCTTGAATTAATTTTCGTATAAGGAGTAAGGAAAGGATCCAGTTTCAGCTTTCTACTTATGGCTAGCCAATTTTCCCAGCATCATTTATTAAATAGGGAATCCTTTCCCCATTTCTTGTTTCTCTCAGGTTTGTCAAAGATCAGATGGCTGTAGATGTGTGGTATTATTTCTGAGGACTCTGTTCTGTTCCATTGGTCTATATCTCTGTTTTGGTACCAGTACCATGCTGTTTTGGTTACTGTAGCCTTGTAGTATAGTTTGAAGTCAGGTAGCGTGATACCTCCAGCTTTGTTCTTTTGACTTAGGATTGTCTTGGAGATGCGGGCTCTTTTTTGGTTCCATATGAACTTTAAAGCAGTTTTTTCCAATTCTGTGAAGAAAGTCATTGGTAGCTTGATGGGGATGGCATTGAATCTATAAATAACCTTGGGCAGTATGGCCATTTTCATGATAGTGATTCTTCCTATCCATGAGCATGGTATGTTCTTCCATTTGTTTGTGTCCTCTTTTATTTCACTGGGTAGTGGCTTGTAGTTCTCCTTGAAGAGGTCCTTTACATCCCTTGTAAGTTGGATTCTTAGGTATTTTATTCTCTTTGAAGCAATTGCGAATGGAAGTTCCTTCATGATTTGGCTCTCTGTTTGTCTGTTACTGGTGTATAAGAATGCTTGTGATTTTTGCACATTAATTTTGTATCCTCAGACTTTGCTGAAGATGCTTTTCAGCTTAAGGAGATTTTGGGTTGAGACAATGGGGTTTTCTAAATATACAATCATGTCATCTACAAACAGGGACAATTTGACTTCTTCTTTTCTTAACTGAATACCCTTGATTTCTTTCTCTTGCCTAATTGCCCTAGCCAGAACTTCCAAGACTATGTTGAATAGGAGTGGTGAGAGAGGGCATCCCTGTCTTGTGCCAGTTTTCAAAGGGAATTTTTCCAGTTTTTGCCCATTCAGTATGATATTGGCTGTGGGTTTGTCATAAATAGCTCTTATTATTTTGAGGTACATTCCATCAATACCGAATTTATTGAGCGTTTTTAGCAGGAAGGGCTGTTGAATTTTGTCAAAAGCCTTTTCTGCATCAATTGAGATAATCATGTGGTTCTTGTCTTTGGTTCTGTTTATATGCTGGATTATGTTTATTGATTTGCGAATGTTGAACCAGCCTTGCATCCCAGGGATGAAGCCCACTTGATCATGGTGGATAAGCTTTTTATAGTGCTGCTGAATCCTGTTTGCCAGTATTTTGTTGAGGATTTTTGCATCAATGTTCATCAGGGATATTGGTCTAAAATTCTCTTTTTTTGTTGTGTCTCTACCAGGCTTTGGTGTCAGGATGATGTTGGCCTCATAAAATGAGTTAGGGAGGATTCCCTCTTTTTCTATTGATTGGAATAGTTTCAGAAGGAATGGTACCAACTCCTCCTTGTACCTCTGGTAGAATTCAGCTGTGAATCCATGTAGTCCTGAACTTTTTTTGGTTGGTAGGCTACTAATTATTGCCTCAATTTCAGAGCCTGCTATTGGTCTATTCAGGGATTCAACTTCTTCCTGGTTTAGTCTTGGAAGAGTGTAAGTGTCCAGGAAATTATCCATTTCTTCTAGATTTTCCAGTTTATTTGCATAGAGGTGTTTATAGTATTCTCTGATGGTAGTTTGTATTTCTGTGGGATCGGTGGTGATATCCCCTTTATCATTTTTAATTGCGTCGATTTGATTCTTCTCTCTTTTCTTCTTTATTAGTCTTGCTAGCGGTCTGTCAATTTTGTTGATCTTTTCAAAAAACCAACTCCTGGATTCACTGATTTTTTGGAGGGTTTTTTGTGTCTCCATCTCCTTCAGTTCTGCTCTGATCTTAGTTATTTCTTGCCTTCTGATAGCTTTTGAATGTGTTTGCTCTTGCTTCTCTAGTTCTTTTAATTGTGATGTGAGAGTGTCAATTTTAGATCTTTCCTGCTTTCCCTTGTGGGCATTTAGTTCTATAAATTTCCCTCTACACACTGCTTTAAATGTGTCCCAGTGATTCTGGTATGTTGTATCTTTGTTCTCATTGGTTTCAAAGAACATCTTTATTTCTGCCTTCATTTCGTTATGTACCCAGTAGTCATTCAGGAGCAGGTTGTTCAGTTTCCATGTAGTTGAGCGGTTTGGATTGAGTTTCTTCGTCCTGCGTTCTAGTTTGATTGCACTGTGGTCTGAGAGACAGTTTGTTATAATTTCTGTTCTTGTACATTTGCTGAGGAGTGCTTTACTTCCAATTATGTGGTCAATTTTGAAATAAGTGCGATGTGGTGCTGAGAAGTATGTATATTCTGTTGATTTGGGGTTGAGAGTTCTATAGATGTCTATTAGGTCTGCTTGCTGCAGAGATGAGTTCAATTCCTGGATATCCTTGTTAACTTTCTGTCTCGTTGCTCTGTCTAATGTGGACAGTGGAGTGTTGAAGTCTCCCATTATTATTGTATGGGAGCGTAAGTCTCTTTGTAAGCCTCTAAGGACTTGCTTTATGAATCTGGGTGCTCCTGTTGGGTGCATATATATTTAGGATAGTTAGCTCTTCCTGTTGAATTGATCCCTTTACCATTCTGGAATGGCCTTCTTTGTCTCTTTTGATCTTTGATGGTTTAAAGTCTGTTTTATCAGAGACTAGGATTGCAACCCCTGCTTTTTTTTGTTCTCCATTTGCTTGGTAAATCTTCCTCCATCCCTTTAGTTTGAGCCTATGTATGTCTCTGTGTGTGAGATGGGTCTCCTGAATACAGCAGACTGATGGGTCTTGACTCTTTATCCAGTTTGCCAGTCTGTGTCTTTTAATTGGAGCATTTAGTCCATTTACATTTAAGGTTAATATTGTTTTGTGTGAACTTGATCCTGCCATTATGATATTAACTGGTTATTTTGCTTATTAGTTGATGCAGTTTCTTCCTAACCTCGATGGTCTTTTCATTTTGGCATGTTTTTGCAATGGCTGGTACCGGTTGTTCCTTTCCATGTTTAGTGCTTCCTTCAGGGTCTCTTGTAAGGCAGGCCTGGTGGTGACAAAATCTCTAAGCATTTGCTTATCTGTAAAGGATTTTATTTCTCTTTCACTTATGAAACTTAGTTTGGCTGAATATGAAATTCTGGGTTGAAAATTCTTTTCTTGAAGAATGTTGAATATTGGCCCCCACTCTCTTCTGGCTTGGAGAGTTTCTGCCGAGAGATCTACTGTTAGTCTGAAGGGCTTCTCTTTGTGGGTAACCCGACCTTTCTCTCTGGCTGCCTTTAAGATTTTTTCCTTCATTTCAACTTTGGTGAATCTGGCAATTATGTGTCTTGGAGTTGCTCTTCTCGAGGAGTATCTTTGTGGTGTTCTCTGTATTTCCTGGATTTGAATGTTAGCCTGCCCTACTAGGTTGGGAAAGTTCTCCTGGATGATATCCTGAAGAGTGTTTTCCAACTTGGTTCCATTTTCCCCCTCACTTTCAGGCACCCCAATCAGACGTAGATTTGGTCTTTTTACATAATCCCATACCTCTTGCAGGCTTTGTTCATTTCTTTTTCTTCTTTTTTCTTTTGGTTTCTCTTCTCACTTCATTTCATTCATTTCATCCTCAATCACTGATACTCTTTCTTCCAGTTGATCGAGTCGGTTACTGAAGCTTGTGCATTTGTCACGTATTTCTCATGTCATGGTTTTCATCTCTTTCATTTCGTTTATGACCTTCTCTGCATTAATTACTGTAGCCATCAATTCTTCCACTCTTTTTTCAAGATTTTTAGTTTCTTTGCTCTGGGTACATAATTCCTCCTTTAGCTCTGAGAAGTTTGATGGACTGAAGCCTTCTTCTCTCATCTCGTCAAAGTCATTCTCCATCAAGGTTTGATCCATTGCTGGTGATGAGCTGCGGTCCTTTGCCAAGGGAGATGCCCTCTTGTTTTTTGAATTTCCAGCTTATCTGCCCTGCTTTTTCCCCATCTTTGTGGTTTTATCTGCCTCTGGTCTTTGACGATGATGGTGACGTAATGATGGGCTTTTGGTGTAGTTGTCCTTCCTGTTTGATAGTTTTCCGTCTAACAGGCAGGACCCTCAGCTGTAGGTCTGTTGGAGATTGCTTAAAGTCCACTCCAGACCCTGTTTGCCTGGGTGTCAGCAGCAGAGGCTGCAGAAGATAGAATATTGCTGAACAGCAAGTTTACCTGTCTGATTCTTGCTTTGGAGGCTTCCTCTCAGGTGTGTACTCCACCCTGTGAGGTGTGGGGTGTCAGACTGCCCCTAGTGGGGGATGTCTCCCAGTTAGGCTACTCAGGGGTCAGGGACCCACTTGAGCAGGCAGTCTGTCCCTTCTCAGATCTCAACCTCCGTGTTGGGAGATCCACTGCTCTCTTCAAAGCTGTCAGACAGAGTCGTTTACGTCTGCAGAGGTTTCTTGCTGCTTTTGTTGTTGTTTAGCTGTGCCCTGTCCCCAGAGGTGGAGTCTACAGAGACAGGCAGGTTTCCTTGAGCTGCTGTGAGCTCCACCTAGTTCGAGCTTCCCAGAGGCCCTGTTTACCTACTTAAGCCTCAGCAATGGTGGGCACCCCTCCCCCAGCCTCACTGCTGCCTTGCAGCCAGATCACAGACTGCTGCGCTAGCAATGAGGGAGGCTCTGTGGGCGTGGGACCCTCCCGGCCAGTTGTGGGATATAATATCTTGGTGTGCCCGTTTGCTTAAAACGCAGTATTGGGGTGGGAGTTACCCAATTTTCCTGGTATTGTGTGTCTCAGTTCCCCTGGCTAGGAAAAGGGATTCCCTTTCCCCTTGCGCTTCCCAGGTGAGGCGATGCCTCGCCCTGCTTCAGCTCTCACTGGTCGGGCTGCAGCAGCTGACCACCTCCGATCGTCTGGCACTCCCCAGTGAGATGAACCCAGTACCTCAGTTGAAAATGCAGAAATCACTGGTCTTCTGTGTCACTCGCGCTGGGAGTTGGAGACTGGAGCTGTTCCTATTCGGCCATCTTGCTCTGCCCCTCCATCAAATTCTTCTAATGAGTTTTTCGGCTCTATCACATTCATTTGTTTCTTTCTTAAAATAGCTATTTTGTCTCCTGTATTGCTTTATTGTATTCCCAGCATTCCTTAGATTGGGTTTCAACTTCTTCCTGAATCTCAGTGATCTTCATTTCTGTCCATATTGTGAATTCTATGTCTGTCATTTCAGCCATTTCAGACTGGTTAAAAAACATTACTGGGGAACTAGTGCAGTCATTTGGAGGTAAGAAGACATTCTGGCTTTTTGAGTTGCCCGAACCTCACACCTGTTCTTTATCATATATGTGGGCTAATTTTTCTTTAATTTTTGGAGTTTCTGTCCTTTGGAATTTTTTGTTTTATCTTTTTTGATGCCCTTGAGAATTTAATTGTGGTATAAGGTGAGTTCAGTGAACTAGCTTCATTTCTGGAAGATTTTATGAAGCCAAGACTCAGCTCAACACTTCTAGACTGTGTATTCTAACTTTGGAGAGTGGTTAGTACTGGGCCCCCAGCTTTGTTCTCTGGCCTATAAAAGTTAGGAACCTGCTGCATTGAAGGGGCCAAGTTGTTCCTGCTCCACTGGCAACAACACTCCAATGGTGAGTGCCAGCCAAAGTGCTTCATCAGGGCAGAGGGAGCTTGATCTGTTCTCACTTGCATGTGCCTGTAGGTGTAGTGGTGCAGTAGGGTGCATGCATGTCAGTTGGGTGGGGCACCTGCAGGAATGGAGCAGCAATGTCCATGCCCACGTTTGTACCAGTCGTGGTGACTTGGCAGAGACCCTATGCATTCACGGGTTCAGGACACTGGTGAGGGTGGTGAACCAGCATCCATGCACACACCTGCACCAGTGGTGGTGGTGCGGTGGAGTGCCCATGCAATGGCAGCAGCAGGGTACTGCTGAGAGTTGGGGATAGTTGTCCATGTGCACATTCATGTCAGTAGCAGTGATCTAGAAATGTTTAATATGTACACCTCAGTGGTCAGCTTGTGAAACACACTCCCATAATTTTCCTTTTGTCTTTGGGCTTCACATTTTTTTCCTGTGCCAACGAAGGGAACTTAGGCTGCAGAAGGAGATAACTATTTAGATAATAATATGGGGATCTGGTGGTTACTGGGGCAGTCATGTGTCAAGTGGTGATTTGAGGGATGACAGACGAGACCAGAGAGAGAGAGAGAGAGAGCGCTAAAGAGAGAGAGAAAGAAAGAGAGAAAAGGAGAAGAAGCAGAAGAAGAGAAGAAGAAGAAGAAGAGAAGAAGAAGAAGAAGAAGAAGAAGAAGAAGAAGAAGAAGAAGAAGAAGAAGAAGAAGAAGAAGAAGAAGAAGAAGAAGAAAAGGAAGAAGAAGGAGGAGGAGGAGGAGGAGGAGGAGAAGAAGAAGAAGAAGAAGAAGAAGAAGAAGAAGAAGAAGAAGAAGAAGAAGAAGAAGAAGAAAGAGGAAGAGGAGGAGGAGGAAGGAAGAAGAAACTGAGAAGGAGGAAAGAAAAGACAGACATATAGCCCTCACCTGGTGTTTGCCCTTCTGCCAGGCATTGCTGCACAATGCTTCAAGAAACTGCTGTCTTGACTACCTCCTGCTTCCAACTTTGTAGGCTTGGATCTATCTGGATGTCCATTGTGATCTCAGATAGTAGAAAGACATGGGGAGGCAGGCACACTTAGCCACCAGCTGGCTTTGTACCCTTGTGCCTCAGTTTCCCCATATGTAACCTGGAGCATAGTGTACATAAACTCTGAGGACTCATTCAGGCTGAGAATTTAGCTTGTGAATAAAAGTAGCTATCAATGTTGTGGGTATTTGCCTAGCTCTTTTAGCTCTTAAGGTTTCCCTGGCTACTTTGGGCTTTTGAAAACCTGCAGCATTCATTATCTATCACTGTACTACAAAATGTCTCAAAAGTTAGCCGCTTAAAAAGAATAATAAACATTATCTGTGCAATTTCTGTGAGTCTAGAATTCAGGAGTGACTTAGCTGGATGGTTTTGTTTTAGGGTCTATCATGAGGTTTTATAGTCAAGATGTTGGCCAGGATTATAGTCCTCTGAAGCATTGACTAAGACTGGAGAATCTGATTCCAAAATGGTTCTCCCACATGACTGGCAAATTAATGTTAGTTTCTGTAGAAAGGCCTCAGTTCTTAACCATGTGGGTCTTTCTCTAGAGCCACTTGAGTGTCCTCATGACATGGCACCTGGATTTTCACAGAGTAAGTAATTCAAGAGATAGCCATGATTGAAACTACAATGTCTTTTTTTTTTTTCTTTATACTTTAAGTTCTAGGGTACATGTGGAAAACATGCAGGTTTGTTATATATGTATACCTGTGCCATGTTGGCTTGCTGCACCCATCAACTCGTCAGCACCCATCAACTCGTAATTTACATCAGGTATAACTCCCAATGCAATCCCTCCCCTCTCCCCCCTCCCCATGATAGGCCCTGGTGTGTGATGTTCCCCTTCCCGAGTCCAAGTGATATCATTGGTCGGTTCCCACCTATGAGTGAGAACATGCGGTGTTTGGTTTTCTGTTCTTGCGATAGTTTGCTGAGAATGATGGTTTTCAGCTGCATCCATGTCCCTACAAAGGACACAAACTCATCCATTTTTATGGCTGCATAGTATTCCATGGTGTATATGTGCCACATTTTCTTAATCCAGTCTGTCACTGATGGACATTTGGGTTGATTCCAAGTCTTTGTATTGTGAATAGTGCCACAATAAACATACGTGTGCATGTGTCTTTATAGCAGCATGATTTATAATCCTTTGGGTATGTACGCAGTAATGGGATGGCTGGGTCATATGGTACTTCTAGTTCTAGATCCTTGAGGAATCGCCATACTGTTTTCCATAATGGTTGTACTAGTTTACAATCCCACCAACAGTGTAAAAGTGTTCTTATTTCTCCACATCCTCTCCAGCATCTGTTCTTTCCTGACTTTTTAATGATTGCCATTCTAACTGGTGTGAGATGGTATCTCGTTGTGGTTTTGATTTGCATTTCTCTGATGGCCAGTGATGATGAGCATTTTTTCATGTGTCTGTTGGCTGTATGAATGTCTTCTTTTGAAAAATGTCTGTTCACATCCTTTGCCCACTTTTTGATGGGGTTGTTTGTTTTTTTCTTGTAAATTTGTTTGAGTTCTTTGTAGGTTCTGGATATTAGCCCTTTGTCAGATGAGCAGATTGCAAAAATTTTCTCCCATTCTGTAGGTTGCCTTTTCACTCTGATGGTAGTTTCTTTTGCTGTGCAGAAGCTCTTTAGTTTACTTCGATCCCATTTGTCAATTTTGGCTTTTGTTGCCATTGCTTTTGGTGTTTTAGACATGAAGTCCTTGCCCATGCCTATGTCCTGAATGGTATTACCTAGGTATTCTTCTTGTTTTTTTATGGTATTAGGTCTAACATTTAAGTCTCTAATCCATCTTGAATTAATTTTCATATAAGGAGTAAGGAAAGGATCCAGTTTCAGCTTTCTACTTATGGCTAGCCAATTTTCCCAGCACCATTTATTAAATAGGGAATCCTTTCCCCATTTCTGGTTTTTCTCAGGTTTGTCAAAGATCAGATGGCTGTAGATGTGTGGTGTTATTTCTGAGGACTCTGTTCTGTTCCATTGGTCTATATCTCTGTTTTGGTACCAGTACCATGCTGTTTTGGTTATTGTAGCCTTGTAGTATAGTTTGAAGTCAGGTAGTGTGATGCCTCCAGCTTTGTTCTTTTGGCTTAGGATTGTCTTGGCAATGCAGGCTCTTTTTTGGTTCCATATGAACTTTAAAGCAGTTTTTTCCAATTCTGTGAAGAAAGTCATTGATAGCTTGATGGGGATGGCACTGAATCTATAAATGACCTTGGGCAGTATGGCCATTTTCATGATATTGAATCTTCCTATCCATGAGCATGGTATGTTCTTCCATTTGTTTGTGTCCTCTTTTATTTCACTGAGCAGTGGTTTGTAGTTCTCCTTGAAGAGGTCCTTTACATCCCTTGTAAGTTGGATTCCTAGGTATTTGATTCTCTTTGAAGCAATTGTGAATGGAAGTTCATTCATGATTTGGCTCTCTGTTTTACTGTTACTGGTGTGTAAGAATGCTTGTGATTTTTCCACATTGATTATGTATCCTGAGATTTGCTGAAGTTGCTCATCAGCTTAAGGACATTTTGGGCTGAGAGATGGGTTTTTCTAAATATAAAATAATGTCATCTGCAAACAGAGACAATCTGAGTTTTTCTATTCCTATTTGAATACCCTTTATTTCTTTCTCTTACCTGATTGCCCTGGCCAGAACTTCCAATATAATGTTGAATAACAGTGGTGAGAGAGGGCGTCTTTGTCTTGTGCCAGTTTTCAAAGGGAATTTTTCCAGTTTTTGCCCATTCAGTATGATATTGGCTGTGGGTTTGTCATAAATAGCTCTTATGATTTTGAGATACGTTCCATCAATACCGAATTTATTGAGCATTTTTAGCATGAAGGGACGTTGAATTTTGTCAAAGGCCTTTTCTGCATCTATTGAGATAATCATGTGGTTTTTGTCTTTGGTTCTGTTTATATGATGGATTACGTTTATTGACTTGCGTATGTTGAACCAGCCTTACATCCCAGGGATGAAGCCCACTTGATCATGGTGGATAAGCTTTTAGATGTGCTAGTGGATCCGGTTTGCCAGTATTTTATTGAGGATTTTTGCATCGGTGTTCATCAGGGATATTGGTCTAAAATTCTCTTTTTTTGTTGTGTCTCTGCCTGGCTTTGGTATCAGGATGAGGTTGGCCTCATAAAATGAGTTAGGGAGGATTCCCTCTTTTTCTATTGATTGGAATAGTTTCAGAAGGAATGGTACCAGCTCCTCCTTGTACCTCTGGTAGAATTCAGCTGTGAATCCATCTGGTTGTGAACTTTTTTTGGTTGGTGGACTATTAATTATTGCCTGAATTTCAGAGCCTGCTATTGGTCTATTCAGGAATTCAGCTTCTTCCTGGTTTAGTTTTGGGAGAGTGTAAGTGTCCAGGAAATTATCCATTTCTTCTAGATTTTCTAGTTTATTTGCGTAGAGGTGTTTATAGCATTCTCTGATGGTAGTTTGTATTTCTGTGGGGTCAGTGGTGATACCCCCTTTATCATTTTTTATTGCATCTATTTGATTCTTCTCTCTTTTCTTCTTCATTAGTCTTGCTAGCGGTCTATCAATTTTGTTGATCTTTTCAAAAAACCAACTCCTGGATTCATTGATTTTTTGGAGGGTTTTTTGTGTCTCTATCTCCTTCAGTTCTGATCTGATCTTAGTTATTTCTTGCCTTCTGCTAGCTTTTGAATGTGTTTGCTGTTGCTTCTCTAGTTCTTTTAATTGTGATGTTAGAGTGTCAATTTTAGATCTTTCCTGCCTTCTCTTGTGGGCATTTAGTGCTACAAATTTCCCTCTACACACTGCTTTAAATGTGTGCCAGAGATTCTGGTATGTTGTATCTTTGTTCTCATTGGTTTCAAAGAACATCTTTATTTCTGCCTTCATTTCGTTATGTACCCAGTAGTCATTCAGGAGCAGGTTGTTCAGTTTCCATGTAGTTGAGTGGTTTGGATTGAGTTTCTTAGTCCTGAGTTCTAGTTTGATTGCTCTGTGGTCTGAGAGACAGTTTGTTATAATTTCCGTTCTTGTACATTTGCTGAGGAGTGCTTTACTTCCAATTATGTGGTCAATTTTGGAATAAGTGTGATGTGGTGCTGAGTAGAATCTATATTCTGTTGATTTGGGGTGGAGAGTTCTATAGATGTCTATTAGGTCTGCTTGCTGCAGAGATGAGTTCAATTCCTTGATATCCTTGTCAACTTTCTGTCTTGTTGATCTGTCTAATGTTGACAGTGGAGTGTTGAAGTCTCCCATTATTATTGAATGGGAGCCTAAGTCTCTTTGTAAGTCTCTTAGGACTTGCTTTATGAATCTGGGTGCTCTTGTGTTGGGTGCACATATATTTAGGATAGTTAGTTCTTCCTGTTGAATTGATCCCTTCACCATTCTGGAATGGCCTTCTTTGTCTCTTTTGATCTTTGATGGTTTAAAGTCTGTTTTATCAGAGACTAGGATTGCAACCCCTGCTTTTTTTTGTTCTCCATTTGCTTGGTATAGCTTCCTCCATCCCTTTATTTTGAGTCTATGTATGTCTCTGCATGTGAGATAGGTCTCCTGAATACAGCAAACTGATGGGTCTGGACTCTTTATCCAGTTTGCCAGTCTGTGTCTTTTAATTGGACCATTTAGTTCATTTACATTTAAAGTTAATATTGTTATGTGTGAACTTGATACTGCCATTATGATATTAACTGGTTATTTTGCTCGTTAGTTGATGCAGTTTCTTCCTAGCCTCGATGGTCTTTACATTTTGGCGTGTTTTCGCAGTGGCTGGTGCAGGATGTTTCTTTCCATGTTTAATGCTTCCTTCAGGATCTCTTGTGAGGCATGCCTGGTGGTGACAAAATATCTAAGCATTTGCTTGTCTGTAAAGGATTTTATTTCTCCTTCACTTATGAAACTTAGTTTGATTGGATATGAAATTCTGGGTTGAAAATTCTTTTCTTTAAGAATGTGGAATATTGGCCCCCACTCTCTTCTGGCTTGGAGAGTTTCTGCCGAGAGATGTGCTGTTAGTCTGATGGGCTTCCCTTTGGGGGTAACTCGACCTTTCTCTCTGGCTGCCCTTAAGATTTTTTCCTTCATTTCAACTTTGGTGAATCTGGCAATTATGTGTCTTGGAGTTGCTGTTCTCGAGGAATATCTTTGTGGCGTTCTCTGTATTTCCTGGATTTGAATGTTGGCCTGCCTTACTAGGTTGGGAAATTTCTCCTGGATGATATCCTGAAGAGTGTTTTCCAACTTGGTTCCATTTTCCCCCTCACTTTCAGGCACCCCAATCAGACGTAGATTTGGTCTTTTTACATAATCCCATACTTCTTGCAGGCTTTGTTCATTTCTTTTCCTTCTTTTTTCTTTAGGTTTCTCTTCTTGCTTCATTTTGTTCATTTGATCCTCAATCGCTGATACTCTTTATTCCAGTTGATCGAGTCAGTTACTGAAGCTTGTGCATTTGTCACGTATTTCTTGTGTCATGGTTTTCATCTCTGTCCATTCGTTTATGGCCTTCTCTGCATTAATTATTCTCGTTATCAGTTCTTCCACTTTTTTTTTTTCAAGATTTTTAGTTTCTTTGCACTGGGTACGTAATTCCTCCTTTAGCTCTGAGAAGTTTGATGGACTGAAGCCTTCTTCTCTCATCTCGTCAAAGTCATTCTCCGTCCAGCTTTGATCTGTTGCTGGCGATGAGCTGCGTTGCTTTGTAGGGGGCGATGCACTCTTATTTTTTGAATTTACGGGTTTTCTGCCCTGCTTTTTCCCCATCTTTGTGGTTTTATCTTCCTTTGGTCTTTGATGATGGTGACGTCCTGATGGGGTTTTGGTGTGGGTGTCCCTCCTGTTTGTTAGTTTTCCTTCTAACAGTCAGGACCCTCAGCTGTAGGTCTGTTGGAGATTGCTTGAGGTCCACTCCAGACCCTGTTTGCCTGGGTGTCATCAGCAGAGGCTTTAGAAGATAGAATATTGCTGAACAGAGAGTGTACCTGTCTGATTCTTGCTATGAAAACTTCCTTTCAGGGGTGTACTCCACTGTGTGAGCTGTGGGGTGTTGATCTGCCCCTAGTGGGGGATGTCTCCCAGTTAGGCTACTCAGGGGTCAGGGACTCACTTGAGCAGGTAGTCTGTCCTTTCTCAGATCTCAACCTCTGTGTTGGGAGATACACTGCTCACTTCAAAGCTGTCAGAGTCGTTTTTATCTGCAGAGGTTTCAGCTGCTTTTTGTTGTTGTTGTTTTTGTTTAGCTGTGCCCTGTCCCCAGAGGTGGAGTCTACAGAGACAGGCAGGACTCCTTGAGCTGCTGTGAGCTCCACCCAGTTAGAGCTTCCCAGCCGCTTTTTTTATCTACTTAAGCCTCAGCAATGGCTGGCGCCCCTCCCCCAGCCTCGCTGCTGACTTGCTGCGAGATCCCAGACTGCTGTGCTAGCAATGAGGGAGTCTCCATGGGCATGGGACCCTCCTGGCCAGGTGTGGGATATAGTCTCCTGGTGTGCCCGTTTGCTATGATCCTTGGTAAAGCTCAGTATTGGGGTGGAACTTACCCGATTTTCCAGGTGTTGTGTGTCTCAGTTCCCCTGGCTAGGAAAAGGGATTCCCTTCCCCCTCGCACTTCCCAGGTGAGGGGATGCCTCGCCCTGCTTCAGCTCTGGCTGGTCGGGCTGCAGCAGCTGACCAGCACTGATTGTCAGGCACTCCCTAGTGAGATAAACCCAGTACCTCAGTTGAAAATGGAAAAATCACCTGTCTTCTGTGTCGCTCATGCCGGGCTGAAACTACAATGTCTTTTATGACTTAGCCTCAGAAGTCACACTTCAGCATTTTCACAATATCGTAGACCCCCTTATCTGCAGTGTGGTTTTCTGTGGTTTCAGTTACTTGAGGAGTTGTACAATAAGATATTTTGAGAAATAAAGAGTGAGAGAGACCACATCTTACATAACTTTTATTAAAGTATATTGTTATAGTTGATCTATATTATTATTAGTTATTGTTAATCTCTTACAGTGCCTAAATTATAAATTAAACTTTGTAAAAGGTAGTATCAGAAAAAACATAATATATGTAAGGTTCAGTACTATCCGTGGTTTTAGGCTTCCACTGGAGATCTTGGAATGTATCCTTTGTGGATAAGGTGGAACAACTCTATCTTATTTGCTGCACAAAGCAGCCTTACATGGAGAATGGACTACACAAAGATGTCAATACTAGAAGATAAAAATTATTAGGGGCTGTCTTGGACTCTGGCTACCACAACATACCTTGTTGGGCTGATGAATATTCCTGTCTTCTTGGTGTCTGTTCTTCTGTTCTATCCAGAGTCATAAAGCATGGTTGTGCAAATTGGACACTGAACTAGAGCTCCTGGTCAAATGGAATAGAAGACACTGAAATAGAACCTGAGCTCCATTCATTAAGTCTTGTACATGTGGGGTTGTATCCTCCCAAAGGATGTGTGCCTATTTTTCTGATTTTCATTAGGGCACTAACTGAGATATTTGTGCCAATTCTAACTCAGATTTGCCTTCCACGTGCTATCCGAAGCCTTGCTTTGACCTGCTTGGCTGGACCACATCCCATCCCCATCTCCTAGCTCTCACCTCAGACAGTTCAGTCTGTCCTGCCCTGACTGTCCAGTCTGTCCAGCCAATTCTTGCCTTCCAGTTCTTACCTCAGACTGTCCCGCCCTGATGTTTTTCTTCCTTCCCAACCTTCCCATTACTCACCTTTCCCCAGTGAAGCTCTTTGTCCTGTTATCTAGAGTCCAATACTTCCCAAACCATTAATTGCATAGGAATCCCTGGGGAATCTTGTTAAAATGCAAATTTGGTCTCAGACGTCTGGGAGGGACCCAAGATTTTGCCTTTTTGACAAGTTCCCAGGTGATGTCCATCTGCTGGTCTACAGATCATCCTTTAAGTAGCAAGATACTAGAACATGCTTCTAACATTTTACAGCTCTTCTCATTTTTGGTCATAGAATAATAATAACAATAATGATAATAATAGCAACTACCATTTAGTAATAGTTCACCACATATCAGGAACTTCTCTAAACTTGTTATAAAGATTAACTCGTTTAGTCTTGAGAACAACCCTGTGAGGCATCCATTGTTAACACACCAATTTTATATATGAGGAAATTGAGGCACAGAAAGATCAAACAATTTTGTGGTAGACATAGGCAGTGGTTTGCCTAAGAACACAAAACTATTGAATAGCAGACCCAAGATTCAAACCCAGGTGGTCTAGCACCATAGTCCATGCTCCAAATTGCCTCAGTTATATATCTCTGTTTTAATCTTGTTTAATCACCTACCAATTGCCTGGCACTGTGTTAGAGGTTTTATACATATTTTCTTATTTAATCACTATGAGCTAGGTAGTACTGCTTCCAGTTTATAAATAAATCACAGAAATCTTAAGTGATTCACCCAAGATCACACAGCTAACAAAATTGCTACAAGAGTCATATCTTTGATTGTCTGACTCCAACACTCATATGCCAAGTTGTTCCAGAGCATCTCCCTTACTTTTCAAGGTGCCAGAAATGTGAGGTTGTTCATTCACTCACGGTCTCTTATTCAAAGTGGTCTCTCCACAAGAGGAGAAACAGCTTATGCTCTCAGCTGTACGTGCCAGGGTGCATAGAGAGACCAGTGCTTTCTAAGAGTCTGGAGGATGGCCCTGAGGATTCAGAGCCCAGGCCCAGCATGCAGGGGTGGAATGAGAGGTCTAGAAAGGGCAGTGGAAGGGGGTCGGTGGCAGATTGTGAAGTCTTTTCAGTTTTTCCAGGTCCCTGTGCCTCTTGGGACTCCTGAGAGGGTATGAGGTTGTGGAGGGGCTGAGGTGCTGTCTGGGCCTCTGTGAAGACATATTGTTGTTGGGGGAAGTGACTCAGAGTCCTGCCAGGCAATGTTTTTCTAACCTAATCAGGAAGGTGAACTGACATCCTGTAGTGGGAACTAAAGCCCAAGGGCACTCCCTTGAGCCTATCAGCAGACCTTTCATACCCTGGGATACCGTGGAGGCTCCTTCTATTCAATGCTCCCAGGCTTGAATATCCAGAACCTACCTCCTCCATTCCCCTCATTTTCCAAGTCTGGAAGAACTCCTGACTTCTGGGCTGCCTCAGCTCTTAAAGGTAAATTTCCTCCCCTTCCCCCCACTGAATTGGATGCATGCCAATCTCCCCAACTATCCTATTGTCCATTCCTTTGCTCACTGTGGCCTGCAAATTTTTCAGCAGGAAGCTAGGCCTTCTTTCTACAGGGGGGAAAAAAAATCAGGTCTAGAATGCTGAGCTCTCTGGGAGAGAACATGAAGACTGCCATTCCCTTCCATTCCCACCAAGAGACAAGTAACTGGGGCCTCTGTGGGAGAAATAGCAGTGGGAGGCAGAAGGCCTGGAACTCCTTCCTGGTTTGGCCACTAGTGAATGAGTGTGTGTGCATGTCTTCGGAAACCTGAGAGGACAGGGCTATATGGGGTCTAAGGGTTTATACCATTCTCACATTCTGTGCCTTTCAGGGAGAAGTAAGTCACTGATAAAAATAACAACAAAAACAACTAACATTAGTTGAGCGTTTACTGTGTGCCAGCCACCGTTATAAATGCTCTAGATATATCCATTTATTGAATCCTTACTTTGGATTAGTAGTAAGAATTATTATTATTGTGATTTTATAGATATGAAAACTAAAGTACAAACTTAAATAATCAAGATGATACAGCTAGTAAGAGGGGAGGTCCTAGTATAATAATTGTATTGTATGGAAGTCATAGAAAAGGAAGACCCAGGAAGAGGATCTGCCTATATTCATCATCTGCTTTTTTTAGTCTCTCTCTCTCTGGTCACTACACTATGCTTTGGTCTACTTCACCTCCCCAGAGCCCGAAAGCAGAGCAGTCAACTCTCTTCTCTACCATTAAGAGTACAGTAAACCACAGAGGCTTTAGGGAGAAGGGGCTTGTTTCACAGGTGGTAGTTGTTCCCATCTGTCACAGTACCTGATGGTCTTCCATCAGAGCAGAGGAGCTAGGGGTTAGAAGCATGGAGGTCTGGGAGCACAAGGCAAGGGAAAGTGGGACATTCAGATGGTGGAGACCTAACACTTTCTCTTGGCCCCATGGGGTGGATAATGGTTTTCAGTACAACTGGACTTTCTTGAAGAGCATATGGCCACATCCTCTAAGGCCCATTTCCTATAAAATTAGTTGAGCCTTACTTTTACCTTTTTTTATTCTCCTTTACTGTCCAGGGTAGCATCAGACACAGCTGAGGAGGAGAGTGCTTAGGGAAGAATAATACCCCAAGTAATAGTTTGAGCAAGCTGCAAGATCTGAGGATGGCAATCTCTCTGCTCCTGGCTCTGTCCCAGGCTAGAGGGCTTCTTGGAACTGGGTCTACTGAGGCTACATGTTGGTGTTCACCCGTATGGATGGATTCCAGTTACATTCATTCAAAACAGACATTTTCTGAGCATCTACCTTGTGGCAGCTTTGGGCTTTCGGGATGTAGATGGCACCCCCTTTGCTTTTAGGAACTCAGTCTACACTGCACAGTAAAATCACAAAAAATTATGATGAGTAGTTCAACAAAAAGGGAGCATAGTGTTCTGACAGCACCGAGGAAGTAGGAATTAATTCTGAAGGAACTCATAGAATGGATGACTTCCCAGAGGAGGGGTCATTTGAGAGAAATACTGGAGATGACTACATTTTTACAGGAAGAAAAATGGAGATTGGGGTATACAAGGAGTGTATTGGTGGAAACAGAGCATTCCAAACAAAGAGAATAGTATGAACCATGCTTTAGAGGAATGAAGGCACACTGCATGTTTGGAGACTAACTCTGTGTAGAGTGGCTAGAATATGCAATGAAAATACAGGCAATGGCATGAAAAGAGATGGGGCTGCAGAGGTGAAGAGGCAGCTTACAAAGTTTCTCAGATGAGGATTTTTAACCTCAAGGGTTTCAAAATCCAACTTATAGTCACTTGAAAGTGATGAAGTTTCAAGCAGGTGAATGAATGGACAGTAATAATAATAATAACAGTTTGCATTTATTGGGAATTTACTGCCTTCCAGAACTTGTGCTAAGTACTCTATGTATAATCTGTGTTATCCGTTTAATCCTCACAACCATCATATGAGGCAAGTAGAACAGGATAGTAGTTCCATTTTTCAGATGAGGAGCTGAGGCATAGAGCAGTTAAGTAACTGTGTAAGCCAAACTGCTCAATTTCAAAGCCTCCCCTTTACCCATTGCCCTCAGGGGTGGTGTGAGGCCATAAGACATCGGTTCTTCTTTTGATTTTTTTTTTTTCCCTCTGAGCATCAATGGGAACGAGCCTGAAAGGGTCAAGATCTTGCAGGGATCAGATGTAGAGGGTACCTGACTTGTCTAGTTAAGGCCTCTATGCTTGCCTCAGACCTGAGTGCCAGACTTGCCTGTCACAGAAGACTTCGCTGAGGGTCAGGGAGCATGAACTGTAGCCTCAACTCCACCACTAACTTGGGCACATACCCTTTGGTCTGTAAGTCTCAGTCTCACCACTTTTTGTGACCTGAAGGAGGGGGTATTTGTTCTTTCAATAAGTGTTTGCTGAACACCTACTATGTGTCATGCACTCTCCTACGTGCTAAAAGTGTAGTGGCAAATAAGGCAGCTAAATCCCTGCAGTCACAGAGAAAACTTTCCAGTGATGAGAGCCAATAAACAAAGACATGATCATGTTAGATGCTGATGGGAAGCATAAAGAAGTCAAAATAAAGTAACGTGATACAGAATGACTAGGCAAAGGGAGACTGGGCAAAGGAGGCAAAGTAGGGTGATCAAGAAGGACTTTCAAAAGGAAGTAACATTTTAGCTGAGACCTAAAGGATGAGAACAGCCAGCTGGGCAAAGTAGACAAAGAACTATTTCCAGACAGTGAAAACAGAAAATGCAAAGGCCCAGAGGTTGGAAGTAGCTTTGGGTGTTTGAAGAGCAAAAGGAAGGCCAGTGGGACTGGTGTGTAATTGTGTGTAGAAGGTGGATGTGAAATGAAGTCAAATAGACGACATGAGCTAAACCACATGGGGCTTTATAAACCACAGAAAGGAGTTTGGATTTATTCTAAATGTGATAGGAAATCATTGGAGGGCTTTAAGTAAAGGCATAATCTGATATAGATTTTCAAATGGTCCCTCTAGCTTAGTGTGGCAAATGCTTATAGCAAAGTGGGAGTGAAGGCAGGGAGCCCAATGAAGAGGCTTTTGTAGTAATCCATGTGAGATATGACGATGGCTCAAACTAGGGTGAGGTCAGTGGTAGGGAGACATGTGGATAGATTTGGCATGTGTTCTGAAGATAGAATTGCCAGAATGTGTTGAAGGCTTAGAAGCGGAGAAAGAGCTGAGAGAAAAAGATAAAGATATCATCTAGGTTTGATATTTTTTACAACAAGGTTAATGATTCTGTCATTTATTAAGATGAGGAAGACTAAGAGAGGGAGCAGTTTAACCCTAGTGGTGAAGAGATGGATTTTGGAGCCAGGCTGCCTGGCTTCAAATCTCAATGCTGTAGCCTGTGGCCTCGGGCAAGTTATTTAACCTGTTTATGCCAGTTTCTCCATCTGAACAATGGGGATAATAACAGTGATAATAACAGTAAGTGCATAATAGAGTTGTTGTGAGGATTACATAAGTTAATAGAGCGAAAGTATTTGGAACAGTGCCTACCACAGGGAAAATACTCTGTGTTAAATGTTTCTATTCTCCTTTCCAGTGTAGGCCTAGCAACCTGATAACCGTCACCCATCTGATCCTTACTCTAGGTGTTCTTGACCTCACTTTATGTGCATTATTTTGGCTACGTTTTGCCATTCACTTTGTCTCTCCTCCCATAAGACCCAGGAAATGGGCCCAGCAAGCATACATAGAACCCTCAGGCTTTGGTGGGTGAGCCATCTTTTATCAGCTGGAGGGCAAGGTGCCCCAGATAGGATGGAAAACTATGTATATGTATATGTACTCAGTGTATCTTGAGTTCCAGAAAGGGGTTGACTTGATAGGGCTGGTTACAGAGGATATGTGGAGTGTTTACTGGGGAAAGTTTTCAGCAAACTGTTGACATTCATGAGGTTGGACTCTGACACCTTTCATCCCGTTTTTGAACCTTTAGTCCTTTCCTCTGATACTGTCTCCAAAAAGTACCTGCAAACTGCTCTATTTCTTGAATTGTGTGTTCCCTTCACCTGGGTGTCCTGTTGAATGTTAATAGCTAATTTTTGTGTGGGAGATGTCCTGTCGTCAAATCCCATGATAAAAACACTAACATTTTTAGGAAGCTCTACTCTGCTAGTATGCGTTGCAAACCTCCAAAAGGTGAAATGAAGTTACATCATTTCTTAAACTTATTTGAAAAGGGAGCTCACCCTTTGGTAGGAGCAACTCACAGTTTGTGAAATGCTGTCATGGCCAAAACCCCTCTTGGGAGAAACCAGCACCACGACCCTTCTTTTGGTAGGAATATGCTGGTGTCTGTGTTCTCACTTCTGGAAGATTTGCCTTATCAGCCCAATCTTCTAATACAGAAGAGAAAAATGTGAGCTTTGAGGCCTACCAAATCTGGATTCAAATTTTGACCCTGTCACTTACAAACTGTGTGAACTTGAGAAAATTCCTGTCCCTGTCTGTGCCTTGGTGTCTTATTTGTGTAATGTAGAAATGCAAAATACTTGTTCTTCAGTAGTGCTCTGAAAGTTGAGATACCACATTTCAGGGTGATTGGCACAATAAATATGGCCTATAGTGAGGACAAATTGTTTTTCAGACATCAGAAAGCAGATGGAGCATTTCAATCTTTCAGTTGCTGAAGACATGGCATTGTACAGAAAGTGACATGCAGAAGAAGACAGGAAGCAGGAAGCCTGGCTAGAAGCAGGAATAGCGTGGCCCTGGCACACAGGTTATTAACCACTAGATATAAGAATATTAATCACTGGTGGGCAAGGTTTTATCAGCCTCAAAACATTAAGACCCTTTTTAAAAATAATTAAAACATTTATTTTCTGATTATGACCCTATTAAACACATTCTTTTTGTAGAAATTTGGAAAAATACAGGACATGTAACAAAGAATACATAAAACTTCACATAATTCTATTCTCTAGAGAAAATTAATATTAATGAAAATTTTATTTTCCTCCAGGGTATTATACATTGTATACTTTTACAGAGCTTATATCATACTATATATGTAATTTTGGTTCTCGCTTTTTTAATTGACTATAATCTCGTAAGTATTTCCCCTCCCCAAGTCATTTGAGAGTTTTGTCAGTTATGCTATATATTTTATAAATATGCATAATATAATATAAATTATGAATGTTTTATAATTTAATATTTCTAAATGAGTGTGAGTTGAGGTTGCTACTAAATTTTTAACTATTTTAAATAAAGCTGTGTTGAACATCTTTGTGCCTGAGGTTTTTCTTTAAATATTTCAAGTTATTTTCTTAGGACCAATTCCCAAAGAAGGATTACTGAATTCAGAGACTGGTTGTTGGTAGGCTCATGATAAACATAGCTAGAATTCTTTCCAGGATGGCTACATCAATTTATATTTCCATTAGCACTAAGCGCCAGCTACACCATACCCATCCTAGCAACTGGTATGCAGATTTAAAAATGGCTTTGCTAATTTCATAGGTGAAAAATGCTGGCTTGTTTCAATTTGCATTTGTTTGATTACATATGAGATTGAGTACTTTTCAGTGTATTTATTTATTTATTTATTTGAGACAAGAGTTTCACTCTTGTTGCCCAGGCTGGAAGGCAGTGGCACGATCTCGGGTCACTGCAACCTCCGCCTCCCAGGTTCAAGCTATTCTCCTGCCTCAGCCTCCCGAGTAGCTGGGATTACAGGCATGTACCACTATATCAGCTAATTTTTTTTTTTTTTAGTAGAGATAGGGTTTCTCCATGTTGGTCAGGCTGGTCTCAAACTCCTGAGCTCAGATGATCTGCCTGCCTCAGCCTCTCAAAGTGCTGGGATTACAGACGTAAGCCACCACGCCAAGACTTCAGTGTGTTTATTATCTATTTGTATTCCTTTAGACAAATGTGTGTTTACAACTTTTGAATCTGTAGCCATCAGAGATCATGTCATTTCTATGAAACATTAATATTTTAAGGTTTTTTTTTAACTTTGTGTCTTATTTATTGCAAAAGTTTTTGAGTTTTGCTTGCTTTTAATTTTGATCTTGTGATTAGCTGTGTCAATTGCTACTGATAATTATGACCTGGCATTTACAAAGATTCATAAAGGATAGAGCAACAATTTGAAAGGCATTTCGAGACTGTAATGGCATTAGAAAATCCAGGGCTTCTGCTGCCCAAAGCAATTTATAGATTGAATGCTATTCCTATTAAACCACCGAAGACATTTTTCACAGAACTAGAAAAAAAAAGTATTTAAAAATTCATATGGAAGCAAAAAACAACCTGAATAGCCAAGACAATCCTAAGGAAAAAACAAACAAACAAACAAACAAAAAACTGGAGGCTTCACGTTACCCAAGTTCAAACTATATTACAGGGCTACAGTAACTAAAAAGGCATGGTCCTGGTACAAAAAAAGACACATAGGCCAATGGAAAATAACGGAGACCAGAAATAAGACCACACACTTATGACTGTCTGCTTTTCAATGAATCTAACAAAGACAAGCTGTGTAAAAAGAACTCACTATTCAATAAATAATTGATTAGCACCAGTTATCCCAGCAGATGACTGGACTTCTTCCTTACACAAAATATACAAAAATTAACTACCATATACAAACATTAATTCAAAATACATTAAAAATTTAAATGTAAAACCAAAAACTATAAAAACCCTGGGAAACAAACTAGGCACTACCATCCTGGACATAGGAACATGCAAATATTTCATTACAAAGACACCAAAGCAACATAACAAAAGCGAAAATTGACAAATGGGACTAAATTAACCTAAAGAGCTTCTGCACAGCAAATTAAACTATCAACAGATTAAATAAAAAACCTACAAAACCGAGAAAATTTTTGCAAACTCTGCATCCAACAAAGATCTAATATCCAGCTTCTATAAGGAACTTAAACAAATTTATGAGAAACAAACAACCCCAATAAAATGTATGCAAAGACCATGAACAGGCATGTCTCCAAAGAAGATATACATGAGACCAACAGGAATATAAAAAAAGCTTAATATCACTGATTATTAGAGAAATGCAAATGAAAACCACAAAGAGATACCATCTCATATCGCCCAGAATGGCTATTAGTAAAAAGTCAAAAAACAACAGATGCAGGAGAGATTGTGGAGAAAAGGGAATAATTACACACTGTTGGTGGGAGAGTAAATTAATTCAACCATTGTGGAAAGCAGTATGGCAATTCCTCAAAGAGCTACAAATAGAATTGCCATTTGACCCAGCATTCTTATAACTGGGTATATACCAATAGGAATATTAATCATTCTACCATAAAGACACATGAACGTGAATGTTGACAGCAGTACTATTCACAATACCAAAGACATGAAATCAACATAAATGCCCATCAATGACAGATTGGATAAAGAAAATGTACATATACACCATGGAATACTATGCATCTATAAAAATGGACGAGATTATGTCTTTTGGGGTAACATGGATGGAGCTGGAGGGCATTATCCTTAGTGAACTTCAGAAAACTAAATACCGCATATTTTCATTTACAAGTTGGAGCTAAATGGTGAGAATTCATGAGCACAAAGAAAAGAACAACAAACACTTCTACTTGAGGATGGAGGGTGGAAGGAGAGACAGGAGCAGGAAGATAACAATTGAGTGCAACAGTGTTATACCCATGCGACAAAATAATCTATACAACAAACCCCTGTGACACGAGCTTACCAATGTAACAAACCTGCAATGCACTCCTGAACTTAAAATAAAAGTTAAAAAAAAGAAAATCCAAGGCCTATTTGAAATTCTTTGGTCTTGGAGCTATAATAATAATGATAGTTCACAGGTGTTAGTGCTTACCAGATGTCAGGTGCACTGCTGAGCAATATCATCAATCTAATTTCTACCCCAGCCTCGAGAAGAAAGTACTATAATTATCTTCAGAGGCAGACAGAAGTTAAAATCACTTTTCTGAGGTCACACACTGGTACCAGCTGTCTCCAAATCTTGCACTTTTAATCATTGTGCTCTATTTCCCTAATATTGAGTCTTGAGGGACTTTGCTTATGGTCATACAGGTTCAGATTGTACACTGTTCATCTCCAAGGAACACCATTCATATTGTAGTCGCATCTTTATAGCAGAATGATTTATAATCCTTTGGGTATATACCCAGTAATGGGATTGCTGGGTCAACTGGTATTTCTGGTTCTAGATACTTAAGGAATTGCCACACTGTCTTCCACAATGGTTGAACTAATTTACACTCCCACCAACAGCATAAAAGTGTTCCTATTTTTTCCACATCCTCTCCAGCATCTGTTGTTTCCTGACTTTTTAATGATCACCATTCTAACTACCATGAGATGGTATCTCATTGTGGTTTTGATTTGCATTTCTCTAATGACCAGTGATGATGAGCTTTCTTTCATATGTTTGTTGACCACACATTGTCTTCTTTTGAGAAGCGTCTGTTCATATCCATTACCCACTTTTGATGGGGTTGCTTGTTTTACTCTTGTAAATTAGTTTGTTATTTGTAGATTTTGGATATTAGCCCTTTCTTAGATGGACAGATTGAAAAAATTTTCTCCCATTCTGTAGGTTGCCTGTTCACTCTGATGGTAGTTTCTTTTGCTGTGCAGAAGCTCTTTAGTTTAATTAGATCCCATTTGTCAATTTTGCCTTTGTTGCCATTGCTTTTGGTGTTTTAGTCATTAAGTCTTTGCTCATGACTATGTTTTGAATGGTATTGCCTGGGTTTTCTTCTAGGGTTTTTACGGTTTTAGGTCTTACATTTAAGTATTTAATCCATCTTGAGCTAACTTTTCTATAAGGTGTAAGGAAGTGGTCCAGTTTCACTTTTCTGCATATGGCTAGCCAGTTTTCCCAATGCCATATATTAAATAGGGAATCCTTTCTCCATTGCTTGTTTTTGTCAGGTTTGTCAAAGATCAGATGGTTGTAGATGTGTGGTGTTATTTCTGAGGGCTCAGTCTTGTTCCATTGGTCTATATCTCTGTTTTGGTACCAGTACCATGCTGTTTTGGTTACTGTGGCCTTGTAGTATAGTTTCAAGTCAGGTAGTGTGATGCTTCCAGCTTTGCTCTTTTTGCTTAGGATTTTCTTGGTTATGTGGGCTCTTTTTTGGTTCCATATGAAATTTAAAGTTCTTTTTTTCTAATTCTATGAAGAAAGTCAATGGTAGATTGATGGGGATAGCATTGATTCTATAAATTACGTTGGGCAGATTGACTATTTACACGATATTGATTCTTCCTATCCATGAGCATGGAATGTTTTTCCATTTATTTGTGTCCTCTCTTATTTCCTTGAGCAGTGGTTTGTTGTTCTTCTTGAAGAGGTCTTTCACGTCCCTTGTAAGTTGTATTCCTAGGTATTTTATTCTTTTTGTAGCAATTTTTAATGGGTGTTCACTCAAGATTTGGCTCTCTGTCTGTTATTGGTGTATAGGAATGCTTGTGATTTTTGCACATTGATTTTGTATCCTGAGATTTGCTGAAGTTGCTCATCAGCTTAAGGACATTTTGGGCTGAGAGATGGGTTTTTCTAAATATAAAATCTTGTCATCTGCAAACAGAGACAATCTGAGTTTTTCTATTCCTATTTGAATACCCTTTATTTCTTTCTCTTACCTGATTGCCCTGGCCAGAACTTCCAATATAATGTTGAATAACAGTGGTGAGAGAGGGCGTCTTTGTCTTGTGCCAGTTTTCAAAGAGAATGCTTCCAGGTTTTGCCCATTCAGCATGATATTGGCTGTGGGTTTTTCATAAATAGCTCTTATTATTTTGAGATACATCCAAATCAATACCTAATTTATTGAGAGTTTTTAGCATGAAGGGCTGTTGAATTTTGTCAAAGGCCTTTTCTGCATCTATTGAGATAATCATGTGGTTTTTGTTGCTGGTTCTGTTGATGTGATGGATTACGTTTATTGTTTTGGTATGTTGAACCAGTCTTGCATCCCAGGGATGAAGCCGACTTGATCGTGGTGGATAAGCTTTTTAGCTTTCTGCTGGATTTGGCTTGCCAGTGTTTTTACTGAGAATTTTTGCATCGATGTTTATCAGGAATATTGGCCTGAAATTTTCTTTTTTTGGTTGTGTCTCTGCCACGTTTTGTTATCAGGATGATGCTCCCTCATAAAACGAGTTAGGAAGGATTCCCTCTTTTTCTATTGTTTGGAATAGTTTCAGAAAAAAAATGGTAGCAGCTCCTCTTTGTACCTTTGGTAGAATTTGGCTGTGAATTCGGCTGGTCCTGGACTTTTTTGCTTAGTAGGCTATTAATTACTGCCTCAATTTTAGAACTTCTTATTGGTCTATTCAGTGATTTGACTTCATCCTGGTTTAGGCTTGGCATGGTGTATGTATCTAGGAACTTATCCATTTCTTCTAGATTTTCTAGTTTATTTGCATAGAAAAATTTTATAGTATTCTCTGATGGTAGTTTGTATTTCTGTGGGATCTGTGATGCTATCTTTTTTATCATTTTTTATTGCATCTATTTGATTCTTCTCTCTTTTCTTCTTTATTATTCTGGTTAGGAGTCTATCTATTTTGTTAATCTTTTCAAAAAACTAGCTCCTGAATTCACTGATTTTTTGAAGGGTTTTTTGTGTCTCCGTCTCCTTCAGTTCTGCTCTGATCTTAGTTATTTCTTGTCCTCTGCTAGCTTTTGAATGTGTTTGCTCTTGCTTCTCTAGTTCTTTTAATTTTAATGTTAGTGTGTTGATTTTAGATCTTTCCTGCTTTCTCTTGTGGGCATTTAGTGCTGTAAATTCTTCTCTAAACACTGCATTAAATGTATTCCAGAGATTCTGGTATGTTGTGTCTTTGTTCTCACTGGTTTCAAAGAACATCTTTATTTCTGCCTTAATTTCATTGTTTACCCAGTAGTCATTCAGAAGCAGGTCGTTCAGTTTGCATGTAGTTGTGTGAGTGAGTTTCTTAATCCTGAGTTCTAATTTGATTGCACTGTTGTCTCAGAGGTTGTTATGATTTTTGTTCTTTTGCATTTGCTGAGAACTGTTTTACTTCCGATTATGTGGTCAATTTTAGAATAAGTGTCATGAGGTTCTGAGAAGAAGGTATATTCTGTTGGTTTGGGGTGGAGAGTTTTGTAGATGCCTATTAGGTCCACTTGGTCTAGAGCTGAGTTCAAGACCTGAATATCCTTGTTGATTTTCTGTCTCATAGATCTTTCTAATATTGACAGTGGGGTGAAAAATTATCCCACTATTATTGTGTGGGAGTCTAAGTCTCTTTGTAGGTATCTAAGAAATTGCTTTATGAATCCGGGTGCTCCTGTATTGGGTGAGTATATATTTAGGATAGTTAGCTCTTCTTGTTGCATTGATCCCTTTACCATTCTGTAATGACCGTCTTTGTCTCTTTTGATCTTTGTTCGTTTAAAGTCAGTTTTATCAGAGACTATGATTGCAACCCCTGCCTTTTTTTTTTTTTTTTTTGACTTTCCATTTGCTTGGTAAATATTCCTCCATCTCTTTATTTTGAGCATCTGTGTGATTTTGCATGTAAGATGGGTCTCTTGAATACAGCGCTGATGGGTCTTGACTCTATTCAACTTGCCAGTCTGTGTCTTTTGATTGTGGCATTTAGCTCATTTACATTTAAGGTTAATATTTTTTGTGTAAATTTAATCCTGTCATTATGATGCTAGCTGGTCATTTTGTTCATTAGTTGATGCAGTTTCTTCATAGTGTTTATGGTCTTTACAATTTGGTATGTTTTTGCAGGGGGTGGTACCAGTTGTTCCTTTATATGTTTAGTGCTTCTTTCAGAAGCTCTTGTTAGGCAGTCCCGGTGGTGACAAAATCTCTCAACATTTGTGTCTGTAAAGGATTTTATTTCTCCTTTGCTTACGAAACTTAGTTTGGTTAGATATGAAATTTTTATTTTTATTTTTATTTTTATACTTTAAGTTCTAGGGTACATGTGCACAACGTTCAGGTTTATTACATGTGTATACATGTGCCATGTTGGTGTGCTGCACCCATCAACTCATCAGCACCCATCAACTCATCATTTTCATCAGTTATAACTCCCAATGCCATCCCTCCCCTCTCCCCATAATAGGCCTCGGTGTGTGATGCTCCCCTTCCCATGTCCAAGTGATCTCAAAGTTCAATTCCCAGCTATGAGTGAGAACATGCGGTGTTTGGTTTTCTGTTCTTGCAAAAGTTTGCTGAGAATGATGGCTTCCAACTACACCCATGTCCCTTCAAAGGACAGGAACTCATCCTTTTTTATGGCTGCATAGTATTCCATGGTGTATATGTGCCACATTTTCTTAATCCAGTCTGTCACTGATGGACATTTGGGTTGATTCCAAGTCTTTACTATTGTGAATAGTGCCATAATAAACATACGTGTGCATGAGTCTTTATAGCAGCATGATTTATAATACTTTGGGTATATACTCAGTAATACGATGGCTGGGTCATATGGTATTTCTAGTTCTAGATCCTTGAAGAATCACCATACTGTTTTCCACAATTGTTGAACTAGTTTACAATCCCACCAACAGTGTAAAAGTGTTCCTATTTCTCCACATCCTCTTCGGTACCTGTTGTTTCCTGACTTTTTAATGATTGTCATTCTAACTGGTGTGAGATGGTATCTCATTGTGGTTTTGATTTGCATTTCTCTGATGACGAGCAACGATGAGCATTTTTTTCATGTGTCTGTTGGCTGTATGAATGTCTTCTTTTGAGAAATGTCTGTTCATATCCTTTGTCCATTTTTTGATGGGGTTGTTTGTTTTATTCTTGTAAATTTGTTTGAGTTCTTTGTAGGTTCTGGATATTAGCCCTTTGTCAGATGAGTAGATTGCAAAAATGTTCTCCCATTCTGTAGGTTGCCTGTTCACTCTGATGGTAGTTTCTTTTGCTGTGCAGAAGCTCTTCAGTTTAATTAGATTTCATTTGTCATTTTCGGCTTTTGCTGTCGTTGCTTATGGTGTTTTAGATGTGAAGTCCTTACCCATGCCTATGTCCTGAATGGTATTACCTAGGTTTTCTTCTAGGTCTTTTATGGTATTACGTCTAACATTTAAGTCTCTAATCCATCTTGAATTAATTTTCGTATAAGGAGTAAGGAAAGGATCCAGTTTCAGCTTTCTACTTATGGCTAGCCAATTTTCCCAGCGCCATTTATTAAATAGGGAATCCTTTCCCCATTTCTTGTTTCTCTCAGGTTTGTCAAAGATCAGATGGCTGTAGATGTGTGGTATTATTTCTGAGGGCTCTGTTCTGTTCCATTGGTCTATATCTCTGTTTTGGTACCAGTACCATGCTGTTTTGGTTACTGTAGCCTCGTAGTATAGTTTGAAGTCAGGTAGCGTGATGCCTCCAGTTTTGTTCTTTTGACTTAGGATTGTCTTGGCAATGCAAGCTCTTTTTTTTGGTTCCATATGAACTTTAATGCAGTTCTTTCCAATTCTGTGAAGAAAGTCATTGGTAGCTTGATGGGGATGGCATTGAATCTATAAATAACCTTGGGCAGTCTGGCCATTTTCACGATATTGATTCTTCCTATCCATGAGCATGGTATGTTCTTCCATTTGTTTGTGTCCTCTTTTATTTCACTGAGCAGTGGTTTGTAGTTCTCGTGAAAGAGGTCCTTTACATCCCTTGTAAGTTGGATTCCTAGGTTTTTTATTCTCTTTGAAGCGATTGTGAATGGAAGTTCATTCATGATTTGGCTCTCTGTTTTTCTGTTACTGGTGTATAAGAATGCTTGTGATTTTTGCACATTAATTTTTTATCCTGAGACTTTGCTGAAGTTGCTTATCAACTTAAGGAGATTTTGGGCTGAGATGATGGGTTTTTCTAAATATACAATCATGTCATCTGCAAAGAGGGACGATTTGACTTCTTCTTTTTCTAACTGAATACCCTTATGAAATTCTGTGTTGAAAATTATTTTCTTTAAGAATGTTGAATATTGGTCCCCACTCTCTTCTGGCTTGTAGGGTTTCTGCAGAGAGATACACTGTTAGTCTGATGGGCTTCCCTTTGTGGGTAACCTGACCTTTCTCTCTGGCTGCCCTTAATATTTTTTCCTTCATTTCAACCTTGGTGAATCTGATGATTATGCGTCTTGGGGTTGCTCTTCTTGAGGGGTATCTTTGCTGTGTTCTCTGTATTTCCTGAATTTGAATGTTAGCTTGTCTTGCTGTGTTAGAAAAGTTCTCCTGGACAATATCCTGAAGAGTGTTTTCCAACTTGGTTTCATTTTCCTCATCACTTTTAAGTACACTAATCAAACGTAGGCTTGGATTTTTCATGTAGTCCCACATTTCTTGGATGATTTGTTCATTCTTTTTCTTTCTTTTTTCTCTAATCTTGTCTTCTCTCTTTATTTCATTAAGTGAATCTTCAATCTCTGATATCCTGTATTCTGCTTCATTGATTCAGCTATTGGTACTTGTTTACACTTCACGAAGTTCTTGTGCTATGTTGTTCACCTCTATCAGGTCTTTTATGTTCCTCTTGAAACTGGTTATTCTAGTAAGCAATTTGTGTATCTGTTTTTCAAGGTTTTTAGCTTCCTCGCGTTGGATTAGAACATGCTCTTTTAGCTCAGAGAAGTTTGTTATTACCCACCTTCTGAAGCCTACTTCTGTCTATTCATCAAACTCATTCTCCATCCAGTTTGTTCCCTTGCTGGCAAGGTGTTGTAATCCTTTGCAGGAGAAAAGTCATTCTGATTTTTGCAATTTTCAGCCTTTTTGTGCTTGTTTCTCCACATCTTCATGGATTTTTCTGCCTTCGGTCTTTCATGTTGGAGACCTTTGGATGGGGTCTCCGAGTGGATGTCCTTTTTGTTGATGTTGATGCTATCCCATTCTGTTCGCTGGTTTTCCTTCTAAGAGTCAGGCTCCTCTGCTGCAGGTCTGCTGGTGTTTGCTGGAGGTGCAATCCAGACCCTGTTTCATTCCTTCCTCTGGAAACTTCGTGCCAGAGGGGCACCCACCAAATGCCAGCCAGAGCTGTCCTGTATGAGGTGTCTGTCAGCCCCTACTGGGAGTGGTCTCCGAGTCAGGATACATGGGGGTCAGGGACCCATTTGAGGAGGCAGTCTGTCTCTTAGCAGAGCTTGAACACTGTTCTGGGAGATCCACTCCTCTCTTCAGAGCCATCAGGCAGAGATGTTTAGGTCTGCTGAGGCTGCGCCCACAGTTGCCCCTTCCCCCATGTGCTCTCTCCCAGTGAGATGTTTCATCTATAAGCCCCTGACTGGGACTGCTGCCTTTTTTTCAGAGGTTCCCTGCCCAGAGAGGAGGAATCTAGAGAGGCAGTCTGGCCACAGCAGCCTTGATGAGCTGCGGTGGGCTGCACCCAGTTCGAACTTCCCAGCGGCTTTGTTTACACTGTGAGGATAAAACTGTGTAATCAAGCCTCAGCAATGGCAGACGCCCCTCCTGTCACCAAGCTCGAGCGTCCCGGGTAGACCTCATACTGCTGCGCTGGTAGTGAGAATTTCAAGCCCGTGGATCTTAGCTTGCTGGTCTCTGGTCGGGGTGGGGGGAGGGGGGGAGGGGGGAGGGGGGTGGGACCCACCAAGTCAGATCACTTTGCTCCCTGGCTTCAGCCCCCTTTCTAGGAGTGTGAAGAGTCTTGCCTGTCTTGCTGGCATTCCAGGCACCATTGGGATATGGAAAAATAAACTCCTGCAGCTAGCACGATGTCTGCCCAAATGGCCACCCTGTTTTGTGCTTGATACCCAGCGCTCTGGTGGCATAGGCACCGGAGGGAATCTCCTGGTCTGTGGTTTGTAAAGGCCATGGGAAAAGCATAGTATCTGGGCTGGAATGCACCGTTCCTCATGGTCTCCCTTGGGTAGGGGAGAGAATTCCTCAACCCCTTGCACTTCCTGGGTGAAGCAATGCCCCATCCTGCTTCAACTCTCCCTCTGTGGGCTGCACCCACTGTCCAACCAGTCCCAATGAGATGAACCGGATACCTCAGTTGGAAATGCAAAAAACCACCTGCCTTCTGTGTTGAAATCTCTAGGAGCTGCAGACCAGAGTTGTTCCTATTCAACCATCTTTCCAGCTTCCCCATAGCTAGTACTTTAAATGTTTAGTTTTTTATTCGGTCTCATCAACCAGAATATAAACTTGGGAGCAGGACTTTTGTCTATCTCACTCACTACTGTATTTCTTGTTCCTACATTAATGCTTGATATGTATGTAGTATGTGCTCAGTAAATCCCGAATTAATTTTTAAAAGAATAAATGAACTTCCAAGTTCTGGTCTTCCATGTAAGAAGCTTAGATGTTGTCACTTCCATCTTCAGTAAGAAAAAAAAACTGAGAAAATCAAAAGTCAACATCTCTTCTTAGATCCATCCAAGAATTCAGGTCATAGAGCAAACAAACTGCTGGCCCCAAAATTGAAGAGACAGATTGGCAGATGCAGGGAATCACAGCTAACCAGAATAGAAGCCCAGGAGCAAAAATCTCCGTTGGTAACAGTATAGGAGTAGAAAAAAGTTAACCCATAACATATGAATTACTGAGGGCTCTGCATGGAAAAGCAGGGAAGGTATACACTTGTGTAAGTTTTACCTCTGTGAGTCCAAAGGCTCTCCTACTAATTCCAGCTGGTAAGAGGGAAATATGCCCAGGGTTTTGCAATAGGCCCAGAGTCTTCTGTTTTTCTAAACAATACCTGCCTTCCAGTGAAACTGTTTCATCAGATCTTAATTGACTAAATTTTTCTAAAGCTTAACTAACCTGGGGTAAGAGAAATAACGAACTCCATCCCTTTCTGTCCCTTCTATCTCACCACAGAGGGGGACAAATACTGAGAAGCACTCGGAGAAGTTATAGCCCAAGGTCACAGGGTTACTAACAGAGTGAGACCTAATCATAAGAATATAGAATGCTTCTCCTCCCTCAACACCTTTGTACCACATAAACCGGTCTCCTGTAAAATGACAGGGAAATACAATGAAATAATTGCATGTCTCAGACCATAATGAGGAAGAAATATCTAAAAAAAATCCAAAGACAACAGTGAAGACAATAACGAAGACATTAGAAGAAATTTTATCCTCTGACCTCTACAGCTACAACTAACAATAAACACATATTAACTCCTAGCCAGATAAACATAGAACTTCACACTAATTGCCTGTTTACCTCAGTTCTTTTTAGCCAGTACATTATGTCTGCCTTTCAGCAAAAAGATTACAGAAGATACTAAATGGCCAAAGACACAGTTTGAAGAGACACAGCAAGCATCAGAGCCAAAAAGGCATGGTGGCAAGGATATTGGGATTATTAGACTGATAATTTAAAACAACTATGATCTATAGGCTAAGAGTTCTCACAGAAAAAAAAAAAAAAGGACCATGTAAAAACCAGATGAGCAAGATAGGCAATTATATAAAAACTGTAAGACAAAATAAAAAGGACATGTTAGAAATCAAACATAATGTAAGAGAAATAAAGAATGTCTTTGATGGGGTAATTGATAAAATGGGAAATAGCCAAGGAAAGAATCAGTGAGCTTAAAAATATGTCAACTATAAACTCCCAAAATTGAAACATAGAGAGAAAAAAGAAAGAAAAGATAGAACAGAATATCCAAAATCTGTGAGACATTTACAAAAGCTGTAACACGCACACAGTGAGAGTACCAAAAGGAAAAGAAAACAAGAAAAGGACAGAAGAAATATTTAAACGATGATGAATGAGAATTACAAAATTAATAATGGACATCCAACCACAAATGTAGGAAGCTCATATAATACCAAACAAGATTTTAAAAAACCTACTACTGAAAAAATAAGCTAGGCATATTATATTCAAGCTACAGAAAACAAAAAAACAGAATCTTTTTAGTGTTTTAATTGGCACGTAATTGTATATATTTATGGGGTACAGTGTGATGTTTCAAAACATGTATACAATGTGTAATGATCAAATTAGATAAATTAGCATATCGATAATCTTAAGAATAAGTTTTAGTGTTTCATTTTACAGTAGGGTGACTAACCTTAACAAAAATATATTGTATATTTTAAAATAGCTAGACTAGAGGATGTTAAATGTTCCCATTGTATAGAAAAATAAAGTCTCGAAATGTGGAGAGAAAAAAGGTCTTCTGTATAGAGGAGCAAATATAAGAATTACATTATAATTCTTTTCAGAAATCATGCATACAAGAAGACACTGGAGTGAAATATTTAAAGTATTGAAAGAAAAAAATCCACCATCTAAAATTCTACATCTAATCAAATTAATCTTCCAAAGTGAAGGAGAAATAAATACTTACTCAGGCAAACAAAAATTGAGGGATTTTGTCACCAGTACACCAGCCTTGCAAATACTATTTTAAAAATTCTTCAGAAAGGAGAAAAATAATATAGGACAGAAACTCAGGCCTGAGCAGAAAAAAAAATTAGAAAAACAATAAATAAAGATAAAATAAAATATTTTATTTTCTTTTTTTAATTTTTAGTTTTAATTTTTGTGGGTACATACTAGTAGTATATAATTGTGGAGTACATGGGATGTTTTGATACAGGCATCATAACCACATCATGGAGAATGGGGTATCCGTCCCCGCAAGTATTTATCCTTTGGGTTACAAACAACCTAATTATACTCTTTTAGTTATTCTAAATTGTACAATTAAATTATTATTTATTACAATCACCTTGTTGTGTTATCAAACACTAGGTCTTATTCATTCTTTCTAACTATAGTTTTTGTATCCATTAACTATCCCCACCTCCCCACCCTCAACATCCACTACTCTTCCTATCCTCTGGTAAGCATCCTTCTACCCTCCATCTCTATGAGTTCAATTATTTTGATTTTTTTTTATTATACTTTAAGTTCTAGGGTACATGTGCACAATGTGCAGGTTTGTTACATATGTATACATGTGCCATGTTGGTGTGCTGCACCCATTAACTCGTCATTTACATTAGGTATATCTCCTAATGCTATCCCTCCCCACTACCCCCTCCCCACAATAGGACCCAGTGTGTGGTGTTCCCCTTCCTGTGCCCAAGTGATCTAATTGTTCAATTCCCACCTATGAGTGAGAAGATGCGGTATTTGGTTTTCTGTTCTTGCGACAGTTTTCTGAGAATGATGGTTTCCAGATGCATTCATGTCCCTACAAAGAACATGAACTCATCCCTTTTTATGGCTGCATAGTATTCCATGGTGTATATGTGCCACATTTTCTTAATGCAGTCTGTCACTGATGGATATTTGGGTTGATTCCAAGTCTTTCCTATTGTGAATAGTGCTGTAATAAACTTACGTGTGCATGTGTCTTTGTAGCAGCATGATTTATAATCCTTTGGGTATATATCCAGTAATGGGATGGCTGGGTCATATGGTGTTTCTAGTTCTAGATCCTTGAGGAATCACCATGCTGTTTTCCACAATTGTTGAACTAGTTTACAATCCCACCAACAGTGTAAAAGTGTTCCTATTTCTCCACATCCTTTCCAGCACCTGTTGTTTCCTGTTTTTCAAAAGATTGCCATTCTAACTGGTGTGAGATGGTATCTCATTGTGGTTTTGATTTGCATTTCTCTGATGGCCAGTAATGATGAGCATTTTTCCATGTGTCTGTTGGCTGTATGAATGTCTTCTTTTGAGAAGTGTCTTTTTGTATCCTTTGCCCACTTTTTGATGGGGTTGTTTGCTTTTTTCTTGTAAATTTGATTGAGTTCTTTATAGGTTCTGGATATTAGCCCTTTGTCAAATGAGTAGATTGCAAAAATGTTCTCCCATTCTGTAGGTTGCCTGTTCACTCTGATGGTAGTTTCTTTTGCTGTGCAGAAGCTCTTTAGTTTAATTAAAATCGTTTGTCAATTTTGGCTTTTGTTGCTGCTGCTTTTGGTGTTTTAGTCATGAAGTCCTTGCCCATGCCTACATCCTGAATGGTATTACCTAGGTTTTCTTCTAGAGTTTTTACAGTTTTAAATAGGTGAGAACATGAGGTGTTTGTCTTTCTGTGCCTCAGTTATTTCACTTAACGTACCAAACTCCAGTACCATCCATGTTCCGTCCATGTTGTTACAAATCTAATTTCTTTTTATGGCTGAGTAGTACACCATTGAGTATAAGTACCATATTTTATTAATATATTCATCTGTTGATGGACTCATAGGTTGTTTCCAAATCTTGGTTATTGTGAACAGTGCAGCAACAAACATGAAAGTGCAGATATCTCTTTGCTATATTGATTTCCTTTCTTTTGGGTATATACCCAGCAGTGGGATTGCTGGATCCTGTGGTAGCTCTATTTTCAGTATTTTTCAGGATCATCCAAACTGTTTTCCATAGTGGTTGTATTAGTTTGCATTTCCATTAAAAGGGTATGAGAGTTCCTATTTCTCCACATCCTCCCAAGCACTTGTTATTGAAAATCTTTTGGATATAAGCCATTTTTCACTGGGATGAGAGGATATCTCTTTGTAGTTTTCATTTGCATTTCTTTGATCAATAGTGATGTTGAGCACCTTTTCATATGCCTGTTTGCTATTTGTATGTCTTTTAAGAAATGTATATTCAAATCTTTTGCCCATTTTTTGTTGTTTTTGAGAAAGGGTATTGCTCTATTATGCGTGCTGGAGTGTAGTAGTATGACCACGGCTCACTGCAGCCTCAA
The DNA here is from genome assembly GCF_049350105.2 of Macaca mulatta. Classification (NCBI taxonomy): domain Eukaryota; kingdom Metazoa; phylum Chordata; class Mammalia; order Primates; family Cercopithecidae; genus Macaca; species Macaca mulatta. The sequence continues at coordinate 70,381,611 of NC_133426.1, read as the reverse complement.
CCCTCCTGGTTCAAGGAATCCTGCCACCTCAGCCCTATGAATAGCTGGGACCACAGGTACATACCACAACACCTGGCCAATTTTTGCATTTTTTGTAGAGATGGGGTGTACCATATTGCCCAGGTTGGTCTCAAACTCCTGTGCTCAAGCAATCGGCCTGCCTCATTCTCCCAAAGTACTAGGATTACAGGCTGGAGCTACTGCACCTGGCCCATTTTTAATTGGATGATTAAATTTTTCCCCATAGAGTTGTTTGAGCAATTTATATGGTCTGGTTATTAATCCCTTGTCAGATGGGTAGTTTGCAAATATTTTCTCCCGTTCTGTAGATTGTCTCTTCATTTTGATGATTGTTTTCTTTGCTGTGCAGAATCTTTTTAACTCAATATGATCCCATTTGTTTTAATTGCCTGTGCTTATGGGGCATGACTCAAGAAAATTTTGCCCAGACCAATGTCCTGGAGAGTTTTCCAATGTTTTGTTGTAGCAGTTTCATAGTTTGAGGTTTCAGATTGAAGTCTTCAATCCATTGTGATTTTATTTTTTGTATATGGTGAGAGATAGGGGTCTAGTTTTATTCTTCCACATATAGATATCCAATTTTCCTAGCACCATATATTAAATAGACTGTCCTATTCCCAGTGTATATTCTTGACACCTTTGTCAAAAATGAGTTTGCTTTAGTCATGTCTATGTATTTCTGTGATCTCTATTCTGTTCCCTTGGTCTACGTTTCTGTTCTCATGCCAGTATCATACCATTTTGATTACTATAATTCTGTAGTATAATTTGAGGTCAGGTAACGTGATTCCTCTAGTTCTGTTATTTTGGCTTAGTATAGCGTTGGATATTCTGAGTCTTTGTGGTTACATATAAATATTAGAATTGTTTTTTCTATTTCTTTGAGAAATACTGGTATTTTGATAGGGATTGCATTTAATCTGTAGATTGCTTTGGGTAGTATGGACATGTTAGCAATATTGATCCTTCCAATTCATGAACTTGGAATGTTTTTCCATTTGTTTTGGTGTCTTCTTTAATTTCTGTCGTCAGTGTCTTATAGTTTTCATCATAGAGATCTTTCACTTCTTTGGTTAAGTTAATTTCTAGGTGTTTAATTTTATTTGTTGCTATTGTAAATGGGATTACTTTATTTCTTTTGCAGATTGTTCACTGTTGGCATATTAGAAATGCTACTCATTTTTTGTATGCTGATTTTGTATCCTGAAGCTTTATCTAATTTTTTAATCAGTTCTAATAGTTTTTTGGTGAAGTCTTTAGGTTTTTCCAAATATAAGATTATATTATTCGCAAACAAGAGTAATTTGACTTCATCCTTTTCAATTTGGATGCCCTTTGTTTCTTCCTCTTGCCTAATTGCTCTAGCTAGGGCTTCCAATACTATGTTGAATAATGGTATAAGTGGCCATCCTTGTTATGTTCCAGATCTTTAAAAAAAGATTTCAGATTTTCCCCATTCAGCATAATACTAGCTGTGAGTCTATCATATATGGCTTTTATTATGTTTAGACATATTACTTTTATATCCAGTTTTTTGAGAGTTCAACATGAAGTGATGTTGAATTTTATCAACTGCTTTTTCAGCATAAATTTCAGCATATGGATTTTGTCCTTCATTCTGTTGATATGATATATCACATCGATTGATTTGTGTATATTGATCAATCCTTGCATGCCAGGGATATATCCCACTTGGTCATGATGAATGATCTCTTTATTGTATTGCCAAAGTATTTTGTTTACCATTTTTGCATCAATATTCATTAGGGATATTGGCCTATAATTTTCTTTTTATGCTATGTGTTTACCTGGTTTTGGTATCAGAGTACTACTAGCCTTATTGAATAAATTTGGAAGTACTCTCTCCTCCTTCATTTTTCAGAATAGTTTCAGTAGGATTGGTATTAGTTCTTTAAATGTTTGGTAGAATTTAGCAGTGAAACCATTGGGTCCTGGGCTTTTCTTTGTTGGGAGACATTTTATTTTGGTTTCAATTTCATTGCTTGTTATTGGTCTATTCGGGTTTTAGATTTCTTCGTGGCTCAATGTTGGTAGGTTATATGTGTCTAGGAATTTACCCATTTCTTCTGGATTTTCCAATTTATTGGCATATAGTTGCTCATAGTAGCCACTAATGATCCTTTGAATTTCTGCAGATTTGGTTGTAATGCCTCCTTTTTCATCTCTGATTTTATTTATTTGTATGTTCTTTCTTTTTTTCTTAGTCTGGCTAAAGGTGTGTCAATTTTGTTTAACTTTTCAAAAAAACAACTTTTTGTTTCATTCATGTTTTTATTACTTTCTTCATTTCAATTTCATGTATTTCTTCTCTGATCTTTGTTTTTATTTTCTTCTACTAATTTTGGGTTTGTTTGCTCTTCTTTTTCTTGTTATTTAAGATACATTGTTAGGTTGTTTATTTGAAGTTTTTCTTCCTTTGATGTTGGCACTTAGATGGCTATAAATTTCCCTCTTATATCGTTTACAATTATTTAAACACAAGTTTTATTTAAATACAATATAACTCATTATTTTACGCTGATAACAACTTAACACTGTATAACCAACCAAACAAGCAAGCAAAAAGAAAACTAATAAAAAATATTATGACTTAATTTTGGCCCCCTGCTTTTTAACTACCCCTTCCCATTTATACTTTATTGTATTATATGTGTCTTGAAAAGTCTTTGCAGTTTTTATTTTTAATAGGCTTATTGTTTAGTCTTTCTACTTAAGATAAGAGTGGTTTATGCACTACAGTTACAGTGTCATAATATTCTGTTTTTCTGTATACTATCACCAGTGAGTTTTGTACCTTCAGACGAATTATTATTTCTCAAATTAATGTCCTTCTATTTCTAACTAAAGAACTCCCTTTAGCATTTCTTGTAGAGCAGGTCTGGTGTTGATAAAACCCCTCAGCTACTATTTGTCTGGAAACGTCTTTATTTCTCCTTATTATCCTATATTTGAAGGATATTTTCATGGAATATATTATTGTAGGGTAAAAGGTTTTTTTTTTTTTTTTCCTTCAGCAGTTTAAATATGTCATGCCACTCTCTCCACTCTCTCCTGGCCTGTAAGGTTTCCACTGAAAAGTTTAATGCCTGGTTTATTGGAGCACCACTGTATGTTACTTGTTTATTTTTTCTTGTTGCTTTTAGGATCCTTTCTTTATCCTTGACCTTTTGGGAGTTTAATTGTTAAATGCCTCGAGGTTGTGTTCTTGCAGTTTAATCTGTTTGGTGTTCTATAATCTTCTTGTACTTGGATAATAAAATCTTTCTCTAAATTTGGGAATTTATGTTATTATCCCTTTCAATAAACTTTCTGCCACAATTTCTTTCTCTACCTCATTTCTAAGGCCAATAATGCTTAAATTTGCCCTTTTGGGACTGTTTTTATATCCTGTAGACATGCTTCATTAGTTTTTATTCTTTTTTATTATATCTCCTCTGATCGTGCCTGTCTTTAAGCCCACTAATTCTGTCTTCTGCTTGATCAGTTCTGCTGTTAAAATACTCTGATGCATTCTTCAGTATTTCAATTGTATTTTTCAGCTCAATAACTTCTGCTCAATTCTATTTAATTATTTCAATCTGTTTGTGAAAGTTATCTGAGAGAATCCTGAATTTCCTCTGTGTTATTTTGAATTTACCTAAGTTTCCTCAAAATTGCTAGCTTGAGTTTTTTGCCTGAAGGTTCACAAATCTCTGTTTCTCCAGGATTGGTCCTTGGTGACTTATTTAGTTTATCTGGTGAGGTCATGTTTTCCTGGATTGTCTTGATACTTGTAGATGTTCATCTGTGTCTGGGCATTGAAGAGTTATGTATTTACTGTAGTCCTAGCTGTCTGGGCTTGTTTGCACCCTTCCTTCTTGCAAAGGCTTTCCAGATATTTGAAAGTACTTGGGTGTTATGATCTAAGCTGTATCTGCTTTTTTGTCTGTTTTTGTTTTTTGTTTTTTTCAGACCCATAGAGGTACTTCTTTGATTGTCTTAGACAAGATCCAGGATAATTCTCTAGATTACCAAGCAGAAACTCTTATTCTCTTACCTTACTTGTTTCTGCCAAACAAACAGAGTCTCTTTTTTTGTTCTGAGCCACCTGGAGCTGGGGCCGTGTGACACAAGCACCACTGTGGCCACCATCACTAGGACTGCAGTGGTGAGCCACACCTAAAACCAGTATAGCACTGCGTCTCACCCACCACCTACTGTAACCATTCCTTGGCTTCTGCTTATGTTCACTGAAGTCCCTGGGTCTGTACAATTGACAAGGGGCAAAGCCAGCTAGGCCTGTGTCCTTCCATTCAGTGTTGTGAATCTCAGGCATGTCCAGAGGTCCATTCATGAGCCAGGGACGAAAGTCTAAAATCTTAGTAGTCTATCTGTTGTTCTATTGTACTGTGGCTGAGCTGGCCCACGAGGCACAGTTCTTCCCACTCTTCCCTCCCCTTTTCAAAGGCAAAGGAATCCTACCCTGTATAGGGAATACAGGGAATACAAAGGAATCCCACAGGTGTATGGGGAGTACTCCCAGACTACTGTAGGTATTCCCTTAAGGCCCAAAGTGATATTGTGTTGATGTTCAGTCAGCTTGTAGTGAATTCTGCCTGACCTTGGACTCACCTGTTTGAACAGTGATCTCCCTTCTGGCCCAGCACAGGTCCAGAAATGCTGTTCAAAAGTGAAGTCCTGGAACTGAGGACCCAAAGAGACCACTTGGTGCTCCACTCTCCTGTGGCTGAGCCGGTACCTAACGTGCAAGACAAAGTCCCCTTTACTATTCCTTCCACTTTTCTTAAGTAGAAGTAGTCTTTCCTTATAACCACCACAGCTGGGATAGTTTTGAGTCTCATCTGAGGACAGCAAACCTCAGAGTCTCAACCTGATGCCCCCAACATAGTACTTGGATATTGCTGCTGATTATTCGGGCCCAAGGGCTCTTTAGTCAGCAGGTGAAGAATTCTGCCAGAACTGGGTCTTTCCCTTTAAGGAAGGTGGTTCCCTTCTAGTGAGGGTGTGTGTAGAAATGTCTGATAGCTATGACCAGTGCCCTACCCTGCTGTGACTGAGCTGGTATCCAAGATACCACCAGACAAAGGTCTCCCCACTCTTTCCTATCCTTAAGCAGAAGGAAGGGGTGTCTTTTGGAGATGCAAGCTGTGCAGTTTGTGTTTAGGGAAGGGGTGATGTCAGTACTCTCTTAGCCACCCTGGTTGATGTTTCAGTAGGTTTCATGTCCACCCCCACAGCCCAGTCCACTGGCTCTTGGCCCAGTACAACACTAAGACTCACCTAGGAGTTGCAGTCATTGTGGCCTAGACTGCCTTTCAAGTTTATTTAGGGCTCCAGAACACATTAGCCCATGGTGGCAAACGTTGTGGGATCTCAAGTTCTGACTGGTGGGATCAGCAATTTCCTTCTGGCTATGGCTGGTTTAAATGCTCCCTCTGTTGGCAGCTGTGAGCTGAGTTTGGTCTGGGTTTTCTTTCTGCTGTAACAGGGCAGCACTGAATTCGATGTCTTACAATTGCTGCACTCTCTCTCTCCACAGAGCAGAGAAATATTCTCTGTATCATGATACTGCTGCTCATTCCATGGGGCTAGCATCATCCTGATACCAAAAGCTGGCAAAGACACAACAACAACAACAACAACAACAACAAAATATCAGGCCAATATCCTTACTGACCATCTATGCAAAAATCCTCAACAAAATACTGGCAAGCTGAATCCAGCAGAACATCAAAAACTTATCAGACATGACCAAGTAAGCTTTACCCCTGGGATGCAAGGTTGGTTCAACATATGCAAATAAATAAATGTGATTCATCACATAAACAGAACTAAAGAAAAAAGTCACATTATTATCTCAGTAGGTGCAGAAAAGGGTTTTGATAAAATTCAACATCCCTTCAAGTTGAAAACTCTCAATAAACAAAGTATTGAAGAAACATACTTCAAAACAATAAGAACCATACATGACAAACTTACAGCAAACATTATACTGAATGAGCAAAGCTGGAAGCATTCCTCTTGAAAATTGGCACTAGACAAGAATGCCCTTTCTCATCACTCCTATTCAACATAGTATTGGAAGTTCTGGTCAGGGCAATCAGGCAAGAAAGAGAAATAAAGAGCATTCAAATAGGAAGAGAGGAAGTCAAACTATCCCTGTTTGCAGATGGCATGCTGCTATATCTAGAAAAACCCGTATTCTCAGCCAAAAAGCATCATAAGTTGATAAGCAACTTCAGCGAAGTCTCAAGATACAAAATCAATGTGCAGAAATTTTTAGTATTCCTATATACCAACAACAGTCAAGATGAGAGCCAAATCAGAAAGGTAATTCCATTCACAACTGCCACAAAAATAAGTAAATACCTAGGAATGTAGCTAACTAGGGAGGTGAAAGATCTCTACAAGGAGAACTACAAATCACTGCTCAAAGAAATCAGAGATGACACAAACCAATAAAAAAGCATTTCAGGCTCATGGACAGGAAGAATCAGTATCATTAAAATGGCCATATTGCCCAAAACAATTTATAGATTTCCTATTCAATAAATGATGCTGAGATAACTGACTAGCCATATGCAGAAGATTGAAACTGGACCTCCTTCTTTACACTATATACAAAAATTAGCTCAAGATGGATTAAAGACTTAAATGTAAAATCCAAAGCTATGAAAACTCTGGAAGATAACCTAAGAAAAATCATTCAGAATATAGGCACAGGTAAAGATTTCATGACAAAGTCACCAAAAGCAGTTGCAACAAAGCAAATTTGACAAATTGATCTAATCAAACTGGAGAACTTCTGCACAGTGAAAGTATCAACAGATTAAACAGACAACCCACATAATGGGAGGAAATGTGTGCAAACTGTGCATTTGACAAAGGTCTAATATCCAGCTTCTATAAGGAACTTAAACAAATTTACAAAAAACAAACAAACAACCCCATTAAAAAGTGGGCAAAGGACATGAACAGATGCTTCTCAAAAAAAAAATACATATGTTCAATAATCATATATAAAAAAAGCTCAACATAACTGATCATTGGAGAAATGCAAATCAAAACCACAATGAGATACCATCTCACATGACTCAGAATGGCTATTACTAAAAAGGCAAAAAATGACAGATGCTGGTGAGGTTGTGGAGAAAAAGGAACATTTTTACACTGTTGATGGGAGTGTAAATTAGTTCAACCATTGTGGTGGACAGTGTGGCAATTTCTCAAAGACCTAAACACAGAAACACCATTTGACCCAGAAATCCCGTAATTGGGTATATATCCAAAGGAATACAAATCATTCTATTATAAAGCCACATATACACACATGTTTATTGCAGCACTATTCACAATAGCAAAGACATGCAGTCAACCTAAATGCCCATCAATGATAGAATGGATAAAGAAATTGTGGTACATATACACTATGGAATACTATGCAAGCATATAAAAGAGATCATGTCTTCTGCAGGGACATGGATGGAACTGGAGGCCATTATCCTTAGAAAACTGACACGGGAATAGAAAACCAAATACTACAGCTTCTCAATTATAACTGGGAAGTAAATGAGGAGAACACTTGGGCACATAGAGAGAAGCAACGCACACTGGGATCTATTGAAGGGTGGAAGGTAGGGGGAGAGAGGATTTTTCAGCTGTATCAGGTTGGTTACACATTTGTCTATACTGGCTATTTTGTCTGTCAGCTCCTACAATGTTTTATCGTAAGTTTTAGATGTACTGAATTGGGTTACAATGTGCTCTTTTAGCAAGTTCATTTTTATCCATATTTCAAATTATACCTTTGTCATTCCAGACATCTCAGCCTCAGCCCAGTTTTGAACCCCTGCTGAAGAAGAGATGCGGTCATTTGAAGAAAGGAGGGCACTCCAACTTTTTTGAGTTTTCAGTGCTTTGTGCTTTACCTTTCTCATCTTTGTGGGCTTATCTACCTCCAATCTTTGAAGTTGATGACCTTTGGATGGAGTCTTCTGTTTTTTATTGTGTTCTTTTCTTTTAACAGACTGGCCACCTTTCCTTAGGCTGCTGCTGTTTTCTGAGGTCCACTCCAGTCCCTAGTCACTTCAGATTTTCCGGTACTTGGTGGTATCACCAGTGATAGCTGCAAAACAGCAAAAATAGCAGCTTGCCCCTTCATCTGGGAGATTTGTCTTAGGGAAGTACAAACATGTTGCCAACCAAAATACACCTGTAGGAGGTGGCTGGAGATCCCAGTTGGAAGGTCTCACTGAGTCAGGAGGAACAGGATTGGGGACCCACTTAAAGAAGCAGTCTGGCTACGCTTTCATAAAGCAGTTGTGTTGTGCTGAGGTACTTCTTCTGCCCCCAGGCAGCTTGGACTTTCCAAAGCGTGGAGGCTGGAATGTCTAAATTGCCCAAACAGCAAAGGTGGTGACCTGCCCCTCCCTCTGGTAACTCTTTCCCAGGAAGTTTTCAAATGTCTGTCAGCCAGAGAACACCAGCAGGAGTGGCTGGAGGCCCCGGTCAGGAGGTCCTGCCCAAACAAAGGAGGAGGAACAAATGGGTGACCCACTTGAAGCAGCCTGGCCACGTTTTGGTAGAGGAGCTGTGCTGTCCTGGGGGATCCCTTCTGTCCTCAGTTTGTTTGGACTTTCCAAAGCCCTCAGGCTGGAAGGGCTGAGTCACCCAGAGAGCAAAGGTGACAGTTCACTTGCTCCCCTGAGAACTCCATCCCAGGGAGAATCTAATAATTTATAAAAATAATTATACACTGTGGCCAAGTGGGATTTCAAGTATGTAAGACTGATTCAACATTTGAAAATTAATTAATGTGGTTCATCTATCAACAGGCTGAAAAAATTATATGATTCTATCAATAGATGTAGGAAAAGCATCTGACAAAATCCAACCCCATATTCAGGATAAAAACTCCCAGCAAACTATGAAGAAAGGGGAACTTCCTCAATTTGATAAAGGATATCTGCCAAAAAAACACCCCAAACCCTATGCTAATATCATACTAATCTTGAGAAACAGAATGATTTCTCCTAAGAGCTGAAAGGGGAATTTTGACCACTCTCACTACTTTTATTCAGCATCATACCGGATGTCCTAGTTAATGCAGTAAGACAAGTAAAGAAAATGTATACACATTTGGAAGTAAGAAATAAAACTGTTTTAATTCACAGATAACATGATTATATTATATTAGAAAATACCAAAGGTCAACAAGGTATTCCTGGAACTAATAAGTAATTATAACAGGTTTGCAGGATGCAAAGTAAATCTATAAAATTCAATTGCCTTTTTAAAAATTATTATACTTTAAGTTCTAGGGTACATGTGCATAACGTGCAGGTTTGTTACATATGTATACTTGTGCCATGTTGCTGTGCTGCACCCATCAACTCGTCAGCATCCATCAACTCCTCATTTACATCAGGTATAACTCCCAATGCAATTCCTTCCCCCTCCCCCCTCCCCATGATAGGCCCCGGTGTGTGATGTTCCCCTTCCCGAGTCCAAGTGATCTCATTGTTCAGCTCTCACCTATGAGTGAGAACATGCGGTGTTTGGTTTTCTGTTCTTGCGAAGGTTTGGTGAGAAAGATGATTTCCAGCTGCATCCATGTCTATACAAAGGACACAAACTCATCCCTTTTTATGGCTGCATAGTATTCCATGGTGTATATGTGCCACATTTTCTTAATCCAGTCTGTCACTGATGGACATTTGGGTTGATTCCAAGTCTTTGCTATTGTGAATAGTACCACAATAAACATACGTGTGCATGTGCCTTTATAGCAGCATGATTTATAATCCTTTGGGTATATACCCAGTAATGGGATGGCTGGGTCATATGGTACTTCTAGTTCTAGATCCTTGAGGAATCGCCATACTGTTTTCCATAATGGTTGAACTAGTTTACAATCCCACCAACAGTGTAAAAGTGTTCCTATTTCTCCATATCCTCTCCAGCACCTGTTGTTTCCTGACTTTTTAATGATTGCCATTCTAACTGGTGTGAGATGGTATCTCATTGTGGTTTTGATTTGCATTTCTCTGATGGCCAGTGATGATGAGCATTTTTTCATGTGTCTTTTGGCTGTATGAATGTCCTCTTTTGAGAAATGTCTGTTCATATCCTTTGCCCACTTTTTGATGGGGTTGTTTGTTTTCTTCTTGTAAATTTGTTTAAGTTCCTTCTATGTTCTGGATATTAGCCCTTTGTCAAATGAGTAGATTGCAAAAATGTTCTCCCATTCTGTAGGTTGCCTGTTCACTCTGATGGTAGTTTCTTTTGCTGTGCAGAAGCTCTTTAGTTTAATTAGATCCCATTTGTCAATTTTGGCTTTTGCTGCCGTTGCTTTTGGTGTTTTAGACATGAAGTCTTTGCCCATGCCTATGTCCTGAATGGTATTACCTAGGTTTTCTTCTTGGGTTTTTATGGTATTAGGTCTAACATTTAAGTCTCTAATCCATCTTGAATTAATTTTCATATAAGGAGTAAGGAAAGGATCCAGTTTCAGTTTTCTACTTATGGCTAGCCAATTTTCCCAGCACCATTTATTAAATAGGGAATCCTTTCCCCATTTCTTGTTTTTCTCAAGTTTGTCAAAGATCAGATGGCTGTAGATGTGTGGTATTATTTCTGAGGGCTCTGTTCTGTTCCATTGGTCTATATCTCTGTTTTGGTACCAGTACCATGCTGTTTTGGTTACTGGAGCCTTGTAGTATAGTTGGAAGTGAGGTAGCATGATGCCTCCAGCTTTGTTCTTTTGACTTAGGATTGTCTTGGCAATGCGGGCTCTTTTTTTGGTTCCATATGAACTTTAAAGCAGTTCTTTCCAATTCTGTGAAGAAAGTCATTGGTAGCTTGATGGGGATGGCATTGAATCTATAAATTACCTTGGGCAGTATGGCCACTTTCACGATATTGATTCTTCGTATCCATGAGCATGGTATGTTCTTCCATTTGTTTCTGTCCTCTTTGATTTCACTGAGCAGTGGTTTGTAGTTCTTGTGAAAGAGGTCCTTTACATCCCTTGTAAGTTGGATTCCTAGGTATTATATTCTCTTTGAAGCAATTGTGAATGGAAGTTCATTCATGATTTGGCTCTGTTTGTCTGTTACTGGTGTATAAGAATGCTTGTGATTTTTGCACATTAATTTTGTATCCTGAGACTTTGCTGAAGTTTCTTATCAGCTAAAGGAGATTTTGGGCTGAGATGATGGGGTTTTCTAGATATACAATCATGTCATCTGCAAACAGGGACAATTTGACTTCCTCTTTCCTAACTGAATACCCTTTCTTTCTTTCTCTTGCCTGATTGCCCTAGCCAGAACTTCCAACACTATGTTGAATAGGAGTGGTGAGAGAAGGCATCTCTGTCTTGCGCCAGTTTTCAAAGGGAATTTTTCCAGTTTTTGCCCATTCAGTATGATATTGGTTGTGGGTTTGTCATAAATAGCTCTTATTATTTTGAGATACGTTCCATCAACACCGAATTTATTGAGCGTTTTTAACATGAAGGGCTGTTGAGTTTTTTCAAAGGCGTTTTCTGCATCTTTTGAGATAATCATGTGATTTTTGTCTTTGGTTCTGTTTATATGCTGGATTACATTTATTGATTTGCGAATGTTGAACCAGCCTTGCATCCCAGGGATGAAGCCCACTTGATCATGGTGGATAAGCTTTTTGATGTGCTGCTGGATCCGGTTTGCCAGTATTTTATTGAGGATTTTTGCATCGGTGTTCATCAGGGATATTGGTCTAAAATTCTCTTTTTTTGTTGTGTCTCTGCCTGGCTTTGGTATCAGGATGATGTTGGCCTCATAAAATGAGTTAACGAGGATTCCCTCTTTTTCTATTGATTGGAATAGTTTCAGAAGGAATGGTACCAGCTCCTGCTTGTACTTCTGGTAGAATTCAGCTGTGACTCCATCTGGTCCTGGACTGTTTTTGGTTGGTAGGCTATTAATTATTGCCTGAATTTCAGAGCCTGCTATTGGTCTATTCAGGGATTCAACTTCTTCCTGGTTTAGTCTTGGGAGAGTGTAAGTGTCCAGGAAATTATCCATTTCTTCTAGATTTTCTAGTTTATTTGCGTAGAGGTGTTTATAGTATTCTCTGATGGTAGTTTGTATTTTTGTGGGATCGGTGGTGATATCCCCTTTATCATTTTTTATTGCATCTACTTGATTCTTTTCTCTTTTCTTCTTTATTAGTCTTGCTAGCGGTCTGTCAATTTTGTTGATCTTTTCAAAAAACCAACTCCTGGATTCATTGATTTTTTGGAGGGTTTTTTGTGTCTCTGTCTCCTTCAGTTCTGCTCTGATCTTAGTTATTTCTTGCCTTCTGCTAGCTTTTGAATGTGTTTGCTCTTGCTTCTCTAGTTCTTTTCACTGTGATGTTAGAGTGTCAATTTTAGATCTTTCCTGCTTTCTCTTGTGGGCATTTAGTGCTATAAATTTCCCTCTACACACTGCTTTAAATGTGTCCCAGAGATTCTGGTATGTTGTATCTTTGTTCTCATTGGTTTCAAAGAACATCTTTATTTCTGCCTTCATTTCATTATGTACCCAGTAGTCATTCAGGAGCAGGTTATTCAGTTTCCATGTTGTTGAGTGGTTTTGTTTGAGTTTCTTAGTCTTGAGTTCTAGTTTGATTGCACTGTGGTCTGAGAGACAGTTTGTTATAATTTCTGTTCTTGTACATTTGCTGAGGAGTGCTTTACTTCCAATTATGTGGTCAATTTTGGGATACGTGTGATGTGGTGCTGAGAAGAATGTATATTCTGTTGATTTGGGGTGGAGAGTTCTATAGATGTCTATTAGGTCTGCTTGCTGCAGAGATGAGTTCAATTCCTGGATATCCTTGTTAACTTTCTATCTCATTGATCTGTCTAATGTTGACAGTGAGGTGTTGAAGTCCCCCATCATTGTTGTGTGGGAGTCTAAGTCTCTTTGTAAGTCTCCAAAGACTTGCTTTATGAATCTGGGTGCTTCTGTGTTGGGTGCATAAATATTTAGGATAGTTAGCTCTTCCTGTTGAATTGATCCCTTTACCATTCTGGAATGACCTTCTTTGTCTCTTTTGATCTTTGATGGTTTAAAGTCTGTTTTATCAGAGACTAGTATTGCAACCCCCGCTTTATTTTTGTTCTCCATTTGCTTGGTAGATCTTCCTCCATCCCTTTATTTTGAGTCTATGTATGTCTCTGCATGTGAGATGGGTCTCCTGAATACAGCAGACTGGTGGGTCTTGATTCTTTATCCAGTTTGCCAGTATGTGTCTTTTAATTGGACCATTTAGTCCATTTACATTTAAGGTTAATATTGTTATGTGTGAACTTGATCCTGCCATTATGATATTAACTGGTTATTTTGCTCGTTAATTGATGCAGTTTCTTCCTAGCCTCGATGGTCTTTTCATTTTGGCATGTTTTTGCAATGGCTGGTACCAGTTGTTCCTTTCCATGTTGAGTGCTTCCTTCAGGGTCTCTTGTAAGGCATGCCTGGTGGTGACAAAATCTCTAAGCATTTGCTTATCTGTAAAGGATTTTATTTCTCCTTCACTTATGAAACTTAGTTTGGCTGGATATGAAATTCTGGGTTGAAAATTCTTTTCTTTAAGAATGTTGAATATTGGCCCCCACTCTCTTCTGGCTTGGAGAGTTTCTTCCAAGAGATCTACTGTTAGTCTGATGAGCTTCCCTTTGTGGGTAACCCGACCTTTCTCTCTGGCTGCCCTTAGGATTTTTTCCTTCATTTCAACTTTGGTGAATCTGGCAATTATGTGTCTTGGAGTTCCTCTTCTCGAGGAGTATCTTTGTGGCATTCTCTGTATTTCCTGAATTTGAATGTTGGCCTGCCCTACTAGGTTGGGGAAGTTCTCCTGGATGATATCCTGAAGAGTGTTTTCCAACTTGGTTCCATTTTCCCCCTCACTTTCAGGCACCCCAATCAGACATAGATTTGGTCTTTTTACATAATCCCATACTTCTTGCAGGCTTTATTCATTTCTTTTTCTTCTTTTTTCTTTAGATTTCTCTTCTCGCTTCATATCATTCATTTGATCCTCAATGGCTGATACTCTTTCTTCCAGTTGATCAAGTCGGTTACTGAAGCTTGTGCATTTGTCACGTATTCCTCATGTCATGATTTTCATCTATGTCAGTTCGTTTATGACCTTCTCTGCATTAATTATTCTAGTTATCATTTCTTCCAGTCTTTTTTCAAGATTTTTAGTTTCTTTGCACTGGGTACATAATTCCTCCTTTAGTTCTGAGAAGTTTGATAGACTGAAGCCTTCTTCTCTCATCTCATCAAAGTCATTCTCCGTCAAGCTTTGATCCCTTGCTGGCAAAGAACTGCGTTCCTTTGTACGGGGAGATGCGCTCTTATTTTTTGAATTTCCAGCTTTTCTGCCCTGCTTTTTCCCCATCTTTGTGGTTTTATCTTCCTTTGGTCTTTGATGATGGTGACGTACTGATGGGGTTTTGGTGTGGGTGTCCCTCCTGTTTGTTAGTTTTCTTTCTAACGGTCAGGACCCTCAGCTGTAGGTCTGTTGGAGATTGCTTGAGGTCCACTCCAGACCCTGTTTGCCTGGGTATCAGCAGCAGAGGCTGCAGAAGATAGAATATTTCTGAACAGCGAGTGTACTTGTCTGATTCTTGCTTTGGAAGCTTCCTCTCAGGGGTGTACTCCACCGTGTGAGGTGTGTGGTGTTGGTCTGCTCCTATTGGGGGATGTCTCCCAGTTAGGCTACTCAGGGGTCAAGGACCCACTTGAGCAGGCCGTCTGTCCATTCTCAGATCTCAACCTCTGTGTTGGGAGATCCACTGCTCTCTTCAAAGCTGTCAGACAGAGTCTTTTGCATCTGCAGGGGTTTCTGGGTTTCTGCTTTTGTTGTTGTTGTTGTTGTTGTTTAGCTGTGCCCTGTCCCCAGAGGTGGAGTCTACAGAGACAGGCAGGTTTCCTTCAGCTGCTGTCAGCTCCACCAAGTTCGAGCTTCCCAGAGGCTTTGTTTACCTACTTAAGCCTCAGCAATGGTGGACGCCCCTCCCCCAGCCTCACTGCTGCCTTGCCGTTAGATAGCAGACTGCTGTGCTAGCAATGAGGGAGGCTCTGTGGTCGTGGGACCCTCCCGGCCAGGTGTGGGATATAATCTCCAGGTGTGCCCGTTTGCTAAGACCCTTGGTAAAGCGTAGTATTGGGGTGAACGCAGTTCATTGCCAGCAACGGATCAAAGCTGGACTGAGAATGACTTTGACGAGGGGTGAGGCGATGCCTCGCCCTGCTTCAGTTCTCACTGGTCGGGCTGCAACAGCTGACCAGAACCGATTGTCCAGCACTCCCTAGTGAGATGAACCCAGTTCCTCAGTTGAAAATGTAGAAATCACCTGTCTTCTGTGTCACTCGCACTGGGAGCTGGAGACTGGAACTGTTCCTATTCGGCCATCTTTCAATTGCCTTTTTATATACCAGCAATAAACAATTAGAATTTGGAATTAATAACACAACACCATTTACATTAGCACTAAAAAAGATATAAATCTAACAAATATGCACAAAAGATGAGGAAAACTATTCAATTCTGATTAAAAAAAATCAAAGATCGAAATAAGTGAGGAAATATTTCAAATGCATGGATTGGGATACTCAATATCATCAAGATGCTAGTTCTTCCCTACTTGATCTAGAGATCCAATACAAGCCCAATTAAAATCCCTTCAAGTTTTTTGTGGATATTGATAAGCTGATTCTAATGTTTACGTTAAAAGGGAAAAGACCCAGAATAGCCAACACAATATAGAAGGAGAAGAACAAAGTTAGAGGAGTGAAACTACACGACCTAAAGACTTACTATAAAGCTGCAATAATCAAGATAGTGTGGTATTGGTGAGATAATATAAAAATGGATCAATGATACAGAATAAAGGGCCCAGTAATATAAACCTGCACAAGTGTAGTCAAGTGACCTTTAACAAAGAAGCAAAGGTAATTCAATGGAGAAAAGGTGGTTTTTTCAAAAATAGTGCTGGACCAACTGGACATCCACATGCAAAAAAGAATTTAGATACAGATCTTACGACTTCCACAAAAAATGTATCATATGCCTAAATGTAAAATGCAAAAATTATAAAGCTCCTGGAAGATACCATAAGAGGAAATCTAGGTGATCTTGGGTTTGGCAATAATTTTTAGATAAACATTAAAAGCATGATCCGTGGCACGAAAAATGGATAAGTTAGATTTTATTAAAATTAAATATTTATGCTCTGTTAAAGACATTGTTAAGAGAATATAAAGGCAAGCCACACACCAGAGCAAAATCTTTGCAAAACACATCTGATATTACTGGTATCCAAAATATACAAAGAACACTCAAAACTCAGTAAGAAAAACAAAAACTCAATTTAGAGAATGATAAATAGATCTGAACATACATCTTACCAAATAAAATATACATAGCAAATAAGCATATGAAAAGATGCTCAACATTATATATCATCAGGGAATTGCAAATTGCAACAACAGTGAAATATCACTATACACCTATTAGAATGGCTAAAATCTCACACCCTGATAACACGAAATGCTGATGAGAATGTGTAGCAACAGGAACCATTCATTGCTGGTTAAAATAAAAAATGTTACAGCCACTTTGAAGACAGTTTGGCAGTTTCTTATGAAACCAAACATACTCTTACCGTACAATCCAGTAATTGCACTTCTTGGTATTTATCCAAAGAGTCACAAACATGTATCTACACAAATACCTGCATATGAATGTGTGTAACAATTTTATGCATAAGCAACCAAGATATCCTTCAACAGGTGAAAAGATCAACAATCTTTGCTACATCAATACAATGAAGTATTATTCAGCAATAAAATGATCTCAGCTATCAAGCCACAGAGACATGGAGGAACCTTAACTACATGCTACTGAATGAAATAAGCTAATCTGAAAATGCGGTATACTGTAAAATTCCAGCTGTACGATATCTTGGAAAAGGCAAAACTATGGACACAGTAAAAAGATCAGTGGTTTCTAGAGGTTCTTCCAGGGAAGTGAGGGAGGGATGAATAGGTGAATCACAAGGTATATTTAGGGCAGTGAAATTATTATTTATGATATTGTAATTGAAAGCTCTGTTCACCCATTAACTTCTTGGGAAAGCCTATACCAGCACTTTCTCCATTATAGCACTGAGTACATCATAATGGAGTTAGTTGCTTACCTTTAGAATCCTCCACTGTGCTGGAAGATCCTCATGGTCGAGACACAACTCTTCTTTATGTCCCCAGCACCTAGAGAATTCACACTGTGTAATATGGGGTGCAAAATTGCTTGCTGAATAAACATACGAATTTAAAAATGAATGAATGAGCTGGAATAGTGAGAATATAATCAAGTGACTGTGGTTTCAAGAACTTAAGGGGCCCTAAAAAATATAAGGCAGACTTATGTAGTAGAAGGAGACCTTTGAAGGCAGGAAGACCTGGCTTTAAATCCTAGCTTTGTTAATATTTGTGTAACCTTGGCCAAATCACTTCACAGTTTTGTGCCCCAGTTTCTGTATCAGTAGCATGGGACAATAATGACTTCTAGGAGTACTGTGAGTAGTAAGGGAAACAGCACCCACAAAAACAGCCTAACATACAATCATAGGAATGAAGATAGCCCACATAAACTTTCTTCCTCTCCCCACTGTGATGACTTGTCACCCTGGTGTGTTTCCAAGCACTTTCTCCCCTCACCTCCATAAAATCTCCTTTTTCTCCTGTCCTCTGTCAACTCTCGATATGTCTCAGTCCCTTTCCTCCCAGCTTCTGAGAAAACTGGAGTCCTCTCCACAGGACAGAATTCTGGCTTGGGGTTTCTGTTTCACCCTCTGCAGAAGTCCTGTCATCATGAGTCATCAGACTAACCCAGGGCCCCTTTCTTGTTAGTGCTTGACTTCTCTGTAGTCAATGGCTGTTGCTTTATAATTGTTTTTCCTGGATTTAAAATCTCACAAAGGATTTGCGCTCTCTGCTACACCTCTGCTCCCAACCTCCACTCTGCCAGTAGGGGCTGTCATGCCCTCTCCTCTAAGGGAAGGAGAAATTGGTACTGGCTTAGATCCTCTCCTGAGAGACTTGCTGTTCTAGGCTCCTGGGAGCCCAGCAATGGAAACAGCCCAGAGGTTATAGCCTTGCAGACTCCTGCCAGCCTGCATTCCTTTAGAGGCTTAGGCCTTGTTTGTGTGTGTTTACTTAATATTTATTTTTGGGTCAAGAATACACTGGTGTTGTGGGGAGGGAGTGGAAATAGGCAAGTTTCCCATGCCCCAGGGAAATGAAAAGATCTGTACCTTTTTCCTTTCACCTTTTTAAAAAAAATTTGTGAGACAGTCTTGCTGTGTCACCCAGACTTTAGTGCATTGGTGGGCTCTTGGCTCACTGCAACTTCTGCCTCCCAGGCTCTGGTGATCTTCCTTCCTCAACCTCTCAAGTAACTAGGACTACAGGCACATGACACCATGCCTAGCTGATTTTTGTATTTTAGTAGAGACGGGGTTTTATCATGTTGGCCAGGCTGATCTTGACCTCCTGACCTCAAGTGATCCTCCTGCCTCGGCCTCCCAAAGTACTGGGATTATAGGAGTGAGCCACTGCGCCCAGTCCCTTTCACCTCTTGTATAAGTATCTCTCCACCCTCTAGCCCTACTGGAGTCCTATAGCGTTCACACAGGAACAGCCAGTCTCAGAACTGAAAGGAGTCTTTACCATCTTCTTAGCCCATTCTCTCATCTTGCAGGTGGGAAATCAAGATCCAAAGAGATAAATGAGATTTGCCCAAGGTTGCCAGTGAATTATCTCTTCTGTGAGTCTTTAGACTGCCTTAGAGAATCAAATGGCTCACCTTTTCTGAGTAGCTACACCACTCACTGGGATCCCTAAATTTGTCACAGCTCAGACATTCTACTCCAGGTAACTGAGATAAAAAGAGGTATCCTAAACAAGATTTTTTTCCATCCCCAGGCAAACCAACCTAGGTATGTCTCAGAGCACCTCATTGAAGTTTCCAAAATGTTTGTTGCCATGCTGGTTTTCATTCCCAGTATAACCATTAGCCAATAATCCTGGAAAGTAGGAATAATTCCAAAGAGCAGGAGATAGAAAAACGCCTCATTTTTTCAAAAAAAGGAAGGAAACAGATATTGAAAACCAGAGACCAAACAGCTTAACTTTGTTTTTAGGCAAGATTCTGGAACAGACCATGGAAAGAATAATGTGTGGGAATGTAGAAAATGAAGCAGTAATCAGTACAGCTATCATAGGCTTACCTTGAAAACAAATAACTTGGCAGATCAATCAACTGCATTGCCTTTATTGTAACTAGCCTAATAAATTGGGGGAAATGAAATATGTGATTATCTGGCCTGTGATAGGCAAATTGCCACATCTCTTTTGAATGTCTCTTGGTCGAAATGGATAAATAGAGATTGGCTAAATGATCATACCCAATATAAGGGTACTGCTGCTGCTACTACTATTGCCACTCTTTCTGCTGCTGCTACTGCTATAATTATATTTGTCTTAATTTTATTGTTTAAATAAACTTTATTGTACATATTTAAATTGTACAACATGATGTTTGGAATAAATATAGATAGAAAAAAAGTTACTATAGTGAAGCAGACTAATATATCTACCATCTCATATAGTTACCCATGTTTTTGTTATTGTGGCTAGGGCAACTAAAATCTGCTCATTTATCATGAATCCCATATATAGTACAATTTTATTACTTATAATCCTCAAGTTGTACATTAGATCTCTGGATTTGTTCATCCTACATATTTTCTACTTTGTATCATGTAACATATTATTTGCTCTCTACCTCTATATTTGAATTTTTAAATATTCCACATATAAATGAGATCATCCAATATTTTTTTCTTTCTGTATTTGGCTTACTTCACCTAGCATAATGTCCTTCAGACTCATCCATGTTCTGGCAAATGGAAAATCTTGCTGTTTTTTTAACAGAGGAATAATATTCCATTGTGTATATGTAGCAAACACTGTATCTTTATTCATTTTTCCATCAATTAACACTTATTTGCTTCTTTATCTTGACTACCATGAATAATACTACAATGAATGAGGAAGTGTAGATAACTTTATGAGGTAGTTATTTCGCTTACTTTGGGTATATGTGCCTAGAAGAAGGATTGCCAGGTCACGTGGTACAACTATTTTTAAGATTTCTTTGGAAATCTTCATATTGTTTTCCGTAATGGCTGTGTCAGTCTACATTCCTACCAACAGTATATAAGAGTTCTCTTTTTTCCAAATCCTCATTAATATTTATCTTTTGACTTCCTGATAATGGTCATCCTATTGGGTGTGAGGTGTTATCTCATAGTGAATTTATTTCCATTTCCCTGATGAATAATTATATTGAGCACCTTTTCATAGACCTGTTAGCCAATTTTGTATCTTCTTTAGAGAAATATCAATATATGTCTTTGGCCATTTTTAAATTGGATTATTTGTTTTCCCACTACTGAGTTGTATAAGTTCCTTACACATTTTTGTTATTAACCACTTATCAAATATACGGCTTGCAAATAATTTTTTTCCAATCCATAGCTGCCATTTCATTTTGCTGATTGTTTCCTTGATGTGAAGAAGGTTTTTTTAAATTTGATTTAGTCCCACTTATTTTTGATTTCATGGTCTGAACTTTTACTGTGATATTCAAAAAATTATTGTCAAGGCCAAAGTCCAGGAGATTTTCCTCTATTTTCCCTTCTAGGAGTTTTATAGGTTCTTGTCCTATATGGGTCTTTTATCCCGTTTGAGTTGAGTTTGTGTATGATACATGATAGAGGTAAAATTTTTATTCTTTTGCATGTGGAAATCCAGTTTTCCAAGCACCATTTATTGAAGAGAGTATTTTTTCTTCATTGTGTTCTCTTGATGTCCTTGTCAAAAATCAGATTACCATAAATGCTTGTATTTATTTTTGTCTTCTGTGTTATGTTCCACTATGTACCTGTTTTTAGTGCCAGTATCATACTGTTTTGGTTACCATAGCTTTGTAATACAATTTTAAATCAGGAAGTTGGATACCTCCAACTTTATTCTTCTTTCACAGAATTGTTTTGGTTATTTGGGTCTTTTGTGATTTCATACAAATTTTAGACTTTAAAACAATTCCTTGAAGAATGCCACTGGGATTTTGATACAAATTTCATTGAATCTGTACATTGCTTTGGGTAGTATGAAAATTTATTCTTCCAACCCATGAGCATGGGATATCTTTCAATTTGTTTATGTCTTCTTCTTTCATCTATGTTTTATAGTTTTTAGTATACAGGTATTTCACTTCCTTGGTTAAATTTATTCCTAGGTGTTTTCAAAATACTCTCTGTAATAAGATTGCTTTCTTTTTTTAGATTATTTAAGTATAAAAATTCTACTAAATTTTTTATGTTGATTTTATATTCTGCAACTTTACTAAATTTATTAGTTTAAAATTTTTTTTTGTCAAATCTTTGGAGATTTTACATGTAGGATCATCTCATCTGCAATAGAGATTATTTTACTCCTTTTGGATTTAGATGCCATTTATTTCTTTTTCTTGACTGACGGTTCTTGCTAGTACTTCCAGTACTGTGTTGAATAGAACTGGTGATAGTGGGCTTCCTTGCCTTGTACTCAATCATACTGGAAAAGTTTTTAGTTTTTCCCCATTGATTATAATGTTAGCTGTGAGTTTTTCATAAATGGCTTTTATTATGTTGAGGGACTTCCTTCTATACCTAAACAGTTAAGAGATTTTATCAACAAAGTATTCAGGAATTTGTCAATTGCTTTTGTGCCTCGATTGGGATGATGATATGGTTTTTATCTTTCATTCTTTTAATGTGATGTATCACATTCACTGATTTGCATGTGTTGAACCAGATTGATATGCCACAGGTAAATTCCACTTGGTCATGATGTACAATCTTTTTGACATGCTGTTATATCTGGATTACTAATATCTGATTGAGAATTTTTGCATCAATATTTATCAGGTTGTAGGGTTTTTTTCTTGTGATGTCTTTTTCTGCCATAGGTATCAAGGTGATGCTGGCCTCATAAAATGTGTTTATAAATATTCACTCTAACTTTATTTTTTGGAAGAGTTAAAGGAGTATTGGTATTAATTCTTCTTTGAATGTTTGATAGAATTCAGCTCTGAAGCCATCTGACTCTGTTCTTTTCTGTGTTGGGAGATTTTTTATTACTTCCTTAATAACTTTATTTGTTATTGATCTAATCAAACTTTATATTTCTGACTCAATATTAGTAGGTTGTGTTCTTCTAGGAATTTATGCATTTCCTCTAGGTTACTCAACTTATTGGTATAAAATTATTCTTACTAGTGTCTTATGATCTTTTTTATTTCTGAGGCATTTATTATAATTTTTACTTTCATTTTTAATTTTGAGTCTTCCAACTATTTTTGTTACACTGTTTATCAATTTTATCAATTAATTTATTTATTTTAGACAGATTTTCCTTTTATTCCTTCAACTTTTATTTTAAGTTTCAGGGTACATGTGCAGGATGTTGAGGTTTGTTATATAGGTAAATGTGTGCATGGTGGTTTGCTGCACAGATAAACCCATCACCTGGGTATTAAGTTCAGCATCCATTAGCTATTCTTCCTGATGTTCTCCCTCCACCCAATCCCCCTAGAAGACCCCAGTGTGGGTTGTTCCTTCCCATGTGTCCATATGTTCTCATTGTTCAGCTCCCACTTATAAGTGAGAACATGTGGGGTTTGGTTTTCAGTTCCTGCATTAGTTTGCCTAGGATAATGGTTTCCAGTCTCATCCATGTCCCTGCAAAGGACATGATCGCATTCCTTTTTATGGCTGCATAGTATTCCATGATGTATATGTACCACATTTTCTGCATCTGGTCTATCATTGATAGTCATTTGGGTTGATTCCGTGTCTTGCTGTTGTGAATAGTGCTGCAATAAACATAGTCATGCATGTATATTTATAATAGAATAATTTATATTCCTTTGGGTATATATCCGGTAATGGGATTAATGGGTCAAATGGTATTTCTAGTTCTAGCTCTGTGTAGAATTGTCACACTGTCTTCCACAATAGTTGAACTAATTTACATTCCCACAAACAGTGTAGAAATGTTCTTATCTTTCCAACGACCCACCAGCATCTGTTGTTTCTTGACTTTTTGATAATAGCCATTCTGGCTGGTGTGAGATGGTCATCTTATTCTGGTTTCAATTTTCATTTATCTAATGATCAGTCATGTTGAGGTTCTTTTCATATGTTTGTTAGCTATATAAATGTCTTCTTTTGAGAAGTGTCTGTTCATGTCCTTTGCCCACTATTTAATGGGGTTGTTTGTTTGTTATAAATTTGTTTAAGTTCCTTGTAGATTCTGGGTACTAGACCTTTGTCAGATGAATAGATTGCAAAAATTTTCTCCCATTCTGTAGGTCGTTCACTCTGAAGATAATTTCTTTTGTTGTGCAGAAGCTCTTTAGTTTAATTAGATCCAATTTGTCAATTTTTGCTTTTGTTGCTATTGCTTTTGATGTTTTTGTCATGAAATTTTTGCCCATACATATATCCTGAATGGTATTGCCTAGATTTTCTTCTATGGTTTCTGTAGTTTGGGGTTTTTGAGTCTTTAATGTATGTTGAGTTAATTTTAGTATAAGATGTAAGGAAGGGGTCCAGTTTTAATTTTCTGCATATGGCTAGACTGATCTTCCAGTACCATTTATTAAATAGGGAATCTTTTCCCCATTGCTTGTTTTTGTCAGGTTTGGCAAAGACCAGATGGTTGTAGATGTGTAGTCTTATTTCTGAGTTCTCTATTCTGTTCCATTGGTCTTTGTGTCTGTTTTTGTACCTGTACCATGCTGTTTTGGTTACTGTAACCTTGTAGCATAGTTTGAAGTTGGGTAGTGTGATGCCTCCAGCTCTGTTCTTTTTGCTTAGGATTGTCTTGACTATACAAGTTCTTTTTGGTTTGAGGTTAGAACATACTCCTTTAGCTCAGTGAATTTTTTAATTACCCACCTTCTGAAGCCTACTTCTGTCAGTTCATCCCATCCATCTCAGCCTCAGCCCACTTCTGTGCCCTTCCTGGAGAGGTGTTGCAATCATTTAGAGGAAAAGAGGCACTCTGGCTTTTTGAGTTTTCAGTATTTTTGCATTGATTCTTTCTCATCTTGATGATCTTGTTATCTACCTTCAATTTTTGAGGTTGCTGATCTGTGAATGGGGTCTTGTGGGTTTTTTTTTTTTATGTTATTGCTGTTGATTTTTGTTTCTTTGTTTTTCTTTTAACAGTCAGGTCACTTTTATGTAAAGTTGCTGTGGTTTGCTGGGGGATTGCTCCAGACCCTAGTTGCCTCAGTTTTTTCTTTACCTGGAGGTATCACCAGTGCTTGCTATGTAAAAGCACAGATGGTGGCCGGCTTCCTCCTCTGGAAGCTCCATCCCATGTGGGTACTGACCCAATGCTAGCCTGGACACTCCTGTAGGAGGTGTCTGGAGACCTCTCTTTGAGAGTTCTCATCCAGTCAGGAGGAAAAGAATCAGGGACCTGCTTTAAAAAGAAGCCTGGCTGCTTTTTGATAGATAAGGTGTGCTGCAATGGGGGGACCCTTCCTTGTCCAGAGTACCTCGACTCTCCAGAGTAAGCAGACTACAACAGCTGAGTTAACTTAACTACAGAGACATTGGCCACCCCTCCCCTCTGGTCTCCATTCCAGGGAGAGATCAGAGTTCTTTCCATATAACCCTGACTGGAGTTGCTGAAATTCCCATTGGGAGGCCCTGCCCAATGAGGAGGGATGGATCGGGGTCCCACTTAAAGAAGCAGTCTGACCACAACCTGACACAGCAGCTGTGCTGTATTGTTGGGGATCCTCCTTGTCCAGACCACCTAGACTTTCCAGAGCCAACAGGCTAAAATGGCTGAGTGGATTAAACTGCAGAGACTGTGACCGCCCCTACCCCTGGGGGCTTTGCCCGAAGGAAAGATCAGAAATCTGTCTGTATAACCCTGGCTGGAGTTGCTGAAATTCCCATTGGGAGGCCCCACCCAGTGAGGAGTGATAGATTGGAGTCCCACTTAAGCAACCTGGCCACGATCTGGTCCAGCAGCTGTGCTATGTTGTGGAGTGTTCTTCCTCATCAGGACCACCTGGATCTCCCAGAGCCAGCAGACTAGAATGGCTGAGTCAACCTAACTGCAGAAATGGTGGCTGCTCCTCCCCACAGGGACTCATTTGTCTCAGGCAGTCTCCAGCCGGTTGTACTAGTTGGCTGGAATTCCAAGCCAGTGGATTTTAACTTGTGAGGTGCCATGGAAGTGGGACCCACAGAATGATGCTGCTTAGCTCTCTGGTTTCAGTCCTCTTTCTAGAGGAATGTACAGATAGATTTCCCACCTTGCCAGGATCCCTGGGGCCAGAGTGTGTAAAACTCTTGGATCTTTGTGTGAGCCTGAGCAACTGCTCTGCTGAGACTCCAAACAGCTATGTGTATCAAACCCAAGGCCCTGGTGGTGTGGACTTATGAGGGTATCACCTGATCCATGGGTTGCAAAGATCCATGGGAGAAGCTTGATTTCTTAGGTGGGGTTATGCAATCACTCACTGCTTCCCTTAGCAAGGGATGGGTGTTCCTTTGGCTTCATGTCACTTCTGGGTTTTCCATTCTGTTCCTTTGGTCTATGTGTCTGTTCTTATGCCAGTATCATTCAGTTTTGATTACTATAACTCTGTAGTATAATTTGAAGTCACATAATGTGCTTTATCCAGTTTGGTTCATTTTGCTCCGGGTAGGTTGTTGCCTCACACTTCTTTCCTTCATTATCCATGGGTCCAGTTGTCTGCCTAATCAGTCCCAGTATGGGAACCTGGATATTTCAATTGAAGGTGCTGAATTCACTCTCTATTTCCATTCCTCTTCATGAGAGCTGCAGAACTCAGCTGCTTCTAATTGGCCATCTTGGCCCCTTACCCCATTTTTACCATTTTTTTTAACAGAAAAGAATATATATATATATACACACACACATACACACCCACACTGATATAGAATGTCAGTATTTAATGATAAAGATGTCAATTCATTAAGAAGATTTGTATGCATATATATTTCAATAGTTTATGACTTGAAGCCTACTTTACTAGTCATAAATATAGCCACCTTTGCAATCTTTTGGTTATGATTTGCATGGAATATCTTCTTTTATCTTTCACATTCAGCCTATGTGTGTCCTTAAAGCATAAATGTATCTCTTGTAGGCAACATATAGTTAGATCTTATAGTTTTAATTTTTGTTGGTATATAGTAGGTGTGTATATTTAGGGGATATGTAAGATACTTCAATACAGGCAAACACAAATAAGTGAGAGCATGAGAAGTGTCTTTCTATTCCTGGCTTATTTCACTTAATGTAATGGTCTCCACTTCTATCCATGTTATTAAAAATGACAAAATCTCAAATTTTTTTTTTTTTGTGGCTGAATTGTACTCCATTGTGTATATGTAGCACATTTTCAAAATCATTTCATCTGTTAATGGACAGTTTGTTTGCTTCCAAATCTTGGCCATTCTGAACAGTTCCGCAACAAACATGGTTGTGCAGATATCCCTTTGATATGTTGATTTATCTTATTTTGGGTTTATACCCAGCAGTTGGATATCTGGACCGTATGGTGGGTCCAGTTACAGTTTTCTCAGAAACCTCCAAAGTGTTCTCCATAGTGATTGTATTAATTTACAGGCTCACAAAAAACTGTATAAAGGTTCCCTTTTCTCCAAATTCTGATCAGAATTTGTTATTGCCTGGCTTTTGGATAAAGGCATTTTAAGTGGAGTGAGATATCTCATTAGAGTTTTGATTTGCATTTCTCTGATGATCAATATATTGAGCACCTTTTCATATGCCTGTTTGCCATTTATATTTCTTCTTTTGAGAAATGCTTATTTCTCATTTTGTCAAGATAGCATGTCATCTTTTGAGAAACATTTTGCCTATTTTTTTATACAAAAGGATTTATTAAAACACCAGTAAGACACTACTACATCATGACACTGTCACACTAGGCTTTTTAACACAAGACTTGCCCTACAATACTGGGTGGAAGGGCATAAATCACAAATTGATTCTGAAGCATAGCAATTAAGAAATAAAACAATGAAAACAAATTTATTTTAATGAGAACTCAGAATTAAACTTCAGAGGGACCCGAAATCATACTTCCATTCAGGGACTTGTTACAAAAAAATTAGTTTGAGCTGCTATTAGCAGGTGGCAGGAGCCACCTTCAAATGAATTTTCAAATTGGGAAATACTGCTTCACCACTGGTTGGGGATAAGTTGCCAATTGAATAATTTAGTATGTTTTTAAGCTATTTTGATGATCATCTCCCCTGGATACCTTCCCATAACCACTCTGCTGCTATAAACACCATATCCATAGTAGTTGTTGTAACCAGTGTGGACATATCCTCCATAACCACCATAACCTTGGATGTTATATCCATAGTTGCCATAGCCTTAAAAGTCTATTTTGTTGATCTTTTTGAAAAACCGTCTCCTGGATTCATCCATTTTTTGAAGGGATTTTGTGTCTCTATCTCCTTCAGTTCTGCTCTGATCTTAGTTATTTCTTGCCTTCTGCTAACTTTTGAATTTGTTTGCTCTTGCTTCTCTAGCCATTTTAATTGTGATGTTACGGTGTCGATTTTAGGTCTTTCTTGCTTTCTCTTGTGGGCATTTAGTGCTATAAATTTCCCTTTACACACTGCTTTAAATGATAATGGGAGACTTTTACACCCCACTGTCAATATTAGAAAGATCAACAAGACAGAAAGTTAACAAGGATATCCAGGACTTGAACTCAGCTCTGGACAAAGCGGACCTAATAGACATCTACAGAACTCTATACCCCAAATCAACAGAATATACATTCTTCTCCACACTACATCACACTTATTCTAAAATTGACCACATAATTGGAAGTAAAACACTCCTCAGCCAATGTAAAAGAATGGAGATCACCACAAACTGTCTCTCAGACCACAGTGCAATCAAATTAGAACTCAGGATTAATAAACTCACTCAAAACCGCACAACTACATAGAAACTGAACAACCTGCTCCTGAATTACTACTGGGTAAATAACAAGATTAAGGCAGAAATTAAAATGTTCTTTGAAACCAGTGAGAACAAAGACACAATGTACCAGAATATCTGGGACACATTTAAAGCATTGGTTCTTCGTTTATCTTTGTGGGCTGATGTTCCTTCAATATTTGAAGTTGCTGACCTTTAGATGTGTTTTTCCCCCCTTTTATCCTATTTGATTGCCTTGAGGGTTTGATTGTTGTATAATGTGGATTCAGCCAACTGGCTTGGTTTCTGGAAGATTTTAGTGGGCCATTGCTCAGCTCCCAACTCCTGGACTGCGTGCTCTAACTCTGGGGTACTTGTATTGGTACCCACCTTTCTTCTATGGCTTCTCAAGGTTATGAATCCACTGAACTTGGGGGGATGAAGTGCTCCCAGACCGCTGGTCAGTACACAGTACATGGGTGGTGTCAGCCACAGGGTTTCATAGTACAATAGCAGCAGGATCTGTCTTCATTTACATGCGCTAGTAGCAGCAGCAGTGGCAGTGTGGTGGGGTGCACACTCATCGGCTGTGGCAGAGTGCTAGCAGATTCCAGGGTGCCTGCCTCCATGTGGGCATTCAACACAGTGACAGAGGAAGCACAGCTCGGTGAGGCATGGGGGTCCTTACTGGTGACTGTGCACAGTCATGCTAGTGGTCATGTTAGCATGGGGGAGGGCACTAGTGGGTACTGGTCTTGGTGCATTCTTTCTGCAACTCTGCAGGCAGGGGTTGTTGGGGGATGAGTGAGGTGTGCACGGAGGAAGGGTTCACTGTTCTCTGTGCCTAGTTTCACTCTGGTGGCAGTGTTGGTGCAAGGGCAGGGTGCTGGCGGGGGTGAGGCTGGCTGGTTCTTTGCCCATCAAGGCTCTGAGTGCACTGGTGGTCCAGCAGTGGGGGTGTAGGGCGGAGTACACTCTTGCTGTAGCATTGTCAAGGAAGGGTGCACACACACTGACACTCTGGTGGGAAAAGGAAGGCAAAACCCATCCACACACACATGCACTGGCAAAGTGATGTGAGGGTTTGTTGTGGGCCTGGGAGAAACTGCAGTGTCATGAGGGAGTGGGTGAGTTGGTGCGTTTCCATAGCTTCTGCTCCACTGGAGTTCTGCACTGGTCAGGCATGGTCTACCAGTGCAGAAGCTATGGTGCAGTCCCCAGGGCACCTAAGGATGCCCTCCAAGCAGTTGTAACCAGACTGGGGCCCCAGGAGAGGCCAGGAGACCAAGAGGTGCTCAGGGTGGCCCCTTTTGATGCACAAGACGACCCTGCAGAGTTTAGGTCCAACAGTTCCCCTACAGCTAAAGTCTCCTATGAGAGCATGTTGAACCTAGGTAGATGAGCTCCTCTGGCCATTCTCTGCTACACATGCTCTCGCACCAAACTGTCTAGGCTTCACTTCAGCTGACATGCTGCCCTTACCACTTCTCTAAGCAGTTCTATCTGCCAACCTAAGTATTTCATAGTGGTTGACAGATATCCTCCTGCTGGGATTACAGAGGCCTGTGGCAACATAGGTTGCTCCTTGCCAGTCCAACTCACCCATTCCCCTGGAGTCTTCAGGGAACAGGAATGAGACCCAGTGTGCAGTAGCCCCATGCAGTATTCGTAAAATATCTTTTGATTTTTTTGGTGTTCTCTTCCATTTCTTTCCTCAGTGTTTTATAGTTTTCATTATAGAGATTTTTCACTTCTTTGGTTAAGTCCTAGGTATTTAATTTTATTTGTGGCTGCTGTAAATGGGATTACTTGGTTAAATTTCTTTTGTAGACTACTGGCATGGAGAAGTGCTTTTGATTTTTGTATACTGATTTTGTATCCTGCAACTTTATTTAATTTATAAGTTCTAATAATTCTTTTTGTAGTCTATATTTTTCCAAATGTAAGATGATATTGTATGCAAACAAGGATAATTTAACTTCTTCCTTTCCAATTTGGGTGCCCTCTATTTCTTTCTCTTGCATGATTTGTCTTCCTAGAACTTCCAGTATAATGTTGAATAATGGGGGTAAAGTGGGCATTTTTGTCATTTTCTACATCTCAGAGGAAAGACTTTCAGTTTTTCTCCATTCATTATGATACTAGCTGTGGGTCTGTCATATATTGCTTTTATTATGTTGAGGTATGTTCTTACTATACCCAGTTCTCTGAGGCTTTTTTTTTTAACATGAAGGGATAATGAATTATATCAAATGCTATTTCAGCATCATTTGAAATGATCATATAGTTTTTTTCCTTCATTCTGTTGATACAATGTGCCACATGGATTAGTTTGCATATGTTGAATTATTTTTCCTTCCAAGGGATAAATTCCAATTTGTCATGATGAATGATCTTTCTAACGTATTGTTGAATTCTGTTTACTAGTATTTTTTGAGGATTTTTGCATCAATAATCATCAGAGATATTGGCCTGTAGTTTTCTTATTTTGTTGTGTCTTTGTTTTGATTTAGTATCAGGGCAATACTGGCTTTGTAGAATGAGTTTGAAAGTATGTCCTCCTCCTCTATATTTTGGGATAGTTTTAGTATGATTGATATTAGTTTTTCTTTAAATGTTTGCTAGAATTCAGCAGTGAAGCCATCAGATTCTGGGCTTTTCTTTACTGACAGACTTGTTATTATAGCTTTGATCTTGTTACTTTGTATCGGTTTGGTGTGGTTTTGATCTGTGTTCCACCCAAATCTCATGTCAAGTTGTAATCCCCAATGTTGGAGGAGGGACCTGGTGGGAATTTATTGTATCATGGAGGTGTTTTATCATGAACAGTTTAATACTATCTCTTTTATTCTTATGGTAGTGAGTTCTCATGAGACCTAGTTGTTTAAAAGTGCATAGCACCTTCCACCTCACTCTCTTGCTCCTACTCCCAACATGCAAGATGCCTCACTTTCCCTTTGCCTTCTGCCATGATTTTAAGTTTCCTGAGACTTCCTTAGAAGCTGAGTGGATGCCAGAATCATTCTTTTTGTACAGCCTGGAGAACCACGAGCCAATTAATCTTTCTTTCTCAATAAATTATCCAGCCTCAGGTATTTCTTTGTAGCAATTTTACATGGTCTATTAAAGTTTTGGATATTTTCCTGATTCAATCTTGGTAGGTTGTATGTGTTTGGGAATTAGTCAATTTCTTCTAGATTTTCCAATTTTTCAGCATACTCTTGCTCATAGTAGCCACTAATCATCCTTTGAATTTCTGCAGTATTAGTTGTAACGTCTCCTTCTTCATTTCTAATTTATTTTGATCTTATCTGTTTTTTTTTTTTTTTCTCTGAGTTAGTCTGGCTAAATTTTTGTCGATTTTGTTTAACAACAACAACAACAAAAAAAAAAAAACCCTTTTTGTTTCATGAGCTTTTGTATTGTTTTCTTCATTTTTAATTTTATTTATTTCTGTTCTGATCTTTATCATTGCTTTTCTCCTACTAATTTTGAATTTGGTTTGTTCTTGCTTTTCTAGTTCTTTAACATGGATTGTTAGATTGTTTATTTGAAGTTCTTCTTTTTTTAAGTAGGCACTGGTAGCTATAAACTTCCCTCTTAGCAGTGATTTACAGTATCTCATTGGTTTTGGTATTTTGTGTTTTCATTATCATTTGTTTCAAGAAATTTTTCAATTTTTAAAAAGTTTCTTCATTGACCCACTGGGTCAATCAGAATCACATTGTTAATTTCCATGTGTTTGTAAACTTTCCAAAATTATTCTTGTTATTGATTTCTAGTTTTATTCCAATGTGTTCAGAGAAGATGGTTGATATTATTTCAGTTTTTTGAATGTTTTAAGTCTTGTTTCTGACCTAGTATATGGTTTATCCTCAAGAGTGATACATGTGCTGAAAAGAACAATGTGTTTTTATAGTCATTTGATGAAATGTTCTGTAAATGTTTATTAGATACTTTTGGTCTATAGCATAAATTAAATCTGATGTTTCTTTTTTTTTTTTTCTTTGAGACAGAGTCTCATTCTGTTGCCCAGGCTGGAATGCGGTTGTATGATCTTGACTCACTGCAATCCATCTCCTGGGTTCAAGCGATTCTCCTGCATCAGCCTTCTGAGTAGTTGGGATTACAGGCACTCACCATCACGCTAGGCTAATTTTTGTGTATGTTTATTAGAGATGGGGGTTCACCATTTTGGCCAGACTGGTCTCGAACTCCTGATCTCAGGTGATCCGCCCACCTCAGCCTACCAAAGTGCTGGGATGAAAGGCGTGAGCCACCGCACCCGGCCATGATGTTTCTTCATTGATTTTCTTTCTGGAAGATCTGTCCAATGCTGACAGTGGGGTGGTGAAGTCTAAAACTGTTATTATATTGAGGTCTATCTTTTGGTTAGCTCTAGTAATATTTGCTTTATATATGTGGGTGATCCAGTGTTGGGTGCACATATATTTAAACTTGTTATATCCTCTTGCTGAATTGACTCCTTTTATCATTATATAGTGACCTTCTGTGTCTCACAGTTTTTGTCTTGAAATTTGTTATTTTTTTGATATGAGTATAGTTATTTCTGTTCTTTTTTGTTTTCCATTGGCATGGAATATTCTTTTTCATCCCTTTCTTTTCAGTCTATGTGTGTCTTTAAGGGTGACTTGTGTTTCTTATAGGCAACAGATTCTTGGGTCTTTTTTTTTTTTTTTTTTTTTTGTACATTCAGTCACTCTATGTTTCTTGACTGGAGTATTTAGTCCATTTAAATTCAATGTTGTTTCTGGTAAGAAATAACTTACTCGAGCCATTTTATTACTTGTTTTCTGATTGTTTTGTGGTTTTCCTCTTCCTTCTTTCTTTATTTCTGTCTTCCTTTAGTGATGGTGAATTTTGGTGGTAATGTGATTTAGTTTCTCGCATTTAATTTGTTTGTATTCATTGTATTTTTTTTTGGTTTGGGCTTACCATCAGGATTGCAAATTCTGTCTTATAAACCATTATTCTATTCTGATAAATATTAAACGCTGTGCATAAACAAACAAGCAAAAAGAAAACTAATAAAAACTCCACAGTTTAACTTCATCACTCCGGTTTTTAACTTTTTGTTGTTTCTATTTATATCTTATTGTACTGTCTATTACTTGAAAAGTTTTTATAATATTATTTTTGACTGGTTCATTATTTACTTTCGGTTTAGGATAAGAGAAATTTACACACCACAGTTATACTGTTAGAATATTCTGGACTTTTGGTATATTTACCTTTCCTAGTGAATTTTATACCTTCAGGTGATTACTTATTGCTCATTAATGTCCTTTTTTTGTGATTGAAGTACTCCTTTTAGCATTTCCTTTAGAACAGGTGTGGTGTTGATGAAACACCTCATTTTTTGTTTGTCTTTGAAAAGTCTGTATTTCTCCTGCATGTTTGAAGGATATTTTCACTAGATATCCTATACTAGGGTAAAAGATATTTTTCTTAAGCACTTTAAAGATGCCATGCCACTCTCTCCTGGTCTGTAAGGTTTCCACGGAAAAGTCTGCTGACATACTTACTGGGGTTCCTTTGTATGTTATTTGTTTCTTTTTTCTTGCTGCTTTTAGGATTCTTTTTAAATTTTTTTTATCTTTGGGAGTTTGATTATTAAATGCCTTGTGATAATCTTTGGGTTCAATCCATTTGGTGATCTATAATCTTCTTGTACTTGGATATTGATATATTTCTCTAACTTTGGAAAGTTCTTTGTTATTATCCCTTTGAAGAAATTTTCTTTTTTTTTTTTTTTTTTTTTTGAGACGGAGTCTCGCTCTGTCGCCCAGGCTGGAGTGCAGTGGCGCGATCTCGGCTCACTGCAAGCTCCGCCTCCCGGGTTCACGCCATTCTCCTGCCTCAGCCTCCCGAGTAGCTGGGACTACAGGCGCCCACAACCGCGCCCGGCTAATTTTTTGTATTTTTAGTAGAGACGGGGTTTCACCGTGGTCTCGATCTCCTGACCTTGTGATCCGCCCGCCTCGGCCTCCCAAAGTGCTGGGATTACAGGCGTGAGCCACCGCGCCCGGCCGCCTTTGAAGAAATTTTCTACCCCTATGTTTTTCTCTACCTTCTCTTTAAGGCCAACAACTCTTAGATTTACTCTTTTGAGGCTATTTTCTAGATCCTGTTGGTTTGCTGTATTGTTTTGTTTTTTCTTTCTTGTTGTGTCACCTCTGACTGTATTTTCAAATAGCCTGTCTTCCAGCTCACTAATTTTTCTGCTTGATCAATTCTGCTACTAAAAGACTCTGATGCATTCTTCACTATGCCACTTGCATTTATCATCTCTAGAATTTCTGCTTGAGTCTTTCTAATCATTTCAATTTATTTGTTAAATTTATCTGATAGAATTCTGAATTCCTTCTTCGTGTTTTTTCTGAATTTCTTTGTGTTTCCTCAAGGGAGATATTTAGAATTCTTTGTCTGAAAGGTCACATAACTCTGTTTCTTCAAGATTGCTTCCTGGTGGCTTATTT
Source organism: Macaca mulatta (assembly GCF_049350105.2). NCBI lineage: Eukaryota > Metazoa > Chordata > Mammalia > Primates > Cercopithecidae > Macaca > Macaca mulatta. The sequence goes on along the minus strand of NC_133426.1, from coordinate 70,346,909 downwards.
AGTTCATTTGGTGAGGCCATATTTTCCTTGATGGTATTGATGCTAGCAGATGTTGTTTGGTGTCTGGGCATTGAAGACTTAGGTATTTATTGTAGTCTTTGCTGAGTGGGTTTGTTTGTAACTGTCCTTCTTGAGAAAGCTTTCCAGATATTCAAATAGACTTGGATGTTGTGATCTAAGCTTCATCTGTTTTCAGAGGCACCCCAAACCCAGTAACACTATGGTTCTTACTGACTCATAGGGATATTGTCTTAGAGGTCTTGGATAAGATCCAGAAGAATTCTCTGGATTACCAAGTAGAGACTCTCATTCTCTTCCTTTACATTCTCCCAGAGTCTGATATAGTTTGTCTCTGTGTCCCTTTTAAATATGTTTCAATTCCAAATCCTATCTTTGTGAATGAGTACACTGAATGCTTTTAAGAGCACCGAAGTTATATGTTGAATGCTTTGCTGCTTAGCACTGGCCCAGAGGGCTAGGAGGCCTGAAAGAAAACAATGGTTTTGTGAGCCATGCCTTGGGCACTTTTACTCTGTGCAGCCTCAGGACATGGCACCCTGCATCCCAGCTACTCCAGCTCCAGCTTGGCTAAAAGGAGCCAAGGTACACATCAGGCCACTGCTTCACAGAAGCAAGCCCCAAGCCTTGGTGGCTTCCACTTTGTGTTGGGATTGAAGGTGCCCAGAGGACAGGAGTTGAGCTTTGGGAGCCTCTGCCTAGATTTCAGAGGATGTATGGAAATGCCTGGAAGTCCAGGCAGATATCTGCTTCAGGGGTATAGCCCTCATGGAGAACCTCTATTAGGGCAGTGTATTAGTCCATTTTTATGCTGCTAATAAAGATATACCTAAGACTGGGTAATTTATAAGGGAAAAGAGGTTTAGTGGACTCACAATTCCACAAGGCTGGGGAGGCCTCTCAATCATGATAGAAGGTGAAAGGTACATTTTACGTGGTGGCAGGCAAGAAAGAAAATGAGAACCAAGTGAAAAGGGAAACGCCTTATAAAATCATCGGATCTCATGAGACTTATTCGCTACCAAAAGAACAGTATGAGGGAGACTGCCCCCATGCTTCAATTATCTCCCACCAGCTCCCTCCCACAACACATGGGAATTATGGGAGCTACAATTCAAGATGAGATTTGGGTGGGGACACAGCCAAACCATATCAGGCAGCGCAGAGGGGAAACATGGGATTGGAGCCCCCACATAGAGTCCCCACTGGAGCACTGCCTAGTAGAGCTGTGAGAAGAGGGACACTCTCCTCCAGACCTCAGAATGGTAGATCCACCAACAGCTTGTACCATGCACCTGGAAAAGCCACAGGCACTCAATGTCAGCCCTTGAAAGAAGCCAGTGAGGGTATTCTACCCTGCAAAGCCACAGGGGCAGAGCTGTCCAAGGCCTTGAGAGCCAACCCTTTGCATCAGCCTGCCCTGGATGTGAGACATTGAATCAAAGAAGATTATTTTGGAGCTTTAAGATTTAATGACTGCCCTGCTGGGTTTCAGACTTGTGTGGGGCCTGAAGCCCCACAAGTGGCAATTTTTTTCCCACTTATAATGGGAGCATTTACCCAATGTGTGTATCCCCATTGCATCTTGGGAGTAACTAACTTGTTTTTGATTTTGCAGGGTCATAGGTGGAAGGAACTAACCTGTTTCAGGTGAGACTTTGGACTTGGACTTTTGAGTTAATGCTGAAATGACTTAAGACTTTAAGGTACTGTTGGAAAAGCATGATTGGTTTTGAAATGTGAGGAGAAGGACATGAGATTTGGGAGGAGCCAGGGGAAGAATGACATGGTTTGGCTCTGTGCCCCCACCCAAATCTCATCTTGAATTGTAACCCTGCAGGTTTTGGTGGACGGACCTAGTGGGAGGTGATTGAATCATGGGGGTGGATATCCCCCTTGCTGTTCTTGTGATAGTGAATGAGTTATTAGGAGATCTGGTTGTTTGAAAGTGTGTGGCACTTCCTCCTTCACTGGCTGTCTCTCCTGCTTCATTATGGTAAGACATGCTTGCTTCCCCTTTCCCTTCTGCCAAAATTGTAGGTTTCCTGAAGCCTCCCAGTCATGCTTCCTCTTAAGCCTGCAGAACTGTAAGTCAATTAAACCTCTTTTCTTCATAAATTACCCAGTCACAGGTAGTTATTTATAGTAGTGTGAGAATGGACTAATACAGAGTTTCTCTCTGTGTTCTGAGCCACCTAAAGCTAGGGTTGGAGTGGCACAAGTACTCCTGTGGCCACCACCACTATGACTGTGCTGGATGAGACGTGGAGCGAGCACAGCAGCAGTCCTTGCCCAAGGCCTGCTGTAACCACTTCCTAGCTACACTGCCTATGTTCACTCAAGGCCCTGGGGCCATACAATTATTATGTGTCAAAGCCATCTTTGACTGTGCCCTTTCATTCAAGGTGGGAAGCTCCCCAGGCTTCAGGTTGGGCGAGAGGTGCTACACAGGTGTCGGGAACTAGGATTAAAAACCTTAGAAGTCTACCTAGTGTTCTATTGTATTGTAGCTGAGCTGGTACTTAAACCACAAGACACAGTTCTTCCCATTCTTCTTTCCCCTTTCCAAAGGCAGAGGAGTCTCATCCTGTAGCCACCACCACCACCACAGGTCAAGGGGAGTACTGCCAGACTACTGCTGATGTTTTCTTAAGTTCAAAGGGTTTTTAAGTCAGTTTGTGGTAAATACTGCCTGGTCTGTGACTCACCCTTCAGGGCATTGGGTTCCCTTCTGGCCCAGAGCAGGTCCAGATATACTGTCCATGTATCAAGTCCATGGAATCAGGGACCCCAAGAGTCTGCTTGGTACTCTATCCACCATTGGTTGTGCTGGTACCTATGGTACAAGACAAAGTCCCTTTTACTTTTCCCTCTACTTTTCTCAAACAGAAGGCGTTTTGCCCCGTAGTCACCACAGCTGGTAATTTGTCAAGTCTCACCTGAAGTTAACAGTTCTTAAAGGCTTACCAATGCCCTCAACATAGTACCTGGGTATTGCTTCTGGTTATTCAGGCTCAAGGGTTCTTTAGTTAGCAGGTGATGAATGCTTGCAGGAATGGGTCCTTCCTTTCAAGGCAGTAGGTTCCCTTCTTGGCAAGGGTGTGTCTAGAATTGTCATCTAGAAAGACAAAGTCCTCCCCACTTTTCCCTCTCTTTAAGCGGAAGGCAGGGGTCTTTTTGGAGCTGGGAGCTTTCCAGCCTGGGGTTAGGGGAGGGGTGTTGTCAGCACTCCCTTAGCAGCCCCAGCTGGTGTCTCAGTAAGTCACATGTCTCCCCAGTCCACTGTATCTTGGCCCAGTTCAGCACTGTAACTCTCCTATGAGTTGCAGTCTCTATGGCCTAGGCTGCCTTTCAAGTTTATTTAGAGCACAAAGCACTTTAGCCTGCAGTGGCAAGGTTTGCAGGAACTTGTTCTTGCGGGAGTGGGAGGGGCAATTGGTGGGGCCTTCTATTCTGCCATCTTGCTTCATTCTTCCTAATCTTATTGGGAAGGCATCTAGATTCTCACTATTAAGTATGATGCTGGATGCTGGCTATAGGTTTTTTGTACATGTTCTATTCCAAGCGAGGAAGCTCCCCCATTTTTATTTTGCTGTGAGTTTTTATTACAGATGAGGGTTGGAGTTTGTCAAAAAACATTTTCTACATCTGTTGATATGATCATATGCTTTTTTCATTTTTAGCCTGTTAATATACTAGACTATATTAATTGATTTTTGAATGTTGAACCTGTTTGCCTACTTGGAATTAGTTTCACTTGGTTGTGGTATATAATTCTTTTTTTACATTGTTTGATTCAATTTGCAATTTTTTGAGGATTTTTGCATCATGTTTTTGAGAGATATTGGACTCTCGTTTTTCTGTCTTGTAATGTATTTTTTCTGGTTTTGGCAGTAGGTTAATGCTGGCCTTATAGAGTGAGTTAGGAAGTGTTCCCTCTGCTTCTATTTTTTTTGAAGAAATTGTAGAGAACTGATATAATTTCTTCATCGAATATTTGGTCAATTTTACCAGTGAATTGATGGGCGAAGCAACACATGCCTGTAGTTTTACATGCTCGGGAGGCTGAGGCAGGAGCCCAGGAATTTGATGCCAAACTGGGCAACAAAATAAGACCCTGTCCCAATACTTCCCTCCAAAATTACCAGTGAACCCATCTGGGTCTGGTGTTTTCTTTTTGTTTCTCAAAGTAATTAATTATTGATTTAATTTTTTAGTAGATACAGGCCTACTGAAAATATCTCTTTCTCCTGTATGAGTTTTGATGAACGAGAGGAATTGCTTCATTTTATATAAGTTTTCAAATTTGTGGGCATAGAGTTTTTCTTTTCTTTTCTTTTCTTTTTTTTTTTTTTTTTTTTTTTTTTTGCTATCCCTTTAATGTCTATGGAAATTGTAGTCATGTCTTCCACTCTGGTTTTAATTGCACATTTTGTATGATTCCATTTTGTCTACTTTTTAGGCATGCAAATTATACTTCTTAAACTTTTTAAAAGTGGTTGCCTTTGAGTCTGAATATACATTTAGAAGTAATCCGAGTCCTCTTTCGAATAATATGCATCACTTCCCATGTAGTGAAAATATAACAGATTATTTCCAGTTCCTCCCTCCAGTCCCTTATAACATTGATGTCATTCATTTTATTTATCTATAAGCTTTAATTGGTAAATACACACCTGCTATTATTATTTTGAACAAACTGTCACCCGTTAGAGTAATTAAGAGTCATTGAGGGAAGTGGGGGTGGATATAAGTAACTTACATTATTTAATCCCTGTGTGCCAGGCCAGGTTCAATACTCTATGGCATGATTGTGTCACCCTGAGAAATAGATATTCTCATTTTTCTATGGATGAGGCATAGAGAAGTAAAAGTATTACCATAATGTGCCCACTTCTTACCACCTCTGTCACCAATCTGTTTACTACAAACTGCTGTCATCTCTCAAATATACCAAGCTTACTTCTACCTCAAGGCCTTTGCCCTTGTGGTTTCTTCAGCCTAAAACACTCTTCCCCTTAGCCTGATGGCTCACTCTCATTTCATTCAGTTCTCTGCTCCAGTATCACATGACAGAGATGTTTTCCGTGATATCTCAAATAACAACCCCCATCTTTCTGGTCTCTTACTCCACTTCATTTTTAGAGTACTTGCCAGCACCCAACATGTTGCATATTTGTTTTTGTCTGTCTTTTTTCACTAGAGTGTGAACTCTTTGAGGGATTCATGAAGAAAGGGACCTTGTCTGACTTATTTTCCCTTGTACCTTAGTTCCTGAACAGGCCTGGTACCCAGTCAGTCACTAGCCCAAGCTTACACACCTAACGACTAGGAAAGTCAGCATTCTAATCTGTCTGTGGAGCTTAAACTGACATTCTTTCTCCTGCTCCTCAGAATACCTGCTCATTTCTTCAATGACTCGAGCCGATTTCAGACTAGACTTGAAAGAGATTTGGCTTTGGGTGAGGGGAGATCAGGGAGCAGGGCCCAGTAGAGAAGAGGCAAAGTAATATCTTGGAGATTATGTGTGGCAGAGAAGGGCTTTTCCTTCTCCCCAGAGAGGAGAAGAAACAGTGGGCCGAGGACAAGGAAGAGGTAGGCAAGTGTAGTGGAAGGAAAGTCAGTGGTTGTCTCTGTGATGTAGTTTTACAGGTGCCAGGAAAGTTCCCTACCCCTAAATTTCTTTCCCAGATGCTTGGCATTCTACTTGTAGTGATTCATTTCTTTTCAGGAAGTTACCAATGGGTTTTCACAGAAGATAACACTGGATGTAAGCCCCCTGGAATGAAAGAGATTTCTCTGAATCTTGAGGCAACTCTTTGTGAGGATCTGAGGAATAATTTGAGAAGAGTATTCCAGACACATGGGGCCTTGGGAGGGCAACAGAGGATGTCAATGCAAGAAAGGGGTGAGATCCTTCTGTTTTTGCTGAGAAGTGTTCTAGCCTTTGATACTCAAATTTTGGTCCTCAGATCAGCAACAATAGTATCATCTGGTAACTTGTTGGAAATGAAGAATCTGAGGTCCCACTCCAGACCAGAATCAGAGTCTGCATTTTAGAAAGATCTACATATTATTCACGTATACATTCAAGTGTGAGAAGCTAGAGTTATTTGTAGTTATAGTTTTTTAATTTCCATTGCTATATAGTAGTCCATTGTCTGAATATACCACAACTTATATATCCACAAGCTAGAAACTTCTAGAGTAGTAAATATGTCTGTGGCGGGGAATATGCATAATACAGTCAGACTTTCAAAGTATACTTTTTTCATATAGCAAGAATATTTTTTTTTCACATCTGAGGGATCACCAACACAATAACCCACTGTCAGAATATGAATTTCAGGTGTCTGATCATACAAATGTAGTAAGCACAGAAAAAGAAAGGTTTTCCTGAGTCTTAGTTGCTTTCTCTCAAGCTAACTAAGCCTTCTCTTGCCCCAGGTGGACTGGCATTGCTCTTCAGTCATTTGCTTGGGTTTTCTCCCTCTCAGGTCCTTCCCAACAACATGGGGCAGGTACTATCTTATCTCTTGATCCATGGCAGTGTCCTACCATGAGCAAGAACAGACATAAGAGGCCTCTACTTCACTTTTTAAACTTCTCAAATGACTCAAGGTCCTTTTCTCTCAATCCTAGTTCAGATTTAGACTTAAAGATGGAAAAAAGGACAGCTGTTGGACCCCAAGAAGACCAGGTAATTTAGAGGTTTAAAGAATAAAAGCTTTGGACAGTGTTTGGCACACAGCCTATTGACTTCCTATTTCTCTCCCTATGAGAGGCTCAAGTTCCTAGGATTTCCCCATCTTTGATGCTTTCTGGGGTGATTCATAGTGGAGAAAGTCCCCCCTTTTCTTTCTCCCAATCCCTCTTTTGTGATGTGGTCTGACGGTGCCTGACTTGTAGATTGACACGATAACAGTATCTAAAGCATACAATTCACATAACCCAAAGAATGATAGGTACATCTGTATCTAACTTGCTTGCACACCAAGGGGAGCCATTGCCTGTGTTTTGTGGGTTAAAACATTGTAAGGCAGCTGCTGCACTGAATGATTTAGTCAGGAGACTGATAGGAGAAAATAATTGTAAGAAGAATTGAAGTGTGGAATTAAGCCTATTAAGGAAAGGAAGAAGATGGAGAAGTGGGCAGAAAAACAAGCCAGATAATCTGAATAGGCAAGGCAGGAACATTTAGGTTGACACTTACGCTTTTGTGCTGTGGTTTTGAAATTTCATTTTGAGAAAGGATGATCTCTGATTGAAGTAGGAACACATTCTGATTGATAATGCAGAGAAGTAATAGCAGCTCTCAGGTCTGGTAGTATGTTTGAAATAGTGGCTTCTTAAAACCTAGGTCTGGATATTTGGATAACGTTCCCTAGAGCTTTTTCTCTTTAAGTAAAAAATGTTAAACTGCTGCAAGGTTATTGGAGTTGTTTGGGCTCAGGCCAGGGAGGTGTGTCAGGCTGCCCAAGGTGTTGACTAATGAGGCTTGGAGAAGGAGCCTCAGTTTCTAATTAGCAACAAATGTTCACAGAATGAAAACAACATTGGTGAAATGCTATCTCATTCTTAGGCCCTAGTTCTAAAACTCCAGTGTGTCTCAGAATACCTCAGCATGCTTGTTAAATATGGAGTTCCCTTGGTTCCAACTCCCAGAGATTCGGTTTCTTGTGGTTCTGACTGAAGTGGTCCAGACCAAACTTTGAGAAACATTGTTTATCAGGAAATATACTGGCCAAATGAAAAATTGTTTTAATAAGAAATGATTTTTCTCATCTCCAGGGCTTAGTGTGCCTATCAGTATTTACCATTTTAGATTGGACACACCAGATGTTTCCCATGGTCTTTAGATGTGTATGTGCAAATTGATCAGTGAGTGTCCTATGAAGGAGAAGGTTGGAGTATGAAAGCAAAGAAAAATGTCTGGGCCCCATATGTGAAAGAGGCCCTAAACAAAGCAGGAGTGTGGTCTGATAAGTAGGCTGGAGAAGGATTGAAGGGGCTGAGATTGTATAGCTTCGAAACTGAAAATTCAAGAGAGATGTGTCTTTTGGCTTAAGGAAAGCTGATATGGGGAAGAAGGAACACCCTGTTGGGTCTGTGTGCCTCCAATATGTTAAAGGGAAAGTGAGATGAAACTAGTATTTATTGAATATATACTAATCTGAAAGCTACAGGATGGCAGGTTTAAGCTCCACAAAAATACAACATTTCTAATGGCTGCCATGAGGGTAATGAGGCACCCATCACTGGAAGTGTGCAAACCAATGATATCTTTTCTATATGTGGATGCCACAGGGAAGAATTAATCATTAAGTAATTATGCTAGCAATGGTGCTTGAAAAGTGAGGGAAGGAGAAGGCTGGACCAGACGACTTTTAAGGTCCTTTGGCAAAACTAAATAAAGTTAGTCTTTGGCACACCTGCTTTCCTATTCTGTGACCTCTCAACCACAGACTCCTTATGCTGCCCGCCTAGCCTGTTAGAAGATACACTGAGGCTTCTGGGACCTGAGCAACCCTTTCACTCCCCAGAGGCATTTGCATTTTAAAAGCAGAGCAGCATAAGAAGTAATGCAGAACCTAATGTTAACATTTTGAGTATCAGACATTTGCAGATGTCCTGAACCCTCAATGCAGAGACTGTTGTTCACATTATTTCTACATATAAGGTTGTTTCTAAGCATAAAGAGCCCCTGTATAGAGCCTGGGAACATGTAGGCTTATCCACCTGTTGGTATTATCTTGCCCTAGGCTTTGAGCACCTCTGAGGTCAGAAAAATCTGGAAAATTTCAAACAGTTAGTTACCAGCATCTGGTCTGAGGATTCCCAGCTATACATTTTCTGTCATGTAAAAGGATGCACAATTTTAGAACACAATTGTTTCGTGTGTATTGGGTGGGAGGAAGAACATGAATAACAAGAAAATAACATAGATGTTAAAGCTGTAAAACTGGCTTGAAATTGAAGCAAAGGGACTGGAGAACTGAAGCACCTCCATCTGAGGAATGTCTGACCCCTTGATTTTGTGTAACTAGCTGAAGGAGGGAGAGAAGGCAGCCTTGTGGAGTATTAGAAGGTATACTGGGCTGAGAGCAGCCCTGCTACTAAGGACCTCAAGCAAATTGATTTATTTCTCTGGTCCTCAGTACTACTCTCTGTAAGGTGAGGGGAGCCTTTTCCTGGCTCACGAGACAGGAAGAGGAGTTGGTCCAGAGCCTAATCCCCATTGGTCAGGTAAGATGTAACACTCCCATTAATCTTACCTCCAATCCTTGAATGCCCACGTGTAAGAGCTTGAAGGGCGCTGAGAGGCCATTAGAGGAAAGACAGTAGAGGGTGATGTGTAAGAGCACAGCTAGTCCTCAGTATCAATATTGAGTCTTTTACCCAGGAGTTATGTGGCTTTGGGAAAGTCACTTAACTTCTCATTGTTTCCATTTATACAAGGAGCACCTGCCTCACAGGATTGTTGGGAATATGGAGTGAGACAGTGGTTGCCAGCACTCAGCACAGTTTGTGCAAGAGTAAGGGCTGTATAAATGCAGTAGTTGTTATTATGATAATCATTCCACTGCTTCTGATGTCCTTGACTTTTATCCACATCACACCATGCACAGGAGTTGTGTTGCTTAAGTAGGGAAAAGTTTGCAAATCATGATTATCACCGCAAGAAGAGGCTATTTGCCTCTGCTTCCTCTCTGGAGGGTGAGACAGGTAGAGTAGTATCTTCTTCCTCTATTGGCTTTGGGCTAGAGCTTGCGGTTACTTCTGGGCTGGGCACATCCACAAACCTCAGTTTTTCGCTACTCATGCCTTTAGCAGGGAAGTGCTCCTGCTGGCTTGGAGGATGTGAGCCAGGGAGTAGTGAAATGTTTTCACTGGGAATTTGGCCAGGGAGCAGAGGAAATACAGGCTTGGGTGGGGCCAGGCTTTCTAGTTGGTAAGCATGAACAATAGGAGGAGAGGGCCCCAGCTGGAATACCTGAGCAGAGAAGAAAGAGAATAAAGATAGACAGATGGGAGCTCCAGTGGCCTCAGGGCCCTACCTGCCAAGTTTAGTCCACATTCTAGTGTTAGCCAAGTGGGTTCTGTACTAATTTCTCCCATCAAGTCTGCTATATATGCTTGAAAATAGTGCTTCTTGGTAAGTCAGTGAACTGTGATAATGGAGAATATGCATGCATGCATTCATTACATACTGAGAGGCAGTGTAATGGAATGGTTAAGAGCAGGACTGAAACCAGACTGCTTGGGTTTTAATCCTTTCGCCAAAACTAACCATCTGTGTTCATTTAGTTCTCTGAGCCTCAGTTTCCACATCTTTAAAATGCAGATAATAGTACATACCTTCTATGCTTGTTGTCAGTATCAAGTAAGTTTATAGATTATAACAGTGCCTGTAATACAGTGACCATTCTACGAGTGATTATTATTGCCTTTAAATCAACAAGCAGTTAAATCAACAATTAAGTCACCAATGTTAACTCTGTGCCATGCTGGGTACAGAACATAAAAATGATGTATAAGATGTAGTGCCTGCTCTGAAGGACCTCATATGTGGTGGTGTGGTGCAAATAACCTAGAATGACGAGGCTGAAGACCTGAGTTTGATACTTTGCTCTACTACCCAGAATTGTACAATAGTAGGTTGAAGGGGAGGTCATCTGGTCCAACATTATTTCTCTCTTGCAATCTGATACATAAACTCCCTACTGCCTGCCATACAAGGATAGTCAGACTGTGTTTGCATGCCTTCAGAACAAGGAGCTCACTCCCTGTCGAGGTAAGCCATGGCACATTATTTAATTACTCCAGGCCTCATTTTCTCATCCATTAAAATGATGGAAAACAATATGGACATCAGAGGATCTCTGTGAACATCAAAACAATAATGGCTGGAAATCTGTTAAGCACTCTCAGACTTCAGCACCCTGTTCAATAGGGTCAGGGAAAGTCACTTCAGGGTATATGTGGGACTGATAGCCTTTCAAAAGGAACAGGAGAAGATTCTGCCTCCATTTCTTGTGATACTTACATAGAATGGAGTGTGTTTCTATGAACCAATGACCAGGAGTTGAGAAGAAGTAGAGTTTTCATTCCGTTGTGGGAAGGAAATTCTCTAAAGCATGATTGATTGGGGGCAGAGTGGAGACAGGTGAAGCTGTGCTGCCACCTTCCACTTCTCACAAAGATAAACCTTTGCTACCTGCTAGGCTGTGGCAAGGGGAGATATGGCAACTGAAACTGCTCTATAGGACACTGATAATAGGCTCATGTACTAGGTTTCACACACTGCCAACTTCTTGACTGACATGTGAATTCCTGCCTAGGCCCAGAGGCATGCTGTCACACTGAGCAACTAAATGTCTGTGTCAGCAATCGTAGGAGCAGCAAGACTAGACCAGGCTTTCCCCTTTGGCTGTGATATATGTGAGCATGCACTGTTGGTTAAGAGACTTCTCAAATTCTAGAATGCCGAGACTGAGAGGACTTCTTCAAGGTTATTTAGTCCATTCCCCTGCCTCCATGCAAGACTGCACCTAACCCCTCTCGGACAGATCTGTCCTGTTTTTAAAGCTCTGCAGAGAGAAATATTATGCAGCCTCCTATACATGCCTGTTGCACTGCTTAATGACTCATAGATGGGAAGTTCTTCCTCTTGTTTTATCCTACCTTATATTACAATCTTTGCTGTTTTTGGTTTTTGTTTTTGGTTTTTGTTTTTTTTTTTTTTTTTTTTTTTTGAGATGGAGTCTCACTCTGTCGCCCAGGCTGGAGTGCAGTGGTGCGATCTCGGCTCACTGCAAGCTCTGCCTCCCGGGTTCACGTCATTCTCCTGCCTCAGCCTCCTGAATAGCTGGGACTACAGGCGCCCACCACCGCGCCTGGCTAATTTTTTGTATTTTTAGTGGAGACAGGTTTTCACCGTGTTAGCCAGGATGGTCTGAATCTCCTGACTTTGTGATCCACCCACCTTGGCCTCCCATATTACAATCTTTGTATTATGTCCTCTTAGTGTCCACAGAGTCCTGCACAAATGTGAATCAAATCTGTTCAATTTTCTCCAAGAACAGATCCAGGGTTACAAACTTATAAGGAGGTCAATGATGATTCAACAGAATAAGGAACTTGTGAAGGATTAGCAGTGACCAGAAAAGGAACCCCTAAGAGACACGAGTTCCTTGTTTGTAAAAGAACTAAAGCAGAGCAAGTGTAGGATACTACAGTAGTGATACTTATGTGGTGGCGTTTACTAGAGGACCCTTAAGTCATTTTTGGCCTTGGTTTTCTGCAAAATTTGTTCAATTTTCTCCCTCTCCCCCTAACTCTGTGAGCTCTGTGCCTCCAACTCCCAGAGGTCACCTCAGCCCCCTGTCAGGGCAGAAGGGGAGCAGTTATCTGTGATAAACAGATTGAATCCAGCCCTGGGAAAAGATTTTTAGTCTCACAGTCTCCAAAGCCCATGCTTTGTCCATGTGCTCAGTATAGCAAGGGTCAAAATGCCCACAATTGTGAACTTCTTGCAAATTTGTGAATTGTTCTTTGAAGAGCATTATGTGTTTTTGTTATTAATGTTACTTGATCTACACAAAGTAAGCTTGGAGGTGCTTAGGGAAGGTATCATTTTGACCATTTTTCAGATAAGGTAAATGAAGTTCAATAGAATTGGATATTACCCTAGAGCTAGCATTTCCAACAAGAGCTTTTGATCCCAGACCTAGTGCTCTTTTTCTAACACATCTCACTCATTTCTCCTATTATAAACAAAAGAGTTGGCCAACTTTGTGCTGTTCCAAAGAACTGTATCAGGACCAGAGGACAGAAATTATAGGAAGAGAGATGTCAAGTTACAAACAAAACAAAAATTTTAGCCTAGAGCCTTGGCTATAGAGGGCTGCTTCGAGATTGAGTGAGATCCTCAGTGACAGGGAGTAGAAATGAAGATTTCTTGCTGGGAATGTTAAAGAGAGAGTCCAAATCTAGAAGGGAGCTGAGGAATAGATTGTTTCTGAGGCTGCCATTGACAGGCCTTCCTAGTCACCCAGCTCTTTCTAAGCAGTAGTTTTAGAGCAGGGCTGACCCTGAAATACCTGCTCAGCATCCCACCCCAACCCCCCAGAGACAGAGGCTAAATCCCTCTTTGTTTACCTGACTACAGCCCAGCTAGTTAACTTCTCTACAAATGAATGGCTGGTTTTCCGTGCCTTTTCCTCTAGGCTGAAACATCTGTTTCCTCTCAGGCTCACTTCTAAGAGCAATACTCTGGGCTATGCAAGCCACTTGTCTCACTTATTTTTGTTTCTTTTCCTCCCGCCTGTCCTCCTTGAGACTTGGCCTGTGGAATGGGGCTGGTATAAACTGCTATTCCCATCTCTTCCCGCTGCTTTCTCTTTTATCCTTTTACCATGGTACTTCCTCCCAACTTCCAACCCCAGCCTCCTCTACCCCATCCCCAAGCTAGCCTGGAGCTCCACAACATGGCTTCAAGGTTGACCAAACAGTAATTTACTCTTCAGCAAATTCTTTTCTTTCTCCCACCTCTCAAAGCTGACTTTCAGTCTCCTTCATACTCAAATTTTAAATAGGGAAACTGAGGCCCCAAAGGTGTTAGGATGAGCCAGTTCTTCTAGGACAGGGGTTAGCAAGTTGTTTTTTTTTTTTTTCCTACAAATGGACAGATTGGAAACATTTTAAGCTTTGTGTGTCACTTGCAGTCTCTATTACATATTCTTCTTTAAAATAATTCTTTAAAAAGTAAAAATCAGTTTTCACTCATAGACCTTTCTAAAACAGGCCCCTGGCTGGACTTGGCTCAAATTTAGCAATTTGCCAACGCCTGCTCAACAAGATTCTCTTGATTCATTGTTTAACAACTTCACTGTCAAGAAATTCTCCAGGACGGGTGCAGTGGCTCATACCTGTAGTCTCAGTAATTTGGGAGGTCAAGGTAGTAGGATTGCTGGAGCCCAGGACTTTGAAGCTTCAGTGAACTGTGATTACACTACTCTGTCTGGGCAACAGAGTGCGACCCTATCTCTAAAAAATAAAAATAAAAGTAAAAAATAGATAGAGAAAGTGAGAACAAAATTCTCCTCAGCATCTAACTTTTGTCCCTCATGGTGCTGCTTTTCTGTTTGTTTGTTTTTGTTTGTTTGTTTTTGTCTTGTTTGTTTTTTGAGACAGAGTCTCACTCTGTCACCCAGGCTGGAGTGCAGTGGCGCGATCTCGGCTCACTGCAAGCTCCGCCTCCTGGGTTCACGCCATTCTTCTGCCTCATCCTCTCGAGTAACAGGCGCCTGCCACCACGCCCGGCTAATTTTTTGTGTTTTTAGTGAAGATGGGGTTTCACCGTGTTAGCCAGGATGGTCTGGATCTCCTGAACTCGTGATCCCCCGAGGGGGGATCAGCCTCCCAACCTTATGGTGCTGTTTAAGGCCATTAACCCTTGGTTAAAAATTTCTGTAAAAGTTTCGTTGTTGTTGTTTCTTAAAGTGCTCATCTCCTGTGGCTCTTGTCCATTTCCTAGAATTCCTTACTGGCTTCCTTTCCCCCTCTCCCTAACAGCAATACACCTTGATTTCTGTCTCCCTTTTACTTCTGCACTCCACCCCTGTGTTAGTCTGTTTTCTGTTGCTTATAACAGAATACCTGAGACTGAAATTTATTTCTCACAATTCTGGAGGTTGTGAAGTCCAAGGTCAACGGAGCACATCTGGCAGAGTCCTCATGACTCAATCACTGTTAAAGGCCCCACGTCTCAATACTGCCATATTGGGGATTATGTTTCCACATGAGTTTTGGAAGAGACATTTAATCCATAGCAACACCTGAAACTATTTCCAAGGAAACCAAACCATAAGGGGTTAGAAGGTGAAATTGGATAGTGAATCTTTGGAGCCCCACATTCTCTTTTCAAACTATTTTCCTAGTTCTATTTGGCTCGAATCTGTGGGTGTTAGTGAGCTTTTTCTGTAGACTTCAGGTCCCCTTGCTGTTAGTTCTCCGAGGATATTTCCATGCCTTTCTTGTCCTTCAGGCTCCAGGAATTTGGCTCCTATTCCACCCTCTCTCTTTTCCCAGTTAATTTCTTGGTACCCGGACTGTCAGAAAATCATGACGTCATTTTCCTCTGCATAGCCTACCATTTGTCTTTTGAAATAAGAATATACACCCTACTTATGTTTTGTGGGGAGACTGTTCAAAAGTAAGAAAACTCAGATTTATCGAATGCCTACTCTGTGCTAAGCACTGTGCAGGACACCACTCTGCTTATCAACATATAGAATAATCAACAAAGAATGAATTAATTATTTTTATTTTCTACGTGGTGAAATTGAGGCTTAGGGAAGTAGAACCACTTACATAGAGCCACATAGCCGGCAAATGATAAAGCTGGGGATTTCTCCCTACTATTAGGTTGAACCATCTGAAATTGCTGTTTTTATGGGTCAACAACGATCAAATATTGGCTTTTTCACATGTTTCAACCTAACAGAATGGCCATGAGGCCAGGAATATTTTTCTATTTTCTTCACTCTTATGGCTCCATAGCCCTGACCAGTGCTTGATCTATAGTAGGGTCTCAATACGTTTGTTGAATGAAAGAATGAAAATATATGCCTGTGTTCAAAGTCCACAACTTTTCCCCTATGGTAATATTTCCCAAACTTCAGCCATTTTGGGACATCTTCAAAATTTTGCCATGTCTACATATCTAGGTACTTTAGAAAATTGTCCGCCAGGTGTTGATAATACTTCAGTGAAATGTGTGGTACCACTTTGATACTTCTGTCCTTAAGACTCTCCTGGCAACAGGGAGGAATGAGTTAATAAATGTAGCAAAACAAAGGTACCAGAGTTATTTAAAAGTCTAGGAAGAAAACAATCCTAGAAGCAAACAGCAGATGAAGACACATATATTTATAAAAATATGAAAATTCAGTAAGAAAGGTGAATGGGTCAGACTTTGGTATGATATGTGCACCAAGACTACTCTCTGCCTTCTCTCACTCAGTTTAGAGAAGCAGAGACTCCATTTCCTTCTGTTGTCTGATTGCTCTGGCTAGGACTTCCTGTACTGTGTTGAAGGGGGTGGTGACAGTGGGCATCCTTGTCTTGTTCCAGATCTCAGAGGGACTGTTTTCAACTTTTCCTCATTCAGTATTATGTTTGTTGTGGGTTTGTCATAGATGGCTTTTATTACATTGAGGTATGTCCCTTGTATGTTGATTTGGCTGAGAGTTTTAAATATAAATGGATGCCGGATTTTGGCAGATGTTATTTTCTGCATCTGTTGAGATGATCATGTGATTTTTGTTTTTGATTCTGTTTATGTGGTGTATAACGTTTATTGACTTGCATATGTTAAACTGTCCCTGCATCCGTGGTATGAAACTCACTTGATCATGCTGGTTTATCTTTTTTGATATGTTGTTTGATTCAGTTAGATAGCATTTTGTGAAGGATCTTAGGATCTATATTAGTCAGGGATATTAGTCTGCAGTTTTCTTTTTTGGTTATGTCCTTTCCTGGTTTTGGTGATACTGGCTTCATAGAATGATTGAGGGAGGGTGCCCTCTTTCTCTATCTTGTGGAATATCTAGTGTCAATAGGATTAGTACCAATTATTCTTTGAATGTCTGGTAGAATTTTGCTGTGAATCTCTCTGGTCTTGGAGTTTTTCTTGTTTGTTTGTTTGTTTGTTTTTGTTTTTGTAATTTTTAAATTACCATTTCAATCTCACTGCTTGTTATTGGTTTATTCAGAGTATCTAATTCTTCCTGATTTAAGCTAGGAAGGTTGTAGCTTTCCAGGAATCTATCCATCTCCTCTAGGTTTTCTAGTTTATGCACATAAAGTTGTTCATAGTAGCCTCGAATGATATTTTGTATTTCTGTGGTGTCAGTTGTAGTATCTCTCTTTTCATTTCTAATTGAGCTTATTTGGATTTTCTTTCTTGTTTTCTTGGTTAGTCTTGCTAACGGTCTATCAATTTCATTTATCTTTTCAAATAACCAGCTTTTCGTTTCCTTTATCTTTTGTATTTTTTCTTTTGCTTCAAGTTCATTTAGTTCTGCTCCTGCTGAGAGGTGGAACTTTCAAGAAAGCATCAGCTATGGCAGTATGGAGAGGAACAGGTGGTGCACGTGGCCCTAGATCTCCCAAGAGTATATGCCCTTTGTTTTCAGTTACCAGGTTGGGTAAAGAAAGACCATTAGGTGGGGACAAAGCTAGGTGTGTCTGAGCTCAGACTCTACTTGGGCAGCTCTTATTGCGGCTTCTGTGGGCAATGCAGTTGAGGTTTCTAGGTCAATGGAGTTATGTTTCTAGAAGGATTACAGCTTCCTTTGCTATCATGCAGGATGTCACAGAAGTGGGGGAAAGCTGGCCTCATCCACCTCCCATGCAACCCAAAGGACTGTCTCACTCCCACCGTGCCTCCTCCCCACAACAGCACCAAGTTTGTTTCTAGGCAATGGGTAAGCAGGGCTGAGAACTTGCTGCAAGATACCCACCTCCCAGCTGCAAAAATAAGTAGGGCTTTGCTTCTTCCATTGCCTATGGAGTCTTCATACCAGATTTACACCTTTCCCTGAGTTCTGGCCAGGAGACTTCTCAACCAGTTCAAATTGTTACAAAGTTCAGCTGGAGGTTTCCTTCTTCCTGTGGCCTTTTCCTAGTACCTCTGGCAGTCCTCATCAAGAACCCCTGTGAGGCGAGGCAGAAATGGCTTGGTAGGGGACCCAGTGAGCCTGCAGGGGTTTACCCACTGCTTCCTCTACCCCTGTATTTCACTCAGCTCTCTAAATTGACTCAACTCCAGGTAAGGTCAGAATCTTCTCTCATAATTTAGATCTCAGGTTCCCCAGTTGGGGGTGTATGTTCAGGGATGGATGATTTCCCTTTCCCATTTCCACAGTTTTGACACTCGTAGTATTTGTGGTGTCTCCCAGGTCCTGCAGGAGCAATCCATTGCCTTCAGAGGATCTGTGAGTTCTTTTGGCTTTCTTAATGTATTCCCACAGTTGTTCTGAAGCAAAAGTTCATGATGCGAGCCTATACATGCTGTTCTGTCCATCTGAGTGGGAGCTGCAATCTAGTCTTGCCTCCCATCCACCATGAACTCTCACAAGCTGGTTTTTTTGAGAAGATCAACAAAATTGACAAATCTTTAGGTAGTTTTACCTAGATAAAAAGAGAAGACTCAAATAACTTAGAATCAGGAGTAAAACAGGGACATTACTACTGGCCTTGTGGAAATAAAATAATTATAAAGGAATATCATGAACAATTAAAAGCCAACAAATTAGATAACTTAGATGAAATTCACAAATTCTGAGAGAGACTCAAACTACTGGTACTGACTCATGGACAACTAGCTAATGTGAGTAGATTTATCACAACGGAGGAGATTGAATGAAGAAGCTAAACACTACCCACAAACAAAAGCCAAAAATCCAGATATCTTCAATACTAAGTTCTATCAAACTGTCAAAGAAGAATTAATATCAATCTTTCACAAACTCTTTCCAAAAATTAAGAGGAAGTAACACTGTCTAACTTATTTTATGAGGTCAGTATTATCCTGATACCAAAACCAGACAAGGACATCATAAGATAATAAAACTGCAGACTAATATTTATGAATATGGATGTAGTAATCCTCAACAAAGTACTACCAAACTAAATCCAGCAACATATTAAAATAATTATACCTCACAACCAAGTGGAATTTATCTCAGGAATGCAAGGTTAGTTTAATATCAGAAAATCAATTAATGTAATACATTGTGTCAATAGAACAAAAAACGAATTCACGTGATCATCTCAATAGATGCAGAAAGAGCATTTTACAAAATCCAGAACACTTTCATGATAAAAAACACTTGACAAACTAGGAATGGAAAGGAACTTCCTCAACCTTAGTTCGTATTACTCAAGGACTATTTCATAGACAGAGCGTGAAAAACTCACAACTAATGTCATACTTAATGGAGAAAGACTGGATGCTTTTCCCTTAATATCAGAAAGAAAGCATCACTTCTATTGAACATTGTTCTGAAAGTTCCACTCAGGGAAATTCAGCAAGAGAATAAAATGAAAGTCATCACATTGGAAAAGAAGAAGTAAACCTATCTCTATTCACAGATGGCATGA
This sequence comes from Macaca mulatta, assembly GCF_049350105.2. Classification (NCBI taxonomy): domain Eukaryota; kingdom Metazoa; phylum Chordata; class Mammalia; order Primates; family Cercopithecidae; genus Macaca; species Macaca mulatta. The sequence continues at coordinate 70,327,721 of NC_133426.1, read as the reverse complement.
TTTTTAATATAGAAAACGTTAAGGAATCCACTACAGAACTAATAAAGCTAATAAAAGAGTTCAGCAAGATTTCATATACTAATACAATGTATTAGTCAGGTTTCTTCAGAGAGACAGAACCAATAAGATATATGAGAGGGGATTTATTAACGGAATTGAATTACATTATTTCAGAGGTGATGTCCTACAATAGGCCATCTGCAAATGAGCTGGTAACATGGCTCAGTCCAGAAGCCACAGAACAAGAGAAGCTGGTGGTGCCACCTCCAGTCCAAGCCCCAAAGCCCAAAAGAATCTGGGAGGCAGCTGGTACAAGTTTCAGAATCCAAAAGCTGAAGAACCTAGTCTGATGTCAAAGGGCAAGAAGAGAAAAAGTGTATGGCTGGGCGTGGTGGCTCACTCCTGTAATCCCAGAACGTTGGGAGGTCGAGGAGGGCAGATCACATGAGGTCAGGAGTTCAAGACCAGCCTGGTCAATGCAGTGAAACCCTGTCTATAATAAAAATACAAAAAAAATTAGCTGGGCATGGTGGTGCACACCTGTAATCTCAGCTATCCGGGAGGCTGAGGCAGGACAATTGCTTGAACCCAGGAGGCAGAGATTGCAGTGAACCAAGATCACACCACTGCACTCCATCCTGGGCAACAGAGCAAGAATCTGTCTCAAAAAAAAAAAAAAGAAAAAAAAAAGAAAGAAAGAAAGAAAGAAAAAAGAAAAGAAAAGAAAAAGAAAAAGTTAGAAAAGAAAAAGAGTATTGCTCTGGAAGGTTGAGAGAGAGTAGGAAAAGAGAATTCTCTTTTTTCTGCCTGTTTTTTCCAACCAGGCCCCAGCTTATTGAATGGTGCCTGCCTGCTGGGTCTCCCTCTCTTAGTCCACTGACTCTTAAGTCAGTCTCTTCTGGAAGCTCTGTTACAGATCCACCCAGAAACAATGCTTCACCAGCCATCTAGATATCTCTCAATCCAGTCAAGTTGACACTTTAACAATCACAATCAATTTGCAAAATTCATTGTATTTCAATACACTTGCAGTGAAAAATCTGGAAATAAAATTTAAAAAACATTATCTTCACTGTAACATCAAAAAGATTAAAATATTTAACATTATATTTTTAAGAAGTACAAAACTTATTCTCTGAAAACTACAAAACACTGCTGAAAGATGATCCAAATAATTAGAAAAACATCCTGTGCTAATGGACAGGAAGCCCTAACCTTGTTAAGATGGCAATACTCCCCAAGTGAATCTACAGATTCAGTGAAATATATACCATAATTCTAGCTGTTTTTCTTTGTAGAAAGAGCTAGACAAGTTGATTCTAAAATCCATATGGAATTTCAAGAGACCTAGAATGGCCAAAGCCTTCCTGAAAACAAAAAAACCAAAAAGTAGGAGGACTCACAATTCCTGATTCCTAAATTTGCTACAAAGCCACAGTAATCAAGATGGTGTGGCACTGGCACAAGGACAGATACATAGATGAATGGAATACAATTGAGACTCCATAAATGAAAGAATGCATCTATGATCTACTGATTTTCAACAAGGGTGCCAAACCATCCAGTGGGGCATTAGTCTTTTCAACAAATTGTGCTGGGACAACTTGATAGCCACATGCAAAAGAATGAATTTGGACCCTTATTTCACATCATTTACAAAAATTAACTAAAAATGTGTTAAAGACCTAAATGTAAGAACTGGAAGTCTAAAACTCTTAGAAGAAAACAGGGGTAAACCTTCGTAACCTTAGATTTGGCAAAGGTTTCTCAGGTATGGCACTAAAAACATAAGCAACAAGAGATAAATTGGACTTCATTAAAATTAAAAACTTTTGTTCTTCAATGGGCACTATCAAGAAAGTGAAAAAAAAAACCTCACAGAATGGGAGAGAGTATTTGCAAAGCATATATGTGATAAGGGACTTGTACACAAAATATATAAAGAACCCTGGCAACCCAAAAATAAAAAGACAAAGAACACAGTTTTAAATATAGGCAAAGGATCTGAAGATATTTCTCCAAGGAAGATATACAAATGGCCAAAAAGCATATGAAAACGTGCTTGATGTCATTAGTCATCAGTGATATGCAAATTAAAACCACAATAATATACCACTTCACACTCAACAGGCTGGCTAAAATTAACAAGTATTGCCATAGATGTGAAGAAATCAGAACCTTCATGCACTGCTGGCAGGAATGTAAAATGATGCAGCTGTCTTAGGAAGTAATCTGGCAGATCTTCAAGCATTGAAGCATAGAGTTTACCGTATGATCCAAGAATTCCATTTCTACGCATATAGGCAAGATAAATGAAAATATATGTCCACACAAAAACCCATTCATGAATGTTTAGAGTATCATTATTTACAATAGTCAATACTCTGGTTTATCTTCAGATTGTATAAATGTTTCACCTTTTACAATAGCCAAAGGATGGAAACAACCCAAATATCCATAAATTGATGAGTAAACAAAATGTGTTACACCCATGCAAATGAATATTATTTATCCATGGAAAGTAATAAAGTACTAGATACATGCTATAACATGGACAAATCTTGAAAATATTGTGTGAAATGAAAATAATCACAAAAAGTCATGTAGGCCATGTAGCATATTATTCCATTTATAAGAAATATCCAGAACCGGGGAACTGTATAGAGATATAAAGTTAAAAACTGGTTGCTTAACAACATTGGGGAGATCTGGGGTGGTGGGCAAGGGGATGATAGATACAAGGTTTGAGGTATGTATTTAAGGTGATGAAAATATTCTGTGGTGATGGTTGCACATGTCTGTGACTATACTAAAAACCATTGAATTACACACTATTTTTAAATTACTTTCAGATAACTTTAATTTTTTAAATATTTAATTGTTAAATAAATATGAAAATATTCAAGATGTGCAATATGATGATTTAATATGCATATACATTGTATGATGATTACCACAATCAAATTAACATGTCCATCACCACTCATGCTATACATTAGAACTCCAGAGCCTGTTCATCCTATAACTGAAAACTTGTACCCTTTGATCAACATCTCCCCATCTCTACCACCACACAGTCCCTGGCAACCACCATTCAACTCTATGTTTCCATAACTTTGACTTTTTTAGATTGCACATGTAAGTGAGATGATACAGTATTTGTCGTTCTGTTTCTGGCTTATTTCACTTAGCATAACGTCCTCCAGGTTAATACATGTTGCAAAAAGCAGATTTTTCTTCTTTTATGGCTGAATAATATTCCATTCTATATGTACCATGATTTCTTTATCCATTCATCCATTGATGGATACTTTGATTATTTCTCTACATTGGCTATTGCAAATAATGTGGCAGTGAACATCGGAGTGCAGATATGTCTTCAAGATCCTTATTCCATTTCTATTGGATATATACCCCTAAGTGGCTGTGGAATTTCTTTTGCCATGAAAGACTTTCCTTATCATATAGCCTGTCAAAGAGCCACCCAAATAAAGCTCATTGTCTCCTACTGCCACCTGATTTTCATATAAATTTCCATGATCATCCCCCAAATCCCTTGAACCCCATACACCATTGAGTTTCACATGCCAGTAGAATCATGTTTGCAATGTTCACTGGGCCCAGATGTTGACCTATCTGGCTCCTTCCTATCATGTAGCTGTCAGCTCACATGTCACTTCCTCAGAAAATCCTTTCATGACCCTCTAAATTTGCCTCCTCACTCCCAGCAGTTTATTGATTGCTTGCAGAGGCACTTTACCTCTAGCTGAAATTGTCATGTTACTCATTTATCTGTTATCATCTGTCTCTCCTCACTGGGATGGGATGTCAGATTCATAAGAATAAGGACTTTTTCTTGTTCGCTAATCAATCTCCAGCACCTATCATAGTGCCTGGAACATAGGAAATGTCTAAGATACTTTTATTGAATTAAAGAATGGGTAGAATATAACATTTTGTGGGATACAGTTAAAGCACTTTTATTAGGGAAATTTATAGTACTAAATCCCTTTATTATAAAGAAGAAAGGTCATGTTAATGATCTTAGATTTCACCTTAGGATACCAGAAAAAGAAGAGCAAAGTAAACCCTAAGTAAGCTGAAGAAAAAAATAGGAAATATCAGAGTGAAAGTAAATGAAATACCAAACAGAAAAACAGCAGAGGAAAATTAATAAAACCAAAAGCTGACTCTGAGAAAATCAATAACATTTATTAGCCTCTAGCCAGAATAGCCAAGAACAAAAGAGGGAAGACACAAATTACCAATATCAGAAATGAGAGAGGTAACATCACTACAGATGCTATACATATTTTTAAAAAAAGTTAGGAACAACTTTATGCCAATAGATTTGACAACTTTGATGAAAATGGTATTCTCTTTGAAAAAAGTGCAAACTACCAAAGTTTACTTAAGAAGAAACTGGTAGCCTGAATAACCCTTGAATGGCTAGATATGGTAGGAGTTCTTTCTGGAATTTCCTTCCTTATCTCTTTTCACCCTCAAACAGGGACCTGAAAAGTGTAGGAGAAGGGAATTTGATCTGGGACTTAATATATGTGTATTTTAGGCAAAGCTCTACCATTGGCTTGTTTTTCTGAGACCTGAGGCAAGTCACAACCTCTCACCGTCAGTTTCCTCCTCTGGTAAGTGGGTATTGTTGTGGGGATTAAATAAAATTGTATAGATGCAAGGTATCCAATATAAGCAGAAATTGCTGCTTTGCCTTGATGCTATGTGGTGAAGGGTAGAAGTAACTTATCAATTGCTTTAGTAGTAGCATCAGAGCTCTAGTGACAGAAGTTTGAAAATATCCACTGAAATAGTGATTCAAGAAGTAGTTACAATTACAATCACTTAAATTTCTAGAACACCTTTACATTGAAGGGGAAAATGTCCTTTGAAGGATCCTGTCTATTAACTATACACTATCCCCCTGAAGTAAGGTAAAAACGACATTAGTTCTTACCAAGTTCTAGATGGGAAAACAGAGACTCCAAGAGGTGAGAGTAAGCCTCTTCCTTTGGAGGAGATCCTCCTATTTTAGTGCCTAAGATCATCTCACTACTTCTCCAAGTCTTCTTTGTGACCACACTCAATAATTCCCAATGCAGTTTAAGAACTTTTATCGTTGTTTAAAATTTACTATAAAACTTGTTTTTGTTCCATTAAGTACTGAGTCCCTCCCCTCTTTTTTTTGTCATCTCCCAGAATTCCACACCTCCCTTCACCTCTTGTTTCTCCCATTGGGGCCATATCTATCAGCATCTGCTAATCATAGACACACCCAGAATGTTCTCCTCACCACGTGTTTCCACGAAAACCAGACAAAGGACTAAAAAGGTGACACGAGGACTATGGTTGCTTAAGTCTCACTGCCCAAATTCTGACAGGGCCTTATTGAGCACTTAGATTCTGGATGCTGAGGTCTAGATTTGATTGAAATCAAGTGGATTTCAGTCACAATTTTAATAACTAAGCCAAGCAACTTTACTTAATATAATCAGCTGAAAAGATCACCTATTTGTTTCTTGATATTCACGTAATAGATATGAATTATTCACAACCCATCCTGAGATGTTGGTTTCAGTTGTTGATGGTACACCTAAGACATCTAGAAGCACTGATTAATTTTGAAACTAATTCAGGAAAGCAGAGGATTTATCAGTTATTTTATTGCCCAGGTGACTTAAAGCATGTACTTGTCAAGACACAAGGGCTAAACCAGATTCAGCCCTGAATTTGGGGACAATTAACATACCAGTTTTAAAAGGTAACTGGATGTTTAATAGTACAAATATTTGAGGTTAAGTCTTTTTATATGTGAAAAACCTATATAAAACTATTTCTCCCTTCTTCAAAAATTTAGTGGAATGAGGCATTCCATAGAGATGAGTTGTCCAGGTAGCTAACATAGACCAAATTTAGTGCTGAAGATTTTAGAACATTTAACTCTTGTTTATATGGAAACCTATCTAAACATGCATTACACAATTCTCTGCCTTCTTAAACAAATTACATTTAATTCAAATTAGCCTTTTCCTGATGACTTCTGTGCTTCCAGTTCTCTAGATGAATGTGGTTAAGGAACTTAATCTCTTGGGTCCTCAATTTTCCCATATTAAATGAGGGATTAGACCAGATGAGCTCTAACTCTGACATTCTATTATTGTTTTCCAAAACACTATTGGATTTCAGATAAGAAATGACTAAATGTGCAACTACTTGTGCCCTGGGTAGCAGGATAGCTAGGAGAAAGTCCAGCATTTGGCATGACTTCAAGACAGGCAAAACAATTAGAAAGGACAAACCAGCCACCTGCACCTACAGCCTTTCAGTCTTGCTTTCTTTCTGGTAAAGGGCCTGGTAAAGACCTTTGGCCACATCTTCAGTGAAGCCCCCATTTGGTTTATGTTTTTAACCATCTTTCAGGCTGAGGTCAAGTTCTATGTGTTCTCAGGGCCTTTGACTTTGTTCTGGCCATTACCAGAATCATTCAAGAGAAAGTAAGCATTATACCTTAAGTTCTCACTGACTCCAAAGCCCATTCTCTTTCACTTATACACTCTGTCTGCAGTTGGTAAGATAGAATTGGAGGGCACATGGACAGCTTGGTGGCTTTCTAGATCTCTTCCAGGCCTGCATCCAGTGCAAAAAGTTGCTGAGACACTCATCCATCCCCCACACCCAGAGTAGAAAACACATCGTTACTATCTGTCTACTAGCTGTGTGACTTTTGGCAAGCTTCTTAGTCTCTCTGCACCGCAGCTTCCTCAGTTGCAAAATGGAGATAATAATAGTACAAACCTCAGTGTGTAGTGGTGAAGGTTAACTGATTAAAACTGAAGAAAATACATAGCACAATGCCTGCTATATAGCAAGCGTTCAATAATTGGTAGATACTGATAAAGAAAATAAACAAACAATCATAGGAATTGCTGATTGAGTAGTATGATGTGCCAGAAACTGTGTTATCCTTACAGGGGCAGTAGTTAAAGAACACAGGCTCTGACATTAAAAGGACCTTTTTCAAATCTTAGTACTAAGTATAGCCTTGGGCAAGCCACCTCTACTCTGAGCCTTCTTTGCCATATTTAAAATGGGAATCATAATACTTTCTAGCTGTGTGATGAGGATTAATAAGATTACACATATAAAGAAAGTGCTTAGCCCAATGCTTGGTTCAAAGTAAGTGCTAAGAAATATTAGTCATCATTACTTTTATTGTGTCTAGTATTCCATCTATAGTTTTCATGTGGTTTAATTTTAATGGTGATGGGCGGCTGTTCACCACACCCTTACTCATTTAACAACTATATGCCACAGAAAGCTGATTGCAAGACTGCTTGATACTTAGGAGAACTGTGTTCAGATTCCAGTGAGCCTGAGGATGAGTGTCTGCTGATCCAAACAATTATTCTATCATGCAGTAGTACCTAGGTAGGAATTAGCAATGAAACACATGTCTTTTATGATTCCACGTAAAGCTCCTAAGGAAGGAGTCAGGTGCAGGACAGTGGGCATTGGACTTGGCACCAGATACCCAGTGTTCTTGTCCTACCTCTGTCACTCACTGCCCGTGGGAGCAGGAGCATTTGACTGGGTTCATGAAAAATGTTTCCATTGTAAAATCCTACCCATGTGCAAAATACTTCTGAGTCCTAAAAACCAGTTCACCTTCTGAATCCCATTGTGCCCATGTGTAAAATGGAGCCTTCTAAAATGGATACCTATTCTACAGGAATGTAAAAGTGTATGGTATACTGTTGAGGACTATGTATGCAAAATGTTACTTACAACAGGGGTCAGCAAACTTTTTAAATAAAAGGTCAGATAGCATATATTTTAGGCTTTGGAGAGCCATGCGGTTTCTATCACGACTACTCATTCTGCATTTGTAGTACAAAAGCAACCATAGAAAATACATAAACAAATGAAGGTGGTTGTGTTCCAATAAAATTTTATTTATGAAATTTTAATGAGCCATGATCACACCACTGCATTCCATCTTTGTTAACAGAGTGAGGGCCAATCTCAAAAAAAAAAAATAAAATAAAATAAAATAAATAAATAAATAAATAAATAAATAAAATAAAATTTTGTATCCTTTGGTCAAGATCTCCCCAGTCTTGCGACCCTTTTCCCCACCTCCAGTCCCTAGTAACCACCATTCTATTCTCTGCTTCTATGAGTTTGACTTTTTAAGATTCCATATATAAGTGAAATCATGCAATATTTGTCTTTTCTGAAGGATTATTTCACTTAACAAAATGTCCTCTGGGTTCATTCATGCTGTTGCAAATGGAAGGATGGTACTACTAAAGCTGGATATTACTCCATTGCATATATATACCACAATTACTTTATCCTGTTGATGGACACAGGTTGATTCCATATCTTGGCTATTGTGAATAATGCTGCAATGAACATGGAAGTGCAGATACCATTTTGACATACAAATTTCATTTCCTTTGGATATATACCCAAGAGTGCAATTGCTAGATTATTTGAAATTGTTTGAGGAACATCTATACTGTTTTCCATAATGGCTGTAATAATTTACATTCTCATTAACAGTGTGCAAGGGTTCCCTTTTCTCCAATCCTCACCAACATTTGTTATCTTTCATCTTGTTGATAACAGCCTGATTACCAGATGTGAGGTGGTACTTCACTGTGGTTTTAAAATGCATTTCTCTTATGATTAGTGATATTAAGCATTTTTTCATTTTATCTGTTGGCTATATGGTATATCTTCTTTAGAAATGTCTTTTTTTTCCTTTCTTTCTTTTTTTTATTATACTTTAAGTTCTAGGGTACATGTGCATAACGTGCAGGTTTGTTACATATGTATACTTGTGCCATGTTGCTGTGCTGCACCCATCAACTCGTCACCACCCATCTATTCGTCATTTACATCAGGTATAACTCCCAATGCAATCCCTCCCCCCTCCCCCCTCCCCGAGATAGGCCCTGGTGTGTGATGTTCCCCTTCTCAAGTCCAAGTGATCTCATTGTTCAGTTCCCACCTATGAGTGAGAACATGCGGTGTTTGGTTTTCTGTTCTTACGATAGTTTGCTGAGAATGATGGTTTCCAGCTGCATCCATGTCTCTACAAAGGACACAAACTCATCCTTTTTTATGGCTGCATAGTATTCCATGGTGTATATGTGCCACATTTTCTTAATCCAATCTGTCACTGATGGACATTTGGGTTGATTCCAAGTCTTTGCTATTGTGAATAGTGCCGCAATAAACATACGTGTGCATGTGTCTTTATAGCAGCATGATTTATAACCCTTTGGGTATATACCCAGTAATGGGATAGCTGGGTCATATGGTACTTCTAGTTCTAGATCCTTGAAGAATTGCCGTACTGTTTTCCATAATGGTTGAACTAGTTTACAATCCCACCAACAGTGTAAAAGTGTTCCTATTTCTCCACATCCTCTCCAGCACTTGTTGTTTCCTGACTTTTTAATGATTGCCATTCTAATTGGTGTGAGATAGTATCTCATTGTAGTTTTGATTTGCATTTCTCTGATGGCCAGTGATGATGAGCATTTTTTCCTGTGTCTGTTGGCTGTATGAATGTCGTCTTTTGAGAAATGTCTGTTCATATCCTTTGCCCACTTTTTGATGGGTTGTTTGTTTTTTTCTTGTAAATTTGTTTAAGTTCCTTCTATGTTCTGGATATAAGCCCTTTGTCAGATGAGTAGATTTTCTCCCATTCTGTAGGTTGCCTGTTCACTCTGATGGTAGTTTCTTTTGCTGTGCCGAAGCTCTTTAGTTTAATTAGATCGCATTTGTCAATTTTGGCTTTTGATGCTGTTGCTTTTGGTGTTTTAGACATGAAGTCCTTGCCCATGCCTATGTCCTGAATGGTCTTACCTAGATTTTATTGTAGGGTTTTTATGGTATTAGGTCTAATATTTAAGTCTCTAATCCATCTTAATTAATTTTCATATAAGGAGTAAGGAAAGGATCCGGTTTCAGCTTTCTACTTATGGCTAGCCAATTTTCCCAGCACCATTTATTAAATAGGGAATCCTTTCCCCATTTCTTGTTTTTCTCAGGTTTGTCAAAGATCAGATGGCTGTAGATGTGTGGTATTCTTTCTGAGGACTCTGTTCTGTTCCATTGGTCTATATCTCTGTTTTTGTACCAGTACCATGCTGTTTTGGTTACTGTAGCCTTGTAGTATAGTTTGAAGTCAGGTAGCATGATGCCCCCAGCTTTGTTCTTTTGACTTAGGATTGTCTTGGAGATGCGGGCTCTTTTTTGGTTCCATATGAACTTTAAAGTAGTTTTTTCCAATTCTGTGAAGAAACTCATTGGTAGCTTGATGGGGATGACATTGAATCTATAAATTACCTTGGGCAGTATGGCCACTTTCACGATATAGATTCTTCGTATCCATGAGCATGGTATGTTCTTCCATTTGTTTGTGTCCTCTTTTATTTCACTGAGCAGTGGTTTGTAGTTCTCCTTGAAGAGGTCCTTTACATCCCTTGTAAGTTGGATTCCTAGGTATTTTATTCTCTGAAGCAATTGTGAATGGAAGTTCATTCATGATTTGGCTCTCTGTTCGTCAGTTACCGGTGTATAAGAATGCTTGTGATTTTTGCACATTGATTTTGTATCCTGAGTCTTTGCTGAAGTTTCTTATCAGCTTAAGGAGATTTAGGGCTGAGACAATGGGGTTTTCTAAATATACAATCATGTCATCTGCAAAGAGGGACAATTTGACTTCTTCTTTTCCTAACTGAATACCCTTGATTTCTTTCTCTTGCCTGATTGCCCTAGCCAGAACTTCCAACACTATGTTGAATTGGAGTGGTGAGAGAGGGCATTCCTGTCTTGTGCCAGTTTTCAAAGGGAATGCTTCCAGTTTTTGCCCATTCAGTATGATATTGACTGTGGGTTTGTCATAAATAGCCTTATGATTTTGAGATACGTTCCATCAATACCGAATTTATTCAGAATTTTTAGCATGAAGGGCTGTTGAATTTTGTCAAAGGCCTTTTCGGCATCTATTGAGATAATCATGTGATTTTTGTCTTTGGTTCTGTTTATATGCTGGATTCCGTTTATTGATCTGCATATGTTGAACCAGCCTTGCATCCCAGGGATGAAGCCCACTTGATCATGGTGGATTAGCTTTTTGATGTTCTGATGGATTCGGTTTGCCAGTATTTTATTGAGGATTTTTGCATCGATGTTCATCAGGGATATTGGTCTAAAATTCTCTTTTATTGTTGTGTCTCTGCCAGCCTTTGGTATCAGGATGATGTTGGCCTCATAAAATGAGTTAGGGAGGATTCCCTCTTTTTCTATTCATTGGAATAGTTTCAGAAGGAATGTTAACAGCTCCTCCTTATGCCTCTGGTAGAATTCAGCTGTGAATCCATCTGGTGCTGGATTTTTTTTTGGTTGGTAGGCTATTAATTATTGCCTCAATCTCAGAGCCTGCTTTTGCTTTATTCAGAGATTCAACTTCTTCCTGGTTCAGTCTTGGGGGAACGTAAGTGTCCAGGAAATTATCCATTTCTTCTAGATTATCTAGTTTATTTGCGTAGAGGTGTTTATAGTATTATCTGATGGTAGTCTGTATTTCTGTGGGGTCGGTGGTGATATCTCCTTTATCATTTTTTATTGCGTCTATTTGATTCTTCTCTCTTTTTTTCTTTATTAGTCTTGCTAGCAGTCTATCAATTTTTTTGATCTTTTCAAAAAACCATCTCCTGGGTTCATTGATTTTTTGGAGAGTATTTTGTGTCTCTATCTCTTTCAGTTCTGCTCTGAATTTAGTTATTACTTGCCTTTTGCTAGCTTTTGAATGTGTTTGCTCTTGCTTCTCTAGTTCTTTTAATTGTGATGTTAGAGTGTCAAAATTTAGATCTTTCCAGCTTTCTCTTGTGGGCACTTAGTGCTATAAATTTCCCTCTACACACTGCTTTAAATGTGTCCCAGAGATTCTGGTATGTTGTATCTTCTTTCTCATTGGTTTCAAAGATCATCTTTATTTCTGCCTTCATTTCGTTGTGTACCCAGTAGTCATTCAGGAGCAGGTTATTCAGTTTCCATGTTGTTGAGCGGTTTTGTTTGAGTTTCTTAGTCCTGAGTTCTAGTTTGATTGCACTGTGGTCTGAGAGACAGTTTGTTATAATTTCTGTTCTTGTACATTTTCTGAGGAGTGCTTTACTTCCAATTATGTGGTGTATTTTGGAATAAGTTTGATGTGGTGCTGAGAAGAATGTATATTCTGTTGATTTGGGGTGGAGAGTTCTATAGATGTCTATTAGGTCTGCTTGCTGCAGAGAGGAGTTCAATTCCTGGTTATCCTTGTTACCTTTCTGTGTCGTTGATCTTTCTACTGTTGATGGTGGGGTGTTGAAGTCTCCCATTATTATTGTATGGGAGTCTAAGTCTCTTTGTAAGTCGCTAAGGACTTGCTTTATGAATCTGGATGCTCCTGTATTGGGTGCATATATATTTAGGATAGTTAGCTCTTCCTGTTGAATTGATCCCTTTACCATTCTGGAATGGCCTTCTTTGTCTCTTTTGATCTTTGATGGTTTAAAGTCTGTTTTATCAGAGTCTAGTATTGCAACCCCTGCTTTTTTTTTGTTCTCCATTTTCTTGGTAGATCTTCCTCCATTCCTTTATTTTGAGCCTATGTATGTCTCTGCATGTGAGATGGGTCTCCTGAATACAGCAGACTGATGGGTCTTGACTCTTTATCCAGTTTGCCAGCCTGTGTCTTTTAATTGGAGCATTTAGTCCATTTACATTTAAGGTTAATATTGTTATGTGTGAACTTGATCCTGCCATTATGATATTAACTGGTTATTTTGCTCATTAGTTGATGCAGTTTCTTCCTAGCCTCGATGGTCTTTACATTTTGGCATATTTTTGCAATGGCTGGTACCGGTTGTTCCTTTCCATGTTTAGTGCTTCCTTCAGGGTCTCTTGTAAGGCATGCCTGGTGGTGACAAAATCTCTAAGCATTAGCTTATCTGTAAAGTATTTTATTTCTCTTTCACTTATGAAACTTAGTTTGGCTGGATATGAAATTCTGGGTTTAAAATTCTTTTCTTTAAGAATGTTGAATATTGGCCCCCCACTGTCTTCTGGCTTGGAGAGTTTCTGCCGAGAGATCTGCTGTTAGTCTGATGGGCTTCCCTTTGTGGGTAACCTGACCTTTCTTGCTGGCTGCCCTTAACATTTTTTCCTTCATTTCAACTTTGGTGAATCTGGCAATTATGTGTCTTGGAGTTGCTCTTCTCGAGGAGTATCTTTGTGGCGTTCTCTGTATTTCCTGAATTTGAATGTTGGCCTGCCCTATTAGGTTGGGGAAGTTCTCCTGGATGATATCCTGAAGAGTGTTTTCCAACTTGGTTCCATTTTCCCCCTCACTTTCAGGCACCCCAATCAGACGTAGATTTGGTCTTTTTACATAATCCCATACTTCTTGCAGGCTTAGTTCATTTCTTTTTTTCTTTTTTCTTTAGATTTCTCTTCTTCCTTCATTTCATTCATTTGATCCTCAATCGCTGATACTCTTTCTTCCAGTTGATCCAGTTGGTTACTGAAGCTTGTGCATTTGTTACATATTTCTCATGTCATGGTTTTCATCTCTGCCCGTTCGTTTATGTCCTTCTCTGCATTAATTATTCTGGTTATCAATTCTTCCACTCTTTTTTCAAGATTTTTAGTTTCTTTGCACTGGGTACATAATTCCTCCTTTAGCTCTGAGAAGTTTGATGGACTGGAGCCTTCTTCTCTCATCTCGTCAAAGTCATTCTCCGTCCAGCTTTGATCCGTTGCTGGCGATGAGCTGCGTTCCTTTGGAGGGGGAGATGCGCTCTGATTTTTTGAATTTCCAGCTTTTCTGCCCTGCTTTTTCCCCATATTTGTGGTTTTATCTGCCTCTGGTCTTTGATGATGGTGACGTACTGATGGGGTTTTGGTGTGGGTGTCCTTCCTGTTTGTTAGTTTTCCTTCTAACAGTCAAGACCCTCAGCTGTAGGTCTGTTGGAGATTGCTTGAGGTCCACTCCAGACCCTGTTTGCCTGGGTGTCAGCAGCAGAGGCTGCAGAAGATAGAATACTGCTGAACAGCGAGTGTACCTGTCTGATTCTTTCTTTGGAAGCTTCCTCTCAGGGGTGTACTCCACCATGTGAGGTGTGGGGTGTCGGTCTGCCCCTAGTGGACGATGTCTCCCAGTTAGGTTACTCAGGGGTCAGGGACGCACTTGAGTAGGCAATCTGTCCGTTCTGAGATCTCAACCTCCATGTTGGGAGATCCACTGCTCTCTTCAAAGCTGTCAGACAGATTCGCTTGCGTCTGCAGAGGTTTCTGCTGCTTTTTGTTGTTGTTGTTGTTGTTGTTTACCTGTGCCCTGTCCCAGCGGTGGAGTCTACAGAGACTGGAGGCCTCCTTGAACTGCTGTGAGCTCCACCCAGTTCAATCTTCCCAGGGCTTTGTTTACTTACTTAAGCCTCAGCAATGGCGGGCACCCCTCCCGCAGCCTCGCTGCTTCCTTGAGGGTAGAACGCAGACTGCTGTGCTAGCAATGAGGAAGGCTCCGTGGGTGTAGGACCCTCCCGGCCAGGTGTGGGATATAATCTCCTGGTGTGCCCGTTTGCTTAAAGCGCAGTATTGGGGTGGGAGTTACCCGATTTTCCAGGTGTTGTGTGTCACAGTTTCCCTGGCTAGGAAAAGGGATTCCCTTCCCCCTTGCACTTCCCAGGTGAGGAGATGCCTCGCCCTGCTTCAGCTCTCGCTGGTCGGGCTGCAACAGCTGACCAGCACCGATTGTCCAGCACTCCCCAGTGAGATGAACCCAGTACCTCAGTTGATAAAGTAGAAATCACCTGTCTTCTGTGTCGCTCACGCTGGGAGCTGGAGACTGGAGCTGTTCCTATTCAGCCATCTTGCTCCACCCCCAGAATTGTCTTTTTAGGTCTTTTGCCCATTTTTAAAATTGAATTATTTGTTTTCTTACTTTTAAGTCATTTGAATTCCTTCCATGTATATTTTGGATAGTAACCTCTTATCAGAAGTCTATTTCCCAAAAATTTTCTCCTATTCTGTAGGTTATCTCTTCACACTGTTGATTGTTTCCTTTGCTGTACAGAAGTTTTTTTAGTTTGATATAGTCCAATGTGTCTGTTTTCATTTTTGTTGCCTGGGCTTTTGTGTTCAGATTCAAAAAATCTTTGCCAAGATGAAAGTCATGAACATTTTCCTCTATTTTTTTTCTAGTAGTTGCAAGTCTTATGTTTAAGTCTTTAATCAATTTTGAGTTAAGTTTTGTATATGGGGTGAGATAAGGGTCCGATTTCATTTTTTGGCATGTGGATATCCAGTTGTCTTAACATCATTTATTGAAGAAACTATCCTTTCCCCATTGTGTGTTATTGCCACATTTCTTGAAAAATCACTTGGGCATAAGTGTGTGGACTTATTTCTGGACTCTCTATTATGTCCCATTGTTTTATATGTCTGTTTTTGTGTCAGTACCATGCTGTCTTGGTCACTATAGCTTTGTAGTAGATTTTGAGATCAAGTAGGGTAAGGTTTCCAGCGTTGTTCTTTTCACTCAAGATCGTTTGGGCTCTTTCGTGGTTTCATACGAATTTTAGGATTGTTTCTTCTATTTGAGTGAAAGATGTCATTGGAATTTTGATAGGGATTGCACTGAATTTGTAAAGCAGCATGGATATTTTAGCAATGTTAGTGCTTCTAGTACATGAACATGGGATATCTTTCCATTTATTTGTGTCTTCTTCAACTTATTTCATAAATATTTTATACTGTTGAGTGTACAGTTCTTTCATCTCTTCAGTTCAATTTATTTCTAAGTAGTGTTTTTTGCTGTTATAAATGGGATTTTTAAATTTCTTTTTGTATAATGTGCTTTTCCATTGAAATTTATGTGCTAAAGTTTCATCCTGTGAAATGATGGGTGGAGTGGACTGGGGGATCTCAAAGCTCTCTTTGATTTTAGTTGTACTTAAAGGCTAAGGATGACTTTTTTAAGGTCAATATTTTTTAAGGTCAATAAGGTTCTTATCTGAGATATGCTTAGAGCAAATCCCAAGGAGAAGGGCTATAACCAAATGGAGAACCGGGAAAAGTGAGTGTTATGATTTCACTTGCCTAGTGTGGAAAGGCTTTCTGTAGGAAGGTTATCAGATACAGTGGTCATCTTCCACCAAATCCCCGTTCTCCCCCATACCCCATGCTAGGCCCTGGCACCAAGAATGTGTACAGATGCCTCTTACGAAGCTCATTCTGCTCTGGTACTACCAAAAGAAATCAGAGGGCTGGCAGGCAGGAAGGCAGACTGGTATATGAATCATCCTCTGTGTGCAAAGGCCCTGTTCCAAAAAGGGAGTATTGCATAATGGTTAAAGGCATGGCCTCTGGAGCCACACTGCCTAGATTCAAATCCCAACTCTATTAGTTAGCAGCTGTGGAGAACCTAAGCAAACCATTTAACCTATCTGTGCCTCCATTGAACCATCTCTAAAATGGGGGCAACAAAAATGTCCACCTTATAAGGTTTTTGTGAGAACTAAATGAATAAAGAACTTAGTGCAGTACCTGGCACTTATCAATGTTAGGATGTTATTATCATCCTGAGTGGAACAGACTAGGGGAAACAAAACTTTTGGATAACGGTGGCAGTGTGGTACAGAGGTAAGGTCCCTGCCTGGCCTGGAAGCCAGGAAGACTAGGCTTCTGTTCTTGGCCTGCATTGGCTTGCTGTGTGACCTTAGCCAAATCTCTGCTCTCTTTTGGTTCCATTTTTTCAAACTAGATCGTCTTTCTGGCCTCCTCTAACTTGAACATTTTTCTAGTCAAACAGATTCTGTGAAGGTTATTCATGTAAGTACAGAAAGGACACAAAGTAAAGCCGTGATCCAGGTCAGGTGAAGTTAACCTTGAAGACCAGAGAAGAAGGAGCTAATGGACTCTGAGTTAGAGAGCTGGCTCTTGGCAAAACTACCAAGAAAGCAGATGTTGTTTTTAAGGCACCAGGCTCAATGTGCCCGCTCTCTTCTCTTTGCTTTTCTTGGCAAACCCTGCTCTTAGTCTGTGCAGGGCAGAGAGGCAAAGAACACTGGATGGAGAGAGACTCTATCATGAGTGAGCTCCCATGTTTAGTCTAGGTTGTTCTGGAAAGCATTCCTGGGAGCCCTAGTCCTTTCTCTGTCTGCCTCTCTCTAGCCGTCACACCTCTCTCAGCCCATCATCCCCTCCCAACTTGCTCTAAGTTTCTGTGGCCTTTGTGCATATCTCTATTAGAGCACTTATCGGGCTGCATTGTAACTGTTTGTTTACATCCACCTATCTCTCCCAGTAGCCTGTGAGCTCAGGTGACTCTCCGTGTGTGCCTTACTCATCTCAGTGGTGTTCAGAACCTAGCTGAGGGGCCAGTGCTGAGCAAGTGATCTGGTAGGGGAGCTCTCTCAGGCAGCCTTCCTGAGTGAATGGAGGAACAAATGAGAAAGGGAAGCATGGCCTAAATGATTCCTACCTGCTGTTTCCTTGGCTCTGTGGCCTAATCAAGACAGATGTCTTCTCTGGATCTCCAGTGCCTCGTTGTAAATTGAGAGGATTAAAGTGACAGATTCCTGAGGTATCTTCAGCTTTTTTTTTTTTTTTCATTTTAAAAAATGTATTTGCTCAGTTTTTAGGGGTCTGATAATAGCCGTAAGTTGTGTCCCTCTTAAGTGTATTTGCACTTAAACAGGAATCAAAGCTTTCCTTGGTAAACAGTTTAAGCTTTGCTTTCCTCCAATCCAGATCCTGTACTAGTAGAATCCAAGTTAGTTTATGTTCTGTAAAGGTCCTAAAGATTTGGTGGCTCAGTGCTGAAGTGTGTTCTATATATTTGATCATTACAAATCGGTAAATGACCTCGTTTGTGGACTTGCCTAATTTAGCTCTCTTTTCTTTCTCCTCATCTCTCTTCCCCTTCCCTCCCCTTCCCTTCTCTCTCTCCTTTTTTCTCTCCTTCAGCTGGAAATAAAGGGCCAGCCCTCCCTCTGTGCCTTTTTGGTCCCATCCTCTGCTGCGACCATGGAGACTCTCAGCAGCTGCCGTACTAACTCTCTCCCAGAGATGCTGCCCAATGGTTACCTGGCTCAAATCATCCCAGACCACCCTGAGGTAGAAAGCCTGACTGGGGAGGTAAGGCTGGAGGAATTGGAGAAATCTGAGCAGTATGACCAGAGTGACTTGAGTGCCAGGGAAAGGAGTGGTTGGAACAAGAAGAAAACCAAAATTAACAAGATCTGGAATTTTGTGAGCTGCAGAAAAGGCGCCTCCAGCCAGGAAAAGCCACCCTAGTCCATGCTTTTACTGGGAGACACCTCCAGGCTGTCAGAAGTGAAACTAAATTCAAGTTCGCGAATCGAATGAAGTCATTCAGGAGGCTGAAGCCTTCTACTGGGGCCTCCAATAACACTCCCCCTAGGAGCAGCAAGATCCAGGAGCCACAGGATACCCCAGGCATCTATCGAATGAGGAAGGCTGAGGAGACCAGGAAGCCCTTTCGCCATTCCTATGCTGGCTTCCTCAAGGGCCTGGAGTCCTTCCTCACAGAAGTACAGGGGCCTGTCCAAGCCCCTAAATGGGAGAACTGGAAAGTGCTGGCCTTCGATGAGTTCAGCATCCAAGTGGAGGACAACTCCTGGCAGAGGGAGGCCCTTGAAGAGCTTGGGGGTGAAAGGAAAGGCAGAAGCTACCTGAAAAGCATATTCCCCAGGGGCTGTGAAGGCCTGTGTACATGGGTCAAAGCTGCCAAAATCCAGAAGTTTGAGGATGCCATCGAGGACTCCACCTTGAAAGCAGGCTGGGAGGGCAGCTATGAAGGGGGCCCTGAACACCAGTGCTGAGACAAAGCTGCGCCATTGGGCGTCATCACCAAATTCTTTAACAATGTGGCTGAGGTGGCCCACAAGTGGTGGACATTCACCCGTGAAGAGCCACAGTTGCCCCGCCGCCACTGGGAGGCCTACTTCAGCAGTCGCAGCAATGGCTTCATCTGGGAGGACGCTGCCTCCCTGTCCTCTGTACCACTCAACCTGTCCTGCTGGACCACTGAGGCCTCACTGTGGAGTAGCACCTTGGGGAGGCACTGACCAAACCACCGCCACCTGAAGCCCTCACAGACCTCATGCACTTTTGAGATGAGCATTGAGGGTGAAAAGATGCTAGACCATGCCCTAGCAGGTCCCTGTACTGCTACCACCTCTGCTCCAACCTTGGCCATCTTTGAGTTCCAGAACTGCCCAGTGCAGCAAAACAGCCATGGGCATGGCTGTCGTGGCCGAGTCTACTGCAGCACCTTCACGAGGGAGCACTCCTCCTCTGAGGAACTCGAGGAAGACACTGAGACCATGGTCAACTTCCTCAAGGAAGATGACAATGCTAGGGAGTCCCCTGAGCTGGGTGCCTATGCAAGGAGGTTTACCACTGAGGTTGTCATGGAGAAACTAGAGGAGAAGCTCAACGAGATGAAGGGGCAAGAGGCTGGTAGGGGGCCCAAGGTGTCCAGCCAGGCCAGACAGCCCCAGGAGCCTCGGTTGGAAATGGGGGCAGGAGAGGCAGAGGGCAAGGCCAGCAAGCTCTACAATGGAGTCTGTGGTGCTCAGGTAAGGCTGTTTTGTTGTTGTTGTTGTTTTTATTACTATTTGTAATATTTGGGACCCCAAAAGCCAGCTAAGTTTCCATGCCCTGCCCCACCCAACCCACCTTTAGCCAGAAATACCCCAAAAGGAATGTTCCCAGTAGTCAGTTGCAGGAGATTTGATTGATCCTAAAACCCTGGATGACCTTTGCTTCTTCCTGGAGCTGAGTTCCTAGGTTCACACCTCAGTTCAGCCATGGACAGAAACCTGAAGTTCTGGGAGTGGCAAGAAAGTGACCATGATTATTTAATGATGTGTAAGACAGCCATGACCTCCTGTTTTCCTTAGGTTCTGAGACATTTTTCTGGCTTTGGCTCCCTTCTCCCTGCCCTCCCACACCAGCATCAGCTAGATGCACAGACTGTGGTCAAGGAAAGCCTCTGGTCTGGGTTTCAGAATATCTATATTTGTGTCCTAGCTCTGCCCTGCCGTCTGTTTAATTTTGAGACAAGTCCTTTTATCCTGATGGACCTCAGTTTTCCTATGAGGGGAGCAGGCTATGCTTGGTGTCTGGGACATCTAGAGGCACCTTCTAGTAACAACACTCTGTGTTATTTGACCTCAAAAATGTAGTCCTAGGGCAGCCAACTAACATTCTTCTCCCAGCATTCATTGAGTGGCAGCTTTCTATGGGCACCTTGCAGGGCATTCTCATGTACATTGTTTTCATTTAATTCTTATAGTAACGTTGTGAGGTAGGAGTGATTATCCTCATTTTAGCAGCAAGGAAACAAGCTCAGGGATGTTGAGTGACTTATTCATAATCATACAGATTATGACAGAATTTGGGTTCAAATTTGTGTTCTTACTTTTTACTCTAATTCTAGTATTCCATCTGTAGTTTTCATGTGGTTTAATTTTAATGTTGATGGGCGGCTGTTCACCACACCCTTGCTCATGGACAAAAAGAAATATGCTAGAAATGTAGCAAAGGAAATGTTGAATAAACACTAGAAGGAATTCTCTGGATTTGAGAATTAAGGATGTCTTTATGAGGGAGTATGCTACAATACTATAGTTTATCCAGATTATTTTAGGGCAAATTATTTTTTAAGCATAGTTGAAGTTCTCCTTGGTGGTGGTAGCATGTGGGTGGATGGATTACCTTGGTAGCTCTTGACCTGTCCCTGTCATCTCTCACATCTCACTGTCAGAGAATTTGGGCTTCATTAGGACAGAAGTAATAAAACTGCTTTTTCTGAAAGGACATTAATATGTTTATAAGCATTCTCTTTCTGTATCATTCATTTTAAGCTTTAAGGACACAAAAATTGGCATAATATTGTTGGGAGGAAATTTTATTGCAGTGATTTTTTTTATTATACTTTAAGTTCAAGGATACATGTGCATAACGTGCAGGTTTGTTACATATGTATACTTGTGCCATGTTGGCTTGCTGCACCCATCAACTCGTCAGCACCCATCAACTCGTCAGCACCCATCAATTCATCATTTACATCAGGTATAATTCCCAATGCAATCCCTCCCCCCTCCCCCCACCCCATGATAGGCCCTGGTGTATGATGTTCCCCTTCCCAAGTCCAAGTGATCTCATTGTTCAGTTCCCACCTATGAGTGAGAACATGCGGTGTTTGGTTTTCTGTTCTTATGATAGTTTGCTGAGAATGATGGTTTCCAGCTGCATCCATGTCCCTACAAAGGACACAAACTCATCCTTTTTTATGGCTGCATAGTATTCCATGGTATATATGTGCCACATTTTCTTAATCCAGTCTGTCACTGATGGACATTTGGGTTGATTCCAAGTCTTTGCTATTGTGAATAGTGCCGCAATAAACATACGTGTGCATGTGTCTTTATAGCAGCATAATTTATAATCCTTTGGGTATATACCCAGTAATGGGATAGCTGGGTCATATGGTACATCTAGTTCTAGATCCTTGAGGAATCGCCATACTGTTTTCCATAATGGTTGAACTAGTTTACAATCCCACCAACAGTGTAAAAGTGTTCCTATTTCTCCACATCCTCTCCAGCACCTGTTGTTTCCTGACTTTTGAATGATCGCCATTCTAACTGGTGTGAGATGGTATCTCATTGTGGTTTTGATTTGCATTTCTCTGATGGCCAGTGATGATGAGCATTTTTTCATGTGTCTGTTGACTGTATGAATGTCGTCTTTTGAGAAATGTCTGTTCATATCCTTTGCCCACTTTTTGATGGGGTTGTTTGTTTTTTTCTTGTAAATTTGAGTTCCTTCTATGTTCTGGATATTAGCCCTTTGTCAGATGAGAAGATTGCAAAAATTTTCTCCCACTCTGTAGTTTGCCGGCTCACTCTGATGGTAGTTTCTTTTGCTGTGCAGAAGCTCTTTAGTTTAATTAGATCACATTTGTCAATTTTGGTTTTTGTTGCCGTTGCTTTTGGTGTTTTCGACATGAAGTCCTTGCCCATGCCTATGTCCTGAATAGTATAACCTAGGTTTTCTTCAAGGATTTTTATGGTATTAGGTCTAACATTTAAGTCTCTAATCCATCTTGAATTAATTTTCGTATAAGGAGTAAGGAAAGGATCCAGTTTCAGCTTTGTACTTATGGCTAGCCAATTTTCCCAGCACCATTTATTAAATAGGGAATCCTTTCCCCATTTCTTGTTTTTCTCAAGTTTGTCAAAGATCAGATGACTGTAGATGTGTGGCATTATTTCTGAGGACTCTGTTCTGTTCCATTGGTCTATATCTCTGTTTTGGTACCAGTACCATGCTGTTATGGTTACTGGAGCCTTGTAGTATAGTTTGAAGTCAGGTAGCGTGATGCCTCCAGCTTTGTTCTTTTGACTTAGGATTGTCTTGGCAATGTGGGCTCTTTTTTGGTTCCAGATGAACTTTAAAGTAGTTTTTTCCAATTCTGTGAAGAAACTCATTGGTAGCTTAATGGGGATGGCATTGAATCTATAAATTACCTTGGGCAGTATGGCCATTTTCACAATATTGATTCTTTCTATCCATGAGCATGGTATGTTCTTCCATTTGTTTGTGTCCTCTTTTATTTCACTGAGCAGTGGTTTGTAGTTCTCCTTGAAGAGGTCCTTTACATCCCTTGTAAGTTGGATTCCTAGGTATTTTATTCTCTTTGAAGCAATTGTGAATGGAAGTTCATTCATGATTTGGCTGTCTGTCTGTCTGTTACTGGTGTATAAGAATGCTTGTGATTTTTGCACATTGATTTTGTATCCTGAGACTTTGCTGAAGTTGCTTATCAGCTTAAGGAGATTTTGGGCTGAGACAATGGGGTTTTCTAAATATACAATCATGTCATCTGCAAAGAGGGACAATTTGACTTCTTCTTTTCCTAACTGAATACCCTTGATTTCTTTCTCTTGCCTGATTGCCCTAGCCAGAACTTCCAACAATATGTTGAATCGGAGTGGTGAGAGAGGGCATCCCTGTCTTGTGCCAGTTTTCAAAGGGAATTTTTCCAGTTTTTGACCATTCAGTATGATATTGGCTGTGGGTTTGTCATAAATAGCTCTTATTATTTTGAGGTACGTTCCATCAGTACCGAATTTATTGAGCGTTATTGGCATGAAGGGCTGTTGAATTTTGTCAAAAGCCTTTTCTGCATCTATTGAGATAATCATGTGGTTTTTGTCTTTGGTTCTGTATATATGCTGGATTCCGTTTATTGATCTGCATATGTTGAACCAGCCTTGAATCCCAGAGATGAAGCCCACTTGATCATGGTGGATAAGCTTTTTGATGTGCTGCTGGATCTGGTTTGCCAGTATTTTATTGAGGATTTTTGCATCGATGTTCATCAGGGATATTGATCTAAAATTCTCCTTTTGTTGTGTCTCTGCCAGGCTTTGGTATCAAGATGATGTTGGCCTCATAAAATGAGTTAGGGAGGATTCCCTCTTTTTCTGTTGATTGGCGTAGTTTCAGAAGGAATGGTACCAGCTCCTCCTTGTACCTCTGGTAGAATTCAGCTGTGAATCGATCTGGTCCTGGACTTTTTTTGTTTGGTAGGCTATTAATTATTGCCTCAATTTCAGAGCCTGCTATTGGTCTATTCAGGGATTCAGCTTCTTCCTGGTTTAGTCTTGGGATAGTGTAAGTGTCCAGGAAATTATCCATTTCTTCTAGAATTTCTAGTTTATTTGCGTAGAGATGTTTATAGTATTTTCTGATGGCAGTTGTATGTCTGTGGGGTCGGTGGTGATATCCCCTTTATCATTTTTTATTGCATCTATTTGATTCTTCTCTCTTTTCTTCTTCATTAGTCTTGCTAGCAGTCTATCAATTTTGTTGATCTTTTCAAAAAACCAACTCCTGGATTCATTGATTTTTTGGAGGGTTTTTTGTGTCTCTATCTCCTTCAGTTCTGCTCTGATCTTAGTTATTTCTTGCCTTCTGCTAACTTTTGAATGTGTTTGCTCTTGCTTCTCTAGTTCTGTTAATTGTGATGTTAGAGTGTCAATTTTAGATCTTTCCAGCTTTCTCTTGTGGGCACTTAGTGCTATAAATTTCCCTCTACACACTGCTTTAAATGTGTCCCAGAGATTCTGGTATGTTGTATCTTTGTTCTCATTGGTTTCAAAGAACATCTTTATTTCTGCCTTCATTTCGTTATGTACCCAGTAGTCATTCAGGAGCAGGTTATTGAGTTTCCATGTAGTTGAGCGGTTTTGATTGAGTTTCTTAGTCCTGAGTTCTAGTTTGATTGCACTGTGGTCTGAGAGACAGTTTGTTATAATTTCCGTTCTTGTACATTTGCTGAGGAGTGCTTTACTTCCAATTATGTGGTCTATTTTGGAATAAGTGCGATGTGGTTCTGAGAAGAATGTATATTCTGTTGATTTGGGGTTGAGAGTTCTGTAGATGTCTATTAGGTCTGCTTGCTGCAGAGTTGAGTTCAATTCCTGGATATCCTTGTTAACTTTCTGTCTCGTTGATTTGTCTACTGTTGACAGTGGGTTGTTGAAGTCTCTCATTATTATTGTATGGGAGTCTAAGTCTCTTTGTAAGTCTCTAAGGACTTTCTTTATGAATCTGGGTGCTCCTGTATTGGGTGCATATATATTTAGGATAGTTAGCTCTTCCTGTTGAATTGATCCCTTTACCATTCTGGAATGGCCTTCTTTGTCTCTTTTGATCTTTGATGGTTTAAAGTCTGTTTTATCAGAGTCTAGTATTGCAACCCCTGCTTTTTTTTGTTCTCCATTTGCTTGGTAGATCTTCCTCCATTCCTTTATTTTGAGCCTATATATGTCACTGCATGTGAGATGGGTCTCCTGAATACAGCAGACTGATGGTTCTTGTCTCTTTATCCAGTTTGCCAGTCTGTGTCTTTTAATTGGAGCATTTAGTCCATTTACATTTAAGGTTAATATTGTTATGTGTGAACTTGATCCTGCCATTATGATATTAACTGGTTATTTTGCTCATTAGTTGATGCAGTTTCTTCCTAGCCTCGATGGTCTTTACATTTTGGCATGTTTTTGCAATGGCTGGTACCGGTTGTTCCTTTCCATGTTTAGTGCTTCCTTCAGGGTCTCTTGTAAGGCATGCCTGGTGGTGACAAAATCTCTAAGCATTAGCTTATCTGTAAAGTATTTTATTTCTCTTTCACTTATGAAACTTAGTTTGGCTGGATATGAAATTCTGGGTTTAAAATTCTTTTCTTTAAGAATGTTGAATATTGGCCCCCCACTGTCTTCTGGCTTGGAGAGTTTCTGCCGAGAGGTCTGCTGTTCGTCTGATGGGCTTCCCTTTGGGGGTAACCCGACCTTTCTCTCTGGCTGTCCTTAACATTTTTTCCTTCATTTCAACTTTGGTGAATCTGGCAATTATGTGTCTTGGAGTTGCTCTTCTCGAGGAGTATCTTTGTGGAGTTCTCTGTATTTCCTGAATTTGAATGTTGACCTGCTCTACTAGGTTGGGGAAGTTCTCCTGGATGATATCCTGAAGAGTGTTTTCCAACTTGGTTCCATTTTCCCCCTCACTTTCAGGCACCCCAATCAGACATAGATTTGGTCTTTTTACACAATCCCATACTTCTTGAAGGCTTTGTTCATTTCTTTTTCTTCCTTTTTCTTTAGATTTCTCTTCTCTCTTCATTTCATTCATTTGATCCAAAATCCCTGACCAATAATCAAACAAGCAAACAAACACATCTAATGACTCCATTAGCTGATAATTGCAGCTGGGCACTGCATGTCCAAGATTACCAGTGGCCAGGAAGAGGGTCACAGATGAGCACATCACCTTATTATAGACTGGACACAGTGATAATTTGTGGATTTTTTTAAATCGTAAGTTTTGGAATTACAAAGGCTTGGATGTGACTTTCCCTCTCACCTGTGAAATGAGGCTAAACACTACCTACCTAAGAGGGCTGTTGTGAGGCTCGAAAGAGCCATTGTATGTAAGCTACCCAGCCTAGTACCATTCATAACATTTTGTGGGAATCTGCAATGTGGTGCCAGTTGTCGTTATTATTGAAACATGGTAAATTATAAATAAATGTGAACAACATTCATCCAGAAAAACAATTCAAAACAGTACTGTTGTAGCAGCAGATTGATGCAGTTGAAGAAACTGTGTCTGAAAATTGGGAAACACTGAGTTCTAGCTTTTTGTCTAATCTGACTTGCTTTGTGACCTCCAGTTAGCTCTTTCCTCTCTCTAGGCCTCAGTTTTTCCACCTGAAGGATCAGTTTCTAAGGTTCTTCATGCCTTTACTTTCTCTAGTCCTTTCCTTCCACATAAACCTGTACTTATCTATGTCCAGTGGGAAACCAATCACCTGGGTTCAACCTAATGCCTCCTTTCCTACTGGCTCTCCTCTGTAGGCTTCCTGTGCTCTCTGCTTGTTTCAAGGAGATGCTGCGTAGCTTTCCTTGGGATGTTGAACACCAGTTCACACGTGGACTGGAGCCCAGGGAAAAAGCAAAGTAGCTTGAAAAACCCGAATGTCAAGGGATATGGTTGTGGGTCAGGGGCTCTGTTATCTAGTCACTTCACTTTACAAATGATGGGAACACAGTCCCAAAGGGAAGGAATTTCCTTGGACACACAGAAACTGGGAGGCAAGTAGGATCTAAGAGTTCCAGCATGGGCTCTGTCACAAGTCTTATTCTCTTTCTGAGTTTTGGCAGTACTCCTTACCAGCTTGAAATTCTTATCTTCAGTGCAGTCACCTAATGGGTCTGTTGTGTGTCTAAATTGGGATAATCGATATGAAAACAATTCATTGTTAACTAGCAATGGCTACATGATTGCATCAGATTATGACATACAATGAAAGTGAAAAACCTAGTATGCTGAACAGACTCAGGTCCTTCTATGTTTTACATGGAAACTGGGCTTTGGCAGGCTTCCTCTGGGGTGTTTTATTTTTGAGGGCTAGTCATCCAACACTCCAGAACTAAATAGCTCTTGAAATTGTGACTACTTTGGCCCAGATTTGGCTGTGGTCAAGGTTGGGGCTGCTATATTAGCTAAAGAGGGGGCAGAGCTTTAAGGGGATGACATCAGAGGGCAGAGATGAGGTCTTACCAAGGGTCAGCCAGGTCTTAAATTTTTCCGTGCCTCCCCCGCTGCACCTGGAAAATGAGGAGAGTAATACTAGTAATTATAGCTAACATTTACACAGTATTTATGATATGCCAAGGCATTGTTCTCAGCAGTTTACATATGTGATTGTATTTCATCATCACAACTACTCTGCAAGTCAGGGACTATCTTTAAAATGAAGATAATAGTAATAACTACCCTACAGGGTTGTGAATATGAAATGAGTAAATACACATAAGTGCTTATAACAGTGTGTGACCAAGAGTCATAGTGAGATAAATGTTAACTATTTGCAATAGTTGTTTAAAAGCAGATGTTGCAGGAAGGGACTGTACCTTAAGCCTAGCCTTAGCTAACACCTTAGTGAGAGTTGGTGGAATACAAGTTGAGAAAGTGGAATAATAATAAGAATTCATTAAATTTGTACAGGACTTTATAATTTTTGGAATGCTTTCCCATATATAAATTTATTGGCTAAACAAACTACAGTTATCATTATTATTATCATTATTCCCATATAACAGATGAGGAAATTGAAGCATGACATATGGGAGAAAAAATATTGAACTTGCAGTCAAAATGATTAATTTCAAAGTCCTGGCTCTGGTGCATTACCAGATATGTGACTTTTGATTTTAATCACTTTGACTGTCAATTATCTTCATTTGACAACTGGAAATAGGAAGTCTCCTCTGTTTCCTTCCTAAGGAATGAAAAAGATGCAGATATATTGAACACTTACTATGTGCTTCTACTTTTTGTTATCTCATTTGATCCCCCAAATGTTCCTGTTGACCAGTGCTCTGTTGGTCTCATCATCATTATTCCATTTTATCATGCTTCTGCTTCCAAATGATAATTGTATTAGTCTGTTCTTACGCTGCTTTAAGGAATGCCCAACATTGGGTAATTTATAAAGGAAACAGATTTAATTGACTCACAGTTCCATATGGCTGTGGAAGCCTCAGGAAATGTACAATCATGGTGAAAGGAAAGCAAACATGTCCTTCTTCACATGATGGCAGGAAGAAGAAGTGCTGAGCAAAAGGTAAAAAGGTCTTTTATAAAACCATAAGCTCTCCTGAGAACTCACTCACTGTCATGAGAACAGCAGCATGGTGTAACCACCCCCATGATTCAATTACCTTGTGACAACACATGCGGTTTATGGGAACTACAAGATGAAATATGGGTGGGGACACAGCCAAACTACATCACTCTACCCTTGACCCTTCCCAAATCTAATGTACTCCAATTTCAAAACACAATCATGCCTTCCCAACAGTCTCCCAAAGTCTTAACTCATTCCATCATTAACCTAAAAGTCCAAGTCCAAAGTCTCATCTGAGACAAGGCAAGTCCCTTCCACCTATGAGCCTGTAAAATCAAAAGCAAGTTAGTTACTTCCTAGATACAATGGGAGCACAGGCATTGGGTAAATACACCTGTCCCAAATGGGCACAATTGACCAAAAAGAAGGGGCTACAGGACCCATGCATGTCCAAAATCCAGTGGGGGCAGTCAAATCCTAAAGCTCCAAAATGATCTTCTTTGACTCCGTGTCTCACAATAGGCCATACTGATGCAAGAAGTGAGCTCCCATGGCTCTGGGCAGCTCCACCCCAGTGGGTTTGCATAGTAGAGTCCCCCTCCCAGCTTCCTTCACAAGCTGGTGTTGTGTGTCTGCAGCTTTTCCAGGCACATGGTGCAAGCTGTCAATGGATCTACCATTTTAGGCTCTGGAAGATGGTGGATCTGTTCTCAAAGCTCCACTAGACAGTGCCCCAGTGGGGAGTGTGTGTGGGGGCTCTGACCCTACATTTTCTTTCTGCACTGCCTTAGCAGAGGTTCTTCATGAGGGCTCCACCCTTACAGCAAACTTATTCCTGGATATCCAGGCATTTCCATACACCCTCTGAAATCTAGTCAGAAGTTCCCAAACCTCAAGTCTTGTCTTCTGTGCACCTGCAGACTCAACACCATGTGGAAGCTGCTAAGGCTTGGGACTTGCACCCTCTGAAGCCACAGCCTGAGCTGCACCTTGGCCCCTTTGAGCCACAGCTAGAATGCAGAGCACCAAGTCCCTGGACTGCACACAGCAGGGAGGCCCTGGGCCCAGGCCACAAAACCATTTTGTTCTCCTAGGCCTCTGGGCCTGTGATGGGAGAGGTTGCCATGAAGACCTCTGATATGCCCTGGAGACATTTTCCTCATTGTCTTGGCAACTAACATTTGGATCCTTGCTACTTATGCAAATTTCTGCAGCCAACTTGAATTTCTCCTCAAAATGAGTTTTTCTTTTCTATTCAATTCAAGATGAGATTTGAGTGAGGATATAGCCAAACAATATCAATACTCATAACCATATGCAGAAGCAGCTAGGGCAGTGGCTCTTGTTTCCATTTCACAGACGAAGAGACTAAGCCTTTTCTAGAGACACACAGAGTGAGTCAGTTTTATATTTGGAATCAGGACACAATGTTCTGACCCTCAGGCCCATGCTGTTAGGTCTACACTGCCTTTCATTCCACTCTGGGGTCTCTTGAGAATAATTGAGCCCAATTTCCCTAGTCTCTTACCTGCTGCCTATTTCAAATCTAGTGGCACAACCCATGGACTATAAAGGGAACAATAGTCAGGTTTTGCCAACCAAATTGTCCACTACTCTGGCCTCTCTTTTTTGGCCCTCTTCCATTAACCCCTACACACTCTGGATGGGTTTAGTTCCTCCTTCATAGTCGATTCCTGTGGGAGTCCAAGGGAGGGGTGGGCAGGGGGCTTCTTGAGTGAGCAAGGCTGTCCCCCTGTGGCAGGTTCTGCTATCCAGACTCTCAAAGTCACTTTGTAACTGGCAAAAGGGTTTGACTGCTCACCACTTGTAGAAAGAAGCTAAAATAATAATAAGATGTGATAGAAAGACTGAGACTTTATTATTCATGCCAGCAAGAGGAAGAGTGGCTAAAAAAAAAAATTACTTTTCAATATTTGTAGGGAATGCAGGGGTTTCTAAGAGAGAATTTGGAATGCAGAAGAGGCAGGGAATGCTAGGAGGTGCCAGGTGACAAGACTTGCTCCAATGGCTCACCTTGAATTATTGTTCCTTCTGATGTAGGG
Source organism: Macaca mulatta (assembly GCF_049350105.2). Taxonomy (NCBI): domain Eukaryota; kingdom Metazoa; phylum Chordata; class Mammalia; order Primates; family Cercopithecidae; genus Macaca; species Macaca mulatta. The sequence continues at coordinate 70,297,361 of NC_133426.1, read as the reverse complement.
GCTGGGGCCATTATGGGCTCTACCAGGTTACAGATTAACCACAGTCAATCTTGTAGTAAGTCTGTATCTGGGAGTGGGTTCCAGTCTTGAAGTAAGCTTTTATTGGAGAGAGAATTCAGGAGGTGCCTCGTTGTGTCAGGATTTGGCCCCTGAAGATTCCTAAGTAAATATATGACCAGATAAGTGAGTATGATGTGAGCTTAAGAAACATCCAGATAAACAAAAGTGCATAAGGCATGGGAGCATAAGGTGGAGTGTTAGAGCACCTTCCAAGACTGTATTTCTTTATTACTATTTTTATTATTATACTTTAAGTTCTAGGGTACATGTGCACAACATGCAGGTTTGTTACGTATATATACATGTGCCATGTTGGTGTGCTGCACCCATTAACTCATCATTTACATTAGGTATATCTCCTAATGCTATCCCTCCCCCCTACCCCCACCCCATGACAGACCCTGATGTGTGATGGTGCCCTTCCTGTGTCCAAGTGTTCTCATTGTTCAATTCCCACCTATGAGTGAGAACATGCAGTGTTTGGTTTTTTGTCCTTGTGATAGTTTGCTGAGAATGATGGTTTCCAGCTTCATACATGTCACTACAAAGGACACGAACTCATCCTTTTTTATGGCTGCATAGTATTCCATGGTGTATATGTGTGACATTTTCTTAAACCACTCTATCATTGATGGACATTTGGGTTGGTTCCAAGTCTTTGCTATTGTGAACAGTGCTGCAATAAACATACGTGTGCATGTGTCTTTATAGCAGCATGATTTATAATCCTTTGTGTATATACCCAGCAATGGGATGGCTGGGTCAAATGGTATTTCTAGTTATAGATCCTTGAGGAATCACCAGACTGTCTTCTACAATGTTTGAACTAGTTTATAGTCCCACCAACAGTGTAAAAGTGTTCCTATTTCTTCACATCCTCTCCAGCACCTGTTGTTTCCTAACTTTTTAATGATTGCCATTCAAACTAGTGTGAGATGGTATCTCATTGTGGTTTTGATTTGCATTTCTCTGATGGCCAGTAGTGATGAGTCTTTTTTCATGAGTCTGTTGGCTGCAGAGATGTCTTCTTTTGAGAAGTGCCTGTTCATACCCTTCGTCCACTTTTTGATGGGGTTGTTTGATTTTTTCTTGTAAGTTTGATTGAGTTCTTTGTAGGTTCTGGATATTAGCACTTTGTCAGATGAGTAGATTGCAAAAATTTTCTCCCATTCTGTAGGTTGCCAAGGCCATATTTCAAAGCAAGAAAAAACACGCCTGGAGTTTTTCTCACTGTGCGAAAAGAGGAAAGGAAAAAATAAGTTGTAAAATGCAGTTTGGAGCCAAGCTGCCCAGTTACAAAAGAAAAAAAGTTCAAAACAGGTAAAGAAAGTCCAAAACAGGTAAAATATCACAATGTTTCTGGACACACAAAATTATGATGTCAGTGCTGTAGAAGCCTCAATTTGGGAAACCAAGTAGTAGATTTCTTTAAGACATTAGAGGCGGCAGAAATTGTACCCTTATTTTGGCATGTGCCTTAGCAAAAGTAAAAATGGTTGCCTTCCACTTTTCTTTTCTTATCCTCTTCCAGATCTGGGGGCCCCTGCCACTCTACCCTCTAAGCTTTAAGTTGCTTAGCGCTGGTCCCTCCCCAAGCTGCAGTTTCCAAAAGACTGTATCTTTTTGTATTTGGTAGACTTGTGTCGCCCACCCAACCAAAATATATTTTCATGTCCTAACCCCGTGTACATGTGACTGTGACCTGATTTGGAAGTAAAACTTTTGTACTATGAACCCTGAATATATGAGACAGGTCTCAGTTAGTTTAGAAAGTGTATTTTTCCAAGGTTGAGGACACCACCTCAGTAGGTCCTGACAACATGTGCCCAAGATCATCAGAGCACAGTTTTGTTTTATCCATTTTAGGGAGACGTGAGACATCAATATATGTAAGATGGACATTAGTTCTGTCTGGAAAAGCAGACAACTTGAGCAGGGAGGCGGATTCCAGGTCACAGGTAGGTGAGAGATGAACAGTTGAATTTTTTTGAGTTTCTGATTAGCCTTTCCAAAGGAGGCAATCAGGTATGCATTTATCTTTGTGAGCAGAGACATGACTTTGAATATAATTGGAGGCAGGTTTGCCCTAAGCAGTGACCAGTTTTACTTCTCCCCTTAAATTAGCTATTTTGGGGCCCCAAGATTTATTTTCCTTTCACATTCACCCCCCACACCTTGTTCTTAAAAAAATCTTCTGTAGAAAACATTTGAGAAGAGAATGAGTCTCTGGTCTCAGGTTTTGTCTGATCACTCATGGCTACGATGGTTTATTTTTGGATGGGTAGGTCCCAAGTTATTAGGAAAGCTCATTTTTATGAGGGTTAGAAGTTTCATGTCCTATGAAGAGAAAATGGTGGTGGGGGGTGGAGAAAAACAACAACAAACAAAAGAACAATTCTGAAAAATTGATATGAGACATATTACTCTGAAATCTATACATCAGTAGACAGGTATGGAAGTGACTTATGTATGTAAATGGATTGCTGTTATTTTCTTCTAAAGTTTAAGTTGTCTAGATTCAGTTCACAGGGCTTTAATAAAGCACAGCTTAGTTTTCAGTAATTTCAAGTTAGGAAAAGTGGGCAAAAAAAATAAAAAATAAATAATAAAAAGTTGAAAATGTTATTTTGGGACTTGTACCCAGGAAAAATGAGGATTTCATCTAAAGTGTAGAAACCAATAAAAATTGAAAAAAACATTAGACAAGGCCAGAATCAAACAATACGTGTACTACAGTTTTGGAAACATAATTTTTCTCTCTCCAGTTTTCCATGTTTACTAAAGATAAATCATGATAGGATTGATTTGCTTTATTATACTTGGCCAGATTATTTGTATAAAGTACACCAAGAATAATTATTTTTCATATAAGCTTTAATGACTTGCTTTGATGGAACTTTGTTCCATAGAAGGAATCTCAGATAAGACTTTAAAAGCCGAGCCCAGCCATAGATGGATTTGTACCATCTATGGCTGGTCTCAATTCACCACTCAAATACCTGTGAGTTGGGTTAATTCTTGTCCTCAAGATAACTTGGGGCCTGTCAGAAAGTGACATTGTTTACTTACCACAGGTCAGGAACACTGTACAGGAAAGGTGTAGACAATGCCTAAGGCCAGATTTCTAAAGGGGTCTTTTTTAAAAAAAAAAAATTTGAGATAGAGTTTCACACTTTTTGCCCAGGAGGGAGTGCAATGGTGTGGTCTCACCTCACTGCAGCCTCCACTTCCCAGGTTCAAGTGATTCTCCTGCCTCAGCCTCCTAAGTAGCTGGGTTTACAGACATGAACCACCCATGCTTGGCTAATTTTGTATTTTTGGTAGAGATGGGGTTTCACCACGTTGTACAGGCTGGTATTGAACTCCTGACCTCAGGTAATCCACCTACCTTGGCCTCCCAAAGTCCTAGGATTACAGGCATGCGCCACCATGCCCAGCCCCAAGGGGCTTTTATTGGCTCTATAAGTCAAGTTTGATTTCTTAAAAGAAAGCACACCATTCCAGTCAAAGCTTGGTAAAATAACCCATTTCTCCAGTTGTGTTCTGTTACAAATGAAAACAGATTCTTATTGCACTTATGCAAATAACTATATTGCCATAAGTTAAGAATACTCACAAATAGTTTACAAATTCTGGAGAAATCAGGTAGAGAGAAACAAACATCACAAAAATCTTATCACAGCTATTGATGCCATACTCTACAGGTAGCTCCCATTGCTTCTACCTCAAATCAAAATAATTCAATTGTCTAGTCCCTTCCATTGCTGAGCCTCAGCTTTTTCTTCTATCTGTTTAGAGGGTTAGATTTTACGACTTTTAAGGGGGCTTTCAGTTCTAACAGTTTATATGTCTATGAAACAAGGCAAATAAGTTAGGATTAGGAGGAGTGATAAAAAAGCAACCTTGAGACCTTTTCTTAGGATTCATAGGTTCAGTAGTCTCTTATACCTTCTGAAACTCTATTTGCAGTATAAGCAAGTGACTTTTGCTGTTCAAAAGAATGAACTGACTTTGAAAGCTGGTCTCTGCACTTAGAAATTGGGTTAGCATCTAAGCAGAGACCCTTCTCTGGGTCACCAAAACTTTTAATTCCTCCCCACATCCAATTATTTTAAGAATGAATGATATAGGTGGATGAAATCTGTACTGTGCCCACAGTGACTTAGCAGTGTTGGGAAGGAATTTGAAGAATGTAGGGGCCCAGGAGCTATTTTCATTTTGTCTAGAAAGACAGCATGGTAGATCTGTAGTCATACAGACATGCCATTTATTAGTTGTGTGATTTAGATATTACACTTTTTTCCTTAAATCAAGTGTCTGCTTTACATTTGTTCCACTGCCTGATGTCTTTTAGGCTGTTAGTAGTTGGGCCTTTGCTTGTGTTTATTGGTGACACATGTTAACCCTGCTTGGATTTGTGGGCTGGACCAGTTAATATTTCAAATTGGAGGCTCTACTTTTTAAGCCAAGTGTTGGCCTGTTTCCTACCTCCATTGAGTAACTAATCCTGGTTGGTTTTCTTTGCAAGCCTTCTCTCCCACAGTTGAACCATTACCAAGGACTCTGCCACTTAAAATCCTTCTGAAAAAATGCCACTCTCTGCCCATCTCACAGAGTATCCCCATGGAGCTGGACCAAGTGGGCTGGAGGAGACCTATGATGCTTTGCATTGGTATGCCTTTTATGCCCTGGTTTCTATGGCAGGATATGCTAGGCAGGCCTCATGCATAGTCAGACTGTGTTGACATTTATCCTCTTCCCCACCCTGTAATCCCCCAGTACTCCTCCTCAATAAAACCTGAAAATCAACTATTAGCAATGCCTTGGTATAGACTTTGACCTCTCCATGCTCTTCTTTTAAAATGCAAATATCCTTATTGGGGGTACTCATTAAGTCAAAGCACTCAAATATCCTATTCTTCTCAAAGTCTTGTGCCTCTCCCTCCCGGGTTTCTGTACCTAATGCTTTCCAGAACTCCTATACACAAGTTGCTCCTCTTCACCCTATTCATAATGATCTTATATACAGCCTGCAGGCCTCAAAGGGACTAGTCCCATAGCGCAAACCCCACATGAGGTCATTCTAACACCTTACATAGACATGCTTTCTGTGGGTTTCAAATCCCGCCTCCTTCACTGACCACCAACTATGGAAGCTCCTCAAGTCTCAAGGCAGCTTCATTTAAAGAACTCAAAATCCAGAGACATTCCCTCTAACACATCCCAGAACTTCAGAGTGTGCCCTTTCAGACTCAGCGCACCGCCCTGCCTGCCACACCTTTGTCATTTGCAAAATCTGTCTTTTGCCACAAATGGATGGAATCCATGCTTTTGGATCCTTCTGCCTTACACCACATCTTAACAGTTCCTAGGCCCTTTTACAGCAACAAAACTTGCATGAATGCTGTGATTCTCAGGACTTCACAGCATTCCTTTCTAAAGGTTTCTTTCCAAAGTCTCTAAAAGCTCTAAGAGCACCAGTTTCACTTCCCCATGCCTCAAAGTTTGCCTTAATCCTGAAGGCCTTGTAGCTCCTCTGGACCTGCTTCTTCTCCTCCTCCTATTTCCTCCTTTATTCTTCTTACTCCGTGTGTGCGGGACTTGTGGGATGCTTTGACTCAGAGCTTATTTCCAACCCGGTGGCTCCTTCCCAGCATTCCAGGAAGGTAGGAGCCAAAGAAATCACTGGCTTCGGTCTTGTGTGGCATCATTTCCCTCAGAAATCCCCAGAATCTAGGGAGGCAGTAAGAATAAAGAGAAAGAATTCTGAGGATAGGGAGATAATCCTTTACCAACAGAACTAGGAGAGCGCTTAGAGGTCACATGGTCCTCTTACTTTACAGATGGGGAAACAGGATCAGACAGAGGATGGGACCTACCTGTCCAAGGTCACACAGTCAATTTATAGCAGAGTTGTGACTCAGGCTTCAACCTCATGACTTTTCATCATGCCAGAATGTGATTTTACTTCACTCCTAGACCAAGTCTTAAATGTTAAGATGCCAAGCCTCAGGTTCCATCCAAGCTCATCTGCAGTGGAGTTGCCAGCCTCCCCCATCCCCTAAGGAGACTGCAGGTGGTAGGTGCAAATCAAACCATCAAGGCAGCAGCACATGCCTGCCATATTTTCTAATTCCCCTGCCTGAGGATAAAGCACTCTCTCATAATCCCCTAGGAGGTCAGGCCAGGAGGTTCCAATGGAAGGAATATAGTCACAGCTATTCCTCCTCTCCCTGCATTCCTCTTAGGAAGTGGACCTGTCGCCTGCCAATTCAAAGGCTTTTGAGCAGCTGCTACCATTCCACTGCCAAGTGAATCATATAGGCCCTGTCCACTATCCTTCTGATTGTCAGAAGCAGATGACAGCTCCTGGTGGGTGGAGTCGGGGAGCTGCAGAGATGGGGCTATTAGTCTTTACCCTAGGGATTTCTCTAGGCTTATTTATAAGCCATAGGTAGGAAAATATACCCCTGAGATTGGCTCATGTCCTGCCATCACCTCAGCAGCCACCCTCACCTCTGGGATATAAGTGACTCTCATGTTGCAGCTCTGATTCTTAAGGTCCCAATTAAACACTTGGGACTAAAAGTATTCCTGGGAAGGAGGATGACATCAGGACTCCATTTGGAAAGCCAGGTGTCATCTAGCTCTCCTTATATCTCTGACCCTCCTGGCTATGGGATCCAAGAATCATATTTATATCATAATTAGTACCTGATTTACCTCCATTTGTTCAGTGCCAGTGTTCTGTGGGTTTCAAATCCTGCCCCCTTCACTGACCACCAAACTTCAGTTTGTTTTCTACTGCTCAATTTCTGTTCTTCTACCTTATACTACACATACTTTTCACAAGCCCCTCCCTCGAAGCTTTTAATCTGGAGGTTCCAGGGCAGACCAGTATTGTGGAAAGAGGATCAACTTTGGGGTTGAACAGACTCAAGTTCAAAGATTTGCTCTGCCAACCTGGGCAAGTTGTGTAACCTCTCTGGACCTCAATTTCTCAATTTGAGGGATGGGGTGCTGAATAACATCTTCACATGAAATAGAATCTATTGATATTCCCAGCACAGTTCCTAGCACACAGGGGTGTTCAGTGATGGCTATATTTTTCTTCTCCCCACTGCCTTCCACCATTTCCATATGCCCAAGAACTTTGCCCACTATGGGGCCAACCTGAATCTGCCCTAGTGTGTGAGCTGTTTCTTCTAATTATTAATTGACTCCCTCACTTGCTCATTCAACAAACATTGATTGAGCAAAATACCAAAGTCAGTGGAGTTTGCCTTCTGACAACCCGGTGCTAGAAAGGACAACAGTTTTGAAGTCAGACATGCTTGGACTTGAATTTTGGCTGTGCTTCTTACTACCTGTATGACCTGGAATAGGTCACTTTACCTCTTTGAGCCTCAGTTATTTATTTGTAACTTTGGGTTAATAGTTTGTACCTCACAGACAATACTGTAGGCTAAAAAGAGCTAACAAACATGAAAGTGTTTTATAAGCTCTGAGGTGCTATACGACCAGATGGAAATGATAATAAAGACAATAACAATAAATGTGATAGAGATAGGAATATGTCTTGTACCTATCCAGGCCTGGGCTGGATAGGTACAGAGTTGATATCCATGAATATCTGTTGATAGCAATATTAAAATTTAAGATTTGCTTTCCACATGAAGCAGGGGGATTCTCATACTTAAGAAAAACCTAACAAAACATAATTCCAAAAACAGATACACTGCAATAGTATTCACACACATGTCACCTCACATATTAGCTGGGCTTTACTCAAACCACTTGAGACTGGGCTGACTCAGAAGCCTGTTTAGGCAGAGGCATTCAAATAATTTCCCACTGAGGCTATGTCCCTCCCAGTAGGGGTCGCTCTGGGTTGGTCTTGATCTAGAGGGTTTTAGGATACACCTAGAAGAATCTAACACCACTGCATCCAAGTCCCTACAAAGGACTCAAACTCATCCTTTTTTATGGCTGCATAGTATTCCATGGTGTATATGTGCCACATTTTCTTAATCCAATCTGTCACTGATGGACATTTGGGTTGATTCCAAGTCTTTGCTATTGTGAATAGTGCTGCAATAAACATACGTGTGCATGTGTCTTTATAGCAGCATAATTTATAATCCTTTGGGTATATACCCAGTAATGGGATGGCTGGGTCATATGGTACATCTAGTTCTAGATCCTTGAGGAATCGCCATACTGTTTTCCATAATGGTTGAACTAGTTTACAATCCCACCAACAGTGTAAAAGTGTTCCTATTTCTCCACATCCTCTCCAGCACCTGTTGTTTCCTGACTTTTTAATGATTGCCATTCTAACTGGTGTGAGATGGTATCTCATTGTGGTTTTGATTTGCATTTCTCTGATGGCCAGTGATGATGCAGCTGGAATCCATCATTCTTAGCAAACTATCACAAGAACAGAAAACCAAACACCGCATGTTCTCACTCATAGGTGGGAACTGAACAACGAGATCACTCGGACTCAGGAAGGGGAACATCACACACCGGGGCCTATCATGGGGAGGGGGGTGGGGGGAGGGATTGCATTGGGAGTTATACCTGATGTAAATGACGAGTTGATGGGTGCAGCACAGCAACATGGCACAAGTATACATATGTAACAAACCTGCACGTTATGCACATGTACCCTACAACTTAAAGTATAATAATAATAAATTAATTAAAAAAAAAAAAAAAAAAAAACTTAAAAAAAAAAAAAAAAAAAAAAAAAAGAATCTAACACCACTGAAATGAGTGGCCAGGAAGCAGTTGGAAGGAATCTTAAATAGGTCACTGCTTTCTGAGCAGGTAAGAAGAGCTGCTGTACTTTTACTTTTTATTTGAGTATTAATCTACTGATGGTACCAGTTAGCTACATTTGATAACTAAGCCAGGTGTTAGGCGACCTTAGTTATGTTGCTGAAATTCTGTGTGTATTTTTGTGTATCACATTATGACTACAATGTGATTTTTTGTGTGTAGTCAGTTCCAATCATTCCCCTCCTGTGAGCCTTGATATCCTCATTTTGGAAATGGAAGCATTGCTATTTGTCTGTTCTGGGAACACAGATTTTCCTCTCTAATTGAGTCTGATTAGATATACCCTTGGTTTTTCCTCCTACTACCTGGTTTTTGGACACATCTACTGCTCACATTTCCTCTTAATGGGTGGGTTACAGAGAGGGGTGAAAATTTAGAACTGTTTATGTTACTCTGGGGAAGTGTTGGGAGGGGCACTAAATTAGAGCTATTGGTGGAAATAAGGTTTTGACAATGTTTTTATATTTTAATTAACCAGGCTCTTCATGTCACTTAAGACTTCAAATAATGAGAATTGTTAGGAACTGGGATTCTTACTTTATAATTCCAAGCAGGAGCTTGAGGTTCTTCTTTTTCCAAGATATTCCCTAAGCAACGGAAGAAGGTCCAGCATACTTCAGATACTGGTTATGAATTTCTTCTTGACTAATTTCAGCCCTCTTTTTATTACTGGCCTTACATGAGATATCCTTCCCTCTCATGCTCCACCAACCCAATCCTAGTGGTTCTGCAAGGTGGACCAGGGTGATCAGCAACCAAGTTTCCCCCAAAGGAGCTGAAGTTTAGTCTCAACCTAAAAAGTATTCTTTCACCACAGGTAAATTGTACTAGGCCCCGAAGATGCTAGAAATCCGCAAGAACATTGGTGACTACTGGAAGCTCCGGGAACCAGGAAACAAGCCAGTTAATGAAGTAAGACCCCTTTCTTAGTTTCTTTTGAACTTGCCTGTTCTCTAGCACCATTTATCTCCTCTAAGCTTCTCTCTTCCTAGACATATTGCAAGTATTCAAACTTCCACCATGTGGAATGGAAGCAATTTTTAAAATGGGTTTCTGAGCCATTTTATGGCTGCATAAAAGTTGGGAGCATTAACATTTTTTCCCTGAGGTTAATTTTTACATGAGATAAATCAAGGACTTTTTATGGTTTCCATGCAGCTTGCTGTTGTCATTGTCTTTGGCTGCCTGTGCTGTGGCAGATGGAGGAACTGTGAAATTTTAAACTCTGAGTACTTTGGTTTGATTTTATTACATTCTTTGGGTTCATGATCATCTACAGAGCTAACTGGTGGCATATTTATGGGCATTTTTTGGAGAAGTTGTTTTATAACTGGAGATATTTAAGTTGGTGCTCAGGAGGTCAGTGTTATCAGGCTTCTTTATCTCGATGTCTTTATATCATGTCTGTTGGGCACTTATATAGACCTTTGTAAGTGTAGCTTTCTTGCTGTATCTCTGTGCATATGCTTGTCTGTCCGTATATGCCTATCTATGCATCTTTGCCCATGGCACACCTGTTAAAGCACTTCTTTGGTGCATGTGTGGATGTCCCTGAGCATGAACTACAATGTGATTTTTTTAACTATTTGTGTGCTTGTGTCTATCTATCTATCATCTATCGATCTATCTATCTATCATCTATCTATCTATCTATCTATCTATCTATCTATCCTTTGTCTGAGTGTATCTTTGGGTGTTTTGACATCTGATGTCTTTTTGTATGTGTTTGGGTCTACAGGCCTGCCTATTTGCATCTCCTTGTTGAGGGTATGTATAGATATCTGCCTTTCAGTGTCTGTCTATGTTTCTGCCTAGTTTGTCTGGGAGCAAGTGTGATTGCACAAATAAGGCTACAGATCTGTGGCTAAACTCTGGTGAACGATGACACCTGAGAATGCAACCCTCAGCTATATCTGGCCTAGTGGCTTAGCTTTTACTACTTCCACCCTCCAATTTGAATATTTCCACTCAGAAACAGGTTTATAATCAGCCACCATGTAGAGATTCATGACCAGGGAGATGTATCATGAAGTTAAGATTTTGTTTTGTTTTGTTTTTGTTTTTGTTTTTTTGGTTTAGGGGTTGCAAAGTGAGGCCCACAGGAAAAGTTTAATGATACTTGGCTTGAATTTTCTTGTTTTCTGCCTTCTGCTCAGTTACCCTCTTGCCAGCCTTCCCTTGCTTGGCTTCCTTGGTCCAGACTCAGGCTTGTCCATTCCTCTGGAGAAAAAGAGAACCAACAAGTGGGTCTAAACATTTATTTTCATTTTAGCCTGGTCTCTATGCTGGGTCTCTTTTTACTCAGAGGACAAATAGCCAGCTTCCTTCTAATTAGAAATTATGTATGCTTGACCAGGTGCGGTGGCTCACACCTGTAATCCTAGCACTTTGGGAGGCCAAAGCAGGCAAATCACTTGAGGTCAGAAGTTCAAGACCTGCCTGGTCAAATGGTGAAATTCCATCTCTACTAAAAATGCAAAAACAAAAAAACAAACAAACAAAAAAAACAAATTAGCTGGTTGTGGTGGCAGGCGCCTGTGATCCCAGCTACTCAAGAGGCTGAGGCAGAGAATCACTTGAACATGGGAAGTGGAGGTTTCAGTGAGCCAAGAGCATGCCATTGCACTCCAGCCTGGATGACAGAGTGAGATTCCGTCTCAAAAACAAAAAGAAAAGAAAAAAAAAAGAAATTACATATGCTCAAATACAGGAATTAGTCATTCTTGATAAGGCCCTTTCTGTGGGGGAAGTCAACATTTGTAAGACCCCAAGAGAGGAAACCCATGTACGTGGTGGTTCTGAAAAGGTAAAGTATCCATGGTCAGGGGTTTAGAGGAGTGATTTGAGTCACCAGGAAAGCTTTCAGGGGACTCCATGGCATTCAAGGACTTGAAATGCTTGAGAAACAGTTTTTGCAGCTGTGATAAGCCCATGGATCTCTTATTATAGTGACAACAATAGCCTTTATTGCTGTGGCATTTTACAAAATGCTTTCAAATCCAATGTTTCATTTGACTTCATGGCAGTTCCATCAATTAATATCATCTCCATTTTGTACACTAAAACTCCGAGACTCAAAGAAGTGACATGACTTTTCCAATGTCACCCTGCCAGTAAGTGGTAGAGTCAGAACCTGATACCTCTATATGATTCCAAATCAGGAGGCAGAACCTACATCCCTACTTTGTCTTTCATAACCCTGGAGAATCCAGAATTGGGAGAAAAACAGTTTTTCAAGGGAATGATCAAAGATAAATTACAACAAAGAGTCTAGCTATGCGGTAGACTACAATATTCCTGACTTCTTAGGGAAGGTGGAATTTGAGCTGCACTCTGAATAATGAGAAGTAATGAAAGAGATGGAGGAGACGGAGGCGGCCTGGTCAGATGGCAGGTGCTACATGACCAGGAAAGAACCTCTCTTCCTGTCCCCTGAGAGCAGTTCAAGCTGTTTTCCCATTAATAGTGCTAGATGTCAAAGGGAGATAATTTTTACATATGTTCATATATTAGTCTGTTCTCATGCTGCCAATAAAGATATACCTGAGACTGGATAATTTATAAAGGAAAAAGGTTTAATGGACTCACAGTTCCACATGACTGGGGATGCCTCACAATCATGGTGGAAGGCAAAGGAGAAGCAAAGACATGTCTTACACGGTGGCAGACAAGAGAGAATAAGAGCCAAGCAAAAGGGGGATCCCCCTAGTAAAACCATCCAATCTCATGAGAATTATTCACTACCATGAGAACAGTATGGGGGAAACTGCTCCCATGACTTAATTATCTCCCACCAGGTCCCTCCCACAATATGTGGAAATTATGGGAGTTACAATTCAAAATGAGATATAACGGGGACACAGCCAAACTATATTATTCCACCCCTGGCCCCTCCCAAATCTCATGTTCTTCCGTTTAAAAACCAATCATGCCTTCTCAACAGTCCCCCAATGTCTTAACTTATTTCAGCATTAACTCAAAAGTTCACAGTACAAAATCTCATCTGAGACAAGGTAAGTCCCTTCTGCCAATGATCCTGTAAAATCAAAAGCAAGTTAGTTACTTCCTAGATACAATGGGGGTGTAAGCATTAGATAAATACACCCATACCAAGTGGGAGAAATTGGCCAAAACAAGGGCTAAAGGCCCCATGCAAGTCCAAAATCCAGTGGGGCAGTCAAATCTTAAAGCAACAAAATGATCTCCTTTGACTCCAAGTCTCACATTAAGGTCACACTGATACAAGAGATGGGTTCCCATGGTCTTGGGCAGCTCTGCCCCTGTGGCTTTTCAGGGTACAGCCTCCCTTCCAGCTGCTTTCACAGGTTGGCATTGAGTGTCTGTGGCTTTTCAGGGGCACAGTGCAAGCTGTGGATCTATCATTTTGTGGTCTGAAGGATGATGGCCCTCCTTTCACAGCTCCACTAGGCAGTACTCTAGTGAGGACTCTACGTAGTGGGATCCAACCCCACATTTCCCCTCCACACTGCCCTAGCAGAGGTTCTCCATGAGGGCCCCACCCCTGCAGCAAACTTCTCTCTGGACTTCCAGACATTTCACCACATCCTCTGGAATTTAGGTGGAGGTTCTCAAACCTCAATTCTTGACTTTTGTGCACCCACAGGCTCAACACCACATGGAAGCTCCCAAGGCTTGGGGCTTCCACTCTCTGAAGCCACAGCTTGAGGTGTTCCTTGGTCTCTTTTAGCCATGGCTAGAACAGCTGAGATGTAGGGTACCAAGGCCCTAGGCTGCAGACAGCAGGATCCCTGGGCCCAGCACATGAAACCATTTTTTCCTCCTAAAGCTCCAGGTCTGTGATGGGAGGGGCTACCACAAAGGTCTCTGACATGCCCTGAAGACATTTTCCCCATTGTCTTGGTAATCAACATTAGGCTCCTCATTACTTATGCACATTTCTACAGCCAGCTTGAATTTCTTCTCAGAAACTGAGTTTTTGTTTTCCATTGCATCATCGGGCTGCAAATTTTCTGAACTTTTGTGCTCTGTTTCCCTTTTAAAACTTAATGCTTTTTGTAGCACCCAAGTCACCTCTTGAATGCTTTATTGCTTAGAAATTTTTTCTGGCAGATGCCCTAAATCAACTCCCTGAAGTTCAAACTTCCACAAATCTCTAGGACAGGGACAAAATGTCACCCGCCTCTTTAATAAAACATAGTATGAGACACCTTTATTCCGGATCTTAACTAGCTCCTCATCTCCATCTGAGACCATGTCAGTTTGGACTTTATTGTCCATGTCACTATCAGCATTTTGGCCAAAGCCATTTAACATGTCTCTAACAAGTTCCAAACTTTCCCACATCTTCCTGTCTTCTGAGCTCTCCTAGTCTCTAGGAAAGTCCAAACTTTCTCACATTTTTTAATCTTCTTTTGAGCCCTCCAAACTATTCTAACCTCTGCCTGTCACCCAGTTCCAAAGTAGCTTCCACATTTTTGGATATCTTTACAGCAGCACCCCACTCTACCAGTACCAATTTCTGTATTATTCTGTGTTCATGTTGCTAATAAAAACATACCTGCAACTGGGTAATTTTTAAAGGAAAGAGGTTTAATGGACTCACAGTTCCACGTGGTTGGGGAGGCCTCACAATCATGGCAGAAGGCAAAGGAGGAGCAAAGTCACACCTTACATTGTCACAGACAAGAGAGCCATGTGAAAGGGGAACCCCCTTATAAACCCATCAGATCTCGTGAGACTTATTCACTATTACAAGAGCAGTATTGGGGGAACCACCCCCTGATTCAATTATCTCCCACCAGATTCCTCCCATGACATGTGGGAATTATGGGAGCTGCAATTCAAGATGAGATTTGGTTGGTGACACAGCCAAACCATATCAGCGTATCACAACTACCCTGAGAACACTAAATAATGTTCATTTTTCAGATGAAGAAATGAAGCTGAAAGAAAATAAAGGACTTTGCTAAGGTCAGAAAGCAGGTTGATATTAGATTCTGGGTGGACCTTGTGTCCCAAAGCCCAGTGACCTGATACTTAGTTCGTACCCCCACTTGAGGAAGATGCCAGGATATCTGCAGTAGGTCTCAAACCATATAGATGTAGCCATATTCTGCCTCTACCACCCTGCTGTGGCAGTGGTCCCATCTTACCAAGTCAGGAAGCTCTTGTGGGGACATTCTGGAGGCAAGACCAGCACCCAGACAGACCTCCAGAACTCTGAGGGAAGAATCTTTCTCTTTTGTCTCTCTATCAGTTGTTTATTTTTTCTTTTTCAACTCTCATGTGTCATCTGTCAAAAAGCTGGCCAAACCTTCTTTCACAAGTTAAAATTAGCCAATTTAGAAAGTCTAAAATTAGACTTTCTCTCGAAGTCTACCCTGAAAATAATATATTTTTAAAGGAAAGGTATTAGTCTGTGGATGAGAAGAAATTGCTTCGGAGGAGCTGGAGTAAGTTCTGGATTTAGGATCTAGTCTGTTTCCCTTCACTCTGAATTCTAGTCAAACTATGCTCTGAATCTGGTAAAATTTTGGCTGTACAGATTATGTATTCTGAGCATAATAAGAAAAGTGTTGAGCTGTTCAATGTCCAGCCACATCTGTTATCTCTTTGGAACCCCACACTGTGGGAGGACAAAGGATATATTGTTGTCTCTCTTTAATAGAGGCAGAAGGATGGGTCTCAGAGAGGTTAAATAGCTTGTATTAGATCACCTAAACCTGGTGGAACCAGATTTGGAAACTGGTATCATGACATTCATGTTTGTGTTCTTTTACTGCAGCCACATGGATTACTTTCATGGCTTCGGATGTCAAAGTTCATTTCTTCCTGAGAATCCATACTATTTCAAGTCAGCTTTATTAATCTGTAATTTACATATAATAAAACTCACCAAGTGTACAATTTGATGCATTTTGACAAATTTATACAGTCATTTAACCCCAACACAGTTGTGTTATACAACATTTTCCTCACTGTCTCAAATATCCTCATGTTCTTTTGTAATCAGGCCCCCTCCCTTTCTCCCTTGGCAGTCACTGATCTCTTTTCTATATCTATAATTTTGCCAGAATTTTTAAACTGGTAACAATTAATAACTAATTTGTCTTGAAAAAGGTGTGAGGACAATAATCATCCATTTTCTGAATCTTGAGACTTAACAGTCAAGTGAAATGAATTTCTCTGTCATCCTATACATTTATTTGTTCGTTTGCTTATTTATTCATTCAGAAACCTCTATTCCAGGAATCGTGCTGGATTCTGGAATACTGAATTTTAAAAGGTCTGTGTTCAGTTCACAATCTAATCAGAACAAACTCATACATCAATGAAGAATCAGAGCATTATGATATGTCCTAAGAAAAATTCTTGAATCCAGTACTAAGAATGTTTAATTATGTTTAGAGAAGTCAAGGAAATAGACTGGATCTTGAATCCCAGAGGAAGTGTTCTTTTAAAAAGGATCAGGAATTCTGAAACAGTTGGGAGGGATTGACACAGATAGGATTGGAGACTTCTTTCCAGTTCAAGATAGGGCAAAAGTGTTGAGACAAGAACCAGCATACTGGGCTTGGGGAACTACAAGATGGATGGGTGAGATGGTGGACAATCTGGCAAAAGCTTAAAGGAGTTCCAAAGGGCAAAAATCCTAGTAGGTTTGATAATCCTGACATGAAGTTGGAAAGTTTCAGGGAGTGCCAGTGATCGTTATTTTATAAAACCCTAAGGTATTGGGGCTTTCATCAGTGTTCGGAGTTGAAGAAAAGTTCAGTATTGAGGCCAGCTTTCATCTTTTGCTCAGATAGCAGAGAGATGTTATCCAAGAGACCTGGAGCATTTTTTATGATTTGTGTTTTCCCAGGAGGACAGAAGCAGTAGAGGCTATTCTTACCAGCCCTATCATTGGCTACATATTATGGGGGCTTCAGATGGTAGTGATCTCGAAACCAGGGGTGATATATTTGTCATGAAACTGTTAAGGTGCTAACATTGTAGCTCACTATGGCCTATAGAAGTAGATTAACCTTACTTTTGCAGAGGTCAAAGCCTTCCCTGAAGGAGTTGCTTCCCTCACCCAACCACTTGGCATAAGGCTCAGAAGCTGGGTTCTGGAGTGAGACAGATAGGTGTTTCCATCTTCAACCTGACTGGATAGAGACCCAGCGGCCTTTCTGATGGCAAGCCATAGAAAAGGCAGAAGGGAGAGTCAAGAGCCCTGGGCTCTAGTCCTGGCCTTGGGTAACTTGAGGGCCCTTCTTTCCCTTCCCCCACTGAGCCTTAGAAGAAACCAAGGACTCTAACATAGGAATATAGAAGTGATTAATTCTGTTTGGAGAAGTCAAGTTTCCTAATCTGGACATGACCAGCTTCAACTGAGTGCTTTCAGAGGTCCTTTCCAGTGTTAACAAAGGCATGTTCTGGTGATCAAGGAGGTCCCCATAGCTTTCTTAATAAAACCAGGCCTAACTATTGTCTGAATTGCTCAGGAAATAGGTGCTTGAGATACTTAGAGAGAGCATCATGGGATAGAAAAAAGTGATCAAGGATGTTCTTTTTCTTCTGCCCCACTTAGTCCCAGGGCTGGGACTAGGGTGAGGCAAGTGAGGCTCTTACCTTGGGGGGGACATATAAAGGGGTACCAAAAGAAACCAGTAATCAGGATAAGTGATATTTTAATACAACATTTTAAAAAATCAAAATTAATATGAAAATCCACTGTTAACAAAATATCAAAATTTTAAATAAAGACAGGACTAGTATTACTGATTTTTCCTTTTGCCTTGGGCTCCAATATGGCTTGGCACAGCACTGCTCAGGTTCCTTGCGTTTCTCCCCAGTAGTCACATATGCCTCACTTAGGGATCTAAGATGGAGAGTTTCTGCATTGGTTTAGGGCTTGCTTTCAAAGAAAATTGGCTGGTATATAATAAGAGGTATAGAAAAGCATAATGATTAAGAAGAGTATTGCCTCTGGAGCTAGACAGCCAGCATATATAAGTATTTAGGTCTACTACTTATTACTTGTGTGAAGCTGGAAAAATTATTTAACTTTTTGGGTCTCTGATTCCTCTTCCATAAAATAGGGATAATGACAGTACTTACTTCATAGGGTCCCTCTGAGGGTTAAATTAATTAATATGTGTAAATATCCAAACAAAGAATCGGGCATGTGACATGTGCCTAGTGAACATTTACTCTTGTTATATGTAGGAAGAATTTAGTTTAGAAGTTCTTGAAGATAAGTAGTGGTACTGCAGTAGGTGACTGAGGTGGGTTGTTGAGTCATTCTTACTGCTGCTTTATCAGAGCTTCTGAAAGTTCTTAGGTACTGCTTTGCTCGAGGCAGAGAGATGAAGTATATGATGTTTAAAATTTGTGTCCGTTTTTTATGATGCCTGCGACAAATAGTTTTGAAATTTGGGTTGAGAACAACTAATTTGTATGGATCTATCTAAACTATTCAAAACATGCTGGACTATTCTTTAAAAAAGTTATTGCTGCATAATAATTTTGTACATATTTGTGGGGTACATGTGATACTTTGATACATGAATACAATGTGTAATAATTTAAAAAGTAATTGGAATACTCATCACATCAAACATTTATGATTATTTTCTGTTGAGAACATTCTAAATTTTCTCTTCAATGTAATTTGAAATATGCAATAAATTATTAACTATAGTCATGTGATTGTGCTGACACTACAACTTATTGCTTTTACCTAACTGTGTTTTTTATTATACTTTAATTTCTGGGGTACACATGCATAACGTGCAGTTTTGTTACATATGTATACACGTGCCATGGTGGTTTGCTGCACCCATCAACCCATCACCTACATTAGGTATTTCTCCTAATGCTATCCCTTCCCTAGCCCCCAACCCCTGACAGGCCCTGGTGTGTTATGTTCCCCACCCTGTGCCCGTGTGTTCTCATTGTTCAACTCCCACTTATGAGCGAGAACATGCATTGTTTGGTTTTCTCTTCGTGTATTACTTTGCTGAGAATGATGGTTTCCAGCTTCATCCATGTCCCTGCAAAGGACATGAATTCACTACTTTTTATGGCTGCATAGTATTTCATGGATATGTGCCACATTTTCTTTATCCAGTCTATCATTGATGGATATTTAGGTTGTTTCCAAGTCTTTGCTGTTGTGAATATTGCCACTAAATATACGTGTGTGTGTGTCTTTATAGTAGAATGATTTATAATCCTTTGGGTATATACCAGTAATGGGATTGCTGCGTCAAATGGTATTTCTAGTTCTAGATCCTTGAGGAATTGCCACACTGTCTTCCCCAAGGGTTGAACTAATTTACACTCCCAACAACAGTGTAAAAGCGTTTTGATTTCTCCACATCCTCTCCAGTATCTGTTGTTTCTTGACTTTTTAATAATCGCCATTCTACCTGGTGTGAGATGGTATCGCATTGTGGTTTTGATTTGCGTTTTTCTAATGACCTGTGATGATGAGAATTTTTTCTTAAGTTTTTTGGCTGCATAAATGTCTTCTTTTGAGAAGTGTCTTTTCATATCCTTTGCCCACTTTTTGATGGAGTTGTTTGTTTTTGTCTGGTAAATTTGTTTAACTTCTTGTAGATTCTGGATATGAGTCCTTTGTCAGATAGATAGGTTGCAAAACTTTTCTCTCATTCTGTAGGCTGCCTGTTCACTCTGATGATAGCTTCTTTTGCTATGCAGAAGCTCTTTAGTTTAATTATATCCTATTTGTCAATTTTGGCTATTGCTACCTTTGCTTCTGGTGTTTTAGACATGAAGTATTTGCCCATGACTATGCCCTGAATGGTATTGCCTAGGGCTTTTTTTTTTTTTTAAGAATTTTTATGGTTTTATGTCTTAAATTTAACTCCTTAATCCATCTTGAGTTAATTTTCCTATAAGGTGTAAGGAAGGGGTCCAGTTTCAGTTTTCTGCACATGGCTAGCCAGTTTTCCCAACACCATTTATTAAATAGGGAATCCTTTCCCCCTTGCTTATTTTTGCCAGGTTTGTCAAATATCAGATGGTTGTAGATGTGTGGTGTTATTTCTGAGGCCTCTGTCCTGTTCCATTGGTCTATGTATCTGTTTTGGTACCAGTATCATGCTGTTTTGGTTACTGTAGCCTTGTAGTATTGTTTGAAGTCAGGTAGAATAATGCCTCAAGCTTTGCTCTTTTTGCTTAGGATTGTATTGGCTATATGGGCTCTTTTTTGGTTTCATATGAAGTTTAAAGTAGTTTTTGTCCAATTCTGTGAAGAAAGTCAATGGTAGTTCGACTGGGATAGCATTGAATCTATAAATTACTATGTGCAGTATGGCCACTTTCACAATATTGATTCTTCCTATCCATGAGCATGGAATGTTTTTCTGTTTGTGTCCTTTCTTAATTCCTTGAGCAGTGGTTTGTGGTTCTTCATGAAGAGGTCCTTCATATCCCTTATAAGTTGGATTCCTAGGTATTTTATTCTCTTAGTAGCAATTGTGAGTGGGAGTTGACTCATGATTTGGCTCTCTGTTTGTCTGTTATTGGTGTGTAGGAATGCTTGTGATTTTTGTACATTGATTTTGTATCCTGAGACTTTGCTGAAGTTGCTTTTCAGCTTCAGGAGATTGTGGGCTGAGATGATGGGGTTTTCTAAATATACAATAATGTCATCTGCAAACAGAGACAATTTGACTACCTCTTTTCCTATTAGAATACCATTTATTTCTTTCTCTTGCCTGATTTCCTTGGCCAGAACTTTCAATACTATGTAGAGTAGGAGTGGTGAGAGAGAGGGCATCCTTTTCTTGTGCCAGTTTTCAAAGGGAAATCTTCCAGTTTTTTTCCCATTCAATAAAATATTGGCTGTGGTTTGCCATAAATAGCTCTCATTATAGATACCTAGCTTATTGAGAGTTTTTAGAATGAAGGGGTGTTGAATTTTGTCAAAAGCCTTTTCTGCATCTATAGAGATAATCATGTGGTTTTCATCATTGGTTTTGTTGATGTTTGGAATAATTTCTTTTTCTATTGTTTTCTATTGTTTGGAATAATTCCAGAAGGAATGGTACCAGCTCCTCTTTGTACCTCTGGTAGAATTCAGCTGTGAATCCATCTGGTCCTCAACTTTTTGTGGTTGATAGGCTATTAATTACTGCCTCAATTTCAGAATTTGTTATTGGTCTATTTAAGGATTCGACTTCTTCCTGGTTTAGACTTGGGAGGGTGTATGTGTCCACGAATTTATCCATTTTTTCTAGATGTTCTAGTTTATTTGTGTAGAGGTGTTTATAGTATTCTCTGATAGAAGTTTGTAATTCTGTGGGATCGGTGGTGATATCACCTATGTCATTTTTATTGCATCTTTTTTATTCTTCTCTCTTTTCTTCTTTATTAGTCTGGCTAGTGATCTATTTTGTTGATCTTTTCAAAAAAACAGCTCCGACATTCATTGATTTTTTTGAAGGGCTTTTTGTCTCTCAATCTCCTTCAATTCTGCTCTGATATTAGTTATTTCTTGTCTTCTGCTAGCTTTTGAATTTGTTTGTTCTTGCTTCTCTAGTTTTAACTTTGATGTCAGGTTGTCGATTTTAGATTTTTCCTGCTTTCTCTTGTGGGCATTTAATACCGCGAATTTTCCTCTACTCACTGCTTTGAATGTGTCCCAGAGATTCTGGTACCTTGTATCTTTGTACTTATTGGTTTCAAAGAACATCTTTATTTCTGCCTTCATTTCATTATTTACCTAGTAGTCATTCAGGAGCAAGTTGTTCAGTTTCCATGTAGTTGTGTGGTTTTGAGTGAATTTACTAATCCTGAATTTTAATTTGATTACACGGTGGTCTGAGAGACTGTTTGTTATGATTTCCGTTCTTTTGCATTTGCTGAGGAGTGTTTTACTTCCAATTATGTAGTCAATTTTAGAATAAGTGCAATGTAGTGCTGAGAAGAATGTATATTCTGTTGATTTTGGGTAGAGAGTTCTGTAGATGTCTATTAGGTCCGCTTGGTCCAGAGCTGAGTTCAAGTCCTGGATATCTTTATGTCACATTGATCTCTCTCATATTGACAGTGGTGTGTTAAAGTCTCCCACTATTATTGTGTGGGAGTCTAAGTCTCTTTGTAGGTCTCTAAGAACTTGCTTTCTGAATCTGGGTGCTCCTGTATTGGGTGTACATATATTTAGTATGGTTAGCTCTTCTTGTTACATTGATCCCTTCACCATTATGAAATGCCCTTCTTTGTATCTTTTGATATTTTTGGTTGAAAGTCTGTTTTATCAGAGATATGGATTGGAACTCCTTCTTTTTCTATTTGCTTAGTAAATATTCCTCCATCCCTTTATTTTGAGCCTATGTGTGTCTTTGCACCTGAGATGGGTCTCCTGAATCCAGCACACTGATGAATCTTAACTCTTTCTCTAATTTGTCAGTCTGTGTCTTTTAATTGCAGCATTTAGCTCATTTACATTTAATGTTAATATTGTTATGTGTGAATTCGATCTTGTCATTATGATTTTAGCTAGTTATTTTGACCATTAGTTGATGCAGTTTCTTCATAGTGTCGATGGACTTTACAATTTGTTATGTTTCTTCAGTGGCTGGTACTGGTTGTTCTTTTCCATGTTTAGTGCTTCCTTCAGGAGCTCTTGTAAGGCAGGCCTGGTGGTGACCAAATCTCTCAGCATTTGCTTGTCTGTAAAGGATTTTATTTCTCCTTCACTTATGAAGCATAGTTTGGCTGGATATGAAATTCTGGGTTGAAAATTCTTCTCTTTTTGAATGCTGAATATTGGCCCCCACTTTTCTGGCTTGTAGGGTTTCTGCCAAGAGATCTGCTGTTAGTCTGATGGGCTTCCCTTTGTGGGTAACCTGACCTTTCTCTCTGGCTGCCCTTGACATTTTTTTCCTTCATTTCAACCTTGGTGAATCTGACGATTATGTGTCTTGGGGTCGCTCTTCTCAAGGAGTATCTTTGTGGCGTTCTCTGTATTTCCTGAATTTGAATCGTGGCCTGTCTTGCTAAATTGGGGTAGTTCTCCTGGATAATATCCTGAAGAGTGTTTTCCAACTTGGTTCCATTCTCTCCATCACTTTCAGGCACACCAATCAAACGTAAGTTTGGTCTTTTCACATAGTCCCATATTTCTTGGAGGGTTTGTTTTTCCCCTTTTTTTTCCCCCGCTAATCTTGTTTTCTCACTTTATTTCATTAAGTGAATTTTCAGTCTCTGATATCCTTTTTTCCGCTTGATCAGTTTGGCTATTGATACTCGTGTATGCTTCATGAAGTTCTTATGGTGTGTTTTTCAGCTCCTTCAGCTCATTTATGTTCTTTCAACTGATTATTCTAGACAGCAATTCGTCTAATCTTTTTTGCAGGTTCTTAGCTTCCTTGCATTGGGTTAGAACATGCTTCTTTAGCTTGGAGGAGTTTGTTATTACCCACCTTCTGATGCCTATTTCTGTCAGTTCATCAGAGTCATTCTCTGCCCAGTGGTTTTTTTTGTTTGTTTGTTTGTTTGTTTGTTTGTTTGTTTTTGCTGGCGAGGAGTTGGGATCCTTTGTAAGAGAAGAGGCGTTCTGGTTTTTGGAATTTTCAGCCTTTTTGCACTGGTTTCTCCCCATCTTTGTAGATTTATCTACCTTTGGTCTTCGATGTAGATTTATCTACCTTTGGATGGAGTCTCTGAGTGGAAATGCTATGTCTTACTGTTTGTTAATTTTCCTTCTAACAGGCCCCTCTGCTTCCGGTCTCCTGGAGTTTGCTGGAGGTTCATTCCAGACACTGTTTTCCTGGTATCACCAGCAGAGGCTGCAGAGCAGCAAACATTGCTACCTGTTCTTTCCTTTGGAAGCTTCGTCCCAGAGGGGCACCTGCTAGATGCCAGCCAGAGCTCTCCTGTATGAGGTGTTTGTCGGCCCCTACTGGGATGTGTCTCCCAGTCAGGATACACGAGGTTCAGGCTGCCACTTGAGGAGGCAGTCTGACCCTTAACAGCTTAAACCCTATGCTGGGAGGTCCACTGCTCTCTTCAGAACCATCAGACAAGTCTGAAGAAGCTACACCCACAGCCGCCTCTTCTTCCAGGTGCTCTGTCCCAGGGAGATGGGGGTTTTATCTGTAAGTCACTGACTGGGGCTACTGCCTTTTTCTCAGAGATGCCCTTCCCAGAGAGGAGAAATATGGCAGTCTCGCCACAGTGGCTTTGACGAAGTGTGGTGAGCTCTGGCCAGTTTGAACTTCCTGGCAGCTTTGTTTACACTGTGAGGGTAAAACCGTCTACTCAAGTCTCAGCAATGGTGGGTGCCCTTCCTCCCACCAAGCTCAAGTGTCCCAGGTCGACCTCAGACTGCTGTGCTGTCAGCGAGAATTTTAAGCCAGTGGATCTTAGTTTGTTGGGCTCTCTGTGGGTGGGACCCGCTGAGTCAGATCACTTGGCTCCCTGGTTTCAGCCCCCTTTGCAGGGGAGTGAACTGTTCTCTGTTGCTGGTGTTCCAAGTGCCACTGGGGTATGGAGAAAAAAAAAAAAAAAAAACTCCTACAGCTAGTTTGGTGTCTGCCCAAACACTGCCCAGTTTTGTGTTTGAAACCCAAGGCCCTGGTTAGGTAGGCACCAGAGGGAATCTCCTGGTCTGTGGGTTGCAAACAAAATGGGAAATGCACAGTATTTCTGCCAGAGTGCATGGTTCCTCAGGCTCAGTCTCTCACAGCTTGCCTAGAGTGGGGGAGAAAATTCCCTGACCCCTTGCACTTCCTGGGGGAGGATATGCCCCACCCTGCTTCAGTTCACCCTTCGTGGGCGGCACCCACTGTCCAATTGGTCCCAGTGAGATGAACTGGGCACCTCAGTTGAAAATGTAGAAATCACCTGCCTTCTGCGTCAATCACGCTGCGAGCTGCAGTCTGGAGCTGTTCCTATTCGGCCATCTTGCCAGCAATCCTCAGTCGTTTGTTTTCTTTTCTTTTCTTTCTTTTCTTTTCTTTTCTTTTTTTTCTTTCTTTTCTTTTCTTTTTTTATTTTTGAGACAGAGTTTTGCTGTGTCACCCAGGCTGGAGTGCAGTGGCATGATCTTGGCTCACTACAACCTCCGACTCCTGGGTTCAAGTGATTCTCCTGCCTCAGACACCCAAGTAGCTGGAACTACAGGCACCCACCACCACGCCCAGCAATTTTTTGTATTTTTAGTAGAGACTGAGTTTCACTATGTGGCCAGTCTGGAATTGAACTCCTGACCTTGTGATCTGCCCATATCAGCCTCCCAACTGCTGAGATTACAGGCTTGAGCAACCACGCCTGGCCTAACTGTATGTTTGCATCCATCAACCAACCCCTCTTCACCTTTCCTTTTCCCTACTATTCCCAGGCTCTAGTAACTACCATTCTATTCTCTACACCCATGAGATCCACTTTTTTTTTTTTTGAGCTCACATGTATGACAACATGCAGTATTTGTCTTTCTAAACCTGGCTTATTTCACTTAACATAATAACCTCCAGGCTCATCCATGTTGCTGCAAACGACAGGATTTCATTCTTTTTTGTCTGTGTAATACTCTATTTTGTATATATACTATATTTTATTTAAATATTCATCTGTTGATAGACACTTAGGTTGATTTCTATCTTGGTTGTTGTGAATAATACTGAGATTAACACAGGAGTGCAGATCTCTTCAACACACTGACTTCCTTTCTTTTGGATATATACTCAGTAGCAGGATTGCTGGATCATACGACATTTCTGTTTTTAGGTGTTTAAGGAACCTCCATATGGTTACATATAGTGATTATTTTAATTTACATTCTCACCAACAGTGTGCAAGTGTTCTCCTTTCTCTATATTCTTGCCAACATCTGTAATGTTTTATGATCTTTTTGATAATAGCCATTTTAACGGAGGTGAGATGATATGTCCTTATGGTATTGATTTGCAGTTCCTTGATGATTAGTGATGTTGAGTACTTTTTCATGTACCCAGATAAACATTTGCATGTCTTTTTTTAAGAAATGTCTATTCAGATCATTTGCCCACTTTTAATTTGTTTTTTTGCTGTTAAGTTTCTTATAGATACTGGTTATTAATCCCTTGTCAGAAGGATAGATTGCAAATATTTTCTTCAATTCTGTAGGTTGTCTTTTTTTTTTGCTGTTGATTGTTTCCTTTGCTATACAGAGCTCTTTAGCTTGATATAATTCCATTTGCCTATTTTTTCTTTTGTTGCCTGTACTTTGGAAGTCTTACCTAAAAAGTCTTTGCTCAAACCAATGTTCTAAAGCATTTCCTCAATGTTTTCTTCTAGTGTTTTCACAGATTGGGATATTACATTTAAGTTTTTAATAACTTTTGCTTTTTATATAGTGAGATATAGGGGTCTAATTTTATTCTTCTGCATATCATTATCCAGTTTTCCCAGTATAATTTCTTGAAGAGTCTGTCCTTTCCTCAATGTAAGTTCTTGATGCCTTCATCAAAAATAAGTTGGCTGTAAATGCATGAATTTATTTATTGGTTCTCTATTGTGTTCTATTGGTCTATGTGTCAGTTTTTACACCAGTACCATGCTGTTTTGGTTATTATGGCTTTGTAGTACATATTGAAGACAGGTAATGTGAAACTTCCAGCTTTTTTCTTTTTACTCAGGATTCCTTTGGCTATTTGGAGTCTTTGTGGTT
Organism: Macaca mulatta; assembly: GCF_049350105.2. Taxonomy (NCBI): domain Eukaryota; kingdom Metazoa; phylum Chordata; class Mammalia; order Primates; family Cercopithecidae; genus Macaca; species Macaca mulatta. The sequence continues at coordinate 70,270,807 of NC_133426.1, read as the reverse complement.
CCACACAAATTTTAGGATTTGTTTTCCTATTTCTGTGAAGAATATCATTGGTATTTTGATAAGGATTACATCAAATATATAGATTGTTTTGTGGAGTATGGACATTATAACAATATTAATTCTTCCAATCCATGAACTATGGGAAATCTTTTCATTTCTTTCTGTTTCCTCTTTAATTTATGTCATTGGAGTGTTATAGCTTTATTGTAGAGATCTTTCATTCTTTGGTTACATTTATTCCTAGGTATTTTATTTTTTGTAGCTATTGTTAATAGGATTGTTTTCTTGAATCCCTTTTCAGGTTATTCACTTTTGGCATATAGAAATACACTGAGTTGTGTATGTCAATTTTGTATTCTGCAACTTTTTGGATTCATTTATGAAACTCATTTTTAGCAGCTAAAATTGTTTGCTCTAAAGGTTTTTTTTTTTAAATGTAAGACTATTTTATCTGTAAAAAAGGAAAATTTGACTTCTTCCTTCCAATTTAGATGCCATTAATTTTTTTCTCTTGTCTAATTGCTCTGGCTCAGACTTCCAGTGCTGTGTTTAATTAAAGTGGTAAAAGTGGAATCTTTGTCCTGTTTCAAATCTTACAGGAAAGGCATTCAGTTTTCCCCATTCATCTTAATGTTACCTGTGGGTTTGTCATATATGGACTGTATTGTTTTGAGGTATGTTTCTTCTATGCATAGGTTATTGGGAGTTTTTATCAAGAAGCCATGTATTTTATCAGATGCTTTCCCTGCATCTTTTGAGATGGTCATACAGTTTTTGTTTTGATATATTAATGTGATGTATCACATTTATTGATTTGCATATGTTGAACCATCCTTGCATTCCTGGAGTAAATCTTATTTGATCATGATGTATTTTTCTTTGATGTGTTGTTGGAATTGGTTTGCTAGTATTTCATTGAGGATTTTTGCATCCATGTTTCTCAGAAACATTGTTTTGTAGTTTTCTTTTATTTGTCATATACTCGTTTGGTTTTGGCATCAGGCTAATGCTTGCCTTGTAAAATGAGTTAGGGAGAATTATATTCTCTTCAACTTTGGGGCATAGTTGGAGGACAGTTGATGTTAGTTCTTCTAAAATGTTAGGTAGAATTTAGTGGTAAGGCTATCTGGATTTACACTGTTAGGATACTTTTTGTTGTTGTTGTTGTTTGAGACAGAATCTTGCCCTGTAACCCAAGCTGGAGTGCAGTGGCATGATCTCAGCTCACTGCAACCTCCACCTCCTGGGTTCAAGTGATTCTCCTGCCTCAGCCACTCAAGTAGCTGGGATTACATGTGTGCACCACCAAGCCCAGCTAATTTTTATATTTTTAGTAGAGATGGGTTTTCACCATGTTGGCCAGGTTGGTCTTGAAATCCTGACCTTGGCCTCCCAAAGTTCTGGGGTTACAGGCATGAGCCACCACACCCAGCCTGTTAGGATACTTTTATTACTGATTTAATTTCATTACTCATTATTGGTTGGTTTGGGTTTTGTATTTCTTCTTGGATCAGTCTTGCCATGTGGTATGTGCCTAGAGATTTGTCCATTCCCTGTAGGTTTTTCAATTTGTTGGTGCATAGTTGTTTATAATAGTCTTTAATGATCTTTTGTATTTTTGTGGTATAAGATTTAATACCTCCTTTCATATTTTTTAGTTCATTTACTTGGGCCTTCTAATGCTTTTTAGTTATTCTAAGTAATAGTTTGTTGATTCTTTAATCTTTTTTAAAAAACAGCTGTTTATTTTGTTGATCTTTTGTGTTTTTAAAAATTCTTTCTTTTGTTTAGTTCTGCTCTGATCTTTATCATTTCTTCCTTCTGCTACTTTTGGGTTTGGCCTGTTCTTACTTCTCTAGTTCCTTGAGGTTCATGGATAGGTTGTTTATTTGAAATCTTTCTTCTTTTCTGTTGTAGGCATTTATTGCTGTGAACTTTCCACTTAGCACTGCTTTTGCTGTATCCCATCAGTTTGGGTATGTTATATTTAAATTTTCTTTTGTTTCAATAAATTTTTTGGTTTCTTTTTAATTTCCTTTTGGACCTCATGGTCATTCAAGAGCATATTATTAAATTTCTATGCATTTGTACAGTTTCCAGATTTCCTCTTGTTATTGATTTCCAGTTTTATTCTACTGTGGTCTGAAAAAAATACTTGATATGATATTGATTTTGAAATATATGTTGAGACTTGTTTTCTTGTCCAACGCATGATCTATTCTGGAGTATTCCAGGTGCTGATGAGAAGGACGTGTATTCTGTAGCTGTTGGATGAAATGTTTTATAAATATCAGTTAGGTCTATTTGGCCTATAGTCCAGTTTAAGTTTGATGTTTCTTTGTTAATTTTCTGTATGGATGATCTGTCCAATGTTAAAAGTGGGGTGCTTAATTCTCCAACTATTATTGTATTGGCTTCTATTTTTTTCTTTAGCTCTAGTAATATTTGCTTTATATATCTGAATGTTTTGGTGCTGGGTACACATATATTTATAATTGGTATATCCTCTTGCTGAATTGATCCCCTTATCGTTATATATGACCTTCTTCATATTCCTTTATGTTTTGTGACTTAAAGTCTATTTTGCCTGATATCAGTTATCCCTTTTCACTTTTGGTTTCTGTGGAATATCTTTTGTCATTTCTTCACTTTTAGTCTATGTGTGTCTTTACAGAAGAAGTTAGGTTCTTGCAGACAGTATGCAGTCAAGTCATGCTTTTTTTTTTATCCATTCAGCCAGTCTGTATCTTTAAATTGGGAAATTTAATTTGTTTTCATTTAAAGTTGTTATTGGTTGGTTAAGACTTATTCTTCTCATTTTTCCAATTGGTTTCTAATTTTTTAAATATATTATTAATTTCTTTCTTCCTCTCTTACTGTTTATCGTTGTGACTTGGTGGCTTTCTGTATTGAAAATGTTTCATTCCTTTCTCTTTCTCATCTGTGTTTCTGCTCTACCAGTGAGCTTTATACTTTTATGCATTTTCATGATGGTAGGTATCATCCTTTCACTTTCAGATATAGAAATATTCCTTTAAGCATTTCTCATAGGGTCATTCTAGTGGTGATGAATTTCCTCTGTTTTTGCTTGTGTGTGAAATACTATTTCTCCTTCATCACTGATAGCTTTGTTTGGTATAGTCTTCTTGGCTAGCAGTATTTTTCTTTCAGCACTTTGAATATATTATTTATTGTCTCCTGGACTGTAAGGTTTCTGCTGAAAAATCTGCCCTAATGTGGATACTTTTATGTGTAAGTTGATGCTTTCCTCTTACTATATTTACAATTCTCTCTTTGCTTTCATTTTTTAAAAGTTTGACTATAATGTGCCTCAATGAGGACCTATTTTGGTTGAGTCTATTTGGGGACTTTTTAGCTTCCCTGTGTCTCAATGTATATACCTCTTCCAAGACTTGGGAAATTTACAAGCTATTTTTTCATAAATAGGTTTTCAATATCTTTTCCCATCTCTTCTTCTTTTGAAACTCCCCAAACTCAAAAATTTGCTGACTTGATGGTGTCCTATATGTTATGTAGACTTTCTTCTTTCTTTTTTTTCCTGTCCAACTCGGTTATTTAAAAAGACATTTTTTGATGTTCAAAAGTCTTTCTTCTGCTTGATCTAATCTATACTCTCTATTCTATTTTTTACTTCATTCATTGAATTATTTAATTATAGGATTTCTATTTGGCTCTTTTATGATATCTATCTCTTTGTTTACTTTCTGATTCAGATCCAGAGGTTATTCCCTTATTACTTTGTATTGTTTGTTTTCCTTTTATATCTCATTGAATTCTCTGAGGATCATGATTTTGAATTCCTTTTCTGAAATTTCATTTTTTTCTTTGATATCTGTTACTGGGGAATTTTTTGTTCTTTGAGATATGTTATGTTTCATTGCATTTTTATGTTCCTTGTGTTCTCACATTGATATCTGTGCATTTGGCGTAACTGCTGTTTCTTCTATTTTTATGGAATAGTTTCCATAGGGAAAGCTTTTTAATATATATGTATCTACAATGCTTGTTGGGCAGCGTGCTTTGGCTTTGGTTCTGAGTGGGCACCATGGTGTAGTCTCCATATGATTACTTCAGCTGTAATCAACATCAGCAATATCTATGAGTTCTTTATGGGCTTAGACTCAAGTTGTTTTTGGAGGCTGTGGTGAGGCTTTGCTGAGGATGGGGTCATCAGCCAGGCTGGTCCTCAGGTCAGTATATGGGGCATGTTTGCACTGATAGGGGTAGGAATGGCACTGGATGGCCAGTACTCAGATCCCTGAGTGGTATGCATGGGTGCTGATAGTGTCAGTGGCAGGGTGGGTGGGTAGAAACTCAGGCCCCAGGATAGGGTGTGGAGACCTTCCTATCCCTGAGCTCCCTGCTGGGTTGGGTGGGCACCAGCAATGTCTGCAGCATGGCAGACAGGCTGGTCCTCAGGTCACCAGGCAGGGTGCAGTGGTGAGTATTATCTTGCTGCTGAAGTGGGATGGGATTGCTGTTGGTAGTGGCAGTCCTAGGCAGTCTTCTCTCAGGCTCTGGGGAGCACATTCTTTCATTCCGTATATTCTGGAGGCAGCCTCCCTGATGTGCTGGATTTTGTGTTTCCTAGGGTGTTGGGTGCTGCACGGGCTTGGGAGCCTGTGATGTGGCTGCACTACTGGGTCTAGTGGGTACCACAACACAGTGGCCCTCTGAGTAGATATGAGGAGATGCCTGTGGGGTCCAAGAGATGTGGAAATGCAGGGGATATTGGGCCTCAGGGCAGCATATAGTACAGTGTTGCTTCTGCTCTCAAAATGGTGCCATCCTGCAACAGGTTGAGTGAAGGGATTTAGGGTATCCTTTTTTTTCTGGGGAATTACCATTCTCTTTCTTGAGTTAAAGCTCACAGTGTGGATCTTTATGTACAAATTTTGCTATTTCCAAGTGGCTGAGGCACACTAAAAGCCAATGACCTCCAGTTCTGTCAATGTTGCTGAAAATGACATAATTTCATATCTTTATGGCTGAATACTATTTTATATGTGTGTGTGTGTGTGTGTGTGTCTGTGTGTGTGTGTGTATACACCACACATTTTTCTTATCCATTCATCTATGGATGAATACTTAGGCTGAGTCCATATTTTTGCTATTATGAGTAGTGCTGCAATAAACATGGGGATGCAGGTATCCCTTTGAGATATTGATTTCCTTTCCTTTGGATAAATACCCAGTAGTGGGATTGCTGGTTTGTATGGTAGTTCTGTTGTTAATTTTTTGAGAAATCCGCATAATGTTTTCCATAATGGCTATACTAATTTACATTCTCACTTACAGTGTATGAGTTCATTTCACCTACATCCTCACAAGTATCTGTTATTTTTTATCTTTTTAATAACAACCATTCTAACTGCAGTAAGATGATATTTCATCGTAGTTTTCATTTGCATTTCCCAAATGATTAGTGATGCTGAGCATTTTTCCATATAAATTTTGGCCATTTGTATGTCTTCTTTTAAGAAATATGTATTCATATCCTTTGCCTATTTTTAATGGGATAATTGTTTTGTTTTGCTGTTGAGTTGTTTCAGTTTCTTTTTGTTCTTCCAACTTTAATTTTAGGTTCAAAAAGTACAAGTGTAGGTTTATTATATGGGTAAATTGTGTGTCATAGAGATTTGGTGTACAGGTTATTTCATCATCCATGTAATAAGCATAGTACCTGATAGACAGTTTTTCAAACTCACCCTCCTCCCACTCTCCACGTTCAAGTAGGCAGTGGTGTCTATTGTTGTCCTCTTTGTGTCCATGTGTACTCAATGTTTATCTCCCACTTATAGGTAAGAATGTGTGGTATTTGGTTTTCTGTTCCTGTGTTAATTTGCTTAGGATAATGGCCTCTAACTCTATCCAGAAATCAGCTACAGAAGACATGATTTCTTTCATTTTTATGGATGCATAATATTCGATGGTGTATATGTACCACATTTTTTTTTTTATCCAGTCCACTATAGAGCGTTTAGGCTGATTCTATGCCTTTGCTATTGTGAATACCCAGTAATGGGATTGCAAGGTTGAATGTTGGCTCTGCTTTCAGTTCTTTGAGAAATTTCCAAACTGCTTTTTACAGTGTCTGAACAAATTTACATTTCTACCAGCAGAGTATAAGTGTTCCCTTTTCTCCACAACCTCACCAGCACAGGATGTGTTATTTTTTTGACTTCTTAATAATAGCCATTCCAACTGATGTGAGATGGTATGTCATTGTGGTTTTGATTTCCATTTCTTTATTAATTAGTGATATTGAATATATTTTCATATGCATGTTGGCTGCATGTATTTCTTTTGAGAAGTGTCTGTTGATGTCCATTGTTCATTTTTTAATTGGGTTGTTTTTTGCTTGTTGATTTAAGTTCCTTATAGATTCTCAATATTAGACCTTTGTTGGATGCATAGATTGCAAATATTTTCTCCCATTTTGTAGGTTGTCTGTTTATTGACAGTTTCTTTTGCTGCACAGAAGCTCTTTGGTTTAGTTAGTTCCCATTTATCAATTTTTGTTTTTATTATGATCGCTGTTGGCTTCTTTGCCATGAAATCTTTGCCTGGGCTTATGTCCAAAATGGTATTTCTTTTGTTACCTTTAGGTGCTACATGTAAGTCTTTAATTCATGTTGAGTTGATTTCTTTATATGGTGTAAGGAAGGGGTCCAGTTTCAATCTTCTGCATATGGCTAGCCAGTTATCTCAGTGTCATTTATTGAATAGGGAGTCATTTTCCCATTGCTTGTTTTTGTAGACAGTATTTAAATTCAGATGGTCATAGGTGTGCAGTTTTATTTCTGGATTCTCTAACCATTCTATTGCTCTATGTGCCTCTTTTTTTCCACCAATACCATGCTGTTTTGATTACTGTAGCCTTGTAGTATAGTTTGAAATCAGGTAATGTGATGTCTCCAGCTTTCTTTTTAACGCTTAGAATTGCTTTGGATATTTGGGCTCTTTTTTCATTGCAGGGGAATGTTAAAATAGTTTTTTCTAGTTCTGCGAAAAATGTCATTGGTAGTTTGATAGGAATATTATTGAATCTACATTGATTTGGGGAGTATGGTCATTTTAACAATATTGATTTATCCTATCCACATGCACATGAAATGTTTTTCTATTTGTTTTTGCTATCACTGATTTATTTCAGTAGTGTTTTGTAATTCTCTTTGTAGACATATTTCACCACTTTCTTTAGCCATAATCCTAGGTATTTTCTTTTTTTCTGTTTGTGGCTGTTGTGATTATGATTGTGATTATATTCTTGATTTGACTCTCAAATTGGATGTTTTTGGTATGCAAAACTGATACTTATTCTTTTACATTGATTTTGTATCATGAAACCTCACTGAATATACTTTTCAGATTTAGGAGCTTTGGGGAAGATACTATGGGACTTTCTAGATATAAGATCAGATTGTCTGTGAAGAGAGATAGTTTTGCTTCCTCTCTTCCTATTTGGATGCTTTTTTATTTTTTTCTCCTGCCTGATTGCTCTAGTTAGGACTTCCAGTACTATGTTGAATAAGAGTGGTGAGAGTGGGGATTCTTGTCTTGTTACAATTTTCAAGGAGAATGCTTCTACCATTTGCTCATTTAGTAAAATGTAGACTGCTGGCTTTTTCACAGATGACTCATTATTTTGAGGTATGTTTTTTAAATTCATAGTATGTTGAGGATTTTTTTTTTTTTTTTTTTTTTTTGAGACAGGTTCCTGCTCTGTCACCCAAGCTGGAGTGTAGCAGTGTGATCTCGGTTCACTACAACCTCTGCCTCCCAGGACTCAATTGATCCTCTCACCTCAGCCTCTCGAGTAGCTGAGAACACTCAGTGAAATTCGTGTGTGTGTGTGTGTGTGTGTTTGTATTTTTGGTAGAGATGTGGTTTCACTATGTTGCCAAAGCTTGTCTTGAACTTCTGAGCTCAAGTGATCTGCCTGAATCTGCATCCCAAAGTACTGGGATTACAGGTCTGAGTCACTGTGCCTTGCCTTCTCGAGGATTTTTAACATGAGGAGATGTTGAATTTTATCAAAAGCCTTTCTGCATCTGTTGAGATAATCATGTGGGTTTTCTTTTAGTTCTGTCTATGTGATGAATCACATTTATTGATTTGTGTATGTTGAACCTATCTTGCATCCCAGGAGTAAAGCCTACTTGATCATGGGGGATTAGCTTTGTGATACGATGCTGGATTCAATTTGCTAGTAGTTTGTCAAGGATTTTGGCATCGATGTTCATCAGAGATATTGGACTGAGGTTTCTTTTTTTTGTAGTGTCTTCACCAGGTTTTGGTATCAAGAAAGATACTGGCCTCATAGAATGAATTGGGGAAGAGTTTCTTTCTCTCAATTTTGATAAATAGTTTCAGTAGGATTTTTGCCAGCTCTTTGTGTGTCTGTTAGAATTTGCCTGTAAATCCAAATCTGCTCCAGCACATTTTCTGATTATTAGGCATTTTATTACTGATTCAGTTTTGGAACTCATTATTAGTCTGCTCAAGATTTCAATTTCTTCTTGGTTCAATCTTGGAAGGTTATATATTTCTAGAAATTCATCCATTTTTCCTAATTTTTCTAGTTTGTTTGTATAGATACATTTGCAATAGTCTCTGAGGATTTTTTGTATTTTTATGGGGTCAGTGGTAATGTCCCCTTGGTCACTTCTGATAACTTTTTTGGATCTTTTTCTTTTCTTTATTAGTCTAGTTATTCATCTATCAATCTTATTTATTTATTCAAGTAACCAACTTTTGGTTTTGTTGGTCTTTTGTACGTTTTTTCACATCTCAATTTCAATCTGTTCAATTCTAATTTTAGTTATTTCTCAACTTCTGCTAGCTTTGAAGTTGCTTTGCTTTTGTTTTGGAGTGTGTGTGTGTGTGTGTGTGTGTGTGTGTGTGTGTGTGTGTGTGTTTAGTTCCTGTAGGTGTGATGCTAGCTTGTTAATTTAAGATCTTTCTAACTTTTCGATGTATTTAGCATTATAAACTTTCCTCTTAGCTCTGCTTTAGCCGTATCTCAGACATTCTAATATGTCTTATGTTTATCTTCATTCGTTTTAAAAAATGTCTTGATTTTTGAATTAATTTCGTGTTTTACACAAAAGTCATTCAGGAGCAGGTTTTTAAATTTGTATGTAACTGTGTGGATTTGAGATATCATCTTAGTACTGATATCTATTTTTATTGCACTGCAGTTTGAGAGTTTGGTTGATATGATTTCAGATTTTATGATTGGTTGAGAATTGTTTTATGGCCAATTATGTGGTCAATTCTAGTATATGTGGCATGTGCAGATGAGAAAATTGTATATTTCATTATTGGGTTGAGTGTTCTGTAGATGTCTGTTATATCCATTTGGTAAAGTGTTGAGGTCAGGTTCTAAGTATCTTTGTAAGTTTTCTGTCTCAATAATCTATTTAGTACTGTCAGTTGTTGAAGACTTCCACTATTATTGGGTGCTTATCTAAGTCTGTTCATAGGTTTCTAAGGACTTGTTTTATGAATCTGGGTGCTCCAGATTTGGGCGCATATATACTTAAGATAGTTAAGTCTTCTTGTTGAATTATACCCTATATAATTATGTAATGCTGTTCTTTGTCTTATTGAATCATCGTTGTTTCAACATCTGTTTTGTCTGAAATTAAAATAGCAACTCCTGCTTTATTGTTTTGCTTTGGTTTTCATTTGCTTGGAAGATTTTTCTCCATCCATTTACGTTGAGACTGTGGATGTCTTTGCATTTGAGATGGGTCATTTGAAGACAACATACCATTGAGACTTGCTTCTTTATTCAACTTGCCACTCATTGCCTATTAAGTGGAGCATTTAGCCCATTTACATTGAAGTTTAATATTAATATGTGAGGATTTAATTCTGTCATTGTGATATTAGCTGGCCATTATGCAGATTTGATTTTGTAGTTGCTTTATAGTGTCAATCGTTTATGTACTTACATGTATTTTTGTGCTAACCAGTACAGGTCTTTCATTTCCATGTTTAGCACTTACTTAAGGACCTCTTGCAAGGTAGATGTGGTAGTAACAAATTTTCTTCCCATAGAATTTGTTTGTCTGAAAATGATGAAAAAATTTCTCCCTCATTTATGAAGCCTAGTTTGACTGAATATTAAATTATTGATTGGAATTTCTTTTTCTCAAGAATGCTGAATATAGGTCTCCAATCTCTTCTGTCTTATAGGGTTTCTGCTGAAGGGTCTGCTGTTTGGCTGATGAGGTTCCCTTTGCAGGCTACCTGCTCCTTATCTCTAGCTGCCTTTAATATTTTTTCTTTCAGATTGTTCTTGGATAATTTGATGACAATGTGTCTTGGGGATGGTAATCTTGTGTAGTGTCTCACAGGGATTCTCTTCATTTCCTGAATTTGAATGTTGACCTCTCTAGAAAAGTTAGGGAATTTTTTTTGGACAATATTGTCAAACATATTTTCCAAGTTGCTTGCTCTTTCTTCCACTTTTCCAGGGATGCCAGTGAGTCATAGGTTGTATTTCTTTACATAATTCCATATTTTTTGGAGGTTTTGTTTATTCTTCTAAAATTCTTTTTCTTCATTTTTGTCCTATTGAGTTGATTTGAAGAACTAGTCTTTGTGTTCTGAGATTCTTTCCTCAGCCTGGTCTATCGTGCTGTTAATTCTTGCAACTGTGTTATGACATTCTTGCGGTGTGTTTTTCAGCTCTTTTAGTTCACTTTGGTTCTTTCTTAAAATGGCTACTTCATATTTCAGGTCTTGAATTGATTTCTCGGATGCCTTAGACTGTTTAGATTGGGTTTCAAATTTCTCTTTAATCTTGATGATTTTCATTCCTATCCAGATTCTGTATTCTACGTTTTTCATTTCAGCTCTTTCAGCCTGGTTAAGAGCCATTGCTGGGGAGCTAGTGTGGTCATTTGGAGATGAGAAGATACTCTGGAGTTTTGAATTTCCAGAGTTTTTGCACTGGTTCTTTCTAATCTGTGTGGGTTGATGTCCCTTTAATGTTTGAATTTGCTGTCCTTTGCAAGGGGCTTTTGGCTTTTATATTCTTTGATGTCCTTGAGGTTTTGGCTGTGATATATGGTGCCTTCTGTCTACTGTCTTCTTTTCTGAAAGATTTCAGTGGGCCTAGGCTCAGATCTACACTCCTAGGTTGCATGCTCTAACCCTGGAGTGCTGGTACCAGGCCCACAGCTTTGTTATCTTGCCCCTCAAAGTTAAGCACCTGCTGTACTGGAAGGGCCAAGGTGTTCCTGTTCCACTGGCAACAACACTCTGATGTGAGGGGTACCAACTAAATCACATCATCAAGGAGGTGGCAGCAGGGTCCATGCTCACTCATGTGTGTCCCCAGTGGCAGCACATGGCAGGATGCAGGCACATCAGCAGGTTTGTGGTGCCGGCAGGGGTGTGGCAGGATTTTCTGTGTATGTTGGTGGGGATAAGGGCAGCGTCCTCATGGATGCAGGGTTGCAATATCCACGCATGTGTATGTGACAGTGGCTACAGTATGCTGCGCCTGTCAGCAGGGACAGGGCAGCAGCTTGTGCATACCAGAAGGGATGTGGTGGCAATGTCTGCACACTATGTGCCATCAGGTGCAGGGCAGTGAGATCCTCTTGTACGCATACTTTTGCAAAGCAATTGGGTGGCTGTGGGCAAGTGTGTGTTGGCAATGCCATGGAGGAGCACTGTGGGTGAGTTTATCCAGGAAATGCACTAGAGGCAGTGTGTGGTGGGAGGAGCCTGTGAGTGGGTGGGTGCACATCAAAAGAGGAGTGCCATCCTGCTGTAGCACCCGATGGTCAGGTGTGGTCTGTCACTAAAGGAGCAAGGGTTGTCATTTGAGGCTGCACTGCAAGCGGGCACAGCCAGACAGAAACCCCAAGAGTGTCCAGCAGACAGGGCAGTGCTCAGATCAGACTGGCCCTGTCCCACGGGCAAGACTGTCCTGCTCTGTGCAGGTCTGACAATCAACAAAGGCCATATCCATCTAGAGGAGCATGGTGAGCCTTAGAGGATGGGCTTCCCTGTTCATGTTCCCCTGAAGCCATTTCCATGCCACACAGGCTAGAGTGCTGTCCCTGTCACCTCTCCAAGTAGCTCTTCCATCAATTCAAATATGTGTGAGGGTCATGGAGTCTCCTGCAGCTAGGATTCAGGAAGTCCATGGTGAGAGTGGGCCACCCGTTGCCTAGTTAACTCACTCTTTCCTGAGGAATCTCTGGGGGCCAGGAACAAGTCTTGGTGCTTGGCAGCCCTGTGCAGGGTTTCCAGCTTCTTCCTCTTTAATCTCAGGGTCCGGCTCCTAACTGCAACTACTGTCAAGGTCTTCCTTCCAAATATCTGCTCAGAGTGTGTTCCAGTCTTCTTGATGGTCTGGTCTCTCAGTGGGAGATGCTCTTCCTGGCTACATCAAGTTGACCAACTTGGCTCCTCTTCCCCAGTTGCTTGTATACTGTGAATATTTAGTCCCTTATTAAATGAATAGTTTGCAAATGTTTTCTTCTGTTCCAGAGTTTGTCTATTCACTCTGTTGACTGTATCCTTTGCTGTGCAAAAGTTTGTAGTTTAACATAGTTCCATTTGACTATTTCAAATTTTGTTGCCTGTGCTTTTGATGTCTTACCCAGAAAATATTTTCCTAGACCAATGTCCTGGAGTGATTCCTCTATGTACTGTCAGTAGTTTTACAGTTTTAGGTCTTATATTTAAGTCTTCAATTTATCTTGGGGTAATTTTTGTATATGATGAGAGATAGGGATCCAGTATCATAATTCTGCATAAGGATTTCACATTTTTCCTGAACTATTCATTGAAAAGAATGTCCTTTCCCCAGTGTATATTCTTTGCACCTTTGAAAAAATCAGTTGGCTGTAAATGTGTGAATTTATTTCTGGGTTCTTTATTCTGATCTGTTGGTCTATGTGTCTGTTTTTATACCAATGCTGTTTGGTTACCATTGCCTTGTAATATATTTTTAAATCAGGTGGTGTGAGTCCTTCAACTTTTTGCTTTTTGCTTAGGATTTCTTTTTTATTTAAGTTATTTGTTGTTTTCATATGCATTTTGGAATTGCTTTTTCTCTTTTTGTGAAAAGTCACATTGGTATTTTGATAGGGGTTAAACTGAATTTGAAGATAGCTTTGGGTAGTATGGTCATTTAGAGAATTTTTTTTTTTTTTTTTTTTTTTTTTTGAGATGGAGCCTTGATCTGTCACCAGGCTGGAGTGCAGTGGTGTGACCTCGGTTCACTGCAACCTCCACCTCCCAGGTTCAAGCAATTCTTCTGCCTCAGCCTCCCAAGTAGCTTGGACTACAAGAACACACCACCAAGGGCAGCTAATTTTTTGTATTTTTAGTAGAGATGGGATTTCACCATGTTGGCCAGGATGGTCTCAATCTCTTGACCTTGTGATCCACCTACCTTGGCCTCCCAAAGTGCTGAGATTACAGGTGTGAGCCACTGAACCTGGCCTTTTTTTTTTTTTTTTTTTTTTTAATTCGTGAGCATTGTTTCCATATTTTGTGTGTCTTCTTCAATTTAGCTTATCAGTGTTTTGTAGTTTTCCTTGTAAATGTCTTCCACTTCCTTGGTTAAATTTATTCCTTGATATTTTTCTTGCAGTTATTGTAAATGGGATTGTCTTCTCAGTTTCATTCTAAACTAGTTTATTATTCATTATTGGTGTATAGAAATGCTACTGATTTTTGTAAATTAATTTTTTATCGTGAAACTTTTCTGAACTTATTTATCTGATTTAAGAGTTTTCTAGTGGGAATTTTAGGATTTTCTAGATACAAGATCATGTTATCTGCAAAGCGGTACAGTTTGACTTCCGCTTTTCTTATTTGAATGCCTTTTATTTATTTATTTCCCTGATTGCTCTGAATAGGATTTCCAGTATTATACTGAATGAGTTGTAAAAACGGGCATTGCTGTCTTTTTCCAGTTGTTAGTGGAAAAGGCTTTCAGCTTTTCTCCATTCAGTGTGATGTTGACTGTGGGTTTATAATTTATAGCCTTTATTATGTTGAGGTATATTTCTTCTATGCCTAGTTTTTTTTAGTCTTTTTCATAAACAGATTTGAATTTTATCAAATGCTTTTCCTGTATCTATTGAGATGACTACATGGTTTCTATCATTCTTTCTGTCGATGTGATGGATCATGTTTTTTGATTTGCTTACATCTCATCTTTGCATCCCTGGGATAAATTCCACTCGATCATGTTGTATTAAATTTTTGATTACTGTGTTCTTTTGGAGATGTTATATTTTCTTCCTTTTTTTATTTCTTAGGTACTTACATTGATATCTGTGCATCTGGTGTAACAGTCACTTCTTTTAATTTTTTTTTTTTTCGCTTTGTTTTTGTAAGGGAGGACTTTTCCCTGAAGATACATTAATAGCGTTGGTTGAGCAGGGCACTTTGGCTTTGATTGTGGGTGCATACAGTATGCCGTTTGTATAATTTATTTGGCTGTAGACAGTGTTAGTGTTGTCTGTGATTTCCTCAGTAGCTTGGGGTGCAGTTCTTAATGAAGGCTTTGCTGATGTTTTGTTGGACACAGGGACACCAGGTGGGCAGGTTCTCTGGCCCCAGTGGTGGCAGTGGTAGGCTGAGCATGCTTGTTTTGGGGTTCCATGATGGCATATCCTTCCACTGGTGGAAGTGGGTCCAGGCAGGCTGATTCTTGGTCCTCTGGGCAGTTTTATCAGATGCCAGCAGTGCCAGTGTTGGGATGGACTGTTGGGCACATTCTTGGGCCCCTTGGCAGTGGGTGTGGTCTAAACAATGGCAGTAGCCATGGTACACAACCCACTCACTCTTAAGTGGTTCACACTGGTGTTAGCGGTGGCTGCATTTGGCTGTGCACACCAATCCCCAGGCTCACAGGTGACACATGTGAGTGCCAACTGTGGTCATGGTGGCAGTTTGGGTGAACCTGTCCTCAGGCTCCTGGTAGGAATGCTCAGGTGCTAATGGTGGTGAATGGAGCAGGGCATTCTCTAGGTCCCCAGATGGTATACTTGGGCACTGAGGGCAAAGCCGGTACAGGTGGATGTGCCCTCAGCTTCCTTCTCAGTGCATGTAGGCACTGGCTATGGTAGGCAGGAGTAGAATAATACCTAGGCCTCCAGCAGAATGCTCAGGTAGGGGCAGCAGTGGCTTTGTTGTAGCCCTTCTATTGAGAAGGGTCAGGTTTCTTTCAGTGGCAGCAGCCATTGGCAGGTGGCTGAGGAGCACATACTTTGGTTTTAGGTGGCATCTGCACCTGGAGTAGCCTATCCTTGGGGTGATTGTAAATGAACAGAGGTCCTGCTGGAGATGGTAGGATTGCCAACAATGACTTACACTTCTGCCCTGGTGGCAGCAGCCAGCAGTGGTGGTGGCTACAGGCTAGGGAAATCTGTACCCAGGGCATGTGAAAATGTGTAGCAGCCCTGCTGCAGAGGGTGGCATGGTCACTGTCAAAGGCTCCTACCTTGGTGGCAGCAGCCAGCAGTGTCAGTGACTGTGGACGGTGGAAATTAATGGGGCTCCAGGGATGTGGAGGTATGAGAGCTGTTGGGGCTCAGAACAGGATGCAGTCTGGTGGGGGTTGGGCTCTCAAAATGGTTCTATGGTGTAAATGCTTAGGACTTGTGGAGTGTGGGACTCAGCATGAGCTATCTGTCTCTGGAGCAATGTTGTCAAATGATTTCCATGCATCTCCCTATGTTAGTGTCGGGGTCCACAAGGGTTGAGGGACTCTCCTGTGGCTAGGATTGCAGGAGTCTTCAGTGGGAATGTGGATTGCTGAAGGTGTCTCACTTACCTTTTCTTTGCATCAGGAAGTTTCACTGGGCTCCCAGCCAATCCTGGCTGAGAAGGCTGCCTCACTCACTTCCCTCTCCTCCCTTGACTTAGATGCTTCCTGTCACTTCTCCTGAAAATTCCAGTGTTTCCTTTTAGATGACCTATTCAAAGTATGATTATCTACTTGCTATTTTGGTTCTTCTTTGTGGAGGAGGTAAATACCAGATGCCTCTAGTCAGCCATCTTGAAGCCCCTCCCCTATAGACATTTTTAATAGGATTTATTTTTATAGCAGTTTTAGGTTCACAATAAAATTGAGCAGAAGGTACAGAGCTTTCTCATATATTCCTTGCCTCTCACCACCATGCATATACAACTCCCCCAGGGTGATACATTTGTTAAAATTGATGAACCTACATTGATACATCCTTATCACCCAAAGTCCGTAGTTTACATTAGGGTTCACTCCTGGTGTTGTATATTCTATAAGTTTGGACAAATATTTAATGACAGGTATCTACCATTATAGTGTCACCAATTATTTTAATTGCCATAAAAATTCTCTGTGCCCTGCCTATTCATGGCTCCCTCCCCACTAACCGCTGGCAACTACTGATTTACTGTCTTCATAGATTGGCCTTTTCCAGATGTCATATAGTTGGAATCACAGCATAGGTAGCCTTTTCATATTGAATTTCACTTACTAATATGCATTTATGTTTCCTGCTTGGGTTTTCATGGCTTGATAGCTTACTTCTTTTTATCACTGAATAAAACACTCATATGCATGAGTGTATCACAGGTTGTTTATCCATTCACCTATTGAAGGACCTCTTGGTTGCTTCTGTGCTTTGACAATTATAAATAAAGCTGAAGTAAACATTTATGTACAGGTTTTTATGTGGACATAAGTTTTCAACTCTTTTAGGCAAACATCAAGGATTCTGATTGCTAGATCATATGGTAAGAGTCTAGTTTTGTAAGACACCACCAAACTGTCTTCCAAAATGACTGTACCATTTTGCATTCCAACCGGCAATTTCTGCTGTTTTACCTGTTCACCAGCATTTGGTATTTTCAGCATTTGAATTTTGGCCATTCCACTAGATGTGTTATGGTACTTCATTGTTGTTCTAACTTACATTTCCCTTATGACATATAATGTGAAGCATCTTTTTACATGTTTATTTTTCATCTGCACAGATGCTTCTTGATTTACAATGGGATTATGTCCTGATAAACCCATTATAAGTTAAAACTATCATAAATATAAAGTGCATTTAACACACCTAACCGACTAAACATCATAGCTTAGCCTATCCTACCTTAAACATACTCAGAACACTTATATTAGCCTTCAATTGGATAAAATTGTCTAACACATCTAACACAAAGCCTAATTTATAATAAAATGTTGAGTATTTCATGCAATTTGTTGAATACTGTACTGAAAGTGAAAAACAAATTGGTTGTATAAGTACTCAAAGTACAGTGTCTACTGTATATATATCACTTCTACACACTCATAAAGTAGAAAAATCATAGATTGAATTATCGTAAGTCAGGAACCTTTTATATCTTTTTTAATGAAGTGTCTGTTAAGATTTTTAGGCCATTTTTTAATCTGTTTGTTTGCATTCTTATTGAGTTTTAAGAGTTATTTGCATATTTTTGATCACAGTCTTTTATATAATATCTTTTGCAAATATTTTCTCTCCATCTTTTGCCTTCTCTTTTTATACTCTTGACAGTGTCATTTGCAGAACAGGAAATTTTAATTTTATAATGGTTGAACTAGTTTACAATCCCACCAACAGTGTAAAAGTGTTCCTATTTCTCCACATCCTCTCCAGCACCTGTTGTTTCCTGACTTTTGAATGATCGCCATTCTAACTGGTGTGAGATGGTATCTCATTGTGGTTTTGATTTGCATTTCTCTGATGGCCAGTGATGATGAGCATTTTTTCATGTGTCTGTTGGCTGTATGAATGTCTTCTTTTGAGAAATGTCTATTCATATCCTTTGCCCACTTTTTGATGGGGTTGTTTGTTTTTTTCTTGTAAATTTGTTTGAGTTCTTTGTAGGTTCTGGATATTAGCCCTTTGTCAGATGAGAAGATTGCAAAAATTTTCTCCCATTCTGTAGGTTGCCTGTTCACTCTGATGGTAGTTTCTTTTGCTGTGCAGAAGCTCTTTAGTTTAATTAGATCCCATTTGTCAATTTTGGCTTTTGCTGCCGTTGCTTTTGGTGTTTTAGACATGAAGTCTTTTCCCATGCCTATGTCCTGAATGGTACTACCTAGGTTTTCCTCTAGGATTTTTATGGTATTAGGTCTAACATTTAAGTCTCTAATCCATCTTGAATTAATTTTCGTATAAGGAGTAAGGAAAGGATCCAGTTTCAGCTTTCTACTTATGGCTAGCCAATTTTCCCAGCACCATTTATTAAATAGGGAATCCTTTCCCCATTTCTTGTTTCTCTCAGGTTTGTCAAAGATCAGATGGCTGTAGATGTGTGGTATCCATTCTGAGGACTCTGTTCTGTTCCATTGGTCTATATCTCTGTTTTGGTACCAGTACCATGCTGTTTTGGTTACTGTAGCCTTGTAGTATAGTTTGAAGTCAGGTAGCATGATGCCTCCAGCTTTGTTCTTTTGACTTAGGATTGTCTTGGAGATGCGGGCTCTTTTTTGGTTCCATATGAACTTTAAAGCAGTTTTTTCCAATTCTGTGAAGAAAGTCATTGGTAGCTTGATGGGGATGGCATTGAATCTATAAATAACCTTGGGCAGTATGGCCATTTTCACGATATTGATTCTTCCTATCCATGAGCATGGTATGTTCTTCCATTTGTTTGTGTCCTCTTTTATTTCACTGAATAGTGGTTTGTAGTTCTCCTTGAAGAGGTCCTTTACATCCCTTGCAAGTTGGATTCCTAAGTATTTTAGTCTCTTTGAAGCAATTGTGAATGGAAGTTCATTCATGATTTGGCTCTCTGTTTGTCTGTTACTGGTGTATAAGAATGCTTGTGATTTTTGCACATTAATTTTGTATCCTGAGACTTTGCTGAAGTTTATCAGCTTAAGGAGATTTTGGGCTGAGACAATGGGGTTTTCTAAATATACAATCATGTCATCTGCAAAGAGGGACAATTTGACTTCCTCTTTTCCTAACTGAATACCCTTGATTTCTTTCTCTTGCCTAATTGCCCTAGCCAGAACTTCCAACACTATGTCGAATAGGAGTGGTGAGAGAGGGCATCCCTGTCTTGTGCCAGTTTTCAAAGGGAATTTTTCCAGTTTTTGCCCATTCAGTATGATATTTGCTGTGGGTTTGTCATAAATAGCTCTTATTATTTTGTGGTACGTTCCATCAATACCGAATTTATTGAGTGTTTTTAGCATGAAGGGCTGTTGAATTTTGTCAAAAGCCTTTTCTGCATCTATTGAGATAATCATGTGGTTCTTGTCTTTGGTTCTGTTTATATGCTGGATTATGTTTATTGATTTGCGAATGTTGAACCAGCCTTGCATCCCAGGGATGAAGCCCACTTGATCATGGTGGATAAGCTTTTTAATGTGTTGCTGAATCCGGTTTGCCAGTATTTTATTGAGGATTTTTGCATCGATGTTCATCAGGGATATTGCTCTAAAATTCTCTTTTTTTGTTGTGTCTCTGCCAGGCTTTGGTATCAGGATGATGTTGGCCTCATAAAATGAGTTAGGGAGGATTCCCTCTTTTTCTATTGATTGGAATAGTTTCAGAAGGAATGGTACCAACTCCTCCTTGTAACTCTGGTAGAATTCAGCTGTGAATCCATCTGGTCCTGGACTTTTTTTGGTTGGTAGGCTATTAATTATTGCCTGAATTTCAGAGCCTGCTATTGGTCCATTCAGGGATTCAACTTCTTCCTGGTTTAGTCTTGGAAGAGTGTAAGTGTACAGGAAATTATCCATTTCTTCTAGATTTTCTAGTTTATTTGCGTAGAGGTGTTTATAGTATTCTCTGATGGTAGTTTGTATTTCTGTGGGGTCGGTGGTGATATCCCCTTTATAATTTTTAATTGCGTCGATTTGATTCTTCTCTCTTTTCTTCTTTATTAGTCTTGCTAGTGGTCTGTCAATTTTGTTGATCTTTTCAAAAAACCAACTCCTGGATTCATTGATTTTTTGGAGAGTTTTTTGTGTCTCTATCTCCTTCAGTTCTGCTCTGATCTTAGTTATTTCTTGCCTTCTGCTAGCTTTCGAATGTGTTTGCTCTTGCTTCTCTAGTTCTTTTAATTGCGATGTCAGAGTGTCAATTTTAGATCTTTCCTGCTTTCTCTTGTGGGCATTTAGTGCTATAAATTTCCCTCTACACACTGCTTTAAATGTGTCCCAGAGATTCTGGTATGTTGTATCTTTGTTCTCATTGGTTTCAAAGAACATCTTTATTTCTGCCTTCATTTCATTATGTACCCAGTAGTCACTCAGGAACAGGTTGTTCAGTTTCCATGTAGTTGAGCGGTTTGGATTGAGTTTCTTAGTCCTGAGTTCTAGTTTGATTGCACTGTGGTCTGAGAGACAGTTTGTTATAATTTCTGTTCTTGTACATTTGCTGAGGAGTGCTTTACTTCCAATTACGTGGTCGATTTTGGAGTAAGTACGATGTGGTGCTGAGAAGAATGTATATTCTGTTGATTTGGGGTGGAGAGTTCTAGAGATGTCTATTAGGTCTGCTTGCTGCAGAGATGAGTTCAATTCCTGGATATCCTTGTTAACTTTCTGTCTCATTGATCTGTCTAATGTTGACAGTGGAGTGTTGAAGTCTCCCATTATTATTGTATGGGAGTCTAAGTCTCTTTGTAAGTCTCTAAGGACTTGCTTTATGAATCTGGGTGCTCCTGTATTGGGTGCATATATATTTAGGATAGTTAGCTCTTCCTGTTGAATTGATCCCTTTACCATTCTGGAATGGCCTTCTTTGTCTCTTTTGATCTTTGATGGTTTAAAGTCTGTTTTATCAGAGACTAGTATTGCAACCCCCCCTTTTTTTTTGTTCTCCATTTGCTTGGTAAATCTTCCTCCATCCCTTTATTTTGAGCCTATGTATGTCTCTGCATGTGAGATGGGTCTCCTGAATATAGCAGACTGATGGGTCTTGACTCTTTATCCAGTTTGCCAGTCTGTGTCTTTTAATTGGAGCATTTAGTCCATTTACATTTAAGGTTAAGATTGTTATGTGTGAACTTGATCCTGCCATTATGATATTAACTGGTTATTTTGCTCGTTAGTTGATGCAGTTTCTTCCTAGCCTTGATGGTCTTTACATTTTGGCATGTTTTTGCAATGGCTGGTACCGGTTGTTCCTTTCCATGTTGAGTGCTTCCTTCAGGGTCTCTTGTAAGGCAGGCCTAGTGGTGACAAAATCTCTAAGCATTTGCTTATCTGTAAAGGATTTTATTTCTCCTTCACTTATGAAACTTAGTTTGGCTGGATATGAAATTCTGGGTTGAAAATTCTTTTCTTTAAGAATGTTGAATATTGGCCCCCACTCTCTTCTGGCTTGGAGAGTTTCTGCCGAGAGATCTGCTGTTAGTCTGATGGGCTTCCCTTTGTGGGTAACCCGACCTTTCTCCCTGGCTGCCCTTAAGATTTTTTCCTTCATTTCAACTTTGGTGAATCTGGCAATTATGTGTCTTGGAGTTGCTCTTCTCGAGGAGTATCTTTGTGGTGTTCTCTGTATTTCCTGGATTTGAATGTTGGCCTGCCCTACTAGGTTGGGGAAGTTCTCCTGGATGATATCCTGAAGAGTGTTTTCCAACTTGGTTCCATTTTCCCCCTCACTTTCAGGCACCCCAATCAGACGTAGATTTGGTCTTTTTACATAATCCCATACTTCTTGCAGGCTTTGTTCATTTCTTTTTCTTCTTTTTTCTTTTGGTTTCTCTTCTCGCTTCATTTCATTCATTTGATCCTCAATCGCAGATACTCTTTCTTCCAGTTGATCGAGTCGGTTACTGAAGCTTGTGCATTTGTCACATATTTCTCGTGTCATGGTTTTCATCTCTTTCATTTCGTTTATGACCTTCTCTGCATTAATTACTCTAGCCATCAATTCTTCCACTTTTTTTTCAAGATTTTTAGTTTCTTTGCGCTGGGTACGTAATTCCTCCTTTAGCTCTGAGAAATTTGATGGACTGAAGCCTTCTTCTCTCATCTCGTCAAAGTCATTCTCCGTCCAGCTTTGATCCATTGCTGGCGATGAGCTGCGCTCCTTTGCTGGGGGAGATGCCCTCTTGTTTTTTGAATTTCCAGCTTTTCTGCCCTGCTTTTTCCCCATCTTTGTGGTTTTATCTGCCTCTGGTCTTTGATGATGGTGATGTACTGATGGGGTTTTGGTGTAGGTGTCCTTCCTGATTGATAGTTTTCCTTCTAACAGTCAGGACCCTCAGCTGTAGGTCTGTTGGAGCTTGCTTGAGGTCCACTCCAGACCCTGTTTGCCTGGGTATCAGCAGCAGAGGCTGCAGAAGATAGGATATTTCTGAACAGCGAGTGTACCTGTCTGATTCTTGCTTTGGAAGCTTCCTCTCAGGGGTGTACCCCACCCTGTGAGGTGTGGGGTGTCAGACTGCCCCTAGTGGGGGATGTCTCCTCGTTAGGCTACTCAGGGGTCAGGGACCCACTTGAGCAGGGAGTCTGTCCCTTCTCAGATCTCAACCTCCGTGTTGGGAGATCCACTGCTCTCTTCAAAGCTGTCAGACAGAGTCGTTTGCGTCTGCAGAGGTTTCGGCTGTGTTTGTTATTGCCCTGTCCCCAGAGGTGGAGTCTACAGAGACAGGCAGGTTTCCTTGAGCTGCTGTGAGCTCCACCCAGTTCGAGCTTCCCAGCAGCTTTGTTTACCTACTTAAGCCTCAGCAATGGCGGGCGCCCCTCCCCCAGCCTCGCTGCTGCCTTGCCGGTAGATCACAGACTGCTGTGCTAGCAATAAGGGAGGCTCCGTGGGTGTGGGACCCTCCTGGCCAGGTGTGGGATATGATCTCCTGGTGTGCCTGTTTGCCTAAAGCGCAGTATTGGGGTGGGAGTTACCCGATTTTCCAGGTGTTGTGTGTCTCAGTTCCCCTGGCTAGGAAAAGCGATTCCCTTCCCCCTTGCGCTTCCCAGGTGAGGCAATGCCTCGCCCTGCTTCAGCTCTCCCTGCTTGGGCTGCAGCAGCTGAGCAGCACCGATCATCCGGCACTCCCCAGTGAGATGAACCCAGTACCTCAGTTGAAAATGCAGAAATCACCGGTCTTCTGTGTCGCTCGCGCTGGGAGTTGGAGACTGGAGCTGTTCCTATTCGGCCATCTTGCTCCGCCCCCCGGAAATTTTAATTTTAATGAAGCCCAGATTATCATGTTTTTCTTTCACGGACTGTGCCTTTAGTATCGCAACTGAAAAGTAATGGCCCACCGGGCGCGGTTGCTCATGCCTGTGATCCCAGCACTTTGGGAGGCCAAGTCGTGCGGATCACGAGGTCAGGAGATCGAGACCATCCTGGCTAACGTGGTGAAACCCTGTCTCTACTAAAAAAATACAAAAATATTAGCCAGGCGTGGTGGAGGGCGCCTGTAGTCCCAGCTACTCGGGAGGCTGAGACAGCAGAATGGCGTGAACCCAGGAGGCGGAGCTTACTGTGAGCTGAGATCGCACCACTGCACTCCACCCTAGGTGACAGAGCTAAACTGTCAAAAAAAAAAAAAAAAAATCACCAAATCCACGATGATCTAGATTTTTCTTCTATGTTATCTTCTAGGATTTGTATCATGTTGTGTTTTACATTTACATCTGTATTAAGTTCATCCATTTTGAGTTAATTGTTAAGGGCATGAGGTTTGTGTGTAGACTCATTTTTTGTCATGTTGATGCCTAGTTGTTCAGCACCACTTTTTGAAAGGAGTATCTTTTCTCTATTCTATTGCTTTTGCTCCCTTCTCAAAGTTCAGTTGACTATATTTATGTTTATCTATTTCTGGACCTTCTATTCTGTTCCATTACTCTATTTGTCTGTTTTTTGTTTGGTTTGGTTTGGTTTGGTTTGGTTTGGTTGTGTTTTTTGTTTTTTCAGTACCACAATGTTTTCACTACTGTAGCCTTATAGTATGGCTTAAAGTCTGATAGTGTCAGTCCTCTGATTTTGTTCTTCTCTTTCAATATTGAATTGACTATTCCAAGTCTTTGGCTTTTTCATATAAATTTTAGAATCCCTTTGTTGATATCCACAAATTGCTGGGATTTTTATTGGGATTGTATTGACTCTGTAGATAAAGTTGGGAAGAACTGACATCGTAACAATATTGAATATTCATATTTATGAACATGGAATATGTCTCCATTTATTTAGTTATTTTATTTTTTCATCAGAGTTTTGTGCTTTTTCTCATACAAATATTGTACATATTTTGTTGGATTTATAACTAAGTGTTGCATTTGGAATGGTGCTAATGTAAATGGCATTGTATTTTGAATTTCGAATTACACAATTTTATTGATGATATGTAAGAAAGAAGTTGACTTTTGTGTACTAATCTTGAATCCTGCAACCCTGCTATAATCACTTATTAGTTCCAGGAAAATTTTTTTGTGATTTTAGATTTCTATGTGAATGATTATGTCTTCTGTGAACAAAGACAGTTTTATTTCTTCCTCTCCAATCTGTATGCTTTTTATTTCTATTTCTTGTCTTAATTAGCTTATATTAAACAAGGACATTTGTATCTCTTATTTTCCAATTCAAAAGCCTTTTATTTCTTATCTTTTCCTTATTGCAGTG
Organism: Macaca mulatta; assembly: GCF_049350105.2. Lineage (NCBI taxonomy): Eukaryota > Metazoa > Chordata > Mammalia > Primates > Cercopithecidae > Macaca > Macaca mulatta. Next base: position 70,246,193 of record NC_133426.1, on the reverse strand, counting down.
GCTGGAACTGTCAGTACTATGTTGAATAGTAGTGATGAGAGTAGACATACTTGTCTTGCTCTCCATCTTAGATGAAACATATTAGTCTTTCACTATTACATATGATGTTAAGGTAGGGATATTGTGGATGTTCTTTATCAAGTTAAAGTAATTATCCTGCATTCCTTGCTTGAGTTGACAGGTTTTTATCATGAATTCTTGTTTGATTTTTGTCAAATATTTTTTCTGCATAAATTGATATGATCATATGATTTTTCTTGTTTAGCTTCCTGATACGGGAAATTACATTGATTGATATTGAACCATTCTTGTTTCCAGCAATAAATTTGATTTGCTCATAAAATATGAATTTTTATACATTTCTGGTTTTGAGCTGCTAGTATTTGGGGAGTTTGTGATTCTATGTTCATGAGTGATGTAAGTTTGTAGTTTACTTTTCTTTCTTCCTTTCTTTCCTCCATTTCTCCCTCCCTCCCCATTCCTCTTTCTTTGTTCTCTGTCTGGTTTTGGTTTGAGGGTAGTTAATACTGGCATCATGGAGTTGGGAAGTGTGTTCTCCTCTTCTATATTTTGAAATAATTTATGAAGTATTGTTAATAATTCTTTTTTTAAATACTTGATATAATTTACCAGTGAAGTAATCTGTGCTTGGGCATTTCTTTGTGGGTATTGTTTACTACTAATTCATCTCTTTACTCATCTTTACTTTTCTTTGTCTTTAGTGTTCATAAGTTTAGTCATAATGTGTCTTGCTATGGATTTCTTTGGATATATTCTGTTTGAAGTTCATTCAAGTTTTTGAATCTGTAGGTTTGTCTTTTCCCACATTTGGGAAATTTTAGCCACTATTGCTTCCAATACACTTTCAGTTCTACTTTCTTTTGCATCTCCTTCTGCCAGTCTGATGATATGAATGTGGGAATCTTTTATTATAGTCTCACAGGATCCTGAGTCTCTGTTCATTTTTTCAATTCTATTTTCTCACTTCTGTCTAGATCATGTAAATTGTGTTAGTCAGTCTCCGTGTTCACTAATTCTGCCCTCTGTCATCTCTCTACTACTAAGCCCATCCAGAATTTTTTTCAGTTCAGCTAATGTACATTTTTAGTCTATAATTTTCATTTGTTATTTACAACGTCCACTTCTTTTCTTATAATTTTATATACTTAAAAAATAAAAATTCAAAACATAAATTCAAAAGAATTTGTAATTGTTTGTTGAAGCATTTTAATGGCAGTTGCATTGAAACCATTGCTAGATAATTCCAATATCGTATTCATCTTGACATTGGCATCTGTTGGTTGTCATTTCTAATTTAGGTCATATTTTCTTGGATCTTGGTATGATGGGTGATTTTCAGTGTATCCTGGACATATTGGCTATCATGTGTGACAATTCTGGATCTTATTTAAATATCTTCTTACACATTGCCTTTTAATAGGCTGTCACCATGTTTAGCTCTAGCACACAGGTCCTCACCTATTTTTGTAGGCTGTGATTCCAATGATAATTTAATTTTTAGAGCCTTCTGTGGTGCTCTTATGGTCTGCTTAAACTATCTAGTGCTATTGAGACAAATAAACTTTCTGTATTGGGCTTCTTGTTCTGGTGGATCCTCTTGCTGGTGTCCCTTGGGAGCCCAGTATGACTGGTGGGGACTGGATTCTGAGACCCATGGAAACAAAGAAGCTTCTCTAGCCCAGTGCATGTAGCTAGGTCTCTTCACTGGTGACCCCCAGCTGTCCTGGTTTCTCTAGCAGGGAAAGGGCACTCTCAGACATGTGGGTACATAGAGACTTCATGAATAGGATGCTTACTGTAGCTGAGGCTCTTTTGTTGGTTTTGTGGTTCTGCCTGCCTGCCCCTATATCTCTTGAGGCAGTAGGTAGTGTCAGCCCCAGCAAAGGAGTGTTTGATCTGGCTGCTTATTGTCAGTGGGGATCTGAATGTATCCTCCTTGTTCATTCTGCTGAGTTTACCTTTTTGGTGAAACTTCCCTTCAATCAGGGGAGGGATGAATCTACCTAGGCTGCCTTCAGTCACTAGAATAAAGGTTGTGAAATGCTAGGTTTGGGCTGCCTTCCTCTGTTGGATGGGAGGGGGTCATAAGATGTCTTGCTTCTGAGTTACTCCTTTAGTCCTGATGTCCCTAACCAGACTGCTTTTCTCTTACTACCTTTCATAGTTATCCTCTGGTTGCCTCCTGTATTATTTCCAAGGTTTATATTTGTCTTAACAAAGAGGATCAGAGAGAAATGGGTCTTCAACATCCAGTCCAAACTGCAGTTCCATCTTACATATACTTTCAAATTTACAGAGCCAATACCTCTGTCACTGAACTCCTTTCCCAGTGAATTCTCTTCTCCTTACTGATGATTGTTGAAGCCTCACCTCTCTTTGAGGCCCCTTCTCACTTAACCGTAGTCACTCACAGAGCTCCCATTTCCCTAGTGAATCTTCCTTCTTTTGTAACTCAATTTTCCTTACTAAATCCCCCTCTCCTGAGCCCTCTTTTTCTCCTTGAGCTACTTTTTCCACAGCCAACTGCACCTCATCCTGAAGGTCCTGCCCCTTCTCTTAGCCCCCATATGCATGATGATCGATGATCATTCTATCACTTATCCTAACCCCCTGATTACTCACATTTGCTCACTAAGACCCCCTCTCTTTTCTTTATTTCCTATCCCTACCCCTCACATGCCTTCCTGGCTTAATTAGCTTTATCCCTCAATTAACATCATCTCATGACAGTACTTCTTATCCTTCATACAGCCCTGGTCACCTCTCTTAGAAACTCCCTCACTCTAAGCCCCTATCCAATCATTGAGTTTCCAATCCCTTATTTATTTTTGACTACCTTCTAAGACACTCTTCCCTCTGTATCTACATTTGCTTGTTTTCTTTCCCATTGGGAAGGCATTAGTTTTGTAGGTGAAATCCTTTTCCGCTGGCCCCAGCAACCTCCTTCTGGCCCTCTTTTATAACCCTCAAACTCTTTCCTTTCCTCACTTATCCCCTGGTCCTCTGCCAGTTCCCTATCTTTTAGCTGTGGCTCGCTTCCTTCTTCAAGCTTCCAACTTCTCTCTAAACCCTCATACACCTTCTATGCCCTATCTTCTTGCTTAATACCTTTCACTACCACTTAACTCTCTTTCTGCCACTTTAATTCTGAAATGTAGCTCTCCTCTTTCTTTTTACTGGCCTGTATCTTGGCCACTTACCTCCCTCCTTGATGCTTAGCTGGATCCACTATGGCCCATTCCTACTATTTTGTTCTATGTAAACACTTAGTTCTAGTTCCTGTCTCTGCTAGAAGAGGAGTCACACTTAGACATCTATTTTCTTGACAGTGATCTCTTAAGAAAATAAAAATATTCATAGCTTCTGAAACATAAATCCCCACTATGTTTTTACACCTGGGCAGGCATTTTCCACCCTACTTTTCTTGGGTTATTCTAAGGTTACCATGTGCTTACATGACAACTGCAAAGGTTCAACAAATGTTAATTCCATTTACTCCTTTGACAAGTTTCTTCTAGGCCATGGGACCTGAGGCTTTTGCTAAATCTTTGTGAGTTAATGGGACAGCCTTTCACATCAGTCAGCCTCTGGATATCAGATGGAAATAGAGGGAGAGCGGCCGTTCTGGAGGCCGGGGTCACTGTCTCCCTTAGTTTCTCCTTTTCTTTCATGGGATGATATGGACTGGGTTAGATAGACCAAAATCGTAGCCCAGGGTTGGCTACTTGTCAGTCACATAGTGATTGCCAAAAATACCATCACCCTTGGGAGGGTCTCCTCTCTTTGTGTTCTTCCGTCTGCCCTCTTCACTTAGGAGATAGCATGCCCCATCACTCTGGGCATGCATGTATGGGCATATATGTTGTAACTTAGAAAGTCAAAAGCCAGGGTCTTGCTGCTCTACTTTGAGATGTGGCTACTTTCTGTTGTAGAGAGTACATCTTTTCTATCCTTTCAGTCAGTAGATTCCACCTTGGCTCTTGAGACATTAGAATTAGCCAAGGGCAGAGAGGCATGTAGGAAAGGAGGAAAAACAGGAATTCAAGTGTCAGAGCTGGTAGGCCTGGACAGAACATTTTATCCAATAGCATTGTTACACAGTTGGGGAAACAGGTCAAAAGAGGGGAGATAACTTGTCCAGTTTGTGATAGAGCTAAGGCCAGAAGCCAGGCTATGGGGGAAGGAAAGAGTCATCTTTTCCATCTTAGGTGCACTTTGGCTCCTCAGACTCATATCTCCACACTAAGATTTTGTCGATGTGATGACAAATGTAACAGCTTTATTGGAGTCCTCTCAGGAATTGGGGACCAAGTGCTTCTTTTCCTAAGCAATGGGCTACTATCTCCACAGAGGTTTTTCTTGCATCCATAGCAGAAATTTATACTCTGGCTCCTTTGTCATCTGTGGGACTGTTCAAGGCCCCAGCGATGGCTTGATAGACATTTCTGCTGTGGAGTTGCTGAGAAAATGAGTGATAATAGACAAATAGCTGGGTCCAACCAGACACAGGTCTCCACTTGCACCCACAGGTACACTCCCCTAATAATAAGAGCTACTATTTAAGTGTCTATTAAATACTCTGTGCTCTGCATGCATGATTACATTTAATCCTTATAAAAACTCGTGAAAGAAGGGCAATTATTATTTCTCTTTAATAGATGAGGAAAACGAAGCTCAGAGAGGTAATATGACGTATCAAGGTCACATAGCCAGTAAGTGGTAAAGTTGTGATTTAAACCCACATCTACCTGGTTCTGAAGGTCATGCTTTCATGAAATTGTTAACCTATAAATGCTTTACCTCAGTCCCATGACTAGACAAGTTCAAATTGAGCCTTTGGGATGGTGATACCACAACAATGACAGTGATGAAAATTTAATATTTGCTCTTGCCTTTCCCCTCTTGGCACTATGCTATGTACAAGGGTTACAGAGATGAGTCAGACACAGCACAGCATGTTCTCTCAAAGTGCTGACAGTCTAATGAAGGGTAGGAATGGTATACATACATATGATGAAATAACGTGTGTTAGAGAACAGTGATGGAACTCATTAATTTGTAAGCTATCATGGATGACGGCATGTGAATGGGATGTTTTAGGGGATATTTTAGTATGTGTTTTCCAACTATACAAAAGGGTAGGGCTAGTGACAAGCACTCCAGGGAGAATGCACAGCCCAAGTAAAGGCACAGAGGAATCAAAGTTCTTGATTTGTTCAGCAAGTGGTGAGTAGGGCATGAGAGTGCCAAGGAGTAGGGAAAACAATCACACTTTCAGGTTGCCACAGTAACTTAGTAACCTATGTTACTTCCCCAAAGCTATTAGGGATTAATTAACTCTTAGTCCTGAGCCCTGGACCATCATGTGGTGTCCATGGGTGACCTAGTATACGCAGCATCAATTAATTTGAACACGTGTTTTATTGAGGCCTGGTCAGTGGGAGAAATAGCATGCCTGCAGAAACTCAATGTATCTTCTTTTACCCTCAACTTAAATCTTTCTTCACATGATATCAGGCAAGTTTCCTTTTACCTTCTCCTCTCAGTTCTGCCCTGTTTCTTCTAGTTGCAAGAAAGCAAAAATTAGTCTTTTCTACCTCATAATGCCTGCATTCCCAAGTAGTTTTCTGATCCACATGTGAGACAATACAGGATAATGTTTTATTGGAGTGTGGGCTCTGAAACCCAGATTGGTTGGATGCATATCTTGACCTAACACTTCTTAGCTGTGTAATCTTTGCCAAGGTATTGAATATAGATATGCCTCAGTTTTTTCAACTGTAAAATGGGAATAATAATACTACCCCTCCCCTTTTAGACTCATGTGAGAATTAAAGGAGATAATAAAAAGTGCTTAGAATTGTGCTCAGCTCTTATAAACATTTAATCATATTTAATTATTTTATTATAATTATTTATTATCAATGTTGTCTGAGGATGTCTACCTTATTCTACCTAGTCAATAATGATTTCTACCCACAAAAAGTACAAAATATTACCAAATACTTTACATTACTCATCACTTTTAAATATTTTAACTATTTTCCAGGACTCAATTGATGGTCATTTAGGTTTTTCCTTTTTTTTTTTTTAATATTAGAGATAATGCTTCAGCTAAAACTAGAACATACTTAGAAGAAAACATAAGGGAAAGTCTTCATGATTGTATTGGTCAATTATTTCTAAGGAATGGCACCAAAGGCACAGGTAATGAAAGAATAAATTGGACTTTATCAAAATTAAAATCTGTTGTACTTCAAAGAGCACTATCAAGAAAGTGAAAAGAAAAACCATAGAATGAGAGATAATATATGCAAACCATATATCTGATAAGGGATTAATATCCATAATATATAAAGAATATTTATGAATCCACAATAAAAAATCAAACAAGCCAATTAAAAAATGGACAAAGGACTGAAATAGACATTTCTCCTAAGAAAATATACAAATGACCAATAAGCACAAAAATAAATGTTCAATATTGTTAGTCATTAGGGAAATGCAAACCAAAACCACAATGAAATACCACTTCACACCCATTAGGAGGGCTATTATTAAATAACAAACACACAAGCCGGGTGTAGCGGCACACACCTATAATCCCAACACTTTGGGAAGCTGAGGCAGGCAGATCACTTGAGGTCAGGAATTCGAGACCAGTCTGACCAACATGGTAAAGCCCCATCTCTACTAAAAATACAAAAATTAGCTGGGCGTGGTGGTGCATGTCTGTAATCCCAGCTACTTGGGCAGCTGAGGCAGGAGAATTTCTTGAACCCGGGAGGCAGAGGTTACCACTGCACTCCAGCCTGGGCAACAGAAGGAGACTCCATCAAAAATAAAAATAAAAAGAAAGAAAAAGAAACATGCACACACACACACAAACCTGAAAATAAAAAGTGTTGACAAGGATGTGGAGAAATTGGAACCCCCTTCCATTGCTGGTGAAAGTGTAAAATGGTGCAGATGCTCTGAAAAACAGTTTTGGAGCTCCTCACAAAGTTAAATATAGAATTACCATATGATCCAACAATTTTACTCCTAGGGCTATACCCCAAAATATTAAATGCAGGGACCACAAACATATACTTATCTACCTATGTTCACAGAAGCACTATCACAATAGCCAAAAGGTAGAAACAACTCAAGTGTCCATCAACAGATGAATGGATAAAAATATGTGAATATGTGGTATGTAAACATGAAGTGGAATATTATTTAGCCATAAACAAGAGTAAAATTTTGATACATGCTACCACATGGATGAACTTTGAAAACATTATGCTCACTGAAACAAGCCAGACACAGAAGGACAATTTGTGTGATTCCACTAATGTGAGGTACTTAGAGTAGTCAAATTCATAAGGACAGAAGGCCCAGGGGGCGGGGTGTAGGTAATGGAGAGTTATGGATTCAGAGTGTCTGTTTGGGATGATGAAAATGTTCTTGAAATACATAGTGGTAATGGTTGCATGATACTGTGAATGTAGTTAACGCCACTGAACTGTACACTTAAAAATGGCTATAATAGGCAGGGCATGGTTCCTCATGCCTGTAATCCCAGCACTTTGGGAAGTCAAGGTGGGAAGAATGCTTGAGCCCTGGAGTTTGAGACCAGGCTGGTCACATACCAAGTCTTTACCAATTTTTTTTTCATACATCAGCTGGGTGTGGTGGCACATGCCTGTAGTCCTAGCTACTCAGAAGGCTGAGGCAAAAAGATTGCTTGAGCCTGGGAGTTCAAGGCTACAGTGAGCTGATAGTGCTACTGCATTGCAGCCTGGGTGACAGAGCAAGACCCAGTCTCTAAACAATAATAATAATAGGCCAGCACTGGCAGCATAGTGAAACTCTGTCTCTACAAAAAATAAAAAAAAAAATTTTAGCTGGATGTGGTGGTGTGCACCTATAGTCCCAGCTACTCCAAGAGGCTGATTTGGGAGAATTGCTTGAGCCTGGAAGGTCAAGGCTGCAGTCAGCTGTGGTCATACCACTGTACTCCAGCCTGGGTGACAGAGTGAGACTCTATCTCAAAAAAAAAAAAAAAAAAAAAAAAAAAAAAGGTTACAATGGTATATTATATCTTATGTATATTTTACTACAATAAAAAGATAGTGCATTAGTGAAAATCTTTATATCTTTGTTTAGATAAGGGATTTATGGAGATATAATTCACATACTGGAATTGTCATGCTAGAGATGGGAAGAAAGTGGGGAAGCCCCAACTTTGGCTTGGTGGGGGTAAGACTGGTGAGTTGAACTTTGGTGATGCTGGTTTTGAGGTGACAATACCCTATCCATGTAGTAAGGCTCAGGAGGCAGTAATGATTTTAGTCTAACCTTGGGAAAAGGGGTTGAGTTGAAAATACAATATTGGGAGCCTGGCACCTCTAAATACTTGGAGAAAATGTAGGATTTAATGATATTGCCCAAAGAGAATATGAAGACCTTCAATTAAGAGTCTGGGAAAGCAGGGTAGAAAAAACTGAGAAGTAGTGGTCAGAGGCATAGGAATAAATTCAGGGCAGAATAGTGCCAAGGAAAGCACAGGAAGAAAAGTTTTCAAGAAGTAGAAATAATATCATGATATCAGTATTCAGAGAAATTGAATAGGGTAAGTCCCCAAAAAAGGCAGTTGGCTTTGGCCACAGAGGCTTTACTAACCTTAGGAGCTAAGGTATTCTAGAGATAAGAGCATGGGCTTTGCAATTGAATAGACGTGCATCCAAACCTAAACACTGGTAATTATAAGCTGAGTGACAATGGGCAAGTCATTCAGCCTCTTAGGATCTCAGGTTTCTGTCAAATGAGAGTAATATCTACTGCTGAGTATTATTTTGAGAATTGGAGGAAACTGTGTGAAAAGGATTGGCACAGTGCCTGATATAGATGTTCAATAGATGTTCATTCAATTTGTCCCCTTTCCCTGCCCCCTTCCAAGAGAAGAATTTCATTGTTTATCGAAATGGTGATTGGATCTATGGGATTTAACTAGACAGGAAAGTGCTCTAATTCACAAACAGATGTTTGTTAAGGCCAACTCTTATAATCTCTTAGGCTATCCAGAGATGAAAGAGGAAAGGCTACCTTTTAGAAACTCAGAGTCCAGCTGAGGAGACAAGAAAATCAACTTCTAATTTTACACATGTTATATACATGCCATTGGCAAGGTGGGAACAAAGCATTCAGGCACATGAAAGGGGAATGTTTGGAGGATCAGCCTGACTCTAAGTTACGTTTTCTTTCAACTAGACCATAGTTATACTTCATCACTGAACATGTTAATTGTCTGTTTTTTGAAAGAAATATGTAATTGGAGACCATTTGGGCTGAACTAATTTAACTTTATGTTTTTAATAGAACAATCATGTAAATTAGGTTGATAGAAAAACAATTTGGTAGAAAACACAAAATCTTCTTCCTCCCCACCCTCTTTTTTTGAGACAGGGTCTTGCTCTGTCACCCAGACGGGAGTGCAGTGGCATGACCTCAGCTCACTGCAACCTCTGCCTCCTAGGCTTAAGCAATCCTCCCACCTCAGCTTCATAAATAGCTGGGACTACAGGCACATGCCGCCACACCTGACTAATTCTTTGTATTTTTAGTAGAGATGAAGTTTCACCATGTTGGCCAGGCTGGTCTTGAACTCCTGACCTCAAGTCATCCTCCTGCCTCAGTCTCCCAAATCCTCTACCTCTTTTATTTACAGGAAAAAAAAAAAGAGTGAAAGCCTCTTCAGACTATAGTCCAGTCACCACTGTCCAACTTGGGACAAGTCTGTCACTGCCACCATGGCACCCCCAACTCTAGCATGCCAGGATAAACATCCCAGAGTGCAGGATGTTCCAGAACATGATTGGGAGTAAGGGTTTAGATAGGCAGGCAGGGCTGGAGGCAGGGAGGCTAGGAAGGATATGGTTTCAATCATCCCAAGTGATGATTTAGGAGCGCCTGTAAAGAGGCTGGGTTGTAGTGATGGAGAAAAGGATGCCAACTTTGGAAATGGAGGTACAGAAAAAGTGGCCACTTTCATTTGCTAGAAGAGTGTATGGTAAAGCTATTAATTTTCAAACAAAAATTAGTGTCAAAGTGTGCATGTGTGTACATTTGTCTTTGTATTTCTCTCTCTCTCTCTCTCTCTCCCCCTACTTTGAGCAAAAGTTCTGGGCTTGCTAAGACTCTTCCTAGCTTTTCTCTCTTGATCTCTTCCCAACTTGCCCTAGTTACTGCAGCTTCTAAATGTCTACAGGTGTGCAGTGGATATCAAAACAAATTATCTTCCACACTTGCTTGTCAAGGTGATAACCTTGACATCTGTCAAGTGTAATCCTATTATGAATATAACAAGAGTTGTTTAATGCCAAGTAAGAAACAGATTAGTTAGGGCCCTGGTAATTTCTGCCCCTCCCCCAACAACCCATTTAATTGCTTCTTTTTTATCTATCTTTTCATTTTGCCTCTCATTTTTCCTCTCTTCAAAGGCCTTTTTGCTACTTGTGTCTTTTTCTAAGTTTTCCTTTATCTTGTTCTTTTATTTCTGTTGTCTCAAATTCTCACATTTGGCCAGTCTTTCTCTTGTTTTTTCTCATGCTTACTTTCTCTCTCTTACTTAACTTTTCCCTCTTTCCTTTATTTTTCTGTAGCCCATGGATCTTATTCTGAATATCTCTCTGAGTCTCTCCTTTCCTCAGGGTCTGTTCTTTTTCATTTCCTCTCTCTGTTCTGTCTATAGTGGCCAGTTCAAGTTATGGAATAGTGGATTTCTGAGGGCCCTTTACAACACTGCTGCTCCAGTTCTACAAGGCTGCTCTTGCTGCAGTCTGCTTAAAGAGCTGACCCTGCTGAAAATTCTGCCCACACATTGGCCCCAGGGGAGAAGGAAAGCACTGGGGACTTACTGACCTGTCAGGAAGAGGGGAGCACAAGTCTTTTCATCACATTGCCAGAAGATAAATATTGCAGTGACAAGACACATCAGCAGCACCACTGTATCTGGAGTGAAACGGTTCATTTTTATACACTTTTATTTAATTAAAATATTCCAAAATTCTGTATACATCTCTTCAATCCCCTGGTTTCTTTTGAAGTCCTACCTAGGGAATCCATTGTTATAACAGCCCACGCTTGTCATCTGCCAGCAGGAGGAGGATAATTGAAGAAACGTGTGTTGTTTTAATTGTGACAGACGGGATGGTAAGTGAGTGACAAAATGAGTTTGGAGTTTTACAGGACGTGGTGGGCATGGGACAGTGAGTGAAAGGATCTGGAAATGGCAGGGATCTGGGGTAGGTGGAAAGGAGGTGAAGAGTTTAAATCATGCTTTTACAGCAGTCTTGCTGTCCAAGTAAGTTTTAATACCAGAGGAGAGTTGCTTTGTCTTGTAACTTATATAATAGCCTGCATTAAGATTGCTGGTGCTGCCTGATGCAAGCAGAATGCCTAATGAGTCAGCCCATCTCAGTCTCTCAAATGCCTAGAAAAACCAGCACTTTTCAACTCACATTCCTCCATGCTGAGACACTCTCTCTTTACCATCCAGAAGGTAGCACCTACTCTGACTCAGCTTCCAGTTATTGAACACCCCTACTGAGTACCAAACTCTCTCTATGGTAGATAATGGTGTTTGCATTTTAAAGATTAAAAAAAGTTCTGAGTGGTTGAGTAACTTTCTGTAGGTCACACAGCTAATAAATAATTGAGCTAGTGTTTAATGAATTGGCCTAGATATCAAACTGAGCTGAAGGAAATGGTGTGTGTGTGCGTGTGTGTGTGTGTGTGTGTGTGTGTGTGTGTGTGTGTCTATGTGACAGAGACTGAGAGAGAGGGAGAAGGGAAGAGAAAGAGAGTGAAACAGAAAAAGACTGTTGGGTGTGAGGGGTTAGGGCAGAGATGCCAAAACCCCCTTTGCTTCTCTAGAAAGGGCACAAAATGAAGTTCTTCTTTTTAGGTATTGATGCTGAGTGGTAATTTCTGTGGAATAACTGAAGAAGATAATGCTGCTAATACTCAGAGTAATCATTTTTATGTTTTCTTCCTGCAGCAGGTTGAGGGGTGCATATAGTTCTGCAGTGATGCCAAATAGACATGGAATAAAATTGGCAATTTTCTTGTTATCTCTAACCAAAAGCTCACAGTGGGCAATGGATTACCATGCTCAATGCCCAGTGAGCTCAGAATGCCTAATCTATGGCCCTGATTTAAGAGGCCCATTTACTTAGCAGAACTGAAATTCATTTTGACACTCCAAGTCATTATTAGAGTAGAGCTCTATCAAAGGTATGAAGGATTTCCTTTTGCCTCCAGCTCACACCCTAATAATCTTGGACAGACAATCTTCTAGGCTTTGACACAGTCATGAGATTTAAAAACCTACCTTGGATCGGTGCCATACAACGTCTCCCAACTCCTTATTTAAGGAGTTCTTAATTTTAAAAAAGCTAACTTTAGTCTCCTTGTGTAAGTCAATACAGGTCCCTTTCTCCTTGCCCTTTTTTGAGAGTAAAGAAAGCAAGCTCTCATCTAGAAATAGAGAAATTTATCACTGAAGACACTTTGGATTTGAGGTCAGAATTTGAGCTCTGGCTGTCACCTCAGGGTATCCACTTTCTTACAAATAATTTTGTCACTCTCCTCTCTTTGCTTCCGGGGGATGGTAGGATTAGTAACAAATGGATAGAAAGAGGTTTTCCTCCCCTCCAAGGTATTCCCGTAGCTCCTTTTTAGCCTTATAGTGCATTATTTTTCACATTATTGGGCAATCATTGATTTGGGAATCTATATTTCTTGTAGGACTGTGAATTTCTTGAAGGCAAAGACTATGGTTTAATTTATCTCTGTCTCTCTCTCTCTTTCTCTCTCTCTCTCTCTCTCTCTCTCTCTCTCTCTCTGATACAGTGGGAACACTTTCATGGCATACGTATTTCATTCATTCAGTAGATACTTACTGAGGGCCTGCTACTGGCCAGCTTTATGCCAGGTGTTGTATTTTAATTATCAGTGGCAAGGAGGGGGTGGAAGTGGCAGACAAAATGAACATTCTGATCTGAAATTATGCTCATCCTCAGCAGTCTTGCGGCAGGCCACTGGCCTGTCAAAACACAAAATGGCAGCCTCAGGGTGACAAATCCTAGAAGAACACTGGAATGGGGAAAAGAGCATGAAATCTAGACCCTGATCTACTCCTGCCTCCCTGAGTGCTGTATATATGAGTCCCTCCATATTTAGGCCTTTAGTTCCATCATCTAATAATAATAGCAACATTTGTGGATGGCTTTCTTTGGGTCAGGAACTCTGTGAAACATTGTACATATATTACTGCATTCATTCCTCCCCATAACACTATGAAGCTATTTTTACATATGAAAATCTTCAGGCCCAGAAAAGATATGTTTAGTGAAGCATAACTAGGAAAGAACAGAGCCAGGACTTGAATCCAAGTCAAACTCCAGAACACGGATGTGCAACCTTTGTTCTATACTGCCTCCTTAAAAACGGAGGCTAATAATATTAGTGCTGCCTTCCCTATGCCATTGTTGTGAGGACGCATTGAGTCTATAGATGTGCAAAGTGCTATGCAAACTGTAAAGCATTGTCTAGATGGAAGCTATATTGTTGCTATTGTCAGCTTTAGCATCAATTTGGGCCTTTCCTGTCCTGCTTTTTTGCTGCTATCACATCACACGTGGGCTATCAATACATTGTTGTGCTTAAAAACATGCACTCTTGCAGATTTGTTCAAGTTCAAATCTCAGCTCTGCCACTCACTGGCTGTGTGAACTTGGGCAAGTATTTAACCTTTCTGTACCTCAGCTTGCTCCTTAGTAAAATTGGGAATATAAGAGTATCTACCTCATAAGGTTGTGGTAAGGATTAAATATGTTAGGCGTTTAGAACATGTCTGGCACAGAGCACTTTGAGAATGTATGTTCCCTCTGTTGTTCTACCCATATTAACACAGATTAGCAAAGAGGATGGTGATGGTGAGAGGGGACACGTGGTTTGACACAGGATTAAAGCTGAAATAACATACTTCTGGGCCTGGTAGAAAGGCTAAACCCATTCAGAGTGACACCTGCAAGCTGGGGAGCAGTACATGGTTGACTTAGTCAATGTCACTCAACAGAAATTGAAGCCACAGCTGCTACCTGCCAAGCTTGGCTTTTTCTTCTAAGCCTGCCTTCTCCCTTCCGGGAGATATGTCTAAGACGGTGTTCAAGGAAAGAGCTTGTCAGTGGTTGATCTTGGAGCCTGGGCCATGTTACTAAATTGAGGTAAAGCTTATACTCTATCTGATGTAGTGCCAAGGGCCTGGGTTTTGGAGTTAGACAGATCTGTGTTTGAATATTAGCTCTGCCATTTACCAGTTGTGTGACCATGGGAAATCACTTTAACCCCCTTGAGTCTGCTGCCTCTTCTCTGAAAAGCCTGGATAATAATAGTACATACCAGAGGTTGGTTAACTGATAAATTTTAGGCATAGAGTAAATGTTAACTTTTCATTTCTATCCCTACCTGCCTTTTCACCTCGCAACTGAAAGGATCAAGTAGTTACAGGCTTTGGGGCATAGGGAATCTGAGGGTCATTAGATCTGAGCTCCTGCAGCAGAGCAGTGGATAGTATGATTCATGGGTTTGAAGTCAGAACCTGGGGTCTGGTTCTTATTTTCCCTTTATTAGCTGTGTCACCATGGGCCTTTTTAAGCCTTTGTTCTCACATCTTTCACACATAGATTTGTCCCTATCTTGACTACCTTCCAGCATTGTTAGAAAGTTAAAATGAGACGATGTCCCTGGTACATGCTTATTACAGTCACACACGTGTGTGGTTTAAGAGAAGGAAGACCAGGTTGGGGGAAAGGGTTTATTGGTAAGCAGTGTCTTTGGAAAGGAGCTCAAAATTTCTGAGGGTTCTTACTAAAAGTAAACCAAAGGGTCCACTCAGATACCAAGACAGTGCACAGTCCAGTAACAATGAAACAAGCTGCATGGAAAGTAGGACATTGAAAAACCTGTCAGCCAGGAGTAAACACTGTAAGCCTGATTTTCATCTCCTCCCTTTTTCTCCAGGTAGTAACAATAGGTGAAAAACAATTTTCGAGAAGAATAAAACCCTTGTAATTCCACCATACTAGCATACTTATTTTGATTTCGTCTTATTATATCCAAGTCTCTATCTCCATGCTTAGGTATTTTTATATAGCATGAAATTTATTCACTTTATCTATTCATTTAACAAACACATCTGAGTACCTACTCTCTGCCTGGACCTGCACCCAGTGCTGGCACAACAGAGTTGACTCACGTACTGCCTAGGCCCTCAGAGTTCATTGCCTTGGAAGAATGGATAGGCACAGAAACAAACGACAGTAGTAGAAAATGCTAAGTGCTGTAATAAAGTGGTATATAAAGTACTGTGTGGCCATAGATAAGAGGCCACATAATTTTGTCATTTGCATCTTTTCACTTACCCATCTGCTAAACATAAACCTTTTCTCCACCTCTGGCTATACACTCTTAATAATTATGATCCTTTTCAGTGGCTGCATAATATTCCATTGAGTTATTCCATAATTTACTAAGCAAAAATAATGGAAGACAACCTCAGTGACCAATGACAGGAGTGTAGCTATTATCACAGCACAGGCTGTGCAACCTGAATATGCAAAAACAGTCTGATCACTGGAAAAGGGAGCTTTTCATTGTACTCAAATACGTACTAGAAGACTTACATAATTCTAGGTTCCACACTTAAAGGCAGATGAAGAGAGAGTGAAGGGAATCCTGAGGAGAGCCACAAAGGGCATTGGGAACATCTTCAAAAAAGATTAAAGAAGCTGAGAATGTTTATCTTGGAGAAAAGGAGACTGCGAGGCTATTGAGAAATGGTCTTCAGATGTATGACCAATTGTTTTTCGTTTCCAGAGGCTAGAACAAAAGAAAATTGATTCTTTTTAATAGGGAAGATTTGGGATAAATATAAAGCAACATTCTTGCCATTCAGAGCTGTTAAACTTTAAGGTGAATGAGAGAGAGGCCTTAGAACTTTCTTCTCTGGAGTTCTTTTACATGGGATAGATTTCCCTCCTGGGAGAATGTAAACATGGACCTAAAATTAGAGAGTTGCTGAGTTGCCTCTTTAAGATTCCTTCTTTCCTTCACTGTCCGTGGGAAATGGCATTTTAAACCATAAAGAGGTGTGTAAGCATCAGAAATGGGCAAGAAGCACCTTCTGAGGTGTCTGTCTCCACATTTCCCCCATCTTTATCCCTAAAGAGCTCCAGGAAGATGTTCCTCTCTTGGTTATCATCCAATTCAATTTCCAAAATGATTCTTTAAATATAACTTAAATATTTAAAGTTGTTGTCCTAGTTTAGTTTATCTTTTTCTGTTCTCATCAAGAACAATGTTCTGTAATAAACAAAATGGCTTTTAATTCAATAAAGTGTTAACTATCCTTCTTTACTTTTCTCTTTCTTTGCTCCATCAACTAACCCCAACTCCTTTAATTTTTCTCCATTGATTAATTATCAGGAAAGTCTTACTTTAGGACAGCAGTGGATAGTAAAAAGAATGAGGTAACTAGGCAAGTTTACATAGAGGAGGCTGGCCAGTCTGTTCTCAGCACAAGGCCAGCCCAACAGGTAGACTGGCCAATTTGAAGACCCAACAGTCTCCTCCAGGGACTGCCTAGTAGGGAATGGCTAGAAGAGGCAAAGGCACAAGGCAAAAGCTGCCCAAAACCTCAAACTGGCAGCAGATGGCCTGCCAACCTACTGTGAAGGGAGTGCTATATTCATTGGTAAGGATTTCATCTTCACTTTTGAGGAGAAGGTGAGTGTCTTAGTCTCTTTTTTTCTGCTATAACAGCATACCACAGACTGGGCAACTTATAAAGAAAAGACATTTATTTGGCTCAGTGCTCTGGAGGTTAGGAAGTACAAGAGCATGGCACTGGCATATAATGAGGGCCATCCCGTGGTTGAAGGCATCATAGTGAGGAAGTGTATGCAATTAGGGAGAAAATGAGGGCCAAATGTATCCTTTCATCAGGAGCCCACTCCTGTAATAACAGCATTAATAGTGCCCTTATCACTTCATTACCTCTTAAAGGTCTCACCTCCTAATACCATCACAACAGCAATTAAATTTCAGCATGAATTTTGGAGGGGACATTCAAACCATAGCAATGAGCTTAGCCAATAAATGTTCCCAAAACTACCAACCAGTTCTAATTTTCCATAAATTTTAATTACGCTAGGGATTACACTGAGAGTAGTATGGGGTAGGGGGAGAAAGATACTATTCATTCCTCACAGTACATGAATTGAGAGACACCATGGGCTGGAAGCTTTTTGTCAACTCAAATGGTTCCTTAGGTCTCTACTAAAAACTGGCAGAAGTTTTAGTCCATTGTTTTAACACGTATTGGAACCCTAGAGTTGGTTTTGAGAACTCTTTTCCCCAATAAGAAGATATAATCTAATGTACAATATTTACAAATTTAAAAGTTTATCATTATCCATGTCATGTGAAGTTATCTTGTGTATCTTGCTGCATGAAGCCAAGTTTTGGATTCCATTCTCATGTAGCTCTCAGGCCACACATTTATATGATGGTTCAGTTTTGAGTAGCATGAGTCAATCCATTAGCAAACATGTGTTGAGAGACTACTGTGGGCAAAACATTGAGTTGACAGTTTAACTTCAAGAAAGAATAGAAATGGTGCAATTTTATGATTCACAGATACAGGAAGAGTGAAAGTAGACATGGCTAGCAACCATATCTCTGGAATAATTTCTGCAGCTCCAACTTTTACAAAATAGCTTTCTGATTAATGAAAAATGTTGTTTTTTATTCTCCAGCTTCCTGCTATCAGCTAATTTCATATAGGAAAAAGGACAGATCATCCATTAGATAAAATTGAAGCACTCTCATCTAATTTGAAAGTACAGGGAGGTCACTCCGGTGGTTTCATATTGGAATTTGGAAAGTGAAGAGTTTTAGTGAGGTACTGTGTGAGATAATGGCCTCAAACTAGGTGGCCCAGGCTGGGTGGATGTTACTAGAGCTCAGGATATTACCATACACTTTGAATAACAAAAGATACTGGCTATTTCTTCCTCAGGAATATCAATAAGCCCTCATTTCCACAGCAGTTAAGTTTTTTTTTCTAATCCAATTATCTTTTAATTGACAGACAAATATTTCATATATTTATCATGTACAGTATGATATTTTGAAATATGTATGCAATATGAAATGGCTAGATTGGGCTAATTAATGTATGCATTACCTCAAACTTTTTTTGTGTGTTGAGAACACTTAAAATCTCCTCTTAGTGATTTTTAAGTACACGATACATTGCTATCAACTATAGTAACCATGTTGTATAATAGATCTCTTGCGTTATTCCTTCCATCTAACTGAAACTTTGTGTCCTTTGACCAATGTCTCCTCAACACCTCCAGCCCCAGCCCCTGGTAACCACCATTCTACTCTCTACTTCTTTGAGTTCAATGTTTTAAGATTCTACATATAAGTGAGGTCATGCTGTATTTGTCTTTCTGTTCCTGGCTTATTTCACTTAACAAAATGTCTTCCAGGTTCATTCATGCTGTTGCAAATGGCAGGATTTTCTTCTTTATTAAAGCTGGAGAGTATTCTGGTTTGTATGTATTAGTACCTTTTCTTTACCTGTACATTTGTTGATGGACACTTAAGTTGATTCCCAACACTTTCAGACATCTAGCCTCCAAAACTGTGAGACAATAAACTTCTGTTGTTAAGGTCACCCAGTCTGTGGTAGAATCCTAACTAATACACAGGATTATGGCAATACTAACTAATACACAGTCCAACAAACTACACCTGAGTCCAGGGATCCTCACTGTCTCCTGGGAATTCAGCCCTGTTTGCTGTGCCTCAGTCATCAGTCCCCAAAATGCAGCAGTAGAAGCTGCTGCTGCTGCTGCTGCTCCTGCTGCTGCTGCTGCTGCTGCTGCTGCTGCTGCTGCTTCTGCTGCTGGCATTCTGCTGACAGCCCCTTTGCAGACACATTAGGGTCTGAATTCACACTGCCCTATTCTTGTCCAGTTGCCTGTGTGGTCGTAACTGTAGCAGAAATGTGTTTGTGTCAGTAGAAGAAGAAGGAAACAGATTATTTGAAGCCACCCGGGTGTAGCTTCATTTCAGTTACAAGTGACTATTTTTATCATCACTTTCTGCCTAGAAATGATCCCCTAGCTAGGCAATTTCCATAACCCTTTTAGTTACAGAGACTGTATTCCTCCCTCCTCTTTCCCCCAAGAACAGAATGTTTTAAGATCTGGAGCTAATTTTTCTGGCACTCTAACTTGGGGGCTGGGAGTTGCCTGAGTCCTAGATAAGGAAGAGTCAACTGCTAGGCCTACAGCAAAAGCCTGTGGGATAGGCGTACATTGGTGGATCTGTCTCAGTTGTCACTCTTTTCTCCAGAGGCTTAGTCAAAATAATAATCATGCACCACAGCAGGAAGGAGGACTGCAACCCCTCAAATCCACTTGGCAAGTCATTTGCCATCCAGGTGAATTACATTTTCTCACCTGCTGTGTGCAGACAGAACTCACTGTGTTAGCTAGAGGGGGAGGTAAAAGAAGTAAGGTGAAGGGGATGATGAGAAATTAAAGAGGAAGAGGGGAATTAAAGATGAGGAGGAATGGGGAGGAATAAACAGAAAAAAAAGAAAGAACAAGAAATGGGGAGGTCAGGCTAGAATGGCTCCAGTGTCCTCAATGCCTTTGGGGTGGAATTGAGTTGGGGAGCACTGTTGAAGGAAAGGGGAAAATGTTCACCCCTGTACTGGACTATCATTTGCTAAGAACTGGTACACTTACTAAATTCCTATTCCATGCCAGGACCTTTATATACACTACATTCATTTTATTGATGAGGAAACAGAAACACCAAAAGCCTGTTTCCAAAGCCTGTGCTCATTCCACTCCTGCACACTGCCTCTCATTTGGTGCAGGCATGCATTTATATCTGTTAGAGAGTGACCTTGTGCGGGGTCCTTGGCTAGATTTGTTTTAGAATAAAAGGAAGAATTATAAGCTTCCAAGGACAGGTATCAGATTTCCAGGTTTATCTTCAGTATCAATGAAAATTTAGAGGATAATAATAGATCTCTGAACTGTATGATACCATGTGGACTAGCCTCTGTTTGATGCTCTCCACAAAGCAGTCATTTTCCAAACAACAGCAGCAATGTGGAAGATAAAATTATAATCACAATAGACTGGAGACCAAGAGAGATCTGAATATAACAGAGTCTCTCCAGTGGAATGAACATACCTGTAGCATCACTTAGGAAGATGGTAGATATGCCAATTTGTGGTCAAAGCAGATTGGTCATCAACACCCCAGAAGCTGTCCCTGTAAGTGAGCTGATCTCTGGTACATTCAGCCAACTAGAAAAAGGGGGCTAGATCAGATGATGCCTCAAGGTCATTTCTAGCTTCCTCTTTTCTGGACTATAAGATATTGGAGTCACTATTGTTAGCTAATATTCTGGCCTCTGACAGAGTTTCATTTTGGGTGAAATGGTTCTGGTGCCTTTGAGAACAAGCTGATTTTTAACTCTTTATGTTTTGGTATTTTTTGTTATTCTTACAGGTGGGCATATTACCTTTCCCTGGGACATTTTGGTAGAAGGACAAATGAGAAAAGAGTTTTGTTTTTTTTTTGTTTGTTTGTTTGTTTGTTTTTTTTTTTTAAATGAACATTGCAGTGGCTCTCTAGGTTGTTGTGGTGCTTGGAAATAGCTTTCAGGTTGGAGGCAAAAAGCAAGAAGCCAAGTAAAGAAGCTGTCCACAAGAGAGAAGGCTGGGGAATGGTTCATGAGAGACTTTGGCCAAGCCAAATGATACCCAAGTTCCTGACATGTAACTCTGTAACATTTTTTTCTTTCAGCGAAAGAGTGAATCCACTGCAGATTCCAATTAGGAACACCTATCATTTTGTCCTTTGGGACCTCCATGGGTCAAGGGAAATGCATACAAATTACTCAAATCCAGAGAACAAATTAAGTCCATCAAGAAACAATATAGAACCAGTTTCCTGACCCTGCTCAGTTCCAAACATCAGCCTTGAGAACATCCTGTGTAAAACATTTGATGGAACCTGCTAGAATATGGGTTGCCAATGAAAATGTGACATTCTGTCTCTAGACTGAAGCTATAGAAGGGGACTTCCCACCACCTGTCCTGCCCTCTGGATTTCCTGCTCCAATTTGGACAGATAAGTCCTGGTTTCATTTCCCAAGTCTCAAGAGACTCAAATCTGCCCTCACTGCTTCTCAGATCTGTGAGGTCCTGCCCTGTGACTCAGGTTTAATCAGCAGAGTGTAGCCTTGAGGCCTAATCAGGGCTCCCAGCTTCAGCTTGGCAGTGGTTCCTTCAGAAGATAATTGAATGACTCTTTGAGTTGTGAGGTCGTATAATAACCCCCCTTCATTTACTAACTGTTGTAGCATTGAGAAAGCTACTTCACCTATTTGTGCCTCAGTTTACTTATCAGTAAACTGGCGATGAAACTAATAGCAAATAACTTCTTAGAGTTGTTGTGAGAATTAAGTGAGTGAAGTTACGTAAAGCCTTTGGAACAGTGCCTGACACACAGTGAGCATATATATGTGTTAGCTATGATGATGATGATGATGATGATGATAATGATGATCCTTCTACTCCCATGTGACACATGAGGAAACTGAGGCACAGAGAGTTGAAATAATGTGCTTAAGGTCCCACAGCTGGTGTTAAACCCAATATTTGTGCCCAAGTCTCTTAACCCAATGCCCTTTCTATACTAAGATGAAACCACTCATGCAGAAAAAATGGTTTAATAGAAGTCTTAGAACCAATTTTGGCCAGAGACAGAATATTCTTTAGAGATGAATTCTGTCATGCATAGGTTTTCTAAATTATTTGCAATTTTAATATTTCAGAGTCTGGCACATACAGATGCTCAGTTAATATTCATTGAGTAATGAGTTGTTCTAAGCCTCTTTCTTATTTCTTTACCATAGTGGCTGGAAGGTCAATTTAAAGCCATGCTTTGACAAAGACTTGATTTCCACCTCCATTCTGGAAAATAAATTTTAAAATGCAACAGGTGGGTTTTGAGGTAATTCTAGAGGAAGCATTTACTAGCAGTGAAAGGCCTGAAACCAGCAGTGTGCTGGTAGATATTTACAAGTGGCTCTCCAGGACATGGAGGGAAGGGAGCAACCTAATTTGCAGCATTTGCCAGTTTCAAACTATCAACTCCATGCTACTGAATGCAGAATTGGGAAGAGACACACAGTAGCACACTATTATACAGTGTTGCTAACATGCAAATAAAATAGTACAAATATTTGTTATATATCACATATATAATACACATGTATAATATAGTAATAATATGACAGATAATAGTAAAATGTAGTAAAATATTTTTGGAAATGATGAATTTTGAATAGTTATCACTCTTGTTTCTAATATAATTTAAAGTTTATATAATTTAATGAAAATTCAATTGCAATAAAAAACACAGCAGTGTTAAGCATATTTACATTGTTGTGAAATAGATCTCTAGAACTTCTCCATCTTGTAAAACTGAAACGCTATACCCATTAAACAACAACTCCTCATTTCCCTCTCCCATAGCCTCTAATAACCTCCATTCTACTTTCTGTCTCTATGAATTTCACTACTTCAGATGTCTCATATAAGTGCAATCATACAGTGTCATTTTGCGACTGGTTTATTTCACTTAGCATAATGTCCTCAAAGTTCATTCATGTTGTAGCATGTGACAAGATTTCCTTCCTTTTTAAGGCTGAGTACTATCTATTGTGTGTGTATACTACATTTCATTTATCCATTTATCTGTCAGCACACCCTTTGGCTATTGCAAATAATACCACTAGGAACATGGATGTTAATTTAATTTTTAATGATGGTTTGATTTTTGACAACTGGCTCACAAATTTCCTGAAAATTGTTTACAATCAGCTCTTGAGGGTTGGTGTGAGCTGGCTTTAACACACCACTGCCTGGAATCAGTGATTAACCTTCACTTGAAGATTTAAAAATTGGGCTGGTTTGCCTGGGAGGATTTAAACCATGCTTCCCACCTACTGGTAGAAAGATGGACAAAACTGTCAGGAATTTTGGTCTTGTGGAATTGCAGAACTTGGAATATCCCTGACTTTGTGATAACTTAGCCTTCTTACTCAAGGCGTGTCCTTGGATCAGCAGCAGTTGTATTACCTGAAAACTTCTTAGAAATGCATGATCCAGTATTCCACTTCAGATTTACTGAATCAGAATCTCCATTGTAGCAGGGAACCCCGGTGTACTTTAAAACTTGGAAAGCACTTAGCCACTCCCACAACACACATGCACGCACACACACACACGTACACACATACACACACACACACAGCTCCCACATCTTCTACTCCATTACACAGATGAGAAAATTGAGGTCTGGAGAGGGAAAGGGACTATCCCAAAATTAAAGTGTATGTCAGTGGCAGAACTAAGACCAGAATTTCCCTACCTCTAAAGAAGCCTTTTATGTCTTTTGTTCATATCTGGTTAAAAAAAAATGTATAAAAGGTATAATCTGAAGTATATATGGGTGAAATTATATGATGGTGTGTTTGCAATATGCTTTACAATACTCCAGAAAGGAAGTTTGAAACAAAAGTGGCCATGAATTCTTAACTTTTGAAGCTGGGTAGTGGGTAAATGGGGATTCACTATATGATTCTATTTGTATGTATGTTTGAATATTTCCATATTAAAAAGTAAAATGAGGAAAAGTGCAGTGGAGCAGGGAGTTCTGGTAATATAATAGTAGCTGAAATTAAGTTTTCAGATTATTGTGGATTTCACTTACTGATGGAGTGGGCCATGTGCATAAATGTTCAGCAGCTGTATGGGTCGCAGGCAGGAGGGAAGCTTGGGTTCCAATCCCAGGAAAAGATGCTTCCTGTCCTTAAGAGCTTGAGTATCTGGTGCTTGGAGCTGCCCTGCATTTTTATAATTAGCATTCTGGTGCCTCCACCAATTGAGGGAGGAGAAGGCTTGAAGATGAGCACCAAATTCTGTAAAGCAGAACTTCTCATCTCATTGGATCCTGACACACTGAAAGGATGCCCTGTCAGGCATCTCCAACCCAAGCTGTTTAGAAAGCATCTATTGCTAGGGATGAACAGAGACTGGGATACGGGCAAGTAGGGAAATATTTCCTCCAAGTTGACATTCAGAAAAAGTAAATTTTGGGAGAACGTGAAAGCTGTCCTTTCATATTAGTTCTAAATATGACAGTATGCTTGCTGGATTTTGCAGAGAGCTGATGGCTGCAAGCCAACAGCGAGAATTGGGAGCAGGAATGAGGTGCTGCATACCTCTCTGGGTAGGCAAGGATTTGTTCTTCACAGGGTTGGAGTAAAATTCAGAGAGTGTGGCTGGTAGACTGGCCCTACTTCAGCATCCTAGCTCCCATCTGATTGATTCTCGGGAGACACAAAGTCACTAAAGCTTCCTCTTCAGTGCTCTAGAATTGTCTCTCAGAGCTGCTTCTATTTCCGTTTTAGGGCTATCATAGGATAGGAGAGGACTATGAAGTTAGAGAATGAGAGGGGCAGTCTGACAGGGTCTCCCCTTCCAACTGACTTAGTCTATTTTTGTATTGATATAAAGGAATACTTGAGGCCGAGTAATTTATAAAGAAAAGAGGTTTATTTGTCTTGTGGTTTTGCAGGCTGTACAGAAAGCAAGGCATCAATATATGCTTGTGATGAGGGCCCCAGGAAGCTTCTACTCATGGTGGAACATGAACGAGAGCTGGCGTGTGCAGATCACATGGCAAGAAGAAGCATGAGAGAGAGGGGGGAGTGCCAGGCTCTTTTAAGCAACCATCTGTTGCAGAAGTAATAGAGCAAGAACTCACTCATTACCTAGAGGAAGGCACCAAGCGATTGATGAGGAATCTGCCCCCATGACCACGCCCCACTTCCAACACTGGGGATCAAATTTCAACATGAGATTTGGATGAGGTCAAATATCTAAACTATGGCATCAACTGAGGACCACTTTTTGTTTCATCTAGGCTCTGAAAGTGACCTTGTTCTCCCAGCTCAGCATCCATAACTGACTCCTACCCCAACAGAATATTTAACAATATGCCTGCTTGTTGACATGCTCATTTGGTGGATGTATTAGTCCTTTTTCACACTGCTATAAAGACACTACTAGAGACTAGGTAATTTATAAAGGAAAGATGTTTAATTGACTCATAGTTCTGCATGGCTGGGGAGGCCTCAGGAAACTTATAATCATGGAAGAAGGGGAAGGAGAATCAAGTACCTTCTTCACAAGGCAGCAGGAAAAAGAAGGTGAGTGTGTGTAACGTAGGAACTGTCAAACACTTAATAAAACCATCAGATCTTGTGAAAACTCACTCACAATCATGAGAACAGCATAAAGGAAACTGCCTCTATGATCCAATCTCTTCCCACCAGGCCCCTCCCTCAACACATGGGGATTATGAGGATTACAATTCGAGGTGAGATTTGGGTGGGGACATGGAGCCAAATCAAATCAGTAGTGTTCACGTCATTGCACACTCTAAGTCGCATAGTCATTTATTCCCTAGTCAGGGCAGATCTGACACAAAATTATGACCCTCCCCTGGCCCTCCCCTAAAGTCTTTCTAGCTCTCCTATTCCTGGAAATTATGACTTTTCGTTGTATTGTATGTGAAAGGCATTTTCAACACAAATGTAATGATTGGTTACAAAAAACTACTGGGAGTGGAAGAACGGAGGCAGGTAGGCTTCTGAAGAACAAGTCATCCAGGTTGGAGGTGTGGGTGTACCTTATTCACTAGGGGAGAGATGGAGGTCTGGCAGTGAGGGAGGGCTCTCTGAGGCAAACTGGAAATTATATTCCTGACACTCACAGACTGTGCCTAGAACCAGGTCAGAGGTCTTAGAGACCCCTGATTCAGGAGACAATAAATTCCAGGGATCTCAGGCTGCAGAGCAGTCCAAGAATGCGGGCTGGAAAGTCTACGGTTTATACTCTACTCTACTTTTGCTTGCATTTAAAAGTTTGAAAGTGGATCTCCCTCAGGCTAAAGTGTAAGCAGCTTGACCAGCCTCAAATCAAGCTCAAGTATTCCTGGGCTGCCAAAGATAGAGTATTCAAGCTGTCCAGAAAACATATTAAAGTGGCACTGCTGAGAATGAAGCAGGGATGGGCTTTATATGCCTTCATTCCCATACATACATCCTCTCACCTTATAATAACCTTCCAGGTCTTTTCTCAGAATTCTGGGACTCCAAAATTGCTGGAGTAGACGATCCTTTCTATTTTTAAATTTTGTTATTGAAACTTTCAAACACATACAAAAGTAGAGAAAACAGTATAATGAACTATAATGAACCCCTATATACCTATTATCCAGTTTCAGCAATTAGTAACTTTATTTCTCCATTCACTCCCTCACCACACATCTCTGGGTTATTTTGAAGAAAATCCTTGATGTCATCATATCATTTTGTCTGAAAATAGCATGTATCTCTGAACAATATAGACTCTTTAAAAATTATCATTGTAATACCATTATCAAACCTTAAATATACTAAGAATACATTCTTAATATCGTACAGTATCCATTCAGTGTTCAGATTTCACTGAGCATCTCACAAATATAATTTTCAAACAGCTGTATTCCCACAAGAATACAAAGGTCCATACATTACGAATGACTGATATGTCTCTTAAGGCTCTTTAAGCTTAGGTTCTGGGTTCCCTCTCCCTCTCCTTCTCCTTGCCTCTATCCTTCCCTCCTTGTGTTTATTGGGGAAACCATTTTTTGTTTTCTTTGTTTTAGCATTTTGCACAATCTGGTCTGCATTTTACTGACTACATATATTTTGGTATAATGTTTTTCTATGTTCTATTCCCTGTAAATTGAGGTGATATAGACACTTGATCAGATTCTGATTCAGTTTTTTGGCCAAACTCCTTCACAGATAGTGTTGTGTCACTCCATCTGGAAGCTCTCTTTCTGTAATAATATCATCTCTCTTCTTTACAGATGAGGGAAACAGATTCAAACCAGGATGAGGCTGACAGAACTGGACACTCTATAAAGCCAAGGTCTTCTGACTCCCCACACAGTATTCTTTGCCCTGTGCCACATACCACCAGGTTCTTGAGTGAGGCACTTCATGAGTAGGTCAGGAAGACCACACTGGGAAGGGCTGCCTACATTTTTCTGCTTTAAACAGAACATCCCCTTAGTTTCCTAGGGCTCTCTGGCCCCCACTCCAGCCCAGTATTCCTATGGCATAGCTTCGGAAGTCCCAATCTGAAAAAACAGATCGAGGCAGGTTTCCCTATTTGTTCTGGCAAGTCTCAGATTGGGGAAAGGTGGTCCTTCAGTATGGAGGAAGAAAGGGGTTGTTGGGCTCAGAACAGCAAGGTGAGATGTGCTTGCAAACTGGTGAAACTGGGTGGGTGAGCCTACTGCCCTTCCTTCTATGAGTAATATCCTGGGCTTAGTGCCAATGGATTGGAGAAAAGGAAGGAAAGGGAGATGGGGGAGAAGCAAGAGAAAGTATGGAGCATAGAATTCTGGGGAATCACCTTGAAGGAAGAGGTCAGCCTCTGGTGCTACTGTTCTTTGTGGAATGGAAGCAGGGAGTTCCAGCCAGCAAAGAAAACACCTTTCTGCCTGAAGATTACTCATTAGCAAATTCAGACCTTAATGAAAAGATTGGTTTGTGTACTCATTTGTGTACATTTTAGATTTCCAACATGTTTCATGGATCCAGGTAGGCTATTTATTAAGCACAGGCGATTCAGAAAGTCTGAAGACCTGGACGGATGCTAGGAGGTCTTCTCAATCTCCCAACCTTCCTAAGAGATCCCCCAATTTCCTTCCCCTCTGGTTCTGTTTCCTTTTCTACCAACCTTCACCATAGTGCAGTCCTTTCTCAGAGTTAATTCAAATCCTTCCTGATAAAACGTAAACCCATTTCCTCTTCTCCTTCATAGAGAAGAAGAGCAGCCTTACCTATAGTAATAACTCAAGGGCTTAATATTTTAGTTCAAACCTCTGTCACATCTGAGGCTAATTATTGCACTAGCCTATGTCTTGGCCTCATCTGTCACTCCTTCTGTCATCATCATCTATTCTATGGCCAGATTAATCTTCCCAAGGAAAAGCACTGCACATGTGAGAAATGTAGAGCATCTTGGTGCCTGCTTGGACAACTATCCTGGTTAGGCTATTTCCTAGCTGTATGACCTCAATTTATATGTGCCTCAGTTTCCTCATCTGTAAAAGATAACTGACAACCTTTGTGTTGTGTTTGTGAAGATTAAATACATATGAGGCACATACATAATTTAGGCTATGGATTATGCATTTCTGTGCCTGAACTAATCATTCCTTACTGTCCCTCTATTTCTGTTTCTTGAAATACTACCTTGCTTCTAAGTCTAGTTCAGATGCTACCTCCTATATGAAAACTTTTCTGGGCTCTTCAGTTGGAGGCAATCTCTTTCTTTCCTATATATCCAGAACAATTTTATTGGCACAGCCCTTACAACATCCGAATATATTGCCATGTACTGTCATCATTTACACGTGACTATCTTAATAGGACTACCTTAAGAGAAATTACCTGAAACACACCTACTATTCAGTCCAATGTTCAATCAGTGGGGATGGTATTATTCCTGTATGTTTTGCTGTTTAAATGAAAGGTTGTCTGGGAGGTGGAGGTTGCAGTGAGCCGAGATCACACCACTGCACTCCAGCCTGGGTGACAGAGCGAGACTCCATCTCAAAAAAGAAAGAAAGAAAGAAAGAAAGAAAGAAAGAAAGAAAGAAAGAAAGAAAGAAAGAAAGAAAGAAAGAAAAGAAAAGAAAAGAAAAGAAAAGAAAAGAAAAGAAAAGAAAAGAAAAGAAAAGGAAAGGAAAGGAAAGGAAAGGAAAGGAAAGGAAAGGAAAGGAAAGGAAAGGAAAGGAAAGGAAAAGAAAAGAAAAGAAAAGAAAAGAAAAGAAAAGAAAAGAAAAGAAAAGAAAAGAAAAGAAAGAAAAAATCAAAAGTTCTCAGTCCTGGCTGTACACTGGGATCACCTAAGGATATTTAGAAACTACTGAGTCCTGGGCCTCATACCCAGTGATTCTGACATAATTGGTCTGGGATGGGGACTGGAAATTTCTACTTTTTAATCTTCTCCGGTGATTCTGATGCATACCCAGGGCTAGGAATTCCTAGTTTAAAAAGTTTAGCAAGATATGTGAGCTTACGTAAACCTCACAACAACATTGGTAGGTCACACTGTAAGTGTATTAGTCTGTTCTCACACTGCGAATAAAGAAATACCCACGACTAGGTAATTTATAAAAGAAAGAGACTTTACTGACTCACAGTTCTGTTTGGCTTGGGAGGCCTCAAAAAACTTACAATTATGGCAGAAGGGGAAGCAAACACATCCTTTGTCACATCGAGGCAAAGAGGAGAAGTGCCAAGCAAAAGGGGGGAAAGCCCCTTATAAAACCATCAGATCTTGTAAGAACTCACTCACTATCATGAGAAAAGCAACACGGGGGTAACTGCCCCCATGATTCAATTACCTCCCACTGGGTCGCTACCATAACATGCTGGGATTATGGGAACTACAATTCAAGATGAGATTTGGGTAGGGACACCGCCAAACCATACCATTCCACCCCTGGCCCCTCCCAAATCTCATGTCCTCACATTTCAAAACACAATCATGCCTTCCCAACAGTCCCCAAACATCTTAACTCATTCCAGCATTAACCAAACAGTCCAAAGTCTCATCTGAGACAAGGCACGTCCTTTCCACCTATGAGCCTCTAAAATCAAAAGCAAGCTAGTTACTTCCTAGATAGAATGGGGGTGCAGGCATTGGGTAAATATACCCATTCTAAATGGGAGAAATGGGCCAAAACAAAGGGGATACAGGCGCCATATAAGTCTGAAATTCAATAGGGCAGTCTTTAAATCTTAAAGCTCCAAATTATCTCCTTTGACTCCTTGTCTCACATCCAGATCACTCTGATGCAAGAGTCCCAGTGGGGACTCTGTGTGGGGACTCCAGCCCCGCATTTCCCTTCTGCACTGCCCTAGCAGATGTTCTCCATGAGGGCTCTTCCCCTTCAGCAAACTTCTTCCTGGACATGCAGACATTTCCATACATCCTCTGAAATCTAGGTGGAGGTTCCCAAACCTCAATTCTTGACTTCTGTGCACCCACAGGCTCAACACCACATGGAAGCCATCAAGGCTTAAGGCTGGCACCATGTGAAGCAATCGTCTGAGCTATATCTTGGCCCCTTTTAGCCATGGCTGGAGCTGAAGCAGCTGTGACACAGGGCACCATGTCCTGAGGCTGTACAGAGCAGGGGGGCACTGAGCCTGGCCCATGAAACCGTTTTTCCCTCCTAGGCCTCCAGGATGGTGATAGGAGGGTGTGCCATGAAGGTCTCTGACATCCCCTGGAGACATTTTCCTCATTGTCTTGGGGATTAACTATTGATCCCTCACTACTTATGCAAATTTCTGTAGATGGCTTCAATTTCTTTCCAGAAAAATGGGTTTTTCTTTTCCTTTTCTTTCTTTTTTTCAGACAGAGTCTCACTGTGTCACCCAGGCTTGAGTGTAGTGGCACAGTCTCAGCTCACTGCAACCTCCACCTTGCAGGTTCAAGTGATTCTCCTGCCTCAGCCTCTCAAGTAGCTGGCACTACAGGCACCTGCCACCACACTCAGCTATTTTTTTTTTGTATTTTTAGTAAAAATGGGGTTTCACTATCTTGGTCAGGCTTGTCTTGAACTCCTGACCTCATGATCCACCTGCCTCAGCCTCCCAAAGTGCTGGGATTACAGGCATGAGCCACTGCGACCAGCCAGGTTTCTCTTTTGTACTGCATCACCAAGCTGCAAATTTTTCAAACATTTATGCTCTGTCTCCTCTCAAATGCTTTGTTCCTTAGAAATTTCTTCAGCCGGGGGCACACCCAAGACGGCCGAATAGGAACACCTCCAGCCTCCAGCTTACAGCATGAGTGACACAGAAGACGGGTGATTTCTGCATTTTCAACTGAGGTACTGGGTTCATCTCCCTGGGGAGTTCCAGACAATTGGTGCTGGTCAGCTGCTGCAGCCCGACCAGTGAGAGCTGAAGCAGGGCGAGGCATTGCCTCACCTGGGAAGAACAAGGGGGAAGCAAAACCCTTTTCCTAGCCAAGGGAAACTGAGACACACAACATCTGGAAAATCGGGTAACTCCCACCCTAATACTGTGCTTTACCAAGGGTCATAGCAAATGGCACACCAGGAGATTATATCCCACACCTGGCCGGGAGGGTCCAACACCCACGGAATCTCCCTCATTGCTAGCACAGCAGTCTGAGATCTAACTGCAAGGCCGCAGTGAGGCTGGGGGAGGGGCGGCCACAATTGCTGAGGCTTAAGTGGGTAAACAAAGACCCTGGGAAGCTCGAATTGGGTGGATCCCATCACAGCCCAAGGAGGTTGTCCTGCCTCTGTAGACTCCTCCTCTGGGGACAGGGCATAGCTAAAAAAAAAGCAGCAGAAACCTCGACAGAGGTGAATGCCCCAGTCTGATAGCTTTGAAGAGAGCAGTGGATCTCCCAGAATGGAGGTTGAGATCTGAGAAAGGACAGACTGTCTGCTCTAGTGGGTCATTTACCCCTGAGTAGCCTAACTGGGAGACATCCCCCACTAGGTGCAGACATACACCTCACACTTCACATGGCGGGGTAAACCTCTGAGATGAAGCTTCCAGAGCAATAATCAGATAGCGACACTCGCTGTTCAGCAATATTCTATCTTCTGCAACCTCCACCGCTGATACCCAGGCAAACAGTGTCTGGAGTGGACCTCAAGAAAATTCCAACAGACATACAGCTGAGGGTCCTCACTGTTAGAAGGAAAACTAACAAACAGAAAGGACAACCCCACAAAAACCCCATCACTATGTCACCATCATCAAAGACCAAAGGCAGATAAAACCACAAAAATGGGGAAAAAGCAGTGCAGAAAAGCTGCAAATTCAAAAAATCAGAGGGCATCTCCCCCTCCAAAGGAACGCAGCTCAGAACAAAGCTGGATGGAGAATGACTTTGACGAGTTGAGAGAAGGAGGCTTCAGTTGATCAAACTTCTCAGAGCTAAACGAGGAACTATGTAATCAGCACAAACAAACTAAAAACCTTGAAAACAGAATGGATGAATGGATAACTAGAATAATCAATGCAGAGAACACCTTAAAAGAACTGATAGAGATGAAAACCATAACACGAGAAATACATGACAAATGCACAAGCTTCAGTAACTGACTCGATCAACTGGAAGAAAGAGTATCAGCAATTGAAGATCAAATGAATAAAATGAAGTGAGAAGAGAAGTGTGGAGAAAAAAGAGTAAAAAGAAATGAACAAAGTCTCCAAGAAGTATGGGATTATGTGAAAAGACCAAATCTACGTCTGATTGGGGTGCCTGAAAGTGAGGGGGAAAATGGAACCAAGTTGGAAAACACTCTGCAGGATATCATCCAGGAGAATTTCCCCAACAGTAAGGCAGGCTATAATTCAAATTCAGGAAATACAGAGAACGCCACAAAGATACTCCTCGAGAAGAGCAACTCCAACACACATAATTGTCAAATTCACCAAAGTTGAAATGAAGGAAAAAATGTTAAGGGCAGCCAGCGAGAAAGGTCGGGTTACCCACAAAGGGAAGCCCATCAGACTAACAGCAGATCTCTTGAAGGAAATTCTACAAGCCAGAAGAGAGTGGGGGCCAATATTCAACATTCTTAAAGAAAAGAATTTTCAACCCAGAATTTCATATCCAACCAAACTAAGTTTCATAAGTGAAGGAGAAATAAAATCCTTTACAGACAAGCAAATGCTTAGAGATTTTGTCACCACCAGGCATGCCCTAAAAGAGATCCTGAAGGAAGCACTAAACATGGAAAGGAACAACAGGTACCAGCCATTGCAAAAACATGCCAAAATGTAAAGACCATCGATGCTAGGTAGAAACTGCATCAACTAGCGAGCAAAATAACCAGCTAATATCATAATGACAGGATCAAGTTCACACATAACAATATTAACCTTAAATGTAAATGGACTAAATGGTCCCATTAAAAGATACAGACTGGCAAATTGCATAAAGATTCAAGACCCATCAGTTTGATGTATTCACGAGACCCATCTCACATGCAGACACACATAGGCTCAAAATAAAGGGATGGAGGAAGATCCACCAAGCAAATGGAAAACAACAAAAAAGCTGGGGTTGCAATCCTAGTCTCTGATAAAACAGACTTTAAACCATCAAAGATCAAAAGAGACAAAGAAGGTTATTACATAATGGCAAAGGGATCAATTCATCAGGAAGAGCTAACTATCCTAAATATATATGCACCCAATACAGGAACACCCAGAGTCATAAAGCAAGTCCTTAGAGACTTACAAAGAGATTTAGACTCCCATACAATAATAATGGGAGACTTTAACACCCCACTGTCAACATTAGACAGATCAACAAGACAGAAAGTTACCAAGGATATCCAGGAATTGAACTCAACTCTGCACCATGTGGAACTAATAGACATCTACAGAATTCTCCACCCCAAATCAACAGAATATACATTCTTCTCAGCACCACATCTAACTTATTCCAAAATTGACCACATAGTTGGAAGTAAAGCACTCCTCAGCAAATGTACAAGAACAGAAATTATAACAAACTGTCTCTCAGACCACAGTGCAATCAAACTAGAACTCAGGACTAAGAAACTCAATCCAAACCGCTCAACTACATGGAAACTGAACAACCTGCTCCTGAGTGACTATTGGCTACATAACGAAATGAAGGTAGAAATAAAGATGTTCTTTGAAACCAATGAGAACAAGGATACAACAACCAGAATCTCTGGGACACATTTAAAGCAGTGTGTAGAGGGAAATTTATAGCACTAAATGCCCACAAGAGAAAGCAGGAAAGATCTAAAATTGACACTCTAACATCACAATTAAAAGAATTAGAGAGGCTAGAGCAAACACATTCAAAAGCTAGCAGAAGGCAAGAAATAAAAAAGATCAGAGCAGAACTGAAGGAGATAGAGACACAAGAAACTCTCCAAAAAATCAATGAATCCAGGAGTTGGTTCTCTGAAAAGATCAATAAAATTGATAGACTGCTAGCAAGACTAATAAAGAAGAAAAGAGAGAAGAATCAAATAGATGCAATTAAAAATGATAAAGGGGATATCACCACCGACCCCACAGAAATACAAACGACAATCAGAGAATGCTATAAACACTTCTTTGCAAATAAACTAGAAAACCTAGAAGAAATGGATAATTTCCTGGACACTTACAGTCTCCCAAGACTAAACAAGAAAGAAGTTGAATCCCTGAATAGACCAATAGCAGGCTCTGAAATTGAGGCAATAATTAATAGCCTACCAACCAAAAAAAGTCCAGGACCAGATGGATTCACAACCAAATTCTACTGGAGGTACAAGAAGGAGTTGGTACCATTCTTTCTGAAACTATTCCAATCAATAGAAAAAGAGGGAATCCTCCCTAACTCATTTTATGAGGCCAACATCATCCTGATACCAAAGCCTGACAGAGATACAACAAAAAAAGAGAATTTTAGACCAATATCCCTGATGAACATCGATGCAAAAATCCTCAGTAAAATACTGGCAAACAGAATCCAGCAGCATATCAAAAAGTTTATCCACCATGATCAAGTGGGCTTCATCCCTGGGATGCAAGGCTGGTTCAACATACGGAAATCAATAAACGTAATCTAGCATATAAACAGAACCAAAGACAAAAACCACATGATTATCTCAATAGGTGCAAAAAGGAATCCAACTTACAAGGGATGTAAAGGACCTCTTCAAGGAGAACTACAAACCACTGCTCAGTGAAATAAAAGAGGACACAAACAAATGGAAGAACATACCATGCTCATGGATAGGAAGAATCAATATCGTGAAAATGGCCATACTGCCTAAGGTAATTTATAGATTCAATGCCATCCCCATTAAGCTACCAATGAGTTTCTTCACAGAATTGGAAAAAACTGCTTTAAAGTTCATATGGAACCAAAAAAGATGCCGTATTGCCAAGACAATCCTAAGCAAAAAGAACAAAGCTGGAGGCATCATGCTACCTGACTTCAAACTATACTACAAGGCTACAGTAACCAAAACAGCATGGTACTGGTACCAAAACAGAGATATAGACCAATGGAACAGAACAGAGTCCTCAGAAATAATACCACACATCTACAGCCATCTGATCTTTGACAAACCTGAGAGAAACAAGAAATGGGGAAAGGATTCCCTATTTAATAAATGGTGCTGGGAAAATTGGCTAGCCATAAGTAGAAAGCTGAAATTGGATCCTTTCCTTACTCCTTATACGAAAATTAATTCAAGATGGATTAGAGACTTAAATGTTAGACCTAATACCATAAAAACCCTAGAAGAAAACCTAGGTAATACCATTCAGGACATAGGCATGGGCAAGGACTTCATGTCTAAAACACCAAAAGCAATGGCAACTAAAGCCAAAATTGACAAATGGGATCTAATTAAACTAAAGAGCTTCTGCACAGCAAAAGAAACTACCATCAGAGTGAACAGGAAACCTACAGAATGGGAGAAAATGTTTGCAATCTTCTCATCTGACAAAGGGCTAATATCCAGAATCTATAAATAACTCAATTAAATTTACAAGAAAAAAACAAACAACCTCATCAAAACGGGCAAAGGATATGAATAGACCCTTCTCAAAAGAAGACATTCATACAGCCAGAGAGACATGAAAAAATGCTCATCATCACTGGCCATCAGAGAAATGCAGATCCAAACCACAATGAGATACCATTTCACACCAATTAGAATGGCAATCATTAAAAAGTCAGAAAACAACAGGTGCTGGAGAGGATGTGGAGAAATAAGAACACTTTTACACTGTTGGTGGAACTGTAAACTAGTTCAACCATTATGGAAAACAGTATGGCGATTCCTCAAGGATCTAGAACTAGAAATACCATTTGACCTAGCCATCCCATTACTGGGGATATACCTGAAGGATTATAAGTCATGCTGCTCTAAAGACACATGCACACGTATGTTTATTGCGGCACTATTCACAATAGCAAAGACTTGGAATCAACCCAAATATCCATCAGTGACAGACTGGATTAAGAAAATGTGGCACATATATACCATGGAATACTATGCAGCCATAAAAAAGGATGAGTTCGTGTCCTTTGCAGGGACATGGATGCAGCTGGAAACCATCATTCTCTGCAAACTATCGCAAGAACAGAAAACCAAATACTGCATGGTCTCACTCATAAGTGGGAATGGAAAAATGAGATCACTTGGACACAGGAAGGGGAGCATTACATACCATGTCCAATTGTGGGGAGGGGATACAGGGGAAGGATAGCATTAGGAGATATTACCTAATATAAATGATGAGTTAACGGGTGCAGCACACCAACATGGCACATGTATATATATGTGACAAACCTGCACATTGTGCACATGTACCCTAGAACTTAAAGTATAATAATAAAATTAAATTAAAAAAGAATAAATTTGGGATCCCCCCCAAAGAAAGAAATTTCTTCAGCCAGATACCCTAAATCATTTCTCTCATGTTCAAATTTTCACAGATCTCTAGGGCAAGGGCAAAATGCACTCATGCCTGGCCAGTGTGACCTTTACTCCAGTTCTCAACAAGTCCTTCATCTCCATCTGAGACAACTTCAACCTGGACTTGTTTGTCCATAGCACTATCAGCATTTTGGTCAAAGCCATTGAACAGGTCTTTAGGAAGTTCCAAGCTTTTCTACATCTTCCTGACTTCTTCTGAGCCCTCCAAACTCTTCCAACCTCTGCCGATTACCCAGTTTCAAAGTTGTTTCCACATTTTTGGGAATTTACAGTAACAACCCACTAGCCAGTACCAATTTACTCTATTAGTCCTGTCTCACACTGCTAATGAAGACATACCCAAGACTAGGTAATTTATAAAGAGAAGAGATTTAATTGACTCACAGTTTCACATGACTGGGGATGCCTCTGAAAACTTACAATCATGGCAGAAGGGGAAGCAAACATGTTCTTCTTTACATGACAGCAGCAAGGAGAAGTGCCAAGCAAAAAGGGGAAAGGCCCCTTATAAAACATCAGATCTCATGAGAACTCACGCACTATCATGAGAAAAGCAGCATGTGGGGAACTGCCCCCATGATTCAATTACCTCCCTTTAGGTCCCTCCCACAACATATGGGGATTATGGGAACTACAAATCAAGATGTTATTTGGGTGGGGACATAGCAAAATTATTATTAAAATGTTATTAATTCTGTTTTGTAAATACAGATATTAAGGCTCAAATAGGTTAAAATGACTACTCCAAGGTGACAGAAATGTTAAGTGGCAGAGGGGGGACGTGTAGATAGGGTTTCTAACTCAAAGTTTTGTGCAATGTCCTCCAGAATACAGACCTCCTATCACATTGGTTGCTCCTCAGGTTCAGGAGTGTTTCTTCAAGGTAAGAAACATATCCTCAGGGTCAGAAACATGTTATCAAGGTCAGTTTATGCGTTTTTTTATCCTCTGCAGTCCCAGCATGTGACACAGGGCCTTATCCTGAGTGAGGAATGGTGAAGAATAAAATGCACTGATTACTCATGAGTGAAGGGAAAAGAGAAGAGGTAGATTGGTGGAGGGTACTGGGGCAGACTTCTTGAAGAAAGGCATAAAGGCAAAAGCAAAGTCTTCTGACTCCTCATTCAGTGCTCTTTCCACTATATCTCACCACTTTTCCCAGATTAAATAAATAAATAAGATTGAGGGGAGGCAGCAAAAGGTGGTGGAATGGGACTCTATAGTATAGCCCTCCTACAGACACACCAATTCAAACAACAATCTACAGATGAAAATACCTTCACAGGAGCTAAGAAAACCACAGAACATGATTATAGCACAATAATAAGTAAAAACACATGGAAGTGGGTAGGAAGGAGAGTCTTATATGACCCATGTCACC
Source organism: Macaca mulatta (assembly GCF_049350105.2). Lineage (NCBI taxonomy): Eukaryota > Metazoa > Chordata > Mammalia > Primates > Cercopithecidae > Macaca > Macaca mulatta. The sequence goes on along the minus strand of NC_133426.1, from coordinate 70,207,969 downwards.
CCTCCCTCAACCCCAGTTAGCACAATGTGGAGAGATATACTATTTATTTCCACAGTAATGAGTAAAGACACATGGAAGTGGGTAGAAAGGAGAGTCTTATATGGCCTGTGTCACCCCTCCCTCAACCCCAGTTAGCACAGTGTGGGGAGATATTTTGCTTGCTTGGGGAAAAGAAGGAAGTGAGCACAGATCTTTGCCTTAGACCAGAACGCTGGGCCTGCCACAGTAAAATCAAGCACCAGGCAGGTCACCAGGGCTCCATACTCCAGGCAAGAACTTGCAGACTGAGCCACCAGACCTATCCTGGTAGCAGGTGGGACATCACAGCACCAGGCTTTACGTCTGTGAGGCAGAGTCCATTTCGAGTCTGCACCACTTCAGGACCAACATCACTGACGCTGGGAACCAGGCTCTTCTCACCAATGATACTCCTCACAGAAATAGAAAAACCAATGCTAGAGTTTGTATGGAACCATGAAAGATCTTGAATAGCTAAAGCAATCCTGGGCAAAAGGAACAAAGCTGGAAGCATCACACTTACCTGACTTCAAAATGTACTACAAAGCTATAGTAACCAAAACAGTATGGAAAGGGCATGAAAGCAGACACATAGAGCAAAGAAACAGAATAGAGAGCCCAGAAGCAAGTTCACACATTTATAGCCAACTGCTTTTTTAATGTAAGTTATTGGGGTACAGTTGGTATTTGGTTACATGAGTAAGTTATTTAGTAGTGATTTGTGAGATTTTGGTGCACCCATCACCCAAGCAGTATACACTGCACCACATTTGTAGTCTTTTATCTTCGCCCCTCTTCCTCTTCCTCCCAAGTCCCCAAAGTACAATGTATCATTCTTATGCCTTTGCATCCTCATAGATTAGCTCCCACATATCAGTGAGAATATACAATGTTTAGTTTTCCATTCCTGAGTTACTTTACTTAAAATAATAATCTCCAATCTCATCCAGGTCACTGAAAATGTTGTTAATTTATTCCTTTTTATGTACAGCCAACTGATTTTTGACAAAGGTGCCAGGAACACACATTGAGGAAAAGAGAGTCTTCAATAAATGGTGCTTAAAAACTGGATATCCACATGCGTAATAATGAAATTAGACTGTGACCTCACTTTATATAAAAATTCAACTGAAAATTGATTAAAGACTTAAGTATAAGACTCTAAACTATGAAAATACAGGAAAAAAACATAGGGGGAAGTCTCCATGACTGGTTTTTTGGATATGACCCTGAAAGTACAGGCAACAAAAGCAAAATAAACAAATGGGTTAGCATTAAATTGAAAAGCTTCTGCACAGTCAAGGAAACAATCCTGAGTTAAGAGACAACACATATAATGGGGTAAAATATCTGCAAACCTTGTATCTGATAAGAGGCTGCTTTCCATAATATATAAGAAACTCAAACAACTCAATAACAAGAAAATGAATAACATGATTTAAAATGGGCAAGGAACAAAAAGAATAAAATACCTAGGAATGCAGCTAATCAGGGAAGTGAAGGATTACTACATGGAGAACTACAAAACACTACTCAAAGTAATCAGAGATTGCATAACCAAATGGAAAAACTTTCTATGTTCATGGATATGAAGAACCAATACCATTAAAATGGCCATATGGCCCAAAGCAATGTATAGATGCAATGCTATTTCTATGAAATTACCAAGAACATACTTCATAGCACTAGAAAAAAAACTATTTTAAAATTCATATGGAACTGAAAAAGAGCATGAAGAGTCAAGGCAGTTTTAAGTAAAAATAACAAAGCAGGAGGCATCATTCTACTCAACTTCAAGCTATACTACAGGGCTACAGTAACCAAAAAAGCATGGTACTGGTACGCAAACAGACACATAGACCAATGGAACAGCATAGAAAGCCCAGAAATAAGCCACACACCTACAACTATCTGATCATTGACAAAGCTGATAAAAACAAGCAATAAGGAGAAGATTCCCTGTTCAATAAATGGTGCCTGGGATAACTGGCTAGTCATATGCATAAGATTGAAACTGAACCCCTTCCTTACAACCATATACAAAAATCACCTGAAGATAGACTAAAGATGTAAATATGAAACCTAAAACTATAAAAATCCTGGAAAACAACCTAGGCAATACCATTCTTGACACAGGAATGGGCAAAGATTTCATGACAAAGATGCCAAAAGCAATCGCAACAAAAGCAAAAATTGATAAATGGGATATAATTAAACTAAAGAGCTTCTGTACAGCAAAATAAATTATCAACAGAGTAAACAGACCTACAGAATAGTAGGAAATTTTTGCAAACTATACATTTGACAAAGGTCTAATATCTTGCACCCATAAGAAACTTAAATGTACAAGAAAAAAACAAACAACCCCATTAAAAAGTGGGCAAAGAGCACGAACAGACACTTTTTAAAGGAAGGCCTACGTGCAACCAACAAGCATATGAAAGAAAACTCAATATCAATGATCATTAGCGAAATGCAAATCAAAACCACAATGAGATACCATCTCACACCAGTCAAAATGGCTATGACTAAAATGTCAAAAGAATACTTATCCGGGTGACCTTAGGTCAAGCTTGTATCCTTCCATACTATCACAACTGATGCTCTCTCGAGCGTGCTATCTCCTGGCTAGAGGCCAACAAACTCAAGTCATTACAGCAACTCATAACAGAGCAACCCTGCTTCAAGGAAGGAGAAAACAACAACTACTTCCACCATCTGTTAATATCTTGGCTATCCAGAGGTCCTGAGTCTGCCTATTTGACATCTTCACCGCTAGTACAACCAGCATTTGAGAAAACCAGCACACTAAACAAAACTATAACTAAGGATCATCACAGAGTCCACTTTACTTCCCTGCTACCTCCACTGGAGCAGGCTGTGGTATCCATGGCTGAGAGACCTGAAGATTGATCACATCATAAGACTCTTTGCAGACACTTCCCAGTACCAACATGAAGTCTGGTAGCTCTACTGGTTGGCTACACCCAGAAGAGCAATAATAATCACTGCAGTCTGGCTCTCAGGAAGCCCCATTCCTAGGCGAATGGGGAGAGCACCACATCAAGGGATCACCCTGTGGAACAAAAGAATCTGAACAGCAGTGCTTGAACCCCACATCTTTCCTCTGACATGGTCTACACAAATGAGAAGAGAGAGGGAACTAGAAAAAGATCTCTGGTAATACAGAAAAGGAAGGTTCTTTAACACCCTCAAAAGTTCACACTAGCTCACCAGCAATAGATCCAAACCCAGAAGAAATCTCTGAATTTTCAGTAAGAATTCAGAAGGTTGATTATTAAGCTACTGAGGGAGGCACCAGAGAAAGGCAAAAACCAAATTAAAGAAAATAAAATAATAATACAGGATACAAATAGAAAAAAATCTTTAGAGAAATATATAGCATAAATTTTTTAAAAAATCACGATTTCTGGCAATGAAAGCCACACTTAGAGAAATGCAAAGTAAACTGGAAGGTTTCAACAATAAAATTGAAGAAGTAGAAGAAAGACCTTCAGAGCTTGAGGACAAGGTGTTCAAATTAAGCCAACCTGACAAAGACAAAGAAAGAAGAATTTTTTAAAAATGAACAAAACCTCCAAGAAGCTTGAATGGTAATAAAATATTTTCAACAAAATTCAGTCCAGGACCAGAGGGATTCACAGCTGAATTCTATCAGACATTCAAAGAAGAATTGGTACCAATCCTATTGAAACTATTCCAAAAGATAGAGAAAGAGGGAATGCTCCCTAAATCATTCCATGAAGCCAGTATCACCCTAATACCAAAACCAGAAGACATTAAAAAAAGCTACAGACCAATATCCCTGATTACCATAGATGCAAAAATCCTCAACAAAATTTTAGCAAATGGAATCCAACAGCATATCCAAAAAATATAATCCACCATGATCAAGAGAGCTTCCTACCAGAAATTCATGGATGGTTTAACACAGCAAGTCAGTAAATGTCATACACCACATAAGCAGAATTACAAACAAAAATCACATAATCATCTCAATAGATGCACAATAAGGATTTGACAAAATCCAGCATCCTTTAATGATTAAAACCCTCAGCAAAATTGGCATAGAAGGGACTTACCTTAAGGTAACATAAGCCATGTATGACAAACCCATAGCCAATATTATACTGAACAGGGAAAAGTTGAAAACGTCCCCCCTGAGAACTTGAATAAGACAAAGCTGTCACTTTCACCACCTCTATTTAACATAGTACTGGAAGTCCTGGACGGAGGAATCAGACAAGAGAAAAAAATAAAAGGCATCCAAATTGCTAAAGGGGAAGTCAAAATGTCGCTATTTGCTGATGATATGATCGTATACCAGAAAACCCTACACACTCATCTAAAAAGCTCCTCAATTCGATAAATGAATTCAGTAAAGTTTCAGGATACAAAATTAATGTACACAAATCAGGGGCACTGCTATACACCAACAGCGACCAAGCTGAGAATCAAATAAGGAACTCAATTCCTTTTACAATATCTGCAAAAAATAAAATAAAATAAAGTAAAATCCTTAGGAATAGACCTAACCAAGGAGGTGAAAGACCTCTACAAGGAAAACTACAAAACACTACTGAAATAAATAATAGCCAACACAAACAAATGAAAACATCCCCCATGCTCATGGATGAGTAGAATCAATACTGTAAAAATAACCACGCTGCCAAAAGCAATCTACAAATTCACTGCAATTTCCATCAAAATACCATCATCTGTCTTCACAAAACTAGAAGAAACAATTCTAGCCGGGTGCGGTGGCGCGTGCCTGTAGTCCCAGCTACTCGGGAGGCTCAAACAAATTTACAAGAAAAAAACAAACAACCCCATCAAAAAGTGGGCAAAGGATATGAATAGACATTTCTCAAAAGAAGACATTCATACAGCCAACAGACACATGAAAAAATGCTCATCATCACTGGCCATCAGAGAAATGCAAATCAAAGCCACAATGAGATACCATCTCACACCAGTTAGAATGGCAATCATTAAAAAGTCAGAAAACAACAGGTGCTGGAGAGGATGTGGAGAAATAGGAACACTTTTACACTGTTGGTGGGATTGTAAACTAGTTCAACCATTATGGAAAACAGTATGGCGATTCCTCAAGGATCTAGAACTAGAAGTACCATATGACCCAGCCATCCCATTACTGGGTATATACCCAAAGGATTATAAATCATGCTGCTCTAAAGACACATGCACACATATGTTTATTGTGGCACTATTCACAATAGCAATGACTTGGAATCAACCCAAATGTCCATCAGTGACAGATTGGATTAAGAAAATGTGGCACATATACACCATGGAATACTATGCAGCCATAAAAAAGGATGAGTTTGTGTCCTTTGTAGGGACATGGATGCAGCTGGAAACCATCATTCTTAGCAAACTATCACAAGAACAGAAAACCAAACACCGCATGTTCTCACTCATAGGTGGGAACTGAACAATGAGATCACTTGGACTCGGGAAGGGGAACATCACACACCGGGGCCTATCATGGGGAGGGGGCAGGGGGGAGGGATTGCATTGGGAGTTATACCTGATGTAAATGACGAGTTGATGGGTGCTGACGAGTTGATGGGTGCAGCACAGCAACATGGCACAAGTATACATATGTAACAAACCTGCACGTTATGCACATGTACCCTAGAACTTAAAGTATAATAATAATAAATAATTTAAAAAAATAATAAAATAAAAAATAAAAAAGTAAATAAATATCCTTTAAAAAAATTCTAAAATTTATATGGAACCAAAACACAGCCCACATAGCTAAAGCAAGACTAAATAAAAAGAACACATCTGGAGGCATCATATTACCCAATTGCAAACTATATTGTAAGGCTATAGTCACCAAAACAGCATGGCACTGGTATAAAAATACACACATAGACAAATGGAACAGAATAGAGAACCCAGAAGTAAAACAAAATACTTACAGCCAACTGATCTTTGACAAACCAAACAAAAATATGAAGTGTAGAAAGAATACCCTATTTAACAAGTTGTGCTGGGATAATTGGCAAGCCACTTGTAGAAGAATGAAACCAGATCCTCATCTCTCAGTCTATACAAAAATCAACTCAATATGAATGAAAGACTTAAATCTAAAACCAGAAGGCATAAAAATTATAGAAGATAGCACTGGAAAAACTCTTCTAGACATTGGCTTAGGCAAAGGCTTTATGACTAACAACCCAAAAGCAAATGCAACAAAAACTAAGATAAACAGATGGGACTTAATTAAATTAAAAAGCTTCTGCACAGCAAAAGAAATAATCAACAGAGTAAACAAACAACTCCCAGAGTGGGAGAAAATCTTTGCAACTATGCATCCAACAAAAGACTAATGTCTGGAATCTACAAGGAACTCAAACAAATCAACAAGAAAAAAAAAATCCCATCAAAAAGTGAGCTAAGGGCATGAATAAATAATTCTCAAAAGAAGATATCCAAATGGCCAACAGACATATGAAAAATGCCCAACATCACTAATGATATATATAGTTTGGCTGTGTCCTCAACCAAATCTCAACTTGAATTGTATCTCCCAGAATTCCCACATGTTGTGGGAGAGACCAAGGGGGAGGTAATCGAATCATGGGGGCCAGTCTTTCCCATGCTATTCTTGTGATAGTGAAAAGTCTCACAAGATCTGATGGGTTTATCAGGGGTTTCTGCTTTTGCTTCTTCTCTCATTTTCTCTTGCTCCCACTATGTAAGAAGTGCATTTCACCTCCTGCCATGATTCTGAGGCCTCCCCAGCCATCCTGAACAATTAAATCTCTTTTTGTTCCCAGTTTTGGGTATGTCTTTATCAGTTGCATGAAAACAGCCTAATGCAACTAATAATCAGGGAAATGCAAATCAAAACCACAATGTGATACCACCTCACTCCTTCAAGAATGGTCATAATTTAAAAATCAAAGAAATAATAAATGTCAGTGTGAATGTGCTGATAAGGGAACACCTTTACACTGCTGGTGGGGATGTAAACTAGTACAACCACTATAGAAAACAGTATGGAGATTCCTTAAAGAACTAAAAAACTACCATATGATCCAGCAATCCCACTACTGGGTAACTACCCAAAGAAAATAAGTCATCATATGAAAAAAGACACTTGCATGCACATGTTTATAGCAGCACAATTTGCAATTGAAAACATATGGAACTAGCCTAAATGCCAATCAACCAATGAGTGGATTAAGAAAATGTGGTGCATATATATACACACACACACACACACACACACACACACACACACATATATATATATCCACACACATGTGTGTATACACATCTATACACTTGTATATATCTATATATACATGTGTGTATATATATACATATGTGTGTGTGTGTGTGTGTATATATATATATAAAATGGAATATTACCCAGCCATAAAAAGAAACATAATAATGGCATCCACAGCAACCCAGATGGAGTTGAAGTTTATTACTGTAAGTGAAGTAACTCAGGAATGGAAAACCAAACATCGTACATTCTCACTTGTAAGTGGGAGCTGAGCTATGAGTATGCAAAGGGATAAGAAGGGCATAATGGACTCTGGGGACTTGCGGGGAAGGGTGGGAGGGGAATAAAAAGACTACACATTGGGTGCATTGTACACTGCTGGGTTGATGGGTGCACTGAAATCTCAGAAATCACATCTAAAGAATTTATCCATGTTACCAAACACAATCTGATCCCCCAAAACCTATTGGAATAATAATAATTTTAAAAACCATAAAAAATAACATATATGGCAAGGTTGTGGAGAAAAAGGAATGCTTATACACTGTTGTTGGGAGTGTAAACTAGTTCAGCCAGTGTGGAAAACAGTGTGGTGATTACTCAAAGACCTAAAAACAGAAATAACTTTTGACCCAGCAATCCCATTACTGGGTATATACTCAAAGGAATATAAATTGTTCTATCATAAAGACGCATGCAGAGGTATTTTCATTGCAGCGCTATTCACAATAGTAAAGACACGGAATCAACCTAAATGCCCATCAATGGTAGACTAGATAAATAAAATGTGGTACATATACAGCATGGTGTACTATGCAGTCATAAAAAAAGGACAAGATTATATCCTTTGCAGGAATATAGATGGAACTGGAAGCCATTATCCTTAGTAACCTAACTCAGGAACAGAAAACTAAATACCACATGTTCTCACTTGTAAGTGGGACCTAAATGACGAGAACACATGGACACATGGGGGGAACAACAGACACTGGGGTCTACTTGAGCATAAACGGTGGGAGGAGGAAGGGGATCAGGAAAAATAACTAATAGGTACTAGGTTTATTATCTGGTTGACAAAATAATCTGTAAAACAAACTCTCATGACACAGGTGTACCTGTTTAACAAACCTGCACATGTACCCCGAACTTAAAATAAAAGTTAAATTTAAAAAATGGACAAAGGGCCTGAATAGAAATGTCTCAAATGAAGACATACTAATGGCCAAAAATTATATGATTAAATAGTCAACATCACTAATAATCGGGGAAATGCAAATTAAAACCACAAGAAAATATTACCTCTCACCTGTTTGAATGGCTACTATCAAAAATACAAAAGAAAACAAGTATTACCAAGGATATGGAGAAAAAGGAACCCTTGTATACTGTTGGTGGCAATGTAAATTAGTACAGCCATTACGGAAATCTTTATGGAGGTTTCTCAAAAAATTAAAAATAGAAGTACCATATGAGTCAGCAATCTCACTTTTGAGTATATGTCCACAGGAAATAAAATCAGTGATGCTGAAGAGATAGTTGCACTCTCATGTTTACTGCAGCACTATTCACAAGAGCCAAATATGGAATTAACCTAAGTGTCTATGAGTGGATGAATGAATAAAGAAAACGTGATATATATACATAGTGGAATACTATGCAGCCATAAACAGAAGGAAATGTTGCCATTTGCCACAAAACAAATAAGCCTGGAGGACATTAAGTTAAGTGAGATAAACCTGGCAGAGAAAGGCATATACTGCATGATGTTACTTATATTTGGAACCTTAAAAAAATGTTTGCATAGAACTCTAGAGTAGGATGGTGGTTACCATGGGCTGGGACAGTTGAGGAGGTGATGGTTGGAGAGATGTTGGTCAAAGTATACAAAAATTTGTGTTAGATAGGAAGAATTAGGTTCAAAGGATCTATTTTAGTACATAGTGACAACAGTTAATATATTATATTCTTGAAAAATGCTAAGAAAGTATATATAAAGTGCTTTTACCACAAAAAATATAACCATGTGAGGTAAAGTATATGTTAATTTGGCTAGATTTAGACATTCCACAATACTTTAAAACATCATGCTCTACATGATATATACAAACAATTTTATCTGTGACTAAAAATATAAAATGGAAAAGATTGAGCTAGGTAGTCGAATGACCGCAGCATAATAGATTACTGAGGAAAACAGGGATGTTAGGCAATTTCCTTCACCTTGGGGTTTACTGTCATCTGGTTATTCAAGCCCTGCTCTTACAGAGTCTCCATTGTCGGAGATCTGGACTAGAGGGGCTGTGAACCAGCCTGGGGTACCTTGAGAATATTGTGGGTATGGTCTAGGAAGTCGTTGCAAGTTATGGTAACTGGAACATGCAAAAGGAAAGAGGAAAATGGTCAAGGTATGTTGGAACTGGGGACTAATTAGAAACTGGCATGGAAGGAAAATAAGGTCTCAGTAAACCTGCATATCTGGTACTATTCCAGGTTGTCAGAGCAAATGCAGATGAGAGAGACAGGAAGAGGCAAAAGGCAACCCTAGGAGGGGGACAGGTACAGCAATCTCCTCACAGTGTGAATATAAACTTACCAACTCCACCGAAGCTTCATGAAGATAACCCTTGCCACCATCTTAAAATTTCCCCCAAGTTTTCTGGTGCTATAGAGTTAAGTGACCTCCCTGAAGAGATAAGTTAATTGGTCAGCCAGCACTAGAATTCCCATTTGCTAACAGATGTGAGGGAGTATCTGTTACATGGCTTTCTCCTAGCTTCTGGTGGTTTGCTCGAAATCTTGGGCATTCCTTGAATTCTGCTGCACCACCTAGATCTCTGCCTTCATCTTCACATGGTGTTCTTCGTGTGTGTGTGTGTGTGTGTGTGTGTCTGTGTCTGTGTCTGTGTCTGTGTTTAAGTTTCCCCTTTTTATAAGGACACCAGTCATATTGGATTATAGGCCCACCCTACTCCAGGGTGATCTCATATTTCCTTAACTAATGACATCTACAGCGACCCTATTTCTGAATAAGTTCACATTCTGAGGTCCTGGGAGTTATACCACCATGGTAATTTGTGGGAGGGACACAATTTGCCCCATGAAACTCATTATCTGATGACTCTCCCCCAAAGATATCAAGTATCAGTTTGTTTCTTGATATTCAGACCTATATATCAACTGCCTGCTGGACTAAGTATATCTACAAATCCCATGAGCATCTCTGTCCCAATCAATATGCTTTAGCTTGTACTACTGGTATGACCTCACCTAAATTTGGCTCACCTCCTGAGTGATCCCTCTGGGTTATTAGCTCTACCATCATCCCAGTTATGCAGCTATGAAACCTCAGAGTTTTCTCTGATTCCTCCTCTCTTCTCTTTCTGTATAGTCATTTGCAAGGTCTTGCAGATTCTAGTTTTATGATGTCTTGATTTTGTCTTGCCCTGCTTCTCCCCTGCTACTGCCCTAATCAAACGGCATTATTTCTTCTCACCTGGAAGGGTACAGTAACCTCCCAGCTGTTCTCCCTGCCTCCCACTTAGCCTCTGATTCTGGTCTATCCTGTCTGACATACAAGAGTCACCATCATCAAGCACAGATCTTCCAGTGGCTTCTCTCCTTAGAAGCAGCTGCTTTCCCAATCTCTGAGCCTTGTCCTGTGCCAATCCAATCCTGTTCTCTGTAATGTCCTCCCCTCTGTTCACCTAAGTAGATTTTTAACTGAAAGGCCACAGTCTCCACAAAGCCCTTACATCACATGTGACCTTTTGTTCCTCAGGCTGTGTTTATATCTCTTCAGTAGCACTTAACATATTCTACCCTGTCTCAGAACTATATATCTCCTTTATTGCTCTTCCACACACACACACACACACACTAACACAATATGATTGTGTTAAGGCAGAGTCTGAGTCTTCCTCATCATAGTGTTCTACATGATGTTTGGCTCACAGCAGGTGCCTAATGAATATTGCTTGAGTGACTTGAAAAACCTTGAAGCTTTCTGCTCAAGTCTCTCTGTGTACTGTAGTGCAGCATAAAAAGCAGCACTCTCAGGTTTTTTAAAAAATCTTCTAAATTGGGTCAGCTTATAGACTAGGCATATCAGCTGCTTAGTGCTCACCACCGAACTCAGCAAGCACCTCTCAGAGAGGGATAGGAATGTGGGGGCAAAGAGGGATTGAACGAGCCTCCCCCATCTAGCAGCAGCTGCTCAGCAGTAGGATGGGGAGGCTCAGAGAGCAACAAGGCCAAATATGCAGGTCAAAACCTGATTTATCCTGGAAAAAAAATGCGTGGTGACCTTAATGGCAAAATAGCTTATCATATGAAACCTACTGTAGCTGAGGGCCCATTTAGACTTTTAGTAGCAGATACCTCTTCAACCCACCCCCATTTTAAGCTTCTTCATTTGAATCTTCTTTTGACCTTTCTTTGAAATGATGGCTATTTTATTTTATTTTATTTTATTTTATTTTATTTTTTTTGCTCCTAATCTGTCATTTAGTATACAAAAGTCTTCATTTTTACATCCTGTGTTGCTAAATCTGGACACAAAATTATTTCTTCTGCCTGCTTCCCAGCAGTGGAGCTGGAGACATCAGAAAAGAGAACTGACTTGTCCAAGGTCACACAGCAAGGGCAGGTCCAGACTGGAAATCAGAAACTGCCCTTGCCATCATTTCTCCTTACAAGAGTCCAAGGATGAAGTGATGCACCATTGGGAATGGAGCCTCCAAAGGATTGAAGGAAGCAGGTCACGAGGCACCTCCAGGCAAAAATCTGAGGCCTAGAAAACCTAAGAGCGTCACTGCAACAAATGGCAAGGGAAAGGTATTGCCTACAGCCTTAGAGTGTAGGCCTGGAATCTGACAGGCAGTAAACAAATGACCCAATGTATGTTGTTAAGGGCCACAGAAAGAGAAGTAGTTTGTTGCCTGAATATATAATGTGATTGTAAGGGCTGCAGTAGTCCCTCACTTCTCAGGTAGCATGTAAGAGCGTTGGCTCCCGACTAGTCGGCCTCGGTTCAAATTTTGATTTCGCTACATATTAGCCCTGTGACCTTACACAAGGCAGTTAAGTTCTCCGAGTCTTAGTTTCCTCACCTAGAAAATGGAACTCATTATTCACAAATGTTTATTGAACACATACCAGTCAGGTACTCTTCTGTGTACCTGGAATACAACAATGAACACTTCAGAAAGAAATCCCTAATCTTGTGGAGCTGACATGCCAGTAGAGGGAATATTTACAAACAATCTCCTCACCTCCCAGCATGTGGGGAGGGGTAAATGAGAGAATGCATACAAGGTGCTTGGCATAGACATAGTACTTAATGAATGTTTTAGTTTAAACTACAATTTGGCAAAAGGGATGTGTCAGAGCAGTGAAAATTGTGCCCACCTGTCTGCCCTTCCATTTAACTCCAACCCTCTTCAGAATGCTGTCCTGACAGGCATCCAAGCTCAGAGGAAGGTGAAGGAAAATGGCATTTGAGCTTGACCTTATAAATGAGTGGGAGAAAAAAGAGCTGGAAAGGCCCTGACAGGCCAGGCCGAAGACTTCCCAGGCCCTTAGGATATGATACACAGTATGGAGATGTTGATAAGAGTAAGAAAAGGATCCCAAACTGGGGATTTTTTGACTGAGTTAAGGGTAAGAGAAGATCTTTATTTTCCCTTATTTGAGACTGGAGGTGGGTGACAGAGCTTTAGTTCCATGATGTGTGTGTGTTTCTGTTGGTGTATGTATTTATAAAGTGACCAGAATTTTAGCAAGTCCCTCTAAGGGAATAAATCCAATGTTGATCCTTGGCAAAAGACATGCAAGTCCTTATTGTTCTGAGCTGAATTTCTCACAGAGATCTGCTGAAGCTACAGTCAGGTCTACAAAACACAGAGGCATAGTGGGTCCAGGGAACTGGAAGGACCACAAATACTGGCCAAAGTGATTCAGTGTCTGGAGTCCAAGTACATTCTCTTCAGGCTTTTTCCCCTGCAGTCCCATAGTACCTGTTTCCCCACTGAAAGCCAGCAAGACCCTGGCTGCGCCATGTCTCCATCCTGTGTTCCAGTGAGACAGTGTCAGGAATGGCTCACTGGACTCTCAGTGGAGGGGAAAGGAGAGCTTACTTGGGACCCCAGCCTGGGCTTATCATTTCTTATGATACCACTGATAGGGCTGCCATATAAGACTGCCTTTCCTCCCCCTTATGGCAGGAGCAGATTGCATGGCAAAATCACTGGTTTTCTCCTTGTCATTTGCTTGCTGTGAAACATAGTGGTAAAAGTGTGTGGGCTCTGAAAACAAACTGCTGTGTTTGGAGCCTCCCTCTGTTACTGCCAATCTGTGTGATCTAGACAATATATTTAATCTCTCTACCTCAGTATCTTTGTCTATAAATTGGGAATGATAATAACACCTATCTCACTGGATTGTGAGGGTTCAATGATCTCCTCCTCCAGGTAAAGTTGCTAGAATTGTGCCTAGCACGTAGATTATAGGTTATAAGTTAAGATCTTGCTCTAATCACTGCCCCTTTTGGGGGGCCTCCATTTCCTCATCTGTGCAATGCAATAATGATTACCCTGTATAGCTCCTGAGGTGAGGGACCAAATGGATGAGAAAGCAATATGCTAACAGAAGTCATACAAGATGCAGTGTCCTGAGGTTGGGGTGAAGTATTGGGGGCACCCTCCCTGGGGACATGATTCAGTGGGGTTTTGGCTATAGCTGTAATGCAAGTTGAGGAAATTAAGGTGTATATAAGACTAGTGGCCCTTATTTAGTGATTTAGATATCTGAGATTATCTGTGGAGGATGGCACCAAGCTACATTCTGGATGACATTAGGAGGTCTCTCTCTCTCTCTCTCTCTCTCTCTCTCTCTCTCTCTCTCTTATACACACACACACACACACACACACACACACACACACACACACACCCTTTTAATTTATTATACAGTGAAGGATTTCACAGCCACATATTACTTTTGACTATTACAGCTTAACACTTTCATGTAGTTATGTTACAGCTGATATTTAATAATAAGGTCAGAGTACTTTTATTCAGTCAGTTTTCTTAAAGGAATCATAGATAATTTACTAGCTTAAAAACTTTTTTTAAAAGATAACATTGCGGTAAACAACACCTAATCTTACATTGGAGTTTTGGGATTTTCATGCAAAATTTTGAAATGACCATGTAAAGCATGAGAAATGTGAATAAAGAGTTTAGTCAAGCCTTAGTTTCCCATCTGTAAACTGGAATTGATAATCTCTTTTTTGGTTGTTCAGCAGGACCATGGTATAACTCAGATGAGATAATGAATGTCAAAATGAGTAAAAAATTATAAAGTGATATGTATGTATGAATGATAATAGTAATATTAACTCTCTGTATTGAGTATCTATATTGGGCTACATGTTTTTAATAATGATAGCTGACACTGTTGTAGTGTTACTCCTTGTCAGATGCTATTCTGTAAGCTTCACATGAATTAGTTCTCACAATTCTAGGGGGTAAATACTAGTATCATCTTCATGCTTGTCGAACAGAGGTGACATTGATGCACAAACAGGTGAAATCACTTGCTGTATGTCACACAGTCAGTAAGTGGCAGATCTAGGATTTGAACCTAGGTAGTTTGATTTTGGAATGCATGCTTGTAAATACTATACTACAAGCTTTCATAAAGGGTCTTTTTAGAGTTGTAAGGTAATTTTGTTGTTTAATGACAATCCAGCCTGAAAAGTGCCCCCACTGGCCAAATAGTGACAGGTGAAAAAATAAAACAAAAACTTACACACACATGAAAACAAAAGGTAACAGCTAACTGAAATGAGTTGAGTCTGTAAGAAATTTGAATCTATGATGATTTAAAAAATGGGCAAATAAAATCACTGACTGAGTAGAATGGAGCAGACATGCCTCAGACCACAACAGTAGTGAAAATAGTTAATATTATTTTCCTGTTAAATGCTTACTGAGTTTATTGCACCATTTACTATGGGTCAAACACCAAAGCAATGTATGCA
Source organism: Macaca mulatta (assembly GCF_049350105.2). Classification (NCBI taxonomy): domain Eukaryota; kingdom Metazoa; phylum Chordata; class Mammalia; order Primates; family Cercopithecidae; genus Macaca; species Macaca mulatta. The sequence continues at coordinate 70,192,619 of NC_133426.1, read as the reverse complement.
TATTAATTCACTTAATCCTTACAACTACTCTATGGAGATAGGTGCATTTGTTATCATACCCATTTACACATGAGATAAATGAGGCACTGGGAGGTTATATATTGTGACCAGGGTTCTACGGGCTAGTAAATGGTAGGGTGTATTAGCCTATTTGTGTTGCTATAAATTAATTCCTGATGTTGGGCAGTTTTTGGCTCACAGTTCTGCAGGCTGTACAAGCATGGCATTGGCAACTGCTTGACTTCTGTTGAGGCCCAAGAAACTTTTATTCATGGCAGAAGGCAAAGGGGAAGCAGGCATGTCATATGGCTAGAGAAGGAGCAAGAGAGGGGATCCCAGACTCTTTTTAACAACCAGATCTCTTGTGAACTCATTTCTGTGGGGAAGGCACCAAGCCATTCATGAGGGATCTGCCCCCATGACCCATACATCTCCCACTAGGTTCTGCCTTCAACATTGAGGATCACATTTCAACATGAGATTTGGAAGGGAAAGGATTCACAACTCAGACAGTCTGGCCTCAGAGTCTATTCTGCTCATCTCTCATAAAATACTGCCTAAATACATTCGCTTTATATTCTTTTCTGTTCATAAAGCCTGGATTGGTAAAATAATGAACATTTATTGAGTGCTATCAGACATTGTGATAACAGTCATTACAAATAAACAATGTCTTTAATCTTCCCAATAACCCTGAGAGTCAGGGACTATATTTTTAAATCCCCATTTGACAAAAGGAAATTGAGAATTAGAAAGGTTACATGAGTTACCACTACAAACAAATAATGTAAGTTTTAAGAGCGGAGACACAACATCACAAAGCTAGTAGGTGTTAGAGTTGGCATTTGAACTCTTGTCTTTCCTCCAGCCAAGCCTATGGGTAGTGAAACCTTCCCAACTGTCTACCTTCACAGCCCCTATATATCTATTCTCCACACTTCAGCCAGTAGTGTGTTTGAAATGTAAATATAAGCAAACTTCTTTAAATGGCTCTCCTTTGGTTTTTGGAAAAAGGTCATTTAGACCCTTAAGGAAGTCCATGTGCTCATAGCTGTTGGGAGGGAGGAGTGGTAATCAAATGAAGTCAAAGAGGTTGGCAGGATCCTGCAAGAGCCTTGGAAGCTATAATAAAAAGTTCGGATTTTATTCTGTAATGAGAATGTACTGGAAAGATTTGGGCTAGGCAGTGGCATAATGTAAATGGCTCTTTGGTTTCTGTGTGTGGAATGGTCTGTAGGGGTCAAGGGAGCCAGAAGCTCAATGAGAAGGCTATTGTAATATTCAAGTGAGAGAAGGTGTTGGTTTAGAGCAAGGTGGATGGAAAGTGGCCAGTGACTGGATATATTTAGAAGGTAAAACAACAGGCTTTGCAGACAGAGTAGGTAGGGAATGTGAGGGAAAGTGAGAAATCAAGGATTACTGCTAGATTTTGTCCCCATCAACTACATGAATGGTGGCACTGCTAATTAAAGAAATGGGGAACATGGGGTGGGGGAGGGGACTGAAACCAGTGAGACTCAAGAGCTTTTACTGGCCAAGTCAAGTTTGAGATGCATATATAAGAGAGAAAAAAAAAAAAAAAAACTGTGGGAATCCAGAGGAGAAACACATTTCCAGGTGAGGAGATCAGAGGGCATTTTCCAGTGAAGGTGGCAACTATGCTATTCTGGGCTTGGAAAAAGAGGTAGGATTAGGAATACGGAGTTAGTGAGGAGAGGAAGGATGGGAAGAGGTTAGGTCAGTGTTTTTCAAACACAATAATTTCTGTCATTTACAGACATCATTTTGCTTACTATTTTCCCTAAAGTGACTCAATTTTGGAAAGTTTAATAATTTAAAAACAGAGTTTTATTCTAGTGCTGTAAATTGATTTAGTTATCTGTTCTTAAATATACATTAAAAATAAACATCTATTAAATGTGTTGTTAATGTAATAATAGCTAGCATTTGTTGAGTACTGCTAGAAGCAGTTCTAAGTGCTACAAATCAATAATTTCATTTGCCCGGACACTGCTTGTTCCTAAGTGCTTTATGTGTTCTAACTCATTTAATCCCTGTGGCAGTGTTATACTATGGGGGTATTGTCTTCCCTCTTTTATAGACAGGGAAGCTATAGCCCAGAGGATTTGAGCAATTTATCATGGTTGCACAAATAGTAAGTAGCAAAGCTGGGCTTTGTGCTCCAGGTCTCTTTGCTGATTGACTTCTCCAGCAGTGCTCAGGGGAGAGCACCTCTGGCTGCACATGAGAGTTACCTGGGGAGATTTTGTGTTTGTTTTCATTTTAATACCCATGTTTAGGCCCCATCCAAACCAATTAAATTAGAATATTTGGGATGGGTCTCCAGCATCTGGGTCTTTGCAAAGTTCCCCAGGTGATTCTCATGTACAGCCCTGGGTGACAACATCTGCCCTATGCAATAAGGCCTCCACCACCCATCTATAATCACCCCTTTAATTACAACACTCTGTGAAACACAATCAAGCTTAGGGCATTTGAGACAGAGAAATGCTCAGGGAAAGGCATGAAGATATTCATTAGCAGCTCAAAGAAATATATCTAGCCCCCTTTAGATACATAGAGGTCCAAGAGTTCATGTATCTGGTATGGAAACCGCAGCCCACGCAGGGAGTGTACTTGGTAGAAGCTCACACAGTCCTCTGAGGTGAGCCTGGATCGCCTGGTTCTCGATTAACACGCTGTCTGATCTTTTCACCAAATTCAATTTGCTGGCAGATTATTAACTTCCAGTTGCTGAAGTGTGTTGGAGCCTGAAAGGGGGAAAGGAGCCTAGCAACCGATTGCATGGCTTAGCAACCAATTATCACACTTTAGTTACAGCAGATGTGGGCGTCTGTCTGCAAAATTGCCACTGCTGGAGCTGGAAACACAAGTTACAGGGTAGCCAGGCAGCTGCTGGTAGCAAGTAAGGAGAAAGCATCCTGCTGCTAACTCACTGGCTGAATTTAGGTAAGTCATTACTTGTTTCTGAACCTTAGTTTCCCCAGCTATAAAATGGGACTAGTTTGCAAATATCAAATGAAAAATGTCTTCATTCTTTTCTGCAAATACAAACTGAGATTGAGTTATTTAGTTTTATATTTATCATTTATAGAGCATTTACAATGCATATTAGCTTCCTATTGTTCCTGAAGAAATTACCACAAATTTGATGGCTTAAAACAACAAACATTTATTATCTTACAGTTCTGGAAGTCAAAATTCCAAAATTTATCTTAGTGGCTAAAATTAAGGTGTCAACAAGATTGCATTCTTTTCTGGAGGCTCTAGAGGAGAAACTTTCCTGCTTTTTCCAGCTTCTAGAGGCTGCTAGCATTCCTTGACTCATGGCTCCCTTCCATCTTCAAAGCCAGCAATGGCTAGTCAAGTCTTTCTCATATTGCAGTACTCTGAAACTAACTCTGCTGCTTCCTTCACATTTAAGTACCTTTGCAATTACATTGGGACCACCTGGGTGATCCAGGATAATCTCCCTATTTTAAAGGTCACTGATTAACAACTTTAATCCCATCTGCTACTCTAATTCCCCATTCCTCTTTGCCATGTAACCTAACATATTCACAGTTTCTAGGGATTAGTAGTATGTGAATATGTTTGGTGGATGGGGGGAGGGGGTCTTTATTATAACTACCACACCCTGTGTCAGGCACTATTTTAAGTATTTTATATGTATTAAATTTATTTAATCCTCACATGTATCAAACTCACTTAATAATCCTCTGAAGTAGAGAGTATTACTATTTCCATTTTACATACAAGGAGACTGAAGCACGCAGATGTTAAGTAGTTATATGATTTACTTATTTTTGCCACCGCAAGGCCAAGAACTTTCATGCTTGTTTTATATATTAGGAATTACATTTGGCTGCTAGTAACAGAAATGGGATATAAATGTGGCCTAAATGAGGCAGACATTTATTTTTATATTATGTAAGAAAGATCTAGAGATAGGCTGTTCAGGGTTGGTATGGTAACTTCATACCATGGTTTTTATCCTGAAGGTCACAGGATGGCTAGTGAACCTCCAGTTGTCATATCCCCATTGAAAACAGTGGGAAAAACAAAAATGGTGCATGACAGCTTTCAGGGAAATTTGGTTTTCAGTGGGCAACTAGTAGTCTCTCTACTACAACAATCAAGAATGAAAAACTAGTGTCTTACCATAGTCCATGGCTATGATGCCTCAGCCCATGGTCCTCCTGGGAACCCTCAGAAGGGAGCTTTCACCCCTTGTTTGGGAAAATGCTGCAAGGTGTAGGGTAGGGAAAGTCAACTGCAAAATCTTAAATAGAGTTGATTGGTAAGTTACATGAGAGACAAAGACATTGCAGGGTAGATGCATTTGAGAGTGGTGGGGCTGGGCGCAGTGGCTCACACCTGTAATCCCGGCACTTTGGAGGGCTGAGACGGGTGGATCACCCGCGGTTAAAAGTTCGAGACCAGCCTGACCAATATAGTGAAACCCCTTCTCTACTAAAAATACAAAAATTAACCAGGCATGGTAGCATGCACCTGTGGTCCCAGCTACTTGGGAGGCTGAGACAGGAGAATTGCTTGAACCCGGAAGGCAGTGGTGTCAGTGAGCCGAGATCATGCTACTGCACTCCAGCCTGGGTGACAGAGCAAGACTCCATCTCCCAAAAAAAAAAGAAAAAAAAAAAAAAAAAAAAAGAGTGGTGGAGATTATGTCAAACTAGAGATCACATGCTATGTCTAAATGAAGCCACTACCCAGTTCTAGTTCATTTTCCTAAATGGCCAGATCTTCTGATTTTCTTCAATGGAATTTGGAAATCCAGATTTTCTTACATAATATTTTGCTTTTTAAATAATGGATCAACTTCATTTTTACATTATGTGGGACAAACTAAACGTAGAATCCAGCCCCACATAACTAGTTTCCAAGCACTGTTGTAATGGAAAGAACACTACATTAGGAGAACAGGATTCTAGCTCAATTTGCTGTGTGGCCATTTGCAAGTATCCTTCTGTCTCTGGGATTCACATTTCCAATCTTTAATCTGAGGTATTTGCCTAGAGAATTTCTATGGAGTCTTCAGGTTCTGATGTTCTATAATTTTTCCTTATATCTAATAACCAAATGAAATATTACTTGCTTTAAAAAATTTTAATGCTTATTTCAAATTTTACTTTTTAGGGGATATAACCCATTACATATTTATTTGCTAACTCTACAATTGCCATTTGGGAAAAACATCTAGTGGATTATTTAGCATTTGTTGCCAAGACTTCCTTAGTTAGAACCTACGTGCTTCGTCCAATTCACTTAGGTATTTTAAAGCTACTGAAATTCCTACTAAATTATTCTTTTAATGTATATGTTTAACAAATAATGATTGGTATGGCTGTCTATGGTAACTTTTCAGGAAAGGCTGAGGGAAACATGAGGGCTGGGAATGAGTCAAATCTAAGAGGAATTCCTTTGGGGGAGAGTGCAGGAAGCAAAGAGCTAATGGCAGAAGGAGTATAAAATTAATCATAAAATCTGTTGTTTTTTGAATACCTACCAGCACTTCCTATAAATTACATCATTTGATCTACCCACAAACTAATTAGAGGTATTGTCTTGCCCATTTTACAGTGCTAAGCAGGGGATGATAAACTTTTTCAGTGAAGGGCCAGACAGTAAATAGTTTAGGCTTTATGGACCAAACTAGGTGCATGTTGCATGTTTTTCTTTTCTTTTAAAACGACCCTATAGAAAAGTACAAAAACATACAGAAACAGGCCGTAGGCAGAATTTGGCTTACACTGTAGTTGGCCAGTGCCTAGGTGTAAATGCTAAAAGCATGGACACTGGAGACAGCAGAGTTAGAGTCTGGACTCTACTTCTTTATTATTATTATTATTATTATTATTATTATTATTATTGAGTCTGGGTTCTACTTCTTACTATGTGCAATTGAGCAAGGTCCTTAGCCTTTCTTTGCCTCCATTTCTTCATCTGTAAAAAAGGGATAAGTATAGAACTTACCTCACAGGGTTGTTGTGCAGATTCACTAAGTTGTTATTTGTAAATGCTTAGAAAAGTTCTTAACACATAAGTGCTTGTCAGATAAATAAGTATTCACAATAGCAAAGACTTGGAATCAACCCAAATGTCCATCAGTGACAGACTGGATTAAGAAAATGTGGCACATATACACCATGGAATACTATGCAGCCGTAAAAAAGGATGAGTTTGTGTCCTTTGTAGGGACATGGATGCAGCTGGAAACCATCATTCTCAGCAAACTATCGCAAGAACAGAAAACCAAACACTGCATGTTCTCACTCATAGGTGGGAACTGAACAATGAGATCACTTGGACTCGGGAAGGGGAACATCACACATCGGGGTCTGTCATGGGGAGGGGGGACAGGGGAGGGGGGAGGGATTGCATTGGGAGTTATATCTAATGTAAATGACGAGTTGATGGGTGCAGCACACTAACATGGCACAAGTATACATATGTGACAAACCTGCACATTGTGCACATGTACCCTAGAACTTAAAGTATAGTAATAATAAAAATAAAAAATAAAAAATAAATAAATAAAAAGAAAAAAAAGAAAGCCTAGAATCTGATGTTGAAATGGTGAAAGTATGTTTGGAAACAGAGACCGCTCTAACATGCTTCTGATTGTACCCTATGAGTAGCCACTTTCTCTACATCTGTGACTGGTTGGCCAGGTTTTCCAGTGAGGTTCACTGCTCCATCTGCTCTGCTGTCTGTATTAAATGCCTCAGATGACACACCATACACACAGAATCACTGGCCAATCTTGCCTAGGTTAGTGTGCCTTTCAGCCTAGAACCTGAATGCCACACTGCCTCTGTACAAGCCACTCAAGGAGTTGTCAACCTTCCCTATCCCTTGAGAACACATACCACCATTGTATCAGCTTTCCATGGGGCTGGACCCCTTCTCAACCACAAAAGAATTCCTCTTATCAGCACTTGACAAAGCTGACCACCTTTGCTCCTTGAAACTCTTTCTTCCTTGGATTCCTAGACTTCCTTGGCTTTCAAGACTCTCCTAGTTTCACTGCCACCTCACTGATTGCTCCTTCTCAGAGTTCTTTGCTATTTTCTTCTCACCTCCCCAACCTCTAAATGTTAGAAGTCTTCAGGCGTTAGTCATTGGACCTCTTCTTTTCTTCCGATGTATTTCCTTCCTTGGTGACCTCATTTAGACTCATTAAGTAAAAGCTAATGTCTCCCAAATTTATATGTCCAGCCTGGCCTTTTCCTTCAACATGTATCTCGAACTGACTACTTAACCTCTCCACTTGCATATCTAACAGGCATTACAAACTTAATATGTCCCAAACTGAACTCCTGATACAAAAACCAAGATCAAGTTCTTCGGTACTTTTCCCTCTCTCCTCCAATTTATAGCAAATTCCAGATGCTTCCTTCCAGATGCTCAGAGTAAAAGCCTTATGGCTCATTTTCTTCCACATCCCACATCTAATCCCTCGGGTAATCCTGTTGGTTCTACCTTCAAAATATATTTAAAATTGATTACTTCTCACCACCTCCCCTGCTATCACTCTGGTCTAAACTACTGTTATCTAGGAATGCTACATTATCCTCCTTACTGCTCTGTTTCCTCCCTTAACGTCCTACAGTCGATTCTTTATACAACATCCTCTGTGAGTGTATTGAAACTTAAGTCAAATCATGTCACATGTCACTCTTGTGCTCAGAATCCTTCAATTGTCTCCCATCTCACTAAGAGTAAATGCTCAATTCTCACAATGATATTTAAGACCTTACATGATCAGGTCCCCATTACCTCAGTGACCTTATATTCTACTATAGTTCAGTGCTCATTCCACTTCAGTCGCACCAGCCTCCCCACTCTTCTTTAGAGTTGCCTGGAACATGCCGGCCTTAAGGCCTTGCTGGCTATTCCTTTCGTCTGGAACATTCTGTTTTCAGATGTCTGCATGGCTGGCATCTCACCTTGCTCAAGTATTGTTTATGAGTCATCTTCTCAATGAGACTTACCCTGACCATCCTTTTAAAAATTGCATAATACGTTTCCCCACCCTCTCTGCTTTTCCCGTCAGTAGCAGTTATAACCATCTGACATACTATATATTTTATTTGTTTGTCATTTGTCTCTCCCTGCTAGAATATAAGCACCATAAGAGCAAGGATTTTGACAGTTTTATTCACCAAAATATCCCCAATTCCTGGAACAGGAACAGTGCCTAACACATAGAAGGTATGCAATAAATATTATTTGAATAAATAAATAAAACAAATGCTTCCCCCACTGTATCCTTCCCTTTACTGCTTTCCTTCTCTTCAAGAATATAAAATAAACCTAAACACCCTGAGAGGTTCTAGAGGGAGGCTCACAAAAGAATCATAGCACAAAAGGAGAGAAAAAGTGAAGAAAAATAAACACGTTGTCTTATGCCTGCCTGGATTTAATTTGTGTGGCTGCCAGGGTTTCATGAGAATGTCTCAATCTAGGCTCTGGGGTTTGGGGTTGGGATATTTTCACTGCTTCTAATAGTTGCTGCCACAATCCAGGGCACCCTTCTCCTCCTGGCCTCAGGCACCTTATTCTGTGACAGGCACAGATTCCTCATAGGAGTGAAGCAACCAGCAAACCTGGCTGCTGATAGAGACTAAGGGTTTGTGAGACCACTCTGTGTGTCTGTGTCAATGCATGCAAACAAGTCTTTTTTTTTTTTAACTTTTTAAAATTATACTTTAAGTTCTGGGATAGATGTGCAGAATGTGCAGGTTTGTTACATAGGTATACACATGACATGGTGGTTTGCTGCACCCATCAACCCGTCATCTACATTGGGTATTTCTCCTGATGCTATCCCTCCCCTAGCCCCCAACCCCAACAGGCCCCAGTATGTGATATTCCCCTCCCTGTGTCTATGTGTTCTCATTGTTCAACTCCCACGTATGAGTGAGAACACACGCTGTTTAGTTTTCCGTTCTTGTGTTAGTTTGCTGAGAATGATGGTTTCCAGTTTCATCCATATCCCTGCAAAGGACATGAACTCATCCTTTTTCATAGCTGCATAGTATTCCATGGTGTGTATGTGCCACATTTTCTTTATCCAGTCTATAATTGATGGACATTTGGATTGGTTCCAAGTCTTTGCTATTGAGAAGAGTGTCGCAATAAACATACATGTGCATGGGTCTTTATAGCAGCATGATTTATAATCCTTTGGGTATATACTCAGTAATGGAATGGCTGAGTCAATTTCTAGTTCTAAATCCTTGAGGAATCGCCACACTGTCTTCCACAATGGTTGAACTAGTTTACAGTCCCACCAACAGTGTAAAAGCATTCCTATTTCTCTACATCCTCTCCAGCATTGGTTGTTTCCTGACTTTATAATGATCACCATTCTAACTGGTGTGAGAGGGTATCTCATTGTGGTTTTGATTTGCATTTCTCTGATAGCCAGTGATGATGAGCATTTTTTCATGTGTCTGTTGGCTGCATAAATGTCTTCTTTTGAGAAGTGTCTGTTCATATCTTTCACCCACTTTTTGATGGGATAGTCTGATTTTTTTTCTTGTAAATTTGTTTTTTGGCTGCATAAATGTCTTCTTTTGAGAAGTGTCCATTCGTATCCTTCGCCCACTTTTTGATGGGGTTTTTTTTTCTTGTAAATTTGTTTAAGTTACTTCTAGATTCTGGATATTAGCTCTTTGTCAGATGGATAGATTGCAAAAATTTTCTCCTATTCTGTAGGTTGCCTGTTCACTCTGATGATAGTTTCTTTTACTGTGCAGAAGCTCTTCAGTTTACTTAGATCCCATTTTTCAATTTTGGCTTTTGTTGTCATTGCTTTTGGTGTTTTAGTCATGAAGTCTTTGCCCATGCCTATCTCCTGTATGGTATTGCCTCGTTTTTCTTCCAGTTTTTTTTTTTTTAAATGATTTTAGGTCTTATGATTAAGGCTTTAATCTATCTTGAGTTAATTTTTGTGTAAGGTGTAAGGAAGGGATCCAGTTTCAGCTTTCTACTTATGGCTAACCAGTTTTCCCAGCACCATTTATTAAATAGGGAATCCTTTCTCCATTTCTTGTTTTTGTCAGGTTTGTCAAAGATCAGATGGTTGTAGATATGTGGTGTTATTTCTGAGGGCTCTGTTCTGCTCCATTGGTCTATATCTCTGTTTTGGTACCAGTATCATGCTGTTTTGGTTACTGTAGCCTTGTAGTATAGTTTGAAGTCATGTAGCATGATGCCTCCAGCTTTGATCGTTTTGCTTAGCATTGTCTTGGCTATGTGGGCTCTTTCTTGGTTCCATATGAACTTTAAAGTAGTTTTTTTCTAATTCTGTGAAGAAGATCGATGGTAGTTTGATGGGGATAGCATTGAATCTATAAATTACTATATTTATATTGTAATTGAATATTACAATATTACAACAATTGAATTTGTAGATTACATTGAATCTACAAATTTCCATTTGTTTGAGTCCTCTCTTATTTCCTTGAGAAGTGGTTTGTAGTTTTCCTTGAAGTGGTCCTTCACATCCCTTGTAAGTTGTATTCTTAGGTATTTTACTCTCTTTGTAGCAATTGTGAATGGGAGTTCACTCACGATTTGGCTCTCTGTTTGTCTATTATTGATGTATAGGAATGCATGTGATTTTTGCACCTTGATTTTGTAACCTGAGACTTTGATGAAGTTGCTTATCAGCTTCAGGAGTTTTGGGGCTGAGATGATGGGGTTTGCTAAGTATACAATCATATCATCTGCAAAGAGAGACAGTTTGACTTCCTCTCTTCCTATTTAAATATCCTTTATTTCTTTCTCTTGCCTGATTGCCCTAGCCAGAACTTCCAATATTGTGTTGAATAGGAGTGGTGAGAGAGGGCATCTTTGTCTTGTGCCATTTTTCAAAGGTAATGCTTCCAGTTTTTGCCCATTCAATATCATAGGCTGTGAGTTTGTCATAAATAGCTCTCATTATTTTGAATTATGTTCCATCATTACCTAGTTTATTGAGAGTTTTTAGCATGAAGAGGTGTTGAATTTTATCAAAGGACTTTTCTGCATCTGTTGAGATAATCATGTTTTTTGTCATTGGTTCTGTTGATGTGATGGATTACATTTATTGATTTGTGTACGTTGAACCAGACTTGCATCCCAGGGATGAAGCTGACTTGATTGTGGTGGATAAGCTTTTTGATGCGCTGCTGGATTCGGTTTGCCAGTATTTTGCTGAGGATTTTCACACTGATGTTCATCAGGGATATTGGCCTGAAATTTTCTTTTTTTGTTGTGTCTCTGCCAGGTTTTGGTATCAGGATGGTACTCGTCTCATAAAATGAGTTAGGTAGGATTCCCTCTTTTTCTATTGTTTGGAACAGTTTCAGAAGGAATGCTACCAGCTCCTTTTTGTACCTCTGGTAGAATTTGGCTGTGAATACATCTTGTCCTGGACTTTTTGTGGTTGGTATGCTATTAATTACTGCCTGAATTTCAGAACTTGTTATTGGTCTGCTCAGGGATTCGACTTCTTCCTGTTTTAGACTTGGGAGGGTGTATATGTCCAGAAATTTATCCATTTCTTCTAGATTTCTGAGTTTATTTGCATAGAGGTGTTTCTAGTATTCTCTGATGTTAGTTTGTATTTCTGTGGGGTCAGTGGTACTATCCCCTTTATCATTTTGTATTCTATCTATTTGATTCTTCTCTCTTTTCTTCTTTATTAGTCTGGCTAGTGGCCTATCTATTCTGTTGATCTTTACAGAAAACCAGCGCCTGGTTTCATTTATTTTTTTAAGGGTTTTTCGTGTCTCTACCTTTATCAGTTCTGCTCTGATCTTAGTTATTTCTTTTCTTCTGCTAGCTTTTGAATTTGTTTGTTCTTGCTTCTCTAGTTCTTTTAATTGTGATGTTAGGGTGTCGATTTCAGATCTTTCCTGCTTTCTCTTGTGGGCATTTGGTGCTATAATTTTCCCTCTAAATGCTGCTTATCTGTGTTCCAGAGAGTCTGGTACGTTGTATCTTTGTTCTGATAGGTTTCGAAGAACATCTTTATATCTGCCTTAATTTCGTTATTTACCCAGTAGTCATTCAGGAGCAGGTTGCTCAGTGTCCATGTAGTTGTGTGATTTTGAGTGAGGTTCTTAGTCCTAAGTTCTCATTTAATTGCACTGTGGTCTGAGAGACTGTTATGATTTCTGTTCTTTCACATTTGCTGAGGAGTGTTTTACTTCCAATTACGTGGTCAATATTTGAATACATCTGATGTGGTGCTAAGAATGTATATTCTGTTGATTTGCAGTGGAGAGTTCTTTAGATGTCTATTAGGTCCACTTGGTCCAGAGCTGAGTTCAAGTCCTGAATATCTTTGTTAATTTTCTGTCTCGTTGATCTGTCTAATATTGATAGTGGCATTTTAAAGTCTCCCACTATTTTTGTGTGGGAGTCTAAGTCTCTTTATAGGTCTCTAAGAACTTGCTTTCTGAATCTGGGTGCTCCTGTATTGGGTGCATATATATTTAGGATAGTTAGCACTTCTTGTTGCATTGATCCCTTTATCACTATGTAATGCTCTTGTTTTCCTTTTTCTTTGTTGGTTTAAAGTCTGTTTTATCAGAGACTAGGATTGTCACACCTGCTTTTTTTGCTTTCTATTTTCTTGGTAAATATTTCTCCATCCCTTTATTTTGAGCCTATGTGTGTCTTTGTACATGAGATGGGTCTCCTGAATAAAGTAAACCAATGGGTTTTGACTCTTTATCTAATTTTCCAGTCTATTTCTATTAATTGGGGCATTTATCCTGTTTACATTTAAGGTTAATATTGTTATGTGTGAATTTGATGCTGTCATTATGATGCTAGCTGGTTATTTTGGCTGTTAGTTGATGCAGTTTCTTCATAGTGTCGATGGTCTTTACAGTTTGGTATGTTTTTTGCAGTGGCTGGTACAGGTTGTTCCTTTCCATGTTTAGTGCTTCCTTCAGGAGCTCTTGTAAGGCAGGCCTAGTGTTGACCAAATCTCTCAGCATTTGCTTGTGTGTAAAGAATTTTATTTCTCCTTCGCTTATGAAGTATAGTGTGGCTGGATATGAAATTCTGGGTTGAAAATTCTTCTCTTTATGAATGTTGAATATTGGCCCCCACTCTCTTCTGGCTTTTCTGCTGTAGGGTTTCTGCAGAGAGATCCGCTGTTAGTCTGATGGGCTTCCCTTTGTGGGTAACCCGATCTCTCTCTCTGGCCCCCCTTAACGTGTTTTCCTTCATTTCAATCTTGGCGAATCTGATGATTATGTGTCTTGGGGTTGCTCTTCTCGAAGAGTATCTTTGTGGTGTTCTCTGTATTTCCTGAAATTGAATGTTGTCCTGTCTTGCTATTTTGGGGGAAGTTCTCCTGGATAATATCATGAAGAGTGTTTTCCAGCTTGGTTCCATTCTCCCCGTCACTTTCAGGTACACTAATCAAATGTAGGTTTGGTCTTTTCACATTGTCCCATATTTCTTGGAGGCTTTGTTCGTTCCTTTTCATTCTTTTTTCTCTCATCTTGTCTTCTCACTTTATTTCATTAAGTGAATTTTCAATCTCTGATACCCTTTCTTCTGCTTGATCAATTCAGCTATTGATACTTGTGTATGCTTCACGAAGTTCTCATGCTGTGTTTTTTAGCCCCATCAAGTCATTTATGTTCTTCTCTAAATTGGTTATTCTAGTTAGCAATTCGCCTAACCTTTTTTCAAGGTTCTTAGCTTCCTTGCATTGGAATAGAACATGCTCCTTTAGCTCGGAGGAGTTTGTTATTCCCCACCTTCAGAACCCTACTTCTGTCAATTTGTCAAATTCATTCTCCGTCCAGTTTTCTTCCCTTGCTGGTGAGGAGTTGTGATCCTTTGGAGAAGAAGAGGCGTTCTGGTTTTTGCAATTTTCAGCCTTTTTGTGCTGGTTTCTCCCCATCTTTGTGGATTTATCTACCTTTGGTCTTTGATGTTGGTGATCTTCAGATGTGGTTTTGGTGTGGACATCCTTTTTGTTGATGTTGATACTATTCCTTTCTGTTTATTAGTTTTTCTTCTAACAGGCCCGTCTGCTGCAGGTCTGCTGGAGTTTGCTGGATGTTCACTCCAGACCCTGTTTGCCTGGGTATCACCAGCAGAGTGTGCAGAAGAGCAAAGATTGCTGCCTGTTCCTTCCTCTGGAAGCTTTGTTCCAGAGGGGTACCTGCCAGATGCCAGTCAGAGCTCTCCTATATGAGGTGTCTGTCAACCCCTGCTGGGAGGTGTCTCCCAGTCAGGAGACATGCGGGTAAGGGACCCATTTGAGGAGGCAGTCTGTCCCTTAGCAGAGCTCGAGTGCTTCCTTCAGAGCTGGTAGGCAGGAAAGGTTAAGTCTGCTGAAGCTGCACCCACAGCCGTTCTTGCCCCCAGATGCTCTGTCCCAAGGAGATGGGAGTTTTATCTAAAATCCTCTGACTGGGGCTGCTGCCTTTTTGCAGAGGTGTCCTGTCCAGAGAGGAGTAATCTAGAGAGGTGGCCTGGCTACAGCAGCTTTGCCAAGCTGCAGTGGGTTCAAGCCCTGTTTGAACTTCCCAGTGGTTTTGTTTATGCTGTGAGGGGAAAACCACCTACTCATGCCTCAGTAATGGTGGATACCCCTATCCCCACCAAGCTGGAGCATCCCAGGTCGACTTCAGACTGCTGTGCTGCCAGCAAGAGTTTCATGCCAGTGGGTCTTAGTTTGCTGGGCTCCTTGGGGGTGGGATTCCTTGGCTGCCTGGCTTCAGCCCCCTCTCCAGGGGAGTAAATGGTTCTGTCTTGCTGGCATTCTAGGCACCACTGTGATATGAAAAGAAACTCCTGCAGCTAGCTCAGTGTCTGCCCAAACAGCCACCCAGTTTTGTGCTTGAAACCCAGGGCTCTTGTGGCATAGGTACCAGAAGGAATCGCATGGTCTACATCTTGTGAAGACCATGGGAAAAGTGTAGTATCTAGTTTGGAATGCATCATTCCTTATGGCACAGTCCCTCATGGCTTCCCTTGGCTAGGGGAGGGAATTACCCAACCCCTTGAGCTTCACAGGTGAGGTGAAGCCCCATCCTGCTTCTGCTCACCCTCTGTGGGTGCACCCACTGTCTAACAAGTCCCAATGAGATGAGTCTTGTACCTCAGTTGGAAATGCAGAAATCATCTGCCTTCTGTGTTGATCTCGCTGGGAACTGCAGACCTGAGCTTTTCCTATTTGGCCATCTTGCCAGCTGCCCACACAAGTGTTTTTATAGTCTGCACCTATCATGTATGGGTGTCAGTCCACATGGTCTGCATCAGGTTTGGTAAAGTCCTTCATCATCCTTAGTGGTCCTTTCTGCAATCCCCTCAACCCTACCTCTACTTCCACCCAACAGCTAATCACTATTATCAGAGCTAACATATGCCAGGCATTGTGCTAAAAGTTTTACACGTACTCACTTGTTTACTCCTCATAGCAACTTTTTGATATAGGTATTATTATTATTCCTGTTTTCCAGATGAGGAAACTGAGGTACAGAGAGGCAAACTAGCTCAAGTCCTATGTTGCTTCCAGCTGATGTTGGTGTAACCTTACTTGTAGTCTGATATTTTCTGTTAAAAAAAAAATCTCATCACGATATACCTAATTGATTTTACCACACATATGAATCCACTTCACCATTCACTGAAAGTCTGCAAACCACCCTTTGAGAATCACTGCCTTAGGTATTTTCCCTCTTTCAAGGCTGTTTGCATTTCTCAGAGACATCCAAAATGTTTCCAACCCCAAAGGGTGTCACTCTGAGGAATTTCAGTCATCAAGAGAGACATGGGAGGAGATGGAGGCATCCTTAGCAAGCCTCAGAGTGGTGAAAGTTGGACCCTGCATAGCTTTCTCTGGCCCTCTCAGAGTTTGCTCTGCCTTTGTCCGAACCCAAGCTCTGGCCTTTTTTTCTCCTTTCTCTGAACACCAATTCACTCAACAAGCATTTTCTGAGAGCCTCTCAACACTAGGGCTCTGACAGGCTATGAGCAAGCAAAATTATATGTAGGAGATAAGTTCATAAATGGCTAACTACATAAACGAAGTGGTGGCAAGTGGCTGAAAAAGTGCACCAGCAAAATGTCATTTGCATTTACAGAAAGAGAGGTGGATTTCAACTTGAGTCCAGGCTTCAATAAATAGATGGCATTTGATCCAGACCTGGAAGGATGGCTAGAATGTAGACAGCCAGAAGTAGGGGAAAATAAATTCTGAGAGAATATACAAAGATACTAAAAAGTAGGTAGAAGAGTACTTAGGGACAGGTTGTAGATACTTGTTAGTATCTTGCTAAGGAATTTGAAGTTAATCTTGTATGCAATTGGGAGTCATTAAAAGTGTTTGATCTGATTCAAGCAGTGATTTTGGAATATAACTTCAGCAGCATTGTGAGAATTTATTGGAAGGCAGCAAAAATTTAGGTGAGTGGACACATAGGAGGCCAATGGGATGGTTCAGGAGAGACATAATAAACAAGAGTATGACCCAGGGTAGTGGTTATGGGTATGGAGAGGAGGGGATACACAGAAGAAATGCCATAGGATTAGAGGTAACAGGCCTTGGCAACTAATATGTATATGTATAGAGGCAATGCCTTCTCTTCTCCTTCCCAGTTTACCCCATTAGGGATTCCACAGCAGCCTATATGATCTCTGTAAATCTATCGTATCAGAAAGAGGAAGCATTGGCTTTGTTGGGTGGCTCCTGGTGTGACACAGGAGAGAAAGAGGAGACAGTTCACCATAGGCAGGCTGGATGGAGCCAGCTTATCCTGTTGTCATAGCACTTCAGAAGAGCATTGAATTTTAGAGCTGGAAAGTGGACCTTAGGATCCTCCTATGAGAATGCCTTACTGTGAGGAGGGGCCCAATGAGGATAGAGGAGTCTAGTGAGAAGCCTTATGTGTTTTGTCTATGTGTCCCCACCCAAATCTCACCTTGAATTATAAAAATCCCCATGTGTCAAGTCAGGGACCTGGTGGGAGGTAATTGAATCATGGGGTTGGTTTCCCTTATGCTGTTCTCATGACAGTGAGTTCTCATGAGATCGAATGGTTTTATAAGGAGCGGCTTCCCCCTTTGCTCATTGTACATTCTCTCTCCTGCTGTCCTTTGAAGAGGTGCCTTATGCCATGAATGTAAGTTTCCTGAGCCACCCCCCACCAAGTCATTCAGAACTGTGAGTCAATTAAACCTCTTTTCTTTATAAATTACTCAGTCTCAGGTATTTCTTCATAGCAGTATGTGAATGAACTAATACAGGGACTTTAGGAAAAACTTCAGCCTTGATCTCTTAAGGCTCCCTCTTCCTCATCCCTCCTTCTTTCCCTTATCCTCTCTCCTTCCTCCTCCTCCTCCTCTTCTTTTCTCCTCATTCATCACCATGTCTTCATCCTCCTTCTTTTCCATTTTTCTTGTCTCTCCTTTTCCTCCCCTCCCTGTCTTCCTCATCCTCCTCTTTATCTTCCTCCTCCTTTTCCTCATTTTCTTCTCCTTTCTTTCACCCTCTCAAAACTTTTGCCAATAAAACAAGTTTCCCTTGGAGCTCAAGAATCAACTCCTCAAACCTGAGAGGTGGTCTAAGACATCTGAGGTCAGGGAAGGGGGTCAGATCTCCTGGAAGAAGCCTCACCTCCCTCTAAACAGACACCATGCTGGCTTTCTTTGTAATTCTTTTTCTCTTCAAGCACTCCTCCGACTGGAAGATTCTCTTTTTGTTTTCTCACCACCTCCCTGGAAAAAGGCTTAGCAGGCCCACCAAACAGTAGGTTTAGTGGTTTCCCCAGATCACTGAAGGTTAGTGAGAATAGGGGCCGAAGGCCAACACTCTTGTTTCCTCACTTGTTTCTTCTTTCTACGGGCCCCTAACATCTAAAGTGTGGTTCATGGATGAGCCGTATCCGCATTACCTGCAAGCCTGTTAGAAGTGCAGACCCTTAAGCACCACCCCAGACCTATTGAATCAGAATTTTCACTTTAACAAAAACACCCATGAACATTAAAGTTTGAGAAGCACTGCTCTACGTAGACCTCACTCCTCATGCATGGACACGGCCATTTCTAGAACAACCCATTCTGGGTTTGGTCTCCTAGACCTGTGGAGGGGTAAAGAAGCTGAAAATCAGAGAAACCTGGAGGGCAGTGGTCTCTGGTGACCAGGCATCTGGTCACCACGCAGATGCCTGCAGAAGGTGGGCAGGGGCCAGTGGACAGGGTCTCTGGCTCTAAGGAACGTAGCTGCTGTCGAGCTCAAGCTCAATATTGCAAGGTAGGAATACAAGCCCAGACTTTCCAGTGTTTCAAAAGAAGCTGTATTTTTATGTGAAGCCCAGATTTTTATGTAAAATATATTGAGTATTTTGAAAAACATATTATTTAGCATCCAAAAGGCATTTAAGACACTGTGGTGGGCAAATAAAACAGGAGGTCAGTTGTCCAGACTTTCCATTTATAGCCTTTGATGTAGTTTCGGTTTGTTTTTTAGAAGCAGGAACTATGTTCAATCCTAATCTTACCTGGAAGTTTAATGTGTAAAACAGGTGAGAAAGGAGAACCACTTTGGTTAAAGTGGAGCCTAGAACTCCTCCCACTCAGTCTCCCACATGTCTCCCAGGACAAGAATTAGCCTCTGAAGGACCCTTCCCACACTCTACAAAAGCAGAGGTCAAAAAGTATTGAGAGGTTCTAATCACACACATCATTTGACAGATGAGGAGACTGAATAGCTTATCCAAGGTTACATAGGAAGTTAGCAGTCACCCAACTCCTAGTCCAGTGCCCTTCTCCCCTTGGCTCCCTAACTTCTTTGCATGGTTCCCTAGTGCAGCCTTCTATCAATGGAAGAGTCATTCTACAGCATCACTGGCAGGTACTTTTCTAGACTCTGCTTGGATACCTTCAGTGATGGGGATTCATAAGATTGGACATTAATATGTGAATTTAGCTTTTCAGAGAATCTTTGCAGAGATACATAATATATGTGAGACTTGCAGGTCCTGAATCCACCCAAGTGATTTAATCAACACCATGTCTGGATGGAGGTTAAATCTCATCATCTAATTGAAACTTCTCATGCCATTATTTCAGCTCCTGCCTTTGTCCTGAAAATTAATAGTGAACTGGAGAGCAAATTATTTGGTAGACAGGAAGCTGTTTGAGGCTGAAGGCATGGCATGGGAGGAAGAAGATAAGAGGGAGGCAAAGAGGAAAGAGACAGTTGTTAGGAAGAAGTGAACTTAAAGTCACTTCAGTTATACAGATTTGACAGTAGAGAGCCCATGGAGAGCTTAAAGAATGAGACTAACTAATGAGTCTATACCTTGTTGGAAAGAACAGGCCTTTCATTTGACTGGGTGATCAAGCTGAAGTGGCCTGGGGGAGACTATTGGGCCAAGACCCCCTACTTTCCAGGGTGATGCTTTCTGCAGCAGCTTATTAAGCAGCATCTGATCCTGTCTCTAGCCTTTGACTATTGTTGTCTGAAGGAAGACAAATGTGACCACTTTCTGCTCTTCCCTGATCTGCTTGGAGCTGCTTCAAGAGCTTGCTTCAAGTTTCCCTGGGGACCGTGGGTGTACAGTGTCAGGGACATGTTTGGAAA
Organism: Macaca mulatta; assembly: GCF_049350105.2. Classification (NCBI taxonomy): domain Eukaryota; kingdom Metazoa; phylum Chordata; class Mammalia; order Primates; family Cercopithecidae; genus Macaca; species Macaca mulatta. The sequence continues at coordinate 70,172,965 of NC_133426.1, read as the reverse complement.
ACATGAGGATGAAGAATTGTGTTCTGAGGGGGATATCTACCTAGCTGATGTTCTCACAGAGGAGATGGGAGCCCACACGCTCAGTAAACCTTTTTTTAAAATCAGGAATTCTGCTTGTCCTCAGCATCTCTGACTATCGTGCTTCCAAATACTGATAAAGATGTTTCCTTTTGAGAGGGGCAGGGCAAATAAAATCACGCTAATGGCTCCAACACAATGACAGGAGTTTGGTCTAGAGGTGAGCTTCTCACACTTTAATGGGCACACGAGTCACTGGCGAACTTATGAAAATGTTCATGCTTAGTCAGTAGGTCTGGGGTACATCTAGGATTCTGCATTTCTAGTAAGCTCTCAGGTGATGTAGCCCCATATTTTGAGTAGTATCAAGGGGCTAGATTACCTTGATAATTCATTTAGCTGGATTTTTCTTCTCAAAGTCTAAGATTATATTTATGTATGTACCTATATGTACTTTTCCCATTGCACTAACATCTTGCTTTAAATTTTTTGTATTAGCTTATTTGAGGATAACATCTATCATGTTTCCCATTTTTTCCCCTCTGCCTTCAGAACCCCAGCTTCTTTGCAGCACATGCCATCTGCCTCTGCCACCCACTATCTCTTCCTTTTGCTTTCATTTCCTGATATTCTGGCCCTGCCTGTGTCCCTGATATCATTTTCTATCAATAATTATAGTTACCCAAACTCTGCCACATTCATCTCCTCCTATCCCTTGTGCATCTCAGCCTCATTTCCATCTCTGGGCCTTTGCCTTTGTTGTTCCTTCTTATTTGGAATGCTATTTCCTCAGACCTTTGAATGACTGTTTTCTTCTAATCATTCCAGTGTCAACTCAGATGCCACTTCTTTAGAGGGGCTTTCTTTGTGTGCCTAGGTAAAGCAGTATCTCCCTCTACCAGTCACCTGCTATTACACTATTATTTTTATAATAATTATTTAGTAGCTATGTTACCTTATTTTTGGTTTTTGTGTTCAATGTCTAAATCTGTCCATTAGAACATAAGCTCCTTGAGGATAGAGACCTAGTCTGTCTTATTCACTGCTGTATACCCAGCACTTAGAACAGACTTTGGCATATAGTAGGCACTTAATACATAATTCTTGGTTGATAGACTGTCTTTCTGGATGTTCTTTCTCATTCATTGAAGACTTTAGCTTCTAGATCATCACTTGTCTTAATCCTTTCTTCTGTCTGTATGACCTCAACATTCCTGTAGGTGGCCTATTCAACAATGACCCCACCTTTAACAACTTTTTTATTCACTTCACTCAACCAGAACACTTCTGTGATAACATTCTAGATCTTGTCACAACCAGTAACCAACTGGATTACTTCCACAATGTTGATTGATTTCAAGCGTCTTCTCTCTGACTACTCTGTCCTCTTATTCCAGTTCACTTTGATACATTTCCAACAATTCTTCCACATCATCAGGATCTCCAATTCATTGTCCCTACCATTTAATTGACCTTACCCCATTACCCAATACCTTTCTTCATACCCTCTTTTTCCTTGTGTCTGGCTTGGATTCCTTGGTCCACTATTATGATCACTTCCTCACAAATGCTTGCAACTCTATTATCCATTTATTTTCCCATTGTATTTGCATGGCAAATCTCCTCCAGATTTCACCCAACCACCTGTCATTTCTATGCCTGTGCCTGAAGAGCAAAATAGACTGGAGACAATTGCTACAGTTGAGATGATTTATTTTTCTTTACCACAAGTCTGAATTAGGCACTCAACATTTATTTTGTTGTGTGCCCCTGTTCCTAAGAGATACTGATTTTTATTTATTTATTTATTTTTGTAGATGCTTAACATTTCCTGAAAACCCTACCATATGTCCCTGATGTGCTTACTTTTCAACTCCCTCTCAGACAGTGTCTCTCAACCTTAGTTGCACATTAGAATCATCTGGGGAGCTTTTTAAAATCCTGATGCCCAGGCTGTATCCCATTCCAATGAAATAATAATCCCTGAAGGTGGGATTTAGACATCTATGGTTTTTAAAGCTTCCCACATCATTCCAATATGCAGCCAAAGTTGAGAGCCACTGTGCTGAAAGAACTATTTCACACTTGCTCCTCCTTTCTGTAACCTCCACTGACACCTCCCTCCATAATCCTCTCTCAGCTTCATGGAGAAAACATTTAAAAACGTTATAGGGGCATTTCCTACCCGTTTATTCACCAAATCTATAGGCTCACCATCACCTGCACATTTACCCATTTTCTCTTCTTTTCTGCTAGATTTCAGGAAGTGATTCTGCTCCTGTCAAGGCAAATATTTTTGCTCTGGAACCCATCCCCTCTCACTTTCTGAAGGACTTTGCACCTGCAGGTATTCCCGCTCTTGAACCAGTGCTTCTCAAACTTTAAAGTACATGTAGATAATCTGAGGATCTAGTTGAAATGTAGATTATGATTAAGTAGATGTGGGATGGGGCCTGAGGTTCTACATTTCTAACAAGCACCCAGGTGATGATGATGTTGTTGGTTTGTCGACCATGCTTCAACTAGCAAGGTCTTATGTGATAAGCCTTTCCTCTCATTCCAATCATTATATCACTATGTCCTTATTTGCATGTTAAAAGAATAAAAAAGACTTCCTTGACCTCACATCCCCTTCCAAATATTGCCTTGTCTTATCCCCTTCACAGGAGAACTTCTCAAAGAGTTGTCTATACTCATTGTCTCTACTTGTTTACCTTTGCTCACTCTTTATTCCCTTCATTCACTCCTCTACCCCTCCAATATGATCTTTCTTACTCTCATGCCATGAAGCTACTTTTGTCAAAATCACCAACCTTGTTGCTAGTACAATGGGCGTATCATTTAACTTTTCAACATTTCACACAGCTAGTCTTGCAACATTCACCTGAATATGATTTACCCTTGTTTTATTTTTACCTTATTGGCCACTGCTTCTCAGTCTCTATAGATAAATCTCTCATTCTCTACGGAACTTTTATCTAATTGTTAAGAACCTCAGAATCTGTCCAGGGCCCTTTTAAAAATCTGTGTTCTCTCCTAGATGATTACAACCTGTCTTGGAACTTTAAATATCATAAGTATGAGGAAGACTCCAAAATGTATATGTCCAACCAGATCTCTCCTGAGCTCCAGGCTTTCATATCTAGTTGTCTTCCTGGCATCCCCTCTAATAATATATCTATTGGGCAGCTCACTTTCAATACATCCAAATGGAAGTCTTGATTTTTTCCCTCTTCAAACCTGAGCTTATGCCAGTCTCCCCACCTTAGCCAAAGTGTCACCATCTACCCAGTATTGCAAACCAAAAACCTAAAGTTATCTGGAATTTATTCATTTTTCCCCTCATACTCCACATCCAATCCATCATCAAGCTCTGTTATTTCTATCTCTAAAATATGTCTCAAGTCTTTTTACCTCTGTCCATCATCTTTACTGTTCTTTTACTGTTCTTCCAGTCCAAGTCACCATCATCTTTCCCCTGTCTTACTACAACAGTTTTTACCTTTTGTCCCCTTTCAATCTATTTACCACATAGCAGGCTGAGTTGTCTTTTAAAAAGGTAAATCGGATCAGTTTATTCTTCTGCTTAAAAATCCATCAATTCCCACCCCTCTCTCCCTGTAGTTCATAGAACAAATCCAGATTGTCTTACTATGGCCTTCAAGGCTTTATGTGACCTGGCTTCTGTCAAATTTGTCTCCTATCACTCTCCCTCTTTCTCTCTAGGTTTCAGCCTCATTGCACTTCTAGTTCCTGTGACACTACATGCCAGTTCAATCCTTTGGACTTCTGTACTTTCTGTTTTCTGTGCCTGGAATACTTTCCCCCTACCTCTTACATGGCTGGCTCTCCTTAAGCCTTTAGGCCTTAATTTAAATACCTTCTCCTTAGAGAAGCCTTCCTTATCTAAACTCCCATTCCTCCCTCAGAGTTACCCTATCCCTTCACTTTCTTTCTTTTAGAGCATTTATCACCATCTGTATTAGCACATTTACTTACCGGATTTACTTGTTCATTGAATAGAAATGAGGGCATGAAATCTGTCCATCTTGTTCACTGCTATGGAATCAGTGCTTAACATACTATACCTGGAACATTGTAGGCACACATATTTATTGATTTTATGAATAAATAAAAATAGATAGTAATGTATGTACCAAATATTGCTTTGTAAAGAAAGATAAGAGTTTATAATATACACATTAGTCTTAGGCCTCCAATATTTAGAATTATAGTAATTGTGTCCTTTCAGTATTTATCCTTTTTCACTACTGCACTCCACTCACTGGAGAATCAAGGGTTTGAATTTTTATCCCAGCTCAGCCACTAACTTTGTGACTTTGGGAGTTCCTTCCATTCCCTGGGGCTATATCTTCTCATCAGTAAAATGAGACTGTTGGAGGAAGTAATCCTTACAATTATTAACGCCAACTCTGATATCTATGGATCAGTGATTTTTTAACACTCTTATGTAGACAATTAGTATGTTCATTGTATGACTGGAGAACCTGAGTAACAGATAAGCTGGGACATGACTTTCTCTTCATTTTGCTCATGGCTCTCTACCAGAGTGGAGAACTGGTGCCTGGGTAGGTACCAGATAGGCTTCTGGGAGATCACAGGACTTCAAGAGAGTGAACACAGAGATTGTGGAAACCCCTTTTCCAGATTTCTATTGTCCTGTCCTGAATTCTTACTAGCTTCCAGGCCCTGTGCTAAGTACTTTCCTTAGACAAATTTATCACATCTTTGTAACAAACTTGTCAGCCCTATTCACAGATAAAAAAACTGTCAGGGCAGAGAACATTGAATAATCTGCCCAAGTAAGTGGCAAAGTCAATAACTGAATACAATCCAAGTTGTTCTGACCTCAAAGATTATGTCCTACCAACTATATTATATTCCTCTAACTACTCATATGGTTCTAGGCAAATAGGTGCTCAAGAAATAATGACCAGATTCAACAGCATCTGTTTACACTTCTGGGATCAACACCGGTTTTTTGTTTGTTTGTTTGTTTGTTTGTTTGTTTTTTTGCAGGAGTCTCTAGGCACTTGTTTTTTTGCAGGAGTCCCTAGACTCTATATTAACACTGGCCTATTTGCATCCAGATCCATTCTCCCTCTTCTCCTGAAAATTACATTTCTTAGATTTCCTTGCTTTCTCACTTATTTTGTCCAGTGGGAGACATGTAAAGGAGATTAGTGGCTAGGAGGAAGGGAGAACCCAGCGTATTTCTCCCACCTCCTGTATCACAGAAGTGTTTTCTGGTGGTAGCTGTTTTCCTCCATGGCTCCAGCTCCTCTTGAACAACTCCTCCATTCATGGTACCTGCTTCCAATAGGCTGTCCAACCCGTGATTTTAGCTTCTGCATGATGTCATCTGTTATCCATCCATCCCTACGAGTGGTAGCAGCTTTCTGTGTTTGTTAAATGCTAGGTTGCTGCACCATCCTCTGTTTGACTTTTTAGCTCTGCAAGTGTAATGCATTAAATGCTCACAGTTTAAAAGACCTAGGGTGGTTTTTGTTTTCCTGATTGGACCATGACTGATACAGATACTTTCTACAATTCCAGGGCTACTCACATCACATAAATTGGTTATATACTTCAGAGTACATATTACAATCTCTAAATATTTTGCTTGTTTACGTATTTATTGTCTCCCTCTTCTCTAAGTAGATTGTAAGGTCCATGAGGAACTTTGTCTTGTATCCTGAGCATCTGTCCCAATGCCTGGCACATAGGGGCTAAATGATAATGTCAAATGAATGCATCCATCAAAAAATTCCAAGTTTTTATTGGGTATTTACTATGTGCCAGTCACCATTGTAGAAGATACAGAAATGAGTAATTCATTGCCACTGCTTCAAAAAACCATAATGCCATTTAAGTGAAAGGGGATAGTAAAATGTTCATATGACCATTGTGTTAGTTTGCTAGGGCTGTGCCATAACAAAATACCACAGACTGGGTGGCTTAAACAACAGAAATTGATTTTCTTATAGTCCTGGAGGCCAGAAGTCTGAGAACAAGTTATCAGTGGGGTTGGGTCTTCTGAGGCCTCTCTCCTTGGCTTGATTTGTAGATAACTGTCTTCTACGAGTCCTCAGATTCTGAGGTACTGGGAAGGACTTCAACATATAAATTTTGGGGGAAAACAATTCAGCCCGTAACAACCAGGAAATAAAAAGATCATTTTTAATTGAGAGAGCAAAATCATAGTGCTACAGGAATCAAATGAAAGATGACAAAATCAGGGCCTGGACGTATTCCTGGAAAGCTTTCTAAAGGTGGTGTGCCTGGTGCCAGATCTTAAACAGTCATGACAATTTGAATGGGATGGTTGGCAGGGGAGGTGCATCCAAGATACTCAGCATGAGAGAAGGCCCAGAGATGGGAAAGTGAGAGAAAATTGTGGAATCACTGATGCCTGGGTTACGAGACTTGGGAGGGAAGTTGAAAGGTCACCCAGGGCAACCTCCCATTTAATTCAGGAATCCCTTGCCAAAGGGTTATTCAGCTTCTGCTTGTATACCTCCCATGATGGGGTGCTCATTAAGATACTGCTTCTATCTTTAGCCAGCTCTGCCTGGACAAAACAACAGGTTAGATGAAGTGCAGAAGTTGTGCTAAAAAGAAGAGGACAAATGAAGTTGTATGTGTAACAGGCCAGTGATGTCTTCATGCCAATTATCTCCAGGAACTTCTTTCTAATATCATACTTTGGGTGCAACCTCTGTTTTCACAATTCTGTCTTTGCCTGACCTGCTCTTCTAGTCAGGAGCCTTGGATTCTTGTCTTGTTAGGCTGTGCTACTTTGAGCAGATGTCTTTCAGTCTCTGGGCTTCAGTGTTCAAGTCTGTAACAGTGGCCAATTAAGAATCCCTGTTGCGTCCATCTCAGAGTTACTGTGAGGACTATAAGGGATAATAACAGATGTCAGTGTGACTGACAAAGTCAATTTTTAGCCTAAGCAAAGGTACCAGCCTGTGTTGTGTTCCCCAGAGTTGGGGGAATCCTAAAGAGGCGGGCGGTTTCTCCGTTTGCCTGTTTTGCTGATGTACATTCAACTCATTCTCAGCAAAATAAGCAAATGGAAAATTTGTCCATCAACAAGCTACCTTTCATGTTCCTAAAGGTATGAAGGAGAAGCCTGGAGTGGTGTGTGTGTGAGAGAGAGGGAGAGATAGTCGAAAGACGCTTGGAAAGCTGCAGAGGGTAAAGTCGAGGGTTTATCTTTTTATTATTATTATTATTATTATTATTATTATTATTTTTTTTTTTAATGTGACCTTACGCCCCATCCCTCTTCCAAACCTCCATTTATTTATCTGTAAAATGGAGATACTAATGCCTGCCTCTACAGGGTTGTTCTGAGAAGTGAAAGTAATGCAGATGAAAGCTCTAAGAGAGTACACAAAGAGAGAAGACCCTAGGGGAGTATGCAGAGGGAGGGCGGGGGAGGGAGGCGTTAGAGTGCTGGCATGGCTCCATTGGGGCAGGATCTTATTATTCTGGAGATTGGCCCAACACCTCTGGTAACTTTGGAAAGGACTTTCCGCTGACTCGACACAATTGGGAAGCCCCACAATAAACAGCATCTAACTCCAGCGCAGCGGGAGGCAGGCAGAGGTAGCAGCTGCCTTCTTCTGGGCGGGCGGAGGCTATTCGCCCCCATCCTCTCCCTGCATCCCACCCCCACAGTTCTCAAGCCTTGGTGGGGGACAAAGGCAGCCCATTGGGAACCCCCACACTCTCACCTCTCCCTGCCAAGACCTCTAGGAGCAGCAGGGCGGAGAGACAGAGCCTGCCGGTTGGCATGGAACAACCTGACTGAAGGCGAGGTCCGGGGCGGAGGGGATTGGGCTGTAGGGTTGTGGAGGAGGGGAGGCGGAGGGGGCGCTGGGGCTCTCGCTTGCTTCAGCCCAGCCCTCCTAGTCAGCCCGCGACAACTCGCGCCAGCTCCGGGGCCTCAGAGAAGCCGGACTTCGCAAGCACCATGCAGTGGATAAGGGGAGGATCGGGAATGGTGAGTGCATGTAGCCTTGGCTTCCCTTGCTTGAGCCTATCAGTCCCCCAGCCCCACCTCCAGTTCCCCCAAGGAGCCACAACGCAGTGAGCACCCTGGCCTCTGCCCACCGCCCTAGCCGCCGTCCTTGAGACACCAGTGAGCTTGCTGTGGCCATTTTAGAAGTCCCTGCTCGCCCGCCTGCCCAGGAAACCCCCCTCCCATCCCCCTCCACTTTTCTATCTCCCTCTGAGATTAAGGTGGAATAGGGGTGGGGGCCAGATGATGTTCCCAGGAACATCCCAGGGGTCACTTGGGAGGCCAGAGAGGGAAGGGGGATGGCAGAGGGCTTCTCTGGAAGCAGTGAAGCTCGCAGGAGGCTGACAAGCTGGCACGGGGTTGTGGGGGGGGGGGAGGGGACAGTCACAAAGCCTGGAATTGTGGAGGGGGCATTATGGGAGAGCTGCATGACTCCCCCCGCCCCCCGCCCTCAGCTAGATTTCCTGCAACTCCTTCCCCTGGTCAGCCCCAGGGCATGAGGGCCAGAGAGACACTTTCTCTCTCAGGAAGCTGCCTGAGGGGGCCCTGAAGCCCTTCCTTGTCTGGGCTGGGGTCACCCTGTCCACACTTGGGGCTTTGTCAAGGAGAGACAACTGCAGAAACCCACATTCTGGAAATGGGTTTGGGCCACAGTCAGTTAACAGAGCTCTTCTCTCCCTCTCAAGGAGTGTGTGCTTGTGTGTTTGTTTAGCATAATCCTCCAACAGTTCATTTTATGCCATGGTGTTCCCTTCTCCACCTGGAGACCTTGGAATGACTTCCTTTTGCAGAGAGGAAGTGGTGGCTGCATTTTGATGCCTCTCTGACTTAGCCAGGAGCAGCTTAAGCCTGCTTAGGGCCTCTGGGGAGTGGGAGGCCACCATGACTTTGTCCTCAGCTGGGAGGCATAAGCAAAAGGGCCTTAGAGGGCAGTTAGGTTGGGTCAGCAGGCACTGATGGCAATACAGCCCACACTTCTACACTGCCTCCCATGACACGCAGATGAAGGAAAGTAGCCTGAAGTGGTTGGGCAAAAACTGATATTTAACTCCTTTTTTGCTTTCATTGTGGAAGGGAGGAGGGAATCTGGTGTGGGCTAGGACTATATTCAGAGCACCTGTCCTCTTCCCTTCCTCAGAGTTTTGTTAGATCTCTGTTTCGGTGGCTCTTAAGGGCATCCAGTTCATATGCCTATGTACCAGGGTTTCAAGAGACCCTTCCTCTCAGACCTCCCTACTTCCCTGAGGTCCCGTTAAAGCTACATCAAATGTTTGTAGAACCAGAAAAGATTAGAGCAGGTAAAGACCTTAGAGTCCTTGCTGTCCAACCAGGAAAGCTGGGATCCAGAGAGTGGGAGAGACTTGCTCAGGGCCACAAACTCCTTGGAGGCAAAGCTGAGTCTAGCACTTGAGTCTCCTCACTGTCAGTCCTTCCCAACTGCTCCACCAATCATCTGTTCGAATGGTGCTGAAAGAGACAGAAAGGAACAGGGTCATGATCTTGGGAAAGGACTTTCTTCAGGATGATCTAGTGCCATTAAATTTACCTGAAAGCCGGGCACGGTGGCCCACGCCTGTAATCCCAGCACTTTGGGCGGGCGAGGCGGGTGGATCACCTGAGGTCAGGAGCTCAAGATGAGCCTAACATGGAGAAACCTCATCTCTACTAAAAAGAGAAAATTAGCTGGGTGTAGCGGCGCATGCCTGAGGCTGAGGCAGGAGAACCACTTGAACCCCGGAGACGGAGGTTACAGTGAGCCGAGATTGTGCCATTGCACTCCAGCCTGAGCAACAAGAGCGAAACTCCATCTCAAAAAAAAAAAAAATTGCCTGAGAAAAACCCATGCCAGTCCTGGCATTTCTGGCAACTGGGAACTGGGTCAGGGTGAGACTTCCTTCCTCTTCCAAATATATTGAAGTATAGGGGCCCAGAGCCACTCATTAACAGCAGGTTAAATTAATGGAGAAATCTGAAATTTTGCCAACTGTGTATGAGAGAGAAAAGGGTCGCAGACATCTTGTGGAGACTACGTAATTAAGGATTGGTTGATGGGGAAAAATCTCATAATATTTTTAGAGGACTGAGGCAGTGAATATTATATGATGAAAGCATTTATTTAGCTCTTTACCAGAATGCAAGAGATGGGAGTAGTAAACTCTATTCTTGCCTGAGAGGCAGGGAACCTCTAAGTTTTGGCCTTGCCACTAATAGAAATCCTTTGGGCCTCAGATTTCTTACCTATTAAATGCGGATGTTAATAATCACCAAAATTCCTTCCAGGTCTTAGATTCTCAGATTCCTAGAAGTATGTATTGGATAAAATTTAACTAGTAGCTCATTATAAACAAATAGGGATTGTGTATCTAGCCACCATTTTATAATGTGGCTAGTTGAAAGGTCTTTGCTCCTTGTTCTTTAATTTGCAAGGTGCCCGAAGTACAAACTGAGCTTTTTATAACAGTGAGATTTCTTTTTAGAACATTTGACTGTAGTAACTTATTTCAAGTGTTACATGTAAATCATGGTCCTTGAACATAAAACATTGTTCAAGATTTTATAGAATAAAATCTGTCTCATAGATAGAGGATGTTAAACTGTGAGTTCACACTGGATGGTAAATTGTTATTTATTCATGGCTTCTTCCTGCAATGCCAGTTTGTGCTGGATTAGCCAGTAAGCCTAAAGTGGAAAGAACACTGTTCTCAGAGTAACATATCTGAGGTTTAGGACGTGGCTTTTACATTTCTCAGTCCTGAAACTATTACCAGTTGTCAAACCTACGTTATTCTCAGTATTCTCTTACATAAAATGGGGATAAAGTGCCTTTTTATAGGTACTATCGGGTCATTAATTTATTCAACACAAATGTAGAGGATCTACTATGAATTGACACTGATCTAAGTTCGGGGGAGATCACAATGAAAAAAAAAATTCCTCACTTTCATGAAGCTCACATTCTAGTGTTTGGGAGGTTCATTAAACCATAATGGAAATGAATATACACTATGTCAGGAGATGGTAATCACTAGGAATAAAAATAAAACTTGTTAAGAGAATAGAGAGACATGGGAAGTTGGATGGTATCCATCAAAGCCTCACTAGTTAAGGAACATTTGAGCAAAGATGTGAAGGAAGTGCAGGAACAAACTCTGTGTATATGTTTAGGAGAAGAGGATTTTAGGCATAAAGAACATCCAGAAAGAACACAACTGGTTTGTTTAAAGAACAGCAAGGAGACCAGTGTCCTTGGGATAAAGAATTACTATGTGAAAGAAGGATAGATGAAGTCAGAGAGAAAACAGCCACTTTTATAGGGCATTATTCTGACTGAAATTGGGAGCCATTGAAAGGTTTAGAAGAGATGAGGGACATGATCTGACTTAAATTTTAACAGGAGACTAAATTGTAGTGGTACAAGGATGAGAACTGTGAGGAAGCCCAGGTTAGAAGTGATGGTTGCTTGGATCAGGGTGATAATGGTAGAGATGAGGTCTATATGAAATGACTGACATCATTGTTTATAGATGATAACGTGTCTTTCTCCTTTCTGATCACCTGCTTGGACCCTCAGATAGCTAAGAGTGGGGCCTGAAAGAACATAGAGTGGGTGTATACATGGAGGGGCATTTCATATCTAAGTCAATGTTCGAGTGATCTGTTTTTGGTCTTCTGACCATGTTAGGGCTAACTGAGACTTGGTTCTATGTGGATTACCAATAAATTAATATCTTGCTTTCTGGGATTCTGGAGAAGAAGTTTAAGTGTATTGTTAGCACCTCAAGGTTGTGGTATACCTACTGTTTATCTGTAATATCTGGAATGGATAATTTTTTATAGTCTTCTATATGAAAAAATTATTTTCAGTAATCATCAGTACTATTTATTATTTTCTTGATTTGTTCTTTAATTTTCAATTACCAAGGAAAACAATACATTTTAATGGTAAACATATTCAAATTCAAAATTTATCTCATGTATAAACTACAATGTGCACTCTCTAAACAGAAGTATTACACCTTTCAGTTTTCATTGTTTCACTGTTTTAGATTTTAAGCACACATAAAACTACAATTGGTCACAGGAATGGCAGAATTGAAGTGACCCACATTCTGTTTCTTTGTCTTTATAATCACTACGTTATTATTGTTTACTTTCAACCTACTATGTAAATGCTGAAACATATAGTACCAGAGGGATTACAGACACAAAACTGACCTAAAGCTCTCTTGAATGATTTTGAACCTTTACAAACTGAAATGAGCTGAACGAACACTTGTAGTTACAACTGTGTGCGTCATGGACCAATGATGTAACTGGGAGTTCCCTGAGTCAACTTCCATGTAGAATAAAGTGTCGATTAAAAGATAAATAAAAAGATGCTAATTTCAAGCTTCATATATATTATTAAAAGTCAATAGTAACCACAACAATTGTTTAAAACTTTGACCAACCAAATTTTGTTTTGTTTTTTTTTTGTTGTTGTTGTTCGTTTGTTAAGGAAGGAATGTTTTATTTCTAATGTTGTTTAAAATTGCTGGTGCATGGTGATAGAAAACACTTTGACTTTTAGTCTTAAAAAATTTTTTCTGTAGCTAGTGTACTCTTATTGCCTGCACCCTGGGTTGTCTGCTCCCATTGCCACATCTTTGGTGTGCCACCACTCTGGATAAGAATATGGAATTGTGGACCAATTCCATGCCAAATGCCATATGAACTGTGTAAGAGTCATATATGACTCTGTGGCAATCTCTCCAGATGGAAGGACCAACTGCAAGGCTTAACAGCTGATTTTACTTTATTCAGCTATGAATAACAGAAGAATATCTATACTGACTTAAAACACACAGGTTTTATTTTTTCACATAAAAAAATCAGGAAACAGGCGTACCTACCTGAGCCACTATGGCAGCTTCAGGAAGTTTTTAGAGACTTTTCTCCTCTATCATCCATAGCACTTGGCTTCCATTATTCATAGTCCAAGATGAGTGCTAAAGCTCAAGAAAATCTATTAACATCCATAATTTCAGAAGGCAAAAAAGAAGGAAAAGTTCTTGACCCCTCCTTTTTAAGAAGTCTTCCTAGAAGTCCTATTTAATACTTCTACTTATGTTTCATTGAAGAACTGTGTCACATGGCTGCTGCTAGCTGCAAGGGAAGCTAGGAAATGCAGTTATATAAACTAGGTGGCAAGTGTACACCTAAAATTTGGGAATGGTGTTTCTAATACAGAGGAAGAAGGGAAGAATGATGTTTTTGGGAGATAACCGGAAGTCATTGTCATGATTAGTTGAACTGTATGCCTGCGATTGTAGAAACACAGAATCTAAGGGCTTGTACTCAGCTTTGGACTGTGGGCCAAAGCCTGATAGATGTTGCTAATAGTAAAAATGCTGCCATCAATCTTGTGAAGGATCAATAAAGACTTGACATATCCTAGTCCTCCTATGCTTCCTACTAGTAACAATCTTTTTGTGAAACTAGATGGATGGTTATATGGTTTTGCTGTGTCCCCACCCCCTTCTCATCTTGAATTGTAGTTCCCATAATCCCCATGTGTCATGGATAGGACCTGGTGGAAGGTAATCAAATCATGGGGTCAGTTACCCTCATGCTGTTCTCATGATAGTAAGTGAGTTCTCAAAAGATCTGATGGTTTTATAAAGGGCAGTTCCCCTGCACAGGCTCTCTTGTCTGCCACCATGTAAGATGTGCCCGTGCTCCTCCTTCGCCTTCTGCCATGATCGTGAGGCCTCCCCACCCATGTGGAACTGTGAGTCCATTAAACCTATTTTTCTTTACAAATTACCCAGTATCTGGTATTTCTTCATAGCAATATGAAAATGATCTAATACAGTAAATTGGTACCAGTAGAGTGGGATACTGCTATTAAGACACCCCAAAATGTGGAAGCAACTTTGGAACTGGGTAATGGGCAGAGGTTGGAACACCTTGCAGGGCTCAGAAGAAGACAGAAAGATGTGGAAAAGTTTGGAGCTTCCTAGAGAATGGTTTAGGCCTTAGGTTTAGGGCCTGGCTTTTACATTTCTCAGTCCTGAAACTATTACCAATTGTCAAACCTACTTTATTCTCAGTATTCTCTTACATTAAATGGGGATAAAGTGCCTTTTTATAGGTACTTTTGGGTTATTAATTTATTCAACACAAATGTAGAGGATCTACTATGAATTGATGCTGATCAACAACTGAAGGGTTTTGACCAAAAAGTCCAGGCTGAGGTGGTCTCAGATGGAGATGAGGAACTTATTGAGAACTGGAGCAAAGGTGATTCTTGCTTTACTTTAGCAAAGAGACTGGCAGCATTTTGCCCCTGCCATAGAGATCTGTGGAACTTTGAACTTGAGAGAGATGATTTAGGGTATCTGGTGGAAGAAATTTCAAAGCAGCAAAGCATTCAAGAGAAGACTTGGGTGCCCTTAAAAGCATTCTGTTTTATTAATTCACAAAGATATGGTTTGGAATTAGAACTTATGTTTAAAAGGGAAGCAGAGCATAAAAGTTTGGAAAATTTGCAGCCTGGCAATGCAATAGAAAACAAAAACCCATTTTCTGGGGGAGAAATTGAAGCTGGCTGCAGAAATTTGCATAAGTAACAAGGAGCCAAATGTTAATTGCCAAGACAATGAGGAAAATGTCTGCAGGGCATGTCAGAGGGCTTCACAGCAGCCCTTCCCATCAAATGCCTGGAGGTCTAGGAGGAAAAAATGGTTTCATGGGCCAGCCCAGGGCCTTGCTGCTTTGTAAGGTCTTGGGACTTGGTGCCCTGCATCTCAGCTGTGGCTAAATGGGGCCAATGTAGAGCTCAGACCATTGCTTCAGCGGGTACAAGCCCCAAGCCTTGGCAGGTTATACATGATATTGGGCCTGTGGGTACACACGAGTCAAGAAGTGAGGTTTGGGAACCTCTGCCTAGATTTCAGAGGATGCATGGAAATGCCTGGATGTCCAGGAAGGAGTTCAGTGCAGGAGTGGAGCCCTCATGGAGAACCTCTGCTCAGGCAGTGTGGAAGGGAAATGTGGGGTTGGAGCTCCCACACAGAGTCCCCACTGGGGTACTGCCTAGTAAAGTTGTAAGAAGAGGGCCACTGTCCTCCAGACCCCAGAATGATAGATTCGACAGCTTGCACTGTGTGACTGGAAAAGCCACAGACAATGCCAGCCATGAAGGCAGCATGGAGGGGGCTGTACCCTGCAAAGCTAGAGGGGCAGATTTGCCCCAGCCTGTGGGAGTCCACCCACAGAGTGGACCTGATGTGAGACATGGAGTCAAAGGAGATTATTTTGGAGCTTTAAGATTTGACTGCTTCACTGGATTCTGGACTTGCATGGAACCTGTAACTCCTTCATTTTGGTAAATTTATCCCATTTGGAACAGGCGTATTTACCCAATGTCTTTGTATCTAGGCATCTTTATGTCTATAATTTCATTGTATCTAAGAAGTAACTAACTTGCTTTTTATTTTCCAGGCTCATAGGCAGAAGGGACTTGCCTTTTCTCAGATGAGACTTTGGACTTGGACTTTTGAGTTAATGCTGGAGTGAATTAAGACTTTGGGGGACTGTTGGAAGGGCATGATTGTGTTCTGAAATGTGAGGACATGAGATTTCAGAGGGGCCAGTGGTGGAATGTTATGGTTTGGCTGTGTCCCCACCCAAATCTCATCTTTAATTGTAGTTCCCATAATCCCCATGTGTCATGGAAGGGACCTGGGGAGGTAATTGAATCATGGGGACAGTCACCTTCATGATGTTCTTGTGATAGTGCCTGAGTTCTCACAAGATCTGATGGTTTTATAAGGGGCTTTTTATTCTCTTTGCTCTACACTTCTCCTTGCTGCCTCCATGTGAAGAAGGATATGTTTGCTTCCCCTTCTGCCATAATCATGTTTCCTGAGGCCTCCCCAGCCAATGCTAAACTGTGAGTCAATTACACTTCTTTCATTTATAAATTGCCCAGTCTTAGTTATGTCTTTATTAGCAGTATGAGAATGGGCTAATACATGACATGCTTCATGGAGATAGGGGATGCAAAATAGAGCAGTGTTTCTGGATGATTTAGGGGAAGGAGATGACTAGTACAGTAGTATAGTCTCAGCCCTGATGAGTTTCAGATGCTTGGACAGTCTTACATTGTAGATATCTAATAGGCAGTTGGTGATCAGATATTGAGCTCAGAAGGGATTGGGAGGCATTGATGACAGTTGAAGTTCTGAGGGTAGATGAACTACCTAACATTTAAAAGTGCTGTACAGCCTGGGAAAGTGAGAGGTAGGAGCAGAACTTGAACCTCCTTTTTTAATTCTCCTAACCTAGAACAGACCCAGTCCACTGTTATCTACTTTCTAAAATTTACATGTCAGCACTATTGTTTCAGGCTTTACTTTCTGCAGTACTTGTGTTGCTTCTGGAGTGCCTGAGCTATAATGTCCAAGTTGGATGACCTTGGGGATAATCTAGCTCAACTCCTTAGATCAGGGGTCAACAAACTATATAGCCTGCTGACCAAATCTAGCCAACAAGCTAAGAATGATTTTTACATTTTTAAATTGCTAGGAAAATATCAAATGAAGAATAGTGTTTGGTGGTACAAGTATATGAAATTATAATGAAATTCAAATTTCAGCATCCATAAATAAACTTTCATTGGAACACAGCCATGCCCATTCATTTGCTTATTGTGTGTGGCTGCCTTTGTTATACAAAAGCAGAGTTGAGTAGTTGTGACAGAAACCATATGGCCCCCAAAGCTTAAAAAATTCAGTATTTGGCCCTTTACAGAAAAGGTTTGCAGACTCCTGGCTCCGAGCCCTAGGGTTACCATGGCAGTGCCTTGGGGAGGGGGAGAAAGGAGCAGGAAGGAGTGTGGATCTCTCACCTCTGGTCTACAGCACCTGGGCTTTTGCTTTATATATTGGATTGTTGCTTAAGATTTTGGAAAAAGGGGGTTTTTCTTATCCTGTATTCCCTCCATCCCCCACACAAAATGTTTGAATACTACTCATTTTATAGATTGTGAACACTGAAGTTCAGAAAAGGAGAGTGCTTTACCCAAGACCATGCAGCTGCTCAGTCACTGGAATAAGAACCCACAGATCTGAATTCTCCATTGAGTGTGCTTCTTCTGTGAGGTAAATTTAGTAGGGCCAAGGGAAGGGAAGCTCACCTGTTATGCATGTGCCAGTTATATTAAATGTTATCCCAATCAATCCTCACATTAACCCCTACAAAATTAGCCCCTTAATGTCTACATGTGTTTATGTGTTAGTTTATAAATCCATGCAACAGATATTCACTGAGCATCTACTGTTTGTCAGGTACTCTTCTATCCACTGGAGATGTGGCAGGGAACAAAACAAAAAAATGTCTCTATCTTCCCAGAATTCATAGCCTAGTCCAGCTTGGAAACAGGAATAGACAGCTTAGGCATCTCTCTCAAGGTTAAACAAAGGGCAACATAAGATTTCAAATCCAAATCTATTTGTTTGCAAAAGGCTTACTCTTTGCACAACCCACTTATCCACCCATGACCCATCTACTCCCCGTTCCTCTATGTGCCTCTCATTCACCCACTGATCCACTCACCTATACACACATCCTCTCATTCACCCATCAATTCCTCCACCTATCCATCCATCCATCTATCCATCTGTTCATCTATCCAATTTATTTATTGATCATTTACAAATTGCTGGGTGCCGGGGATACTGTCTCAGTATCACTAGCTTTTACTCTTCTGCCTTGGCTCTGGCCACTTATTGTTTGTGTGGTCCTGGGCATCCCACTTGACTCCTTAGTATCCTTATCTTTAAAGGTGGGAAGATAGTAGTGCATACCTATTTCATAGCATACTTGTAAGGATGAAATGAGTGAATACATGCAAAACACCTCGAACAATGCCTGATACAGAGTAAAAGTCATATAAATATTTGTTGTTATTATTTTACATTTCCTTCAGAGTCAGAGCCCATTCTAGTTGGTTCAGAAACACAGCTTTATTTTATTACTGACTAATCATGTTGCATTCCTCAGGGTCCTTTCAAGTTAATCTGGGAAATAAATTTATGTCAATACTAAAGAAGTCAATTATGTTTCCTCTCCCATGTAATAAATTCATGACAAATATTATGTCTTTATCCTGAATAGTTAATACATGTGTAGAGTATAAAACTCAGAGTAGGGAAGGTAATGTGGTGAAAAATAAGTCTCCCTTCTTCCCTTCATCCTGTTACCTGGTCCTTTTCCCCAGCAGCAGCCCCGGATATCAGGCTCTTAGGTGTTCATGCTGGGATATTCTGAGCTTTCATGAGCATATACCTAAGTACACAGAAACACACACACACTTTCTTCATGCATATAGTAGCATATTCTTACATTGTTATAGTTAGCTATTTTTTAATTAACAATATGTCTTGGAGATTATTATATATCAGTACAAGTAGAGAGCCTTCCTTTTGTATGGCTACATAGGATTCCATTGTGTCCTCTGTTGATGGTGAATTGGGTTGTCTCCAGTCATTAGACATGATGAACAAGGCTGAAAATGGATGTTTAGCTAGAAGCTATGATTTCTGAGGCACTATACTGGACGGAGGTGTGGGAGAGTCAAAGGAAGATGTGGCTTATGTCTTCAAGGAGCTTAGGATTGAGTAGGGGGGAAATAAAGACAGGCTGGACTAAATGCTTTAGGAATGTATAAAGAAGATAATGTAAGAAAATAGGGGAGCAAGAATGTGGTGGGTGA
Organism: Macaca mulatta; assembly: GCF_049350105.2. NCBI lineage: Eukaryota > Metazoa > Chordata > Mammalia > Primates > Cercopithecidae > Macaca > Macaca mulatta. The sequence continues at coordinate 70,154,138 of NC_133426.1, read as the reverse complement.
GGGGTTCAGGGTATTGAGTAGGGCTTCCAAGAGACAGTGTTTAAATATACTTTTTATTTTATTTTTTATTTTTATTTTTTTTCTTCTAATTTTTATTTCAGGTTCAAGGAGTATGTGTACCAGTTTGTTATATGGGCAAATTGTGTGTCATGGGGTTTGATGTATAGATTATTTCTTCACCTAGGTAATAAGCATATTACTCGATAGGTAGTTTTTCAGTCCTCACCCTCCTCACATCCTTCACCCTCAAGTAGGCCTCAATGTCTATTGTTCCATTCTTTGTGTCCATGTGTACTCAGTGTTTATCTCACGCTTGTAAGTCAGAACATGCAGTACTTGGTTTTCTGTTTCTGTGTTAATTCGCTTAGGATAATGACCTCCAGCTCCATCCATGTTGCCACAAAGGACATGTTCTTGCCTTTTTATGGCTGTGTAGTATTCCATGGTGTATATGTACCATATTTTCTTTATCCAATCCACTGTCATGGGCATCTAGGTTGATTTTATGTCTTTGCTATTGTGAATAGTGCTGTGATGAACATACATGTGCATATATCTTTATGGTAGAATGATTTATATTCCTTTGGCTATATACCCAGTAATGGGATTGCTAGGTTAAATAGTATCTCTGTTTTAAGTTCTTTGAGAAATCTCCAAACTGCTTTCCACAGTGGCTTAACTAGTTTACATTCCCAACAGTGTATAAGTGTTGCCTTTTCTCTGCAACCTCATTAGCATTTGTTATTTTTTCACTTCTTAATAATAGGTATTCTGACTGGTGTGCAATGGTATCTCATTGTGGTTTTGATTTGCATTTCTCTAGTGATTAATTATGTTGAATATTTTTTCATATGCTTGTTGGTCACATGTATGTCTTCTTTTGAGAAATGTCTGTTCATGTCCTTTGCTCATTTTTTAATGAGGTTGTATTTTTTTTGCTTGTTGATTTGTATGAGTTCCTTGTAGATTCTGGATATTAGAAATTTGTTAGATACATAGTTTGTAAACATTTTCTCCCATTCTGTAGGTTGTCTGTTTACTTTGTTTCTTTTGCTGTGCAGAAGCTCTTTAGTTTAATTAGGTTGCATATGCCAATTTTTGTTTTTGTTGCAATTGCTGTTGGTGTCTTTGTCATGAAATCTTTTCCAGGGCCTATGTCCAGAATAGTGTTTTCTATGTTATCTTCTAGGGTTTTTATATAAACTGCATTTTTACAGCCTTTCACATAGCACGGTTGCTTGGGATGGGGAGTAGGCATGGTAGGTGAAGCATGAGATGTTTCAAGCAGAGGGTACAACATAAGATAAAGAATCAAGACATTAAAGGAATCATAAGTTCTGGAAATAGTACATTAGTGTTCTGGTGTGGCTGGAGCCTGTAATTCTGGAAATGTGTACTGGGGCTAGAACAAGAAGAGCTCAGAAGCTTTGCCTGGTAGAAAGGATAATGACATGATGAAACAAAGTAGTGGAGGATTCCTTTGGCGACACAGGACACCAGCAGAGCGAACTGGAAAAGGAGAGGGATTGCATTTGACAACCAGAGGCAAATTCCACAGATATTATGATAGGCAATCTCAAATACTCTGACTGAAATGAATGTCTGTTGTAGAAATTTCTTGGGAAAAAAAGTATGATTAAAAGTCAGATGGACCTGGGTTTGAGTCCTGCCTCCACCAGCAGCTGTCACTATATGTCCTTGGCCAAATTGCTAAACCTCTCTGAACTTCAGGATCCTTATCAATTAAATGAGGATAATATCCTGTATTAGTAAAGGTTCTTTAGAGAAATAAAACCAATAGAATGGATGGGTGAATGGATAAGTAGATAGATAGATAGATAGATAGATAGATAGATAGATAGACAGATAGACAGACAGACAGACAGACAGACAGACAGACAGATAGATAGATAGATAGATAGATAGATAGATATTATAATGGATTTGCTCATGATTATGGAGTCTGAGAAGTCCTAAGATCTGCATTCTGCAAGCTCAAGTCCCAGGAGAGCCAATGTGTAGGTGTAGCCCTAGTATGAAGGCCTGAGAACCAGAAGAACTGATAGTGTGAATGCCAGTCTGAAAGCCGTCAGGCTTGCGACACAAGAAAAATTGATGTTTCAGTCCAAGTCTTAAGGCTAGAAAAAACCAATGTCCCAGCTCAAGCAGTCAGGCAGGAGGAATTCCCTTTTACTAGGCCTTTTTGTTCTATTCATATCTTCAACTGATTGGATGGGAGCTCATCCACATTGTGGAGGGCAATCTTCTTTACTTTGTCTACTAATTCAAATGTTAATTGCATCTGGAAAAGTCCTCATAGACACACCCAGAGTAATGTTTGATCAAATATCTGGGCACCCTGTGGCTCAGCCAAGTTGATACATTAAAATTAACTATCACATAGCCTTCGCTTATCTTCCCAGTCTGCTGTGAGAATCAGATGATTGAGTAGGTATAGATGGGAAAGTGCTGTGTGAACTGCGCTACTCTGTATCAATGTGGGGAGTAATCATTATTCCTGACAGGACAGAGGAGACACACACTTGGGTGGGCAGAGTATGGTCTTTTCCACTTCCCTGAATTCATACCTTAGAAGATCATACCTTCTCCTCCTCTGAGTGCTAAGAAATCCAATAGGAATTTTATTCACAAGGAACAATCCCTCCTGCCCCAATCCAAGACTTCCTGGATTCTGTGCTGGAGAAAAGATTGAGAAAAACACCAAACAGTCCTGACATAATGTGAGGAGCTTCTTCTTAAGATATCATTGCTTTGTAAAGTTTTCATATGATGCTGATGTGTGTGTGTGTGTGTGTGTGTGTGTGTGTGTGTGTGTTAGAATGTGGTTAGTTCTGTAAGTGATTAAGCTGCTAGATGATGGAAACTGGACAGTGGAGGAGAGAAATGCATTTAGCTATCTCTAAAAGATCCTATTGCCATGAGGAGATATACTGTCAAAGGGTCAGCCTAGCACACCAGGGAAATGACATTTCAGCTGAGTCAGTTGTGTAGAGACTTGGGGAAAGATCCTGACACATTTGGATTACAATTTTAAAAAGGAAGAGACAGTGCGGCTTATGGGAAGTTGAGGGGAGCCAGCAGGAATAGCACATGCAAAGGCCTTCAGGTTGAAGCAACTTGGTACACTTGAGAGACAGAAAGAAGGCTAGTGTGACTGACACAGTGAGAGAGCGAGACAAGTGGCATGACAGGAGGGTAGAGAGTAAGGCAGAGACCAGCTCACAAAGAACCTTGTAAGCCCAAGGAAAGTATGAATTGGCTATACTCAAAGTCAGTGTGGTTCAGTGGTCAATAGCACAGACTCTGAAACCATACTCCCTGGGTTCAAATTCTGACTGTGTCACTTCTTAGCTATGTGACCTTGAGAATGTTACCGAATCTGTGCCTCAGTAATGCCCTCTGAAAAGTGAGGAAAATAATGACACTATTCATCCTGTTATTGTGAGGATTAAGTGAGTTAACATGCTCACAGTGTGCATGGCAGTACTGGGCACATGGCAAGCATTATTTATTTTAAACACAATAGGAAGTGTTCAAAGGAGTGGAATGATAGGGTCTGCTTTGTGATACAAGAAAAGGACTTTTGCATATGGCCCTGTAGAGAATGGATAGGAGATGGTGAAAGCAGAGATGGTAAGCCCAATTGAGTGGCTGCTGCAAAAATCCATTCAGCTATTTGAGTTGGATAGAGGAGGGAAGACCGACATCCATTTTTGAAATAAAATCAATGGGACTTGCTGGTGAATTAATTCAGAGACATATAAGACAGATGACCCCTAGCTTTCTGGCTCTGCCACAGACCAGCTGTGTAATTTTGAGCAAGTGACTTAACCTGTTTAAGCTTCAGTTTCCATATTTATTAGTGAGGTTTCTCCGGAGAAACAGAGCCAATAAGTTATGTACATACATAGAGAAAGACAGATTTATTTTAAGGAGTTGACTCACAGAGTTTTGGTGGTGCAAGTCCAAAATCTGCAGGGTAGGTAGGCAGGCTGGAGACCCAGGGAAGAGTTGCAGTAAGAGTCCAAAGGCAGTCTGCTGGCAGAATTCCTTCTTGCTCAGGGAAGGTCAGTCTTTAATTCTATTAAGATCTTCAGGTCGGACATGGTGACTCATGACTGTAATCCCAGCAGTTTGGGAGGCTGAGGCAGGTGGATCACTTGAGGTCAGGAATTAAAGACCAGCCTGGCCAATATGGTGAAACCCTGTATCTACTCAAAATACAAAAATTAGCCGGGCACGGTGGTTCATGCCTGTAATTCCAGCCACTCAGGAGGCTGAGGTATGAGAATCGCTTGAACCTGGGAGGCAGAGGTTGAAGTGGGTCGAGATCATGCCACTGCACTCCAGCCTGGATGATGGAATGAGACTCTGTCTCAAAAAAAATAATAATAATAATAAGTTCTTCAACTGATTGGATGAAGCCCACCTATATTATGCAGGGTATTCTGGCTTACTCAAAGTCCACCAATTTAAATGTAAATCTCATCTATTAAAATACCTTGACAGAAATATCCAGAATAATCGACCAATTATCTGGGCACTGTGGCTCAGCCAAGTTGACACATAAAATTGATCATCATGCCTTGCCTATGAAACCGGAATAATGATAATATCCAGTCACTGGTACTATTGTTTTGAGTATGAAATATTAATTTAAATGAATAATATTCATTTAAAGCACTTGGTACAGTGTCTTTCATATAGCAAGGGCTCAATTAACGATAGCCTTTACTATTTCAATGTAATAATAATCCTTCACATTCATTTGGTATTTCATATTTTCAAAGTACTTTCACAAGATATACAAATGGTCAGCAAATATATGAAAAAATGCTCAATGTGACTAATCATCAGGGAAATGCAAACTAAAACCACAATGAGATACAACCTTACTCAGCCAGAATAGCTATTATTAAAATGTCTACAAACAATAGATGTTGGCATTTATGTGGTGAAAAGGGAACACTTATATACTGCTGGTTGAAATGTACTGTATTAGTTTGTTTTCACGCTGTTGATAAAGACATACTTGAGACTGGGCAATTTGCAAAAGAAAAAGGTTTAATTGGACTTACAGTTTACAGTTTCACATGCCTAGGGAAGCCTCACAATTATGGCAGAAGGCAAGGAGGTGCAAGTTACATTGTATGTGGATAGCAGCAGGCAAAGAGAATGTACCACCAGGGGAAATGCCAGGCACTTATAAAACCATCAGATCTTGTGAGAACTCACTCATTATTATGAGAGCTGTATGGAGGAAACCACGCCCATGATTTAATTATCTCCACCTGGCCCCGCCCTGGACAAGTAGGGATTATTACAATTTAAGGTGAGATTTGGGTGGGGACACAGAGCTAAACCATATTATTCCACCCCTGGTTCCTCCCAAAGTTTATGTTTTTACTTTTTAAAACCAATTTTGCCTTTCCAACAGTCCCCCAAAGCCTTAATTTATTTTAGCATTAACCCAAAAGTTTACATTTTAAAATTTGAGGCAAGGCAAGTCCCTTCTGCCTAGGAGCCTGCAAAATTAAAAGCAAGCAGTTACTTTCTAGATACAGTGGGGGTACAGGTATTGGGTAAACACAGTCATTTTAAATGGGAGAAATTGGCCAAAACAAAGGGGCTACAGGCCCCATGCAAGTTTCAAATCCAGTGGAGCAATTAAATTTTAAATTTTTAAAATGATTTCCTTTAACTTTATATTTTACATTCAGGTTACGCTGATGTAAGAGGCGAGTTTTTATGGTTTTGGGCAGCTCCACCCCTGTGGCTTTGCAGGGAACAGCCTCCCTCCTGGCTGCCTTCGCGGGTTGGCATTGAGTGTCTGCAGCTTTTTTAGGCACAAGATGCAAGCTGTTAGTGGATTTACCATTTTGGGGTTTGGAGGACAGTGGCCCTCTTCTCACAGCTCCACTAGGTGGTGCCCCAGTAGGGGCTCTGTGTGGGGGCTCGACCCCACATTTTCCTTTCACACTGCCCTAGCAGAGGTTTTTTATGCATCCTGCCTCCCACAGCAAACTTTTGCCTGGGCATCCAGGCATTTTTATATATTTTTTTGAAATTTAGGTAGAGGTTTCTAAACCTTAATTTTTGACTTTTGTGCATCCGTAGGCTTAACACCACATGGGAGTTGCCAGGGCTTGGGCCTTGCATCCTCTGAAGCAACAGCCTGAGCTGTACCTTGGCCCCTTTTATTTATGGCTGGAGTAGCTAGGACACAGGGCACCAAGTCCCTAGATTGAATACAGCAGAGGGACCCTGGGCCCAGCCCAAGAAACAATTTTTTCCTCCTAAACCTCCATGCCTGTGATGGGAGGGTTTGCCATGCCCTGAAGACACTTTCCCCATTGTGTTGGGGATTAACATTTAACTTCTTGTAATTTATGCAAATTTCTGTAGCCTGCTTCAGTTTTTCCTTAGAAAATGAGTTTTTTTTTTTTTCATTGCATTGTTAGGCTGCAAGTTTTTCAAACTTTTATGCTTTGCTTTTCTTATAACACTGAATGCCTTTAGCAGCACCCAAGTCACATCTTGAATGCTTTGCTGCTTAGACATTTTTTCACCTGATACCATAAATTACTTTTTAAAGTTTAGTTTTAAAAATTTCTAGGGCAGGGGCAAAATGCCGACAGTCTCTTTGCTAAAATATAACAAGAGTTACCTTTGCTTCAGTTACCAACAAGTTCCTTATGTTTATCTGAGACCACCACAGTTGGACTTTATTGTTCATATTGCTATTAGCATTTTGGGCAAAGCCATGTAACAAGTTTTTAGGAAGTTTTTAACTTTCCCACATTTTCCTGTCTTCTTCTGAGCCCTCCAAACTGTTTCAACCTCTGCCTCTTACCCAGTTCCAAAGTTTCTTTCACATTTTGGGGAACTTTTTTAGTAGCACCCCACTGCCAGTACCAATTTACTGTATTTGTTTATTTTCACACTGCTGATAAATACATACCTGAGACTGGGCAATTTACAAAAGAAAGAGTTTTAATTGGACTTACAGTTTCACATGGCTGGGGAGGTCTTACAAGTATGGTGGAAGGCAAGGAGGAGCAAGTTACATGTTAAGTGGATGGTGGCAGGCAAAGAAAAAATGTACCAGCAGGGGAAATGCCAAATGTTTATAAAACCATCAGATCTCATGAGAACTCATTCACTATTACAAAAACCATATGGGGGAGACAGCCCCCATGTTTAATTATCTCCACCTGGCCCCTCCCTTAACACGTGGGAATTATTACAATTAAAGGTAAAATTTGCATGGTGACACAGAGTCAAACAATATTATATACATTAGTACAACCTCTATGGAAAACAGTATAGAGATTTCTCAAAGAACCAAAAGTAGATCTTCCATTTGATCCAGCTATCTCACTACTGGGTATCTGCCCAGAGGAAAAAAAAGTCATTATATCAAAAACACACCTACACACATATGTTTATCACAGCACAATTCACAATTGCAAAGATATGGAATTAACCCAAGTGCCCAACAATTAATGAGTGGATGAGGAAAATGTGGTATATAAACCACCATGGAATACTACTCAGCCATAAAAAAGGAGTAAATAATGTTTTTTGAAGTAACTTGGATGGAGCTAGAGGCTGTTATTACAAGTGAAGTAACTCAGGAATGGAAAATCAAATACTGTGTGTTCTCACTTTTAAGTGGGGACTAAGCTATGGGTACACAAAGGCATACAAAGTGGTATAATAGATATTGGAGAGTCAGAAGGGGGAGGGTTGGAGGATGAGAAATAAAAAAAACTACATATTGGGTACAATGTACAATACTTGGGTGGCTGGTGCACCAAAATCTGACTTCACCACTATACAATTCATCCACGTAACCAAAAACCACTTGTTCTCCAAAAGCTACTGAAATAAAAAGTGCCATGACATGCATGAATTCATGTAATCCTCACAACAACACTCTCCCTACTTTAAAGGTGGGGAAACTAAGGCTTTAAGAGGTGGAATATCTTCTCCATACAACTATATCCAAACGGAGCCAGAATGAAAACCAGGTGTATAACTCCATAGTAGTTATTTGGTCATTACTCTTCTCACTTCCCAGGAGTGAACAGTGCCCAGTCTCCTTCATTCTAGAGGTGAGGGGTACCAGGAATAAGGTTATAAATGCAGTATGTCTTAAGAAAGATAGCTTACCTTTACCAAGCCAGCATTTATTTTGTGCCAGGCGCTGTTCTAAATGTTTTTGCATGTGTATCTAATATAATCTTCTCAACGAAATTATGAGGTAGGCACAATTTTTTTTAACTAAATAACTTTATTTACCTTTATCTCAAACTTTCTTCCCAGCCTTCTTCATCTTAATTAGCTGCAAAGCGCAAATTGTTCATAAGCAAAAACTGAAAAGAGCTTCAGTGTCCAAGGGGCTTGGGCTTAAAAATATTAGAGAACTAGATTTTATCAGATCTATAAACAAAAATTTGTTAAAAAGCAGTCATAATATAAAATAGCAGCTGCCAGTAACTTCTTCAAGTTTTATCTTCTTCAGATATTGACTCAATTCAGTTTACCTCATTCTTGGAAGCCTCATCAAAATTTTCTACAAGATCTCGAACTTCATCATCATCATCCTCTCTAGCAGCAAGTGGTGCTTTTCCATCCACATATTGTTTAGGCAGAGCTTCAGCCAGTCTCCTTAAAGTAGTCAAACTGCACCCAGCTGGTTTAAGATGCTGGGTAGCATTTCTGTCAGCTGCTTTGTCATAGCATGGCCTGTAATGGTGAAAGTGTTCACTCCTAGAGATGCCTAAACTTTAGGGTTGTTAAAGTGGATCACTGTTCCTTGGTTTGTAAACATATTCACCTCTTCAATACCAGAGACATTGTTTACCTCGAACTTCTTTAAAGAGAACTGAAGTTTTTAATCATCTGCTGTGGCTGTTTTATGAACCACCTCCTTCTTTCTCTGAGCAGTTCCTTTCCTGTAGTTTGGTGGGTTTTCCTGGTTCGTGATTGTTTCTTTCATCTTGTCGGAGTGGATGAGGGGCCGCATAGGGGACTAGGGTTGGTGATCAGGGGTCTTGGATGGCTCAGCTGAGGTTAGGCACAAACATGTAGGGGACACAAGATGAGAGCTAGAGGGGCACAGTTCTTTAGTGAGGAAAATGCAGGTAGGGCACAGAAGAGAGGTACACTCAGGCCATGTGCTGAGAAGACTCAAATGATTTTTGCCCTTTCTTCTTTCACCATTGTACATTCCAGAGAGGGAAACTCAGAAAAGCCCTTTGAGTGTTTGTGAGGTGCATACATTTGGGTATGTAAAGGCAGTGAAGCCTGACAGAATGCCTTTTGTAGACATAACAGGCACTCTGTTACTGCTTGTGGAGTGGATGAATGAGCTGATGAAGGGGTGAACCTCAGGCAACCTGTAGCCATCAAGCCTGGAGCTGGCCCTAGAGAGGACAGAGGCATTGGTAGAAAATGTTTCTTTTGGCCCAGGTAAGATGCCACTGAACCAGCCAAGCAGTAGGGTGAGGGGAACAGGCTGAAACAAGACACTTCAGAAGTCATTCGTAGAAAAATTACCTAACTCCTCTGGATATCAGTTTACACAAATGGGGCCTTTCTCCCTGCCTCCATTTCCTCCTCTCAATGTGCATGCACACACATTCATTCAGTCATTCAGTACTATTGAGCATCTGTTATGCAGCAGGCACTGTTCTAGGCACTAGATGTGTGTACAAAACAGACAAAAATTCTGTCTTCAGGGAACATATATTCTAAAAGGGAAGTTATATGCTAAGAACATGACTAAATATGTAATATGGTAGTTTTACATGCTAAGGAGAAAAAATGCAGCAGAGAAGATGGATAGGAAGTATGCATGTGGGTGGTTAAAATTTTAGGTTCCTATTTCCTGCTGCATTTCCCTCACAAGGTTGTCAGGAGGTTGATACGTGATAAAAAGCCACAGTATTTAGGAAGCTGTAAAATTCTGTTTACATGTAAGGTGCAGTTATTCTTAGGGGATAATTTTTTCTAGGTCCTTATTTGCTCTTCCCTTCTCCATTAACAGTATAGTAAAGCTTCAAGAATTCTGACCGGGAGGATGGGAAACTCAGGTTCTAGGCCTGGCTCTAGCATGACAATTTTTAAAAATCCCAAATGTATAGAACTGTACAGATTCCAAAACACTTTTTCCGGAACTGGGTCTTCTGGCTGTTAATCCTTTGTTCTTTCCACTCTTTCATAAAGCAGTAAGAGCAGTGGTAAGTCATTTGCTTCCTCAGAAACAGTCTTTCCCTTCTGGAAAATGGGAATGATGAACCACCCCACCCCCACCACTACCCCTTTCCAGTCTCCTTGGGCTTTTGTGAGGTACAAATCAGATAATGGTTATGAAACAACTTTCTATGTCATAAAATACGACTGTAAGGGCTGGTTGCTAAGGTTGCTAAGATCTGAAGAGTTGGTGCTCCTGCTTAAGTGAGGGTTTTTTTAAAAAAATTTTTAAATCCTTGTTAACTGGGTGTATGTGTGGAGAGGGGAGAGTGAGCCTTTGGAACTGGTGCTACTTCCTTTCCTTTCTGAAAAGCAGCTGAGGGGAGCGGGGGCAGCACTGAACTCTAGCATCTCCTAGAAATAGGAACAGTTACATGGAAACACTTGGCGTCTCATGATGGACTGGCAACTACTGGTGTGCAGCTCATTTTGTCCACTCTGCTTTTGGGAGGTGGGAACTGGGACTCATTTCCTGAAACTTAATACACAAATGACTCATGGCCTTTAAAGACCTCCACTTGCCCCTCTGATACAATCTTATTTGGAATGCTGGGGGTGGGAAGGGGGAGCCTTGAATAGGTGAGATCTTCATTTAGTACCTCACGTTTTTCTACTGTGATAATTCTTTTGTTGTTTTATTTTTCTTCAACTTTTAAGTTCCAGGGTGCATGTGCAGGATGTGCAAGTTTGTTACCTAGGTAAACATGTGCCATGGTGGTTTGTTGCACAGATCAACCCATCACCCAGGTATTAAGCCCAGCATCCATTAGCTATTCTCCCTGATCCTCTCTCTCCCACAACACCTCCAACAAGCCCCAGTGTATGTTGTTTCCCCACCATGTGTTCTCATCATTCAGCTCCCACTTATAAGGAAGAACATGCAGTGTTTGGTTTTCTGCTCCTGTGTTAGTTTGCTGAGGATAATGGCTTCCAGCTCCATCTATGTCCCTGTAAAGTACATGATCCCATTCCTTCTTATTACTGCATAGTATTCCATGGTGTATATGTACTACATTTTCTTTATCCGGCCTATCATTGATGAGCATTTCGGTTGATTCCATGTCTTTGCGATTGTGAATAGTGCTGCAATGAACATACACATGTGTATATCTTTATAAGAGAATGATTTATATTCCTTTGGGTATATACCCAGTAATGGTATTGCTGCATTAAGTGGTATTTCTGCATCTATATCTTTGACGAATTGCCACACTGTCTTCCACACTTGTTGATCTAATTTACATTCCCACCAACAGTGTAAAAGCATTCCTTTTTCTCCACATCCTTGCCAGCATGTTGTTTCTTGACTTTTTAATAATTGCCAGTCAGAATGGCAGTGAGATGATATCTCATTGTGGTTTTGATTTGCATTTCTGTAATGATCAGCATTGTTGAACTTTTTAAATGTTTGTTGGTCTCATGAGTGTCTTCTTTTGAGAAGTGTCTGTTCATGTCCTTTGCCCACTTTTTAATGAGGTTGTTAGTTTTTTCCTTGTGAATTTGTTTAAGTTCCTTGTCGACTCTGGATATTAGACCTTTGTCAGATGGATAGATTGCAAAAATGTTCACCCATTCTGTAAGTTGAACTATGGCAATTCTTGATATACTAATCGAGTTTTCATTCCACAGAGTACTTTCAAATCCATGATCTCATCATCTCTTTGGCAGGCATTATGTCTATCTATAGATGAGGAAACTGAGGCTCAGAGAGTTTATGATTTGCCTAAAGCTAGGCACATATAATCACACCCTCAAATAATAGTATTTATTATCATTTATTGAGCATTACTATGTGCTGGACATTGTTGTAAGTACTTTACAGTTATTCACTCATTAAACCCTCATGAACACCTACCCCTGTTTTGCAAATGAGGAAACTAGGTGACTGAGAGTCAGGGGTTTGCTCAAAATGAGGGGCAGCATGAGTATCATGACATTCTACCATTCTCCCTGATTTAAAGATGAGTAAAGTGAGGCTCAATGACATTAAATAAGTTATTCAAGTTCTCACAACTGGCAATTGAAAGAACTAAGGTTGGATCTCAGTAGGCTGGCTCTAGAGCCTATATTCTTAGCCATAAGGCTATACACTACTTCTAACTCTTAGGATCTTCCTAGCTTTATAAACTGAAGCACGGGGTGGGGGGAGGGCACGGGGAGAGAGAGAGAGAGAGAGAAAGAGGACTTATTAAGATCACATAACGGATTTATCATTTTTAAATTTAATATATGAATAGCTAATATATTTATATGGTAAAAAAATCAAACGAAAAAAATGTATACAGTCTATCTCTCTATCTACCCATCAGAGATCACAAACTTAATGGCTTTCTATGTATCCTTCTAGAGGTTCTTTATGCAGATATAAGCAAATCCAAATATATTTTATTTCCCCTCTTCTTTACCTAAAAGATCACACATCATAATACTAAATTTGACCCTTTAACAACGTGGAGATTAGGGGCACTGAATCCCACCCTCCATGAAGTTGAAAATCAACGTGTAACTTTTCACTCCCTAAAAACTTAACTACTAATAGCCTCCTCTTGACTGGAAGTCTTATCTATAACAAACACAGTTGATTGACACATATTCTGTATATGTTTTATATACTGTATTATTACAATAATGTAGCTAGAGAAAAGAAAATATTATTAATAAAATCCTAAGAAAGTGAAAATATATTTACTATTCATTATGTGGAAGTAGATCACCATAAAGGTCTTCATTCTCAGTGTTTTTACATTGAGTGGGCTTAAGAGTAGAAGGAAGAGGAGGGGTTGCTCATGCTGTCTCAGGGATAGCAGAGGCAGAAGAAGTTAAGGAGGTGGAATGGGAGGCAGGAGAGGCAGGCACACTTTGTATTAACTTTTATTGAAAAAAGTCCCGGTATAAGTGGACCTGTGCAATTCAAACCTGTGTTGTTCAAGGGTCAACTGTATTCTGCATCTTGCTTTTTCCACATTGTATATCTTCAAAATCTCTCCCTATCAGTCCACAGAGAGCTTCAGCAGTCTTAGGTAGGCCCTCATGAATTTCTACAATCCCCCATCTATTTATGTGTCCTGCACACTTCTCTTCTTTACCAATCTTTGGGGATGTCCAGCCCTTTCTTAACATTTTCCCAGGAGTTTAATTGCTAGACTATCTTGGCCTTCTACAGAAAATACAGTCCCTCAAAGTGAATTCCTTAGTCTCCCTCCGACACATAATCTAGCCTCTTACAAAATCCCCAGCTATACTCACCCCCTCCCATGTTTTGCAATTTCAACATATTACCATATCCTGACTACTTACCTGCCCACCTACCTGCTTATCTATGTGATTCTTGTTGAGTAGCTCTTACAAGCAAAGCTGCATGCTTAATTTGATGATGGGTGATTAGGGGCATTGGTCCCTAATGGTTTGCAGTTCAAATAAAAATTGTAAACAAATACACCTGGACACGGAGGTCAGAGGGGTTTAGCTGACTGAATGAGTTATGAGGCTCAGGAGTTGAATTATCCAGGAGATTAGGCTCTACAACTAAACACTGGGTTCTGATACTGAGAGAAATGTTCACTCCCCACCACAGTCTTGAACTGATGCATGATTGACTTTAGCTGCCCCAGAAAGATCCTGAGCTTGACAGGAAACCATTGTACTTCCTCTAAAGGGGCTTTTAGACCTTTGCTGCTCTTTTCCAACCAGTTCTCTCTCTACCCTGAGTAGAGCCAGATGGTCTGGCCTACTAGTTTGCTTGAAATAGAACTGAAAGAGGCCTAAAATAAATATGAAATAGGCCCAAAATAGATTCATGCGAAGGAACAGAAGGAAACTGCTGTTTCCTGGGTATTTACTCAGGTATTTATTCAGTCATTAGCCACAGGAGGGTGGTATAGGCAGTTTTTCTTGAGGGAAAGGCTTCTGGGTGGTGGTGTAGGGTGGCAACTATGTCATCAGAGAACAGAAAACCAAAGAGATCTTGAAATTCTCAACCTGTAATCTTTATAGTACCTTTTAGAGGAGTACTTACTAATGAAGGCCCTTGGAGGTGGGAGAAGGGTGAAGACTGGCATTCGCAGGCTGCAGCAGAGAATACTTTCCATAACAAGACTTCCTTTACATTTTACACTGTGAGTCCTCAGGGCTATGCCTTGCTCTTCACTCACTTATTCATTCATTAATTTAGTTATTCAGTCATTAAAAATATATTTATTGAGTGCTAAGCACTATTTTAGGTGCTGAGGATACAGATATGAACAAAGCAATCTGCTTTCATGGAGCTTACATTTTATAAAGGGAGACAATAAATCAATAGACAATAACAATATATAATATTTTAGGTAGTGATAAGGACCATGAGAGAAAAGCAGCATAAGGGGGTAGAGAGTGATGTGGTGTAATCTTAGAGAGGGTTGTGAGGGAAATATTATTTGAGGAGGTGAAATTTAAAAAATTTAAAAAATTAAAAAGCCTTTGGGCAGAGTCAAATTGTTAATCCTATGTTTGATTTTCCCCCTAAAATTCTACCCTCCACCACACAATTTTATGCAACCCAATTATTCAACTTAAGCTAATCACCCATGGTCATTTGTACAGGTTACCATCTGAAACCAAGTGTATGCCTGCTACACCTTTGGCAAGGCTGTTGAAGACTTAAAACTACCAATGCTTTTTAAAATCTACCACTAAAAATAAGTCAGCCGTTTGAGCTTTTGGAAAGATAAGAGACTTGTTTGAGGTCACACAGCTACCAAGAAGCAGAGACTGGACTTACATATGAGTTTTAACTTCTTATCCACTGCTCTTCTCAATTCGCACGAACTTTCCAAGGCATTGTGGGGACACATCAGCACGCCTGAGCATAAGTCATTTTATGTGAATGTGAGGCAGGTAATTTTTCCTAAGGGTGCATTAACAGGACGACCAGTGTTCAAAATAAGGGAGGTGATAGTCCCTATCTACTGCTCATTGTCATTCCCACCTGGATATGTGTTCTGAGTGATTAGATACACTGAAGAGCAAGGAGCCTGGGGAGGGGATTGCAAACCATGTCACAAATGGAAGAGCTTAAAGAAATGGTAATATATCTCTTTATGGAAAACATGTGTGTGTGTATGTATGTGTGCATGCACGTGCATGCAGAGAGGTTGCTTAGGAGAAATTAGGGTTTGAACCCACAATATATGTCTTCTGCTTTCTATTGCTTAGAAGGACTCAGTTTTTTTTTTTTTCCCCCCGTGGCCCAGAGGGTAGCACTCTAACAAATGGGCAGAAGTCATAAAAGAGTGAATTTCAGGTAAAAATGAATAATGGCCTTGGATACTTCAGAATGAGTTTCCTATTACTGAAAAGACTCCAGCAGCTGCTTGACAAAACTTACAAGAGATAATTGAAGAAAAGGGTGGCTTTGGAAAGAGATCTCAATTCAAATCCTGCTACTGCTTCATCAAACTTGTATGGTTATGGGCAAATGATGTAAGCACTCTCAGGTATAGTTTTAAAATTTTAAAATAATAACAATTTCTTCTTCTTAAACTTCTAGGGATAATTAAGTAAAATAATATGTTAAAAGACCTAGCACCATGTGGGCCCAAAGTAGGTGTTTCCTTCTCCTCCTCTCCCTCACATTTCATATACTGTAGAGAGGATACCTACACAGGGAGGTTGGGAGGAGATGATCTCTTTTTCCCTTTTGAACATAAAATTATTTATTTTTTCTGTAATCATCAACAACTTTATTCATTACCTGATTGTGCTTGGGATACTTACTGTATGACATTGAAATTATGTGCATCATTGATTAGCTCTCCCACTAAACTGTAAAATCCCTGAGATCCACTCTGTATCCCTTAGCTGTCAGAATAAGGGCTTATTGAATTGAACTGATTTTGGAGGAGTAGTGATTTCTGTGCTGAATAATTGAACTAAACAGGAGTTTTTGTCCTTAGGGGGCAGCCTGTCTTAAATAGAGATGATATCCATGAACATGCAAGAGCATCTAGTCGTATCAGTAGCTAAGACAATAAACAGACAGGATTCAATATCTGTAGACTGTAGCAAGCATGAGGGACTATAAGAAAGATAGGGTAGGGGTTGTATGGGAAATAAGTGAGCACCAGTGGGGATCGGGACAAAAAAATGGAACTTTGCCTGGGAGTGCTTCCTGGCAGAAGTGGGTCTTTGGGAACTATTCAAAACATGAGAAGCAAAGGACAACTAGGAATTGTGTTTTTTTTCCCCGATAGAAGGAAAAGATTTGAGAACTAGGGATCTTGGGTTTGGGAGGTAGGCCACTGGGGCCCAGATCAGGACACTGAAACACTTTATTCCTGTGACCTAGAAGACATCATGTCAGATGTTATTGAAAGATGGGACATGTGTCACCTATTGACATTTATATAGAATAGTGTTTAATAGCAGACTCTAGAGCTAGACAATTTGAGTTTACATCTGCGCTCCATATCTTACTAGCCATGTGACCTTAGGCAAATTATTTAACTTCCTTCTGCCTCAGTTTCCTCATCTACAAAATAAGGACAATAATAGTACCTACCTCATAGAGTTGTTGTGAGGATTAAAAGAGTTTATGTATGTACAGGACTTCAAACAGTGCCTGGCACAGAGTAAGCAGTTTGTAAGTGTTAACTATCATTATCATAATCTGTTGAACTGCCTTTCAGACCCGAGAACTAGTGTGAATTTGAGGGCATTATTATTCCAGACCCTCTCATGCAGTGATTAGCTCCTCAGCCCTGGCTGTGGTAAAAGTAGTGACAACATCTGGCTCAAAGAGATAGAATAACTTTCTGCCATCTGAGATTGTCCCAAAGATGAACGGGCTGTCTTGGGAGGGAGCAACTGCCCCATTATTGTAGGTGTTGGAGCGAGACTGGATAACTACTTAGCGAGGATGTTGCAGAAGGGATGGCAGGATGGAACCGGAGTTGTGCTAGACCAAGATATTATCTAATTCCTTGAGACTTGTCAGCAAGAAGGGATATATCTGGGAGGGGGTATTGCTACTCCAAATGTAGAGGACTCGTCTATTAAAAAAAAATTGTGAGCAAAGTTGAATGTTCATATAACTCAGAAAGCTACCCACACATGGACAGGGCTGGTATCAAATGCCATGTTCCAGGGTCTGAAATCTCCCAAAAGTACTTTTGAGACTGAAGATACAAGGGCTTTGGTTCCCACTCTGCCAGCAATTAGCTGTGTAATCTTGGACAAGTTGCATCCCTTCTCTGTGAACCTGGAATATAAGGGCTTAGATTTTTCTCTGTGGTTCCATCAGGTCTTGCCTTCTGTGGTTGGAAGATATGAGTCTTTGAGTGGAGACCAGTGGATGAAGGAGACATTCATGCATCCAACAGATGTTTGTTATGAAGCACCTAAGTGTACAGCACTGTGCTGGGCACAAAGGGAGAAAGCAGTGAACAAGACAGTCATGGTCTCTGCCCTCCTAGCTTCACAGTCCAGTAAAGGATACAGACAAGAAAAAAATACAATACAGTTTAATAAATGTTTCAAGAGAGTTAAACATAGGATCCTATGGGAGAGGACTATCATTCAGAATATTTTTGAGGAAGACAACATTAGAGAAAGCCTTCTGGAGGTGGTGGCACCTCAGCTGAGCTTTGAGATGGGGAGCTGGAGAAATAAAGCAGCAGTTTATATAGGTCCTGAGGCAAGAGAATCTCGTGAGTTATGAGAACTACCATAGGTTCTATGTAGCTAGAGAATAGAGAATGAGAGGGCACTGGTAAGAGCTGAGGATACAAAGGCCAAAGGACATCAGATTGGCAGGACATTTTATGCCACACTACAGAATTTGCCTTAAATGCGCAGAGGAGCTATTGAAGGCCTTTGAACAGAGGCGTTATATAAGTCAGATTTCAGCTGCAAAAATAAACCACTGTAGTTCTTTTCAGCAGAAGGGGTTTTAATATAGAAAATAAAGTGCTTACAAAATTGGTGGGAGGGCTGGAGGGGCAAGCTTTAGGCTATGCCTCCAAGAACAATGTCAGGGTAGCTGCTCTCTCTCTCTGACAAGCAGGAAGATGAGGCGTCAGGGGCTCTAGGAGCATGCTGCCTTGTCTGCAATTTAGGAATGAGGAAGCTGCCACAGCCCTAACCATCTGTTGGCTAGAGTATCACTATGCCTACCAGATCCTCAGTAACAAAAAAAAAGTCCCATTCTCTGGCTCTCGGAATGCACAAAGCCAGTGGCTAGACACTGGAACCTATGGTAACACACACAAAAATCCCCAACACTTTCACCATTGTACTTTCCAACAGAAGCAACAGAGACATGACTTATGCCTTACCAACCACCTCCTTCTAAATATTGTGCATGTGCATATGATTGGCATCACTATGTCATATCCAGAATGCTGGCTGCAAATGAATCTTGGAAATGCCAGTTTATTGTTGTTGCAGTTTTTTGGTTTTTAGCTTTTCAGCAATATAGGAAGGCAGGCTAGAAGGAGTGGATCCTTAAAAACCAATCCAGAGTATCTAACACAAGATTGAGAAGAGCAAAACTGCTTTTGAGGAAAGAATTGGGGCGTAAGAGTAGAGGCTTAATTGGGGAGGGAGAGCAGCACAAGAGAACAGGTAATGAATTATGATGGATCAGAGATGATGAGGAACTGATTAAAAGTAGTGACAGCAGAGAGAGAGAGAAAGGGACAAATGAGAGAGATTAAGGAGGAAGAGAATCAACAGGACTAAAAGACTAGTTGGCCATCAGTGAGGTGAGGGAGAGGAAAAACTTGTAGATATTTTCTTGGTTTCTGGCTAGTTCAGTGTGTGACTGCCATTCCCAAGAGACAAAGGACTCAGGGGAAGAAGGAAATCAGCAAGAGTGGGAGGAGATGACTTCAATTTGGGACTTTTAAAGTTTGATATGCTTGTGAGATATTAAGGAGGAGATATCCAGAAAGCAGTAGGACCTTCATTTTTGGGGTCCAGGAGAGCTACCTTGGAGTCATCAGCAGCTCTCTGCTTATGTGCAAGCAAGGTCCTATGTCTGTTTTGTTTCCCAGTGGTGTTGTAATTTTGTTGAAAGGAGGTGCATCAATGTGCAATGTAGATGGTAGTTCAAGCCTTAGAAGTAGATGAGCCCATTTAGTGCAAATGCAGAATGAGAAGAAAAGGGGACTGTGATCAGAAGAGCTCTGAGAAATCATGGCATTAATGACTGGATGAAGAAGAACCCATGCAGGAAGTGAAGACAGCATAAACATACAGGTCACGTGGATGGTGTTCCCAAGGAAAAGGAGCATTTCAGGATTGAGGAAGGCATCAGTGGAGTCAAATGCGAGAAAAGTTAGGAAAGGTAAAGATTGAAACTTGGCCATGAGATTTAGTAACACTTTTTTTTTTCTCTATTCACAAGAGGATTCAGTTTTCTATAGGATAATGAGGGTAAAGCCAGGATGCAGTGGGTTGAGGGATCAAAAGATAGTGAGGAAATAGAGACAGGATAAGACTGAGCTTTCAAAGACGAGTAGACAGATTGTAGTGGCTTATATTATGGTACTGTCCTGATCACCAGTATCTGTCTCAACATAATCTAGAAGAGTAGTTTTCAAACTGTTTTAGGTATTACTTCTTATAAGAAATACATTTCACATCACAGGCCAGTACATTTATATTTGTATATAACTGAAACGAAAGCATCATGAAACAGTATTTACCCTAACTATATGAATATTTTCTATAAATGGAATAATACAAAAGCCTTTTGCTCACCTCTTTCACTTAGCATGTTTTCAAAGCTCATCTATGTTGTAGCATGTATCAGTATTTCATTTCCTTTTTATTGTTAAATAATACTTCATTGTATGGCTATACCACATTTTGTTTACCCATTCATCAGTTGTTGGACATTTGAATTGTTTCCATCTTCTGGCTGTTGTGAATAATGCTGTTATTAGCATTCATGTATAAGTTTTTGTGTGGACGTGTTTTCATTTTTCTTAGGTATATACCTACTGTTCAGTCATATAATCCTCTAATATAAGAGCAAAAAGGCTCTGAGAGATCTCCTGTGTAAGGGAGTCCTTGGTTTGAAGGCCCAGGGAACCACTGAAATTGTTTTTTTCTGAGGTGAGGGTTCTGAGGTTTAACTGAATTCTCAGATAAGTCTAAGTCCTCATTGACAACAGGGAGACAGAAGACAGACCCCTGAGAGGAAAAGGGAATTGCCCAAAAGTCATACAGCAAGCTTGAGGTAAGGCTGAGAGTAAATTTGAAACCTTCTGGTCTCCACTCCATGGCTTATCCCCGCTTAGCTCCAGATACCAGGTCACAGAGCAGGGTAATGATTACAAGCAGATTGCAAGTTCTATAGAGAATTTTCCATGGCAAATGTTTAACCCTATGCTGGCTTCCCTTCATAGTACCCAGAATGCTGGAAAAGTGCAAGCTAACTGTCCTAGTCTGAAGAAACAATAATTAAGACAGGAAATCTGACCAGGTAAGGGCAGTGGTATCAGGGAAAGCCAAATAGAATTGGATTTTGGAAATTCTGTCGTGTGTCCCTGTGATTATGTCCACAACACTGGTTTGTTAGCTTTTTATAGCTAATTGTGAGTTGCCTGTAAATTCTTAGGCGGTGGCCAAAGGCACCTTTGCTTCCTCTTTGGCCCAGGCTCAAAGTGGCTGCTAGGTACATGCCTTCTCCACAGCTACCTATCTTTTTCCCCCCATTCCTTCTTTTTTTTTTTCCCATCCTTTTTTCTGCCTTTCCCCACAATTCTCTTTCTTCATTATCTTCCCTCTCTTCTCCTTCCTCCTCGTGTTTTCTTCTTTTTCTCCCTCTTCACGTGATCTCCTTCCTTTGCAACCTATTGGGTCCCTTCCCTCCCTCTTTCCCAGTTCTTTTCCTCCCCCATCTCCTTATATACCCCCTCTATCCGCCCCCAAGAAACTCCCCACCCCCAAACCAAAACTGGTGCCTGGTGACTCTCGCCGATCTGGAGAGAGCGAGCTTGCTTGGGAGCCTTGAGCCCTCTGATTGGCGGTCGCGGCTAGCACGCCAGCGCAAGTCCCGCCCCTGGGCAGCGAACGTGCTACTGCGGCACCTGTTATTGGTCGGCGGGTATGTCAGTGGCTCTGGCCGCGCCTCACGCAAGCGCCCGCAGTCGCTCGGTGAATAAAAAGGCAGCCTACGGGCTGAGCGGGGGATGGGGAGAGAAGAGGGATAGGGCCAGCAAGGCAGGGATCGAAGGAGTGTCTGGCAGCCGGGAGCCCAGCGAAGAGAGCGAGCAAGCTTAGGAAAGCGAGCGAACTAAAGGGAGTAGGGGAGACTGAGACTGACCGGTAGCCAGGCAGGCGGACGGACGCACGCCCGGACAGACTGAGCAGGCGCCGGAGAACCACTCACAGGTTCCCCCCGCCTTTCCCTTTGAAAGCTAGGATTTTGCCTTTCCCGTGGCGCCCGAGAGAGAATGCTGGACTCTGCCGACTTCAGCGCAAGCTAAGATTTCTCAGCTAGGGACGAAAGATCAGCCCAATCCTGAGAAGGGGGAAACCAAGCACCCCATCCCCATCCCCCTCCCCTCCCCCCGACTAAACTCGGGCGCCAAACCCAGCCCTTCCCTAACCATCCTACTTCCTCCTCTCCTTTCTAGCATGGTGGCTGTATGGACAGTCTGACAGAACAGAGACTGACATCTCCCAATCTGCCGGCCCCCCACCTGGAACACTACAGTGTTCTGCATTGCACCATGACCCTGGATGTGCAAACTGTAGTCGTTTTTGCCGTGATTGTAGTCCTCCTGCTTGTCAATGTCATACTCATGTTTTTCCTGGGAACGCGCTGAATGGAGTCCAGCCACCTGAGCTGTCGCGAACTCTCGCTTTGATTTCATCCCGAGAGCCACCGAGAAAAAAAAAATCACAGACAGACAGGGAAAGAGAGAGAAAGAACAAGCTTTCTTACTCAGGGGGGAAAACGTTTTGAGCTTCAACATGGCCTCGCTGTGATATGTATGACGTTGGTATATTATCTCTCCCTAAATCTTTTGTCGTGTCTTGTCTTTTAAGAATGCCCGTGCCTTCTTAAAGTTGCCTATTGCTTGAGTGAAATTGTTGATGAAGAAATGCTTTTTATTTAAGTGTGCATGCGTGTGTGCATTTTTAATCTATGTGGCGTTCATGGAGCAAGCTCTGCGTCCTTAAACAGTGGCTTTGCAGTCTGTGGTGTCTTCTCAACTCATTTCCTTGAAGACTACCTTTAAACTCCATCAGGGAATTTTAGTCAAAATTTTTCTCTTGCCATCAGGAGTGCATTTGGGTTTGTTTGAGGGGAAAAGCGTTTGTGGAAGAGCATGATGAATATTTGCAATCGTGGGAAAGACAGTCTTTGCACTGGATATTTAGAGAGAAAATAATCGATGCAAGGAATGGATTTAGGGAAAATGATTCTTTAGTCTCTAATGAGCAGCAAGAATTTGGGAAGTGACACGGGTCTGTTGTGCTGGCAGTTGGTGACTGTGTCCTTTGAATCTCAATTTGCTCTCCAGGGTTCAATTTTGAAAGAAGCCACATTTAAAACACTTCTTGAACCTTAAAGCTTTAAGATATTTAAAATGTTAGTGTCTTTGGAATCATGAAATAGTATGTAAAAGCATTCTCTGATTTTTTGAACTGGCAAGAGAGGACTTTGACAGGAGCTATTTGGGCTCCCTTTCCCAAAGATTGTAGCCTTGGATTTGAGTTTGGGGATTTTGTCTGTCTCATCAAACACACACACACACACACGAACCCAGCTCTTTATTCACCTTGGGAATAATAGTATTTGGATATGGCTCCTTTGGGGTAATCTCGTTTGCAATGATGTTCTTGAACTACATTTTAAATATAACTTGATAAGGTTGATGAGAAAGTGGTGATGTTATTGTTTGCTCCCTTGTTTGTTACTTTAAGATCAGAGGTCTCTGTAATTGAAACAGTCCCATAACAAACTGAAAGTCTGTAATGTGCTAAATTAAGAGTTACCAAATTTTGGTGCTAAATTTGATCACCAAAAACCAAAAATGTCTAGATGGAAAGGGATGAGAGCATGGAAAACATGAGCTGGAAGCGACATTTCAGTTTGAGATATGACTGCTTGTCTGTATCAGTTGGTAGTGGTGGTTTCTGTTATTATTGCGATTGCTATTATTTTTATATTTCTGTTTCCTCTGAGAAAGCTCTTGGCAGAGCCAGGAAAAGAGATGTCTGCGATGCTAGTCTGTATAACACTTGTTTTTTTGCGTTTTTTTTTTTTTTTTTTCTCCCCTGTTAATGTAGGCCGGCCTTCCCCATTCCATTGCTTACCTGGCTTGAAATAATGCCATTTATGGCTCATGTATTATAGCAGTGAATCAGGGCACATACACATCTACACACATGCTCCCCCTCCACCCATGTGGGTGGCTGTTCATGTCTGATGTGCAAATCTGCTGTCATTATGCTGTCAAGTTCCATGTCCGGTTTTCCAGTCTCTTTGGAAATGATTCTGAAAGGAGAGGGGCTGTGAAGAGGGCCTTTGAAATTGTCTTGGCCACAGGACCCAGAAAGTATTATTTAATGGCGTCAGAGGGGGTTTGGGGCCTCAAAGCATGCTATCCTTGACTTGGTGTGGGTGAGAAGCTGAGGTTTTTATGAGATTAGTACCATGGTGTAAACATGATCTGGGAAGTTTGCTGGCAATGATTCTTATTAATTACTCTTTGATCCGTTTGTGGAGACCCCCTGGATGGAACTGAGAACCTATTTCTTTGCAAAGATAATTTAGTGAGTTTTCTTTTTTTTTTTCCCCTTAGCTTCAGTGTATTATTTGAAGTAAGCTTATATCTTGTCTGGGCACTTTGTTTTGATACAGTGTTGGAGAGTGGGGAATGGCTCTTTGCTGGGCAGCTGCAGACCTGTTTTTTTTTTTTGTTTTGTTTTTTGTTTTTTCCATTCAGCAGCTGTTTGACCTTGGGCACTTTTTTTCCTCCTCGGTGGGTTTGAGATTCCCAGTAACATTGGCATTTTTGGATGCTTCCACTAGGTGACCTCCAAGTTCTTGCATTTTATGATTTTATGACCCCTAGACACTTGAAGTCAGTGGGCGTGGGGGGAGATGAACTGGAAAGACAGGTGAAAAGGAAAACAAAATGTTAATCAAAGGGTGATGGGAGGAGGGGAAGGATATCTGGTAGTAGAGCCTGGATAACAAGTTTAAGCTAAGGGATTTTTTTTGCCTAGTTATTTGGGAAGGAAACTGGGACAACAATAAGGGAAAGCTTTTTGACTTTTTTCCCCCCAAGGGGAGCAGGGGTCTCTGAGACTAGTCTTTGATCTCGGTTTATGACTTAAGTAGTGTCATGAAATACCTTATCCTCTGTGAGCCTGACAGACCTTTGGCAGAAAGCCTCTGGGAATGTATGTGTGTAGGGTGTGTGGCAGTATGTTCATGGTGGGGTGTGTGGGGGAGCACACTCCTGAGTGTGGATGCGGGGTGTGGTGGTAGGAATGAGGAAAGACGGTATTGAGTTCCACAGTTCTGAATGGCCTCCTTGTTCTAGGACCTATAAGGATTTCACAAATGCTGGGATGGATGGGTATCACCCATGCCAGTCCTCTTTTCACCACCTAAAACCCCTCAGGCTAAGGAGTTGTCTTGAATGAGCCCTTCCATTAGTAATTTAGCTGTTGAAATGGGTTAGCGCTTTTAAAATTGTCTCCAGGCAAATAAAGGGATGTTGCTAGCCAGATGGCAGGCCACCATCTAGCAACCAGAAGGGAATTTGAGAGTAGAGAACAAAAGGTAGCAGTGTGACTTTTTACTTGTGTGAATCCTAAAGGTTTGGCATTTCTCCTTCAGACTTGTGAGGACATTTTTCTCTAGCAAAAAAAGAGTGGGAGAAAATGAGAAATGCAGCCCAGAGAAGTGGAACCCTATGCATTTTGACTTGTCTTCTTTTTTCCTTCCTCCTCTGCCTTCTCTCTTAATCTTTCTCCTTCTCCCTTTCTTCCCACCCCTGACACCACCTCCTCCTCCCACCTCCCCACTGTAAATGGGTGAGAAGTAAAAAAGACAAGAGGACTTTTCCTCTCTGATTTGTCCCAACTTTTCCCAATAAAGCTCCTCCATTCCATTCCCTCCTCTCTGGCCCCTTTGAGTAGAGGATAAGCTTTTGCTATGTAGGAGGGACAAAATCCCAGCTTAGGGATTTTGGCTCCCGGATCCTCATCAAAGAATTAAAGAAAATGCCCTCTACTAGTATCCTAGCAACCCCTGTATCACTGAGCACCCACTGGGCTCCAGAGCCCACCCTTTAAAGGCCCAGGCACCAGTGACTCTAGAGAAAGAGGGCTAGAGCCTAGCGGGACTTGGAGAGATGCTTTTGGGGAGGGAACAAAGAAAGAACAGAATCCCCATTTCCCGCAAATGCCTCGGAAACATGTCCACAGCAGACATATACAGCCTAGCCTCATCCAGCTATGAGATTGTTTATTAGAAAACTCCTGGGTTCAAATTCCTTTCTAGTCAGTCCCATCTCCTTAAGATTAACTGTGCCATTTCACTGCCTAGCTTTAGTGCCAGAAGCTCTGCAGGCCCTGAAAAAACAAATTTTTTCACCCTGACTTTTGGCTGCATCAGGGAGGGGGTGAAGTGATATCTTGGTGGGAACAAACTGAACAGCATTCTTCCATTGAGACAGCCTCCATCTGTCAGAACCTGCAGTGTGCTTGTGCAGTGTGCCCCAATTTTGTCTGTGGCTTGGGGAATCCTGATCAGCCTAGCTTTATAGAATTTGGGAATTTTTCTTTCTGTGGTTTTGGTGTAGTAGTTTCTGACGGGGGAGGCTGGACAAGTTGAAAGAGCAAGTTTGATAATGGAGCTGGTGAACAGGGCTTGGACCCTGGCTCAGAGACTCTTACCCACCGGTGTGTGTGTGTGTGTGTGTGTGTGTGTGATTCAGCTACTAGGGAGCTGAAAGATTCCAACAAGGCTGTAGGTGAGATGCTCTTCTGCCCTTGAGGTAAGGCCCAGATTGAGAGCAGCCAGAGGTCACAGTCTGGTGGTTTGAGGGATGGTAACAAAGCATGTCTTCCTCTTTAACCTTTGTCTGCCATCTCAGCCTCTGGTCCCTTGGCCTGCAGAGTGCTTGCTCTGGGCAGGGATGTAAGAATTGAGCCTTTTCTCCCAAAATAACTGCCTCCTCAGAAGACCTCCTACAAGGCATCTGGATCTAGCTCCAGTGGCTTTGCCCCAAGAAATGGAATGGAGGAGGGGAATCTTGGACTCTCTAGCTCTTATTTCCAGCTCTGCAACTTGTTCTAGGCCAACCAAGTCTCTGGCTTTCCAAGAATCCTTGATGAAAGTTTAGCTTCTCCAGTATCTGCCCAGAGTGTCTCCTTCTGTCTTAGGTGGATCTAGCTCTGTAGAGTATTTAGTTTATTGTACTTTGCTCTAGCACCAAAGTACAAAGAGGAAAAACTAGAAGGGGAAGAACCTAGAGGGGAGAGAAGCCTCAGGAAGCAGTCCAGTAATGACAATACTAATAACTCCTTATCAGCGCATGGGCCTATAGAGTTTACGCAGGAATTTCACACCCTTTCTAACTTGAGCATCACATCACCCTTGTGAAGTGGGTAGAGATGATTGTTATTCCCAGTTTTACAGATGAGGAAAGTAAGGGTCAGCAAGATTGTTGGGATGGGAGTGGGTCTGCCTTTCAAACAGAGAGGAGAGTCAGAGTTGGTCATTCCTAGGTAGTGTGATGTTGAATGTGGGGAGGGAGGGCCTGACGCAATGGTTCACGCCTGTAATCCCAGCACTTTGGGAGGCTGAGGCGGGTGGATCACCTGAGGTGAGGATTTCGAGACCAGCCTGGCCAACATGGTGAAACCCTGTCTCTACTAAAAATACAAAAATTAGCCGGGCGTGGTGGCACGCGCCTGTAGTCCCAGCCACTCGGGAAGCTGAGGCAGGAGAATGGCTGGAACCCAGGAGGTGGAGGATGCAGTGAGCCAAGATTGTGCCACTGCACTCCAGCCTGAGTGACAGAGTGAGACTCCATCACAAAAAAAGAAAGGAAAGAAGGAAGAAAGGAGGGAGGGAGGGAGGGAAGGGAAGGAAAAGGGAAAGGGAAAGGAAAGGGAAGGAAGCAGGGAGGGAGATTTGGGAGTCATCCCTGAAGTCATACTAGCTTCCTCAGCTACTCACGTTTTTAATGCTTTTAAATAACTTTCATTTGTATAGCACTTTTGCTCAGAATTTTCATTCAATAAAATGCCTTTTTTGTCTTGAATATACATTAATGAGTTCTATTTAGTTTTATGAAAACTCACTATTTGGGATCTTCAAGGTGAAAGGCCAGTGTGAATTGCTGAAGTCTAAAATACAGAATGTTTTGAAGGAACTGTAGTTTTCATACAATTGTTCTTCTCTTTGAAGCACACTTATTTTTCTATATTTCTTTAAAAATGTGCTGCCCAGAACTGTTCATGCTACTCTAGGTGCCACCTGACTGAGATCAAGTGCAAAAGAACTTTGTTTTGTCTGTGAAATGTCTAATAATGCAGCCTTCTACTGATTCTCAACCCTCACTGAACATTCAGATCACTTGGGAAGCTTTTTTTTAAATACCCATGCCAGGCCCCCTATCTGAGAGATTCTGATTTAATTTTCATGGACTAGATCCCAGGGAGCTTTATTTATTTATTTTTTAATTTAAAATTCCCCAAGGTGATTCAAATGTGCAGCCAGGGTTAAGACTCAGCCTTTGAGCATGTAGGTCCAAACCGTTTCCTGTCTAGTCCAGTCCTCTACTCTCTTGTGAAGTTGGCCACTTTAGGGTTTTTTGAACCAAATTTGCTACATTTTGTCTTAATATGTTGGTCCATTATTCTAGCTTTCTGTGGATTTTAAACTTTTTTCTTCATGCTGTGCTACAAATTAGCAGTCCCTTCTAGCACTGCATCAGTTAAACTCTATTTTGTTTGGTTGGACTATTGTTCTAGCCTTTGGGAGGTTTTTATTTTTTTTCTTCATGTCACACAACAGGTTAGCAGCCTCTTCTAGCATTGCATTATTTGAACACTGAATAAATGTCATTTGAATTGTTGATTCAAAGAAATGTTTACTATGATATGATTAATGCTAGCTCTTCTGTCACCTCACCAGAGCCCCTCTTGGAGTTGGGACATGTTAATTTTTGTATGTATCTGGTCAACCAGTGCAGACTGCACCTGGCTGTGCTAGCATTTATCCTACCAAGGTGTTAATGTGAATAATATAGCATGATAGATTTGTTGTATGCTTTGTGGGCATCAAGATATGCTAGGTTCTTAGCAAGCATCTGCCAAACTGATAGCCCCATCAGAAAAGGGAGTATAAGTTACTTGGCCTCTTACTCATGGTAAATCTGGTTGTGGGCTCCAGAGCTTCTTGTTTTCTTTCTGTGCCTACAAAGCGAATGTTTCTAAACTGGGTTCAGAATTTGGCGGAGGGTCAGTACTACAACTGTAGTTTCTGTGTATTACTTTCTCCTCTTTGAAAAAGCAGGACATAATGGGTTTAGCTTTAAAACAGAATATATTTTGTGCTCAAAGAGTTCCGGAAACTCTTTGTGTATGTTTCTCTTGTTGTTTTACTTGTTTCCATTAACCCAGTGGTTCTCAGCACTGGCTGCACGTTGGAATCACCTGGAATATTAAGAGTAACAACAATTCCTAGAATCTTTGGGAGAGATCTGATTGAGTTGGTCGTAGTGGCTTCCTGGCATCAATATTTTTCTAAAAGTTCTCTGAGGTGATGGGAATGTTCAGCCAGGGGTGAGAATGACTGCTATGGAATGCTTCATAGGAAATGTTAGCTCAGTCTGTCTGACTTATCACACATGTGACTAGGCAAGCTTCACAGATGGTGAGATTTTATTCTAGGACTGTGGGGGCCTTGATAAGTTCCAGGGGCTTGTGCTCACTCTAAAAAGGAGGAATCAACCCTAGGGAATGAGTAGTCTGGAGACCTAATTGTATTTAAAATAATCAGCTGTGAGATGGTTTGAACCCTTCAGGAATAAAAAAAATTCAGTTCCTACACATTTGCTATCATGATGGGGAAGATTCTGCTCATTTACTAGTGACCTCAGGCAAATTACTTCTCTCCTCTGAAATTTGGTTTTCTTCATCAGCAAAATAAGGATGGGTGAATTTGATGACTTCAAAGATTTCTTCTAGCTCCAACAATATGTGCTTATTTTGTGATCAACACGAGTACGGATATTATTTAAATCTAGTAGGTAATCCAGAGATCCATTTTAGCAGGTTTAGAATACACAGGATGGTTTTAAGGATAGCAGTTTTGCCTTTTTAATTATACTTGGCTTAGGTTTCTTTTAGAACAAGTGAACCTAGGTTGTATTCTTTGAGCACACACTGGCTGCCAAGCAGGAAAGGAGACTGTATGAACGCGCACTGGCTGCCAAACAGGGAAGGAAGTGGTACAGTGAATTGAGTAGCAAGGGTGTGCCAGTTTGGGATTCTGTTTATTAAAGAAATATCTCATATGGATAATTGAGAATTGCCTCTCATAGATATAGAACCAGTCTCATAGGTCTGAAAAAGATGGATTGCTTTGACAGCTCGGAGCCCCTTCCTGCAGTACTTTAAGTAGCCATTCACTTGGTTAATAATACTACTTCTATTAATAAGAATTTCAACAAATGAGGTTTCCTATTTATTTCACGGGCTTCTTCCTCAAACCTAAAATTAGTTAAGAAAGTGAGGCTCATAGAGATTAAGCAGCTTACTCAATGTCACACAGGTAGTGGTAGTGACTAGTGGTAGTGGTAGTTCTAAGGCGTCTTGATACCACATCCTGCAGTGCTTCTGGTATAGCCCGCATAGTGGACTCTGTGGTCAGGATGCAGTCATAACTCTGAGAATTAAAGGGGTTTTACTGACATAGAGCAGTATTCAGGAGGAAGCTTTGAAGAAAGGAGCAAAAAGGGGCAATGTGGAGGAAGGAAAAAGGTTTAGAGAGGGATGTGTTCAGGCCAGTTTTTCTCTTGCCCTTATCACTCTTATGTGCTAGTTCCAGGCCCCTGATGGGAATTGGGCATTGATCTTTGAGCGCCAAGTTTGAGTGTTGGTAGCAGAGAAGAAGGAAAGTTGTACATGCATGGCAGAAGGATAGCATATGGAAGGCAGACATGCAGTAGGAGAAAAAAGAAAAGGCCTCAGGAGCCCTAGGATTAAGCCCTGGCTCTGTACCTACCTTGCTGCCAGATCTTGATCAAGGCCCTTCCCACCTAGGTCTCAGTTTCCATGTCACTAAAGTGAGAGTGGTTTCAGTAAAAGAGCCATGTTCTCAAATGGAATGTTAGCCAGAAGCTTCTATATAAAACAGGAAAAAGCACAGCTTGTCTGGTTGAAATGGGCATGGGGCAGGTATGGAGGACAGAGTCTAAAGTTCCAGGCAATCATCTTGCCTATGCAGATTTTGGTCACTAGAGGAACTGGAATTAGAAGAGTGGAGATGGCTCTGCCAAGTCCAGCCATAGTGCCTGGGGAGATAGGGAACCCTTGGATGGTGTTGTGTGATGGGGGTGGGTATTTCATTTAAGTGGCCAGGATTTACAGAGAATCACATAGGGGCAGATATTAAAGTGCCTAGTACAACACACTGCCCCCACTCCTTTTTTTACAAGTGAGAAAACTAAGGCACAGGAGGGGAAAGGGACGTGTCCAAAGTTGCAGTGATGGTTCTGGGATTCTGATTCTTTAAATATGGCTCTTGCCTGCTGTAACTTGCTACCTGCCCTATAGGTTTCTGGCTGTATGCTCCTTTGGCTGGATCAGAGACCTGAATGCTCTTTCAGGTTTGGTTGGAGAAAGCAAGCTGACAAGAGGCTGGGAGAACAAGAGCATTATATAACCTCCTGGAGGGGGAGCAGGCCTGTTAGTAGTCCTTGAAGTTCCAGGGAGTGGGATGGGGGTGAGGGGAACACAGAGTCTCCTGAAGGCCACATTAGCTCTCCTGAGGCAGAGAGCAGTAGATGCAGCCCTGTGAGTGGCCATGTACCCTCAGGGCCCAGAGGAGGCCGGCACTGCACATCCATAGCCAGCTCTGGGAATGGCTTTGGCAGCTGATTTCTCCACCTGCCTGCCTTCATTAGAGAAAGGAAAGCCATGCACCTCCGTGCCCAGCTGGCTACAGGAAGGATGTACTAAGAGCCCACCCCCCACCCCCTCAGAGTGTGGTGCCTAAAGGCAGTAGCTACTTTTAGCTGAACCTCCCACAGCCTCTCCTCCACCTACTCTCTCCCTCCTCCCTCTGTGAATTGTGCAGGATGGCAAGAAGGCTGGGCAGTAGGTGCCTTGGCATTGGGATAGAGGCAGAGGAGGAGCTAGGCATCTCTAGGAGGGGCTCTGATAAGCCCTGCGTGGCAGGAGGGCTCAGAAAAAAGCAAAATGATGAGACTGCTTTGTGCTTAGGACCCAAAGGGAGTGGAGGGATTTATTAATTTCCTTTGGAGCATGCAACCAGCTGAGGTGCATGTCTTGTAAATTTAGACTGAACTTCATGGGAAGACTTACACT
This sequence comes from Macaca mulatta, assembly GCF_049350105.2. Lineage (NCBI taxonomy): Eukaryota > Metazoa > Chordata > Mammalia > Primates > Cercopithecidae > Macaca > Macaca mulatta. Next base: position 70,122,281 of record NC_133426.1, on the reverse strand, counting down.
CTACTTGGATTAAGAGGAAAGCAACTGGGGCTAGTGGATATTCACTTGGTTCTTGACTACTCCCCTTGAACAGTCTTAGGCTTTTCAGTGGGTTTTGTACATCATCTCACTTGATTTTCTCTGTGGCCCTATGAAGTTGGTAGAGCTGAGATTATCTCCATTTCACAGGTGAGAAAAAAAATGTTCAAAGACTTACTGTTACATAGCTGCTTCCAGCCTGGCCTTCTGGGCTTCAGCTCTGGAAATTATAGTGCCACTTAAAGTCACTGCAGGCAGCTAGCTATATTTTCTAGAAAAAGAGGTGCTGGAGCTGTCCTGATTCTAATCTCCTCATTGTGGAAGCTGGGGAACTAGGCCTAGAGAAGAAAAGGACTTGCCCAAGGAAATGTGGTACATTTATAGTAGTGCTGGAATTAGAACATTGCCTGGCAAGGATGTGAATTCCTGGACCTACAAGATGTGCAAGCCACTGTGGTCTTTCAAGGGTTGTTTGGGGAAACCTGTGTGGTGTGATGGAAAGCAAAGTGTCACAGAACTAGGAGTTTGTTATTTTTCAGTTCAGGCAGAAATTATCTGTGGATGACTGTCCCAGTGGAGGCCTGACACTCAGTAAGCCCTCTATAAAGGTTTGGTTGAATGAAAGATGTACACATGAGTAAAATGGAGGTACAAATGTGAAGTCAGTTGCTGTGTGACCTTGAACAAATCCCATTGTTTCTGTCCCTCATTTCTCTCTGTCATTTTTGGAGGACTCTTTTTACTTCTCTCCCTTGGAAGAAGAAAGGCCCTGTGACCTGACCCATGTCTTGGGTGCTTGGTGGAAAACTGTTTTGTTTTTTGATTTTTGTTGTTGTTGTTGTTTTTAAATAAGCTTTCTTTTATTTATCCCAAGCTCCATTTCCCATGCAGTCACATACGTGTTGCTATGAATAGCAGACTAACTTTCTCTGTCCTCATCTCCTGCAAAGTTAAAAGAGGGACTTGGAAGAAAACCAAAATGAATTGTGTTTTTATTTAGCACCTTCTTAAGTCCATCAAGCCATAAAACACTTAGGGACATGGCAATTAAAAAACAATTCTGTCCTCTAGATCCTTGGCTAGAATTTGTGTGGATTATTGAGTTTTCATGATATGATCAAAAATTGCTTTAGAAATTGCAGGTTCTTGCCCAATGAGCTGTGTAGAACAAATCAACTTATATTTGCATTAGCTTCACTTATACTTGCATTATTTTGTTTGGAAACATCTCACTGATCTGGGGACAGGACAAGAAGATAAAGACTATTATATAGTCTTCTGCTCCTGACACATGTTGTTTTCTCCATTACACTATGAGGTAGCCAAAGCCAAGATTATTTTCCCAATTTTATGGCTAAGGAAATTGAAGCTCAGAGAATTGCTTTGATTGACTCGGGTCAGTACTGTATCGTAAAGTCAGTGGTGTGCTAGGAAGAACATAGCATATGGAGTTAGATATTACCAACTCACCAGTACCAAGTGTCTCTAGGCAAGCCATTTATTAAGAATCCTTCTGTAGTTTGCTTCTAAGTATTTTGTTGTTGTTTTTTGTTTATTTGTTTATTTTTTGAGACGGAGTCTTGCTCTGTCACCCAGGCTGGAGTGCACTGGTGGAATCTCAGCTCACTGCAACTTCCACCTCCCAGGTTCAAGCAATTCTCCTGCATGCCACCAAGCCCAGCTAATTTTTGTGTTTCTAGTAGAGACGGGGTTTTGCCATGTTGGCCAGGCTAGTCTCAAATTCCTGACCTCAAGTGATCCACCTACCTCAGCCTCCCAAAATGCTGGGATTATAGGAGTGAGCCACCACACCTGGCTCTAAGCATTTTTACAAAAGTTAATCAAGATAGAAGAAAGAAGTAGGCAGATGCAACTGGATAACTGGATAGGTTGGCATTGAACCATTAATTGGTACTTTGGTGCATCCACTGGATCTACAATAAATTCATCTGGATATCATATTGTCCAGGGATACATGAAAGGCCTTTCAAAATGAAGAAAAGTGGCCCCAGATTCTGCAGTCTTTTGTGACCTACTTAGTTTGGATGTTTTTGTGGGTTTATCTGGCCGTGTTCTTAAAGACTGGGCCTTGATCCTAAAAGCTGGCTCTTTACCATTACCAGTGTCTATGGTCATCACAAAGGATGGAGAAGAGTGATTTGGATAAAATACATGTCATTTTGCCTGGGCTTTGGTGGAGATTGTATGCCATTGCTTTTACTCCAGTTGGTTCAGGCCACTGGGAAAATGAGTGTGGAATGACAGAAATAGGGAGACAACCAATAGCTTGCTGAGGGTTAGAGAGAGCCTAGCTGGGATGAGACATCTGCAGGTGCTAATCCACATGCACATATCTACACACTGGTTCTTTGTGGTGTTGGGAGGAGGGAGGAGAGTTTGTCCATAGTACTTTAGCTGATAAGTGACTGGGTAACGGTGAGAGGAACCCATGCATTGAGCTCGTTCCTTCAGTGTGCTGCTGGGGAAACTGAGGTCTAAGGAGAGACAGGAACTTGCCCAAAGTCTCAGAATTTGTCCTCGATCTTCACCCATTCTCTCTATTCAGCCATTGGCTAATTTACCTTACATTTATGAGGCTCTTTAGATGAATGAAGGGTGGCTAAGCCTCCTGGGAAAAGCACCTGTGATTACCACATTCAGGAAGTGACAGAGATGAAATTTGAACCCAGGTCTTTTGTGCTGCTTAAGAGCAGATTGACCCAGACTTGAAGGAAAGCTGTTAGAAACAAATTGATGGGGAAGAAAATTGATTCAGCTTTGCTGTCTATCCATGCTCTATGCCCGTACCTTCACATACACATACATGATAGATCATATGCGATGCACACTTACACATACTCAGACACATAGGCTGTATTTGGGACACACATGGGACACACAGCTGGAGCATATTTTCACATTAACACACTTGGAACACACATTCGTTTAAACATGGGAGGAATATTCACACTTGCACATTCTCAGCACAGGCAGGATACACACACAGGAACACACACGAGGGATGCTTGTGCACATCTGCATGTGTGAATGCACATGGATGCATATAAGGCACAATTGTGCACCCACATATATATGGGGCATGCTGAGATGCACTCTCAGATATACTCTTAGGACATGCACTTCTGTACCTGAGATACACACTCCTAAAGACATACTTGGGCAAACAACACTCCACACTTGAGTGTTGAGTCACACTTGAACACACCTATGGGACATATCCACATGCTCCACACAGCCCTGTGGGACACATTTTGACGCAGAACACGTCCTTCCCTTAGGGCCAGCCAGCTGTCACTTTCTTCTAAGTGGGCATGACAGGGTACTGGTCCCAGCTGGTGGGCCTCCATAAGTTTGCTCTGGCTCTCCTTTGACCTTGAAATTAGACTTGAGAGGGCAGTAAGCTCAGTAATAAAATGGATGTTCAAGATGGCATGTTTTGTAGCAGTCTCTGTAAGGTAAACAGGGTTCAGAGCAGAGCCCTCAGATGTGAGTTAATAGGCAGATGCAGAAGAATGGAAAACGCAAATTGGGACTGATCAATGCAGAAAGCTTGAGCCTACTCCTTCATCCCCCAGTTCACTTACAAACCATTGTGGAGTGATATGGTTATGAAGCAATGTCCCAGAAGGCCTAAAGTCACTGAATATTAAAGTTCATCTTTCTTGGGAATGAAATAACAACCTGGACTAGAGTAAATATATCTAAATTGTGGTTGTTAGCATGTGAGCGGAAGTGGTAGGATGCATAAGCAGGAGATGCCTTTGGGCAGTGGCCCACCCTCTCCTGGGTTAGTGGTGGCCTGAGACCAGCCACATCCTTAATGACCACAACCTAGCCCCTAGGCACAGCATCTTGGGCCATCTGGCCCCACTAATGAAGACCTGCTATTTTTAGAGTTCCTCAAGCTGGAAACCAGGTCATGGTGTCCTGGGGAAGCCTTTGTGGTCCTTGGTACCAAAGGCTGAAGCTGGAAAGACAGGGCCCTAGATTGGGTCTTAGGGAAGGGTGGGAAGCATGGAGACAGGTAGCTGGGGAATACCAGGCTTGCCTGGGAGCAGCATCCTCAGAGCCTCAGTTGGGTTACTATTAACTATAACAGCCTCATGCCCATTTCTCAGCTTTGGCTTTGAGGTCAAGAAACATGAGTTTCAGTTGCTGCTCTGCCTCTTACAGTGTGTCTCAGTCATGTTCCCCTCTGCTGTCTGAGTCTTACTTGTTTTATTTATAAAACATCCAGTATTGCCCTTAGATGATGGAAAGGCTCAGCTAGGCTAAGAGTTGAGAAGATGTTTTGAAGATACACTTTTCTCCATGCATAAAGCTGCATCATCATTGTCCCTAAACTGGATTCAATTACTGCCAACAGTTGGACCTGACTCCTATTGGAGTAGCTGTAGACAGAAAAGGCCACAAAAAGGAGCCAAGAGAAGACACCCTCATGGAGTCAGGCTGGTTAAAGCTATGCTGAGATTACCCCCACCTCTACAGATGATTTTCAATGCCAGGTCAGTCATTCTGGGAAAAAAAAACAGATTTGCAACATTTAGGTGGTCATGTAGCTTTGGTTCCTTAGGAATCTCTTAGGTAATGAGAAAAGGGGAGGCATCAGGAGCAGGGATTTCTTCCTAAATTAGAAAGCAAGGCCAGGTCACCTGTACCTGCCACCTTCCAGAGGAGGCAGCCTAGAGTGCCAGCTCTGGCTCTAAGAGAATACTGTTTGTAAGTGTTTGTGCTCATGGCCATTTTATCTGGTTTACTGAGAGGGAGAAGGTCAGGCACTATGTAGTTCAAGTTTCCCCTTGCTGCGGATATTGTGGGCAAAGTTCTCCTGACCCTCAGTTTTCTGGTCTGTGGAATGGGCTTAACTGTAGTCTCTCATAGGAGTTTTAAGCGCAAGACTTCATTGTGACATAGGATGTGAAAAGTGTCTTGTAAAATGTTGAACTTGTATTCCTGCTCTTTGGATTGTTAAGATTTCATCCAGGTTGTAATTACACATAGTTTGGAGGTAATTGAGAAACTTCATTTTATTTCTCTACCCCTTCCCCATACTGTTCTTTTAAGCCATTATTATATCAATTTTACAAATGGGAATACTGAGGCTCAGAGAAAGGAGAAACAAGTCTGAGGTGACAGGATTAGGCAGTGGTGGATTCAGTACTAGAAGCCATGCCTTCAGATTCCCAACCCAGTGTACTCTGGCCCTGGGCTGCCACCAATGAATTCCAGTGCTAAAGGAAGCTGCCAGAGGCTACTTAAGTAAATATATATAAAAACTTAGATTTTTCTCTGACAAACAGCTCTCTGGGGCTCAGCTTTACCCAGCACTTTCCCTGCTTGCCCAAGAGAGACACACTGATTTACTTTTCATCCCTCCCACAGCAGCTCATGTCCCACTGTCTCCTGCATGTTGGAAGCAGTGAAGAATTGGAGATGTTAGGCTGTTGTGAGGAGCAATCCTTCTGCCGGTTTAAGCCACTTCAAGACGATAAGAGGATTCTTGGAGGCACTTAATCCACCTTGGTCACCCCCACCTCCTCACAGTTTTTTTTAGTACCTCTAACCTGCCTAAGGGGTCGGCTGAAAGGGATCTAAGGAAATATATTTGAGGGCCTTGATCTCTGGAGGATTGTGCTAACAGTTGAGGGATAAGATTATGGAAATAATCCAAGAACCAAAACTGGGAGTGTCTCTGGAGACCATTTGGGCTGAATTTCACCTGGCCTCAATGGGGACATTAAAACCCATCTGGGCTTGCTTTTTCTCCCTTAGTGTGATTTTCCTTTGTATGCCACAGATTCTTGTGTTCAGTCAGATTTCCTGGAGTCTTTCTAGCTTGCTTGTTTTTGCTATTCTGAGCCTAGATGGAAGAATCTGATGAGCTCAGGCCTTGAGGGGTAGGCATCGGAGGAAAAGGCCTTTTGTGTCTCTGTCTTCATTTGTATTGCTGCTGATGCATTATTTTCCTATCTTTCACTGACCAGCTGTGGGAGCCTAATCCAATCTGTACAAATCTTCACTTTTGCTGCTCAAACCTCCAAAATGACTACAGTAGTCATTTTGAGGGATGTCTTCTGTGGGATTGGATAAGCAGTGGGGCGGGGAAGTGGGGTGGGGGGAATGCAGTGCTTCAGGAAAAACAGGGAGAGGAACTACTTTTCTTCAAATTTGAGAGCCCAGAAGTGAATAGGAAAAGATTAGCTGGCTCAGCCTTGCCAAGAAGTAGCCATGCAGTTTCCTAATCTCTTTTGACCATAGATATCTCATTTTTAAATTTTTATTTTTGGATAGGAAATATATTCACATGGTTCAAAATTCGAAAGGTCCAAGAGAGTGCACAGTGGAAAGTCTCTCTCCCACCCCCTGCCCTCTGCAGAGGCCACCAATGAGTCCTTCCAGAAAAATGTTATGTGGATGTATAAACAAATATGAATATATTCCTCTTTCTCTTTTTTATGGTAATATACAACACATATTGTTCTGTACCTTGCTGTGCCTTGGAGATTCTTTGATACTTCATTGAATTTCACCTTTTGGGGATGTGAAGATGTGCCGTGGAAAATAGAGGTTAAGAGCACTGATTCTAGAATGAAACTCTCTAGGTTCAGGTTTGGATTCTGGCTCCATGAACTTCAATAGTTACTTCATTATTTTTCTGAACTTTGGTTTCCTTATCTTAAACTAGGGATCAAACAAGTTATTATGTGTAAAAACTTAGATTTGTCTCTGACATATAGTAAGCATTCAATAAATGTTAGCCATTTTTTTTTTTATTATTAGGAAAAAAACCTCACTGGACCATGCACAGTAGATCTAGGTTTTCTCCTGGCCTCTGTGCTCCTGGGATAGCTGGGTAACTTCCTTTTTTCAGGAATTAGTTTCCTTACCTTTAAAATGGAACAACTCATCCCCACTCTGCTTATCCCCAGGATTTCTGGCAGGATCTACTGAGCTCATGAATATGAAGCCAACTTAGCAACTGTTATGTTCTGAACAGATGGAAGAAGTGCTACTTAATATTTTCATAGACACTTTGGGTGGCTTGAACCCAGTGGTCTGAATGGGTGGAAGAGGCAGTGTTTTTCCTTCTGCCAGTGGAACCCAAAAGCCATCCCTGTACTGGAGTTGTATTTTGAGTGGGGGATAGCCCATGGCAAAAATTTGAAATATTCAGGTTTTGTCTTCTGACCTTTTTTATTCCACCCCATCCCTCTCCTGATGTCCTTGTTTCATTTTTTTTGGGGGGGGGCTACCCCACCCCTGTCAAAACCTGTTTTTAGAAGCAAAGCAGCAGCATATATCAAAGATGACCTCAACTTTCCATTTGAAATAATTTAATGCAACTGGCTCGGAGAGGAGCTGAATCTGCCCAAGTTCATATAGCAAGTCCAGAATCAAGCTACACCTGGAGCTCATTCTTCCCATCCCAGTTTTTATTACTGACATTTGCATTTTAGTGTGAATTTGAATTTGAGATTCCTTAGCAAAAAACATCTGGTGGTGAGGGAGATTCTGGAAGTATCTTTACTCATCCTTCATACTAAAGTGTTCTTATCTTTTAATCTTCAGGGTCAGACCTGTTTGGGACCCTAAGCAGGGAGGGAAAGGCAGGTTCTGGTTGTAGTATTGAAGGGATGATATCTATAGAGCAGTGGGAGAGAAAAGCACCAGAAAATGTTGAAAGCAGTGACCTCCAAAGTGAGGGAGAAAATATTAGTTCTTTATATATTAAATTGTTAATCTCATTGTTATTTAATTTCTATTTTGTGGAGTTTTTTTTAATAAAACACATACTGCATTAGTATTTAAATATTGGAATAGGTGTTTCTTGTTTTTTTTAAAAAATAAATTTTATTGTGTATATTTGAGGTTTACAACATGATGTTGTAATATAGATAGATAGTAAAATGGTTACTATAGTGAAGCATATCTGTCATTTCACATAATTACTTTTTTGTGACAAGAATAGCTAAATGTTTGTATTTTTGTTTTTAACGTTAGAGGTACATGATCCAAAAACTATTGGCTACCATTCTTCTAAGACTATAGGCTTGGTTTCTAATCTTGGCAGCTCTGCTGCTAATTAACTTGATGCCTTAGGAAACTTTTCTCATTGGAGCCTCATTTTTCTTACCTGTAAGAAAGGGAGGACTGAACTAGGTGTGCTAACTAATTACTTGGAAATCTCCAATCCTGACCAACTCTGAATATAAGAATCCACTGCCTTTGAAGGGGCTCTTGAGCTGAGACAGTTAAAAGGAGTTCAAGCCCTGACACCTTACTAGATGCTTTGTCCCTCTATCAGCTGCCTTGGTTTCCTTCCCTTCTCTACCCCCACCACTTTCACCTAACCCAGACTGGCAGATGCTTCCTTACATAAGTTTAACAAACCTACTTGACATTGTTTTGTTACAAGCACAACCACTTTTCCTGTAGACACAGACCTGGTGCCATCCCTCCTGAGCTTTGAGGGTGTGTATGATTTTGCTTCTATTTTGTCCTCTCTGGCAGCCTAGGTTTAGTCATTGTATCCTTCTGGCTAAGTCTTTGGTTACAATGTCTGAGGGGAAGCCAGCTCAGCCAGTTTGAGTCCCTTGGGGCCTGACCCAATGGCTGCTCACTGAATCCCTCTGCCACTTCCTCATCCAGGACTGGGCTAGACTTTTTTAGGAGAACATACTCCATTCCTGAGCATAAAAGGCTTCTGACATGGACTAGAGGCATTGCTAGGTGCCTTGGCCTTGGCTGGATGTCTTTTCTCTCACAGTGAACCAATAGGCAGAGGGAAATCATTGCACCACTGGAAACTATCTCCCACTTTTTGATGGGCTGTTTAAATGTAGATGTCGTCTCTAGGCTGTAAAAACTCCCTAGGAGATACTTACATTCTCTTTGGAAACATGCCAAGGTCTAGAGGTTTTGCAAGCCTATTTCCTTGCTGGGCATGCTCAGCAGACTTGAAGGTGGTTTCAGTTAATTGAAATGTATTTATTTTTCCTGTTTCATCTCTAGATATAGGAGCAGGTCACAGTGCTCCTAACTAAATGTTGTTCCTGTTCTTGCCACTGTAAACCAGATGGCTACATTTAATGACGTTAGGACCATTAGTTCCAACCTATCTCCTCTCCTGCTCCTCCCCCTACCTTCCGCTCTCCTTTCTCTACAAGACTTTAACACGACATCTGACAAATGGATAAAAAATGATGTTCCCTTTTTCTCTCTGCGTTGCCCACCCACCCTCTGCCTGTGGTGTTGAGTATAGAACCATGCATGTGGGAGGCATGGAGGACAGATTCTTCATGTAGTTCCCCTCCTCCTACCTTCTGGAAACAAAGGAAGCCCACCCCTGCCCAGAAAACTCCAAGGCCTGGCTTCAAGTCATAGTCCAGGAAAAGTTAAAGCTCCCAGGACTGGTCCTAAGGGGACTACATGAAGAAATTGAGGAACCCAGATGCAGACTCTAAGATGAGTTTAGGTCGCCTAAGGGATTTGTGGCTCTTAGAGCATCCCTGCATATTCCCTAGGCTTGTCCTGGTCAGCTCCCATATCTCATGGTAGTAAGGCAACAAAAGATTCCAGTGGGTAGCTGGAGCTCAGCATTCACACCAAGTCCAAGAAGACGAGCATGACTCCCAAGGCAGGAACATTTTGGGTATATGACCCAAGCTGGCTCAACAGATGGGTGAAGGTCAGGGTAACCTCAAGCTTGAGATGGCATGTTCTGACTCAGGAACTCTTGGAGAGGGCATTGCTAAGTCCATTATTATTATTTTTACTAACCATTTGTCTCTTAGAATATTGGAGGTTGCCTTGGGGAGATTTAATACAGCTCTAGGAAATTGCTTCCAGATTATAGCATAGAGAGATGCTGCTAGGACTTTCTATTAGAACTAGTGGTAGCTTCAGTGCCTGAAGGTTTGGACAGGAATGAGGGTGGAACAGAGCAGAAGCATATAGTCTCTCAAGGCAGGCTGGGAGAAATCCTCTCGGACAGGCCACCATAATTCCTCAGACTTTCTGGAATCTAACACAAGAAGGATAAGCCTAGAGTTGGAGTTCCAGAGATTCTGGTTTCTTCTGAGTGGCGCAGTGCAGTAAGGGGAAATTCCTGTAATATAAACTCTCTAGTCCCAGAAAGATTAAGACAGTTGGTTTCCATGTGGCATGTGATTCAGAATCACCCTGGTTGTTTGTTATTAATAAAAATATTAGGGTGGTTCTGAGCAGGGGTCTGTGAACCTCACATTAAGAAACAGTGGCATAATGCATCAGAAGTGCTTGAGTCAGGCCAAAATATCCCAGAATAACTTGACAATTACTCCTGTTTCCAAGACATTTTGGAGATACAAGCTAATGTTTATCAGATTGGGAGTTGTTGTAGTATAGAACCTTCTGTAGCCAACATCATCTAGGTTGGTCATTTAGAAACATGTCTTTCTCTGATCTGTGCAATCCTTGGCCCATTTGGCTGCATTTTCTTTAAAGGGGATCATTCTCTCAACAAGACCAAGTTCTTAACATTGTGAACTTTGAGGCAGCAGCTGGGTCTCACTTCAGAAACTCCTAAGCCCATTTGGTTGAGCTACTGGCTTGGGTTTCTTACCATCTATTGCTAAGGTCCAGAAAAGCAAGCAACAACCCTTCTCTCATCTGTTGGGTCACCATTAGAGCAGAGATCACCTTTTAACTTCCTTTGGAAGAAGTGCAGGAAGAAGCTGTTCTTTGTTATTAGCCTCAATGAGAAAATATTCCAGATGGCATCATGCTCTAAGGGGCTTCTCTGGGTTTCCCAAGCTAAAATGTCCTAAAAGGTCCTGGAAAGTGTGAATTGGCTTATGACCACTGTTCATATTGAACTCTAGATCAGGTGGTCTGTCTTGCTCAAGGCTGACCCCTATACAGGCTTACCTTTTGTGTCTGCCAGGTGTGGCTGAACAGTAGATCTTTCATTTTATTAAAGTGAAAACTGTATGGTATAATGGGATATTGAAGGAAGCTGATGTGTGATGACTCACAAATCACACACCCAAATTAGGAAAAAGATGATTTTGTGTCATGAAAAAATATATTTACATACTTCCATTCAGCACATTTAGAGTCATTATCACTTGAGTGCATTAATTATTCTGCCAAGAAATGAAATTATTTACTTATGGGCAATAGCAACAACCACATTGAAACTGGAAACAAGTGCGAAATGTTAAAACCTGAGGAAAAGAAAAGGCAACTCTTGGGATGTTTTTGATATTCATGGTGGGAATTTTCTTACCTAGCATCTATCTCTGTTTCTTTCCCTGGTGATCATTGGGCACCTGTACAGATGTTTAGCAAAAACTGGCCTTCCATAGAAGCCACCTGGCAATAAATCCTGGCAACAATTGCCTGGCATATAGGGCAGCTGGGTACATATTATGTAAACAATTTCCTTGGCCCCATAGATTGTTCTGCCACCTGACAGAGAGGCTTACTCTATTGCTGTGTTCTGCCTCAGAGTTTGCTTGCTTTTAGAACTCAAGTCAGAACTTTAGATGGAGTATACAAATTGTTCATTATGGATTAAGCTTATGTTTTAGACCTATCATTTAGAAGTGTACACTCTGGTTATTTGAAGAATAATACTCTAGTCAACAACTTGAATAACTCTTCCAAATTTTCATTTTCTCCTTATCCTAGGTAGATAAGGTTACTGAAAGAGGCAGAGAGAGAGAGGATACAGCCTGGAGTCATCAGAGAAGGGATTAAGGAGTAGGTTGGCCACAATCATACAGCTAGGAAGAAGCAGCCTGGCTCCAGTGTCGCTACGTGTAACCATTGGCTAAGGATATGGCCAAATCAGAGGCACAGAAGTAGGATTGATCATTATTTTGTTGGAGGCAGTAGCAGGCCATCCAGTGAAATGTTGAGCAGGCAGTAAGAAATGTGGGACTGGAGGTGAGTGACAGCTGATGTCATGAGAAGGATGCAAGAGACTCGTTCTGGCAAGAGTGATATAAAACCCCTGCCTTGTTAGAGGCAAAGGTTGGATCCAGAGATGAGGCTAGATTAAGGAGAGCTTTGAGAGAGTGGGGAGTTACTGAAGCTTCTTGAGCTTGAGGAGTGATACTAGCAAAAATGCTTTAAGATTTGCATCATTAAGGCATAGCTTGAGGAAGGGACAGACCTGTAGGGGCCAAGGAAGCCGGTTAGAAGAAAGAAATAGCAAGCCCAGAAGATTTTCCTTAAATGGGAAAAATTGAGAAGGAGGGAGAATGGGGGAATATGATGAATTTTGCATTTTATTGGAGGTGGTAGCAGACTATCCAGTGAAATGTGGAGCAGGCAGTAGGAAATATAGGACTGGAGGTGAGTGAGAACTGATGTCATGAGAAGGATGATTTATCTGAAGAACTAAGTGGAGAGAACAAAAAGCAAAGGTCCCTATTGACTTTTGAATGCGGCAGTCAAGGGTTTAAGTGGGAAGCCCATTTCTCAATTTTCCCAGATAGTCTGACTGTTGCCGGCAATGCTTGAGTGAGTTATCTTCAGGAAAAAAAAATCTCATTTTTTTTTTTTTTTTTTTTTTTTTTTTGAGCAGAAAGCGGTAAAAGGAGCTGGAAGGGACTTGAGAGATCATCTATATGGTTCCAGTCTGTCACTTGACATGTAAAAAAACTGAGACAGGCTGGGTATGGTGGCTCACACCTATAATCCCAGCACTTTGGGAGGCCGAGGCAGGTGGATCACCTGAGGTCAGGAGTTCGAGACTAGCCTGGCCAACATGGTGAAACCCTGTCTGTATGAAAAATACAAAAAATTAGCCAGGTGTGGTGGCAGGTGCCTGTAATCCCAGCTGCTCTGGAGGCTGAGGCAGGAGAATCGCTTGAACCCAGGAGGTGGAGGTTGCAGTGAGCCGAGATTGCACCACTGCACTCCAGCCTGGGCAACAGAGCAAGACTCTGTCTAAAAAAAAAAAAAATGCTGAGACAGAGAAAGGGACCTGTCCAAGATCATTTGGTGAGTTACTGGCAGATTTTCTTCCTATAGCCAATCTGAGTCTTTGCTGTATACTGTGGTACCTCGTAGCTATTGTTGGGGCAGCCTGGTTCACACCTTTCCAAAAATAGGGAGGATGGTTATCCTTCAACACTTTGGGCAAGATAGCCAGAGTGTTTACAAGGCTGTATTAAAAGGAGATCTAGCTTTTTCAGGAGAGGGCATAAAATCTCAGCTTGTTTTAGATATGCTTAAGGGACCAAGGGAAAATAATTTGCTCTTCTCCAAGTTTAGCTGTTAAGGAGAAGGGGGCCTTCTGGGAGGATATGGGCAGACACCAAACTGAGAAAACCTCATAGGCAAACCCCCATCATGTCCCTACTTTTCCTCCTATGAAGCTTCTTGGAAGGCAGGTCCAGCTCATCTACCTTCATGGCAATTGGCATACTTGCTTTCCATACAACATGTGAAGTTCACATTTTTTAACCCATTCTCCCTTCTGCTTCTTATTATTAAAACACTAATATTTCTGACAGCCACCAAAACTAATTAAATATCTATTTTGGGAGTGGTGCTGTTGAGTTAGAGGGGAATAACAAGAAGTTGTAGGTAAGTGACTGGGTGACAGCCATAATCCCAAGTTTTTTCCTGTGTTAACACAGCCTGACTTTGGGCATGCTCCTTACATGACCCCAAATACTCTTTTTCAGACATTTACCAACCACTGAGGAAGGCTTTGGAGATAGGCAGGCAGTGCTGGAGGCAGGGAGCACAACATTTGGTGTGGCATGGGGAAATCTGTGAAGAATGAGGCATCAGAAGAGGCAAGGGTAGGGCCTACACTAGGAAAGTCCATTAGGGCAGTGGTTCTCCAGTTGTGATTCCCAGACCAGCAACATCAGTATCACCTGGGGATCTGTTTGAAATGCAGGTTCTCAAGCTGCACTTCAGACCTACCTAATCAATTCTCAAGACCTATGCGGCCCAACAACCTGTGTTTTAACAAGCCCTCTGAGGAATTGACCTTTAGGTCATTCACAGGGTGAGTTGGTCCCCCTCCCTGCCATTTGACAGGTACCTTGGGGGACTGGCAAATAGCAAAGCTGTAGAGTAAGGCCAGCTGGAGATTCAAATCTGTTCCACCATCTACTAACTGGGTAACCGTGGACTACTTGATTTATATCACAAGTTATCTTCAGTAAAAACGGAGATGTTAATGCTTACGTTGGAGAATTATAGAGGTTGAAATCACAAAAGAAAGCCCTTTATCCAGTTTCCAGCGTATGTTTTCTTCAAGTGTAAGCTTCTCTTGCTTCCTCCTTCCCTTTCTAACTCTTTTACTTTCCTTCTGTCTTTTCCATTTCTTCTTTTGTTCCCAATGAAAGGGTCCACTGGCCACCCCAAGCTCACTGCAAACACACATGCCTTTTTTGGTCACAGAGACCTGCCTTAGATCTCAGATTCCCAGTTCTTCCAGGGTATAGCAATCATATTTCTAGGTTAAAAATCAAGGCACATGACAGCTGATAACAGATGTATCTACTGTGGGGAGCAATTAGATAGAATATTTGATATTAGGATTGTCTTCAGAAATCTGGATACAAAGAAATAATACCCTATTCCGTCTTTAAGCATAATGCAGGACTCTTAACCCTCCCCATCCTCTTATTCATGTCCAAAAGTTTCGTTGATGTGGGAGTGGGAAACACTATGTGTCCCCCTCACTTGTAAGATTGAGCAAGAGCCACCCTATATTTAGTGCTTCCTCTAAAATGTCCTGGGGATTGGGAATTATTGTGTTAGAAGCCACAGTACTACTGTCCTAAGGCTCAGAGCTCTTTGAGTACCTTTCTAGAATGATGCTGCTCCATCTTCTGGCTTTATGATAGGCTTGCAAGATGAAGGATGGTAACAGTTGGATTTTGGCAGGGAGGGGAATATAAACCAGTTTGGGAATAGAGAATATAATCCCTGCTATCGCTACTCCCAAATGGCCTTTTCTTGGTTTTCTTTTTATAGCTCTGTACCATTTGATAATGTTGATGAGCTGTTGCTGCTTGAAACTCTTGTCTTGGAGTTTGAGAGATCATACTCCTTTGTATCCTAATGATGTGCTAACAGCTTCATTTAGTTTTGTTTGTGTAGCTCTTTTTCTGTTCCTTACCTCACATTCCATCTTTAAACATAAATCTTGATTTCCCAAGGCTTCTGGACTTCTTAGCACATTTTTCCAGGGCAAACTCTGATTTTCACAATTTCTTCTGGGCCATTGATTCCCAAACCTGTATATATACCCTAATTGCTCTTGAGCTTCCCACCCACCTGGGTGTCCTGCTGGCCCCCCATATTTAATACTTTAAAGAGAAAATTTGTCATCTCTTCTCCTGCAAAGCCAAGCCAAGCCAATATTTCCTTCTAATTTACCCTATGCTTTAGTTGACGTTTGCACCCAAAAATCAACTTTGACCTTTTTCTTTTCCTCAAACTAGATTCAATGTCCTCCAAACATGACTTCACTTACCTTTTTAGCCATCACTCCCTCCACTCCCCTTTCCCAACCCTACTCTCTCCAAACTCCACTACTCGTTGACCATCACATTTCCCAGTCTTCATCTCTGAGACTTTGCTTAATCTCATTTCTCTGCCTCAAATGCCCCTCCCTTTCCTTCTCTATTTGGCACCATCCTACCCATTCTTTAAGGGCTATCTTCATTGCCACACAAAACCTTTCTAGAGCCCAATACCCATGTATAATCAACCTCCTTTCTCTGAAGTCTCGTGCTAGGCCAGCACATGCCAGGCACTGTATATCCACCCTCTCAGTTCACCCTCTCTATAACCCTGCCTGTGAGGCAAACATCATTACCACCATTTTGCAGATGAAAAAACTGAGACCCAGGGTTGTATAATTAGAAACTCTTGTCTTTGGCTTTTGTGAAACTGTACTCTTAGATGTCATAATTACATACTGACAATTACATTTAAGTTTTTCTCTCTGACCCCCCTTCTATTCCTCACCTCCTGTTGTCATTGCTACTTTCTAAAGTAGTAAAGCCCAGAATTGAAGGTAGGTTTGCCTGCCCATAAAACCACCTTTGCATCCTGCTGGAAAGCATTGTTGGTACCTGGAAACCCTTTGTTCTTCAGGTAAGGACTGCAACTGAGTCATAGCGAGCAGATCCCCACACACAGTAGGAGCCCAGTGAATGAATGTTGGATGGAAGATGGATGAGCAGAGCAAAGTGCATTTAAAAAAAAAAATTGTAGCAAGTTAAAAGTTAATTCTGTACACAAATGGAAGATTTGGAACCAATTTCCTGGTTAAGTTTAGTTTACATTTTAAAAACAACTCAGAAGATGAAGGGGGAACATCCCCTTGCTCCTGCTTGTGTTTGTGAGGAGAGAACACAGAAGCCCCACACAGCTATTAACCCCTTCTGGATTAGCATTCCTCTCACCTCCATGCATATACCTGTCAGCTCTCAGTTCAGTGTTTTATAGCCTACAAAGCAGATGGTAGAGTAGAATTATCCCCATTTTATATGTGAAGAAACTGGGACCCAGAGGTAGAATAGTTTGTAAGTTAAGAGCAGAGTCTCTAGAGCCAGACTGTGCCTGTATTGGAATAATGGCTTCAATAGTTATTGGCTGTGTGAACTGCAAATTATTTAACTTCTTTGAGCTTCAGCTACCTCATCTGTAAGATATGAGTAGTAATAGTTTTTCCTTACAGGGCTTCTGTGAGGCTTAAATGAATTAATGTCTATAACATGTTTAGAATGGTGCCTGACATATAGTAAACGCTCCGTATTAGCTAACATCATCATAATTATCATTACACCTTTAGTAGTATAACAAGGTCTTAAATTCAGATTATTTTTTCTACCTGTCTTCCCTCTCTGTGGTGTTATGTTAGAAAAAACCCTGGTCCAGGAGGCTGACCATTTGATGACTGTACTTTTGTTAAACCTCATCGATAAAATGAGGGCATGAAGGTGATGATCTTTAAAATTCTGTCCAATTCTGACAGTCATTGATTCTAAGTAGGCCCTGACAACAGGCTTGCAAGTTGGTTAGTTGTTTTTGTGACCACTAGGTCCTAGATTGGCTTTGTCCAGGGTATAGCTGAGCCTTGTGACCTGAGGGCCCAGGTATATCAACTGGACTAAATGGGGGACAAAAGTCAGCTATCTGCTTCTGGGAAAAGTCAAGCATGGAGTTCCTAAAAAGAAGACTGCAAAGTAAAAAATATAGACAGTGGAATCAGCCAGATCTGGGCCTGGGGGACCTCAAAGAGCACCACAGATAGTGTCCTGAGCAGAAGGTTGGTAATTGATGCTGAGATACTCTTTGACCCTTGATAAAAAGCTATAAATATAGCTTTAAACTACAGGTCTTAGTGGTGTTCTGGGTTGGGGCTGTATGTGCTTACTGAGTTCTAACAATGCCCACTTGGGACCCATCTTTTCCAGGAGAGGGGAGACTTCTCTATAAAAATTTACTTTAGTAGGCCAGTGACCAGCTTTTCTTTTTCTTCACTGAAGCCAAAACAAGGAGAAATTGACTTTTAGTACAATTGGAAGAAAGCAAGTTCAACATAAAAATGAATGTCCTCAGCCTCATGGGCACCTATGATTAAAGGTGGCTGTGTAAATCTCCTGTAGGGTTCTTTAAGAATAGGAGCCAACTGGCTTATGATATCATAGATGGAGTTCAGTGTAGGTAATGAATAGACATTGGTAGTATAGTTTGATAATTATAGGAAGACACAAAGTTAGAAGACCCAGCTTCATAATGTGTTACTTGTCTTGTTGGCTGAAGGACCAGGTCACATTTCTGAGCCTCAGTTTCCTCATATTTAGAATATAGGTAAATGGCCAGGTGCAGTTGCTCACACCTGTAATCCTAGCACTTTGGGAGGCTGAGGTCGGCAGATCACTTGAGGTCAGGAGTTTTAGACCAGCCTGGCCAACATGGAGAAACCCCCATCTCTACTAAAAATACAAAAATTAGCTGGGCATGGTGGCGTGTGCCTGTAGTCCCAGCTATTTGGGAGGCTGAGACACCGGAATCACTTGAACCCAGGAGGTGGAGGTTGCAGTGAGTCAAGATTGCGCCACTGCACTCCAACCTGGGTAACAGAGTGAGATTCCATCTCAAAAAATTAAAATGAATGAATGAATGAATGAATGAATGGTAATAGTGAGGCCCAGTTTATTCCGTAAGGATCAAGTGATGGAGTATATATGAAAACACTTTGCAAAACGTAAAGCATGAGGTATTTGAAAGGTGGTGTTGTGAAAGGTCCTGCTGGAAATTCATTTTTTATCTATCCTGAAGAGCTCTCCCTATGCCTTACCTTCTATGGAAGGCACAAAGACGAATTCTGAGCCATGACAGATGCATCAGGCAGGACCTGAACAAAACATGTTAACTTAAGTCAAAGATCAGCGTGTGAGTATGTGTGTGCGTGTTCATATATATGTGTTCATATTTGTTGTGCATTTATTTTGAGAACCTAGGGTTATTCTGTGGCTAGCGTGTTGGAGGGCAGATATATGAGAGAGGATATATATTCCATAGACTATTTCGATTGTCTTTAAGTTGTTTTAGTTTTGGTCTTATGGAGCCATTATTGCCTTGAGCAAAGTAGGCTGATGGAAAAGCTGACTTCTAGAGGACTTGTTCAGAAATTCAGTGCTGGGGAGAGAGTGCTTGAGTCTCTTTGCCTGATAGGCCATGTGTTCTCTATTCTGGAATGTGTTACCTCAAATGCTGAGAAGACTGATGGCCCATACAAGCTGGAACAGTTGAGGGAAAAAGAAAAAATAACACAGTGGGCAGGATGGTAGAGAGAGGCAGACTACCTCCCCACCCTCACCCCATCCCTATCACTGTGCTTAGATGAATTTCATGAATGTGTGTTTGCTCGTACAGCAGTGGAATAGATGTCTGCCTGCTCTTGTGTGGAGCCCAGTCCTGCTAGCCATAACGTCTGGTGAGCAGGGTTAGGGTCCATTCCATGCACAGGTCCTGCCTTGCTGGGTGATCTCCAGCCCATCTATTCACTTCCTTGTTAAGTTTTGCCATCCATCAAATGCAGAAGTCAACCCCGACCTCTCCCCCTACCGTGTCTCACAGAATGGTTGTACAAACCACTGAGAGAATCTGTGCTAAAGTTGAGTTTCTTGGGTGTAAGGCATCACAGAAAGCCATATTCTTTCCTACCCATAACCTCTCTGGATGGCATCATGTGTGAGTGAGAGGAGGAGGCTGCAGGACTGGGGTCCATTATGCGTGAGGAATGTTATGGTCTGTTACCCCAGGAGGAGGGGCACAGTGGGGTTAAATAATGTACCACCAACTCTCAATTAGTCAGTTCCAAGGAGGAGGAGGAAAGGGGGAGGAGCACAGGGAATTGAAAGCAAATAAGCTTGATTCTCATTTTAGCCATTGCTTTCAGCCTCTCCACCCATTCCTGACTCAGAGCCACCTTGAACCACCAAGGAGAGATGGACTGGAGCTTTCTTTGTTCTGCGTAGGAGGAGTTCATGATTAGGGATAAAAAGCATAAGACATATGTAGTACATATTCATATTCTGGGTCATTCCATGCACTGACTAACAGAGAGTTGACAGTATTGTTTGTCTTGTAGTTCAATGGAACTTGTGTTCCAGTGCCATCCCCCTCACCCCTATCTCTCACCACTCGAGTATATGAGTTTTTCTATAAGTAGTAGAGCTCTGTGGGTGGGGGAAGGGGCAAGCAAGGTAGCTGTGTGGACTGAACACATTCTCATTTTGTCTCCTAAGCTGATCACTGGAGATTCCATCGTTAGTGCTGAGGCAGTATGGGATCACGTCACCATGGCCAACCGGGAGTTGGCATTTAAAGCTGGCGACGTCATCAAAGTCTTGGATGCTTCCAACAAGGATTGGTGGTGGGGCCAGATCGACGATGAGGAGGGATGGTTTCCTGCCAGCTTTGTGAGGGTGAGTGTCAGTCTTCACTCTCCTCTCCTATTTCCTTGGCTGCCTGTACCTGGCTTCCCCTTCACCAGCCTCTGTTCTCCTGTTTATTTCTCTCCTGGTGGCT
Organism: Macaca mulatta; assembly: GCF_049350105.2. Taxonomy (NCBI): domain Eukaryota; kingdom Metazoa; phylum Chordata; class Mammalia; order Primates; family Cercopithecidae; genus Macaca; species Macaca mulatta. Next base: position 70,102,175 of record NC_133426.1, on the reverse strand, counting down.
TTTCTCATATTTTTTTTTCCTTTTTTTAAATTGTCTCATACAGAGAACATGGGCTTCCTTTAATCTGTGCCCTTTTAATTTTTAGTCTTTTCCCTTGTCTCTTGTTTAACACCCCCACCCCACCACCTCCCACCTTTGTACAAATCACTTACCTTGTCTGGGTCTTGGTTTCCTCTTTTGGGGTTGGCCTTGGTGGTTTTTGAATAACTTTTTAACCCTATATTGCTGTGAACTTTTGTCTTTCTTATCTCTTTTTTTCTACTTTCTGTTTCTCATCTTTTTTATCCTTTCTTCTCGTAGTTTCTTCCCATCTCCTTCTCTTGCTCCTCTGCTCTTCTCCTCCTCTCCTTCCTGTCTACTTCATTGCCTCTCACACCCCTGTGTATTGTCACTGTGTGTTCAGATGTTAATATAAGAGTGTGAGCTCCCTGCCCCCCAGGGGCTGGAGCTTACTGATATCAGATTTTACTTTTTTCAAGAGAATCAAGTGGCTGGGATCTAAATGTGCCGGGGGTGGGAAGCAAGTGGCATGTAAGGTCTTGCAAGCCTTCTGCCTCTTTGACATTGTACCATGAAGAATCTGGCCCTTAACAGAGAGGCTCTTGGGAGGAATTTCTCAGCAGCTTTTGCTTTTTCTGGGTTACTGTAAAGGAAGTGATCCCAATGTGCTTATGACCTCAGGGTGCTATGGGGAAAGAACATTGGTTAGGTGTCTCAGCTCTTATTCTTTCTTGGAATTGTGAGCTGGAATCAGTTATTTGACTATTTTGAGCTCTGATTTTCCTCATCTGCACAATGGTCTTGACAGTTCTTTAATGCCAGGGCATGTCACAGTGAATGAGATAAAACATGCGAAAACTGCTTTGTGGCAAGACAAGTACTAAAGCCACATGAGGGTGTGTTATAACCATCCTTACTACAGCCTATCACATTTTGTTAGTTTCTCCTGTAAAATTAGGCTGAAGTCTTCTAGACCCCAAACAAAAGATCAGAAGGGCTAGCTCTAGGGCTCGTAGAGGTTGAAGGGCCTTAAGATTAGAATTATGGCAATGTGATATAAAGAAAGGAAGAGGACATTTGGAGTTAGAAAACTTAAGATACAGTTTTACTACCTTCTGGCTCTATAGCTTTTGGTAAGATTTTTAACTTCCCTGAGCCCTGATTTCCTCATCTGAAAAATAGGGATAACAGACTTTTTGTAAGGAATTAGATCATACATGCCAATAAGGTGTCTAGCACAGTGCTAGACAGATATTAGGAACTTAGCCACTGGTAACTTGTTTTGTCATAATTATAATAATCACCACCACCTTCTTAGCTCCAAGAAGGTCCATATATCAAGGCTTCCCTTGAGGTTGATAGAGGCCTCCTTCCTCAAGGCAAAAAATCCAGAAAGCATCGTTACCTGGTTGGGACAGTTTAGGTGAGGGCACTGCCTAGAAGCAGAGGAAGGGACAAAATTACCTCTCATTCCCTTCTATCATGAGAATCTTCTAATGAAATATCCAATCTTTTCTTCTCTTCTGTCAGAGTCTGCAAATGCCATCTGTGTCCCAGCTCATCTTTGCTGGTTAATGAATCAGTCCCAGGGATAGTCAGAAAAAGCATATCAATAACCACAGACCTTCAGGACTAATGTGAGGTCCTGTATGCATACAGCTGGTATGTCTTGTGCTTACAGACCTCCCTCTTTAAAAGAAGGATTAAACTGTACCCAATGATGATGTCACCCAAATCCAAATGCATTTCATTTTCAGGGAAATGTCACTTTTATAATAAATAGTAAATCCAAGGATGGGGGGAAATGATTGAGCAAGCCAGGATTGCTCAGGGAAGCAAATGACAGATCCAGACTTCAGAATATCAGTGAGCGCCGTTAATGTCCCTAAGTCCGAGGCCAGGAGGAGTGTTCCTACAAGAACACAGCCCCAGCAGCCACTTGGTATAGAGTCTAGCCCAGGTGGTTCTCAACCCTGGCTATATAATAGAATCACTTCAGTAGCACAAAAAACAAGAAGAAGAACCCAGACAAACAAAAACACTAACACCCAGGCTCCAGGCTAGTAAAATAAGATCATTTGACTAAATTGGTGACTGACATGGTGCGGTATCTTCATTCCCTACCTGGAAGTCTCATTGCTGACATTTGAGCCCTAGGATGGATAATCAAGGTGTTTAGTGTGGTTCTGTTCAAGTTAGCCCTACCTGTTGTTACACATTAAAACCCAACCTGCAGTCTGGGAAACCCAGATTCTTGCCTCAGTTCTATTATTAGAATTGTAACTTGAGCAGCTTCCTATGCATCTTCAAATATCAGTTTTCTTCCTTGTAAAATGGGGACAATTCGGTCTTGTAAAAATGCTTTGTTACCTGTGATATGCTGGATACTTGTAAATACGAATTATGATACCATTTGGCCACTGTACAGGAACTTACCAGGTATATGTGTCTTCAACCTATTCACATCTGTCTCCTCTGTTGTTCAGAATTTCATACTTGTATGTGCTTGTGTGTGTGTGTGTACGCACGCGCTCAGGTTCTTTCCTTTCTGTACTGGGGACATGGCTTCACAAGAGCAATGTAGGAGCTGATATACCTTCCCAGTAGTAGGTAAGGTTAAATGAATTAAACTTGCTGAACATCAGTCCTCATATCTAGTTGTTGACATCTTCAGCTGTTTTCCTGGGCTGGTTTCCCTGCTAGGAGCTAAGGGTAAACTGCTAGGATATGATTGTGTCTCAACTCTCATGTCTGTGGTGGGCCTCCTTTTGTCTAATAGGCCCTAACTTCAAGTCATTCAGGCTCTTTTCCTTTGTCACTGTGCATAAAAGGAGGCTTTTTTTTTCTGACTTTGGGCCATGGCCTGAGGAGAGCTTGCTGCCTAATTAAGGGTAGGTTGTGAACAGGACACATTACAGCCTGTTACTGATGGGCTCATGTGACAAGGCACGGGTTTGGTCAGAAAGTAAAGAGCTTGCTGAGGTGTTATCAGGAGCTGGATATATACTTTTCTTGTTCTTTCAAATTCTTTATTTCTCTCATTTCTGGCCTGCTTGGAAGTACGGAAATGAAAGGATGATCTAAGCCAGTCATTAACATCATTTGTTGGTTTTCTACAGACCAAATATCATGGAAACCCAACTTTTCAAAGGAAAGCCCATTGTTCTAGAGTGTGACCTGGCTTTTATTTGTATTTTGTCTCATTTTGGCTGCAAAAAGAGATACTTGGGAAAAGCTTTTCACCTTTATGAAACCCTAGATTCACTGTAGATTTAGAACTGGAAAGACCCATCTTAGCCAAGAGTGGCCAACTTAGATGCTTACAGGGGCCAATTAAGTGAGTGAAGCAAATTGAGACAAGGGGTAAGTGGACGCCTGCGTCCAATTGGGAAATCCATGCCCCATCTAAGGACAGCAAAAGTGACTTGGATGTTTCCCATCATTAGAGTGGGGTATAGTGGAGAGGAAAGCCCAGGGGGGCCAGATCTTCTAGTATTTCAAGAAAAGCCAGGAATTGGATTTTTATGTAAAACTCTTTATATTTAAAAATGTTAATGAGTAATTCATATTTTTAAAGAAGCACAGTGAGCATCAAACAGAACACATCTGTAGGATAAATTATCTCCCAAGGACCCAGCTTGTTGCCATTAGTCACCCTACCTCCACATTGTATAAATACTGAGGAGATATGGGCCCAGAATATGGAAATAACTTGCTTTCTCATGTAGGGAATTAGTGGCAAAGCCAGGACTTGAACCCAGGCCTCCTGAATCTTAAGACAACTTTACTAGACAGTCTTTGTCTAATAAGTTTAATGTCTTGGCTTCCTTTGGTATGTTTTCTGCCAAATTGTTTTTTTCCTGTGAATAGGTCATATGTTCCTGTTTTCTTGTAGACCTCATAATTTTTTGTTGAAAACTTGGCATTTTGAATATTATAATGTGGTAACTCTAGAAATCAGATTTTCTTCTCTCCCCAGGGTTTGCTACTGTTGATTGTTGAGGGTTGCAGTTGTCCATTTGTTTAGTGACTTTTTCCAACTATTTTTGCAAGACTGTATTCTTGTTATATATGGTTGCTGAAGTCTCTGTTATTTTATCTCGTTGGTCAGCCAATAACCTGACATTTCCTTAAACATCTGGAGCCAAGAAGAAAAAACAATACTACTTTCCTGGTTTTTGCCACTTGATTCTGAGCTGGGGTACTCACTTGAGACTGTGCCAGGTCATCAATTCTTTTGTCTCAGCCTTCTCCTCCTGTTTGTATGTAGATCACACATCCTCCAGAAATACAAGCCTATGGTCCTCTGAGGTTTTTTCTGAGCATGCGTCTGGTCCTGGGCATGCGTGTTACAGTGTGACTTCCCTGGTATGCATGATGGCCTTTATTCCCCAAAGAAACTTCCTTTTTCCCAAAGAAACTTCGTTTTTAGCTTCCTCCTTCTTGTGCTATTGCATCTGTTTGCTGTTTGTCCTGTCCACAATCCCTTGTCCCAAGTGGGCATGAGCAGTGTATGTCTTTAAATCTTTCAACAAAGGCAGCCACAGCCTGGAAAGCCTCTCCAGCCAGAGGTCAACCTCTGTGCTAGTCCCTCAGTGCCAAACAGGTCAAAAGGCGCAGCTAAAATATTGTAAAGAACAAGGTCATTATCTCCTGGCACCAGAAAGCCACACCAGGAATGTGGGCCACTGTCACTTCAGCCACTGGGGAATGAGGGATGGTAAGGGGATAAGCAAAAGTGCTTCAGTGCTCTATTACCGAATTTTTGCTGCCCTTTTCTGCGTTACGCAGTCCCCTGTAAGTTGCTGCAAGTTTTGGATTAGATTCTAGAGTTCTAAAACAATGGGTTCTATCATTCATTGCCAGTTTAAGGTTGTTTCAGTGGAAGAACTGATTCTTTGTGTGCCCTGCTCCACCACTTTTAGTGATGTTATCCCCTTCTGAATCTTAATCCTGTGCTTTCTGGCCTATAGCACAATCAGGAAAGGGCAGGCTTGGGCTGCTAACAAGACTGTTAACACTTGAGGACTTACCTTCCATTCCAGACTAAAGGCAATAGTGTTTTTGCTTTCTTTAGAGGAGTTTCAATATACCAACCCTTGTTTATCCATTCAAGCTTCAAAGTGTTCATAAGTCTCTAGTCTTAAACATTTATATCATTTATGTAGAAGGTCTTGCTTGTGGCTCTAGAGGTAGCACATTATAGGTTGTGAGTTTAGGCTGACATTAGCAGGGAGAATCTTTCTCCCTGGACCATGGCAATTTCTCTCCCCTGTACTAGAATTTCAAATGGCATTATGAGAACTAATTTGCATTCACAGAATCCATCTTAATGGCTTCTCACTATGCACATTTTTTGGATTACATCATCTAGTACATCATTTGGCTAATTGGGGGTTTTTTATTTTTTTCTTTTAATATGGAGACCTCTTCAGCTCAGAGAGATCCTTAAATGTAGCTGTTACATCACCCAGATGATTCCTCCAAATTAGGTAGGGCAGGTCACCCTCATAGAAATCCCATGTTGAAAGCAACTTTGAGAGTCATATAGCCTATCCCTCAGCCTCCAGGCAGGACCAGAGCTAAAATTACCCTGGGTTTTTGAGAACCTGGCCAACATCTGTAAACCAAGCTTGACCTACTCTGTTATTTCCAGCTACTAGCCCTTATGCTGTAGTGTGAGCCAATGTCTTGAAATATGTTGCTTTTTGCAATAGGAAGATGATATTTAAGAGTTGGCACCAGTAGGAGACATTCTGAATTGTTTTCTTGGCTTTGGGGCTTTCCAAGGCCCTATTGTTGACCCATAGCACGGATTTGTAACCTGGGTGGCTGCCTGAGTTGAGGCTATGATCTTGGGCCTGGCACCTGTTTTACTCTGTGTAATCAACCCCCCGGGTTCATTTGGGGATCAGCTTAAGCCTTCCTAGCATCATGTGTATACTGCCTTGGTGGTGTGATGACTTGAGAGGAGGACCATGACTGAGTACCTAGAGATGAGGTCTGTTTCTGTGGCTCTTTGTAAAGTACAAAATTTTTGGAAAATCATCATACTTGTATATATCTTTTTTCTTTTTTCATCAGTATATTTATCATTATGAGTAAGAGTGAAACCGCTTATCTTTATACGGCTCTAGTGCTATTAATATCTTCTCACCAGTATTTGCTGAGTCCTGAACAAAAGTGACTGTCTAGCGCTTAGCAACAGCCACCTCCTGGAGTGGTCTAGACAAGTGCTAAGGGTATCTGGCATCTTGAGAGGTCTGTTGTCCTCTATATTAGAGGGTCACTAAGGAAACGGTACTCAGAAGAGGGTGGGTCTCCTTTTTTTTAGTTTTCGGAGGTGAAAACTGACAGATAGCTCCCTACCTCTTCAGGCCACCAGTTATACCTCAGGACAGATCTGAAATAGTTTGTCCTTGTGTTGAACTAGAATCTGTCTTTCTGAAGCTTCTACTCATGGGAAGGGTGTAAATGTCCAAGAGAACTGGCTCTGGAGATAATCTTTCTGGATTAGAATCAGAGTCTTTCCATTTATTAGCAAAGTGACCATTGTGTGCTTCAGTGATCTCATCATTAAATTGAGGATATAACAGCACCTACCTCATTAAGTTGTCGGGAGAACTAAACAAAATACAGGAAGAGCACTGACAATGGGGTCTGACACATAGGAAACACTCAATAATAATACTGGTAATACTTGCAGCAAACTCTTAATATAAATGGTAGAAATAATATCCTCATTTCTCCCTGCTCCTCTCTCAAACCCTCTGGGAATATACTGACTCTCCACTCTGTCTGCAGCCCGTCAGAGATCTGAAACCTAAGACCAGGTCAGCCAAGCCTCTCCTGTCCTCCAGGCTTCTGAGCTTTCATCTTTTAACCATTATTTGGATGAATCAGCTTCTTGTTGCTGCTATGTGTGAGTGGCTAGACTGGGGCCATCTGGGCATGCAAGGCCCACTCCATTCAGCCACTTATATGAGTACACGGGCTACATGGAAGCCTGGACATGCTGACACTGCCAGGCTTTCAAGACTAATAGGAATTATATTACAACTAATGACCCTGCTGAACATGTAATTGGACAATGTTCTATCTTGGCTGTTCTGACCTCTAGCAACAGGCATAATAATGTTACTAGGGCCATACATCAGCAGTTAGTCTCCATTTATGAACAAATAAATGGTGGAACACTGTGTTATATGTAGGAACAAAGGAAAGGATTGAAAACCTTCTTTTTAAGATGTCCTGGGGAAAAGAGCCATAATAATAGACCTGCAAATTCTGCCCATTCGTCCAACTCTTTGTTTTGATAAGCTTATTAAGGTAGTACAGTTATTGACATTGCTGCTCAGTAGAGCTTGGCCCTGAATGCCATGTGTGGGATGGACTCATTCCCACATTTAGTTACATATAAAGTAAGCATAGCTTACTGTTAAGGGTACACTTAATAAAGATGCTATATATGGGACGGGGCCAGCAGTAGCCCTGAAAAACAGTACAACAGATGAACTTGAATTTGGGGAAGGTCCTGGAAGTTCACTTTCCCTTGTGGGTTGGGATAGGCTGAGAGTGTGCAGTGGGTGAGGACCCTCCCAACTGCAAATATTGGGAGAAAGTCCAGCACAGTAGGTAGAGTGTAGCATCAGTAGGCAGCAGAAAGAGGGTGGCTTTGTTGTCATGACAAGTGACTGGTATTACTTGGTCCAACATCAGGTTGTTTGGTGTGCTTCAATAAGCAGGTAAAGCATGGTGACCAGGTATCCAGAGGCAGGGAGTATATAGTGAAAATGGTTTCTTAATTTGTAGAATTAAGGACTTAATAAAAATTCATTCACCCAACAGATGATTATCAAATGGCTACTGAGAAAATACAGAGGTACTCTAGACCTTCAGCCCATCCTGCAAGAGTCTGATAGTAGATATGAAAACTTATGCATAAGGGAGGTTATTTGCCTAAGCTCTGTTACTTTAGTAAAGTTCTTTCCCTTTGCCAAATCTCACTTTGCTCCTCTGAAAGGTGGAGGGGTTGGAACAGATATACTCCAAGAACTTTTCTAGCCCTTTCTCCATAATTTCTTTTTTTTTTTTTCTTTGAGACAGGATCTTACGCTTTTGCCCAAGCTAGAAGTGTAGTGGCGTGATCATGGCTCGCTGTAGCCCCAAACTCCTGGGCCCAGGCAATCCTGCCACCTCAGCCTCCTGAATAGCTGGGACTACAGGCACCCGCCACCACACCCAGCTCATTTTTGTATTTCTTTGTAGATGCAGGATTTCACCATTTTGCTCAGGCTGATCTCAAACTCCTAGACTCAAACAGTCCACCTGCCTCAGCCTCCCAAAGTGCTGGGATTATAGGCGTGAGCCACCATCCCAGCAAATCTTTTTTTAGTTGAGGTAAAATAAACATAACATCAGCTTCCCCATTTCAATCATTTTAAGGTATACAATTCAATGCATTTGCAGTGTTGTACAACCATCACCACTATCTAGTTCCAGAACTTCTTTATCACCACAAAAAGAACTCCATACTCATTAGCACTCACACCTCATTCCTCTCTCCTCTCAGTCTGTAGACGGTATAATGTTTTGTACAAATGTTAGCAAGTAGAAAGTAGAGGATAGTTAGGGAAGGGATTAGATTCATAAGAAGTGAGGTCGGGAAGAGGCATATGACTTCAGTAGCTACAGGAGACTACATCAGCCTGGATACAGGCTGAAAGGAGTAAAAAACATAAGATAGATGTTGCGGGAAAAGCCTCAATAGAGAACAGGTGCCATCTAGGGCATTGGTACTATCCTGGAGGATCAGAAAGTAATTGAGACCTTGCCAGACTTGCCTTTAACTTGCTAGTAAATGGCATAGCCCAAACAAGATCGCATTCCAACTCCAAAGCCAGTGTTTTGCCACATCCACCATCCTGAAGTGGTTTTTTTTGTTTTTGTTTTTGTTTTTTCTAAATGTCTGTCAAATAATTGCAAGCTTTCCGGGGGATGAGTAACTCAGGTCGGCTTGATTTCAGCATTCTCCCTAGTGTGGCTTTCATAATGAAATCAGTACTTCCATATCTGAATAGCTTAAATAGAAGCCTTCTCTTTATTTTAGCTCAAACAGAAAGCAAATCAAAGGAAATACAGAAGAAATGAACTTCTAAAGGTCCTGGCAGAACACTCCTTTTGTGGCCACTTAACTGATTAACCTAAATTCTATCAAAGTCTAAGCAGGATAATTCCATGAAAACCAATGAAAGAAGAAGACTTAGGGGTAGCGTGGAGTGTAGTTCATAGTTAGGGAAGGGATTAGATTCATTTTCTTGACTGGGAAGGAAGTTTTCTTGACTGGGAAGGAAGCTACGTTATCTGTGAAGGGTTTCCCTACACTCCAATCCACCCCCATTCTAGCTTGAGTTCTCACCTTAAGAAGCCTTGTCATGGGCAGAAATCATCAATACCTCCAGCCTCGACTAAATAAGTCTCCATTCGTTGGGAAGGGTTTTTGAGTCTAGTTGTCAAGGAGGTGGCATTTGGAGTATAAGAAATTTGGGACAATTGTGAAAGCAGTTACAAAAGTACTTCCTAAAACTCTTCCCTGACTAGAAAGGACAGTGTTTCTCATATGTTGCTTCATTGTTCTAGGGGCAGATGATACCAACCTAGGGGATAATAACAAGAACAGCTAATATTTGACTCAGTGCTAGAAACTGTTTTACATGCATTACCTTGTTTAATCCTCACAACAGCCCCATGAGATAGATAGATATTATTCTATTTCAGAGATAAGGAAACTGAGGATCAGAAAAGTTAAAGTGGCTTACTCTGTGTTACTCCGAGGCAGTTGTAGAGCCAGGATTTGAAATCAGTCTCCTGAGTCTTCACCCTTTACAAACACTGTAATAGACTGTCTCTCCTAATTTTGGCCTAAGAGTCCGGAGACTGCTTCAATCCTGACTGCCACTTTGATGCATCCCCCTATCTGGCCTTGGATTTCTCATCTGGGAAATGTAAAGAAAAAGGTTTGCTTGCCTGCCTTACAGGGCTGTTTTGAAGTCCAAGTAAGAGAGTCTGTGGGAAGGCACTGTTCTTGAACTAGGTTTTCAGAGAAGCCAGGGACAAAAGAAGAATGATAGAAAAGAGTAGGGAAGGCCTTCGTGAAGAGGGAGTAGGGGGCAGGCATTAGAAGGATACAAGGTACAGAGGTGTGAATAAACAGAATGTGTTGGAATGAATGGAAAGGGTAGCTTGCCTGAGGCCACACGTCTGTTGAAGAGCAGTGAAGCTCAGTGGGTCAGGCCCATTTTAATGTGCTGATGGAAAGCCATGAATGCAAAAACAGGATATTCACACAGGTCTTTTCTTTTTCTCTTTTTGTCTGTTATATAACAAAAATTTTCATTGCTCTGGTTGAGCTCCTTATTTCTCATTGTGTCGGTGCTGGAGAGGGAGAACAATTTGTTAGCAGCCTTCTTATGATGATCCTTCATATAATTAGTGACAGTTATTAAATCTTCCCTTGAGGGGTAGAGGAGTAGTTTCTGTGCCTGACTGTACATACCATGCTGATTGTCTTTGTGCCAGGCAGGAATGCTAAGTGCTTCCTGGCATGCACTTTCAGGGATCCCTAAGCACTTCTGATCCTCCTGAAGGCTGAGACTGGGGCTCTAAAACAGGGTGTGTGTGTGTGTGTGTGTGTGTGTGAAGTGGGAGCTCTGCTTGCAACTAACCAGGTTCCTCTCAGTCCCTCACATTCACCTTTGTATCCACACCTCGCCATTGCTTCACTGTGGTGGCAGAGAAAAGGCCTTTTGGTGACCTTTGTTATGGAAGAGTTCACGTTCCCTCCATACTCTCTCCTTTATCTGTGTTTTTCCCTTTTGTAGTATTTGCTGAGATTTTTGGCTGGCAACTTTATTCAGACAGAGACAGAGCTCATGATTAGAATTATCTTAAAAAGGAAAGGGCTGCCTTGGGAGACACTGGTCTCCTCATCACTCGTTGTGTTCAAGCTTATAGGCCGTGCAATTGCTGGCAGGGTATGTTGTCAAGGGAGTTTATGTATTGATTGGGGAGCAAGGAGTGGCATGGACTAGTCCACCTTCCATTTCCTTTATAAACTGATTCTATAGCTCTGAGAGTCTATTGTTCAATGAGACTGGCAATAATAACCCATCACCTTCTCAAAGGATGTCTTGCTTTTTACTCCTCTCTTGTTGACTAGATTTGGCCTTTGAAAATATCAAGGTGAGATTTAGACAATACCACTTACCCATTCTCTTCTTAGAAATGTTACACTGCTGGAGACAGGGGCCGGCTGGCTTTCTAAGACACTCCTTGGGCCTTTATTGACTTTATGAAGGAATTACTGACTGGATATTATGGTAGTTTTCTTTTAGAACTACTGATCCATTTGCAGGAAGGGGCTACTAAAGATGTTGAAGAGGGTGTACCAAGGGCTGGGTAATAATCACTTTATCATATGGAACAATGGTGAGTCTGTTGGAATATTCATATAGGTATATAAATGCAAGGAGAGAGGTTGACAAGGATTTCACAGAAAATCCATAACCATGGTTTCCTCAGGAGAGGTAGAATATGGTTAGGATGGGGAACAGTCAGGGGAAATTTCACCTTATCTAGACAGTTTCAGCTTTTTATGTATCTATTTTTATAGAGATATAATTTCTATACCATGAAATTTACCATTTTAAAGTATACAGTTTAGTGGGTTTTAGTATATTCACAAAGCTCTATAACCGTCACCATTGTCTAATTCTGGAACATATTTTAAAAATCATTTTTAATAGATAAAACTGTATATTTGGGGGATGTGATGTTTTGATATATATATATATGTATGTATACACATATTGTGGAACGATTAAACTAACATATCGTCACCTTGTATACTTATCATTTTTTGTAGTGAGAACATTTAAAATTGTACTTTCTTAGCAATTTTCCAATAATAATAGTATTCTATTATGTAAGTATGCTATATTTTGGTTTATCCATTCATCAATTAATGAACTTTTGGGTTGTTTCTACTTTTGGTTGTTATGTATAATGCTACTATGAACATTTGTGTACAAGAATTTGTGTGAGCGTGTGTTTTTATTTCTCTTGAGTACGTACCTAGGAGTGGAATTGTTGTATCATATGGTAACTATATGCTTAACTTTTTGAGGAACTGCCAAAATGTTTTCCACAGCAGCTATACCATTTTACATTCCTGCCGGCAGTGCATGAGAGTTCCAATTTGTCCACATGCTCGTCAATACTTGTTATTGACCTTTTAAATTATTATAGCCATTCTAGGAAGTGTGAAGTGGTATCTTTTTATGGTTTTGGTTTGCATTTCTCAGATGGCTAACGATATTGAGCATCTTTTCATATATTTATTGGCCATTTATATGTCTTCTTTGGAGAAATGTCTATTCACATATTTTGCCCATTTTTAAGCGGGCTGTTACTTTATTGTTAAGTTATATATATTCTGAATACTACATCTTTATCAAATATATGATATGCAAATATTTTTTCCCATTACTGGGTTGTCTTTTCACTTTATTGATGGTATCATTTGTAGCACAAAGTTTTTAATTTTGATGAAGTCCGCTTTATTTTTGCTTGGTTGTTTGTGTTCTAGGTATCATATCTAAGAAACTATTGTCTAAGGTTACAGATTTTCCTCTATGTTTTCTTTGATGACTTTTATAATCTGATTCCATTCAGATATTTCATCCATTTTGATTTAATTTTTGTGTATAGTGTGAAGTAGGAGCCAAAGTTCATTCTCTTTCGTGTGGATATCCAGTTGTACCAGCACCATTTGTTGAAAAAACTATATTTTCCCCCTTGAATAATCTTGGCACCTTTGAAAAATATCAGTTCAGCATGAATGTAGGATATATTTCTGGACTCCTGGTTTTATTTCATTGATCTTTATATCTATTCTTGTGCCAGTCCCCCATTCTCTTGGTTATTGTAGGTTTGTGGTAAGTTTTGAAATCAGAAAGTATGAGTCCTCCAACTTTATTCTCCTTTTTCAAAATTGTTTTGGTTATCCTGGGTCCCTTGAAATTCCATATGAGTTTTAATACCAGTTTTTCAATTTTCTGCAGACACCGGGTGAGACTTTGATATGTATTGTGTTGAATCTGAATTAATTGGAGGAGTATTGCTATATTAGCACCATTAAATCTTCCAATCCATGAATAGGAGAGGTTTTTCTATTTAGTTCTTCTTTACTTTCTTTCAGTAATGCTTTGCAGTTTTCATTGTATAAGATTGCACTTCTTTTGTTAAATTTATTCCTGTGTATTCTTTCTGTTCCTATTTAAATGTTATTGTTTTCTTAATTTAACTCTCAGATCATTCATTACTAGTATATAGAAACATGATTGATTTTTATATCCTGCAACATTGCTGAACTTATTTATTCATTATGACAGGTTTATTTTTTGGGGGATTCCATATGATTTCCTGTATATCACATTATATAATCTGTGACTAGAGATAGTTTTACTTCTTTCTGATGCAATGTCTTTTATTTCTTTTTCTTGTGCAATTGCTCTGGCTAGAACCTTCAGTATAAGGTTGAATAGAAGTGATGAAAGGGAATATCCTTGTCTTGTTCTTGATTGTAGGATGAAAGCCTTCAGTCTTTCGCCATTAAATATGGTATTAACTATGGATTTTTTATAAATGTTCATTATTATTTGGAGAAAAATTCCCTTCTATTTCTAGTTTGTTTAGTATTTTTGTTTTTAATCATGAAAGGGTGTTGGATTTTGCAAATGCTTTTTCTGTGCCTGTTGAGATGATCATCTGGGATTTTGTAACCTTACTTCACTAATATGGTGTAACTTACGTGGACTGATTTTCATATGTGAAGCAACCTTCCATTCCTGGAATCACATCTGGTAAGGTGGACAATTGGTTTTTAATATGTTGCTGGATTTGGTTTGCTAGTATTTTATTGAGGATTTCTATATTTCTGTTATTTAGAAGGGTTTGTAAAAGATTGATGTTAGTTATTTTTTAAATGTTTGGTACAATTCACCAGTGAAGCCATCTAGTCCTGAGATTTTTTGTTTGTTTGTTTGTTTTGTTTTGTTTTGTTTTGTTTTTTCCCCATGTGGGAAGTTTTCAGGATTGCATGAAATTATTCATTAAATCTTTTTCTTGTTATAGGTCTTCTCAGATTTTCTGTTTCTTCTTGAGTCAGTTTCTGTAGCTCGTGCCTTTCTAGGACTTTGTCCATGTCATCAGGTTATGTAATTTATTGGCATACAATTGTTCATAATATTCCCTTTAATTCTTATTTCTGTAGGACTGGTAGTAATATTTCTTTCATCCATGATTTTAATAATTTTAATCTATTTTTTTCTATTTTAACTTTTTGCAATGCAAATGTGTTCTTGTATAACGTATAATTTTAAAAATGAAAAAAATGGAAGGCACAAAATTAAAATGCATATTAAAGATGTGGGTATATTGCTGACTCCTTGGCTGTCTCTGTGGATATCAGTTTCTTTATTACGAAATTGAGAGGATGGATTACTGTTGCTAAAGTTTTTGAAAGCCTTTGGACTATAGTATTTCTGTGTTTGAGCACGGGATTAAAGGACATAGATGGGAGTATTTGTGGACGGAAAATAGACCAGTCTGGGAGGAGCCCAATACTCCTGAAGGAAGTAGTAGGAAGTAAGAGTGGAAATACAGATTAGAGTCAAATTATGGTAATATTTGAATGTCAGGGTGAGGGATTTGGACTTGCTTTATAATCAGTGGAGAGCTATTAAGGATTTGGGGTTGATGGGATTAGCCAATCAATGTGATAGTCAAGGAAATTGGTCTAATAGTGGTATGTGGGGAGGGTAAAATCTAGAGGATCACCCAGGGACTTGTTCAGGTATAAAACTATGAGAGCAATGACAGTGAAAATAGAAAAGGGAGCAATAAAGACCAGAGATTGTCTTCAGTTTGGAAAGCACTCCATGGTTTAGAAGGAGGAGGGAGGAGTGAGTTGTCTTGCTCATCTGCATGTCCTTCACAGTTAGTGGTTAGGCACAGAATAGGTCCAAAGTAAGTATTTGTTAAATTGAACTGCATTAATCAGCCTTGCTTCAGAGTTCAATGAAGGCTGGGGAAACCAGCCTTTAAGTACTCTAAGAGGACTTCCAGGACAGCCTTTCAACCTGGCAGGTTCTAGGCATTGTCCATCTTCTTACTTGTCACCCAGGCATCTATATGTGCTAATTGCAGCATTAATGAAGAAAAGGTACACATTAGCCTTCACAGATTGTTAGGCAGGGTTGATAAAGGCTCTCTTGTCTGATATTTCAACCAGGGCAGATAAGCTTATGGGCTGACCTGTGTCAATGCACTCTGACATACATGCAGACAAAGACCTTCCTCTGCACAGAACAGGGAAGCTCTCAAGAGCAGAGAACTTAGAGGTTAGACCAGAAAGTCTTATCATTAGGCCCAGGGGATGTTTTGTGGGAACCTGGGATCAGGAGAAAAACAGTTAGACCTTATGTGCCACCTTGTTCTAGGCTAAGAAACATCTTCCCTCAAATGTCAGCTCTATAAAGGGCAGTGATTTCTTTTTTATTTGCTGTTGTATCCCTAATATCTGGCACATTATCGGCACTTAGCATAGATTTAATGAATGAATGAATCTGTTAGTAGTTCTTTGCAGTGAAAGCAGCATCTTAACCTAAGGAATGGGCTTCTGGGGTTGTTGCAGTAGAGTAGATGAAGATGTCTTCTCTGAAGCTCCTTATGAAGGACCCTGCTACACAGGCCTTTAGTTATAACCAGAAGGGACTTCTCTACCAAATTCTTTATAAGGAATCTGTTTTCACTTGGCTGCAGTTGCCTTCGTCTTTTCTTATTGTTATTTGGAACGATAGTGTCATGGTGTATAGCTTGAACCTAAATGTGGTTCTGTTTCTGCCTTTGCATCTGCTCCCCCTTCCTTCATATCCTGTCTTCCTTCCCACTAGAATTGTTCAAAATTTTCATCTTATTCCAGCTATCCAAAAGCCAACATTTGGACCTGACTTTTCTTAAACTCCTGAGAAGAAAATAAATGATTCTTATTCTTTAAAGGCCTGCCTATGTTACCCTTTCCATAGCAGGGCTTAGCTTGCTTTGTGAGAAGCAGGGAAAAGCTAATGGATTATTAAGAGGGTGAGGTTTTCATTGTTACAAGTAGACAGCATCATGTATATGAGATGTTTGTTTCAGTGCCTTAAATCACTTTTTTTTTGCCCAGGTTCATTCTTTTGAATAATTATCTCTCATATTGCCTGTTGATTGCATTAAAGGACAGCTATTAGCATATTGAAGACACAAAGCTGACCTTTTAGAAGCTGGAAAGAGATTTATAATGGAGCACTTGCAGAGGGTGATAGGTTTTGGATAGAGATACATTTTGCAAATTTGGCTGTGTATACAAAATACATAAAAACAGAGTGAGCTCTATTTACTTTGGCCTGTGACAATTTAGTGAGATATATGCTGGTGACATCTCTAAGTTCACTGAGTGGTAATCATGCCCCCTCACCTCCTATGAGAGAAAGAAAGAGGAAAGAATATACAGAGTTGGGAAGTAACTACCGTCCTTCTAGTTCTATCCCAAAGCCTCTTCCTCCCGAATGATTACCCACTAAAAGGCTTTTCTGATGGCAGAAATAGGGATGCATCTAAATTGTGTGATCTCAGCTTCTTGAGGCAGGAATGTGAAAAAAGCTGGGGTTTAAGGAAGGAAAATATGGAAAATATGGAGAATTGATTAAACCTGTTGAGACAACTGGCAAGCTCTTTGCTTATTACCCCTGACAAATTTTGTCACTCTGCCAAGTGGGCCCACCCTTCTTTTGCTTCCTGCCCCCATGGTTTCCGCAATTCCTAGGACTGTGGGAGGTGGTGGGAAGGTCCATCTTCTTGGGCCATCTTCTTGATTTTCCGTCAAAGTCATCTAGAAGATCCAGAGACATCTCACTCGGCCATCCCAAAGGTTTTTTTTTTTTTTTTTTTTTTTAGCTTCCCACTGCCTTCATGATTTAGAATGAACAGTCTCAACTGTTACCGAATTCATCAGTTTCTGATGATTCTAATAATTGTCTGTCCACCTTGGCCCAAGCCCTTTCCTTTTCTTTTCCTGTCTTCCTTAGAACCAGGGGCACAAAGGTTCTAGCACAGTGTTTAAGAGCACATGTACCCTAGAAGTTAAAGTATAATAAAAAAGAAAAAAAAAAGAGCATAGGCTCTAGAGACAGACAGACTGGCTCCTATCCCAGCTCCTCTGATTCCTGTGTGACTTGGGATAGATTACTTAACTTCTCTGAGCCTCAGTCTCCTCTTCTGTGAAATGGTAGTAATAGTGGTACCTATCTAGCAGGGCTGAATACAGTATATTGCAGGCTCTTAACACAGTGAATGGTGTATAGTTGGTGCCAATTAATAGCTATTGCTAGTATGTGATGGGTAAATATTCTCCCATCCCCATCCCAATCTTGAAGAGGTAGAGATCTTTGCATGTTCAAGGCATTTTACAGTCAAATTTTGATGATTATTTTTATGTCCTATCGCAGAAATCAGCACTGAACTTTGTTTTCAAGACACCCATTCTAGTATTTAACTTTGGTCTCTATACTTGCAGGTGCATAAATGCTGTGTTTTGTCAGCAATCCAGCTGTGGCACTCAAGATGTATAGCTTAACCTTTTAAAAAATCCAGTTGTGCTACCTAGATGTGCTCCAGCATGAATGAATGTAGTCCCTCCACTCTATTTAAAGATAGGTCACCAGAGACCTAGAGAAGATTAAACCCATGCCCAGGGCAAAAAGTCACCCTAGAGCCAGGTTTGGAATTCTACTTGCAGAGGTCTCTGGTTGAAGGTTCTCTGAATACCTGAGAAGTTCAGTTTATCCTTTTTTTACTTGTCTGGAAACCTCTCAAAGAAGGAAGCTAACTCATTATTTTTCTTTTGCCTGCATCCACAGCTCTGGGTGAACCAGGAGGATGAGGTGGAGGAGGGGCCCAGTGATGTGCAGAATGGACACCTGGACCCCAATTCAGACTGCCTCTGTCTGGGGCGGCCACTACAGAACCGGGACCAGATGCGGGCCAACGTCATCAATGAGATAATGAGCACTGAACGTCACTACATCAAGCACCTCAAGGATATTTGTGAGGTAACCATGGTGGTTCATGTGGAGGCACTTCATGAAGAACCAACAACCCTCCTGGGCCCCGCCTGTGACAGTCCCAAAATGTTGGAAAGGGCACGTAGCCTCCCAGATTCTGTTCAGTGAGGTGAAACTGCTTCCTTAGCGTTTCTCAATCTCTGTTTTTCACATTTTCTCTCTAATATTAATTCATTTATATTCATTGTCTCTCTCCCTTTACCCTTTCTTTGTGTCTTCCTCCTTCTCTCCCCTGCGTCTCTACCTTTATCTTCTTGGTATCTGATCCAGTTACAGCCATCTCATGTAAGGGCTTAACCTCACTCATTAAAGGAAAATGCATCTCCCGCCAAGCCAGTGATTCACAGACTTTAACATGTACCAGAGTTTCTGGGGGAGCTTGTTAAGCAGCCCTCTCACTCTTGTCCCCCACATCATGAATTATCAGTCTCAGGTAAGGCATGAGCATGTTTAGGTTTAATGAGCATCCCTGGTGATGCTGATGCTGCTGGTCTTAACTGTCTCACCTGGAGAACACTGGTTGTGAGTTTAAGCAGAAAAGAGCCTGGAGACAGGAATCTACAGAAGATGAAGGCTGGATGGACAAACCTGGGCTCCTTCAGTATGTCACTTTTTTCCCCAGGAGCTGTCTCTCTACATTCCCTAACCGCATTCCTTCCATCTCTCTGTCCTAAATGAAGATGAGAGCCTTTACTCTCGTACTCTCTTAAGCTTAGTAGATGCAAATTGGCATTTTCAAAGGGCAGTTTACTGAACAGGAAGGGAAAACCAATGGGAAATGAAGGCAGCGTTTTAAAAGGATTAAACACACACACACACACACTCTCTCTTGTATCTTTTTTCTTGACTCAGGGAAAACTCTGCATTGAATCTTTTGGTCTCCTTCCTTCCAGAGGAGGGGTTAGGTTCTATTTTCTGTCCCCTAGCCTAGGGTCCACTGTGGAGTCAGTAGTACAGCTCCAACATTTTTCAAAGTTCTTATTTCTCTACATCTGTACTGCCCAATGGAACTTCCTGCAATGATGAAAATGTTCCACGTCTGCATTCTCCAATATAGTAGCTATGAGCCAACAATTTGTGGCTTTTGAAGAGTTAAAATGTGGCTGGTATGACTGAGAAATGGAATTTTAAATTGTATTTACATTTAATTAGCTTTAATTTAGGTAACCATGTGTCTGTAATGACAGCCACATTGGACAGTATAGCTCTGGAAGCACCAAGGCCAAGGATTTTGTACCTGAACTTTCTTTATCTCAACTCATTTTCTCACCCCTTTCAGGAAGATTAAAAGTTATCTTTTCCCACCGCCCCACTCCCTGCCCTGCCATGAGGCAGCAAGATAGAGTAGAAAGAACAAGAGGTCTGGGGACATGAAATGCTGGTTTTTCACATTCTAACTTGGTCATTAATTAACCCTGTGGGCTTGAAGATAGCCCTTAACTCCTCTGACATTCAATTTTCTTATTTTTCCAATGGGCTTCATTATAACAATTTCTTACGTTTGTTGAGGAAATTAAGTAAATAGAATATTGCAATAACATATGTTGTATTTGGAAAAAGGTAATTTTCTTTTTTGCCCCCTTTTTAAATTTATTCACCCATCCATCCAGATGTCCTTCTTTCCTTCCTTCTCCCTTCACATCAATGGCTGGTGCTAAAAAAAATTCCCCCTTGGAATGTGCTACATGGCATTCAGCATCAAACCACTGACATTTCATTCATTCAGCAAACTTTTAGTGGAATTCTATTCTGTGCCAGGCCTGGACATAACTTCTTGTCTCAAAGTGTTATACTTTAGAGCAGCATCTGCATCACCTGGGAACTTGTTATAAATGCAAAATCTTTGGCTCCAACCCAGACTTACTGAATCAGAGTATGCATTTTAACAAAGTTACTATTTGATGTATAATACATATTAAAGTTTGAGGAGCATTGCTCCAAAATGATACCTATATTACAATGTCATAGTGTTTTTCATAAAATTAAGTACAGTCTATTCTTCACTTGGTAGCTGAGGGATGCTGTCAAGATCTAAGTCAGGTCATATCACTCCTCTGCTCAGAACCTTCCAGTGACTCACCATTTCTACCTGAGTAAAAGCCAAAGTTATTATTGTTTACAAGGGCCTGTGTGGTCAACCCATCCTTGCCTCTATGACTTTCACCTCCTGCTCCTTTATGCTATGCTTTCTTTACTACTACAGCTATACTGGCCTCTTGCTTTTCCTTCAGCATTACTAAAATGCTTCTCCCTTAGAGCCTTTGCACTGGTTTTTCCCTCTGCTTAAAGCATTTCCCTCCCCACCCCACATTTACATGGCTCCCATCCTCAACTCCTTCAAGTCTTTGCTCAAATATCTTCTTGAGACTTCTGTAAGCATTCTATTTAAACCTGTAACCTTGCACTACCTCTGCCCCTTTCCTGCTTTATTTCTATCTGTTACATTTATCTGTCTGACATTATATATTTAACTTATATATTTTGTTTATTGTCTGTCTCCTCTACTGGAATGTACTTTCCATGAAAGGCAGGGGTTTTCATCTATTGATTTACTGATATATTCCCCCAGCACAGTGCCTGGTACATACTAGATGCTTGATAAATATTGCTTAAAGTCAAAATTAAATATAATTGCTCATATGTATATACTGCTTTGATTGGCAAAGTACATTCACATCATATGTCATTTGATCTTCAAAGAGGACAAAAGTTGTTATTGTTATTCCTATTTTCTAGATCAATAGATTGAGTCTCTAAGAAGCAAATTTATTTTCCCAGAGCTCTTAGGTACTAGCCCAGTGGAAGTCCTTAGAAGGCTCTCCCAACTCCCACACATCTTGGCCTCCTCCTATGGGACACAGGCTCAGGACAGCAATGGAAGCTATTTGTCTTTCCAGAAAGTGGGGGGTGATATGATCCTGCTTTAAGGAGTTTTCCAATCCAGCCAACCCAATCAAACCTTTTGTTGACAATTTGTTGGTTCCTTTTTTTTCAACGATTATTGGTGCTGAAGTATTTAAATGGGAGCCATTTCTTTGTCTCACCCTATAATCACAGGCATCAAAAGGGAGGTGGAGAAAGCTGTGTCTAGCTGGATCAGAAGACAGTAGTTTAGCCCAGGATCGTGTAATCTTTAAACCAAAAGCTGTGAGGAGCGAATGATTTATCAGAAAGAATACCAGACTCAGAAATGGGAGTGCTGGGTTCGGGACCTACCTTGGTCACTAACTGACTGGGGAATCTCAGATGAGTCTTTTCCACCCTAGGCCTTGTCCCCCATCTCTAAATTGCATAGGTTGGAGGAGCTCTTTAGGTTCTGTCTGGCTCTTTCTTTTTCTCTAGTTCTGTAAGATGTAGATATGCCCTCACTAGAGAAAAACTATGATAGTGAGCCAGGCTACTTCTGCATTTTCTGCCTCTTCCTTCTTGGTACCCTTGGAAGCATGTCTTACTCAAGCACGAATGTGTTCATAAACCACTCTTTCTGTAGGTTATGGGAGAGCTCTAAACACTTCCTACTCTTGTACTTGTTGAAGGGGAAAGGGGGAAAATTATATTCAATATAAAAAAAAGTCACACTATTTATTAGAGGACATTCTTTTTCCCTCCTGGGAGCAGAAAGTGCTTTACAAACATTTAAGTTACAATACCTTTATATTACAAATGAAGAAGTGGGAAATAAAGTGATTTTTAATTGAAGTCATTCAATGAGGTCAGTAAGAGACATAATCTTTTCAAATGAGTTCTCTGCAGATTACATTCTTCTTTCTAAACCCAGACAGTGGTATAAAATACCTTCAGTTTAGTTCTTGATCACCTTGACCAACAGTTGGTGATATTGCCTTTTGTAACCTTAGAACTCAAAGTACAATCAAGGAAACTGAGGCAAGAGTAAGCAGAGCTAAAGATGCTTTATAAAGCTGTCTTGTCTGTTTTCTCTTGAGGAAGATAATCTCAGCCATCTGATACCTATGAAATACATTCTGTCTTCAAATGCCTCCAGAGAAGCTGGCCTACCTTTCTTCACTCATCTGTATTAGTGATCATACCATTTCACTATCAAGAAATTCTTCTTTAGGCATGCTGTAGCTTCAAGTCATTTCCATTTGGTATCTTAAGCCTAGGGTTTTCAAATGTATTAGCCATTTGGGTTTTCCCTTCTGCAGATTGCCTATCTCAATACATCCCAATAGTCTTTACATCTTGGCACATAGAAAATGATAACACATGTATAAAATAGTAATATTTGTACAGCATGCTAGGATAAAAGTATGAGTCAGCTAGTCAGCCTAAAACACCAAGCCCAGGGAGGGGCTTCTGCCTGCCATAGGCCCTACCTGTCCATTCCATCTGGACATTCTTTGCCCTGTTCCTATTCTTTGCCCATTTTCATGGAGTTTCTTATGTTTTTTCTTGCTGATTTATAAGAGTTCCTTGTATATTCTAGATATGAACTCCTTGTCAGCTTTCCATGTTGCAAGTATCTTCTTCATTCTCTTGTTTTTTAATATCTTTTTTATTTCATTTGAAGAAAGGGTTTCCTATCTCAAAGAGGGGAAGAAGGAAATAAAAGAAAACCACCAATTTGAACATTCTGCTTCTAACTTACCTTTGATCATCACCAGTATGGGAAGAACTAATTAGCATTTAGTTGACAAATAACTGAGCAGCAACTATATGCCAGGTATTCTGTTAAACTTTGACGATATAGCTGTGAATAACAACTATGGTCATTGTCTCCTAATTTTCTTAAAAAAATCTTCAAGATGGTTGTCAGGTCTCCCATCAGGCCTCAGTTTCCAGGC
This sequence comes from Macaca mulatta, assembly GCF_049350105.2. Taxonomy (NCBI): domain Eukaryota; kingdom Metazoa; phylum Chordata; class Mammalia; order Primates; family Cercopithecidae; genus Macaca; species Macaca mulatta. Next base: position 70,079,149 of record NC_133426.1, on the reverse strand, counting down.
AAAAAAAAGACATATGAAACTCCTAGAATGTCAGAACTGAAAGGATCCATGGAAATCTTTTTCGATGTCTTCATTTTAGAGACAGAGACACTGAGGTCTAAACTTTTTGTGAGGACCTTCCCTAAAGAATTTCCTAAACCCCAGGTGATCCGGGGGCTCATTGGTTCATCCTATTTCCTGGTAGTTTCTAGGATCTTTTCTGGAGATCTTGGGTATTGTTTATATCCCATATCAAGGCATTACTTCTAGATCAATGCACTAGGTCTCAACTCGTACATCAGCCCTGGTGAGTTTAAGAACAAAGTGAAATAGATGGGCAGCTTTCCTCGCTGTTACCATAACAATGCCAGGGCTAATTTATGCCAATTGTGACTGATTTGATAATACCCACATTTATCTTAGCTACTCTGTGGCCTGCCTGCCCACCCATGCCCACTTTACTCCTAGGAGACAGAGTTTAGGCTCTAGAAAACTGCCTCCCTTGAGCCATAGTACCCTGTTCCCTGTTACCATTCAGATGGGGTCAAAGGGTGTTCAAAGCATACCTGGCAGTAAGAGCCACAGACCCCTTTTGTTCCCCCTGCCCTGTGACAGGCCTTCAGTGGGCCCTGAGACTTATCTAGGATAAACAAATTTTATTTCTTCCATTATTCTTCATTATGTTGCTTTTCAGGCACCTCCCTACCCTGCTCACTCCCCTCTGGCTGTGTGCTATTTTCTTGGTGTTCCTCTGAAAAGAGGGTGGACTCAGAATTTAATTCTGCTCTCCTGCAGTGGTATGACTACCTTCCAATTACCTCTCTCATTTTTGGCTCGCAATATATTTCTTCTTTTTTCCAACTGAAAATGGTATTAGGCTTTTTGGCAATCACATTTCACTGCCAACTCATCTTAAACTTACATACCTTTAAAAATGAGTGAATGAGAAGAGACAAGTATTAATTGACCCCCTAAGTCTACCCTCTGTTCACCACTGATGTGGAAAATTTGATAGCCTTCAGGCCAGCCAGAAGAAGGGGATAAAAAAGGCAAGACTCCAGGGAGCTAATCATTTCTCCTGGCCTTTCTTTTTTCCAAAAGCTTGTGTGATATAGAGGTCGAGGGTGACATTTTGGGGTTATCCAGCTACTCCCATATTCTTATGTCTCATCGCTTATTTTTTGATAAGAGCAGTTTACATCTATTATTTGTAATCTTTAGCAAGTGAGTAATCTTAGACACTAGGGCTGCAGGAGATCTTAAGAAGACATTGGGTCTTCCCTCTTCTTTCCTTGATAATATTTCATTCCAGGCAACCTTCTTATAGCTGCATTTTCTTTTCTTTACACTCTCTGGCAAAGAGATCCCATTTTTGATCATGAAGACAATTAAAAAACAGCATTAGAGAAAGTTTAAAAATAGGAACAAAAATCAGCCAGAATCCATCAACTATAGCAGAATTATTTGCACTTTTGCATAATCTCTTCAAATCTGTCCATATGTATATATATTTACAGAGTTGTAATCACACTGATATACCATTTTATGTTCTACTTGTTAACATTGTGTCATAAACAATTTTCCATGTTTCTACATGGTCTTCCTAATTATCATTTTAACTGCTATGTAATATTTCATCAAGCTAAATGTACCAGAATATATTTATAGTCTATCATTGGCTTTAAAAATAAGAGTTGATAAAACATTCTAGGTTCCTACCATCCTGTGGACATTCTTCCTGATATATCCCCTACCATAACATACAAAATATAATAGAAAGAAAATTATTTCCTTGAGAGTGGCAATAAATAATATATTTAGGGACTTAGGAAGTTGGATTGAAATCTTCATTAATTCTCTTTTCCTAAGACCACTCTCTTATTTTTATTTCTGTTATATTTTATGCTGATGTTGACTTCTAGTATCCTTGTTGAATTTTGGCGATTTTATGGTGTTTTGTTTTTCGCCTGAGACTTTTCAAATAGGAGCAGCGGATAGAACTATTAAATATTTTCTGAACTGGCTTCTCAGGAGATAAATGAGCTATCTAGGCTGGCCTCTTCTGTCTCCCATTGTGGTCACTCATCAGTACCTATTACTTACCTAGAAGTAATATATTGAATGTGCCACTGTTACTGTTTTCCCCCAGCTGTGCTCCTCGGCCTGCCTTAGGGGAAAAAAGTGGGAGAAGGGGTAAGGAAGCCTCCACTCCCATTTAATGTTGAGATGATATGCTCACTGCTCTCCCTGTTCCATTGTAGCTAAGAAATGTCCAGAGATGCTGGGTGAAAGAGACAGATAGACAGGCACACAGGCGCAGACCAACTCAGACATACTAGGCTCTGGTAATTACATATTAGGCAGGGAAGGGCCTACAGGGGTTTATTGCCATTCCTTCTGGTAGTCAATGTAAAGCTTTCTAGGGAGGCAGAATTTGGGGAGCAACCTCTGTAAAGGTAGTGGAGCCAAAAGGGTGTTCTGGGAATTTTCTTCCTAATCAAAAATTGCATATGAAAGAATGCAGGAAATTTTCAACTTGTCAGTCAATGAGGGTACAAATCATTAGTTAAACAGATGTCAACATAGGCATAGACTATTAATTTGCCTACTGTTTAAAGACACTTACTAATTAATGGCTAAATTGGAGACTGAGAACAGATATGGGAAGTGAGGTTTGTTGTAGGGGTCAGTAAAAGGCATTGAAGCCAGGGATGAGGATCTTCCTGGAGTGTGCCCAGATTACCTCATTGGTAGCTGTGTTAAGGGAGACAAAGTGAGGATAGGGACAGGGCTATATGTGGTAAATCAGTCCCTGTAAAACTCTTCCTTGGAGTCTCAACCCTTAAGAAAGGTATTAAGATAATTTCACTTAGCTGTTTGATGAAAGCAAATGACCATAATTTATCCTCACCAAGAACATTTTTATGTGCTACTGATTTCTAATGAGGGCAGTAACTATCAAGTGAAAACCCATAATAGTAGGTTCCAAATGGAAGATGCAATTTAGATCAGGGCTGTTTTTGTCCTGACTTACATTATGCCCTGAGTCTTTATGTTACCCCAATGCTTTCTTACTAGACCAAGAATCTCTTTCATCCTTTTTTTCTCTTTCATCAGTGGTTATCTTTATTAATGTGTTTTATGTGTTTAGGACATATGTGTTAGGACACATTAATGTGTTTAGGACACATTTATTTACAAATGTGTCCTAAACACCTGCTGTGTTAGAAACACCATGTCCAGGCACGCATAGGCTTGTTGGCTGAGCTCATCTAAATGATCACTCCTGGCCAGCTACCTTAGATAGTTGAGACATTTGCTTTGAGAAATGGTTTGGCAGATATTTGCATGATGTGAATAGTATGAATGCATTTTCTTAAAGTATGTGAAGACATGAATGTCTAAGAAAAGATCGTATGTGTACTTCGATGTACACAACAGGGAAAGTCTAAAATGATAAACAACTATTATTCCTGGTTATTTCCTGACATTAAAGTTCATAAGGGAATTTTTTCTTTTTAAAGAAATGGTTTTGTCTTGTCAATTTATGTTCTCTTATGGGAAGTTTTCCTATTCTGGCCTCTGTTCCCAAATTTTTGTCAATGTTATTAAGACCTTTGGGTTGGTCTTATAAGGAATAGAACTTTAGAGATGTGAATGGATCCAGCTAGTAGCTAATAAGACCTGTGAAAATGTGGTCAGCCAGCTTCTTGGAAAGGGATATTTGACTTTTGGGGTCTTCTTCATAGAGAATGAAGGGAAAAGCCCTGTACTTTGGAGTCTTTGCACTCTTAAGACCTTTGCTGGCAATCCAGCTTTCCTAATTACTCACTGGGGGAGTGACTTCCTTCTGTAAACCTCAGTTTCCTCATATGAAAAATGAAAATAATTATTCCATGCCTACTTCTTGGGACCAAAATGAGGCTCTTAAGTGCTTAGGAAGTGTAAAGCCTTCTGTAAGTCAGGGACTTCCTCAACCTAGGGTTTTTCTGTGTCTGCAGGGCTATCTGAAGCAGTGCCGGAAGAGAAGGGACATGTTCAGTGACGAGCAACTGAAGGTAATCTTTGGGAACATTGAAGATATCTACAGATTTCAGATGGGCTTTGTGAGAGACCTGGAGAAACAGTATAACAATGATGACCCCCACCTCAGCGAGATAGGACCCTGCTTCCTAGAGCACGTAAGTATCTTATCTATTTGGGGAGGGTTTTGAGAGGTGTTAGGAAACAATGGAAGGAGCGTTTGAACTGTCTGGTTCTGTTCAGCTGCTTTGTCCCTGCAGTGGGGAATGGGTTCCTCTCGGGCCCTTATTTTGACCCCTGGTCTCCAGCCAGGAAACAAGGACTTAGAAAAGTGCTGTGATTTGCCCTATAAATGTTAAGCATGTGTATGACCTGCTGGTTCCATTCCCGAATGTATATTCCAGAGAAACTCTCACAGAAGTCCACAAGGGAGCACATACAAGGCTGTTGTTGATTGCGTGGCAGTGTCATATGTGGTGGAGTACCATTAGAAGCAACCTAGGATTCTCCTTCTTTACCATTCCCCTCCCCTCTCCCTTTCCTTCTTGGCAGTTACCAGTAGAATTTTTCTTCATCTTCCCTTTTCTGTTTCTGTTAAGTTTCCGTGAGACTCAGTATTTTTTGAGGAACTCAAAATATTCACAGTGTGTTATCTCTTTTAATGTATTATTTTTCCTTTTAAAGAATTAATTGTTTACCCTTTTATTAGTTCTAGAGTTTCATTTTTATCAGCTTTACTTAGATATAATTTACATACAATAAGATTCATTCATTTTAAGTGATTTTAAGTGTATACTTTAAGGAGTTTTAACAAATGTATATAGTTGTATAACCACCATAATAATCAAAATATAGGACATTTCTATAACTCCATAAAGTCCTCTTATCTTGACATTGCAAACAATCTGTGCCCCTACTCCTGGCTACTGGAAAATATTGATCTCCTTTTTATCTGAAATTTTGCTTTTTCTAGAATGTCATATATGTGAAATCATACAGTATATAATCTTTTGTGTTTAGCTTCTTTCATTTAACATAATGCCTTTGATATCCATCCATGTTGTTGCATATATCATTAGTTTATCCTTTTTTATTGCTTAGTAGCACTCCATTGCAAGGATACACCACCTATTCACCAATTAATGGATATCTGGGTTGTTTCCAGTTTTGAACTCTAATGCATAAAACTGCTATGAACATTCTAGGTACAATAGTTTTTTGAGAATATATGTTTTCGTTTTTCTTGGATAAGGGCTTCCAGGGTTAGGGTTGCTAGGTGGCATGGTAGATTTTTTAACTTATTAGATAATGCCAAACTATTTTCCAAAGTCTCTATACCATTTTTCATTTTCACTACTAATACATAATACATAAGAGTTCTAGTTACTCCACATGGTCAACACTTGATATTATCAGTTTTTTTTTTTTTTTTTTTTTTTTTTGGAGACAGAGTCTCGCTTTGTTACCCAGGCACCCAGGCTGGAGTGCGGTGGTGCAATCTTGGCTTGTGGCAACTTCTGCCTCCCAGGTTCAAGCAATTCTCCTGCCTCACTGTCCCAAGTAGCTGGGATTACAGGCATGTGCCGTTATACCCAGCTAATTTTTGTCTTTTTAGTGGAGACGGGGTGTCACCATGTTGGCCAGGCTGGTCTCAAATTCCTTACCTCAAGTGATCTTCCTGCCTTGGCCTCCCAAAATGCTGACTGTGATTACAAGCATGAGCCATCGTGCCCAGCCAGTCACTAATTTTTTTTTTTTTTTATTTTAGCCATTCTAACATGTAGGTGTGTAGTGGTATCTCATTGTAATTTTAATTTGCATTTCCAATGGATAGTGATGTTGAGCATTTTTTTCATGTGTTTATTTGCCATCTGTATAAAAACTGGTGAAGTGTCTGTTCATGTATTTTTCCCATTTTAAGTGTATTGTTTGTTTTCTTATTGTTTTGAGAGTTCTTTTTTCTTAAAAATTAATACATAATACTTTCACATATTTATGGGGTACATGTAGTGTTTTTTTTTTTTTTTTTTTTTTTTTGAGATGGAGTCTCACTCTGTGACCCAGGCTGGAGTGCAGTGGCGCTATCTTGGCTCACTGCAACTTCCACCTCCCGGGTTCCAGCAATTCTCCTGCCTCAGCTTCCCAAGTAGCTGGGATTATAGGCGTGTGCCACCATGCCGGCTAATTTTTGCATTTTTTTTTAGTAGAGATGGGGTTTCACCATGTTAGCTAGGCTGGTCTTAAACTCCTGACCTCGTGATCCGTCCGCCTTGGCCTCCCAAAGTGCTGGGACTACATGTGGCATTTTGATACATAAATACAATGTATAATGATTATATCGGGGTAATTGGGATAGCCAGCATCTCAAACATTTAACATTTATTTGTGTTGGGAACATTCCAAATCTTCTAGCTATTTTGAAACACGCAATTAATTATTGTTAACTATAATTGTTTTTATAATTATAACTATTTTGAAATATATAACTAATTATTGTTAACTGCTCTGATATCAACCACTAGAACTTATTTCTTCTATATAACTATAGTTTTATACCCATTAACCAACCTCTCTTCATCTTTCTCTCCCCACAACCTTCCTAACTTCTGGTAACTACTACTATACTCTCCACCTCCATGATATCAACTTTTATAGCCCCTACTTACATATGAGTGAAAACATGATATTTGTCTTTCTGTGCCTTGCTTATTTCGATTGACATAATGTCTTCCAGTTCCATCCATGTTGCTGCATATGACAGGATTTTCTTTTTATAGCTCAATGATATTCCATTGTGTATGTATAGCACATGTTCTTTATCCATTGATCTGTCAGTGGGCATTTAGGTTGATTCCATAACTTGGCTATTTTGAATAGTGCTGTGATAAACAAGGGAGTGCAAATATCTGTTCTGACATATTGATTTTTCTTCTTTTGGATATATATATTATATACCCAGCGGTGGGATTGCTGGATCATATGGTACTTCTATGTTTAGTTTTCCATACCGTTTTCCATAATGGCCGTCTGATTTACATTCTGATCAGCAGTGTATGAGAGTTCTCTGTTCTGTGCATCCTCTTCAGCATTTGTTATTTTTTGTCTTTTTGATAATAACCATTCTAACTGAGGCGAGATAATATGTCCTTGTGATTTTGATTTGCATTTCTCTGATGATTAATGATGTTGGGCATTTTTCATATACCTATTGGCCATTTGTATGTCTTCTTTTAAGAAATGTCTGTTCAGAGCATTTACCCACTTTGAAATCAGATTATTTGTGTTTTTTTTGCTATTGAGTTGTTTGAGTCACTTATATATTTTGGTTGTTAATGTTTTGTCAGAGGGATAGTTTGCAGATATTTTCTCTCATTCTGTATGTTGTTGCTTCACTCTGTTGATTGTTTCCTTTGCTGTGCAGAAGCTTTTAGCTTGATATAATCCCATTTGGCTATTTCTGCTTTTGTTATCTGTGCTTTAGAGGTATTACTCAGTAGAGTCTTTGTGCATATCAATGACCTGAGGCATTTTTCCAATGTTTTATTCTAGTAGTTTTATAGTTTCAAGTCTTAACGTTTAAGTCATTCATCCGTTTTGATTTTATTTTTTCATATGGTGAGAGATAGGGGTCTAGTTTTATTCTTTTGCATATGGACATCCAATCTGTCCAAGACCATAAATCGAAGAGGCTGTCCTTTCTCCAATATGTGTTCTTGGTGTCTTTATTGAAAATGAATTGGCTGTAAATGCATGGGTATATTTTGGGATGCTGTATTCTGTTCATTTGGTCTATGTGTCTGTTTTTATTTCAGTACCATGCTTTTTTGGTTACTATAACTTTATAGTATATTTTGAAGTTAGGTAGTGTGATGCCTCCAGCTTTGTTGTTTTTGCTCAGGATTGCTTTGGTTATTCTGGGTCTTTGTGGGTCCATATGAACCTTAGGATTTTTTTTTCCCATTTCTGTGGTGAACGTCATTGGTATTTTGATAGAGATTGGATAGAGATTGCATTTAATCTGTAGATTGCTTTCAGTAGTATATTTTAACAATATTAATTCAATAATATTAATTTAATATTAATTAATTACATTTAATCTATAGATTGCTTTAGGCAGTACATTTTAACAATATTAATTCTTCCCATCCATCAATATGGGATATCTTTCCCTTTTTGTGTGTAGTTATCAATTTTTTTCAGCACTGCTTTTTAGTTTTTATTCTAGAGATCTTTCACTTCTGTGGTTAAATTTATTCCTATTTTTTGTAGCTATTTTAAATGGGATTGCTTTTTTGGTTTCTTTTTCAGATTGTTAATTATTGGCAAACAGAAATGCACCTGCTTTTTGTATGTTGATTTTGTATCCTGCAACTTTACTGAACTTGTTGATCATTTCCAGCATTTCGTGTGTGTATGTAGTCTTTAGGTTTTTCTAAATATAAGATTATATTATCTGCTAACAAGGATAATTTGATTTCTTCCTTTTCAATATGGATACCCTTTATTTCATTCTCTTGCCTGAATTGCTTTGGCTAGGACATGAAGTACTATGCTGAACATAAGTGGTAAAAGTGGGCATTCTTGTCTTGGTCTAGATCTTGGGGAAAAGGCTTTTGATTTTTTTCCTGTTCAGTGTGATGACAGCTTTAGGTTTGTGATATATGGCTTTTATTATTTTGATGCATGTTCCTTCTGTAGCCAGTTTGTTGTCTTTTTATCATGGAGGGATCTTGAATTTTATGAAATGCTTTTTCAGCATCTGTTGAAGTGATCATATGGGTTTTGTCCTTGATTCTGTTACTGTAATGTATCACATTTATTTATTTGCATATGTTGAACCAAACGTTTGTCCCTGGGATGTGACCCACTTGATCACTGTGAGTGATCTTTTTAATGTGTTGTTTAATTCAGTTTGCTAGTATTTTGTTGAGAATTTTTGCATCTGTGTTTGCCAGCACTATTGGCCTGTAGTTTTCTTTTATTGATGTGTTTTTGTCTGGTTTGGGTACCAGGGTAATGCTGGCCTCATAGAATGAGTTTGAAGTATTCCTCCTCTTCACTTTTTTGAAATAATTTGCATAGAATTGGTATCAGTTCTTTTTTAAATGTTTGGTGGAATTCAGCAGTGAAACCATAAGGTCCTTGGCTTTTCTTTGATGAGACACTTTTTATTACTGTTTTGATATTGTTACTTGTTATTGGTTTGTTCTGATTTTCTATTTATTCATGGTTCAACCTAGGTACATCATATGTATCCAGGAATTTATCCATTTCTTCTAGGTTTTCCAATTTGTTTGCCTGTAGTTGTTCATATTCTCTGTAATGATCCTTTGTATTTTTGTGGTATCAGTTATATTCTCCCTTTTCCCCTCTAATTTGATTTATTTGGGTATTCTTTTTTTCTTAGTCTAGCTAAAGGTTTGTTGATTTTGTTTATCTTTTCAAAGAAAACTTTTCATTTCATTGATCTTTTGTATTTTTCAGCCTTAGTTTCATTTATTTCTGCTCTGACCTTTTTTATTTATTTCCTTCTACTAGCTTTGGGTTTAGTTTGTTCTTGCCTTCCTAATTCTTTGAAGTGACTTGCTAGATTATTTATTTGAAGACTTTCTTTTTTTTTTGATGAAAGCTTTTATTGCCATAAATTTTCCTCTTTGTACTGCTTTTGCTGTATTTCATAGGCTTTGGTATCTTGTGTTTTCATTTTCATTTGTTTTGAGAAATTTCTATTTTTTAAAAGAATTTTGTTATTTACCCACTGGTCATTCAGGAGCAATATATTTAATTCCAGTGTATTTGTACATTTTCTTAAGTTGCTCTTGTTACTGATTTCTAGTTTTATTTCATTGTGGTGAGAAAAGACACTTGATATGAATTTGACTTTTTAAAATTTGTTGAGACTTGCTTTATGGCCTAACATATGGCCTATTTTCAAGAATGTTCTATATGCTGATGAGAAAAATGTGTAGTCTGCAGCAGTTGGATGACATGTTCAGTTATTTTCAGTTATGTACATTTGGTCTATAGTGCAACTGAAATCCAGTATTTCTTTGTTGATATCTTGTCTGGATGATCTGTTCGTTGCTAAAAGTGGGTGTTGAAGTTCCCTATTATTATGGTGTTGTAGTCTATCTCTCCCTTTAAATCTACTAGTATTTGTTGTATATATTTGGGTGCTCCAGTGCTGGGTGCATATGAATTTATAATTGTTATATCCTCTAGCTGAATTGACTCATTTATTATTATATAGTGACATTCTTTGTTTCTTCTTACGGTTTTTGACCTGAAGTCTATTTCATATGATATATGTGTAGCCACTGCTGCTCTTTTGTGGTTTCTATTTATATGCAATATCTTTTTTCATCCCTTCACTTTTAGTCTATATGTGTCTTATTCACTAGAAATTCACTTAAAGAAGTGAAATTCTTGTAGGCAGCATATAGTTGGATGCTGTTTTTTTTTTAATCCATTCAGCCACTCTCTTTTAATTGGAGAATTTAGTCCCATTTACATTCAGTGTTATTTTTGAAAGGTAAGGACTCACTACTGCCATTTTGTTATTATTTTCTGATTGTTTTATAACTCCTCTCTTCCATTATTTTACTACCGTCTTCCTTTGTTGTTCAGTGATTTTTCTCTGGTGGTATGTATTAATTCTTTGCTTTTTTAAGTGTATCTTTTACAGGTTTTTGCTTTGTAGTTACTATGGGGCTTAGAACATCTTATTATAAACTGATGACAACTTAACTTAGATCAAAAGAAAAATTAAAAACTAAAATCTCTACAATTTAAGTCCATTACTTCCACATTTTAACTTTTTGTTGTCTCCATTTACATCTTTTTATATTGCCTATCCCTTAATAAATTGCCTTTTTTTTTTCTGAGATGGAGTCTTGCTCTGTGTCCCAGGCTGGAGTGCAGTGGCACGATCTTGGCTCACTGCAACCTCTGCCTCCCGAGTTCAAGTGATTCTCCTACCTCAGCCTCCTGAGTAAGCTGAGATTATAGGCACATGCCACCACACTCAGCTAGTTTTTGTATTTTTTAGTACAGATGGAGTTTCATCATGTTGGCCGGGCTGACCTTAATAAATTGTCATTATTTTTGATAGATTTTTTTCAGTCTTCATACTAAAGCTATGAATGGTTTACACACCACAACGCAGTGTTTGTCTGCATAATTTATTCTGAATTTGTCTACATACATTTACCAGTTTATTTTATAACTTCAGATGTTTTCTTTTTACATAGTAGTGTTCTTTTAAGATTGAACAACTGGCTTTAGCAGTTCATGTAAGACAAATCTTCTGCTGATGAATTCCCTCAACTTCTGTCTGGGAAAGTCTATATCTCTCCTTCATGTTTGAAGGATGACTCTGCTGGGCACAATATTTATGGGAGGTTGTTTTGTTTCGTTTTCATTCAGTACTTTGAGTATGTTGCCCCTGTCCCTCCCGCCCTGTAGGACTTACACTGAAAAATCTGTTACCAGAGGAATTGAAACTCCTTTATATGTTATTTGCTTCTTTTCTCTTGCTGCTTTTAAGATTCCCCTCTTTGTCCGTTACCTTTGAGAGTTTGATTATTATATGCCTTAGGGTAATCTTATTTAGATTGAACGTGTTTGGTAGTCTTTAACCCTATATCTGGATATTTATATCTTTCTCTAGGTTTGGAAAAGTCTCTGTTATTATTACTTTGAATAAGCTTTCTACCTTTTGTTCTTTCTCAACATCCTCTTTAAAGCCAATGACCCTTTGGCTTGCTCTTTTGAGGCTATCCCCTAGATCTTGTTGGTGTTCTTCATTTTTCTCATTATTTTTTCTCTTCTTATTGTGAGTTTTCAAATAGTCTTAGAGCTCACCGATTCTTTCTTCTGCTTGATCAGTTCTATTGTTGAGACCATCCCATGCATTTTTCAGTTTGACTACTGTATTTCTTAGCTTTAGGATTTCTGTTTAATTTTTTAAAATTTCAATTTCATTGTTAAACTTCTGTAATACATTTCTGAATTGCTTTTCTGTGTTATACTGGCATTTTCTGAATTCCTGAAAATTGCTATTCTGCATTCTTGATCTGAGAGCTCACACAACATCATCACATTAGGGTCAGTCACTAGCTCCTTATTTTGTCTATTTGGGAATGTCATGGTTTCCTATTTGCTCTTTCTATGAATATATGTCTGTGCATTTGCATTGAAGGATTAGTTCTTTATTCCAGTCTTCACTGTCTGGCTTGGTTTGGTCTTTCAGAAGTATGTTTGTCTAGAGGTTTTGTGCAGAGTGACTGTTTAGCTCCCTTAGCCTGAGATCACTGCCTCCTTTTCAACACTAGATGGCACCCGGAACCCAGATTTGACATAGTCTTTCTCAAGTTCAAAGTGCTACCCATCCTGGATGGGAAGGAATCCCAAAGATATCCCAGCTCTGTGGGAAGCTGGATGGAGGTTTGTTCCCAGAGGACTGATGAAGTGTGCCTCCTGCAACGTGATGCTGTTGAACACCCTTTCTGATTTGGTGTCTTTTTTGAGTTCAGGTGAAGGGAAGCTGTGGAGTTTCATGCACTGGGTGTTGCTAACCCCATCCCCACCCTCTAACTCTAGCTGCCTTTGGGATTTTTTACTCTGCAGGTATTCAAGAGGCTTCTTACAGGTTGAGGCAGGAAGAATTTTTCTGAAAAGGGATCTAAGATGGTGGGGAAGCTAGCTGTCCACTTTTACTTTTTCCAGTATAGGAACCTTGATTTTGAGGGTACCTTTCTACACAGTGCCTGGCAGCTTGGAGAAGGAGCTATTTTACATTTTGCTTGCAGTTTTTCTGTTCTCTGTGGCCTCTGGGATTGTCACAGCTTCAGTCATTGAATTCTGGAATATTTCTTTTGATAATCTTGGCAGTGGCTAGTTCTTTTTGGTTTTCTGTGGAGGAGAGTAAAGCTACATAACTTATACTGTGCTATTTTGGTGACATTCTGTTATGAGAATTATATATTTTGTTAACAAGTCCTTTGTCAGATAAGTTATTTGCAGACATTATATCCCAGTCTGTGGCTTAGCCTTTCATTTCCTTAATTGTGTCTTTTTAAAATTGTCCGTATTTATAGAGTCTGTGAGAAATTTTTAACATATGTATAATGCATAGTGATCAAGTCAGGTTTTTGGGTACAATGCATTTTTTTTTAAGTATAGTCATCCTACTCTGCTATTGAACATTGAATGCATTCCTTCTATTTTATGTTTGTACCCTTTAACCCACTTATATTCATGTTCTCCCTTCTCACCCACTCACACTTCCCTGCCTTTGTTGTTTTTCCACCCTCTACTTCTATGTGTTCAAATTTTTTGGCACCCCCAAATAAATGAGAACATATGATATTTGTCTTTTTGTGCCTGGCTTATTTCACTTAAGACAATGACCTCTAGTTTCATCTATGTTGATGCAAATGACATAATTTCATTCTTTTTATGGCTGAGTACCATTCCATTGTGTAGAAGTTCTATATTTTCTTTATCCATTCATTTGTTGATGGACACTTAGATTGATTCCTTATCTTTGCTATTATGAATGGTGCTGTGGTAAACATGCAAGTGCAAGTATTCCTTCGATATAATGATTTATTTTATGTAAGTCGATACCTAGTAATGGGATGGCTGGATTGAATGGTAATTCTAATTTTAGTTTTAAGAGTATCTTTTGAAAAGCATAAACTTTTAATTTTATTGAAATTCAGTTTATCGCTTTATTTTAGTTTGTGGGTCATGCTTTTTGTTTCTTACTTTCTTTGCCTATCTCAAAAGCATAACGATTTTCTACTTTTTTAAAAATAGAAGTTATGTAGTTTTGTTTTTTACATTTAGGCCTATGATCCCTTTTGTGGTAATTTTTATATATGGCACAAAGTGCAGATCAAGGTTAATTGGTTTCTGTATGGATATTTGTTAAAAAATACTAATTCCCCTAATGAATTGCCTGGGCACCTTTGTCAAAAATCAATTAAGCATATATGTGGAGATCTATTTTTAGGTGCACTCTTCTGTTCTAGTGATCTATATGACTATTCTTGTAATAGTACCCTGCTTTCTTGATTAATATAGGTTCATAGCAAGTCTTTAAGTCAGGTAGCATAACTCCTCCAACATAGTTATTTTTCAAAACAATTTTAGCTATTTTAGGTTATTTGTATTTCTATATAAATTTATGGATAATCTTGCCAAATTTTACCAAAAACAAACAAAAACCATACCAGTGTTTTGATTGTTACTGCATTAAATCTGTGGATCAGTTTTGGGAACATTGATATGATGAGTCTTCAGATCCATGAACATTTAACTGTTTATTTCTATTTTTTTGTGATTTCGCTCAGGATTGTTTTCTAGTTTTCATTCTATGATTTTGACCTTTTAAAATTTGATTGTTTTAAAAAATATTTAAGGTATAAATTTAAGATGTACAATATGATATTTCGATATAAATGATGAAGTGATGACTACAGTCAAACAGATTAACATATCATCTCACATAGTTACTTTTCTGTGGTAATAGTATCTAAAATCTACTCTCTTAGCAAATTTCCAGTGTATAATACAATATTGTTGACTCTAGTCCCCATGCTGTGCATTAGATCTCTAGACTTTTCCTACATAACTACAACTTTGTGCCCTTTGACTTATATCTTCCCATTTTCTCCCACCCCCTCACCTCTGGTCACCACCATCCTAATCTGTTTCTGTGTATTCATTTTTTTCTTTTTGATTCCACATATAAGTGAAATCATGTAGTAGTTTTCTTTCTGTGACTGGATTATTTCATGTAGCATAATGTCTTCTAGGTTCCTCCATGTTGTGATAAATGACATGATCTCCTTCCCTCCTTCCTGTTAAAGTCTGAATAATATTCTATTCTGCGTCTCTGTATGTATATGATATATATATATATATATAAATTAAAAATAGAGGTAATTTATTAAAATAGAGGCAACATATTGCATATACATATACACCCCACAGTTTCTTTACCCATTTATCCATTAATGGACACTTTGTTTGCTTCCCCATCTTGGCTATTGTTATTAATACTGCAGTGAACAAGGGAGTGCAGATATCTTTACAAGGTGGCGAGTGCATTTCCTTTCGGCATATACTCAAAAGAGGGATTACTGGATAATATGATAATTCTATTTTTAATTTCTTTGGGAACATCTTAAAGGTATTATTTTCCACAGTGGCTGCTGTACCAATATATATTCCTACTAATAGTGTACAAGGGTCTCCTTTTCTCTAAACCCTTGTCAACACTTGTTATGTCTTATCTTTTTGATAATATCCATCCTAATAGATGCTAGGTTATTTCTCATTGTGGTTTAGATGTGCGTTTTCCTGATGATTAATGATGTTGAGCATCATCATATACCTGTTGACTATTTTTATGTCTTTTCTGGAGGAATGTCTGTTCAAATTCTTTGCTCATTTCTTAGTTTATTTGTTTATTTGTTTTTTTGCTATGAAATGATGCGAGTTCCTTATATATTTTGAATATTAACCATTTATCTGACATACAGTTTGCAAATATTTTCACTCAGTCCATAGGCTACCTTTGCATGCCGTTGATTTTTTTTTTTCTACATAGAAGCTTTTTAATTAGATGCAGTCCCACTTGTTTCTTTTTGCTTTTGTTGCCTGTGCTTTTGGTGTCATAAGAAAAAGCACAGCAGTAGTGCTTTTAGTAGTTTTATGATTTCAGCTCTTGTGTTTCAGTCTCTTATGCATTTTGAGTTAAATTTTGTGTATGGTGTAAAATATGGGCCCAATTTTATTCTTTTGCATATAGATATCCAGTTTTTCCAACCACATTTATTGAAGAGACTATACTTTCCCCATTGTGTCCTGTTGGTGCCCTTGTCAAAAATCAGTTCACTATATTTGCTTGGGTTTATTTCTGGACTCTCTATTCTGTTACATTGGTATATCTGTCTGTTTTTATGCTAGTAGCATACTGTTTTGATTTCCGTAGCTTTATAATATTGTTTGAAATCAAAGAGTGTGATGCCTCCAACTTTATTTTTATTTCTCAGAGTTGCTTTGGCTATTAAGGGTCTATTTTGGTTCCATAGACATTTTATATATGTTTTTGTCTATCTCCATGAAAAATGCCATTGGAATTTAGATAGGGATTGTGTTGATATGTTGCTTTGAGTAGTAGGGACATTTTAACAATATTGGTTCTTCCAATTCTTGTACGTGGGAAATCTTTCCATTTCTTTGTGTCTTCTTCAGTTTCTTTCATCACGGTGTTTTGGTTTTCTGTGCACAGATCTTTCACCTGCTTGAATAAATTTATTCCTTAAGTATTTCATTCTTTTTGATGGTATCATAAATATGATTTTTTAAAATTTCTTTTTTTGATACATCAGTATAGGTGTAAAGAGTGCAACTGATTTTTGTACACTGATTTTTTTGGTATCCTGTATCTTTACTGAATTCATTTATTAGTTCTAAGAGTTTTTATTTTTTTATTTTTGGGGGGAGTCTTTTGGGCTTTCTACATATGTAATCATCTTATCTCCAAATAGGGCTAATTTACTTCTGATCCAATTTGGATGCCTTTTATTTATTTTTCTTATCTGATTGCCATGGTGAGTATTTCTAGTACTGTTTTGAATAAAATTGGCAAGGGTGGGCATCCTTGCCTTATACCAGATCTTAAAGGAAAAGCTTTCCATTTTTCACTATTGATTATGATGTTACCTGTGGGCCTCTCATAAATGGCCTTTCTTATGTTGAGGAAATTTTTTATATTAATACATAATTTGTGAAGATATTTTATCCTGAAAGGATGTTGAACTTTGTGAAAGCTTTTTCCGCATCTATTGAAATAACCATGTGGTTTTTAAATTATTCCTTTTGCTGATGTGTAATGTATCACAATAATTGATTTGGATTTGTTAAGCCATACTTGCATCCCAGGGATAAATCCCACTTGGTCATGATGTATGATTTTTTTGATATGTTACTGAATTTGGCTAGCTACTATTTTATTGAGAATCTTTGTACCTATGATCATTAGTGATACTGGCTTGTAGTTTTTTTCTTTCTTTCTTTTTTTTTTTTTTTTTTTTTTTGACAGAGTTGTGCTCTGTTGCCCAGGCTGGAGTGCAGTGACGCAATCTCGGCTCACTGCAAGCTCTGCCTCCTGGGTTCACACCATTCTCCTGCCTCAGCCTCCCGAGTACCTGGGACTGCAGGCGCCCACCACCACGCCTGGCTAATTTTTTTGTATTTTTAGTAGAGACGGGGTTTCACCATGTTAGCCAGGATGGTCTTGATCTCCTGACCTCGTGATCCGCCTGCCTCAGCTTCCCAAAGTGCTGAGATTATAGGCATGAGCCACCGCACCCGGCCCTTTTTTTGTGTTTTTGTCTGACTTTAGAATCATTTGAGAACATTTAGTTCTTTTATGTATATACATATGTATGTATGTATGTATGTATGTATATATGTATGTATTTGAAGAGTTCAAGAGGGATTGCTACTATTCTTATCTGAGTATTTGGTAGAATTCAGTTGTGAAGCCATCTGGTCCTGGGATTTTTTTGTTGTTGGGAGATTTTAAATTTCTACTTCAATCTCTTTATTTGTTAATGTTCAGGCTCTCTATTTCTTCTTGATTCAATCTTAGTAGGTTTTATATTTCTAGGAATATATTCATTTCCTCTGGTGTTTCCAAGTTGTTGTCATATAATTGTTCATAATAGTCCCTTGTAATCTTTTTCATCTCTGAGACATCTTTTGTAATATCTTCATGTTCATTTCTAATTTTATTTACCTATATGCTCATTTTCTCTAAAAGCCAAGTTAGTTTTGTTGATATTTTTCCCTAAGTTCTTCTGTTCTCTGATTTATATCTGCTTTGATCTTTTATTTTTTTTCCTTCTGCTATCTTTGAGTCTACTTTGTTCTTCTTCTTGAGGTGTAATATCAGATAGTTTATATCAGATTTTTTTAATGCTATCAACGTCCCTCTTAGAACTTTTTTTGCTGCATCCCAAAGGCTTTAGTATGTTGTGCTTTCAATTTCATTTGTCTCAAGATATTTTTAAATTTCCCTTTTGATTTTTTCTTTGACCCATTTGTTATTCAGGGATATGTTGTTTATTTTCTACTGATTAAGAATGTTCTAGTTTTCTTCCTGTTACTGACTTGTAGTTTTATATCATCACGGCCAGAAAAGATACTTGATATGATGTCTATCTTCTTAAATTCGGTAAGACTTATTTTGTGGTATAACATGTGATCTATTCTGGACAGTATTCCATGTGTGCTTTAGAAGAATTTGTGTGATAGCCTATCTGTGTAGGTCAGCTTTGGTAACACGTGGTAGTAAGACTGGAACCCCTAGTTTGGGACCCTAGGACTGTTTGCAGGTACGTGCATGGTAGCTGTGCTGGGTCACTGGGCCAGAGCATCCAAGGGCTGTTTGCAGGTACATGCATGGTAGCTGTGCTGGGTCACTGGGCCAGAGCGTCCAAGGAGGCAGTACTTACTACTGTCTCCTTGGATGCTCTGGCCTAGTAATGGCTTAAGTACCTAGAGAATGCAAAGGCTCCTGTGCTGGGTCCTTTGGCCAAGGCACCTGTGGTAGGAGTAGCTCAGGCAGCTCTGGACATGGGAGAGGGAAAGCTCTGGTGGATCAGGGATCTGGAGAATGTGAAAGCTGTTGGCCTGCATCACCCCTTCCCACTGGGCTATAGTAACCACAGCAGCAGTTGGGCAGCTCTGGGTGGCTCCAGGAAGTAAGAAGAAGGGACATGGCTCAGGCAGGGGTTTTTTTTGTTGTTGTTGCTGTTTGTTTGTTTTCTCCTAAAACTGAGAAGGAAAAAAAAAACAACCCATGGACCCTTAGCAGTATAAGCTGCAGGGGGTCTGCTGTTACTATACTAGCAGTTGGTTTTCTTAGCAGTAAAAGCTGAAAAAGCCTCTGGGGTCTGTGACTGAACACTGAAGGATCTTGAGAGGTAAAATCTACAGGAGGTACACAGTGGCTATGAGGGCTGTTGAGGTCCTTGACAGAGAGGCCTACTGGGGCTCTGTGTCGAGCAGGCCACGGCAGATCACTGCGACTCCTGCTACTTTGCTGATACTGATATAACTAATCCCTATTCTTTGCTCTCTGCTGTCTCCAGATATCTAGGCTATATCTGTCTTCTCAGAGATCTGGGTGGGATGAAACTGAAGCTGTTAATTTGGGCAGTGTCCCATAAAGCTGGGGAACCTTGTTGTATACTCCTGTCTCCTTCTCCCTGTATGTAGGACGCAAGATCCAAGGAGTTTCCATTCCATAATGAGCAGTGCCAGCTATGGGGATGGGGTGATGCAGGCAAAATGAAACTATTTTTCCTACTACTTTTGTGTATTTGTTTTCTGACTTTTTCTTTCACTATATTGCTGTGGCTTCTTAAGTGGACCCCTAAGCTCTTCCAGAATTATTTTTTGTTCATGGATAGCTACCAAATTGTTGTTTGCTGAAGAAAGGAAGGCTGATATTTCCTATTCTGTCATCTTACTGACATCCTCTCCTAAAAGTTGATTTCTAAGTATTTAACATTTTTTCAGCTGCTGGTGTAAAGGTATTTTAAAACGTCAGTTTCCTATAGTCTATTGCTATTACACAGGAATACGGTTGATTCTTGTACACTGACTTTGTGTCCTAACACATTACCAAATTCACTAATTGGTTCCAGTACTTTTTTGTAGCTTTCTTAGGACTTTATGCATATACAATTATGTCATCTCTGAAAAAAAGACCATTTTATTTCTTCTTTTTTCAGTCTATATTCTATTTCCTTTTTTTATTTCTTATTTCACTGGTCAGGACATACAGTACAGTGTTAACTAGAAATGGTAAGACCAGGCATTTTTGTCTTATTCTGATCTTAGGGGCAAGCATTCAATATTTTACCAAGTAATTAGCTTAACATTTTTCATAGGTGCCCTTTATTACATTGTGGTAGTTTCTTTCTATTTCTAGTTTGCTGATGTCTTTGTCATAAATTTATTTTCTCAAATGCTTATTCTGCATTATTGAAACAATCATGTAATTTTTCTCCTTTAATCTGTTAATGTGGTGAATTGGATTGGGATAAGTCTCTCCTGATCATGGTATATTATTCTTTTTATGTGCTATTTTGCTTGTTTTTCAACCCTAATATAATAACTCCATCTTGATTTTTTTGTTGATTAGTTTCTATTGCCTGTTGTTTCTCTTGGGTTTTATAAACATTTTCTATTCTAATACATCGGGTTATCTTTTATTAAGTACTTGTCAATGTATAATAAAAATTATAGAGTTTTTTTAAAACTTTACTTGGAATTAATTTCAAACTTATGGAAAGGTTGAAAAATAATAACCATACAAAACATCCTCAGATTCCCCTGTTGTTAACATTTCACCATTTTGTCTTACTATTTGAGTGTGTTTTCCCTCTCTCTCCTGACTCTCTCCTCTTCCCCTTTCTTTATATACATATTTATATGTCCATATATACATATACACACACTCATACATTTTTTTCTCAGCCATTAGTGTTTAACTTGCATACATCTTAGATTCCTTACCTCTAAACACTTCATCACATTGTGTTTCTTTAGGGACATTTTATGGAGATAATATCAGGGTCTGGATTATGTGATTCCTTCATACAGATATTTATTTATTTTTAGCTTTTCCAGCTATTCTCAGTGGCAGGGTTTGTCTGCAACAACTTAGTCTGTCATTGCCAGAAGTAGAGTCACTGATCTCTTACTTTTTGTGATCCAGTCCCAGAGTTTTATTGCCATGCTGTGTTTTACTCTTGTTAGGACCGGTGTTCCCTCGTTACCCTTCTTTTACAGAATGTCCCTACTGTTGCTATTTACTCATTTTTTTAATAAGAATTTTACAGTCAGTTTGTCTTGTTACTAAATAATTTGTTTTGCTATTGTATTATTAAATTATGAATCAATTTAAGAATAATTGACTTCATTATCATTTTAATATTTCTGCCTAAGAATATGATCTCTCTTTCCATTACTTTAAGACTTCTTTTGGGGTCCTCTGTAGCCTTTTCTTTTCTGTTTTTTCTTTTCCCACAGCAAGATGGATTCTGGATATACTCTGAGTATTGTAACAACCACCTGGATGCTTGCATGGAGCTCTCCAAACTGATGAAAGACAGCCGCTACCAGCACTTCTTTGAGGCCTGTCGCCTCTTGCAGCAGATGATTGACATTGCTATCGATGGTTTCCTTTTGACTCCAGTGCAGAAGATCTGCAAGTATCCCTTACAGTTGGCTGAGCTCCTAAAGTATACTGCCCAAGACCACAGGTAAGGGATTGAGGGAGTCAGGAGTGAATGAGGGAACTTCCTCTATCTGTTGGTTCTCATCGAGAATACATATCCTTTTGCCCTTTCTGAGTTTCTATTAACTTATCTACAAAATAGGATGATACATTCTTGATTGCCTCATAGCCAACAGGGTACAGAAGGCAGAGCTATCACTGGCTTTGTTACTCACACAAAAGGAGGGTCCAGGGCCACTATATTTGGGTTAAAATCTGAAATCTGCCTAGGGCTCCAGCACCACTAAAGCATATAAGATATGATTTGTTAGAGAAGCAACATCAACTCAAAAATGAACCCAAATATGTAAACCAAACCAACTGGCCCACACCCAAGGCCTAATGAATCTGGGTCTGAAAGTTAGCCCCAAAGAGACCAAGCAATGGAGCTAAATCATACTTGTGGACTGATAATATTCACTGGGTAAATTATATATGGCATAATTCATCTTAAAAGTTCCAGAAAAAAGTTTTTAAGCATAACTCAAAGCTATGTTAGTTTCTTAGGTCAAAACAACATCAGAGCTTTTGGGGGATTTGGTGTGCACCAAAAAGATAGGACATTCAATTTGGATTTGCCATTTCTGTACACTTTCACCTTGTGACTGGAACTCCTGCTTCAAAGTCCTCTTGACATCTAGGTTCCTGATTCCCTCTCCTCCCCCGTCTTGCGCTCCAGAGTGACAGTAGAGTCGCTCAGGCAGTGTCAGGCTACATCAATTCCTGCCCTTTCTCAGAGTGACCTGTTCGGCCCAGCACAACTCCCACGACATGGACAACCCCTTTTGGCAGGTCTCAGGAATCTATATTAAGATGATGGCTCCTGCCATGCATGTCAAGAGTAGCTTGGATTTGAAGGCAATTAAAGGCTGATGCCAACTTGGAAGCTTAGTAAGATAGGTGTTCAGATAGGTTGGACTGAAGGCCTCTGAGGGAGAAGATTAGATGACAAATGATAAATAGAGAAGAATACTGACTTTGCTTACAGATGATTGACATATATTCCCTACCCTACCTTCCTTAAGTTGATGAGAATGAAGACTGCATGTAAGAGGGAGGCTAGCTGACATGTCTGGAAGTAGAAAATCTTTGTTCTGTTACTCTCCCCAGTAAGAGGCTGGGCCCAGACCTCATCTGAGGGCTTTGACCAGGGTTTGGCTGAACCACAGCCATTCCTTTCTTCTCCCGCCGACTGCTAAAACTAGTAGGACAGGTTAGAGATGGGCACATTCCCCCTCTAGCCATTTTGAGAAAGGCAGCCAGCTAAAAATGGCAAAAATAGGCAGTATGGGACACTGACAGTGAGGAATCCCTGGCCGGGTAGTCTTGGCGTAGAGGAAATGAACGTTCTCATGCCAGGACTGCCCAGTAGAACTTTCTGCAACAATGCAAATAGTCTATATTTGTGTTATTCAGTATAGTAGTTACCGATCACATGTGACTATTGAGTACTAAGAAACATAGCTACTGCAACTGAGAACTAAATTTTAAATTTTACTTAATTTTAATTAAATATGGCTAGTAGCTACCATATTGGACAGTACAGCTCTGTGCTTTACTTCCCAGAAAGTGGCTTAGAGCACTGATCTCCTCAAATCAGAGAAAGGAAAGGTACAGGGGCAGAAAATGGGTCCAAAGAATAGGAGCACTTAATTATGTTAGCAGCTTCTGTGCTGCAGTCTTCCCTTCTGTCACCACTCTACCTCCTTCTAAGTGTCAGGCTCAGACATCTTGCCAAGGAGAAACTTTGGTAATGTCACATAGCCCAAAAGATCCTCATATGTTGGAGCAACTAACTGTAAAAGAATGAAATGTAACAGAAAAAAATGTGGAGTGTTACCATTGTGTCTAAGATAAGAAATAAATAGCTCAAGGACAGGCTGAGAGAGTTTGTTTTGAAGAGACTTAGGAAGTATTAGTTGGCCATAAGCTCAATATGGGTCAGCAGTGGGATCCAGAAGAAAAACTGATAATAGCTAACATTCATTGAGGCTCAGAATAAAGACTTCTCTAACATATTTGTCTTGAGACAGAATAGACTGGTTAGGAAGTATAGTGAAAAGCCTTTCACTGGAGGTGATACTGTAACATTGTTTGAGAGCTATGGCTCTGACAGGTGTGCAGAGCACAGATTGGAGTGAAGGATGCAAGTTAAGAGGAGGTACCACATAGGATCTTCCTGGCAATTAGAAGTCCTTTTCCTCTGCCTTTCTTTGGTCCATCAACCCACTATTCAATGTTGTGGGTGTGCAGTTGTGCAGTTGTGCAAAGATGTGCAGTTGTTGCACATCTTTTTTTTTCTATTTCCTTTTAAAAAAAAAATGGTACTGAGAGATTGAGCAGACTAGTGACCACAAGGCATTTTCAGTTTCTCTAAGGAAAGGTGTTAACACTGAACTGTAATGCATCCTCTTGTCTTCTCAGTTTATTTTAGCCCCCACTGAATGGCTGAGATCTCCCTATCAACCTGCCTTTCTCAAGAGCCATTCAGTTGGAAATCAGAAAAGAACAGCAGAAAAAAACCTGGACAGGATATGTAACTCTCAACATGTCTGCTATCCAGGGTCCCAGGATGTGAGGCCAAGGATTATACTTCTGAGACTGGGGGTTTTAAGAGGCATCCCATGTGATGTCTCTACTACAGAAATGTTTGATTTGTAATAGTAATACTATTAACATTTGTTATATGCCAAGAGTAAAATAGTTTACATGGATGATTGTATTTAATTTATGAAACCTTCAGTAAACTATACTTTTCCCCATTTTACAGATGAGGAAATTGAGTCAATGAGAGAGGGAGTGAGACTTGCCAAAGGCCACACTGCTAGTCAGTGAGAAAAACTGACATTTGATCCCACAAAGTCTGGCTTCAGACTTTGTGTTCTTACCCACTGTACTACATTCTGTTTCTATATTGTGCAAAAGCAAACGTGAGGATGATATTTCACAGTGATTTTGGGCAGAAGCTCCATAGAAATAGATGATGGAAGAGATGGTAAGGTGGTCTATACTGCGTCATGTGTGAGGCTCCCTTTTTGGTCCTTGGCTGGCTGTATCAGATAGGACACAAAAAAAGTGATGCAAAAAAATAGCGGCCCATTTGTCTCTCATGTAAAAGAAGTATGTATTCTGAAGTTTATGACTGGTATGGCGGCCCCATGGTCATGAGCACCCAACAGCTATCAGAAACATGAGCACCCTACAGCTGTCTGCTATCCTATGCCTAGGGTATTGACCTTGTCCTTATGGTCCAAGATGGCTACCGGAGGTTCGGCCATCACATAAACATTCCAAGCATCAGGATTGAGTAAAGGCTGAAGAAGGGTTTGCTCACTTCCTTAAAGGTGATTTCTCAGAAGGCCTACCTGGTAGAGCAGGAGCACCATCATCTTGGACAAGCACCACCACTTTAAGTTCCAGCTCCCTTTCTAGGCTCATGCATTTCAAGAAATCACTTCTTTTCTAACTACAAGCAGCCAGAAATAGCAGACAGTAAGAGAGCTCAGGCACAGAAGGAGGTCAGGGGAAAGTCTCTTGGGTAACTGCCAAACTTCACCCTCATACAATGGGCCCCAGTAAAACAGTGGCCATTAATAAGCACATTCTTTTTCCTTCAGGTGCACTAAGATAGAGAAGATAAAAGCAGACTCAGGGGATATGCCTGCAGCTGCAAAAAGATGTATGGGAACAGACACACAACTCTCTCTCCCAGATAAGCGCAACAAAGAGGCACAGAAACAGTCTATGCCTCTGATAAATTCTCCCACCCTGAATCCTTAAAAACTCTTAGTCTGTAAGAAAGTGTGGCTCTGACCTAACTCGGCCAGCCGCTCCTCTCAGGTTTATTTAAATTAACCTCTCCCTGTTGACTGAAAAGCCATCCTTCATGTTTCTCTCCTCTTTCTTTAATTCTTATACTACCCAACACTTCTATTTACATATCAGTGTACAAAACTTAGATGCATAGTCATTTTTGCTGAAGCAAAAGATAGGAAATGTAGTCTTTAGGTGGTGTGGGTTCCCATTTGAAAATCAGGACTCTGTTACTAAGGAGGTAGAGGAGAGTGGATGTTAAGATTGGCACCTAGCACATTGGTTCTCTGGCACATTGGTTCGTTCAACTTGCACTCTTTTGTTTTCACAGTGACTACAGGTATGTGGCAGCTGCTTTGGCTGTCATGAGAAATGTGACTCAGCAGATCAACGAACGCAAGCGACGTTTAGAGAATATTGACAAGATTGCTCAGTGGCAGGCTTCTGTCCTAGACTGGGAGGTAGGAAACTTACCAACCAGGGTATTGGGGAATCTGAATAGCTTGGCAAAAGCTTCCCATCTTACCTAAGGATAGGTGAAGAGAAATTAGATTTGAAGAGCACCAGGAAGGATTTAGATTAGACTCAAGGTAAAATTTCCTGCTAGCGAGAAGTGTTGGATACTTGAATAACTTTCTAAGAAGATTGGAGAATTTTTGTGATGATACCTCATTGAGAAATGAAAGGTTCATTTCTTTAGGTATTGCCAGGGAACAATTGGGTTGACTCAGTAGCCTTTCAAAGCTCTTTCTGGATTTATGACCAACAGATTCACACTTAGATAAGAAGTAGTATATACTAATTTACTTTCAGACATGGAATACAAGGTTGGTTCTCCTGTTCCCAACCATGCAGGATAGCCAACATACTTTTTTTTTTTTTTTTTTTAATCAGTTATATCACTCACCCTGACACATCTATTAGGTCTCTCTATTAGGCCTGTACACTCTAGGCCACAACCATCATCCCTGCCAAATCCACAGTTTTATCATCTGTTTTTAAAATAATACCTGAGAGCCTTCCAGTTCATTGCAGACAGCCATGACTTCTCTGAATTCTGAAAGACCTTTCCTTCCTAGATGCCCACCAAAAGAACCAGGAGTAATGACATTTCGCATATGTCTTGCAGACCCAGGTTGTGCAATCTGATAGTCTGCTGGCTAAAATAACCAAGATGGGAGAGGCTGGACGTGCTACTAGGGAGGGATTAGCAATCTTAAGCCTTGTGGTCACAATATAGAGGTAGGGTCTGCTCCCAATTCCCCTGACCTCAACTCAAGTGTCATTTTCAGTGATTAAGAGGTAGTATCTCTCTTAATACTTAAAGTATTTTAGCCCATTCCAAGGGAACCAAGCATCATCCTCACAAACAGCTACTTAACCAAGGCCCAGAAAAAAGTCATCTTCCTTTTATTCTGCTACCTCTGTCCTACCTTAATGTAGACTGCTGAAAAAGACCACAGTTCTGATCAGTTGACATCCTTTAGGGTTATATTTGAAGGATAATGTTCCCATATAAGTAGAACAGCACTTTGATTTTCAGAGAAAGGAATTTGTCTAGATGAAGAGATCCTCGTTCTCTTAAGCAGAAGCCAGCACTGGGCCAGACTTACTAGAAAATTGTGGGTCCTTTTTTCCTTGTGTTGGCCTTGCTTTGGCCATTTGCCTGATTAGAGGCAGAGAGCTGGACCAAATGACTTCTAGCAAGCCCATCAACTTTTCTAAAACACTAAAATTAAGGTGGATTAGCTGGCCTTATTCTCTCTCGTTGGCAGGGTTTTTTATAAGAGAAGGTGCCCAGCAGTGGTTGTCTTCCTATTCCCTGGAGCATCTCCCCAACTTCCCAATGCCTAGAAGACCTTCTAATTCCCCTGTATGCTCTGGGGCATCAGTCCTTGGAGCAGGAGCCATGGGGAACCAAAAATAGCATGAAATTCCCTGGCCTACCCAGGGAGCTTCAGTAGCACCAAGCTCAATAACACTGGGGTATGATTTAAAGACTCAGCACCTCCGAAGGAATTTCCTGCATGTTTGTCTGGATGGGGCTACAAAAACACGGTTCTAACAGTTTCTGCCTCCTTTGTTAGCCTGATTGATTGGTACTCTAATCTCATGTAAGCCCACACATCCCTTGTACGCTCCTGCTTGGTGAAGCCTTTCTTTATCTAAATTGACATCTTACTTCATTCAGGCTGCTATAACAAAATACCATAGACTGGGTGGCTTATGAACAACAGACATTTATTTCTCATAGTTGTGGAAGCTGGGAAGTCTAAGATCAAGAAACCAGTAGATTCAGTGCCTGGTGAGAGCCCTCTTCATAGACTGTTGTCTTCTCATTGTAACCTCACATGGCAGAAGGGATGAGAGAACTCTTTGGGGTCTCTTTTATGAATGCTGTTCCCATTTAATTCATGACAGCCTCATTCTCATGAGCATCATCCCCCAAGGCCTCACTTCCAAATGCCATCACAGTAGAGATTATGTTTCAACATGTGAATTTTATGGGGATACAAACATTCAGCCTATAGCAATTTGTAGGAAGAAAAATTCTTCATGGTCTTCTTGTCAGACTGAGGCCACTGTGGAACATTTCAGAGGCCAAGCCTAAAGTTTCTGTCATATTCACCATACCTGTGTTAAAGACGTCTAGAATGTCAGAATCACAAAGGCTCTTGAGGACTCCCCCTACAACCCTGATGATTCTTGTGTGTATACACACGCACATATGCACATACACACATACTCTCACACACTTACTCTCAAACACCTTGCAGTGATGGTGGAAGACAGACAGGCAGAGAGAGGCTTATTTCCTACCAAGGCCACACAGCAAGTCAGTGACAAAGCTGGAACTTGAATCTAGTCTCCTGATTCCTTGTGCGTTGTTTTCAGTAATGTACCACTTATTCCTTCAACCTTCTGCCTCTCACAGCCCAATTGCTGTTCTTTGTGATACTGCAATGACTTGCTTTTTGTATGTAGTAAAGAGTCTATATTTAAATAAGACAGTGAGACAACCTTGGGGAGGTCATCCAAATCCCAGTCAGGTGGTGGGTGAGGGCTGGGGAGTCTCCCCAAGAAAGCAGTGAGACATGGATACTCCATGGCTTGATGATTATTAGGATTGGTGGCTCAATTTCAGATTCCCTGGTATAGGTTATTTGTGCATTCCACCTGCCCAAGAAGTTGTCTAGGCAGGGAGAGAGATTCTGCCAGATTGCTGAGGACTGCTGTGAACGGACCATGCAAATCAAGAACAAGACGCCATATTTTGCTGTCTCTGCCACCCCCTTGCCTCCCAGATGTTTGAACAAACAGAGTGGCTGTCTAAAGCATCCACATGATGATTTCAGCTTCATTTGTCAAATGAAAAAGAGGAGTCATAGGGGAAACCTTCAGAGCTTAATCTCCCTTGAAGAGGAATTTGGAGGGTAGCATGCAGGCAATTAGTGTCTGCTCAATAAATCAGAGTGTCTGGCTACAGAGCAGGAAGCCTTGCATTATATCAAGGCCTGACCCTTCTCTTAGCTTATTCCATGAACATTCTTGGTCTCTTTGCCCAACTCTGGTTATTATCCCTGCCCTCTACCATTCTGTAGGGACTATAGTTCCTGAAGTCCCTCTCCTTTTACCCCACCTCCGAAGACTCCTGAAAATCAAATGGATGAATAAAAGTGTCAGTCATCTCTCTACTAATCAATACATTAGAGCAGTATGTGGGAACAGCAGGGAGAATAATCTGTTCCCAGGGACTACAGTTTCTGGGAAATTCCTATTTCTAATTTCTGTGACACTGAGGTTTGGTTGAGCTGTCACTTTGCCACCTTGCACACTCATTTAATCCACTTGAAAACAAGGGAAAGGTAACATATCCTGGATAGCTTCTTTTTAATCTTTTTTTTTTTTCTGGAGATTTGTAGCAGGAACTTAAGATTGTAGCTCATGTTTGGGAGCTTGATTATGTGTGGTTGTGATTTCCTCTTTGTGGCATCCCTCTCCTCCCAGCCTGGTTGTATAATACCCAAAGACCTGTTCCAGTTTACTATTTGATGATTGAATCCAAAGAGTTGGAGGAAACAAGAAAACCCAACATGATGAAGGCAGCAAAAGCATCTACTTAAAAGCTAAAGTGGCTTGATGAGGCATACTCCTGGGACCAGAAGATCAAATGTAGGGCTGGATGGATTTGTTATTCCTCTTCTTTCCTGACAGTAGGCAGCATTGAAAATAAACTAGTTAAAAAGTATGGTATTCCCCTTATCCTTTCCCTGGATCTGCTCAGATTACAGCCCCACATCAACTGGCCTATAATTAGAATGGGGTGAAATCAGGCAGAATGGGGTGAATTAGAATTAGAGGCCTCTTCTCTCAGGCTCTGACCCCAAGGAAGAAAGGTAGATAAGCTGGCAAGAAAGCTTTGGGTAGTTTTTTGTGGCCACTGTTCATTCCACACCTATTGGTTTAGTTGTCAAACAGTATTTATTGAGTACTTAAATATCAAGTACTCTGTGTCGGACCTTATTCTATGTCCTGCACATACATCAGTGAGCACGACAAAGTTTCCACTCTCATTGATTTATATTCCAATAGGGAAAAGAGGCAACAAACATATCATCAGGTAGATGGGCCTCTGAAGAAAAATAAAGTAGGATAGCAGGTTAGGGAGTAATGGGGGTACTAGCTGAGGAAGCAACAGTTAAGAACAGACCTGAAGGAGAGGAAGGAGCAAACCATGTGGCTTTCTTGGGGCATAGAATTCCAGACAGAGGTAAAAACAAACACAAAGACCCTGAAATATGGGAGTGTGTGCTAAAGGAACAACGCGGAAGCCAGTGTGCCCAGAGTAGAGTAAGTGAGCGAGAGAGTGGGAGCAAATGAAGTTAGGGAGGTGACTGGAGGTCGGATCCTGTCTTCATAAGACTGACTTGTTAGTTTGAGTGAGATGGGGGCCACTGGAGGGTTTTTGAGCAAATATGTGAAATTATGAGATTTATGTTTTGAGCATTTCCCCTCATATGCCAGACCCTATGTTGGGCAATGAGGATATTGAGATCAATGAGATGTGGCCTTGAACATCTAGTGGGGTCAAACATATCCCAGCAGAGGAAACAGTGTGGGCAAAATCCTGGAGGAAGGGAACAGATCCAAAGGCCCACAGTTGGGGAGTTTTGGAAGGAGTTGTACTTTTTGGGGCAAGACAAAGAGATGTGTTATATAAGTGGAGCAGAGGAAGCAAGGGTGAGATCTCTAAACAATGAGAGGACTGTCTCCTTTCCATGAACTCATTTGATGCTCTCAAACAGCCATGTGAAGTGGGTCAAATAGGAACTGTTTTAATATTCCCACTCTACAAATGAGGAAACAGATTGTGAGAGTTTAAGCTAGTTTCCAACTCGAGAGTGAGTTGGTAGCAGCATTGGACTCAGAGCCCAGGTCTTTTGAGATTCTCACCTTAGAAATCTTCCATGGCAGCTGGTTGTTCCCTGGGTTGGCGATGGTGGGAGGAGATTGGGTGGGGGCCATCATTCTAATGTGGTTTGGTGGATAAGAGCATAGGTTTTGGAGGGCTTCTGACCTAGCTTCTGCCCTTTTGGGCAGATTACTTCCAATTTCTTTGACCTTGGTTTTGGGGTAATAAGAAAACATCACTTACTGGATTGCTGTATTACTAGGAGACAGGATAGGTATGGAAACTGGGGCACACAGTAATAGTCAAGATAATAAGTATCACTTATGTTGAGCTTATAGTGTGATGTGTACTTTCTAGGCACTTTATATGTTTTAATTTAAATAATCCTCACAGCACCCAAATGAAGTTGGTACTGTTATTATGCCCATTTCAATGATGAAGCAACTGAGTTATAGAAAGACTACGTGTGTTGCTCAAGGTTAGTCTGGTTGGTGAGCACAGAGGAGGAGTATTTTAATTTTTTTTTCTACTTGGTGGAGTTACATGTTGCAAGTAATTAAAATATAATTGAGGCTGGGCACCGTGGCTCATATCTGTAATCCCAGCACTTTGGGAGGCTGAGGTGGGTGGGTCACTTGAGGTCAGGAATTTGAGACCAGCCTGGCCAACATAGCAAAACATCATCTCTACTAAAAATACAAAAATTAGCTGGGCATGGTGGCACACGCACGCCTGTAATGCCAGTTACTTGGGAGGCTGAGACACAAGAATCACTTGAACTCAGGAGGCAGAGTTTGTAGTGAGCCGAGATCATGCCACTACACTCCAGCCTGGGTGACAGAGGGAGACTCTGTCTCCAAAAAACAAACAAAGAAATTCAGAGTTGAGATGCCCCTGACTGGTGGAGTGGATGGACCAGATAATACTGGGTAGCCCTCCTGGTCGTATCATCCACATTTAGTAAATGGTATATTTAAAAGTCATTCTGACCATCTTCTTATGGCATTGGCTCTCTTTTATGGCTTTATTGGACTTCATACATATTCAAAGTGGACTGTAGCACATCTTCCTAGCCTGCATCAGGGCGAGAACCTCTCTCAGCTTCCCATCCCTCCAGCAGGAAATCGCTGGGGAGCAGGTTGGACCACAACCCTGGTGGCTTTCTTTCCCAGTATCAGGCCTCCAGAGGTTCTGTGCTAGTATGTCAGCCCCTCTAGAAGGAGTGTTTACCTAGTTCCTAGGTAATATTGAGGCTAAGTCTTGAGCCTAGAGTTGAAGCAGTATTTCTAAGCCTTTTTTTTTTTTTTTTTTTTCGGGGTAGGGGCGGGTTTCTATTATTAGAAAATAATTCTACTGAGTTCCCCCTTTCCTTCCCATCCTTTAGACTGGGGAAAAAAATGGTATGCTCGAATACACCATTTCTAGATGCCCCACTCTCTGGCCTACTACCCTGCCTGATCTGTGTTTGCCTCTGATTATCTCTGGGAGGTATAAAGGTCTCTATCTCTAACCTTGCCTTGAAGCTTTTGGGTGTAAAGC
The DNA here is from genome assembly GCF_049350105.2 of Macaca mulatta. Taxonomy (NCBI): domain Eukaryota; kingdom Metazoa; phylum Chordata; class Mammalia; order Primates; family Cercopithecidae; genus Macaca; species Macaca mulatta. Next base: position 70,047,014 of record NC_133426.1, on the reverse strand, counting down.
TGAGATCTTAGCATCAAGGTATCAGCACTAAGACCATGAAGATCATCCTCATACTACGTCTGGAAAAAGTGACACCTAGAGAGAGGAAGGAGTGGGTTCTCCAATGCCTTTTTGGCCTAAAGACAGTATAATGTAGTACAAGGAGTGAGCATACTCTGTGGAACCCCAGAGATTGGAGTTGGGTCATGGACCTGTAGCTAACTAGTTGGGCACCTTTGGCTTATCACTTGATCTTTTTGTACCTCAAACTGTAAAATAGGAGCAAGAATATTTACTTCCCAGGGCTATCGTGAGGCTCAGATAAGATAGATTGAAAATATCTGGCACACTGTCTGATCCATATAGGTGCTCAGGAAATATTAATTCTTCTGTGTCTTGGGACACTGCTCTTTGTCCTTATCTTCACATAGGCCCTGGAACACTCACCCCTGTGCCCACAACTTCGGTGCTGGTTTGCCTTGTGTTTCATGAGTTTTGAGCATACCTACATTCATCTCCTCCATGAAGACATAAGCTCCTTGAGGACAGGGGCCAGGTCTACCTTGACATCTGACACACACCCGCAACATACTTCTGACCTATCAGAGTTGCCATAAAGAAGGGGTAGGACTTGGAAACTCTATAGAATTGAATTAGCTAGGACTCAGGTGTCTTGGTGCCTATTTGTGTCTGACTCTTTGTAGCAAGGAGGAGAAGTAGTTCTAGGCTCTCTGGATAACAGACCAGGGAAGCATGTGGCAGTTAAGTTTCTTATTCAATCAGTAGATTTTGGTGAACTGAGAGGAGAAGGAAAAACAATTATAAGAGGGGAGTGGGTTCTTTTTCTCTCCCTCTGTTACCATCTTCCTTCTTGTCCTCCCATTTCCTTCTACTCATGTGGGAAGCAGTGAGATTAAGGCCTATTCTTTAAGTATTAGAAAGAGCAGAGACCACAGCAGGGATTGAGAGACTGGAACAGAAAAAGAGATTTATAGAGAAGAGAGATGGAGATTTTATATATATATATATGTAATATATATATGATACTATATATACATATCATATATATATACACATATATATATCCTCTCTCTCTCTTTCTCCATACACACACACAAACACACACATATATATGACAGAGAACTTATAGGACCAGAGGGTAACTGGCATAGAAAAGCTGTAGCAGTCCCAGGTGGCGGGGCACATTTGGCCTTGGGGTGAATAAGAAAATGGGTCTTCCTAGCTCACAGAGCTGTAAAGCTTTTTGAGGAGTCCCAGGAGTCCCTCTCTCCCTCTGTCTCTACCAGGGCCTTTCTGGCCTCTTACTGTCCCAGTCTATGCCCAGCCTTGGGTGCCTCCAGGCAGGTGATGGTGCCATCCTTCTGCCTGGCTGCCTCTCATCATCGCATGTCCTTCCCAGGGCGAGGACATCCTAGACAGGAGCTCGGAGCTGATCTACACTGGGGAGATGGCCTGGATCTACCAGCCCTACGGCCGCAACCAGCAGCGGGTCTTCTTCCTGTTTGACCACCAGATGGTCCTCTGCAAGAAGGTAACCCTGCCCCCTTCTTCCCTGAGGGAGATGGGTACCTAATGGGGTACCGGACCCTCCTCTTCATCATCCCCAGGCTCCCAATAAAGTGGGCAAATACTGATGGGGGGAAAACAGACAGGAGATTTGCAGCAGTTCTGTATCAGGAGCACTAATGTGGCATAAATGTCACAGGCAGGGTTGGCTTGTGGGCAGTGAAAAACTCTGAAGTTGGTACATTTCGTCTTGGTATTTTTCTTACCCTTTGCCCTAATGACCCTGGGGTGCTCCTTCTCACTTTCTTCTACCCAGAGCTGCTGGTCTGCACCATTTGTTAAAAATATTGAAATATGTCTATCTTAGTTGGTAAATAGTAGTTTCCCTGAGCACTTTCCCTCATTTCCACTCTAATGGCTCTGGCCATGTGGCCCCTCCCTGCCCTGGGAAACAACAAGGAGCCTCCTACTGTTGCCCTGACAGGTAGGTACCTTTGTAATATAGGAAGTTTTTCCATGCCTCTACCTATTTCCTATACAAGGTGCACTGGTTCCCCACAACCCCCAACTGTGCTCTTCTCCACTCTTCCTTCTTTGTAATCCATTTGAGGAGAGGTCTTACTCTTGACACTGACTCCTGGATAACTGTGAATGTTGGTTTCTTGGACTCTTCTCCTTGGTGAGGCTGGGAAGGGTGGCGTATGTTCTAAGCATCACTCCTCCTTATGGGATACTTTTCCCCCTACTTCCTCACTCATAGCAGAGTTCAGACCAGTTTTGGCTCCAGGGACTGATTGGGAAGAATTGGGGACCAGGGAAAGTAAAAATGGAGGAAGAAACCAGAATGCTTAGAGTGACGTTACAGATTCACCATCCTACCCTTGGCTCTTTTGCCATCATCCAGTCCCTTTGTCCTCTCCTTCACCCAGTAGTGAATGCCTCTGAAGAGGAGTGCTGAGTCACAGAATACCAGGGTAAATAGTGTTATATTTTTCTGGGCTGGAACATGAACCACACAGTTGTTTTAAGCCCCCTGTCCTCCGTGTGTGTATGTGTGTGGCATATCTTGTATTGAATCTTTATCCATTTGCTTTGACAGTGGATTGAGGGGAAAAAAACTGAGCTTAGGTTCAGACTGTCTCAGTGTTTGGTGATAAGCTCTGAATGTCCACTCTGGAACCAATAGCCAGTCAGTTAATGGGGATAATAACTTACCTTAGTATGGAGCTGACCCTCAAACAGAGAACTTTTATGAATCTGAAACTCGGCCAAACACTAATGCTTCTTTTTAGCTTTCCCAACTCTTCTCAGGACTTTCATAAAATCAGGAGCTAGGATTTTTGAGGGTTAATTTAGGCGGCCATGGAAATTCTCAGCATATCAGCCATGTCACTAACAGTAATGTGCCTATTCTTCCCACTAAAGTGTTTACACTTAGAACAAGTAGGCATAGAGACAGTAAACAAATAGGAACCTGGCTTATTTTATAGTTCTGTACCCCCCAGGCCCTATTAATTTTGGCATCTGTTAGCCAAGGCTGGGATTACTTTAACTAAAGTGTGAAACTAGGCTCTAGAAAGCAGTGGCTATAAGAGATAGACCAGGATCCAGAACATAAAACAATGAGTCAGAAGTCAAAAACAAAGGGGAAGAAACAAGATAAACAATGGGCTTAACTTAGAACCCAAGGGGCAATGGAAGACCAAGATGGAGTAATGAGCCAAGTCTAAGCCACATATTGTGAGAGCCAATGATTAGGAAGAAACTAGAAGTCAAGACGGCTGGGGATTCAAACCAGCCAAGCTGACAGGGTAGGGGAAGCATATAACAGGGATGGTGAAAACAAGAGAAACCTCAAAGCAATCATAGCTTCCCACAGAAGGCAGCTTTCTTGTTTTTACAAGAACCATAGGCTTTCTTCCCAAGACACAGCCAGCCTAGAGTCTGGGGTATAAAGGCTACTAACTCCATATACCTGGGTGTTCTTGACACCAGAACATGAGCAATTATAGCCTAATTGTTCAAAGGCCGTTAAAACTACCTGATGTTTGTTTTGAAGATTTCCATTTGTTATCTACAATAAACCTTTCCATTCAGCAAGTAGGGATAAACTTTTGAAAAAATGATCATGGGGCCAAAAGAAAGTATGCAAAGAGACAAGGTATTTTGTCTGCTGGGTTGTTTAGGGACCTTTGTCATTACTACAAAAGACTCTTTTCTTGAGATAGAGCTGGGAGGAATGAACTAGGCTTTCTGGAGGTGAAAATTCCTTTGACAAAGAGAATCCATGGAGGAAAGGAAGGGAATGTCTGGATTGGGCCAAGGTGAGTGAGACTGTCACTTCACTCACCTCAAGCACACAATTTAAATGGATATCTGAAAGTTCAGTAATCCTTTTTACTGGGAAGAAAGGAGGTGAGGATGCTAAATAATGAAATATGGCCACATTAAGCTTTCTGATGATCTCATATTTAAAAAGGAGGAAACAAAGACCCCTAGCAAGTGGCTAAATAATATATAATATTTTATATATAATATTTAACAGGGGTGACAAAATAGTTTCATGAATCCTAGAATGAGTCAAAATTAGTTTTTAAAAATGCTTAATTTTAATTACTTTTAAAGCTATGTTCAAATGAAGAAGAAAAAAGAAGTGATAGTCTGACAACCTCCTATTTGAGGCAGATGGTTTACTGATAACAGAGGAATATAAATTCCTTCTCTATCAAGGAAAAGAAGGCATAAACTTGATTCAAAGGGAATTGAAGCCCAAAGGATCTGAGGTTGTAAGAGAGTACTTTACTGTTCTGAATTCTTTCATTCTGTAGATATTGAGCCCCTCTTCTATGCCAACCAGCTCTACTTTCATAGGGATTCTAGTCTAACAGAAGTTAAATATGATGTTATTTTAAAAATATACATCCCAGGGCACTGAAATAATTTGAAGATGTCCCAAGTGGAATTGCTGTAGGTCATCTTGACAGAATTATGGGTTCTAGGAGATCTGTGAGAAGACTATAGATAGGAGAATGTACCAGTTTTCAAAGCAAAAATTGTATGTTCTAGAAAGTAGAGATCAACCATAAAATATTAGTGAACTAGCATTTATTGAGTGCTTCTATGATTCTGTTCTAAGAACTTTACACTTATTAACTCAATTTAATCCTCACAACAAACCTATGAGGTAGGTACTATTATTATTTCCATGTTAAGGATATGTAAAGTGAGACCTAGATAAGTTATATGATTTTCCCAAGGTGAAATAGCTAATGAGTGATAGAGCCAGGAATTAAATCCAGATAAGCTGGCTCCAGATTCCACATTGGTAATATTTATGTCAATATTACCATTGAGCTTGTCAAAATTCTGTACTTGATTATTAAACAGCCTGTGAACATTTAGAAAGAGATACAGTGGCCACAGGGGTCATCATTGGCTTTCTAAGAACGAGTCATATCCCATAAAACTCAGTTTCTGTTTTGCCAGTAACTTAATTAGTTGATAGGAGGATTGCACAGGACAGAGAGTATCCTCCTGCATTTCAGATTTTCCCATGGTTTCCTTGCAGACAGAAGTCATATAAAGTGATAGAAAAAGCATAAAGTTTGTAGTCAGACAATTCTGGGCTCAAATCCTGGTTTCAATACTTGATAACTATGTGATTTCAAGCAAGTGACTTTTTGCTTCTTGTACTTCCATTATATCAATTGTAAACGGTGATGATAACTATTCTACAGGATTGTCATGAAGATTAAATGGAATCAATACATATAAAATGCCTGATAGAGTGCCTAGTACTCATTAATCTCATCTTACCCAACCTCCAACAAAGAAATAGCCTTATAAAGTAGTGAGGTCCTCATCACGAGATGTACCCAAATATGGGCTACATTATTATGTGCCAAAGATAGTATAGTAAACATTGAAACACTGATATCTTTCCATGATCATGTGGCCTCACCACCAAGTTCTCATCCAACTCTTAAGATTCCCTTAATTCCCAGTCACTTATGCCTGTTTTGTACATTGGGAATTGGGATTGACTAATCCACTCAGAGCAGCTTAAACAACTTATGCAGCTTGTAGCTTGTTTCAGAGAGAGAGAGAGAGAGAGAGAGAGAGAGAGAGAGAGAGAAAGAAGGAGAGAAAGAGAGCAAGAGAGCACGTGGGCGTATGTGAAGGTACCTTTAAAATGGCAATTATAGTATGTGGGAAAGTCACCAGTGACTTCTAATTATGTGACCCCTTCTTTAATTTTTGCTGTCACCACTCTTTTAACTTTTCTTTCAAAAAATCCAAATAAGACTCTGTTCTCTTTTTTCGTATTATCTATACTGTCTGTCTCTGCTCCTCTGTTTCATTACTTTTTTATTTTAGTTTTTGATGTGTTTTATTATTTTCTTCCTGATATAATTATTTGGGAAATTATTTTGATGCTTTGGGGAGATTTTCTCCTCTTTGAGTATTTACTGTTGAAAGGAGCAGATCCCCTTTTCCTGCACCCTCTGTCCTATCGTGCCAGTCTGGACATGTGCTGTTGTCCCATGTGTCATAACTGCTCTTTATTTCATTGCTTTCACCATATTCAAGGGAATCAGAACTAAGCAGCATGTAATGATGTTGGGCAGAAGACTTCTGTTCAGGGAAGTTTCTGCATTTGGACAATTTTGTCTTGCACTGAAGGGTCAGACTTGAAGGATGAGCTATTTGGGACAGCTTATAAATTCAATAATAGCAATAGAGATGGGGCTGGAGCAGAAAGAAGAAGGGGATTTGAAACCAGAACTCCTGGGTACTTATCTTTACTCTGTCTCTTACTAACTTTTCTAACCATGGGCCAGTTCTTTAACTTTGTCCTTATCGTCCTCAATGTCAAATCAGGCTGATGATAGAAGTCATCTCAAGAGGCTTTGGGAGAGAACCACCTGAGGTAGTGGGGAGCAGTGGAGTATAGGGTTAAGAGCATGGATGCTAGGGCCAGACTAGAGGGCAATCTCCTTTCTCCCGTGAGCTATATGACCTTGGACAAACTTTCTGTGCTTATAATTATGCCCTTGTTTGCAAAATGGGAATGACAGTTTATCTACAAGGAAGGGAGGTTGTGAGGGTTAAATGAGACAATGCAGGTGTAGTGCCTGGCACATAGTAAGTACTTAGTGAATGTTAGCTATTAATACTATTACTATATATGCAGTGTTACTAATAATTCGTTCAGTACTTTTTTATTTAGAGGCAATATAGCACATTGTAAACAAAAGCAGAGATTTTACAGCTGGACAGCCTGAACCCAAAGCCAAGCTCTGCCATGTAGTATCTTTTATTCCTGGAAAATTTTCAGTTTTTTCTTCCAATTTTTATTTTAGCTTTAGGGGGTGCTGCATATTCAAATTTGTTACGTGGGTAAATTGCATCTTGCTGGGTTTTGGTTCACAAATGATTTCATCATGCAGGTAATGAACATAGTACCGATAGGCGGTTTTTTATTCCCACCCTCCTCCCACCTTCCACCATCAAGTAAGCCCCAGTGTCTGTTGTTTCCTTCTTTGTGTCCCTGTGTACTCAATATTTAGCTCCCTCTTGTAAGTGAGAACATGTGGTATTTGGTTTTCTGTTCCTGTGTTAATTTGCTTAGGATAATGGCCTCCAGTTCCATCCATGTTGTTGCAAAAGGCATGATTTCATTTATTTTGATGGCTTTGTGGTATTTCATGGTGTACATGTACCACATTTTCTTTATCCAGTCTATCATTGATCATCATCTAGGCTGACTCCATGTATTTGTTACTGTGAAACGTGCTGCAATGAACATACGCATGCATGTGTCTTTGTGGTAGAATGATTTATATTCCTTTGGGTACATACCCAGTAATGGGATTGCTAGGGCAAAAGGTAGTTCTTTTTTAAGTTATTTGAGAAATATCCAAACTGCTTTCTATCATGGCTGAACTAACGTACATTCCCATCAGCAGTGTATAAGCATTCTATTCCTGAGAAAGCTTTTTAGCTTCTCTATGTCTATAGTTCCTCATCAGATGGGGTTATAACAGTACCTACATTGGAGGATTATTTAAGTTAATAAATGCAGAGCATTTAGGACAGTACCTGGTACATAATATGTGCTATTTAAGGGGTCACTGTTGCTGTTATTGTTGTTGTTATTTTGTTGTAATTAAGCATGCATTCTAGGATGCTGGAATATAGTAGTGAGAGAAATTAATCCAGTCCAAGCCCCATGTACCTTCCCCAGGATCTGGAGAGAAAAGGCTAGAGAAGAGTAACTAGTGTCCCCTCTATAAAGGGGCAGGGAGGACCTTATTTACAAACAAATGAAGCAGGCTACAATCCTGAACAGTTACATTCCCCAGATTGCAGCATCTGTCATTTGTAGAGAATATCCTGCAACGTCTTACTAAACCCCAGGCATACCCAGTGAGGCCAAATTGAAATAGCTTCCAGCTGTTCAGTTATGTAGCATCAGGGACAGAGTAGACTTCTTGCTGGAGCCACAGACTAGGACCACAGCCTGAGTGTCTGTCTGCAGATTGCCAGGATCCTCCTGGGGAGGAACTAGCTCCCTTAATGTCTCCCAATTCAGACGAGCACAAGGAAAAAGGAGGAAGGCTGGCATTTTATTGGAAATGATAAACTTCATTAGGCAGGAAAGTTGTGATGATCCAAATAGCATCTGTTTTGAGCACCTGCTCACCATGTCCCTGGGAAGGCACTCAGACTACCATTAACAAGTGGCATGTAGGCAGCCTGGTTCCAATAGGACCACAGGCAACCAGGGTTCAGGAGGACTTTGTCCCCTTGCCATGTGCAGAGGACAACCAGAGGAAACTCCGGGGCTTTGTCAGCTGCTCTTCTCTGGACAAACCCTGAGTGAAGCAAGACCAAAGAAGATAGAGTGCTGGGCACAGCCTTAATGGGCAGGCAAACTAAAAGCTGTGAGCAGCATGGTGGCTAAGTGTCAAGTGTGTAGTATGTCAGGGCCTTCATAATTGGTGTTAGAATTTGGAGAAGGGGAGCCACATCAGCTTGAGCAGTCAGGGAGTTTCTTTGAGGAAGAAGAATGTGTAAGTTTGACCTCGAAGGCTAAGATTAGAATAGGAAGCCTGGTTGGGCCAGAGAGCAGATATTAGTGTGACCCCAAATATATATCTGTTGTTTGGTGACAAATACCATTTGGCAAATACCACCCTGTCCTGAAAGGATGTATAGAATTTCCAGGGACAGTGGGGCAGCTATGTAAATTGAAAAAATATTCAGAGTTACCCTTGCTTTGACTTATTTTTACTCACAATATTTAAATTATTTGGAAAGTCTGAATGAGCTAAAGGAGGTAGTGAGATGTTTTTTTCTTTTAAGTTTATTAAAAGAGGGTTTTAGGGACTATGAAACACTGGCCCAGGAGCAAGAAAGCTCAAGGCTGTATTTGGTGGACAAGTCTGGCCTCATGTCCTGGAAATGACATGTTTATATTAGAGCTTTGTAGCTATTTTACAGAGTAAGGAAAACTGTCTTCATTTCTTAGTTGTGGAAATTGGGGCTCAGAGAGGTTAACTGGCTTGTCTGTAACCATAGAGCTGATAGGTTAAGCAGCAAGGCATCAAACTCAGGGTTTCAGACTCTACATCATGCTCTTTCTTTTGTTCCATGCTGCTTACTGCTTATAGTCTTAGCTACTCTTTATGATTGGAATTCCTGAACTGGTAGGTCATTCTTAATTATTCCTATCACATCTCTACATTTGGCTTATGACTAATCTAGTGCCTGAAAACTCACATTTAACCCTCTAGGGGACCAGGGAGAACAGGCAAAGGAATAATTTTAGTGACACATCTTTCTAGCCATGTTTCCCCACCACAGAAGCAGAAATTCTCTTTAGCTTCTTGTCATCCTTAAATATCTAAAGAAACAATAGGAGGTTCAATTGATGCTTTTAATGTAGCTCCAAGATCATGCATATTCTTTCTATTTTTGGGAAATAGCAAAGGTGTTGAAAGCTCTCAATGACTATGACACACCAACTCGGAATGGGGGCGGAGTGGAAGGAGGCTGCGAACTGAAGTTAGCAACAAGGAAGTTGAGGCTGCCTGTTTTAGGCAGTGTGGTCCAGTGAGAATGTGTGGTTCAGATCTGGCTTTCCAGGTTTGTATGTATTGTATTATGTATGGTAAGGCACAATTCAAACCTTTCTGAGATCAAGATAAATTAAATTCATACATTCTCCCTAGCTTGTCCTGGTTTTGTACTTAGATTAGCCTGATAGGGCCCACTTTTTATACACGTGTCTCAAAAAGTGTTCCTGAGAATTGTGGAAGTCAGTGTATGGGAACCACTCTATCCTTTTGGCCAGGATTGAGCTTGTGCACACTGAACATGGTAAAAGGAACCCAGGTTCTGAAATAGGCTTGGGACAACATTGGCCCTCTCTGTATAGCTGAACTCTTCCTCTCCTGTGAACTTGATCCTGGGGACAACCAATAGATCAGAATCCATCTATATTCTTTTCTTATTTATATGAAGTCATTATGGGAGGAAAAAAAGCAACATGATTGTTATTTTTTCAAAAGCAATTCAATGACATCTGTATTTTCCAGCCTGGGCCTTTGAGGTTGACAGAGCTATGCTGGGAATCCTGCAAGGTAGCCTTTCCCAGCCCAACTGAAAATCTCAGTGTACTGCACAGTGTGAAGAGTTAGGATTGGGAATGTGAGTGGCCAAAAGAAGGTCCTTCATAGGGAGCACACAGCTGAGAAGTGAGTCAAGTAAGGCAATTCAGTAGAATGGGAATGGTTTAATTGAACTGTAAAATGCTAATAAAAATTAATGAGCATTTCTGACTGTCCAGCTGACTGAAAGAGCAGATAAAGCAGAGAGGAGGGAGAGCTGGCCTGAAGACATCTGTCAGGACAGGGCTTATAGGGGCCTTCCTCAGCCTGACTCAGCCATACCACATCTCCCAGCAGGGGATGTGTTATCAGAGGAGGCTGAGGGCAGCGCCAAGAAGAGGAGGGGCTGAAAGACCACTTCAAGATATTTATAAGATCTGACATTCCATACGTCTATATGTCATTTCATCCGTCCCTCTGTTTTCTTTTTTAACTTATTAAATATTTCACATTCAAAAAGATATAAAAATAATATAATGAGTATCCACATGCTTACTATCCACCTTAAGAAATAATTAATTACAAATAGTTTTCCTTCCCACCCTCTCTTCTGCTTCTTTTTCTTCTCCTTCCTCTCTTGCCCCTCCCCATTTTCTGCTCTGTACTGTCTGGAATTTGGCATATATCATTGTCACATATTTCTTTATAATTTTCTACATACTATGTGTCTTTAAACATTATGTGGCATTGTATTGTATGTTTTTCAAGGGAACAGATATAGATGAGGTAAAACTATATAGAAAGGAAACCATGGAAATGATGAACATAGGATTTAGGATGGAGGATGCCTTGTATTAGTGGCAGATTCACCAGTGCTTTATATTATTAAAATAAGTAAGTAAATGAATAGAGAAATAAAAATGCCATGCATGAACCAATTATGAGTGTTTCATGGACTAGAGTTAGGATTAATACAATTTTGTATAAATGAGAGCAAAACAGCAATAACAAATAGGCAACATACTGTTTGTGTCCATCCACAACTTCTGTTTTTCTCCATAAGATTTGTGACATTCATCTGTGTTGATATGTGAACTTCTTTATTTACTTTTACCTCCATTTCTCTTGTCAGACTGGGTCTTTTCTAAAAATCCGCAGAGTGCTAAGTGTTAGACCCTCCCTAGGTAATCCTTTGCCAACAGTCTGTGGCCTCCTAGGTACTCATACCACTCAGTCCTCCTCTGGTGTTCAGGTCTCACTGGCCTGCACAGATATTTGAACACACTCTAGGCAACCAGCCAGCTCATTTCATACCTCTAGTGGGCTTGCTGATGTTTTAGAAAAGAAGACGCCCTTGCTAGCTGTGTTTGTGTGACTTACTGTTTCCTACTTCCTATCAGCAGACTTGCACACACGTCCAGGGATTGATTCTGGTGTCTGAAATGATCTTTCAAGGTGAGACAGAGGCTTTTTCTTTGGGCATCTAGTTAACCAACCTGTCAATGTCAGACTGCTAATATAACCTGGCCAAATTTAGAACAAACCAACCCCCATTGCTACTTCAAAATGGTGACAGTGTTAGCATTCTGCTGTGCCCATGTGCCAACTCTTCTAGTACTCACCCTGCACATACCTTCAAGAAACCTCTCCTTCCCATCTAGGACCTAATCCGGAGAGACATCCTATACTACAAAGGCCGCATTGACATGGATAAATATGAGGTAGTTGACATTGAGGATGGCAGAGATGATGACTTTAATGTCAGCATGAAGAATGCCTTCAAGCTTCACAACAAGGAGACTGAGGAGATACATCTGTTCTTTGCCAAGAAGCTGGAGGAAAAAATACGCTGGCTCAGGGCTTTCAGAGAAGAGAGGAAAATGGTACAGGAAGATGAAAAAATCGGTAAGTGACCTGAGAGTAGAAAGAAGAATATGGCTATGAAGAACATAGGAGGTTTGAATTGGTTTCCATTTTCCTGGAGTCAGAGGGAAGATTTCTGTTGCAGAGTGACTTAAGCTACTTTGGTGGTTCCTTATTATTAGGTTGTTTTTGGTAAGTACCAATAGCTTCCATTAGTCAGTGGTAGGTTGAACTATAGGTTGTCCTCCCCTACTAGCTAAGAATATCACACTGAAAGCTGGCCTCAGGCCTCAGGCTTGATTGTCCCAAACATACATTTATTAGCAAATAAACAAAAATCAGTTACACTACCTGTTCTGTAATCTTCATAAAGTCTCAGCTCTCTGTCATTAGGTGCATAGTTTGTACTCCTGATTAGGATACTTCAGATGTTAACTAAATCCCCCTAGACTATAGATTAAAATAATATGCACATACACATCACACTTTCTGTGTGGAAGTATTTAAAGTAAACTATAGAAAATATAACAGGACCTAAAACCATGACCATTTTCATGATTTCGAATACACTGAAACATACTTTTTTTGCCTTTTTGTTTCTCTTTTCCAGAGGGGATATAGATAGTAGAGATATTTTTCATGCTGCTTCCCAACTGTGGGATTTAGATGCCATTGGTTATAGCTTTGTGACTTATAAAGTACTGTCTGGTCTCTTGCTCATGGTCCTGGCTTTCTGTCATTAAAAATACCAAGCAACCAGACTTGTTAATTCCCTGAGAAGACATACAGTTTCTGTCTTTGCCCCATTGCTTATGGGAATGAAATTGTACTTTAAAATGCCTGTATGCTCAAGTTTGTGGAAATCGTCTCTAGAAAAATGGGCTTACTCATTGAATCCTGGTACAAAAGGGTTCTCTTATCCTTCCATGTTGGTGATTGAAATTGTCCAGAGGTAAGAAAGGATGGTCAGAAAGACAAATCTAACTCCAGTCTTCTCCTCAGAACTTGCGTAGAGTGCACATTAATAACTCACTTTGAGTCTCATTGGAATCAGATTGCTTTTAGTATGTGGACACTGCATTGGGACATGATTTGGAGTGGTATATAAATGTTGCTGGCTACTTCTCTCAATGGCAAGCAGCAGCAGCCACTGACCCTGCCTAGGCTGTTAGAGTTATTAAAGGAATGGTCTTAGTATTCAGACCCTGAATCAATTAGAAGGTCCCTGCCATTCCCATTGGCTCTAACACAATGTCTCCCACACAATGCCCTAATAAACCTGTGACTTTAACTATCTGCTTCTAATAGAAAAGCTTCTAGAAATTACTTTCTGAACAGGCATATGTTCATCTTTAAAAATATTGAGGGTTTTTTTTTGGTTTGATAATAGTAAATCACTTCCATTGTAGGAAATTTGGAGAAAAAGCAACAGAAAAATATAAGAAAAAAGTAAAAATCACACATCAACATACTCAGTAATAACTTTCATAAACATTTTGATATATATTTCCAGCCTTTTTAATGTGTCTAATTAGAAAAACCAAGGTGACTGAATCTTTTTTTCTTTCTCTCCCCATACCTGCCTCTCTATGGTGGATAGATATAATTTTGTATCCTCATTTTCACTCATCATTATTAGCATTTCTATCAAATCATTTCATATTTTTAATCATTATTTTATGAGGGTCATATAGTTTTATCATAGCTTTTTTAAATTTTTACTTTTTAATTATAAAATTAATGCATGACCATTATAACCATTTAAACAAATATGGACATACATAAAGAAAATTTAGCATTCTTTTCCCTTCTGTCACTTCCATACTGAATGAAATAACCAGTGTTAACAGTTCAGTATTCCCCTTTCCATACTTTTCTCATGCCCATATAAACATATACAAATATAATACTTTTATATAAAAATTATATATATTACCTTGTAAGTTGCTTTTTTAGCTTAATTTATCATAGGTAACTCCCCAGATAAATAATATAGAATCTAACTATAACCCCTTGTATCAGTTAGGGTTCAACCAAAGAGGCATAACCCATAGGAGATCTATCATACCACTGCTGAAAATTTTATTACAAGGAATTGACTTATGCGATTGTGAATGTTGGCTAAGTGGCTCAGAATTCCATAGAGCAGGCAGTCAGAAATGGAGGATCACAGGCAGGCTCAAACCCATGGACATAGGCCAAAGCTGTCATCTACAGGCAGTCAGGAAGAGAAGATCATGAGAAGGATGAAATGGCACAGACATGGGCTAAAGCTGTGGTGCACAGGTAGAATTTCTGCCCTTTCTGTGGGAGACCTAAGCTCTACTTTTAAGGTCTTGCAACAGATTCAGTCAGGTCCATCCAGATTATGTAGGATATTCTCCCTTATATAAAGTTAACTGATTAGGGCCTGTATTAGTCCCTTTTCACAGTGCTATAAATAACTACCTGAGACTGGGTAATTTATGAAGAAAAGAGGTTTAATTGATTCACAGTTCTGCAGGCTTCACAAGAAGCATCACTGGGAGGCCTCAGGAAGCTTAGAATCATAGCAGAAGGCAAAGGGGAAGCAAGCATCTTCTTCATATAGTGGAAGGAGAGAGAGTGAGAGAGCAAGGGGGAAGTGCCACATAGTTTTAAACCATCAGATCTCGTGAGAACTCACCCACTATAATGAGAATAGCGTGGGAGAAATTGCCCCCATGAGCCAATCACCTCCCACCAGGCCCCTCCCCCAACACATGGGGATTACCATTCCACATGAGATTTGGGTGGGAACACAGAGCCAAACCATATCAGGGGCTTTGATTACATCTGTAAAATACCTTCATAGCAACACCTATATTAGTGAGGACTATAGTGAAATGGGCATATCAATAAATTCATCACACTTTTCTTATAAACAGCTGTATAACATTCCATAATATTATGTAGTAACCACAGTCATCTCTTGCTATGCACGGGATATTGGTTCCAGGACTCCCGTGGATATCAAAATCCATGGATGCTCAAATCCCTTATATAAAATTATATAATATTTACATATAACCTATGTACATCCTCCATATACTTTCAATCATTTCTAGATTATTTATAATACCTAACACAATGTTAGGTATTATGTATGTAATGCTATGTAAATAATTGTTATACTGTATTGTTTAGGGAATAAAGACAAGGCAAAAATCCATATGTGTTTAGTACAGAAGCAACCAGCCGCTTTTTTCTGATTATTTTTGATCCATAGTTGATTGAATCCAGATGTGGAACCCATGGTTACAGAGGGCTGATTGTTCTTTTTTTTGCTAGACATTCATTTTATATTTAGCTTTATTTCCCACTACAGATATTGCTGTAATATATATCTGTGTACATATCTCATTGTTACTTATTGGTGCTTTTATTCCTGTAGGATAGATACCCTAAAGTGGAATGATTGAATGTTAGAATGTGAACGGTTTTAATACATACTTACATATTAAATTCTGAAAGATTTGTAGAATCTATACTCCTAGCATAATTTTATGAGTACCTACTTCCCCATACCCTCACCAGCACTGGATAGCATCTGTTTGTTTCAGTTTGCCATTTTTCAACTAGTAAATTGAAAAAAAGTGTTGGAACCTTTTTTTTTTTTTTTTTCCATATGCTTAATGGCTATTTTCATTTCTTTTGTGAATTGCCTCATACCCTTTACTCATTTGTAGTTTTTGTCATTCTTTTAAAATAAATTTGGAAGGACTCTATATTCGGGATGTGACACTTTGTTGGTCATGAATTTCACGTTTTCACCAGTCTGTTTTTTGTCCTTTGAGTTTGTTTATATTGCCTACTTCTATAAATATTTAACTTTTTACTTTGAAAAAATGTATCTATTATTCCTTTTTTGGCCCCTAGTTTCATCTTGCTTAAGATCTCTTGCCATCAAAACTATAAAATTTCCTAATTAAAAATATACTTTTGGTTTATTTTTAGAACTGTAATCCACTGGAATTTACATTTTTATATGGCATGAGGAAGGGGTCTCATTTTTTTCTTCCAGGTGGATATCCAGTTGCATCTGCATCATTTATTAAATAAATCATTTATTTTCCACACAATTTAAATGCCATTTTTGATATATAGTAACTCTGCATATATACTTAGATGTGTCTTTAAACTTTCTATTCTGTTCCACTCTTCTGTTTGTCACTTCTTGTATCGAAACTATACTGTTTTAATTGCAGTATATTGAGAAAGTTTTAATGCCTGGTACAATCAATTCTTATTCACTCTTCTTTTATCATTGTTTCTTAGCAGTTCTTAGATGTTTATTCATTGATATGAATATCAAATTTATTTATTCTAGGTTTAAAAATGCTGCCATAAAAACTGGCATAAAAAGCCCATTTGGATTCTGATTGGCATTATATTAAATTTGTTAATATGTAAAGGCTTGGCAATTGTTATTAAGTTTTCACATTTAAGAACAAGGCTCTGCTCTTCTTTCATCAAAGTCTTGTTCTGTATGCTTCAGGAAAATGGTAGAGTTTTCTTTAGACTCTGTACATTTCTGCCTCTTTGTATGTTACTTTTGATAATTTCTATCTTTCTGGGAAATTGTTCATTTCCTCTGGATTTTTAATTTAATGCTATATATCTACACATAATATTTTCTAATTATTATATCTTCCATAATTGTGGTTATCTCTCTTCTTTCTCATTCATAATATTTCATATATTTTTATTTTCTCACTTTAATCTTTTTAATCAGGCTTATCAGGGAGAATTGATCTTTTTATGTATTTATGATCATTATACATATTTTTAAGGTACATGTGATATTTTGATACCTGTATATGATGTGTAATGATCAAATCAGGGTAATTGCGATATCCATCACCTCAAATGCTCATCTTTTCTTTGTGTTGGGAACATTCCAAAATTTTTTTAGCTGTTTTGAGATATACAATAAATTATTGTTAACTCTAATTTCCCTACTGTCCTATCAAAAACTAAATCTTATTTCTTCTAACTGTGTTTTTGTATCTATTAACCAGCCCCTCTCCATTGACCTGAGCCTTTCCTTCTTATCCACTGATAATCACCATTCCACTCTCTATCTTTATGAAATCTATTAGGGGAAATTCAGCCCCTGATGTTTCAACATGGGTCCTTTTCTATTTTTCCTAAGTGTCGGCTGGTCTGAGAAATAAAGGGAAAGAGCACAAAAGAGAGAAATTTTAAAGCTGGGTGTCCGGGGGAGATATCACATGTCAGCAGGTTCTGTGATGCCCCCTGAGCCATAAAACAAGCAATTTTTTATTAGCAATTTTCAAAGGGGAGGGAGTGTACAAATAGGGTGTGGGTCACAGAGATCACATGCTTTAAGGGCAACAAAAGATCACAAGGCAGAATGTTAGGGCGAGATCACAAGGTCAGGGCAAAACTAGAATCACTAATGAACTTCTGTGTCCCACTGTGCATGCACTGTCATTGATAAACATCTTAACAGGGTTCAAGACCAGAGAACTGGTCTGACTAGAATTCACCAGGCTGGAATTTCCTAATCCTAGCAAGCCTGGGGGCGCTGCAGGAGACTAGGGCATGTTTCATTCCTATCTACACCTGCATAAAGCAGACACTCCCAGGGCGGCCATTTTAGAGGCCATGCCCTGGGAATGCATTCTTTTCCCAGGGCTGTTAATTATTAATATTCCTTACTGGGGAAATAATTCAGTGATATTTCTCTTGCCTGTTTTCAGTAATAAGAGAAATATGACTCTGTCCTGCCCGGCCCACAGGCAGCCAGACTTTAAGGTTATCTCCCTTGTTCCCTGAAAATTGCTGTTATCCTGTTCTTAAGGTTCTTAGATTTCATATTGTTCAAACACACATGCCCTACAAACAATTTGGGCAGTTAACGCAATCATTACAGGGTCCTGAGGTGACATACATCCTCAGCTTGCAAAGATGACAGGATTGAGAGATTAAAGACAGGCATAGGAAATCACAAGAGTATTGATTAGGGAAGTGATAAATGTCCATGAAATCTTCACAATTTATGTTCAGAGATTGCAGTAAAGACAGGTGTAAGAAATTATAAAAGTATTAATTTGGGGCACTAATAAATGTCCATGAAATCTTCACAATTTATGTTCTTCTGCCATGGCTTCAGCCAGGTCCTCCATTCAGGGTCCCTGACTTCCTGCAACATCTCTCCGTTTCTTTTTATATAAATGTGCCATGGTGATGAAGGCTTGTTCGTTCTCTTGATTTTGACGCAGGATTCTTTGACTGGTCTGTGACTGGTCTGGCACACTAAAGATGAGCCGATTAAACAGAGAAACATAATTCCAAAATTTACTACAGTGGAGCCCCCAGTAGACTTAATCCAAGTGGTGGGGTTTAGTCCAGAAAGGTTTTCTGCCACCTGATCTAACGCCTCAACTCCAGGCACAATGGATAAATGATCTTGGGAGGCTTCAAAAATTTGTTTTTTTTTTTTTTTAATTTAGTTCTGTCCAATGATAAATTATCTTCCCTACCCAGAAGGTGTCCTTTGACCATTTCCTATGAATGATCAGTCTCGTTGTAGGAATACAGGATGATACGGAAATCCGAAGTATTCCAAGCACACTGCATTCGCATGCAATATTGGAGACTCCCTACTTGATCTCCAAGCCAAATAACAGACTGTCTTAAATCATTAATTTGATTAGCCAATTTTTGATCAATGCTTTGTTGAGAATTCCACCTTTGGGTGGAATTGGCTTGCCAATCATTAACAAAATGAGCTGTTTGAATAGATTGATGTAACGCCATTTCAGTAGTGGTGGCCATTGCAGTGCCTATAATTAGGCCATGATCACAGCAATTAAAGTGAAAACAAATCTCTTAGATCTTTTTAGAATTCGCTGTAACACTTCATTAATTAAATGTATTGAGGGGGAGGATTCCCAAGGTCTGGGCAAGGTTACCAGAATCCAGATTCCTTCTCAAGCTCGAACCAACATTACACTTTTCCTGGAGTCAAAATGGGAGTTAATACAAGTGTATAAATGACAATTAATACATTGGACAGTTTGATTATTTGTCCAAATTTTGATACTTCCCACTAACAGCATGTAAGGAGGCTTAACACAACTCTGTATGGGAACAGTCAGTTTAGAGGTAAGTGAAACAGAATGTCTGGATCTACGTTGATACTGAGAGAGGGGGATGGTAGCGGGGACACAGACAGAATAGTTTCCCCTTCCCATACTCGCAGCCCAGACATAGCAATAGCCAATTTCCAAAGTTCTGGGTGTTTTGGGCTCAGAATGGGGAGTGTCATATGAGGCCTCGAGGTGGGAGGGGGTAAATGCATTTATCTTCCCATTTTAAGGGAAAGAATGAGCTGAACCTCCTGTGCAAAGTAGAATGATGATTCTCGTTCTCCCAATAAGAAATAAAATAAGTAGCCTCCAGGCGTTTCCTTCCTCCAGAGGAGCAATTGTTTTTTAAATAGCCCTTTGGTGCCCTGTCTATTACTAAACCATATGAGTCATTTTTCAATATTACCGCATGTGAGTTAGCACAGTCTTCCCAAATTAAGGTTTTAGATGGGCCCTCAAAATTTTTAGGGCATGGTTTTCCTGCAGGTTTATATTGAAAGTATGGGGTATCTCCCATTACTCCCCCTTTCATTTGTTTTAAAGGAGAAAGGGAGAGGCTATGGACCAAATGGCCCAGTTCCTCTGTAGCTGATCTTTCCGGAAGATAAGCAGCCCAGACTTGAATTTCTAGGTGGTACAACCAGGTGCATGTCTGAGGCACAGAGTGGGGTATTTATAACCCATGGTAATATTAAATGCAGTGCCTTCTTCTCCTGGTTGAGCAGAGCAACAGTCACCTGTAGCTCCAGGCATCCACACACTATTGTTAGTGTAGATTTCTACAGGAGCATCTCTCCAGGTGAGAGGTCGAATAAGTGGAGGAAAAGGCACTTAAGCCAAATAAGAATAATTTTGTGTAGCAGGTAAATCAGTGTGAGAGGAAACTGGTGAGACAGAAATTATAAGGAGGATAATCATTAAATAAAACCTGTTGTAAGTGAGATTCAGTGCTGAAGGAGGAAGAGAAGAACAGAGAGATGTTATTTTTAGGCTAATAGAAATGTTGAGATTTTTAGGTTTGTAAGGAGAAAAAGAAAGGTAATCAGGAGAAGTGTAATTAGTTAGATGGGTCTCCATTGCCATCAGGGAGGATTGAATCAGACCTATTGTGATTTGGTGTGCCAGCTTTTAAGGAGTTAGCACAGATCTCACCACATCTGAGGGCAGTCTCTGACACAGACCTCTTTTCCATGTGGTTTTCGTCGTCAGTATTCACACGAAGCTTGAGTCTCCTAGTGGGTATCCAGACAGGGGATTAATGATCTCCTGGTGAAACACAAGCATATCCTCTCCCGCACGTTGTAATTGTGCCAGGTTCCCAGGTATTGGTTTGGGAGTTTTTCCATAACACTAGCTTGCCTTTGTTTAGGGAGAATTTTTTGCCTGTATAATGGCATTCAGCTACAGTTAGATTATTATCTTTAGGAACATTTTAAAAATTTAAAGTAAACAATGTTAAATGTAACTGGGAGTGGTGGGTAGTTAAATTATGTTTTTGTTGTTCTGACTGTTTGGACAATCGGATTTTAAAAGTGCAGTTGGCCCGATCCACCACAGCCTGTCCCTGAGGATTGTAAGGGATTCCAGTAATATGGGAAATTCCTCATTGTTTCATAAATAAATCAAAAGCCTTACTAATATATCCAGGGGTGTTGTCTGACTTTATTTGATATGGAAGCCTCATAACTGCAAAGCAAGAATACAGATGTTTTTTAACATGGGCCGTGCCTTCCCCTGTTTGGCAAGTAGCCCAGATAAAACCTGGGAAGGTATCTACAGAGACATGCATGTATGACAGTCTGCCAAAGGAGCTAACATGAGTCACATCCATTTGCCATAAAGCCTTAGGAGTTAGGCCTCTGGGATTAATGCCAGGTTCCTGATTTGGAAGTACAAAAACCTGGCACTGAGGACAGCTGTGAACAATAAGCCTAGCCTGTTTCCAGGTAAGGGCAAATTTATCTTTTAATCCAGCAGCATTGACGTGAGTGAGATTATGGAACTCCTGAGCTTCTTGGGTTGCAAAAGAGACCAAACAGTTGACTTTATGATTACTGGCAGACACAGGTCCTGGTAAAGTGGTATAAGATCTAATATACATAATATAGAAAGGGTGTCTACATTGGCGAACTGCCTGTTGTAACCTTGAAAACAAAGAAGCCAATTCAGAATTATCAATATGTTTGACAGTAGTGGTTTCTATGTTTTTAGTGGCATGTACAACATAGGCAGAATCAGAGACAATATTTAAAGGTTTGGGGAACTCCTGTAAGGCAGTAATGACAGCTATTAACTCTGTCTTTTGAGCAGAGGTATAAGGGGTAGAAATAAGCTTGTCTGTAGGACCTACATAACCAGCATTGCCATTACTGGAGCCATCAGTGAATACTGTAACGGCCTCAGGAATGGGCTGATCTTTGGTTAATCGAGGGACCACCCAAGACGTCATTTTTATAAAATCAAACAATTTGTTCTTTGGATAATGATTGTCAATAACGCCAATAAAATTAGCCAAGTGAATTTGCCACAGTACAGAACGTTGAAAGGCGGCTTGAACTTCCAGCCTATTTAAAGGAACTGCAATTAAATTCAGATCAAATCTGGAAATTTTAAGTATTCTACACCATGCCTGTCTAATTAGAGTGGCCATTTGATCTAGATAAATACACAGTTTTTGACACAGAATGAGGAAGAAAACACCACTCCACTAAATCATTATGTTGAACTATTAGTCCAATAGGGGAGTGTAATGAAGCAAAAACCAGAAGCTGAAAAGGCTGAAACGGCTGTACTCTAGGTAAATAGGCGGTCTGGATTCTTTCCTCTACGAATTCCAGTTCTAGTGAAGCCTCGGGGGTCAAAGTCCTGGGACTTCGGAGATTGGAATCTCCCCACAGCATAGAAAATAAGTTAGACAGTACATAGGTTAGAATACCTAAAGTAGGTCTTAAATAATTAATGTTACCGAAAAGTTTTTGGAAGTCATTTGAAGTTTTCAAAGAATCTCTCCTAATTTGAACTTTTTGAGGTTGAATACGTTGTTTATTGACCACCATTCCTAAATATTGAACAGGAGTGGTCTCTTGAATTTTATCCTGAGCGACGTGTAATCCAGCCTCTGTAACACGGCGGCGCAAACTTTGATAATGGTCAATTAATTCTTTATCAGTGGGGGCAGCAATTAAAATATCATCAATATAATGAAGAATATAGGCCTGAGGAAATTGGGCTCGAACTGGTGAAAGCACTTGCCTAAGCTGGCAGATTGTAGGACTATTTAGCATTCCCAGAGGAAGTACTTTCCATTGATAACGAGCTGCAGGCTCTTGATTATGGATAGATGGTACAGTAAAAGTAATTTTTTCACAACCCGATTTAGGTAAAGCAATATGAAAAAAACAAAGATCAATAACTATGAGAGGCCAATTTTTAGGTATTAAAGCAGGGGCAGGCATGGCTGGTTGGACGGCCCCCATAGGTTTAATTATAGTGTTAATGGCCCTTAAATCAGTTACCATCTGCCACTTGCCTGATTTCTTTTTTACTAGAAACACAGGAGAATTCCAGGGGGAAAGAGAAGGTTCCGCATTTCCAAGTTGTAACTGTTCAGAAACTAATTGAGTTAAAGCCTCTAGTTTTTCTTTAGAAAGCGGCCACTAATCTATCCAAACAGGTGTGTCAGATTTCCATTGTAAAGGGACAGGATCAGGAGGTGTTGTAGCGGCTGCCACTAAAAAGGATAATGTAAACCAGCTCTGTCTTCTTTTACAGTAATTGGGAGGGGTTTAGTAATCCTTTCATGTTTTGAACCGAGACCGAGTCCAGGAACAAACCCCATGTTTTCCATCATACACAGACTGGGAGCACTATAAGAGTTATGTGGAATATTAATTTCAGCCCACCATTGTGCCAGCAAATCTCTACCCCAAAGATTAATGGGGATTGGCATGATATAAGACTGAATTGTACCCTTTTGACAATCAGAGCTGGTGCAAGGCAAGATAAATGTGCTCTCATAAACTTCCTCGGATTTTCCAACACCTACTAGTCCCATGTTAGCGGGATGCTTAAGCCAGGAGGAAGGCCATAAATTAGAGTAAATAATAGAAACATCAGCACCAGTATCTACTAGGCCCTCAAACTTTCTTCCTTGAATGTGTATGGTGCAGGTGGGCCGTTGTTTAGAAATTACAAAAATCCAATAAGCGGCCTTTTTGCCGCCGGAGCCCATCCCACGTGTCTTATCTCCTTTGTTTAAAATGATATTAGGTAGTAAAAGCAATTGAGCAATTGACTCACCAGCTGGAATGGAAACAGGAACCTTGACAGACACGATTAATTTAATCTCTTCAACAGAATCAGAATTAATGATACCAGTATGAATGGTGATTGCTTTAGCAGAGGTGGATGCCCTAACTAACACCAGGCCCACCAAACGTTGAGGTAAAGGGCCAGTGACCCCCGTGGGGACAATTAAAGGCAAAGAGTTAGGTAGTAAATGTAGAGGAATAGTATACAGAGATTGACCACCCCGCCCCCTTCCACAGAGGTAGACAAGCATTGTACTGAGACAGAAGGAGAGGCTGGGACCCATTTGGGTTGGCTGTAGGTAAATTTGTTGGTGCTGGTGGCTGCATTGGGACCACCTGAAGCGGAAACGCAACGTTGGTCTGAGTCTGAAGCATCCCATTTGATATCAGGGCCTGGGACCGGCCCCACTCCCCGTTTTCCTGGTGGTGTGGCAGGGATTTTCCATACTTACTTACAATTACTTGCCCGATGTTTACCTTTGCAACAATGTGGGCAAACAGTAGCATCAGCATTTGGCCGTGTTTGTTGAGTAGGCTTGGCCACTTTTAACAGTGCAATTTTTTCGAGTATGACCAAGTTGACTGCAATTATAGCAGGCTCCAAGAAAAGAATTAGTGGGACCAGTTTGGTTGGTGTCCTTCATGGCCCATGCCCATAAAATAGCTTTGTGGGTGTCTGATCCAATGCCTTCAGAAGACTTAATATATGCAGGCAACAAACACCTCATGATCAGGTAAATTTTGTTATTGGATAGAACGCATGACCATTTTACACTCATGATTCACATTTTCAAAAGCTAACATACAAAGGACAATACATTGAGTGTGCTCATCAGAGACAGATTTTTGAACGGCATCTTGTAATTTAGCTAAAAAATCAGGGTATAATTCAGAGTGACCTTGTTTAACCATGGTGAAAGAAACAGGAGCTTGGCCAGGAGCGCATAATTTATCCCAAGCTCTCATACACACCTTTGTTACTTGTTCCGTGGTAAGAGCGTCAAAGTTTAATTGGGCATAAGCATCAGAGAAACTACTGGAGCCTGTGAGCTGAGCCTGAGTAATTAGAATGCCATTAGTCTGACTTAGCTGAGCCTGCAAACGGGCCTCTTCTGACCACCAGGTACGAAATTGTAAATGCTGAGATGGGGTTAGAACAGCTTTTGCCAAAAGGTTCCAGTCTAAAGGAAGCAAAATGACCTCAGTACAAAAAGTTTCAAATACCATTTTAACATAACGAGAAGTAGGATCATACTGAGTACAAGCATCCTTAAATTATTTTAAAAATGTAAGATTAAGAGGTACATAACAATGCATTTGTACACCTTAGAAGTTAGGAGGGTCTAGCCTAACTGGATAAGTCCATGCATCTAATCCACTTGTTTCTTTGTTTTGGCATAATAAGCATTGCATTGAAGTTTCAAGAGTAGGCATCTGAGATGGAGTTGGCATAGAAGTGACAGGAAAAGCATGTGTAGATAAGGGAAACTGAGGGTGAGGGGGTCGGACCGGAATGAGAGTGTGAGAAAGGGGTATTGAGGGAGCAGAAGGAGCAGAAGTATACTGGTGATTACTGGTGTCCATGTGTGAAGAAGGGTACAGAGCAGGCTGAGTGGATGGCAAACTGACCGGTTGAGGAACTGAAACGACAAGAGGGTGAGGGGCTGAAGTGGATGGGGGAGGGCCTGAATAATTATAGGTACATTGTAGTTTGGTCCCGGAGCCATTAGGTGATTCTGGAGGTTTGAAGAGAGAAGAATTTACATATATATGGTCCCAGGCTGTCTGAGTCGGGCCGCAGGAGCTACTGGTACCAGCTCTTCGTGAAAAGAAATAAGATCATCAGGGGGTGACCGTAATCCAAAGTCACCAGAGTTAGACATTGAATCCTCAACATTGTCAGATGGGGGAGGAGTAGCTGAAGGGACAGAGGCTGATCAGATAACAAAGTCAATGCAGGAGAGGATGGTTGAGGAAGAGGTGGAGGGTCATCAGATTCAGAGAATTATGGTAACTGTAGGGGATCATGGGATTGGTGTGGCATTAGGATGGCACTACCAAGGCCCAATCACCCCAAACAGTGGCGGGAACATAATTCCCTGTGGAGACCAGTTCCCAGAATGTTGCACCAACATGATCCCATAGTTCTACATCTAGGGTTCCTTTATCAGGAAACTAAGGACAGTGTTTTTCCACCACCTTGAATAGAGTGACCATATTTTCCATGGTTATTTGGACACCGCCCTGTTCTAACAGGAGCTTAATGTAGCAGAGATAAGCATGACCTTTAGACTCTGCATGACCCATAGTTAACCTGGACCATACACAGACTACTCACCAGTCATCAGGGAGTCAAACAAGCATTTCTGTGGACAAAACCGATGATGTTTCTCCACACCTACCAAAGGGAATCAGGTTCCCACGTGCACTTGGGAAAAAAAACATGTGGGTGCCAGATATCAGAGGAAATTCAGCCCCCGATATTTCAACGTGGGTCCTTTTCTATTTTCCCTAAGTGTCAGCTGGTCTGGGAAATAAAGGGAAAGAGTACAAAAGAGAGAAATTTTGAATCTGGGTGTCCGGGAGAGACATCACATGTTGGCAGGTCCGTGATGCCCGCTGAGCTGTAAAACCAGCGAGTTTTTATTAGCAATTTTCAAAGGGGAGGGAGTGTATGAATAGGGTGTGGGTCACAGAGATCACATGCTTTAAGGGCAACAAAAGATCACAAGGCAGAAGGTCAGGGCGAGACCACAAGGTCAGGATGAAACTAGAATCACTAATGAACTTCCATGTCCCACTGTGCGTGCATTGTCATTGATAAACATCTTAACAGGGTTCAAGAGCAGAGAACCGGTCTGACTAGAATTCACCAGGCTGGAATTTCCTAATCCTAGCAAGCCTAGGGGTGCCACAGGAGACTAGGACGTGTTTCATCCCTATCTACACCTGCATAAAGCAGACACTCCCAGGGCGGTTTTAATATAAAATGTCCTTTTTATTTATTTTTAGATATTTTATAACTTCAGGTATGGTTTCCTTTTGATCCAGGGTTTATTCATAAGGCTATTACACTGGGTGCAGTGGCTCATGCCTGTAATCCTAGCACTTTGGGAGGCTGAGGTGGGACGATTGCTTGAGCCCAGGAGTTCAAGACCAGCCTGGTAAACACAGGGAGACTCCATATCTACAAAAAATAAAACTTAAAAACAATTAGCCAGGTATGGTGGCATGAATCTGTGGCCCCAGATACTCAGGAGGCTAAGGTCGGAGGATTGCTTAAGCCTGAGAGGTCAAGGCTGCAGTGAGCCATGATCATGATCATGCCACTACACTCCAGCCTGGGTGACAAAGCAAAACCTTGCCTCCAAAAAAAAAAAAAAAAAAGGAAGAAGGCTATTCCTTCCAATATTTCAGATGAGGATTCTAGTAATATAATGTCTGTTTTTTGTTAAGTAAGCTGTCCTTTCTGTTGTGAAGCTTGTCAGAGTTTTTTTTTTTTTTTTTTATCCTGAAGTTTGGGAATTATACTAGTCAATATGTAGATGTGCATCTATGTATGTTCATCCTGCCTGGGACTTAGTAAAACCTTTTACTCTTTCTACAGTAAGTATATATATATATTTTTTCCCCTTAGCCAAGTTTTTGTTACTTCTTTATTACTATTTTCCATTTGATTTTTTCCTCCTTCTGAAACTTTCATTGTCTGTATATATATTTTCTTTCTGAATTATATCTTTTGCCTCACTATGTCCTTTTTTATAGTTTTGCTTTTGGTTACAAAATATTTTTTTTCCCTGTGTCATGCTTTATTTAACCATTCTCCATTAACAGACTCTTAGCCCATGTCCATGATTCTTTTTTTGGCTCTATTCTGTGATGTGCATTTTTGTAGCTAACTTTTTGTTCAAGTTTGTGACAAATTTCCTTAATGAAATTCCTAGAAAGAAATTACTGGGTTAAAGGGAATGATTTTTTTTTTTTTTTTTTTGTATTTCAAGATTTTTGTTATGTCTTATGTCTTACCAAATCTTTCTTACAGAAAAGTTTACTCATTTATACACTCAAGAAGGGTATGTGTTTCTCATTTTAAAAATCATATATTTTTCTTTTTTAGGCTTTGAAATTTCTGAAAACCAGAAGAGGCAGGCTGCAATGACTGTGAGAAAAGTCCCTAAGCAAAAAGGTAAAGCTGCCTTTACCTCCTCAGCCCCACTCAGTCTCTGTGAAAGACTGTGGAATCAAAAGCTATATGCTTACATATTCCTAGGCCCATTTCTGTGCTGAGGTTTACTTGAGGGTGGTGAAGGAATATCCAGGTCCCTAGGTGTCCTTGATGACAGGGAGCAAATGGTTTTAAATGCTTAAGGCTAAGGAGTGAATGGTATAGGGTGTTGGTGTCCAAAGATAGCTCATTGAGTTTAGCAAAAAGAGAACCTCTGTTCCTCTTTTTTTTCTTACTTAAAAATAAGAGAAACTTTACTAATAATTTAGAGATCAATGGACAGTAGTATATATATGCTTTATTAGTAAGTATAGTTTGGGCGTGATGGCTAACGCCTGTAATCCCAGCACTTTGGGAGACCGAGGCAGGCAGACCAAGGAGATCGAGACCAGCTTGGCCAACATGGTAAAACCCCTGTCTCTACTAAAACTACAAAAATCAGCTAAGCATGGTGGCACACGCCTTTAGTCCCAGCTATTGGGGAGGCTGAGGCCGGAGAATCACTTGAACCCGGGAGGCGGAGGTTGTAGTGAGCCGAGATTGTGCCACTGCACTCCAGTCTGGCGACAGAGTGAGACTCCATCTCAAAAAAAAAAAAAGTATAAAGATATTGTTCAGCTTTCTGTCACTGGTCTGGGGGCACGTGCCAAATCAGGAGCCCCGAATCACAATAAAGAACCTCAAACTGAGCCAAGACAAAAGATTCAGATATTCTCTTTCTTTCTCTCAACTGCAAGCCAAAGTATTTAAGAAAAAATACCTTGCAAATCAATTTAAATCTGAAGTAAAGCTTTAGTTTCTCTTTTATCATGAACCAGAAGAAAACTACCATGCTCAGTCAAAGGGAAGGAACTACCTTCTGCTTATTAGAATACCTATTCAGTGTCAGTCACTTTATATAAGTTATTTCATTTGATCTTTATGATAATCCTGAGAAGCTGGGCAGTATTAACTATTTCTCAGATGAGGTAGCTGAGGGTCTTTGAGTGAAGTAACTCTGAACCTTAAATTGGCTTGACTCAGAGTCCACTGTTTTCTCCTCTCCATCTCAGGGTCCTGATGAAGCCCCATGCTTGGAAAAAGAGTTTGGTTTTCTGTCTTGCATCAATTACTGACAGCTGCTTCTATTACTGATAGCCATTTTCACTGTCCCCAGGTGTGGGCAATCTTAATGAGACCTTACTTTCCCCAGGCCTTTCCTTCTGCTTTCTCAGTCTGCTTTGTGGTTCTGAATGAATCACCATCCAAAATGATCAGATTCAAGTCTCCTGAAATTTCCAGCAGCCATGTAAAGCACTATTTTTTTTCCATTGAAGCTCCTTTTGATTGAGGCTGAATGCCTGTGAACATCTGATTTCCAGTTAAGCAGTGAACCTAGCTCTGCTGACTAGACATGCCTCCCCTTCAATTGCTTATTACTTCTTGCTCTTGGGAGGCCCTTATTGTCTCTTTTCCTCATCATGGGACTGTGATTCCCCTTATATAGGGAATAAGGCCAGCCTTAATTAGCCACCAAAAAGTTGGGAGTTAATTTACGGTGGGGAATTAACTCCCAACCTTTTGATTGCTATAATAACATGTGAGAGATGGTGTTAGAAAGCAATCTGGAGTTAATGTCAGTAAGGATATGGCCTATATCAACATAACTCTAAGATTTTGCTCCAATTCCTCAGACAAAAATGTGAGCAGAAAAGAGCCCCAGCCAACTGAAGTTTTCAGGCTGCAAAAGGGATACCGTCTTAACACCTTGCCATTGTCTCCTGGATGCTCTCAACTTCTGAACTTTCTCACTCTGATTTCCGCAACTTCCCCCACTGTATTCTTCAGCATTCTCTAGAGGGACAGAACTAATAGGATATATATACGAGTTTATTAAGGAGTATTAACTGACACAATTGCAAGGTCCCGCAATAGGCCATAGGTCATCTGCAAGCTGAGGAGCAAGGAAGCCAGTCCGAGTCTTAAAGCTGAAGAATTTGGAGTCTGATGTTTGAGGGCAGGAAGCATCCAGCATGGGAGAAAGGTGTAGATTGGGAGGCTAAGCCAGTCTAGTGTTTCTGTGTTCTTTTGCCTGCTTTTTATTCTGGCCATGCTGGCAGCTGTTTAAATGGTGCCCATCCAGATTGAGCTTGGGTCTGCCTCTCCCAGTCCACTGACTCAAATGTTAATCTCTGGCAACACCCTCACAGACACACCCAGCAACAATACTTTGCATCCGTCAATCCAGTCAAGTTGACACTATTAACCATCACATCCACCATGCTAACCTTTATGGTACTCCTTTATCCAAGCCCAGTTCCCTCAAGCATATCTGAGACTGAATTGTCTTTTCACTGAGAACACTTCAAACAAGGGAATATCTATAAAGCAACCAGGAGTTAGTTAACCAGAAGATAGCCCTGCTAACTCATGCCAAGCATTTTGGTCAAGGTCCTTCCCCACCCTGTGTATCTCCAGGCCATTCCTTTTAGGGCCTTTCTTGTCTCCCAGTGTCTAAATACTGGGTTCACTTGAACAGTTCTTTCCTTAACAGCAATTCTAAAGTCTTCAAAGAAATTCATTTAGTTTCCTTCCTTCCTTCCGTCCGTCCGTCCTTCCTTCCTTCCTTCCTTCCTTCCTTCCTTCCTTCCTTCCTTCCTTTTTCTTTTTCTGAGATGGAGTTTCACTCTCATCATGCAGGCTGGAGTGCAATGGTGTGATCTCGGCTCACTGCAACCTCTGCCACCTGGTTTCAATCGATTCTCCTGCCTCACCCTCCCGAGTAGCTGGGATTACAGGCACCTGCCACCATACCTGACTAATTTTTGTATTTTTGGTAGAGATGGTGTTTCACCATGTTGGCCAGGCTGGTCTTGAACTCCTAACCTCAGGTGATCCCCCCGCCTCGTCCTCCCAAAGTTCTGGGATTACAGATGTGAGCCACTGCACCCGAGATTACTGCAAATCTCCTCCCTTGTTTCTATTTTTGGTCTTCAAGACTCTCCTAGTCCAGGGCTGTAATAACTGATATATTTTGAGACTCAAGGGTGCCATACATGTGGAAGTGGTTCTCAAATGTAGGAATTCAGTAGTTACAATATGTACATGGGAAGAGCAAGAAGGGGTTCTTTAAGATAACCATGAAAGCTGGGTTCCTTGACCTTTTCAATGACCCATCACAGGAAGTGTGGGGCATTGTTAAGAGGTCTCCAATGCAGATGTCACTGGATAGGTACTACTCTACTGTCCCCTTCCAACCCCATCTGTAACACTGGGACATTATCAACTCAGTCTACTGCTCTGGGACACGGGGAGCCTGGCTGAAATAACAGTAGAGAATATCAGTTCTAGCCCCAAGAAAGGCCTTTTCACTTGACCTTTGTCTTTCACGCTGCTTTCATTTTAAGAATTAATGTATAACTTCTTGAAAGTTATATGCTAATTCCTGGTACATAAACCTAATTAATTTGATCAATATACAGCTCCCCATGGCTATGAGCACAGACTCCATCTCCAGAGACTTTGGGGCCAGCACAAAATCAAATGAGTCCCCTAGAATAGCTAAAATGATCTTGAAAAAGAAGAATAAAATGTGAGTAATCAATCCACCCAGTTTCAACACTCACTATATAGTTATATTAACCAAGACAATGTAATTTTGGCAGAAGGGTGGACATATTAGATCAACGCCACAGAACCCAGAAATAAATGTACACAAATATGCCCAATTGATTTTAAAATTTATTTTGTATTGATATGTAATAACTCTACATCTTTACTGAGTACATGTGATACTTTGATACATGCATACAATGTGTAATGATCAAATTAGGGTAATTAGGATATCTATCACCTTAAACGTGTATCATTTATTTGTGTTGGGAACATTTCAAATCTTCTGTTTTATTTATTTTGAAATATGCAATAAATTATTGTTAACTACTGATACCCTACTGTGCTACTGAACACTAGAACTTATTCCATCTATCAAACTGTATTTTTGAATCTGTTAACCAACCTCTCTACATTTCCCTAACACCATCCTTCCAAGCCTCTAGTAACCATCATTGTACTCTCTACCTTCATGGAATCCACTTTTTTAGTTCCTACATTTGAGTGAGATCATTTGATATTTGTCTTTCTGTGCCTGGCTTATTTCACTTAACATAATGAGCTCCAGTTCCATCCATGTTGCTGAAAATGACAGGATTTCATTCTTTTTGTGGCTGAATAATATTCCACTGTGTATATATACTACATTCTCTTCATCCACTCATCCATTGACAGATACTTTGGTTGATTCCATATCTTGGTTATTGTGAATAGTGCTGTGATAAACCTAGGAATTCAAATATCTCTTCAACATACTGATTTCCTTTATTTTAGATATATACCCGGAAGAGATTGTGGTTATAAAAGTGTAACAACAGTGATCCTTGTAATGATGGAAATGTTCTATATCTTGACTGTATCCTGTTATAATGTCAATATCCTGGCTGTGATATTGTACTATAAGTTTTGCAAAATGTTACCATTGGGAAAACTGGGAACTTGGTAAAGAGTACACAGGATCTCTATTATTTCTTAAAACTGCATGTGAATCTGTAATGATTTCAAATAAGTGCTTTTTTAAAAAAAAAATCAAATTAGTACTCACAAAACTCCCTCTCTAATATCTCTGTATTGTCTCTTGGCATTCAATACCCTAATACTTCTGACACCACCTTGCAAAACTAGCTCTTAGAAAAGAATCTGATCTTTCTCACTGAAGTGCCAATGGCTGATGATGGCTTAAATGATACTACTTCCAGAGTAAAGGAACTTAGTCATCAAGCAAAGACAAAGTAACTGTAATGTTGGAATTTCAGACCCTGAGTAGAAGATGAGGAAGGTATTTGGGAGCAGCAGAGAAGCCTTCCTGGCATGTCTGAATTGTATGCTGTATGTCTCGTCCTATTCTGCTGTGAATGTAGATCAGGATTGAACTTTCACTTTAGGCCTCCAGGTTCCTGGTATCCTCCATTAATGTGGATTTTGCTTTGATGGTTGCAAACCTATCTACAAATGTTGAGAAGTCTTTTAATGTTAGTGTCATTTAAGCTATTCAGTTGGAAAAGACACACATATATTCTGTCTTCCTTGCTCCCCATGAATTATACCTTCTGATAGTAAGTTTACTTTCTCCTTCACCCACTAATGTCAATTCCCTATTAAATGCAGGTTCATCACTCTCAACCCAGGACAGAACACTAAATCACTTGTACCTTATGCTTTTAGAAAATTTCTCCCAGAAACTTATCCTGAAGTCAATAGTTCTTAACCAGGCTCTTTTAAAACTTCCAGGGGGTACCTGGAAAAGGAGAAATAGAGTGTGTTGGGTTCTTCGCAGGACCAAGCCCTGCATAAGGGATTCTGGTGTCTTGGAAAGAGCTCTGAACTGAGAAGTCGAAGAATGTAGGTTCTAACCCTTGCTTTGTCACTAACTTACCATGTGACCTTGGGTATGACATTTCTTTTCAGACATCAGTGTTCTCACCTGTAAAATAGATGATAGCAATACCCAAAATTTCTTTGACACCTGACTAGATGTGGAAGTGTGTAGGGTTGCGGTAGTAACCATGGTATTGCAAAATCTGTTTGAAAGAGGAATTCTCCCCTTGGATGATTTGTAATACTAGTTCACACTCTCTAAACCAGTCTGCCTTGAGTTGTCTGCCCAGAGTGGTCACTGGGTAATTTGAGAAGCCCTTTGTTACATAACTTATACCCTTTCCCTTTGATCTCTCATCTACTCTAGGTGTCAACTCTGCCCGCTCAGTTCCTCCGTCCTACCCACCACCGCAGGACCCGTTAAACCACGGCCAGTACCTGGTCCCCGACGGCATCGCTCAGTCGCAGGTCTTTGAGTTCACCGAACCCAAGCGCAGTCAGTCACCATTCTGGCAAAACTTCAGCAGGTTAACCCCCTTCAAAAAATGATACCTACAGGGAGGCAGATAATTTTAAAATAAAGTAAATAAAATTATATTTATAGATGGACCTTTTTTCGGAGAAGCACTGTTGAAATTTATACACACACACACACACACAGAGACCCTTGAGTACACATACACACACACACACACACACACACACACACACACACACACACACATACACAGAGAGAGAGAGAGAGAGAGAGAGATAAGGAACAAAAGTGTTTTCTGTTTTTTGGGGGAAGTGAAATCTGTGGTTGGTAGGAAGAGGTACCAATGACTTCCAAACATGTGATCCCGTCTTAAAAGTTTTCCATTTTTACCCCATCCCCCTTCCCTTTGCTTTCAGAAGTTGACATTTCTATTTATTCCTTTTCTTGTTAAGATAATCTCTTTGCTCCCCTGTGAGTGATTCACTGCCTTGTCATTACTACCATAGATGTTTGTATTTTTTTTTCTTTTCTGATGATACTGATGTTGATGAATTTTTAATTTTATTTGATGTGGTAGAGTTGGGAGGTTTGGGGGTTTTTTGCCTCTTTTACTTTCCATTGAGGAAGGGAATGATCTCCTTTTATCCTCTCCTTCAGCCAATCATTTTCAAATGTTCCTTCAGCCCTGCAGTTGCCCCAAATAACCTTTTTTCAGCATCCTCTGTCCTCAGTCATGCCAGTCTGGACATGCTCTGTTGTGCCCTGTGACATAACTGCTCAGTATTCCTATTGCTTTTACTGTGTTTTAGGTACTGTGGAGAGATCAAAAAACCAAACAGAAGCAGGGGAGTATCAGACTATAATGATGCTGAGTGGACTTCTGTTCAGGGAACATTTTGCATTTTGGGGGTGTTTCTTCTATCACTGGGGTTTCCCATGTTGCAGCACTGCTGGGTCATTGCAATTTTACATCTAGGAGTTAATTTGATCCAGGTGTTCTCTTTTTTCAAGTCACTTTTGTTATAGGCCTCCTCCTAGGCCTGTCTCTCCCTTAGCCCAAAAGATCTGAACTGGAAGCAAAGAGGTTGAGATTCTGCCTCCCAGAGGAGGGATTTACCTGCCCCCTAGTACCAGATAGGTTTAGGGCAGGGATCCCTAAAGCAATCAGTTCAGTGTCCTGGTTGTCCCTGCTCCCATTTACAGTGTTGATAGGAGTATGGAGGGGTTCAAGACAGAGCCCACCTGACCAAGATCATCAGCTGCCTTCAAATTACTGACCTGGACAGGGTCCAAGGCTGATAGTAACCTTTTACAAGAAAGAACAGGGATGGGAATGGAAAGCGATAGCCTTGATCCACAGTATTGTACCTGCATTTTCTACCACCCCAAAATTGTGTGAGACTTCTCCCATTGTTAACAGATTGCATGGACAATCTTCCCTGGCTTCTTTCTTTCCCTCTCTCTTTCTTCTTTCTCCTGCCATCCTAGCACAGGAGGATTTTTGGTATTGATATAGTTAAAGCTGTTCTGGCACTCAAAGAAGGCCCTGTTTCCAACATCCTCTCTTCCCAGGACATTTGGGACAAGTGAGTGCGGGACCCAGGGGCAATTTTCCCTCTGAATAAGGGGTCTGAGGCAGGGTTGCTACCCTTAGGCTAGCTTTTGGCCAGCTTTTTGCTTGGGAAAATTGAACTTCTTTCACAAAGAGGCAGGCTTCCTATGGGTGTCGGAGTACCTGTTTTTCCTCCACAGAGAGCCCTTTTCATGGATAGACCTTGAACAACAAAAAGGGTATAAAGGAATAAGGATGAACTCTGCTGTGGAGAGCAAGCCACTGTAGTGAGGAATGTGGAGATTGTGAGTCTGTCCTAAACCCCATGGGAGAAGACTTCATCATGAAAGGACTTCAGCTTACCAAGCAGCAGCCATAGCTGTGTGGAGGCTTCAGCATAGCTAACATGTTTACTGCTCTATGCTTCCTGATCCAGACCAGGCATTAAACAGCCTGGGAATCTTTTCTTTGTGGGAATCAAATTACAAGCTATTTAAGCTTCTATTCCATCACAACCAAGTCAGATTTGTATTATAAGTCAAGGATGAGCCTAATCTGGGGAGAGGGCCGGGGCTCGGGACTGGCCACCGCTGTTCAGCACATGACCTAACTACGTAAGCCTCCTTGGCAAGGCACCTGGTGCCCAGCATCCAGGCTAGAATATCCTGTCTGGCAAACAGAGTGTTTTGGTAGCTGTGCAGGCCTCCCTTCAGTGTACCTCTTTTTCCTACTTCTCACTCCTCCTCACTAGGCTTGGCCTTGACATGCTTCTTTGAGGGTTGGCAGCACACCGGGAGGGGATGCTTGGACAAGTTTCTGGGCCTACATTTCTTAACTAGGCCCTCTCATTTCCTCCCTCCTTGGGCCTTGTGCCCAGGGCTCCATGATCAGGGATATTACCTCTCAACCCTCACTTCTCTACTGAACCCACTGGCATCACCAGATGCCAGTAATTTGTGAACAACAAGAAATCCTGTTGGTTGGAGTATTCCCACAGCCTGTAGCATCAAAGCAGACCAGTGGCCAACAGCCCCAAGGGGAGCCCAATTAAATACCTGGGTTCAGTATCCTAACCTGTTGTGTCCTGACAGCAATGGTAACCCCAAGAATTCTGTAATCCTCTCATTTCCACATGGCCCCGAGCTCCCTTTTCCTCAACTCAATGAGGCCAGGATTTGCTCTCCAAAAGGCTTTGCTAATGTGTTCTATGGGACCTGCTACCGGGAGTCCTAAGACAGACATCTAATTATTCTCTCTTTTTTTCTCCCCCTCTCTCTATGTGTATATTTCTAATGGATCTATAAGAACAGCAACAAGAGAGTTCTAACAATTCTAGTGTGAAGCCAAATAGTGATCTTTTAGTGCTTTGGGGATGGGTGGGCTGGGGTGGATGGATGGGCAACAGTGACTTTGATTACCCTTGCTGCTCTGCATTTGCCAGTTTGTTCTTCTGTTTCTTTTATCCGACTGTTTGACTCTGTCAAACAAGTGTCAAAGTTGTGTGTTAAAAAAATGTTTAACAAAAAAAATGTTGTAATGACACAAAGCCTTATGAAAATATTTATGGAGTTCAATAAAAGAAGTAAAAAGACACCTCCTGGCATAGCTCTCATTCCTGTGTGTGTGTGTGTGTTTGTGTGTGTGTGTGTTGCCAATTGTGAAATAAAGGGAATTTGCCTAGTATGAGGCAGCTTACCCCAATCTAGCCTTGACCTGCCAGCCCTGCTGTTCTATTCCCAGGCATCCTATGGGCCACCTGTGGCCTTCCATGTGTTTTCTGGAAGAGTGGACCACAAGGATTATGTTTGATCCTGTAGCCAGGGGCAGTCAAATGTCTTTATGGATGGGACTGTCCTTCATGTCACCCAGCCCTTTGATAAGACTTAAAGGTCCATTTCTGACCTTGCTCTTTTTCTTTATACCAGCAATTCCCAATACTGGCCCTGGGCCCTCATGGAAGCTTAAAGACTGCCTTCTGAACCCATCTAGAGACTATATCACTTAGGAATTTGCAACTCTCAGTTCCTTCCTAAAGCCTTTGGTCCTGGCTCTTCAGAGGTAGGATATCTTCCTTATCTATTCCTCAGAGTGGGTAGAGTAACCTTACTATTTCTTCCATCATAGTGTCACCTGCATGTAGATGTTCCTTGCTGTCAATAGGCCTCTATGTGGTATCTGATACTCCCTGTGGGAAACCCAGTAGAGGTTCCTTTTCTGACATTGCCTTACCTGCCTTTCTTCGGAGCAACTAAACACCCCAATAAAATGCTTATTTACTAAAAGGGTCCAGATAATTATTCCAATTCATAGAGTTAGAAGGGGGAGCAGATGGTGGGCCTCTGGATTAGAGTGTGAGCCCTGTCCTCCTTGGCCTTCAAGATCCTCCCACCACCACCCCCAGGATTTGATTTGAAGAAAGTGATAATTAAACCCTCCTCTCCACCAACTTTTCCCCTTTCTCCATTTCTTGGCTCTCCTTATTTAACCCCTTCCTCTGCTATCACCATTATTTCCCTTTTCCCTAGAGTCTGCCATCTCTCCCCACCAAAATCAGCAGGACTTAGTTCTCAGCAGTCACTTCTGCATCTTGCCAATTCCTAACTTCCCCAATTTCCAGAAATAAATCTCAGTTACCTCCTGCAGAGAACAAGAGGGCAGCATCTGGTCTCAGTCTTCCCTGACTACTTTCCAAGGGCACTAGAAGTGGGGAGACAAATGGTGGGGGTCTTCTAAGATAAACTTGGTTCTCTCTTAAGGTACCTAAAATGAAACACTTCATCACCATAAGAATCATTTCTGAACACCCCCTGTGACAGTTAATACTGAGTATCAACTTGATTAGATCGAATGCTACAAAGTATTGATCCTGGGTGTGTCTGTGTGGGTGTTGCCAAAAGAAATTAAGATTTGAGTCAGTGGACTGGGAAAGACAGACCCATCCTTAATCTGGGTGGGCACAATCTTCTCAGCTGCCAGCATGGCTAGAATATAAGCAGGCAGAAAAATGTGAAAAGAGAGGCTGGCCTAGTCTCCCAGCCTACATCTTTCTCTCATGCTGTATGCTTCCTGCCCTCGAACATCAGACTCTAAGTTCTTCAGTTTTGGAACTCGGACTGGCTCTCCTTACTCCTCAGCTTGCAAACAGCCTATTGTGGGACCTTGTGATCGTGTAAGTTAATCTTTAATAAACTCCCATTTACATATATATGTGTGTGTGCGTATATATATATATACACACACACACACATATCCTACGAGTTCTGTCCCTCTAGAGAACCATGACTAATACAAATTTTGGTAACAAGAGTGGTTCTAGAGGAACACAATACTAAGGATAGAGTTCTTTCATTGGTTTTGGAGTTTCTGGAGTTGACTACTTAATGCGATTAGACCCCAAATTGCTAAGGACTGTACTTCTAATAATATGGATAACACTGATAATCTTTGATGTGAACTGTTTAGAGAGTAATGTAAAATAAATGCATTTGATACTCCTGATTCACTGTTCATGAGAGGCAAGGAGTGGACAAAGTGATGAAAGAAAATGATGAACTCAATGGATTCTGTCTCCCGGCTTCAGAAGCAAATACTGAGTCTCCAATCTGCTAAGATTGCCCTGAGTGAGAGTCTTATCTAATGCAGAGAAAGAGTTGAAATAGGGGAAAACAGACACAAGCTCTTATCATGCAAGTGGCTGACCTGCAATGCAAGGTACATGTACAGCCTCACCAGGTGTCTACTGTTAAAGTGAGGACATTGATTAGAAAAGAATGGGACCCTGGAACTTGGAATGGGGACATTTGGGAAGACCCTGATGAACCTGAGGACACTGAGTTTGAAAACTCTGATGAACCCTTTTGCCAGAAGGAACAGCTTCCCCATGTCCAGTAATGGCAACATCCCCTCCTTGACCCATGCTGCCATCAGCCTTTCCGCCGTTGTCTGAGGAAATAAACCCTACACTGCCTAAAGCAACAGTGATGGCCTCCCCTGAGGCAGTTGACAGGACAAATAATGTTGATTTTCCTCGGGAGCAACCCACAACATCTGTTTGCTTCTAGACCTATAACTAAAGTCCTTGCGGGCCCCTAGAGGTGAGGTTGAGAGTATGACCCATGAGGAGGTGGGCTTCACTCCAAAAGAACTGCTTGAGTTATCTAATTTATAAAAGCAAATCTGGAGAACAGGTATGGGAATGGATATTAAGGGTATGGGATAATGGTGGAAGGAACATAGAGTTGGATCAGGCCGAATTTACTGATTTTGGCCCATTAAGTAGGGACTCTGCTTTTAATGTTGCAGCTTGGGGAGTTAAATAAAAAGGTTCTAATAGTTTATTTGCATGGTTAGCTGAAAGATGGATTAAAAGGTGGCCAACTGTGAGCAAACTGGAAATGCCTGATCTCCTTGGTTTAATATAGAGGAAGGGATCCAAAGGCTTAGGGAGATTGGGATGATGGACTGGATTAATCACTTTAGACCTACTCATCCCAGCTGGGAGGGTCCAGAAGATGTACCCTTGACCAGTGCCTTGCAAAATAGATTTGTGAGGACAGCACTTGCATCTTTGAAGAGCCCTGTAATTGCTGTTCTCTATATGTCAGATTTAACAGTCAGAACCATGGTCACTCAACTACAAAATTTAAATACAATGGGAATAATTGGATCCCGAGGTGGCAGGTGCCAAGTGTTGGCACTCAATCATCAATGGCAAGGTGGGCATAGCTACCAAATGGACAGCAGAGACAAAGCAGCAAT
Organism: Macaca mulatta; assembly: GCF_049350105.2. Classification (NCBI taxonomy): domain Eukaryota; kingdom Metazoa; phylum Chordata; class Mammalia; order Primates; family Cercopithecidae; genus Macaca; species Macaca mulatta. Next base: position 70,007,162 of record NC_133426.1, on the reverse strand, counting down.
CAGAATAGTCTGACTCATGTAGAGCCCTGGCATTGGCTAATTAATCACGGTGTTCCTAGCAGTGAAATTGGTAGGAAGCCTACCGCATTCTTCCTTAATTTATATAAGGAGAAAACTTCTAGGTAGAATGGGTGAAAGACAAATTTGAATTATAACAACAGAGAATCATGACGACCTCAATCATTTTCCGTACTTCACCCAGTTTACAGACCCAAAACCCTTTGAATGAAGGTAAGGCCAGGTCCCATTGAGGAAGGACCCCACTACATTACTGATAACTTGCACAGTGAATCTTCCTGTCATCCTTCCCCAAGGAGACCTCTGACCTTTTGCCAGGGTGCCTGTACATTGGGGAAAGGGAAATTATCAGACATTTCAGGGACTACTGGACACTGGTTCTGAGCTGACATTGATTCCAGGGGACCTGAAACGTCATTGTGGTTCTCTAGTTAAAAGTAGGGGCTTATGGAGGTCAGGTAATTAATGGAGTTTTAGTTCAGGTCTGACTTACAGTGGGTCTAGTGGGTCCCTGGACTCATCCTTTGTTCATTTCTCCAGTGCCCAAATGCAAAATTGGCATAGACATACTTAGCATCTGGCAGAAACCCCACATTGGCTCCCTGACTGGTACAGTTAGGGCTATTATGGTGAGAAAGGCCAAACAGAAGCCATTAGAGCTGCCTCTACCTAGAAAAATACTAAATAAAAAAATACATCCCTGGAGGAATTGTGAAGATTAGTGCCACTATCAAGGACTTGAAATACACAGGGGCGCTTACTTCCACTACATCCCCGTTCAACTCTCCCATTTGCCCTGTGCAGAACACAGATGGATCTTGGAGAATGACAGTGGATTATTGTAAGGTTAACCAAGTAGTGACTCCAATTGCAGCTGCTTTACCAGATGTGGTTTCATTGAGCAAATTAACACATCTCCTGGTACCTGGTATGCAGCCATTGACTTGGCAGATGCCTTTTTCTCCATTACTGTGCATAAGGTGCTACCAGAAGCAATTTGCCTTCGTCTGGAAAGGCCAGCAATATACCTTTACTGTCTTATCTCAGGGGTATATCAACTCTCCGGCTTTGTGTCATAATCTTATTCAGAGAGACCTTGATCACTTTTGGCTTCTGCAAGATGACACACTAGTCCATTACATTGATCATATTATGCTGATTCGATCAAGTGAGCAAGAAGTAGCAAACACACTGGACTTATTGGTAAGACATTTGTGTGCCAGAAGATGAGAAATAAATCCAACTAAAATTCAGGGACCTTCTACCTCAGTAAAATTTCTAGGGTTCCAGTGCTGTGGGGCCTGTCAAGATATTCCTTCAAAGGTGAAGGGTAAGTTGCTACATTTGACGCCTCTTACATCCAAGAAAGAGACACAGCGCCTAGTGGGCCTATTTGGATTTTGGAGACAATGCATTCCTCATTTGCGTAAGTTACTCCAGCCCATTTATCGAGTGACCCGAAAGGCTGCCAGTTTTGAGTGGGGTCCAGAACAGGAGAAGGCTCTGCATCAGGTCCAGGCTGCTGTGCTAGTTGCTCTGCCACTTGGGCCATATGACCCAGCAGACCCAATGGTGCTTGAGGTGTCAGTGGCAGATAAGGATGCTGTTTGGAGCCTCTGGCAGGCCCCCATAGGTGAATCACAATGGAGACCTCTAGGATTTTGGAGCAAGGCCCTGCCATCTTTGGCAGATAACTACTCTCCTTTTTAAAGACAACTCTTAGCCTGTTACTGGGCTTTGGTTGAAACTGAACGTTTGACTATGGGTCATCAAGTCACCATGTGACCTGAACTGTTTATCATGAACCGGGTGCTTTCTGACCTATCCAGCTATTAGGTGGTTCCTGCACAGCAGCATTCCATCACCAAATGGAAGTGGTATATACGTGACAGGCTTGAGCAGGTCCTGAAGGCACAAATAAGTCACATGAGGAATTAGAGCAAATTACCATGGTCTCCACTCCTGCCACCCTGCCTTCTCTACTCCAGCCTGCACTGATGGCCTGATGGCAATTTCCCTATGATCACTTGACAAAGGAAGAGAAGACTAGGGCCTGGTTCACAGATGGATCTACACAATGTGAAGGCACCACCTGAAAGTGGATAGCTGCAGCATTACAGCCCCTTTCTAGGATCTGCCTGAGGGACAAGTGAAGGGAAATGTTCCCAATGGGCAGAATTTTGATCACTGCACCTGGTTGTGCACTTTTCATGGAAGGGGAAATGGACAGATGTGCGATTACATACTGATTCATGGGCTGTAGCCAATGGTTTGGCTGGATAGTCAGGGACTTGGAAAAAGCATGATTGGAAAATTGGTGACGAACGAATTTGGGGAAGAGGTATGTTGATGGACCTCTCTGAGTGGTCAAAACTGTGAAGCTATCTATATCCCATGTGAGTGTTCACCAACGGGTGACCTCAGCAGAGGAAGATTTTAATAAAGTGGATAGGATGACCTGTTCTGTGGATATCACTCAGTCTCTTTCCTCAGTCACCCCTGTCATCCCCCAATGGACCTATGAACAAAGTGGCCATTGGGCAGGGATAGAGGTCACGCATGGGCTCAGCAATATGGACTTCCACTCACCAAGGCTGACCTGGCTATAGTCACTGCTAAGTGCCCAATTTTCCAGCAGCAGAGACCAACACCAAGCCCTCATTATGGCACCATTCCTCGAGGTGATCAGCCAGCTACCTGGTGGCAGGTTGATTATATTGGACCTCTTCCATCATGGAAAGGGCAGAGGTTTGTCCTCACTGGAATAGACACTTACTCCAGATATAGGTTTGCCTATCCTTCATGCCATACTTCTTCCAAGACTACCATCCGTGGACTCATGAAATGCCTTATCCACAGTCATTGTATTCCACACAGAATTGCCTTTGACCAAGGCACTCACTTTATGGCTAAAAAAGTGTGGCAGTGGTCTCATGCTCATGGAATTCACTGGTCTTACCATGTTCTCCATCATCCTGAAGCAGCTGGCTTGATCGGACTGTGGAATGGCTTTTTGAAGTCACAATTACAATACCAACTAGGTGACAATACTTTGCAGGACTAGGCAAAGTTCTCCACCAGGCTGTGTATGCTCTGAATCAGCGGCCAATACATGGTACTGTTTCTCCCATAGCCAGGATTCACGGGTCCAGGAATCAAGGGGTGGAAATGAAAGTGGCAACACTCACCATCACCCCTTGTGATCCACCAGCAAAATTTTTGTTTCCTGTTCCCGCAACATTACATTCTGCTGACCTAGAGGTTTTAGTTCCAGAGGGAGAAACACTGCCACCAGGAGACACAACAATTTCATTAAACTGGAAGTTAAAATCATCACCTGGACACTTTGGGCTCTTCCTACCTTTAAGTCAACAGGCTTAGAAAGGAGTTACAGTGTTGGCTGGGGTGATCGACCCAGACTATCAAGATGAAATCAGTCTACTACTCCACAATGGAGGTAAGGAAGAGTATGCATGGAATACAGCAAATCCATTAGGATGTCTCTTAGTATTACCATGCCCTGTGATTAAGGTCAATGGGAAACTACAATAGTCCAATCCAGGCAGGACTACAAATGTCCCAAACCCCTCAGGAATGAAGGTTTGGGTCACTCCACCATGAACAAATACGCAACCTGTTGAGGTGCTTGCTGAAGTCATAGGGAATACAGGATGGGCAACAGAAGAAGGTAGTTATCGATACTAGTTATCACCATGTGACCAGCTGCAGAAAGGAGGACTGTAATTGTCATGAGTATTTTCTCCTTCTTTTGTTAAAAAAGGTTTGCATATAGATACACTTCTACTAAGAAAGTATCTTAATTTTATTTCCTTTCTTTTTATCATGTGATATAAGATTTATTGATTTCACATCAGCATTTAAGTATTGTTAACCTTATGTAATAGTATTTGGGTAGGAATTGGGTGCATTTCCAGTTGTATGAAGGATAGCTGTATTATGTTAGGTGTAACTATGACCTCATTATTGTCTTTATTTGAAGATTATGTATGATCTCAGGAGACGTGTATGGGTTCATGTTGACAAGGGATGGACTTGTGATGGTTAATACTGAGTGTCAACTTGATTGGACTGAAGGATACAAAGTATCGGTCCTGGGTGTGTCTGTGAGAGTGTTCTCAAAAGAGATTAACATTTGAGTCAGTGGACTGGGAAAGGCAGACCCACACTTAATCTGGGTGGGCACAATCTAATCAGCTACCAGCATGACTAGAATATAAGCAGGCAGAAAAATGTGAAAAGAGAAACTGGCCGGGTCTCCCAGCCTACATCTTTCTCCCGTGCTGGGTGCTTCCTGCCCTGGAATATCGAACTCCAAGTTCTTCAGTTTTGGGACTCGGACTGGCTCTCCTCAGCTTGCAGGCAGCCTATTGTGGGACTTTGTGATCGTGTAAGTGAATACTTAATAAACTCCTATGTATACAAGATTAGTTTTGTGTGTGTGTGTATATATATAATATCAGTTTTCTCCCTCAAGAGAACCCTGACTAATACACCACCATATGGTTGGCATGATAAATTCATATTCATCATTACCATAAAGAGTAGCTCTATGACTTACAAACTTACTTGCTAAGAGAATTAGTTCTGCAAAGTTGCTGGACATTTAATCTATATAATCAATAACACTCCTATACATCAGCAACAGTCAGTAAGTGTAATAAAAAGATAAAATTTACAAAATTATCAAAAATATTTGAAAACTAGCAATAAATTTAACAACATGTTAGATTTTCACAGAGAAAATTGTAAAATATAGAAAACATAAAACCAAACACCCAAGTAACAAGTCCAAAGTTTGCAAAGACTTAATAGTGATAGATCTATTCCAAACATCTACGTATTAAATGCAGTTTTGATCAAGACAGTTAATGTTACCTGACCTAATCTAGTCATTATATGAAAAAGTAAAGTGATTTTTCAAGACTTTTTGAAAGTCAGTAATAAGATATTAACATGGATTATAAAATTATATCTACTTAAACAATATGTTTTCAAATAATACGTGTAGAAACTCTGCCCTCAAGGAAGTGCAGCATAACTCCCCATAGTTGTGGGATACACACAGAGATTTTCTTTCAAAGAGTACAGCATTGAAAGTGGCAGGAAGGAGATAAACTTTATAGCAGATAATTTGACAAACACTACCTTAGCTGAGTAATCAGGGTCAACATCAAAAGTGACAAATCATTTTTATATGTATTCTTGCTATGATGTTCTCCTAGTCTATTTGTATTTTTATAAAGAAATGTCCGAGACTGTAATTTATAAAGAAAAAAGGTTTATTTGACTCATGATTCTGATGGCTGGAAGATTAGGCATTTGGTGAAAGCTTCAGGCTACTTCCGCTCATGGTGGAAAGCAAAGGGGAGGTGTTGTGTGCAGAGATCACGTGGGTTCAGAGAAAGGAAGAGATGGGTGGGAAGGCTCTTTCTAACAAACAGCTCTAGTGGGAACTAATAGAGCAATAACTCACTTATTATCATAAGGAAAGCACCAATCTATTAATGATACATCTGCCTCCATTACCCAAACACCTCCTAGTAGGTCCCATCTCCAACACTGAGTATCAAATTTTAACATAACTTTTTGGGGGACAAACATCTAAACTATAGTAGATATTATGAGAATGGCATTTTACTTCTGTGATCTTCCTTCCCCAAACTCATAATACCAGTCTAGTGCTAAGAAAAATACCGTAAAAATTCCAATAGAGGGGTATTCTACAACATACCTGACTAGTACTCCTTTAAACTGTTAATGTCATCAAAAACAAAGGAAAGTTTAAGGAACTATCACAGTCAAAAGGAGTCTAAGGAAAGTGACAACTAAATGTAATGGATTATCCTGGGTGGGATCCTAAAACAGAAAAAGGACATTAGGTGAAAACTAATAAAATGAAGTATGTAGTTTAGTTAATCATTATGTATCAATGTTGATTCATTAACTGGGGCAAATGTATCATAGTAAAGTAAGATGCTAATAGAAGAAATTCACTGGGGAATATAAGAAAATTCTCTCAACTATCATCTCAGAGTTTCTGTAAATCTAAAACAATTTTAAAAGTTAAACCTATTTAAACAAGCAGTATGGAAGAAGTGCAGACAAAGACAAAAAGTACATTGAAATATAGAAAGCTTAGCAACAAACTTAAGCAGAATTGGCCTAGAACTCATGTGATCATATAGTTTACTATATAAAGGGTAGCATTTATTTAAAAGTGAAGTGAGGAACTACTAATAATTATGCTGTGACAACAAATGTAGACTAGCTTTAGTCTAAACAAACTGAAATACATGGTCACCAGACACATAACACAATAAGCTTTATAAATCTGTGGTGAAAAGATAGAATATTCAATAAATGATTTTGGAGGAAAAAGGTATAGAATGGCTTATTATATTATTTTAGCCCTGGTATAGAAGTGAGTGGGGGTAACAAGACATACATTTATATTTACACAGAGCAACTGGAAGGATACACAAGAGACTGACAAAGTAATTTCTTGTGATAAAAAGACTGAGAATATGGAAGTGGGTCTGAGACTTTTAAGTGATCACCTTTTTACATTTTAAAATTTTGGAATCATGTGAATATATTAACATTTCTAAAAAATATTAAAGAAGTTTCCACCCTATTTCTAAGTTTCTAAGTATTTTTTAAAAATCTAGAATGGGTATCGAATTTCGCCAAATGCATCTTATGTATCTATTGAGACAATATTATGTTTTTCTTTTGTAATTTATTGATATGGTAAATTATAATAATATTTTCTGGATCTTTAAAAAAGAAAAAAAAAAACTCATTCAGGAGTTCAAGACCAGCCTGGGAAACACGGAAAAACCCTGTCTCTCCAAAAAATACAAAAATTAGCCAGGTGTGGTGGCACGTACTTATAGTCCCAGCTACTCAGGAGGCTGAGGTGGGTGTATCACTTCAGCCAGGGAGGTCAAGGCTGCAGTGACATGAGATCATGCCACTATACTCCAGCCTGGACGACAGAGAAAGACTCCATCTCAGAAAAACAAACAAAACAGCAGCAACAACAACAAAACCTGTTTCTGAGATAAACCAACTTAATCATGAAATATGGTATTTTTTTATGCTCATTCTTTAATTGGAATATAGAACATACATAGAAAAGTGCACAAATTATAAGGACTCAGATGAATAGTTTTCCACAAGTTAAAAATATCAAATTTAAACAACTCTCAAATAATAATAATTTGAAAAAAAAATTTCCAGAAACTCTCTATTGCCGCCCTTCATTCCATGAAGACTTTCAGGCACTACCTCCCAAGAGGAAACACTATCCTGACTTCTACCACTTAGATTCATTTTGCCTGTTTTTTGAACTTTATATGAACATAATCATGCAGTGTATTTCTGTCATATTTGGATTTGCTTAGCATTATGTTTATGAAAGTCATCTATACTGTTATGTGTTGCAGTAGTTTGTTCCACACCCTTGCTAACACTTAGTATTAGCTATCTTTTTTTAACAATTCTGGTGGATTTATGATAGTTTTAATACACATTTTTGTAATGACTAATATTAGCCATTTGGATATCATCTTTGTGATATTCCTGCTAAGGCATTAATGTTAAATTCTGACCACCTCTTAATAAATAATATGTTTTTAATAAAGCAGTTTTAATTTCAGAGTAGTCTAATTTCTGAATAGTTAACACAACACTGTTTGTGTCCTGTCAAGGAAATATTTGCCTAACTTAAAGTCATGAAGATATTTTTCTACAGTGGTAGGTTAGATTCCTCTGTTCTACCTTTCCCCTTTCTACCTTTATTAACAGAGTTCACTTCCTTGTTCCTTGATTTTAGACCTGGCCATGTGAATGCTTTGGTCAATTCAATGATAACAGATGAGATGCAAGCAGAAGCTTGAAAATTAATTACATATTTGGCCTTGCTCTCTCACTCCTCTGCCATCAACAGTGAGAAAAACATATCACAGCTAGCCTGCTCGTGCAAGAAAATAAGAGATAAGTAAAGCACATCTCAGCTGCCTTCAAAACAAGGAAGAACAAGTCCTATAAGACTGGCAGCTTGAAGAAGAGCTGCCAAGTTGAGTCCAATCTAGATCAGCCAACCTCCAGATGTCCTATGGACCCATGAGCTAAATACATGCTCATTGTTTATGCCACTGATATTTTGTGGTTGTTATGCAGAAAAGCTAACTAATATATGTTTGTGTATGCTTCACGAAGTTCTTGTGCTGTGTTTTTCAGCTCCATCAGGTCATTTATGTTTTTCTCTAACTGGTTATTCTAGTTAACAATTCCTCTAACCTTTTTTCAAGGATCTTAGCTTCCTTATATTGGGTTAGAACATGTTATTTTAGCTCCAAGGAGTTTCTTATTACCCACCTTCTGAAGCCTACTTCTGTCAATTCATCAAACTCATTCTCCATCCAGTTTTGTGCCCTTGCTGGCAAAGAGTTGTGATCCTTTGGAGGAGAAGAGGCATTCTGCTTTTTTAAAAATTTGCAGCCTTTTTGCACTGGTTTTTCCACATCTTCATGGATTTATGTACCTTTGATCTTTGATGTTGGTGAGCTTCAGATGGGATTTTTGTGTGGATGTCCTTTCTGTTTACATTGTTGCTATTCCATTCTGTTTGTTAGTTTTCCTGCTAACAGGCCCTTCTTCTGCAGGTCTGCTGGAGTTTGCTGGAGGTCCATTTCAGGCCCTGTTTGCCTGGGTATCACCAGTTGAGGCTGCAGAACAGCAAAGACTGCTGCCTGCTCCTTCCTCTGGAAGGTTTGCCCCAGAGGGGGTACTCACCAGATGCCAGCCAGAGCTGTCCTGTATGAGGTGTCTTTTGAACCCTGCTGGGAGGTGTCTCCCAGTCAGGATACACAAGGGTCAGGGACCCACTTGAGTAGGCAGTCTGTCCCTTAGCAGAGCTCGAGTGCTGTGCTGGGAGATCTGCTTCTCTCTTCAGAGCTGGCAGGCAGGAACGTTTAAGTCTGATGATGCTGCCCCCACAGCCACCCCGTCCCCAGGTGCTCTGTCCCAGGGAGATGGGAGTTTGATCTATAAGCCCCTGACTGGAGCTACTCCCTTTTTTTCAGGGATGCCCTGCCCAGAGAGGAGGAATCTAGAGAAGCAGTCTGGCTACGGTGGCTTTGCTGAGCTGTGGTGTGCTCCACCCTGTTTGAACTTCCCGGTGGCTTTGTTTACACTGTGAGGAGAGAACCGCCTACTCAAGCCTCAGTAAAGGCGGATGCCCCTCCCCACACCAAGCTCAAGCATCCCAGGTTGGCTACAGACAGCTGTGCTGGCAGCAAGAATTTCAAGCCAGTGGATCTTAACTTGAAGGGCTTTGTGGGTGTGGGATCCGCTGAGCTAGACTACTTGGCTCCTTGGCTTTAGCTCCCTTCTTAGGGGAGTGAATGCTTCTGTCTCACTGGTGTCCAGACGCCACTGGGGTATGAAAAAAACTCCTGCAGCTATCTCGGTGTCTGCCCAAACAGCCGTCCAGTTTTATGCTTGAAACGCAGGGCCCTGATTGTGTAGGCACCCGAGAAAATTTTCTGGTCTGCAGGTTGTGAAGACCATAGGAAAAGTGTAGTATCTGGGCCAGAGTACACTATTCCTCATGGCACAGTCCCTCATGGCTTCCCTTGGCTAGGAGAGGGAGTTCCCTGACCCCTTGTGCTTCCCAGATGAGACTATGACCTACCCTGCTTCTGCTTGCCCTCCATGTGCTGCACCCACTGTTTAACCAGTCCCAGTGAGATGAGCCAGGTACCACAGTTGGAAATGCAGAAATCACCCACCTTCTGCATTTATCCTGTTGGGAGCTGCAGACCAGAGTTTTTCCTATTTGGCCATCTTGCCCAGGAATCCTGGGCTAATTGTTTTTTTATGTTTGCTTGCTTGTTTATTTTGATGTGTGTGTGGGGTAAATTTTAACTATTTATTCAATTTAATTGAAAGTTGTATCTCTATTCTGTTATTTTATTTCTTCTTTCAGTCAGTGATATGTATGCATATTCATTAGCTTTAATATATATTCTGTGAGCAACCAATTGCCTTAACCCTGTAAACACACTCCAGGGGTAATTAGCTAGTATTTAATTGAAATTTTGTACTCCAAGGGCAGTTGTTAAAAGCTCTTCAGCTATAATTATATTTGATCAACACCAGCGGTTTTATTAATTAGTATAATTTATACTAGAAGTAGATTTTCACTGATTAAAATATTGGTTTACAAGATATGTAGACTTTCTAGAAATATGATATAGAGACTCCTGATCAAACATGAAATAATGTTTAAAAAAAAAAAGCAAACCTTATAACCCATATTCTTTGGATTGGTGATTAAAACTTGAATCTGAAACAGTCCTGTATCCCTCCACTTAGTTGGAGTATTGTGTATGCTTTATGCAAGTGATAAGATTAGCTGGTTCCTTCCTCTAGAATACTGTAGGTTCCACTTTAAATGAACAGTTTTACCCAAAATATGATCAGAACATCTAAAAAGACAAATTATTGAGGCTTCAAGTTTACCTAACAGGTAATAGAAATATTTTGTGTCTTATGTGTCAATCTGATAACTTATTTTGTGTAATCTGGTATTTAAGCTTCCGATTCCTACAAATTACTACAAACATGAATGCTTGAAACAAGACAAATTTATTATCTTGCTGTTGTATAAGTCACAAGTACAACATGAGTTTCAGTGGGCTTTAGCTAATCAACGGGTTACATTCATCTGATGACTGTGAGAGAGAATCCAGTCCTTGCCAATTCCCACTTCTAGAGTCTGGCTGCATTTCTTGGCTTGTGACTGCATTTCTCTGATCTCTCCTTAAGTTGTCACATCTGCTTTTTTGACAATGATTCCTTTATAAGGAACATTGTGATTACATTGGGTCCACTGGGGTAATCCAGGATACTCTTTCCATCTCAAGATCCTTAACTTAATAACATCTGAAATGTCACTTTCCCATATAAGGTAACATATTCACAGGTTTTGGGGATTAGGGCATGGGCATCTTTGGAGTTTCATTATTCTACCTATCAGGCCTGGTATGGAGGTTGTAGGGGAGGAGGTCTATAGTAACTTCTAACCTCTAAACATTGGAGGCCACCAGCATCTATTAAGAAAGTCATAATAATTATGAATGACCAAACTGAACTGGCCTTGTTGCAACAGAACGATTTACAGAGTCAAACCCCAAAGGAGAAAGAGTATGTACAAAAAGAGTGGCAAAATTTGGAAAATTTATAAAAACAACAAAATATTAAGAACACCTGTATAGATAAATTTTTTAAATGATAAAACAATGAGAGAAGAACATAATTTTGAATAAGATTGAATTTATTGATTTGGGGATACATCCCTGAGATTCTGAATTCATTTATCTTTCTTGAGCAGATAGGCTTAGTTATTTGTCCTTAGTTGGCATACAGAAACTTCGCCGTCATGATGGCCTATGCTCAAGGTGGTAGAAACGCCAGAAATTCCATGGCATAATATAAGGAAAAAATTCCAGACTTAGGGAGAGGGAACCAAAAATTTTAACATTATAACATATGACCTGCTAGGACAACTGCTACATTAAACCCATTGAGAGCACAGAAGAGATACCCTTCACCAAATCCCTAAGAAATATATCACTGAAGGGAGTACAACCTTTTTAAAAAATGCTTTTTATTTACTGTTAGCTCTTTCTGGGGATGTTAGTTATATATTATGCACTGAAAAGTGAGCTCCCTGAATACATAGGAATACCAAAAATCTACAGTGGTAGAAATAAAATGGCTGCCATTGTAGGTAATAGGGCCATGTGATAATCAGCATACTCTGTTGCAAAGGGATACATGATGGTGGCTAATTTACCATGGCATCCCTGGAACAAAATTTGTGTACTGATAAACATGTTGATAATGACACAACCACGGAAAATTTATTTTAAAATTTAAAGTAATGTTGAACTCATCTATTTGAGACATTTGACTTTGAATGAGACTAAATTATCTAATTTTAGTTTGTATGTAATTTATCTTAGGTTAAATTACAATTTCTATTTAGAGACTTGTATGGATTTTCTTTTCATTTGGTAACAGTTTCATTGAGATACTATTTACATACCATACAATTCACTCATTTAAATCAAAAAATTTGGTAGGTTTTATTTCTTTAATTTTTTTTTTTTTTTTTTTTTTGATGGAGTCTCATTCTGTCGCCAGGCTGGAGTTACAGTGGTGCAATCTTGGCTCACTGCAACCTTCACCTCCTGGGTTCAAGCGATTCTCCTGCCTCAGCCTCCCAAGTAGCTGGGATTACAGGTGCACTCTGCTGCACCCAGCTAATTTTTGTATTTTAGTAGAGATGGGGTTTCACCATGTTGGCCAGGATGGTCTCAATCTCCTGACCTCATGATCTGCCCACTCTGGCCTCCCAAAGTGCTGGGATTACAGGTGTGAGCCCCTGTGCCCGGCCTACAGTTTAGTAGTTTCTTAGTATGTTCAGGTTGTCACAATAACTACAGTCAAACTTAGAACATTTTCATCATACCAGAAAGAAACACTTATACCTGTATTCATCATGCTTTTTGTATGCTGCAATTTTGATCCTTTGACATGTTGGTGCCTTGCTGACACTGGAGACTCTGCCCTTCCCAGAGCTGGCAATTCTTAAAGATCTTAAATGACTTTCTAAGCAGTGCCTTTCACATGCAAACTAATTCAGAGTCCACATACCCCACCACTTCCTCTATCAGGATCTCACACTCAATGCCAATATTGCTCTGCCCTAATCACCCAGGACTAGATACCCAAGGATCTATGACAGCTCCCATATTCCAGAGCTTATGTAAGATTTTAAGTCCTAAAATCTGGTTTTATCAAGAACCAAGAATCAGTCTTCTGCCTCTAAATTAGCATTAAAATACAAATGCTTGGCTGTGGCTGAGTATGACTCAACTATGTATACTGTCTATGGCATCAGCTTACAACCTACTTTTCTGTTTTTCCATTCCATCTTAATTGTGAAACCTAGAGAATCTCTCCTTTTTCTTAAAAGTTCTGCACTGCATTTTGAAAAGCTCTTATTTATTGATTCTATTTGCTTATGGCAAAAGAGTTTCTATGTTCACATATTTTACATCTTGGTTTGAAATAAAATCTTCCAGAATTTTTTTTTTGGGGGAAGAAACAGAATGAAAATTAAAGCCACAGTGAGGTATTACCTCATGCCTATTAATATGGTTCTCATTATTTCTAAATACAAAAGCAAATAGATTTGAACAGAGAGATACACGATAATACAGTAATAGTAGGGGACTTCAATAGCTCACTTTCAGCAATGAACAGATTATCCAGAAAGAATATCAATAAGAAAGCACTGGACTTAAACTACACTTTAGACCAGATAGACCTAACAGACATATACAGAATATTTCATATAATAGTAGCAGAATACACATTCTTCTCAAGTGCGTGCAGAACATTCTCCAAGGTAGATTGTACGTTTGGATACAAAATAATTGTTAACAAATTTAAGAATACATAAATTGGCTGGGCACAGTGGCTCACGCCTGTAATCCAAGCACTTTGGGAGGCCAAGGCAGGTGGGTCACGAGGTCAGGAGATCAAGACCATCCTGGCTAACATGGTGAAACCCCATCTCTACTAAAAATACAAAAAATTAGCAGGGCGTGGTGGCAGGCTCCTGTAGTCCCAGCTACTCAGGAGGCTGAGGCAGGAGAATGGTGTGAACCTGAGAGGCAGAGCTTGCAGTGAGTCAAGATCGTGCCACTGCACTCCAGCCTGGGTGACAGAGTGAGACTCTGTCTAAAAAAAAAAAAAAAAATACATAAATTATATCAAGTATATTTTCTTTTTTTTTCTATCATTATTATTGCCTTGATTTATCGAGTGCATTGCACTTCATGTCCCAGGGCTTTCTGGGTGATCTCAACCAACCTTGGAACTTTATTTTTTTATTTTATTTTATTTTTTATTATACTTTACATTCTAGGGTACATGTACACAACGTGCAGGTTTGTTACATAGGTATACATGTGCCATGTTGCTTTCCTGCACCCATCAACTCATCATTTATATTAAGTATTTCTCCTAATGTTATTTCTCCCCCAGATCCCCACCCCCTGACAGGCCTTAGTGTGTGATGTTCCCCACCCTGTGTCCAAGTGTTCTCATTGTTAAATTCCCACCTATGAATGAGAACATGCAGTGTTTGGTTTTCTGTCCTTGTGATACTTTGCTGAGAATGATGGTTTCCAGCGTCATCCATGTACCTGCAAAGGAAATGAACACATCATTTTTTATGACTGCATAGTATTCCATGGTGCATATGTGCCACATTTTCATAATTTAGTCTATCATTGATGGACATTTAGGTTAGTTCCAAGTCTTTGCTATTATGAATAGTGCCACAATAAACATAGGTGTGCATGTGTCTTTATAGTAACATGATTTATAATCCTTTGGATATCTACCCATTAATGGGATCACTGGGTCAAATGGTATATCTAGTTCTAGATCCTTGAGGAGTCAGCACAGTCTTCCACAATGGCTGAACTAATTTACACTCCCACCAACAGTGTAAAAGCATTCCTATTTCTCCACATCCTCTTCAGCATCTGTTTTTTCCTGACTTTTTAATGATTGCCATTCTAAATGGCATGAGATGCTATCTCACTGTGGTTTTGATTTGCATTTCTCTGATGACCAATGATGATGAGCCTTTTTTCATATGTCTGTTGACTGCATAAATGTCTTCTTCTGAGAAGTGTCTGTTCATATCCTTTGTCCACTTTTTGATGGGGTTGTTTGTTTTTTTCTTGTAAGTTTGTTTAAGTTCTTTGTACATTCTGGATATTACCCTTTGTCAGATGAGTAGATTGCAAAACTTTTTCTCTCATTCTGTATGATGCCTGTTCACTCTGATGGAAGTTTCTCTTGCCATGCAGAAGCTCTTTAGTTTAATTAGATCCCATTAGTCTATTTTGACTTTTGTTGCCATTGCTTTTGGTGTTTTAGCCATGAAGTCCTTGCCCATGCCTATGTCCTGAAAGGTATTGCCTAGGTTTTCTTCTAGGGTCTTTATGGTTTGAGGTCTAACATTTAAGTCTTTAATCCATCTTGAATTAATTTTTGTGTTAAGTATAAAGAAGGGATCCCATTTCCACTTTTTACATATGGCTAGCCAGTTTTCCCAGTGCCATTTATTAAATAGGAAATCCTAACCCCATTGCTTGTTTTTTTCATGTTTGTCAAAGATCACATTGTTGTAGATGTGTGGTGTTATTTCTGAGCCCTCTGTTCTGTTACATTGGACAATATATCTGCTTTGGTACCAGTACCATGCTATTTTGGTTACTGTAGCCTTGTAGTATAATTTGAAGTCAGGCAGTGTGATGCCTCCAGCTTTGCTGTTTTTGCCTAGGATTGTTTTGGATATATGGGCTCTTTTTTGGTTCCATATGAACTTTAAAGTAGTTTTTTCCAATTCTGTGAAGAAAGTCTTTGGTGGCTTGATGGCGATGACATTGAATCTATAAATTATCTTGGGCAGTATGGCCATTTTCAACATATTGATTCTTCTTATCCATGAGCATGGGATGTTCTTCCATTTATTTGTGTCCTCTTTTATTTCGTTGAGCAGTGGTTTGTAGTTTTCCTTGAAGAGGTCCTTCACGATCCTTGTAAGTTGGATTCCTAGGTATTTTATTCTCTTTGCACAAAAATTATGAATGGGAGTTCACTCATGATTTGGCTCTCTGTCTGTTATTGGTGTATGAGAATGCTTGTGATTTTTGCACATTGATTTTGTATCCTGAGATTTTGCTGAAGTTGCTTATCAGCTTAAGAAGAGTTTGGGCTGTGATGATGGGATTTTCTAAATACACAATCATATCATCTGCAAAGAGGGACATTTGACTTCCTCTTTACCTAATTGAATACTCTGTATTTCTTTTTCTTTCCTGATTTCCCTGGCCAGAACTCCCAACACTATGTTGAACAGGAGTGGTGAGAGAGGTATCCTTGTCTTAAGTTGGTTTTCAAAGGCAATGCTTCCAGTTTTGCCCATTCAGTATGATATTGGCTGTGGGTTTGTCATAAATAGCTCTTATTATTTTGAGATACGTTCCATCAATATGTAGTTTATTGAGAATTTTTAGCATGAAGGACTGGTGAATTTTGTCAAAGGCTTTTCTGCAACTATTGAGATAATCATGTGGATTTTGTAATTGGTTGTGTTTATGTGACGATTTACATTTATTGATTTGCGTACGTTGAACCAGCCTTGCATCCCAGGGATGAAGTCCACTTGATCATGGTGGATAAGCTTTTTGATGTGCTGCTGGATTCGCTTTGCCAGTATTTTATTGAGTATTTTTGCGTCGATGTTCATCTGGGATATTGGTCTAAAATTCTCATCCTTTGTTGTGTCTCTGCCAGGCTTTGGTATCAGGATGATTCTGGCCTCATAAAATGAGTTAGGGAGGATTCCTTCTTTTTCAATTGATTGAAATAGTTTCAGAAGGAATGGTACCAGCCCCTGTTTGTAACTCTGGTAGAATTCAGCTGTGAATCCAACTGGTCCTGAACTTTTTTTGTTAGGTAGGCTATTAATTATTGCCCCAATTTCAGAGCCGTTTATTGGTCTATTCAGAGATTCAACTTCTTGAAGTTGAATCTTGAGAGCGTTGGCAGGGTGTACATGTCTAGGAGTTTATCCATTTCTTCTAGATTTTCTAGTTTATTTGCATAGAGGTGTTTATAGTGTTCTCTGATGGTAGTTTGTATCTCTGTGGTATCGGTCGTGATATCTTCTTTATTATTTTTTATGGCGTCTGTTTGATTCTTCTCTCTTTTCTTTTTTATTAGTCTTGTTTCCTCTCTATCAATTTTGTTGATCTTTTCAGAAACCCAGCTCCGAGATTCACTGATTTTTTCAAAGGTTTTTTATATCTCGATCTCTTTCAGTTCTGCTGTAATCTTAGTTATTTCTTGCCTTCTGCTAGCTTTTGAATGTGTTTGCTCTTGCTTTTCTAGTTCTTTTAATTGCAATTTTAGGGTGTCAATTTTAGATCTTTCCTGCTTTCTCTTGTGGGCATTTAGTGCTATAAATTTCCCTCTACACACTGCTTTAAATGTGTCCCAGAGATTCTGGTACATTGTATCTTTGTTCTCACTGGTTTCAAATAACATCTTTATTTCTGCTTTCATTTTGTTATTTACCCAGTACTCACTCAGGATCAGGTTGTTCAGTTTCCATGTAATTGTGCAGTTTTGAGTGACTTTCTTAATCCTGAGTTCTAATTTGATTGAACTGTTGTCTGAGAGACAGTTTGTTGTGATTTCTGTTCTTTTACATTTGCTGAGGAGTGCTTTACTTCCAGCTATGAGGTCAATTTTGGAATAAGTGCAATGTGGTGCTGAGAAGAATGTATATTCTGTTGATTTCAGGTGCAGACTTTGTAGATGTCTATTAGGTCTGCTTGGTGCAGAGCTGAGTTCAAGTTCTGGATATCCTTGTTAACTTTCTGTCTCATTGATCTCTCTAATATTGACAGTGTGGTGTTAAAGTCTCCCATTATTATTGTGTGGGAGGCTAAGTCTGTTCATAGGTTTCTAAGGACTTGCTTTATGAATCTGGGTGCTCCTGTATCAGGTGCATGTATATTTAGGGTAGTTAGCTCTTCTTGTTGAATTGATCTCTTTACTATTATGTAATGGCCTTTTTTGATCTTTGTTGGTTTAAAGTTTGTTTTATCAGAGACTAGGATTGCAACGCCTGCTTTTCTCTCTCTTTTTTTTTTCTTTCTTTTTGTTTTTTTGCTTTCCATTTGCTTGGTAGATCTTCCTCCATCCCTTTGTTTTGAGCCTATGTGTGTCTCTGCATGTGAGATGGGTCTCCTGAATATAGCAAACTTTTGGATCTTGGCTCTTTATTCAATTTGCCAGTCTGTGTCTTTTAATTGGAGCATTTAGCTTCTTTATATTTAAGTTTAGTATTGTTATGTGTGAATTTGATTCTGTCATTATGACGTTTGCTGGTTATTTTTCCCATGAATTGATGCAGTTTCTTCATAGCATTTATGGTCTTTACAATTGAGCATGTTTTTGCAGTGGCTGGTACCAGTTGTTCCTTAGTATATTTAGTGATTCTTTCAGGAACTCTTGTAAGACAGGCCTGATGGTGACAAAATCTCTAAGCATTTGGTTGTCTGTGAAGGATTTTATTTCTCCTTCACTTATGAAGCTCAGTTTGGCTGGATATATAATTCTGGGTTGAAAATTCTTTAAGAATGTTGAATGTTGGCCCTCACTCTCTTCTGTCTTATAGGGTTTCTATCAAGAGGTCTGCTGTTAGTCTGACGGCCTTGCCTTTGTGGATTACACGACATTTCCCTCTGGCTGCCCTCTACATGTTTTCCCTCATTTCAACCTTGGTGAATCTGATAATTATGTGTTTGGGGGTTCCTATTCTAGAGGAGTATCTTTGTGGTTTTTCCTGTATTTCTTAAATTTGAATTTTGGCCTGCCTTACTAGGTTGGGGAAGTTCTCCTGGATAATACCCTGAAGAGTGTTTTCCAACTTGGTTCCATTCTCCCCATCACTTTCAGGTACACCAATCAAACGTAGATTTGGTCTTTTCACATAGTCCCATATTTCTTGGAGGCTTTGTTCATTTCTTTTTACTCTTTTTTCTCTGAACTTGTCTTCTCACTTTATTTCATTAATTTGATTTTCAGTTACTGATACCCTTTCTTCCACTTGAATGAATCAGTTATTGAAACTTGTGCATGCATCACTAAGTTCTTGTGCAATGGTTTGCAGCTCCATCAGGTCATTTAAGGTCTTCTCTACACTGTTTATTCCAGTTAGCCATATGTCTAACCTTTTTTTTTCAAGGTTTTTAGCTTCCTTGCAATGGGTTAGAGCGTCCTCCGTTAGCTTGGAGAATTTTGTAATTGCTGATTTTCTGAAGCCTACTTTTGTCAACTTGTTAAAGTCATTCTCCCTCCAGCTTTGTTCCATTGCTGGTGAGGGAGCTGCAATCATTTGGAGGACAAGTGACGTTCTGGTTTTTAGAATTTTCAGCTTTTCTGCTCTGGTTTTGTCCCATCTTTGTGGTTGTATCTACATTTGGTCTTTGATGTTGGTGACCTACTGATGGGTTTTTGTTGTGGATGGGCTTTTTTTGTTGATGTTGATGCTATTCCCTTCTGTTTGTTAGCTTTCCTTCTAACAGTCAGGTCCCTCAGCTGCAGTTCTGTTGGAGTTTGCTGGATTTCCAATACAGACCCTGTTTGCCTGGGTATCACCCGCAGAGACTTCAGAACAGCAAATATTGCAGAACAGCAAATATTGCTGCCTGATCCTTCCTCTTGAAGATTCACCCCACAGGGGCACCCACCTGTATGATGTTTCTGTTGGCCCCCATTGGGAGGTGTAACCTAATGTTATATCTAATGAAACTGGAATAATAAGAACAAACTAAGCCTGAAGTTAGCAGAAAGAAGAAAATAATAAATATCAGAGTGGATATAAATGAAATAAACACTAAAAAACAAAAGAAAAGATAAGCTAAGAATTGGTTTTCTTAGAAGATAAAATTGACAAATCTTTGGGGAGACTAAGAAAAAAAGAAGACTTCAATATGTAAAATCAGAGGTAGAAGTGGAAATATTACAACTGATACCACAGAAATTCAAAGGATTGGAAGAGATTACTGTGAACAATTATACATCAAAAAATTGGGTTGTCTAGAAGATATGAATAAGTCCTAGGCACATACAAACTACCAAAACTCAATCATGATGAAATAGATAATTTGAACAAACTCATAATGGGTAAAGTGATTAAATCAGTAATAAAAGTCTCCCACCAAGAAAGCCTAGGATCTGATGGTTTCACTGCTGAATTCTAACATATATTTAAAGAAGAACTGGTACCAATTCTTCTCAAACATTTTCAAAAAATTCAAGAATAAGGACTACTTTCCAACTCATTTTGCAATGCTATCATTATCCTGATAGCAAAGCCAGACAATGACACTATAAGGAAATAAAATTACAAACCAATATCCCTCATGAACATAGAAGCAAAAATTATCAACAAAATACTAACAAACTGAGTTCACCAGCACATAATTTCCCATAATCAGTTGGAATTTCTTTCTAGTATGGAAGGTTGGTTCAACATATGCAAATCTCTAAATGTGATGCACCACATTAATATAATGCATGACAAAAGTTATACAATCATATCAAAAGATGCAGAAAAAGAATTTAGTATTATCCATCATCTTTTCATAATAAAAACTCACAGCAATTAGGTATAGAAGGAATGTACCTCAACATGATAAAGGCCCTATATGACAAACACACAGCTGACATCATAGTCAATGTTGAAATGTTGAAAGAACAGGAATAAGTCAAAGATTCTCTCTCACCGCTTATATATGCAACCTAGTACTGGAAGTCTTAGAATGAGCAATTAGGGAAGAGAAAGACATGAAAGGTATTCAAATTAGAGAAGAGGAAGTTAAATTGTTCCCATTTGTGAATGACATAATCTTACTTATGGAAAACCCTAAAGACCTCATCAAAAATCTGTTATAACTAATAAATGAATTTATTAAAGTTGTAGGATATACAATCAAACTACTAAAATTAGTAGTATTTCTATATACTAACAACAAAATATCTGAAAAAGAAATAAAGAAAGCAATTGTATTTACATTAGCTACAAAAATACTTAGGAATAAACATAAGGAGGTGAAAGACCTATAAGCTGAAAACTATAAAACATTGACGAAAGAAATTAAAGATGATACAAATAAATGGAAAGACATTCCATGTTCTTGGATTAGAAGAATCAACATTGTTAAAAGGCTTATACTATCTAAAGCAATCTAAAGATTTAATGAAATCACTATCAAAATTGTAATTATATCTTTCACAGAAAAAGAAGAAAATCTAAGACCCTGAATAGCTAAAGCAATACTCAGTGAAAGAAACAAAGCTGTAGGAATCACACTATCTGACTTCAAAAAATACTGCAAAGCTATTACATTTTATTGTAATCAAAATAGCATGGTACTGGCATATGAACAGCCACATAGACCAATGGAACACAACAGAGCACCAACAAATATATCCACACATTTACAATCAGTTGATTTTGGTCAAAAGTGCCAAGAATAAGCAACAGGAAAAGAACAGACCCTTCAATAAGTGGTGCTGGAAAAACTGGATATCCATATGCAGAAGAATTAAATTAGACTATTATCTAATACCATATACAAGCCCCACTGAAAATGGATTAAAAACTTAAATGTAAGACCTGAACCTGTACAACTACTGAAGAAAACGTAAGAGAGAAGCTCCATGGCATTGTTTTGCACAATAATGTTTTAGATATGACCTCAAAGACACCAGCAACTAAAGCAAAAATTGGCAAATGGGACTGCTTCAAACTAAAAAGATTCTGCAAAGCCAAAGAAACAATCAATAGAGTGGTGAGTCAACTTACAGAATGGCAGAAAATATTTGCAAGCCACATATTTGATAAAGGGTTAATATCCAAAATATATGAGACTCAAGCAATTCAATAAGAAAAATTAAAAACCCAATTAAAAACTAGGCAAATGGTCTGAATAGACATTTCTCAAAAAGAAAGACATCCTAATGGCCAAAAGATATATTAAGAAATCCCCAGATTACTAATTATCAGGGAAATGCAAATTAAAACCACAAGGCAATATCACTTTATACCTGTTAGAATGGCTATTATCAAACAGATGAAAGATAAGTGTTGGAAAGGATGTAGAAAAAAATGAACCCATGCACACTGTTGGTGGGAATATGAATTGGTAAAATCATTGAAAATAGTATGGAGGTTTCTCAAAAAACTAAATATAGAACTACCATGTGATCCAGCAACCTCACTACTGGGTATATGTCTAAAGGAAAGGAAATCTGTATTTCAAAGAGATATCTACACCTTCATGTTCACTGCAAAATTATTCACAAGAGCCAAGATATGGAGTCAACCTAAATGTCTATCAACAGATATTTTTAAAATAATGTATATATTTATTTGACTTTTATTTTAGCTTCAGAGTATACGTGTTCAGGTTTGTTACATGGGTAAATTGCGTGTCACTGGGGTTTGCTATACAGATAATTTTGTTACCCAGATAGTGAGGATAGTATGTGATAGGTAGATTTTTTTTTACCTTCACCCTCCTTCTACCCTCCCCACTTAAGTAGACTTCAGTGTCTATCTTTCCCTTCTTTGTGTCTATGTGTATTCGATGTTTAGCTCCCATTTATAAGTAAGAACATTTGGTTTTCTGTTTCTGTGTTGATTTGCTTAGGATAATGTTCTCCAGATGCATACATGTTGTCACAAAGAACATGATTTCACTTTTATAGCAGTGTAATATTCTATGATGTGTGTGTACCATATTTCTTTATCCAGTCTACCATTGATGGATATCTAGGTTGATTCCATGGTTTTGCTATTGTGAATAGTTCTATGATAAATATACGGGTGCCTGTATCTTTTTGGTGGAACAATTTATATTTCTTTGGAGATACATCTAGTAATGAAATCGCTGGATTGAATGAGAGTTCTTCAACTTATAAATTGATAAAGAAAATATATACACAGTGTGTATATATACACAATGGAATACTATTCTGCCTTAAAAATGGAAATCCTCAAATAGGTTCCAAGATGACCGAATAGTAACAGCTCTGGTCTGGAGCTCCCAGTGTGATCAATGCAGAAGATGGGTGATTTCTGCATTTCCAATAGAGGTACCTGGTTCATCTCATTGGGACTGGTTTGACAGTGGGTGCAGCCCATGGTAGGTGAGCTGAAGCTGGTGGGGGAATCGCCTAAGTTGGGAAGTGCAAGGGGCTGGGCTGGGGGATTTCCCTTTCCTAGCCAAGGGAAACTGTGACAGACTACCTGGAAAAATGGGACAATCCCCGCCCAAATACTATGCTTTTCCCAAGGTCTTAGCAACTGGCAGACAAGATGATTCTCTCCTGTGCGTGGCTTGGTGGGTCTCACACCCACGGAGCCTTACTCACTGCTAGCACAGCAGCCTGAGATTGATCTGCGAGGTGGCAGCCTGGCTGGGGGAGGGGCATCTGCCATTGCTGAGGCTTGAGTAGGTAAGAAAAGTGACCAGGGACCTTGAACTGGGCAGAGCACACCACAGCTCAACAAGGCCTACTGCCTCTAGACTCCACCTCTGTGGGCAGGGCATAGCTGAACACAAGGCAGCAGACAACTTCAGCAGACTTAAACATCCCTGTCTGACAGCTCTGAAGAGAGCAGTGTTCTCCCAGCATGGTGTTTGAACTCTGAGAATGGACAGACTGCCTCCTCGAGTAGGTTCCTGACCCCCATGTAGCCTAACTTGGAGACACATCCCAGTAGGGGCTGATGGACACCTCACATAGGCAGCTGCCCCTCTGGGACGAAGCTTCCAGAGAAAGGATCCGGCAGCAATATTTGCTGTTCTGCAATATTTGCTGTTATGTAGCCTCCACTGGTGATACACAGGAAAATAGGGGCTGAAGTGGAACTCCAGCAAACTCCAACAGACCTGCAGCTGAGGGAACTGACTGTTAGAAGGAAAACTAATGAACAGAAAGGAATAGCATCAACATCAACAAAAAGGTCATCTATACAAAAGCCCCATCTGTAGATCACCAACATCAAAGACCAAAGGTAGATAAAACCACAAAGATGGGGAGAAACCAGAGCAGAAAAGCTGAAAATTCTAAAAATCAGAGTGCCTCTTCTCCTCCAAAGGATCACAGCTCCTTACCAGCAACAGAACGAAGCTGGTTGGAGAATGACTTTGACGAGTTGACAGAAGTAGGCTTCAGAAAGTCGGTAATAACAAAATTCTCCAAGCTGAAGGAGGATGTTCTAACCCATTGCAAGGAAGCTAAAAACCTTGAAAAAAGATTAGAAGAATGTCTAACTAGAATAAGCAGTGTAAAGAAGACCTTAAATAACCTGATGGAGCTGAAAACCATGGCACGAGTACATCGTGAGGCATGCACAAACTTCAATAGCCAATTCAATCGAGTGGAAGAAAGTGTATCAGTGATTGAAGATCAAATTAATGAAACAAACTAAGCAGGCAAGGTTAGAGATGAAAGAGTAAAAAGAAAGGAACAAAGCCTCTAAGAAATAGGGACTATATGAAAAGATCAAATCTATGTTTGATTGGTGTACCTGAAAGTAATGGGGAGAATGGTATCAAGTTGGAAAACACTCTTCAGGATACTATCCAGGAGAACTTCCCCAACATAGTGAGGCAGACCAACATTCAAATTTAGGAAACACAGAGAACACCATGAAGATATTTCTTGAGAAGCGCAACCCCAAAACACATACTTGTCAGATTCCCCAAGGTTGATATGAAGGAAAAAATGTAAAGGGCAGCCAGAGAGAAAGGTCTGGTAACCCAGAAAGGGAAGGCCATCAGAGTAACAGCAGATCTCTCGACAGAAATGCTACAAGCCAGAAGAGAGTGGGGGTCAATATTCAACATTCTTAAAGAAAAGAATTTTCAACCCAGAATTTCATATCTAGCCAAACTAAACTTCATAAGTGAAGGAGAAATAAAATTCTTTACAGACAAGCAAATGCTGAGAGATTTTGTCACCACCAGGCATGACTTCCAAGAGCTCCTGAAGGAAACACTAAGCATGGAAAGAAACAACTGGTACCAGCCACTGCAAAAACATGCCAATTGTAAAGATCATCGATGCTAGGAAGAAACTGCATCAATTAATGGGCAAAATAACCAGCGAACATCACAATGACAGAATCAGTTTCATACATAACAACATTAACCTTGAATGTAAATGAGCTAAATGCCCCAATTAAAAGACACAGACTGGCAAATTGGATAAAGAGTCAAGACTCATCAGTGTGCTGTATTCAGGGGACCCATCTCACGTGCACAGACCCACATAGGCTCAAAAAAAAAAAAAAAAAAAAAAAAGGGATGGAGGAAGAACTTCCAAGCAAATGGAAAGCAAAAAAAAAAAAAAAAAAAAAAAAGAGAGAGAAAAAAAAAAGAAAAAGTTGCAATCCTAGTCTCTGCACCCAATATAGGAGCATCCAAATTCATAAAACAAGTCCTTAGTAAGCTACGAAGAGACTTAGACTCCCACACAATAATAACGGGAGACTTAAACACCCCAATGTCAGTATTAGACAGTTCAATGAGACAGAAGGTTAACAAGGATATCCAGGACTTGAACTCAGCTCTGCACCAAGCAGATCTAGTAGACATCTACAGAACATTACACCCTAAATCAACAGAATATACATTCTTCTCAGCACCACATCACATTTATTCCAAAATTGACCACATAGTTGAATGTAAAGCACTCCTCAACAAAATAAAAGAAGACACAAACAAATGGAAAAATATTCCATGCTCATGGATAGGAAGAGTCAATATCACGAAAATGGCCATACTGCCGAAAGTAATTTATAGATTCAGTGCCATCCCCATCAAACAACCATTGCCTTTCTTCACAGAATTGGAAAAAACTACTTTAAAGTTCATATAGAGCCAAAAAAGGAGCTCACACTGCCAAGACAATCCTACGCAAAAAGCAAAGGTTGAGGCATCACACTGCCTGACTTCAAACTATACTACAAGGCTACAGTAACCAAAACAGCATGGTACTGGTACCAAAACAGATATATAGACAAATGGAACAGAACAGAGGCCTCAGAGATAATGCCACACACCTACAACCATCTAATCTTTGACAAATCTGACAGAAACAAGCAATGGTTAAATGATTCCCTATTTAATAAATGGTGCTGAGAAAACTGGCTATGTAGAAAGCTGAAACTGGATCCCTTCCTTACACCTCATACAAAAATTAATTCTAGATGGATTAAAGACTTACATGTTAGGCGTAAAACCATAAAACCCCTAGAAGAATACCTGGGCAATACCATTCAGGACATAGGCATGGGTAAGAACTTCATGACTAAAACACCAAAAGCATTGGCAATAAAAACCAAAATAGACAAATGGGATCTAATTAAATTAAAGAGCTTCTACATGGCAAGAGAAACTTCCATCAGAGTGAACAGGCATCCTACAGAATGGGAGAAAAATTTGCAATCTACTCATCTGACAAAGGGCTAACATCCAGAATGTACAAAGAACTTAAACTTACAAGAAAAAAACAAACAACTCCATCAAAAAGTGGGCAAAGGATATGAAAAGACACTTCTCAAAAGAAGACATTTATGCAGCCAACAGACACATGAAAAAATGCACATCATCACTAGTCATCAGAAAAATGCAGATCAAAACCACAATGAGATGCATCTCATGCCATTTAGAATGGCAATCATTAAAAAGTTAAGAAACAACAGATGTTGGAGAAGATGTGGAGAAATAGGAATGCTTTTACACCATTGGTGGGAGTGCAGATTGGTTCAACCATTGTGAAAGACAGTGTGACAATTCCTCAAGGATCTAGAACTAGAAATACCATTTGACCCAACAATCCCCTTACTGGGTAGATACCCAAAGGTTTATCAATCATGCTACTATAAAGACACATGCACACATATGTTTATCATGGCACTATTCACAATAGCAAAGACTTGGAACCAACCCAAATGTCCATCAATAATAGACTGGATTAAGAAGATATGGTACATATACACCATGGAATACTATGCAACCATAAAAAAGGATGAGTTCATATCCTTTGCAGGGACATGGATGAAGCTGGAAACCATCATTCTCAGCAAAGTATCACAAGGAGAGAAAACCAAACACTGCATGTTCTCACTCATAGGTGAGAATTGAACGAGAACACTTGGACACAGGGTGGGGAAAATCACACACCAGGGCCTGTTGGGGGGTCGGGTGCTGGGGGAGGGATCGCAATAGGAGAAATACCTAATGTAAATGATGAGTTGAAGGGTGCAGCAAAGCAACACGGCACATGTATACCTATGTATCAACCCTGCACATTGTACACATGCACCCTAGAACTTAAAATATAATTTAAAAATAAATAAATAAATAAATAAAATAAATACAAAAAATAGACTTACACATTTTTCTAGTTCAGATTAGCCTTCTTTCTAAGTAATCAGTTAATAAGATTTTACTATATATACTTTAACTCAGGCCTACACAACTGAAATAGATGTGCTCTTTCCTGTGAAAATTATCACTTCCAGAATGTGTTTCCAGGTTCTTGGCTGCCAAAAAATCCTTTTGATCTACATATGATAAAAGATTACAGCTTCTCCAAGAATAAATGGAAATCCTGATATTTGTTACAACTTGTAAGAAGCTAGTGCCCCGACAACCTTGGGCACATTTCATTGGGACTTCATGAGGCTGTCATTGGGCTTCCTTGACCTTGACAAAATAAACTTTCTAAATTCAGTGAGACCTGTCTCAGATACTTTGGTTTCACACTAGTTGTGACTTCAAGCAAGTTACCTATAATTTGAATTTCTGTCCCATATTTTGAAATTGGGGCAATAATACTGACATCTTGGGTTTGGTTAGAAAAGGAGAGAGTATAAATATAGTAACTGGTCTATTGTTGGGTAAGATCTCAGTACATATGAATGCCCTTTCTCTCCTTTTGTGCTAGCCACTATAGAGGAATAACAAAATAAATAAGTCTGGAATTCTACATTTTTTGTTGAAAAATCTAGTTGGGATTAGAATATAAAGCCACCTTTTCATTGAAGAAGTCTGGTAGGTCCCATGGTAATAAAGTGATCAAATTTAACATCACCAATAATGGAACAAACTGACATCCTGTGTTTCCTAATGTAATACACTGAGCAAGAGACATCATTTCTATGGTATTCCTGTCAAAGTTGCATAACCTGAATATAATGATAAGAAAACATAAAACAAATCTACACTGGATCAAGGATCTAGAACTAGAAATACCATTTGACCCAGCAATCCCATTACTGGGTAGATACCCAAAGGGTTATCAATCATGCTACTATAAAGACACATGCACACATATGTTTATTGTGGCACTATTCACAATAGCAAAGACTTGGAACCAACCCAAATGTCCATCAATGATAGACTGGATTCAGAAGATATGGTACATATACACCATGGAATACTATGCAACCATAAAAAAGGATGAGTTCTACAAAGCATCTGGCCTATACTTCTAAAACTACCAGTATCATGAAAGTAAAGGCTGAGGAATTGTTTCAGATTAAAAGATACTAAAGAGACATAGAGACTCAAAACAACCTTTTCGATTGGATTAGATCCTGAACTGGGAGAAAAATTGTTATTTAGTACCTTATTGGGACAATTGGCTAACTTTGAATATAAGTATTATATTAAGTAATAGTGTTGATTCAATGTTAATTTTTCTATATTTGATAATTGTCTTGCAGTTATATAAGAGAATGCCCTTATTCTTAGGAGATTGAGGACAAAATATGTAGGAATAAATATTCATTGTGTGTGCAGCTAACTCTAGAATACATCAGTAAAAACAAACAATAAGGGTAGATAGATAGATAGATAGATAGATAGATAGATAGATAGATAGGCACAGGCAAAATGAGCATCAGATGTTTACACTGGTAAGTTTCAGTGGCAGGTATGCCAAAGGAAAAGAAATCTTAGGGCCCCAAAATGACTAAGCTAAAGAGAAAAATCAAGCTGGGAACAGCTTAGGGCAAACCTGCCTCCCATTCTATTCAAAGTCATCTCTCAGTTCATTGAGATAAATGCATATCTGATTGCCTCCTTTGAAAAGGCTAATCAGAAACTCAGAAGAATGCGACCCTTTGTCTCTCACCTACCCATGACCTGGAGGATCCTTCCCTGCTTTAAGTAGTCCTTCCATTCTGGACAGAACCAAGGTACATTTTATGTATATTGATTGATGTCTCATGTCTCCCTGAAATGTACAGAATCAGGCTGTGCCCCAACCACCTTGAGCACATGTTATCAGGACCTTTTGAGACTTCACAGGCATGCATCCTCAACCTTGGCAAAATGAACTTTCTAAATTAACTGAGACCTGTCTCAGATATTTAGCTTTTATATTTTGGCATCCACAAAGGGATTCTGAGTGGAGGTTCCCCTAACCTTTCACAAATCTCCTATTGGAGCTTGATACCACTTGAGCTATCTTTGTGGTTCAAACCAATAGGACAATTTGCTGAGGACTGGCAGCACCCCGTACAGATAATCCCTGATCTCCCCAAATTTGGTCAAGATCTAAAGTTTATTTTTCTGTACACCTCTTTTTTTGTGGAGTTTTACTTGCTTCTAACACAAGAAAGGCAAGTTTTTTCCTGCTTAAAGCCCTCTGAGCTGAAACTAGACAACTTAAACTTCAGAAGAAAATAACAGCAACCTTTTAAATACATTAGCCACTTTCATACCTGCCTACTGATATATGAACTTCAGAGTAATGTGGCCTATATCAGTTTTCCAGGATTGTCCTTCTGTTTGTTGTTGTTTTTCTGCTTTCCTCCCCTTATTTTATCTTCATAGAAGATGAGACTTCATATCCTGCTAAAGATGAGCTTTCCTAATAACTTGGGGCCTACCCATCTAGGAAATAACTATCCCAGCCATAAGAGATCAGATGAAACTCGAGAGTGGAGAATCATTTTCTTCTAAAATGCTTTCTCCAAAAGATTTTTAAAAGAAAATCAGGAAAATGTGAAAGAAAAATAAACCCCGAGGCCCCCAAATCACTAAGCTAAAGGTAAAAGTCAATCTGGGAACCGTTTAGGGCATACCTGCTATCAGGCCTCTGAGCCCAAGCTAAGCCATCCTATCCCCTGTGACCTGTGCATGCATATGCCCAGATGGCCTGAAGCAAGTGAAGAATCACAAAAGAAACAAAAATGGCCTCTTCGTGCCTTAACTGATGACATTCCACCGCAAAAGAAGTGAAAATGGCTGGTCTCTGCCTTAACTGATGACACTACCTTGTGAAATTCCTTCCTCTGGTTCATCCTGGCTCAAAAGCTTCCCCACTGCGCATCTTGTGACACCCACCCCTGCCCACCAGAGAACAACCCCCCTTTGACTGTAATTTTCCTTTACCTACCCAAATCTTATAAAACAGTCCCACCCCTATCTCCCTTCGCTGACTCTTTTCGGACTCAGCCCACCTGCACCCAAGTGAAATAAACAGCCTTGTTGCTCACACAAAGCTTGTTTGGTAGTCTCCTCACATGGACACGAGTGAAATTTGATCCCTGAACAGGGACTTGAGCTCTGGACCCTCAGATTTCCTGCCTTCTTATATTAATAAGAAAAATAACAAAAATAGTATTGAAGTGCTGGGGCAGCAAAATTATTTGTGGGGTGGCATGGAGAGATAATGGGCGATGTTTCTCAGGGCTGCTTCGAGCGGGATTAGGGGCGGTGTGGGAACCTAGAGTGGGAGAGGTCAAGTTGGAGGATTTTGTGGTAAGGGGTGAGAAGGAGAATTTGTCGTATAGAATGGCTTGGATACAGTTTGGGATGAATTGAGAGACTAAACAGAAGACACAAGGTCCGAATAAGAGAAGGAGAAAAATGGGTATTAAAGGACTAAGAATTGGGAGGACCCAGGACATCCAATTAGAGAGTGACTAAGGAGGTTTAGCATAGCCCTGCCAGCAAACATTATTTATTTACTTTAAGAGTTAAGAGTGGCAGTTTGGAGATAGCACCAAGAGATACCAGCTGTGATGGTTTAGAGAAACAGTGTAAACTGACAGTATAAACAAGAGTAGGGCATTTATGAGTAGTCAAGAACAGTGAATAGGAATATGACTATACAGAAGATAGTAGGGATGACAAGTTTTTGGGGCACAGTCCAAGTTGGGCTGGTGTTTGGAATGAGACTGGGACCTAATAAAAAGTGCGTCCATACAGGAGCTCAAATGGGCTGTACCCTGTAGCATTCCGAGGACAGGCCTGAATTCTTAGAAGGGCAAGTGGTAATAGTATTGTCCAGTCCTTTTTAAGTTGGTGGCTGAGCTTGGTGAAGTGTGTTTTTAAAACACCGTTAGTTTGTTCTTTCTTTCCTGAAGATTGAGGATGGTAAGGGTTATAAAGGTTTCACTGAATACCAAGAGCCGGAAAAACTGCTTGGGTGATTTGACTAATAAAGGCCAGTCCGTTATCACACTCTATAGAAGTGGCAAGGCCAAGCTGAGGAATTATGTCTGACAGAAGGGAAGAAATGACTGTGGTGGCTAAAGGAGGGCAGAGCAAGATGGCCGAATAGGAACAGCTGCAGTCTCCAACTCCCAGCGCGAGCGACACAGAAGAGCGGTGATTTCTGCATTTTCAACCAAGGTACTGGGTTAATCTCACTAGGGAGTGCCGGACAATTGGTGCTGATCAGCTGCTGCAGACCGACCAGTGACAGCTGAAGCAGGGCGAGGCATCGCCTCACCTGGGAAGCACAAGGGGAAAGGGAATCCCTTTTCCTAGCCAGGGGAACTAAGACACACAACACCTGGAAAATTGGGTAACTCCCACCCCAATACAGCACTTTAAGCAAACAGGCACACCAGGAGATTATATCCCCCACCTGGCCGGGAGGCTCCCACACCCACAGAGCCTCCCTCATTGCTAGCACAGCAGTCTGCGATCTCGCTGCAAGGCAGCAGCGAGGCTGGGGGAAGGGCGCCCACCATTGCTGAGGCTTAAGTAGGTAAACAAAGCCGCTGGGAAGCTCGAACTGGGTGGAGCTCACAGCAGCTCAAGGAAACCTGCCTGTCTCTGTAGACTCCACCTCTGGGGACAGGGCACAGTAAACAACAACAAAAGCAGCAGAAACCTCTGCAGACGCAAACGACTCTGTCTGACAGCTTTGAAGAGAACAGTGGATCTCCCAACATGGAGGTTGAGATCTGAGAAGGGACAGACTGCCTGCTCAAGTGGGTCCCTGACCTCTGAGTAGCCTAAATGGGAGACATCCCCCACTAGGGGCAGTCTGACACTCACCTCACATGGTGGAGTACACCCCTGAGAAGAAGCCTCCAAAGCAAGAATCAGACAGAGACACTCACTGTTCAGCAATATTCTATCTTCTGCAGCCTCTGCTGCTGATACCCAGGCAAACAGGGTCTGGAGTGGACCTCAAGCAATCTCCAACAGACCTACAGCTGAGGGTTCTGACTGTTAGAAGGAAAACTATCAAACAGGAAGGACACCTACACCAAAACCCCATCAGTACGTCACCATCATCATCAAAGACCAGAGGCAGATAAAACCACAAAGATGGGGAAAAAGCAGGGCAGAAAATCTGGAAATTCAAAAAATAAGAGCGCATCACCCCCGGCAAAGGAGCACAGCTCATCACCAGCAACAGATCAAAGCTTGATGGAGAATGACTTTGACGAGATGAGAGAAGAAGGTTTCAGTCCATCAAAATTCTCAGAGCTAAAGGAGGAATTACGTACCCAGTGCAAAGAAACTAAAAATCTTGAAAAAAAAAAAGTGGAAGAATTGATGGCTAGAGTAATTAATGCAGAGAAGGTCATAAATGAAATGAAAGAGATGAAAACCATGACACGAGAAATACGTAACAAATGCACAAGCTTCAGTAACCGACTCGATCAACTGGAAGAAAGAGTATCAGCAATTGAGGATCTAATGAATGAAATGAAGCGAGAAGAGAAACCAAAAGAACAAATCTACGTCTGATTGGGGTGCCTGAAAGTGAGGGGGAAAATGGAACCAAGTTGGAAAACACTCTTCAGGATATCATCCAGGAGAACTTCCCCAACCTAGTAGGGCAGGCCAACATTCAAATCCAGGAAATACAGAGAACGCCACAAAGATACTCCTCGAGAAGAGCAACTCCAAGACACATAATTGCCAGATTCACCAAAGTTGAAATGAAGGAAAAAATCTTAAGGGCAGCCAGAGAGAAAGGTCGGGTTACCCCCAAAGGGAAGCCCATCAGACTCACAGCAGATCTCTCGGCAGAAACTCTCCAAGCCAGAAGAGAGTGGGGGCCAATATTCAACATTCTTAAAGAAAAGAATTTTCAACCCAGAATTTCATATCCAGCCAAACTAAGTTTCATAAGTGAAGGAGAAATAAAGTCCTTTACAGATAAGCAAATGCTTAGAGATTTTGTCACCACTAGGCCTGCCTTACAAGAGACCCTGAAGGAAGCACTAAACATGGAAAGGAATAACCGGTACCAGCCATTGCAAAAACATGCCAAAATGTAAAGACCATTTAGGCTAGGAACAAAACTGCATCAACTAACGAGCAAAATAACCAGTTAATATCATAATGGCAGGATCAAGTTCACACATAACAATATTAACCTTAAATGTAAATGGACTAAATGGTCCAATTAAAAGACACAGACTGGCAAACTGGATAAAGAGTCAAGACCCATCAGTCTGCTGTATTCAGGAGACCCATCTCACACGCAGAGACATACATAGGCTCAAAATAAAGGGATGGAGGAAGATTTACCAAGCAAGTGGAGAACAAAAAAAAGCAGGGGTTGCAATCCTAGTCTCTGATAAAACAGACTTTAAACCATCAAAGATCAAAAGAGACAAAGAAGCCCATTACATAATGGTAAAAGGATCAATTCAACAGGAAGAGCTAACTATCTTAAATATATATGCACCCAATACAGGAGCACCCAGATTCATAAAGCAAGTCCTTAGAGACTTACAAAGAGACTTACACTCCCATACAATAATAATGGGAGACTTCAACACCCCACCGTCAACAGTAGACAGATCAACGAGACAGAAAGTTAACAAGGATATCCAGGAATTGAACTCATCTCTGCAGCAAGGAGACCTAATAGACATCTACAGAACTCTCCACCCCAAATCAACAGAATATACATTCTTCTCAGCACCACATCTCACATATTCCAAAATTGACCACATAATTGGAAGTAAAGCACTCCTCAGCAAATGTACAAGAACAGAAATTATAACAAACTGTCTCTCAGACCACAGTGCAATCAAACTAGAACTCAGGACTAAGAAACTCAATCAAAACTGCTCAACTACATGGAAACTGAACAACCTGCTCCTGAATGACTACTGGGTACATAACGAAATGAAGGCAGAAATAAAGATGTTCTTTGAAACCAATGAGAACAAAGATACAACATACCAGAATCTCTGGGACACATTTAAAGCAGTGTGTAGAGAAAAATTTATAGCACTAAGTGCCCAAAAGAGAAAGCAGGAAAGATCTAAAATTGACACTCTAACATCACAATTAAAAGAACTAGAGAAGCAAGAGCAAACGCATTCAAAAGCTAGCAGAAGGCAAGAAATAACTAAGACCAGAGCAGAACTGAAGGAGATAGAGACACAAAGAAACCCTCCAAAAAATCAATGAATCCAGGAGTTGGTTTTTTGAAAAGATCAACAAAATTGACAGACCGCTAGCAAGACTAATAAAGAAGAAAAGAGAGAAGAATCAAATAGATGCAATAAAAAATGATAAAGGGGATATCACCACTGACCCCACAGCAATACAAACTACCATCAGAGAATACTATAAACACCTCTACGCAAATAAACTAGAAAATCTAGAAGAAATGGATAATTTCCTGGACACTTACACTCTCCCAAGACTAAACCATGAATAAGTTGAATCCCTGAATAGACCAATAGCAGGCTCTGAAATTGAGGCAATAATTAATAGCCTACCAACCAAAAAAAGTCCAGGACCAGATGGATTCACAGCTGAATTCTACCAGAGGTACAAGAAGGAGCTGGTACCATTCCTTCTGAAACTATTCCAATCAATAGAAAAAGAGGGAATCCTCCCTAACTCATTTTATGAGGCCAACATCATCCTGATACCAAAGCCTGGCAGAGACACAACAAAAAAAGAGAATTTTAGACCAATATCCCTGATGAACATTGATGCAAAAATCCTAAATAAAATACTGGCAAACTGGATTCAGCAGCACGTCAAAAAGCTTATCCACCATGATCAAGTGGGCTTCTTCCCTGGGATGCAAGGCTGGTTCAACATTCGCAAATCAATAAACGTAATCCAGCATATAAACAGAACAAAAGACAAGAACCACATGATTATCTCAATAGATGCAGAAAAGGCGTTTGACAAAATTCAACAGCCCTTCATGCTAAAAACGCTCAATAAATTCGGTTTTGATGGAATGTACGTCAAAATAATAAGAGCTATTTATGACAAACCCACAGCCAATATCATACTGAATGGGCAAAAACTGGAAAAATTCCCTTTGAAAACTGGCACAAGACAGGGATGTCCTCTCTCACCAGTCCTATTCAACATAGTGTTGGAATTTCTGGCTAGGGCAATCAGGCAAGAGAAAGAAATCAAGGGTATTCAGTTAGGAAAAGAAGAAGTCAAACTGTCCCTCTTTGCAGATGACATGATTGTATATTTAGAAAATCCCATTTTCTCAGCCCAACATCTCCTTAAGCTGATAAGCAACTTCAGCAAAGTCTCAGGATACAAAATTAATGTGCAAAAATCACAAGCATTCGTATACAACAGTAACAGACAAACAGAGAGCCAAATCATGAATGAACTTCCATTCACAATTGCTTCAAAGAGAATAAAATACCTAGGAATCCCACTTACAAGGGATGTAAAGGACCTCTTCAAGGAGAACTACAAACCACTGCTCCGTGAAATAAAAGAGGACACAAACAAATGGAAGAACATACCATGCTCATGGATAGGAAGAATCAATATCGTGAAAATGGCCATACTGCCCAAGGTAATTTATAGATTCAATGCCATCCCCATCAAGCTATCAATGAGTTTCTTCACAGAATTGGAAAAAACTGCTTTAAAGTTCATATGAAACCAAAAAAAGAGCCTGCATCTCTAAGACAATCCTAAGTCAAAAGAACAAAGCTGGAGGCATCACGCTACCTAACTTCAAACTATACTACAAAGCTACAGTAACCAAAACAGCATGGTACTTGTACCAAAACAGAGATATAGATCAATGGAACAGTACAGAGTCCTCAGAAATAATACCATACAACTACAGCCATCTCATCTTTGACAAACCTGAGAGAAACAAGAAATGGGGAAAGGATTCCCTATTTAATAAATGGTGCTGGGAAAATTGGCTAGCCATAAGTAGAAAGCTGAAACTGGATCCTTTCCTTACTCTTTATACGAAAATTAATTCAAGATGGATTAGAGACTTAAATGTTAGACCTAATACCATAAAAATCCTAGAGAAAAACCTAGGTAGTACCATTCAGGACATAGGCATGGGCAAAGACTTCATGTCTAAAACACCAAAAGCAACGGCAGCAAAAGCCAAAATTGACAAATGGGATCTAATTAAACTAAAGAGCTTCTGCACAGCAAAAGAAACTACCATCAGAGTGAACAGGCAACCTACAGGATGGGAGAAAATTTTTGCAATCTACTCATCTGACAAAGGGCTAATATCCAGAACCTACAAAGAACTCAAACAAATTTACAAGAAAAAAACAAACAACCCCATCAAAAAGTGGGCAAAGGATATGAATAGACATTTCTCAAAAGCAGACATTCATACAGCCAACAGACACATGAAAAAATGCTCATCATCACTGGCCATCAGAGAAATGCAAATCAAAACCACAATGAGATACCATCTCACACCAGTTAGAATGGCGATCATTCAAAAGTCAGGAAACAACAGGTGCTGGAGAGGATGTGGAGAAATAGGAACACTTTTACAATGTTGGTGGGATTGTAAACTAGTTCAACCATTATGGAAAACAGTATGGCGATTCCTCAAGGATCTAGAATTAGAAATACTGTATGACCCAGCCATCCCATTACTGGGTATATACCCATAGGATTATAAGTCATGCTGTTATAAAGACACATGCACACGTATGTTTATTGCGGCACTATTCACATTAGCAAAGACTTGGAATCAACCCCAATGTCCATCAGTGACAGACTGGATTAAGAAAATGTGGCACATATACACCATGGAATACTATGCAGCCATAAAAATGGATGAGTTTGTGTCCTTCGTAGGGACATGGATGCAGCTGGAAACCATCATTCTTAGCAAACTATCACAAGAACAGAAAACCAAACCCCGCATGTTTTCACTCATAGGTGGGAACTGAATAATGAGATCACTTTGACTCGGTAAGGGGAACATCACACACCGGGGCCTATCATGGGGAGGGAGGAGGGGGGAGGGGGGAGGGATTGCATTGGGAGTTATACATGATGTAAATGACGAGTTGATGGGTGCTGACGAGTTGATGGGTGCAGCACAGCAACATGGCACAAGTATACATATGTAACAAACCTGCACGTTATGCACATGTAC
This sequence comes from Macaca mulatta, assembly GCF_049350105.2. Taxonomy (NCBI): domain Eukaryota; kingdom Metazoa; phylum Chordata; class Mammalia; order Primates; family Cercopithecidae; genus Macaca; species Macaca mulatta. The sequence continues at coordinate 69,969,728 of NC_133426.1, read as the reverse complement.
CCTAGAACTTAAAGTATAATAATAATAAAAAATAAATTAATTAATTAATAAATGCTAGGATTGTACATCAAAGAAAAGAAAACGATTTTATTTTACTTTACCAATGATCTTCAAACTGTCTTTATTTTTTAAAATGATTAGAGTCACATGACCAAAAAGACATCTGCACTTCTATTTTTCTGACAATATGTTATGTTTAAGTGCTTATTTTTCTTTAAGCCAATTATTTAGAGCTCTTTTATATAAACATTACACACACAACACATAGAAATACACAGACAAAAAAGGAGAATCAAGTCAAAATTTCATAAACCATATCTCTGCACATACAGCCCAAATATCAGCTTAAATTAAGTCAATTTCTAACTACTGAGTTGTCAAAAATTATTTTAAAATCTTTCATTGCCAGATTTTAGCCTAGACAAAGAGCTAATATTTCTGGTTGTCAAATCTTTTACTAAAGGTAACCTCCTATGTGAAATTAATAAGCGTTAACTCAGGGGATGACTTAACATGGGCACACAAGGTGTCTCCAAAGCGATGGTAAGTTATTTACAATATCTAGAATTGTTTCAAGTGTAAATCAGATAAAATAAAATTTCAAGACAGAAAATCAGAAGCTGTCCTTGGAAGGAAAACAAATCAATAAATGGAATAAGTGCAAATATTAAACTGCAAATGACTTACTTTCAAAGATAAGAATTAAACCCAGGTCACCACTGTAAGAGGGTAAAGTCTTCTCACAATTGACCTACAGCACAACGTGACTGCTGGTGCCCTTTCCAAGAGTTTGGAGCACTATGAAGATTGCAAAGGATTTTAACTGCTTGAGAGAATTTTCCAAGACTAGCCATGCCATTATTATGTATCCTTAATTTAACGTAAACTTTTTCTTTTAATGGTGTACTCAGTTCCAGTAGTAATTTAATCTAAAAGCCTATTGAAGTCTGGATAGTAATTTTCCAGGTTTTTACTATGTAAGCAGTAGGTATTTCCAGAAAGAGGTAGAGGATGCATCTCCAAAATAGGCAGCTTTTGAAATCAAAAGGGAAATTTATAACTTTACTTGCCACCTCCACAGTTTCCCTTTGCTTTGTTCTGTTGATGACAATGTTTGATTTGAAAGCCAGCTGGAGCAGAGTCCCCTTCACCTTAAGGCCATCAGACGTGGAGATTCTGTCCAGGGGCCCTTCAGCCATCAGGGCAGTCCTGTTCCCAGTGGCTGAGTTTGTGGCAAAAAGGGAAAGCCATTTGGGACTTATTCTCACTTATCTCATTGGGGCAGTTTGTCTTTCAGTAGACTGGACTTCTGCACCACTAGCAGTTGCCTGAAGAAGTGTCCTTTGGACAACCTGAAGGGAGCTAGGGGGTTTTAACACAGCCGACAGTTGAGGTTACCTTTTGTCCCTTGATATTTTTTTTCTCCTTAGCCCTGTCCTCCTTATTCCGATCTCAGTTATAAAAGACTGAGGAGGCTAATTTGAGTATTTTCTTAATAGGGATAATGTTGTATTACACAGGAAAATTAGATGTTTCTTTACGAAAGTCTGAAGGCTAAATTTGTCTCATTGTCTTAGGATGCAACCCGGAGGTGAGTCCAAAAGAACAGTTGGAGCTTGTCCCTTGGCAAGACCTGACATTAGCTGGTAGTTAATGTTCACTGGGGACACAAACCACACTTTCTCTCAAGGTGTCCCACCAAGAGAAAAAGATCCCACTAACATCTGCTGAAGGACTTGGGTGCACTTTCTAAAAGGGCATCCCACCTATTAGAAAGAACCTCTTGGTTCTGGGCCCTTACACTGGATGATCAGTCCAGGTACGCAACTATGCTGGGTGATCAGGCCAAGTATAAGGAAAAAGGGTAATGAAAGAACTGAGCCTACTTCCAGCCGAGGAGAGGGGGCGAGAATAAGGAGATTCACCACTGTGAGGCTGCTTGAAATCATCTTATTTAGGAATGTCTGGAGCAGAAGGTCTGGCCGTCTTCATAGGAGAATTTAGATGTAAAAAGAGGAGGGTCTGAGATCCCCAAAACATGTGTGCCAGTTGCATCACACATAGGGATTGGGGGCTTTTGACCAGAAAAATGTAGGGCCTTCCTCCCTTCTGGGCAAGGAAGCCAAACCTGTTCATCCCTGGCCTTCAGGATCCACCAGGGGGTGGCACTGGCCAATTGTGATTAGTTTCCAAAGGGATAGTAGAATTTGTCCACTGGGAAACTAAAAACGAACAAACTTAGGTCCCTCACCTAAACAAACAGGGGCAATCAGATATTTCTACATAAACATCTTTTAGTGGCACTGCAGTGCAGCCCCAGCTGGAGACCTTCAGTTGTGGCCATATTTAGATGCAGTCCACCAAGGGTCCTGAGTTGATGAAGAGAAACAGAGAGAGATGGTTCCCCATAAGAAGAGTCCCCATAGAAGCCACCAATAGGTCATGTGTAGTGACTAGCAGGGGCTGGTGTAGCAGGCACTAAATAAATTTACTAAGAAAGTCAGAAGTAAAGAAAGGCAGATTTATTAGAAAAGGTATAAAAATGCATAGCAAGGTTGCAATGGGCAGCACAGCAGAGAAGGGGCTATCTTCAAAGAAACAGGCTAGAAGGAAGTTTTATAGCATCATGTTGAAGGGGGTTACATGCAGAATGAGACTGTTGTGCCCACGAAACAAGATAATTGTGCCAGCAGGTTGTTTGTGATTAGCAGTCTCTAAGAACAATTGTTCATTGTTTTCCCCACCTGGAGCCCACTCCTACCTGGGGCTCCTTCCAGTTTATTGCTTAATTATCAGGACTACACAGTAATTCCATTTACAATAACCACACAAAATTAAATACCTAAAAATTAGCTCAACCAAAGAGAAAAATATCTATAATAAAACTATAAAACACTGATGATAAAATTTCCATATCACCCAAAACAATCTACAGATTCAATAAAATCCCTATAAAAATATCAATTATATTCTTAACAGAAATAGAAGCAAACAATCCTAAAATTTATATGAAACCACAAAAACCCAGAATAGACAAAGATATGCTAAGCGAAAAGAACAAAACTGGAAGAATCACATAACCTGACTTCAAATTATACTACAGAGCTACAGTAACTAAAACAGCAAGGTACTGGCATAAATACACAAAGACAAATGGAACAGTATAGAGAAACCAGGAACAAATCCAGACGCCTACAGTGAACTCATTTTTTACAAAGGCACCAAGAACATAGACTAGAGAAAAAGAGCCTTTTCAATAAACGATGCTGGGGAACTGTATATTCATATGTAAAAGAATAAAACTAGACCTCTATCTCTCACCATATACAATTATCAAATCAAAATACATAAAAGACTTAGATCAAAGACCTCAAACTGTAAAGCTACTACAAAAAGAAGCATTGGGGAAAATCACCAGGACGTTGTTCTGGGAAAAGACTTCTTGAGTCATACCCCACAAGCACAGGTACCAAAGTAAACATGGACAAGTGAGATCATATCAAGTTAAAAAGGTTCTGCACAGCAAAGAATACAATCAAACAAGTAAAGACACAAACTGTAGAAAGGGAGAAAATATTTACAAGGGACTAATAACCAGAATATATAAGGAGCTCAAAAAGAGTAAATTAAAATTTAAAAATCTAATAGTTTTATCAAAAAATGGGCAACATACTTTAATAGACATTTCTCTAAACAAGACATGAAAATGGCAAATAGGCATAAGTAAAGGTGCTTAACATCATTGATCATCAGAGAAATGCAAGTCAAAACTACAATAAGATATTATTTCACCACAGTTAAAATGTCTTACATACAAAAGATAGGCAATAACAAATCCTGGTGAGGATATAGAGAAAAGGGAACGCTTGTACACTGTTGGTGGGAATGTAAATTAGTGAAACCGCTATGCGGAAAAGTTTGGAGACTCCTCACATAATTAAAAATTGAGCTTTTATATGATCCAGCAAGCCCACTGCTGGTTATATATCCCAAAGAAAGGAAAAACATATATCAAAGATATATCTGCACTCCTATGTTTGTTGCAGCTGTGTTTACCATAGCTAAGATTTGGAAGTAACCTAAGTGTCCATCAGCAGATGAATGGATAAACAAAATGTGGTGCACATACACAATGGAATACTATTTAGCCATTAAAAAATGAGATTCAGTCATTTAAAACAACATGGCTAGAACTGGAGATCATTATGTTAAGTGAAATAAGCCAGGCACAGAAAGACAAACGTTGCATATTCTCATTATTTGTGGGAACTAAAAATCAAATCAATTGAACTCGTGGACATAGATAGTAGAAGGATGGTTACCAGAGGCTAGAAAGGATAGTAGTGGGTTGAAGGGTTTTAAGGCATAGTTAATGGGTACAAAAAGATAGAAAGAATGAATAAGACCTACTATTTCATAGCACAATAGAGAGATTGTGATTATAGTCAATAATAACTTAATTATATATTTAAAAATAACTTAAATAATGTAATAGTATAATTTTTAACTCAAAGTATAAATGCTTGAGGTGATAAATGCTCCATTCTTCAAGATGTGCTTATTTCACATTGCATGCCTGTATCAAAACATCTCATGTACCCCCAAAATGTATATATTTACTATATACCAACAAAAATTTTAAAATAATAATAATAAATTTTAAAAAGAGAATAGAATTTGAAGATCCACTAGAATGATAAGAGAGAATTTCAGCTAGAATCAGAAGCTCTGTTATTTATAGGTGGGTTGAGTATAAAAATACTAGCCTCATACACTACTAGGAAACCAGCAAATGCCTGAATGAATGGAAACCCTCATCATGTTGGATGGCATTCTTCTTGGTGAGTTTGTTAATAAACGAAATTGCTTTTTAATCTGCTACTTTTAAATGCAAAACATCCCAGGAAAAAATATGACTGTAGTATATTCTGTAATTTTTTTTTTGCAATTGCAAACAATATTTCAATAGAAAAAAATAAAAGCTAAGGTAGCATTCTTAATATCATTCAGCTGAAGAAAATGAAACTATGGTCTGATTTAAGGTCTGACCAATGCCAGTATCTATACTCTTCCCTAATCCCTCATCTGTCAAATGAAATTGGTTTCACTGCAACAACTCAAATGCAATATGTGATTATAATGGCTTCCTAAGTGAGAAATAGACGTTAGCACTCTAGAAACCTTAGTAGTCTACGTAACCCTGAAAGTCACAATCTGCTTCTCTGGTTTTTAATAAGTATTCTGCCGAGCCTTTTTTGTTGTTGTTAATTAGCACACAATCATGTTTACCTCACAGCCTTTCTTCAATATTCTGATTTTTTTTGTACTATTGTTATCATTGCATTTCAGTTTGTGAATTTTCTATTGACATATTTTCAAATTTATTGATTATTTTGTTTGGAATTTTCAGTCTACTTGTGAGCCCATCAAAGGCATTAATCATTTCTGTTAGAGTGGTTTTTATTTCTAGATTTTTTTATTTGATTCTTCTTTTTTCTTATTGGTCATCTGTTCTTGTATGTTGTCTACTTTTTCCATTAGAGTTCTTAGCATATAATAATAGTTATTTTTAATTTCTAGTCTGATAATTCCATAATATCTGCCATATACAAGTCTGGTTTGATGCTCCCCTCACCTCTTCAGACTTTATTAGTATGTATTTTAATTTTTTATTCAAAACCAGACATGATGTATTCAGTAATAGAAAGCCTGGTAAATAGTCCTTCAGTGTGAGATTTTATGTGCATATGGCTAAGAGGTAGGGTACATTTAATCTTTGTCATGGCTGTAAGTTTAAGAGATTGTAATTTTCTCTACTGTTGTTGTTTATGTCATGTTTGCTTTGTTTGAATTTCCCCAGAACTCCTTTTAAAATGAAGTCTGAGCCTTGCATCTCTCCCGTTTATAATCCACTGCTGTTATCCTGGAGCCCTGTTGATGTGCTGGAAAGATATGAGAAAAGGAGAATTGTTCAATAGTCTTATAAATGTGTATTCATTTTTTTCTGATAAGATAGAGCTATGACCTTTGGAATAATTTCTTAGTCTTTCTCTTTTATCTCCCCTGATGTGGCACAGGGAGGCTACAGTAAAATGAAGTTGGCTACCTGCCTTTCTTCATTCATACAGACAACAGAATGAAGGAGAAAAACGCTTTTGGTGTATGCTTAAACTATTAGTTTTTCTTTCCTTCTACTAGAGGTATGAAAGGATTTTTTTTTCACATCTTCACAGTGAGAATGTGGATAGGCTCCTGGAGGTAAAATTGAGTCTCTACTTGACTTTGTATTTTCTTTCTTATGCATTTCTAAGAGCATGTTTTTTTGTTTTGTTTTGTTTTATGCAGTTAAATTTAAAAGTTTTCTTTGTGGTTTATAGAATAATTTTCTTATGCCTTGCCTAAAGATAGTTCAGTTTTTAATTTTTGTGGGTACATGGTAGATGAATATATATAGTTATGTGAAATATTGTAATATACATACTTGCAATGCATAATAATAACATCAGGGTAAGTGGGGTATCCATCCCCTCAAGCATTTATCCTTTGTGTTACAAACAATGCAATTATACTATTTTAGCTATTTTTAAATGCACAATTAAATTATTTAGACTCTAGTCACTCTGTTGTGTTATCAAATACTAGATCTTATTATTTCTAATTTTTGTACCCATTAACCAGGCCCATCTCCCCTCAGCCCCCCAGTACCCTTTTCAGCCTCTGGTAACTATCCTACTCTTTATATCTATGACGTCAATTATTTTAATTTTTAGCTCCCACAAATAAATGCAAACATGTGAAGTTTGTCCTTTTTAGCCTATCCTATTTCACTTAGAATAATGACCTCCAGTTTCATCCCTATTATTGCAAAGGACAGGCTCTCCTTCTTTATGGCTGAATAGTACATCATTGTGTATATGTACCACCTTTTTTAATCCTTTCTTCTGCTGATGGACACTTAAGTTGTTGCCAAATCTTGGCTATCATGAATAGTCCTGCAATAATCCAGGGAGTACAGATAGCTCTTTAATATACAGAATTCCTTTCTTTTGGGTATATACCTAGCAGTGGGTTTTCTGAATTATATGGTGGCTCTATTTTTAGTATTTTGGGGAACCTGCAAGCTGTTGTTCATGACGGTAGTTCTAATTTACATTTCCACCAATGGTATATGAGAGTTCCATTTTCTCCCCATCCTCACCTGCCTTTGTAATTGTCTGTCTTTTGGACATAAACAATTTTAACAGGGGTCAGATGATATCTCATTGTAGTTTTGATATGAATTTCTCTGATAATCCCTGATTTTGAACACCTTTTCATACACCTGTTTGCAATTTGTATCTCTTCTTTTGGTGTCTCTTCAGATTTTTTGCCTTTTTTTATATTGAATTATTAGATATTTTCATATACGGTTATTTCAATTTCTTATACATTGAGATTATTAATATCTTGTTAGATATTACAAATGTTTTCTCCCATTCTGTGAGTTGTCTCTTCACTTCATTAACAGTTTTCTTTGATGTTCAGAAGCTTTTTAACTTGATGTAATCCCATGTGTCAATTTTTGCTTCGGTTGCCTGTGCTTCTGAAGTCTTAAATAGGAAAGAAATCTTTGCCCATTCCAATGTCCTGGAGAGTTTCCTAATTTCTTTAGTAGTTTATTAGTTTGAAATCTTAGATTTAAGTCTTTTATCTATTTTAATTTGTTTTTGTATACAGTGAGAAATAGGATTCTAGTTTTACTCCTCTTTAAATAGATATCTAGTTTTGCAAACATCATTTATTGGTGAGACTGCCCTTTTCCCAATGTGTGTTCTTGACGCCTTTATTAAAATGAGTTCATTATAGAAATAAAGATTCCTTACTACATTCACTATTCAGTGCCACTGGTGTATGTGTTGGTTTTTATGCCAGTACCATGCCGTTTTGGTTACTATAGCTCTGTAGTATCATTTGAAGTCAGATGATGTAATTCCTCCAGTTTTGTTCTTCTTACTCAGTGTAGCTTTGGCTACTTTGAGTCTTTCATGGTTCCATATAAATGTTATAATTGCTTGTTTTCTTTCTGTGATGAATGCCGTTAATATATAGATATGGATTGCATAGAACCTGTACATTGCTTTAAATAGTATGGACATGTAACAACATTGATTCTTCCAATTTATAAATATAAACTATCTTTCTATATTTTAAGGTCTTGTTAAATTTCTTGCATCAATGTCTTATAGTTTTTAGTGCAGAGGTCTTTCATTTCTTTGGTTGAGTTAAATCCTAGATATTTAATTTGTATCTATTGTGAATGGGACTAGTTTCTTGATTTTATTTTCAGATTGGTATCTATTGTCGTATAAAATGCTACTGTATTTGACATGCTAATTTTGTATCCTGCAGCTTTACTGAATTTCTAACCATTTATTGCTGGGGTCTTTAGGTTTTTCCAAATATAAATTTATATCATGTGCAAAGAAGGATAATTTGACTTCTTTATTTCCAAATTGGATACCCTTTATATCTTTCTCATGTATGAATTCTCTAGCTAGGACTTCCAGTGCTTTGTTGAATAACATTGGTGAAAATGGGCATCTTTGTTGCGCTCCAGATCTTAGGAAAAAAAAAAAGGTTTTCAGCTTTTCTCCATTCAATATGATACCAGCTATGAGTTTGTCATATATAGCTTTTATTATGTTTAAATATGTCTGTTTCTGGTTTCAGTATCAGGGTAATACCAGCCATAAGAATGAGTTTGGAAGCATTCCCTTTTCCTCTCTTTTTTGAACAATTTAACCTTAATTGGTTTTAGTGCTACTTTAAATGTTTGATAGAATTCAGCAGTGAAGAAATCAGTTCCTGGGCTTTTCCTTGGTGGGAGATACTTCATTACTGCTTTGATGTTGTTACTTGCAATTTGTCTGTTCAGGTTTTGGATTTCTTTTTTGTTTAATATGGGCAGGTTCTATGTGTCTAGGAATTGACCATTTTTTTCTAGACTTTCCAATGTGTTGGCATATAGTTGCTCATAAGAGCTACTAATGATTCTCTGAATTTCGGTGGTGTTGGTTGTAATGTCTCCTTTTTCATCTCTGATTTCATTTGTGTCTTTCCTATATTTTTCTTTGTTAGTCTGGCTAGAGACTTATCAATTTTATCTAGCTTTCAAAAAAGCCAACTTTTTCCTTTATTGGTCTTTTGGATTGTTTTCTTTATTTTAATTTTAATTTTATTTACCTTTACCCTGGTCTTTATTATTTCTTTTCTTCTACCAATTTTGGGTTTGGTTTGCTCTTGTTCTTATAGTTCCTTAAGATGCCTCATGAGGTCCATCAAGAGCATATTTCTTAAATTTCCATGTATTTTTACTGTTTTCAAAATTTCTCTTGTTATTGGTTTCTAGTTTTATTCCTTTGTGGTCAGAGATGTTTAATATCATTTTAATTTCTTCAATGTTTTAAGCCTTCTTTTGGGACCTAAAATATAGTATATTCTTGAGAATAATCCATGTGCTGAGGAGAAAAATGTGTATTCTTCAGACATTGGATGAAATATTCTGTACATATATTTTAGGTCCATTTGATCAATACTTTAAATTACATTTGAAGATTCTACGTTAATTTTCTGTCTGGAAAATTTGTCCAAAGCTCAAAGTAGGGGATTGAAGTTTCCAGCTACTATTGAATTAGTTTCTATCTCTTTCTTTGGCTCTAAAAATATTTGCTTTATAAATCTGGGTGCTCCACTATTGGGTGTAAATATATTTACACCTTTTATATCCTCTTGCTGAATTGACTCCAACTCCTTTGCTTTTATAGAATGAAATTCTTTGCCTTTTCTTTTTTTAATTTATTTTATTTTATTTTATTTTTTATTTTATTATTATTATTATACTTTAAGTTCTAGGGTACACGTGCATAACGTGCAGGTTTGTTACATATGTATACTTGTGCCATGTTGCTGTGCTGCACCCATCAACTCGTCAGCACCCATCAACTCATCATTTACATCAGGTATAACTCCCAGTGCAATCCCTCCCCCCTCCCCCCTCCCCATGATAGGCCCCGGTGTGTGATGTTCCCCTTCCTGAGTCCAAGTGATCTCATTGTTCAGTTCCCACCTATGAATGAGAACATGCGGTGTTTGGTTTTCTGTTCTTGTGATAGTTGGCTGAGAATGATGGCTTCCAGCTGCATCCATGTCCCTACAAAGGACACAAACTCATCCTTTTTTATGGCTGCATAGTATTCCATGGTGTATATGTGCCACATTTTCTTAATCCAGTCTGTCACTGATGGACATTTGGGTTGATTCCAAGTCTTTGCTATTGTGAATAGTGCCGCAATAAACATACGTGTGCATGTGTCTTTATAGCAGCATGATTTATCATCCTTTGGGTATATACCCAGTAATGGGATGGCTGGGTCATATGGTACCTCTAGTTCTAGATCCTTGAGGAATCGCCATACTGTTTTCCATAATGGTTGAATTGTCTTGAAATCTTTTTTGTCAGATACACATATAGCTACTTTGTTTTTTTGCTTCATTTGGCATTGGATATCTTTTTGCATTCCTTTACTTTCAGTTTATATGTGTTTTTAAAGGTAAAATGTGTTTCTTGTAGCACAAGGTTATTAGGTCTTGTTATTTTCATTTATTCAGCCACTCTGTGCCTCTTGATTGGAGAGTTTAGTTCATTTACATTCATTGATATTAATAATAAGTACGAATTTACTCCTGCAATTTTGTTATTTGTTTTCTGCTTGCTTTGTGGCTTTATCTTTCTTCTTTTTTTTAATTTTAAAAATTATACTTTAAGTTCTGAGATACATATGCAGAACGTGCAGTTTGTTACATGGCACGGTGCCATGGCAGTTTGCTGCACCCATCAACCCGTCATCTACATTAGGTATTTCTCCTAATGCTATCCCTCCTCTAGCTCCCCAACCCCCAACAGGTCCCGGTTTGTGATGTTCCCCTCCCTGTGTCCGTGTGTCCTCATTGCTCAGCTCCCGCTTACGAATGAGAACGTGTAGTGTTTGGTTTTCCTCTCTTGTGTTACTTTGCTGAAAATGATGATTTCCAGTTTAATCCATGTCCCTGAAAAGACATAAACTCATTCTTTATTATGGATGCATAGTATTTCATGGTGTATATGTGTCACATTTTCTTTATCCAGTCTACCGTTTATGGACATTTGGGTTGGTTCCAAGTCTTTCTACTGTGAATAGTGCTGCAATAAACATACGTGTGCATGTGTCTTTATAGTAGAATGATTTATTATCCTTTGGGTGTGTACCCAGTAATGAGATTGCAGGGTAAAATGATATTACTGGTTCAAGATCCTTGAAGAATCACCTCACTGCCTTCTAAAATGGTTGAACAAACTTACATTCCCATCAACAGTGTAAAAGCATTTCTATGTCTCCACATCCACTCCAGCATCTGTTGTTTCCTGACTTTTTAATGATCACCATTCTAACTGGTGTGAGATGGTGTCTCATTGTAGTTTTGATTTGGATACCCATAGGCAAGTAGTATTAGTATGTAATTCTCACTGTCAGACAGATAATATTTACTAGAACCCCGGGCAGAGCAGGTATGTTTATCAATATTAGTAGCTTTCTTTTTGTCTCCATTTTATTGCTATTGTTTGCATAATATTGAAAGGATACTTATCAAAGCATAATTTCTGGAAGCCAGATTCAAAGCACAGTATGCATTTAAAATACTAATAAGTACTGTGTCTTTGTGAGAACCAAGCAGCCATCCACAAGAGTACATGCTCAGAATCTAAAAGCAGTGCAATAAACTGTGTTGCCTTTTCAGAGACAGAAGAGGAGAGAAAAAAGAAAAAATGAGTAAATGAAAACAAATTTTTCAAAGAGTTTCTGAAAATAATATAAATCATATAAGGAGACCTAGAGGGGACTTCTTGGAGGTGCAAACCCAAAATTATCTGAGACAGTCCAAAATTTAGAAAGTTTATTTTCCCAGGGTTAAGGACATGCACATGCTACAACATCAGGAGGTCCTGACTACATGTGCCAAATGTGATTGGTGTACAAGGTGCTTTTATCCATTTTAGGGAGACCTGAGACATCAATCCGTATATGTAAGGTATATATTGGTTCAGTCTGGAAAGGCAGGACAACTCAAAGTCGGAGCTTCCAGGTTATATGTAGACAAAAGAAAACCGGTTGCATTCTTTTGAGTCTTTCATAAGTCTTTCACTGGATACACAATTTACATGTGATAGGAAGTAGAGGAATAGCCACTTACGCCTTAGACTGACTCAGTGAATCTGCATTTTTTTTTCATAAACTATAGTACCGAAGAAACAATCAGATGTGCATTTGTCTCAGGTGATCACAGGAATGACTTAGTTCTGTCATCGGTCCTGCACCTGTGAAGATAAACTATCAATTTACATTGCTAAGGTGAAATTCAACAGAACTGTTTTAGAGTAAAGGTCTTGAGGCACACAAGGAATTTTCTTGTGGACAAATAGTGAGAGAGGTATATAGCTTTAAAAAATATTTGTAGCTACCTTATTTAGGAATAAAACGAAAGACAAGAATGCCTGATGCAGTTTCCAGCTTGACTTTGACTTAGGGATTTGGGGGTCTCGATATTTATTTTCTTTTACGTTTTCTCACTTTAATTTTAAAAATCTTCTGGAGAAAGCATTTTAAAAGAAAATATGTTTCTGGTCTCATGTTTTGTCTGATCTCTTGTGACTAGAACAGTTTATTCCTAGAAGGTAGGTTACACATTATTAGGAAAGCTTATTTTTAGCAGACTGCGAAGTCTCATATCCTACAAAGAGAGTATAGGGGGAGGAAGAAAACAATAAACTACCATAAAAAATGGAGAACAATCCTGGAAAAGCTATATATGTCATATTACTCTGAAGTCTATACATCAGTAGACAGGTATGAAAGTGGTTTATGTATGTAAATAGGTTACTGTTATTTTCTTCTGAAGTTTAAGTTGTCTAGCTTCAGCTTTTAGGGCTTTAAAAAAGTATAGCTTAACTTTAGTACTTTCAAATCAGGAAATTGGAGAAAAAAGGAAAGAAGAAAAAAATGCAAACTTTATTTTAAGGATTTGTAGCCAGGAAAAGTTTTAGAATTCAGTCCAAACTGTAGAAAATAATATAAAATGAAAACATTAGTCAAGACTAGAATATAATAACGGGTTTGCTATAGTTTATTTTGAAACATATTTTTTTCTCTCTATTCCCTGTTTTCTTTAAAGAAAAATCATAGTGTGTCCAGAGTTGGTTCCTTTTGGTGAGTTCTTGGGCTGACTTCAAGAAAGAAGCTGTGGACCTTCGCAGTGAGTGTTATAGCTCTTAAAGATGGTGTTTTCGGAGCTTGTTTCTTTAGATATGTCTGGAGTTTCTTCCTTCCAGTGGGTTCATGGTCTAGCTGACTTCAAGAATGAAGCCGTGGACCTTCGCACTGAGTGTTATAGCTCTTAAAGATGGTGCAAACCCAAAGAGTAAGCAGCAGCAAGATTTACTGTGAAGAGCAAAAGAACAAATCTTCCACAGCATGGAAGGGGACCCGAGCAGTTGCCACTGCTGGCTGGGATGGCCAACTTTTATTCCTTTACCTGTCGCTGCCCATGTCCTGCTGATTGGTCCATTTTACAGAGTGCTAATTGGTGCTTTTACAATCCTTTAGATAGACACAGAGTGCTGATTGGTGTATTTTTACAGAGTGCTGATTGGTGCATTTACAATCCTTTAGCTAGACACAGAATGCTGATTGGTGCATTTTTACAGAGTGCTGATTGGTGCATTTACAATCCTTTAGCTAGACACAGAGCACTGATTGGTGCGTTTTTACAGAGTGCTGATTAATGCATTTACAATCCTTTAGCTAGACACAGAGCGCTGATTGTGCATTTTTACAGAGTGTTGATTGGTGCATTCACAATCCTTTAGCTAAACACAGAGTGCTGATGGGTGCGTTTTTACAAAGTGCTGATTGTTGCACTTACAATCCTCTCACTAGACACAAAAGTTCTCCAATTCCCCACTCAACCCAGGAAGTCCAACTGGCTTTACCTCTCAATCGCCCTTCTAAACAGAACACCCCAACTGCTGTTGGGAATTGGGCAATAACCACTCTAGCTACTTCCTGCCACATAGGGGTGAAGAAGGGGCACAGTAGTTGTAGTGTCCTCCAGTAGAGAACTCTTTAGGCCAGTCAAAGGACCAGCAGGTCGGTCCAGGGGTCCTCAGTGGAAGTTGTTAATTGAGCTCATTTGGGGTTCCATTTGTAAGATCATCTGTAGCTTGATGGCCTTGATCCTAGAGGAAACAAATTTGACAATAGGTTAGAAATATAGGGCCTAAAGGTAAGTAAGGGCAAGATGGCTGTCAAGGGACCTAGAATGGGGAGAAGTCATGTCACCCAACTCCAGAGGTTGGTATAAGAGTTTGAAAGGCGTTGTCTGATTTCAGAAGCCTTTTCCTGTAAATGCTGGGCAGCATCTCGTACTATCCGTGACTGGTTAGTGTGAAAACAACACTCTTCCCCTAAGAAGGTGCAGAGTCCTCCTTTCTCATCAGTGAGGAGGTCTAGGCCTCAGCGGTTTTGGAAAGTCACTGTTGCCAAAGAGTCTATATGTGACTGTAGAGTAAGGATAGATTTCGTATTCTGATTCCTGTAGCAGTAGCCATTCCTAACCCTATAATAGGGGTATTAGTTATATGCTTCTGCACTGACGGATTTGACCTTTGATGGGCACTGATAGGGTCTGACTTCCTGGGGCAATGTTAATGTTGGGACTTAGGAAGACTAAGGGGCAGGTGCCTGTCCAGTTAGTGGGGAGGCAGATATAGGTTGATGTTCCACATAAGAACATGTCTTGTCTGGGTAGACAGAACTGGTTGTGTATATTAAAAAGGTGTGTGAGTTTGTTGTTTTCATTTTCTCATACTCCTAGAGTGCTTGCCAAGGTAGTTCCAGTGAGCAACTGGAAAGGGGTGTTGGGAGCAAACTGAGTAGCTACCTGTGTTCTATTTTCCCATTGGAGAAAAAACTGTTTGGTAT
Organism: Macaca mulatta; assembly: GCF_049350105.2. Lineage (NCBI taxonomy): Eukaryota > Metazoa > Chordata > Mammalia > Primates > Cercopithecidae > Macaca > Macaca mulatta. The sequence continues at coordinate 69,954,675 of NC_133426.1, read as the reverse complement.
CTACTAGGAACTTTTCGACAGAGTGATTGAAAGAAGGGACGAGAAAGCATTCACTAGTGGTAAGGGCACTGCTGCAGGGGGTCCAGGGGTGAATTGTCATGTAGGCAGTGTTTGCCCTAGACCCTGTAGGACATCTATGTACCTATCATTATCATCTGAAAACTTCCCCAGATCTACCTTGATCTACTTTAAATCAGAGAGGGAGAAGGGGACATGTACCCAGGTTGGGCCAAATTCCCCTCCCCCTACCACTTGAAGGGGACATATCCAATAGCCAGGGGGTTATTCTGGTGCTTTGGAGATTTGTTTGCTTGTTTCCTTCTGGGCAGGGGAGATTAGAGGAGGATTATCATTAATAGAAAGGGGAGCTATAAGGAGGCTAGGATATGGGTGTAAGCTGAGAGGTCCTTTTGTGGGATGTAAATTGCAAGTTTTGCGTAGTTGTGGATTATCCCTCAATGAAAAGAAAGCTTGGACATAGGGTATTTCACTCCATTTGCCTTCCCTCTTACAGAAAAGGTCAAGCTGCAGGACAGTATTATAATTTATACTTCCCTCAAGAGGCCATTTTTCCCCATCAGAGAGAGTATTAGAGCCAGGCCATAGAGCAGAAAAAAAAAAAAAAAAAAAAAAAAGAGTCACCTCTTTTTCAGGGTTTGCTTGTCAAATTGGTCCCAATGGCTTACAATTCATTTTAAGGGTGAGCCTGTTGATGCCTGAGTGTTTCCCATTTGAAAGAAAAAACCACCAGTGGTTTTGGTTTGTTCATTCCTGCCTCCCCCCCACCCCACCCAAGAATCCACAACAGTCCCTGGACGCTGCCAATGGAATAATTGCACTCACCAACACAGCAGCAGAAAATTCTCTTGCCCAAGAACCCACAAAGGTCCCTGGACCCTGCTGATCAGCATAGTTGCGCTCACTGATGCAGCAGCAGTAACACTAGTTTTCCTCCTAGACCACAAGGAGGACCAAGGAAGTTTGGATTTAGTTGCCCTTACTGACGCATTCTCAAAAAACTACTAGAGTCCTAAGGATTCTCCTGTTAGTATTGGGACCTTACTCCTGTCCCATAAAGATGTTATGCCCCAAAAATGAAGTGGAGGGCCATACCCTGAGAAAGAGAAGGATCTCCATGGTTGGAAGAGTGACGCCTTTTGTCCTCATTTTTCATCATATGAATAGGAAGGATATCACTTCTGAGGTTCACCATATCCTAGCTTCAGGAAAAGCTTTTGTTAGGCTTGCTAGTCTGAGGAGGGATCCTAAAATTCCACATAGTACCCCCTGCAATGGGGCTTTGAGTAAAAATTATGTCTTTCTGATTAGTGAGCCTGGGTGCCTAAAGAAGGGAACAAAGTCCTGAAGTTTATACTAGAAGTCATTCTTATCGGAGAAACTAGAAAAGCACAAGAGACAGGGAGTGGTTTTTAGAAGTGGGACTAGCCTCGGAGAAGAGAGGTGAGAGGAAGTTTGTCTGACAGGCATTAGGACTCAGGAGATAAGGATCAGGATAGATAGGATAGATGGGCGAGTCTTGCTTGGGCGACGTGACTTTGAGAGTTCCGCCCATGGCTACGGGGTCAACCAACTTTTTGTTGGGATCCCAGAGCTGAATGGCTTTCCTCTCTGTCGACCTTTGGCTCAGCCCAGAAGTACAGGAAAAGCAGAAGTTGGTTCCAGGCAAACCAACGCTCTCAACTCCAAAGAGTTGGGAGTTGTTAGACAGCCCTGTCCCAGAAAGCCTGACACTCATGTCTTTAGTCTGGTGGCCACGCTAGTCACTTTTAACTGGCCAACAGGTGCCCAGTGTTTAGCTCCCAAATTCTAAAGAAAAATAGGACAGAATATCAAGCAAAAGGGGTCCAACAGTACTCACTGCTTGGTGATGGTTCTTTCATGGTTGAAAAATATGTGTCTGGAGTTGGTTCCTTCCAGTGGGTTCTTGGTCTCACTGACTTCAAGAATGAAGTTGCAGACCTTCACAGTGAGTGTTATAGCTCTTAAAGATGGTGTGTCCAGAGTTTTTTCCTTCACATGTGTCCAGAGTTTCTTCCTTCCACTGGGTTCATGGTCTCACTGACTTCAAGAATGAAGACACAGACCTTCATGGCAAGTGTTACAACTCTTAAAGGTGGTGGAGACCCAAAGTGTGAGCAGCAGCAAGATTTATTGTGAAGAGCAAAAGAACAAAGCTTCCACAGTGTGAAAGGGGACCTGAGCATATTGCCACTGTTGGCTGGGGGCGGGGGGTGCTAGCTTTTATTTCCTTATTTGTCCCTGCCCATGTCCTGCTGATTGGCCCATTTTACAGAGTGCTGATTGGTGCATTTACAATCCTTTAGCTAGACACAGAGCACTGATTGGTGCATTTTTACAGAGTACTGATTGGTGTATTTACAATCCTTTAGCTATAACAGAGAGCTGCTTGCTGAATTTACAATCCTTTAGCTAGACACAGAGTGCTGATTGGCGCATTTTTGCAGAGTGCTGATTGGTGCATTCACAATCCTTTAGCTAGACACAGATCACTGATTGGTGCATTTTTACAGAGTGCTGACTGGTGCATTTACAATCCTCTAGCTAGACAGAAAAGTTCTCCAAGTCCCCCTTTACCCAGGAAGTCCAGCTGACTTCACCTCTCAATAGGACAAATTTATTTATAAAATAAGTGTTAGTCTCATTATATTTAACTTGAGTGTTTGTATAAAGTAAGCAACAATAATTTTCCACCATATAGGCTCTTAAAACAAAACAAAACAAAACAAAACAAAACAGTGGCCTTGCTGGAACTTTATTCCATAAGAAAACTCAGATTAAACTTTTCAAAGATTTTAGCCCAACCACAGATTTAATTGTGCCTACAAATACCTGTATAAATTAGGTGAATTCCTCACCTCAAGGCCCCAAGTTAATCTGGGTCTCCTAGGTCTTTCATAAACTGATATTCTTTACTTGCTACAGATCTAGGACTCCTTTACAGGGAAACTGTAGACAATGTGTGAGGCCAGCTTTTCCAAGGGGCTAATATTGGCTCTATAAGTCAACTTTGATTCCTTAAAGCAGTCTGAAAGTATACCATTCCAGTCAAAGCCTTGGCATAATAACCAATGTCTCTAATTGTGTCCTGTTACAAAAGAAAACAGATTCTTGTTGAACTTATGCAAATAACTATAATGGCATAAATTAAGTATACTTACAAATAGTTTCCAAATGCTGGAGAACTCAGGTAGAGAGAAAGGAATACACTTCAACTTTACTCAAAGAAATGTACTTTACTCAATTGTTGAAAACTCAAAAGAAAAGGGTTTTCTGGACAGAGAAACAAGTGGTTTAGCAATGTTTCAAACAAAGTCATAAAAAATATTATTTTTGTCATTACTTTTAATTCTCCAAACTTTAATAATGGGCTGGATGTGGTGGCTCATGCCTGTAATCCCAGCACTGTGAGAGGCCGAGGTGGGTGGATCATCTGAGGTCAGGAAATTGAGACCAGCCTGGCAAACATGGTGAAATCCCATCTCTACTAAAAATACTGAAAACTAGTTAGGCATAGTGGGGGGCACCTGTAAGCCCAGTTACTCAGGAGGCTGAGACAGGAGAATTGCTTGAACCTGGGAGCCGGAGGTTGCAGTGACCTGAGATCAGGCCGTTGCACTCCACCATGGGCAACAAGAGTGAAACTTCATCTCAAAAAAACTGCAATAAGTTTTGCACCAACCTAATATTTAGTCTTCCACTAGTTCAGTCTATGGAATTAATTCCTATTCTGCTTGATGTTTATGAACACATTAGCTTTCTATAACAGTCTTGAAAGTTTTTCCTTTATTCTAATATCATAATCTCCAAAGCTATTAGAAATCTGCCTACAACATCACCTGTCAGAGTCCTATAGCTGATTATAAAACCACCTTTTGAAAACGATGAAGTTAAATAACTGGATGACAAAAGCCTTAGAATAGTCATGGTTAAAAATACAATTGACAAGGAAATTTGATTACTTCTGTGACATACAACAACTTTGCATAATAATATTAATTACAGCTGGTAACCTATACTAAGACATATCAGAATCACAGGAATCTCATACAATCCTGGAACACATACTAACAACACATATATATAAATATAATCCAAAGAAAGCAAAACATGATCTTATATATGACAATACTTCCTGTATGATTTTGTTATGTAAAATAAGTCAAATGTGTCTATTTTGGATTTCAGGAGACCAAATATCAAAAAGTTAATGAGGACCAAAGTTAGAATTTGATTTGGGAAAGTTCATCAAATATCAAAATTGAAAACACATGGATATCACAAACTAGAATCATCAGTTATTGTAAAATATATCATTCATTTAGCCAAAGTTATAACTCAAATATTTCAAAAAAGTGCAAAAATCTTCACTCTTTGAGAGAGAGTAGTTTGCCAAAAAATAAGCCCTAATAAAAACAGCATGACACCAATTAAACCTGCTCTCAAAACCTTATAAACAAATCCATTGCATTTTAATTATCTTGATTGTAAGATACAATTTCCATAAAGCTTTTTATAACCTTTATAATTTTTCATTAAGTAGTATGTTAATGCTACAAGAAAACTTTGTTAATCTGAAACAGAGGCCCAAATGCTGGTGTTACATCAGTGTACCTTTGATACTAATGTTTAATTTATATAGAAACTGTAGTAATTTTATCGCTCAAAATTGGCCATTAAAATCTCACACGCCCACCTCTTCTATGACAGTCCCTGAGTCTTGAGGAGTTGCATAGATTTAAATCATAGCACTGTGTCTCATGAACACAGTTTATTTTCTAGCATGTCTGAAGATTAGGCTTTAACTGCTGTTAGTGTTTAAGATTTAGCAGGACTTGGTTTCCTTCTAAGACCCAAGAGTCATAGCCCTGTAACTTAATGGCACAAGAACTTAAAAGTAAATACAGAAAGTTACATGGATGTAATAACCTTAATTAAAAAAAAAAAAAAAAAAAACCTCAGTTTTTTTTTGAGCAAATCAAAACTTATGATGACTAAGTGGAGGTTTGTCTTGGGATTAAAAGACAGGTTTAATGTTTTTTAAAAATCAACATAACCTACCGTTTTAGCAGACTAAAGAAGGAAACTCCATGATCGAGTCAATTGATGCAGAAAAAGCATTTGACAAGCTCTGACACACGTTTACTGCAGAAACTCTCAGTAAACTAGAAATAGAAGAAAATTGCCTCAATCTGATAAATAAAATCTGCGAAAAGTCTTCAACTAAAATTATTTGATAGTGACAAACTAAATGCATTTTCTTTAAGAAAAAAAGGTAAGAGTTTCTACTCTCATTACTCTTATCCAACATTTTACTGGAAGTCCTAGCCAGTACAACAAGGAAAGAATAAAAAATAGAAGACATGCGCATCAGAAAGGAATAAACAAAACTTTCTAAATTTACATGTAAAGTAATTGTCTATGTAGAAAATTCTGAAAAAGTCACAAAATATTTTTGGAATTAAGTAAGCTTCACAAAATAGAGGTGATAATCAAAATGAGTGACCGAGGAAAGGATCTCAATCAAATCGAGGTTTTCTAAGCCAGTGTGAAGACATGGCTGGGAAAAACATCAGCCACCGACACATTTGTAGCTGTTTTTCTGAGAGGATTTAAGAAGGTTTAGAATTTATAAGTTTTCTTAAAGAAAACGCATGATACTAGTAACAGTTAGTAACAGCTACACATTTGGAGAGGTTGTTACATGACTCAGCCAAGGCTCCAGGATGAAGTTTCCCTTTGGCACAAAATGTCAGGATTCAAATCCTGAAATTTTAATGCCAAAAATAAAAATCTTTATATTTTTAACCTACATTAACACTAAAAATAAATCATATTTTACATACTGGAAATGAAAGATTAGCAACCAAAATTTAATCAAAACAATACCATTGAAACTTCTTGTTACAGCTTAAAACTGCAACTATAAATAAATGTAACTGTAACTGTAAATAAACATTTTCACAGACATGAATATAGCTTGAAGGTTATCACTACCATACTTAAAAGAAGAATAACTGCTGAACAAACTTAAAATCAATAACTTTTCTTGGGGTCATCAAAGAATTACTGTTAGAAGGCAAACCACTCCCTTGAAATTTGGAGTGACAGTTGAATACAGATAATCGCAATTGAGATATGCTTAATTGGAGCAGAATCTGCTGGAACCCTAATCTTTTATAAAAATAGACACGTACAACAATAGAACAAAATAGGCACTTTAGAAATAAGTCCACATATTTACAGCCAAATGATCTTTGACAATGTTGACAAGAATTTACATGGTTAAAGGAAACCCTATTAAATAAATGGTGCTGGGACAATTGGATAGTCATATGAAGAAGAATAAAACTGGACCCTTATCACTCACCATATACAATAATCAAATGCTTAAATGTAAGACCTGAAGCATAAAAATACTTAAAGAAAATCTAGGGAAAACTATTCTGGACATTGGCCTAGGCAAAGAATTCATTACTAAAACCTCAAAAGCATAAGCAACAAAAACAAAGATAGTCCAATTGAACATAATTAAACTAAAAGTCTTCTTCACAGTAAAAAAAAAAAAAAAGAAAAAGAAAAAAAGAAAAAAAGAAAAAAAAATCAACAGAATGATCAGACAACCTACAGAATGAAAGAAAATATTTGCAAACAATGCATCCAACAGGGAACTGATATATAGAATTTACAAGGAACCCAACTCAATAACAAAAACAAAAATCCATCGAATAACCTCTGTTAAGAAGTGGGCAAAAGATATGAACAGATATTTCTCAAAGACATAAAAATAACCAATAGGAATATAAAAAACTGCTTAATATCACTAATCATGAGAGAAATGCAAATTAAACGTACAATGAGATATCATCTTTGGCCAGTCAAAATGGCTATTAGTAAAAGGCAAATAAAAATAACACATGTTAGCAATGATACAGGAAAAAGGAAATGTTCACACATGGTTGGTGACATTGTAAATTAGTGCAACCTCTATGGGAAGCAATATGGAGATTTCTCAAGGAAATAAAAATAGAACTATCATTTGATCCAGCAATAGCACTACTGTGTATGTATCCAAAGAAAAATAAATCATATAAAAAAGATACCTGCTGTTATATGTTTATCATAGCAATATTCACAATACTAAAATATGAAATAAACTTAAGTGTTTATCAACAGATGATTAAAGAATATGTGATATACAAGTACGATGCAATACTATTCAGTCTTAAAAAATAAAATCATGTTTTGCAACAATATGGGTGGAACTGTAAGTCAATATCTTAAGTGAAACAATTTAGAAGCAGGAAGTCAAATATTGCATGTTTTCACTTATCAGTGGGAGTTAAATAGTGTTTACTCATGGACATAGATTGTGGAATGATAGACAACGGACACTCAGAAGGATTAGTGGGGGCAGAAGGAGGTGGGTGATGAGAAAATACTTAATGGGGATGATGTACTTTATCTGGTTAATGGATACACCAAGCCAAGACCTCATCATTGTGCAATATATCTCTGTAACAATATTGCATTTATACCTCATAAGTTCAAATAAATTTGAAAAAGAACTATGCAATATTCACATTTATTTTTCCATAAAGGGAGAGATATATTTAAGATTTGAAGGCAAATTTGAAATACTAGATACAATAAATTTTTCTGAATCCAGTCTTCACTAATAACTTGAAATTCATATTGTCTTTAGTGGATACTGGATTCTGGAATAATAAATAATCGCGGAATGTAATAAAAGTGGTAATTGATTGTGTTTAAAATCTTCCACTGATACTGGAAATATTATGTCAGTTGCTTCAATAAAAATTCAAGTAAATCCATCAAAACTTCTTAGAAATCCTTAAGCCTTAAAACCAGAAGCTTTAGAAAAAATGAAACCTATACTTTTACACGATATAAAAATGCCTGATTATTCCCTGTAAAACCAGAAGATTTAGAAAAAATAAGACCTATAGTTTTACACAATATAAAAGTGACTGATTATTCTCTATAAAAGCCCATGTGATATTCCATCTTTATCATAAGGGAAACAGCTGTAGAGTATGGGGGCTTGTAAAGGACCTGAGAGCAATGAACAATGTAGCCATTCCTCACCATGCAATAAGGTCAAAACCAAATATGATGTAGACTGCCATTTGTAATGAAGATGAATTATTTACCATGATAAAGTTATGCAATTCATTAATATTCCTGTGGATATAAACAGTCATTTTCTTTTTGCCTTCACATTTTTACTATAGTTCAAAATTCTGTTTATTGATTTGTATAAATGTAACAAACAATTTACTGATATAAACATGGTCCTTTAGGTTATTTCATCATCCAGATATTAAGCCTAACACCCATTAGCTAATTTTTCTGATCCTCTCCCTCCTTCCAACCTCCATTTTCAAATAGGTTCCAGGGTGTATTGTTCTCCTCTGTGTGTCCATGTGTTCTCGTAATTTAGCTCCCACTTATATGTAAAAACATGTGGTATTTGGTTTTCTGTTCCTGCATTAATTCGTTGAGGAAAATGGCCTCCAGATCCATCCAGGTCCCTGCAAAGGACATAATCTCATTCCTTTTTATGGCTGCATAATGTTCCATGGTGTATATATACCACATTTTCTTTATCCAGTAGATCATAGATGGACATTTTGGTTGATTCCTTGTCTTTGCTATTGTGACTAGAGCTGCAAAACATATGCACATGCACGTGAGTTCATAATAGAATAATTTATATTCCTTTGGGTATACACTCAACAATGGAATTGCTGGGTCTAATAGTAGTTTTGTCTTTAGGTATTTGAGGAATCATCACACTGTCTCCCACAAAGGTTGAATTAATGTACACTCCCACAAAAAGTGTATAAGCATTCATTTCTCTTCACAATATCTGTTATTTTCTGACTTCTTAGTAATAGTCATTCTAACTGGTGTTAGATGATATCTCATTGTGGTTTGGGGTTGCACTTTCCAATGATCAGTAAGCTTAAGCTTTTTAAAATATGATTATTGGCTGCATGTATGTCTTCTTTTGAAAAGTGTCCATGTCATTTGCCCACTTTTTAATGCGGCTGTTTGTGGGGTTGTTTTTTTGTAAATTTGTTTAAGTTTATTTTAGATCCTGAATATTAGCCCTTTGTTGGATGCATGAATTGCAAAAATTTTCTCTCATTCTGTACGTTATCTGTTTACTCTGTTGATAGTTTCTTTTGCTGCACAGAGGCGCTTTAGTTTAATCAGGTCTCATTTGTCATTTTTTGTTTTGTTGCAATTGCTTTTGGAATCTTCCTCATGAAATCCTTGCTATTTTTCTGAATAGTATTGCCTAGTTTTGGGTTTTATATTTAAGTCTTTAATCCATCTTGAGTTAACTTTTGTACATAGCATAAGGAAAGTGTCCAGTTTCAATCTTCTGCATATGGTGAGCCAGTTATCCCAGCACCATTCAATGAATAGGGAGACCTTTACGCATTCTTGTTTTGTCAGGTTTGTTGGAGATCAGATAGTTTTAGGTGTATGGTCTTATTTCTGGGTTTTCTATTCTGTTCCATTGGTCTATGTGTTTGTTCTTGTACCAGTTCCATGCTGTTTTGGTTACTATAGTCCTACAGTATAGTTTGAAGTTGGGTAGCATGATGCGTCCTGCTTTGTTCTTTTTGCTTAGGATTGACTTGTTTATTTGGGCTCTGTTTTGGTTCCATATGAATTTTAAGATAGTTTTGTCTAGTTCTGTGAAGAATCTCAATGGTAGTTTAATGGGAAGCATTGCATCTATACATTACTTTGGGCAGTGTTTGCCTTCACTTTGAAAGACAGACTGTACACATGGCCATTCATGCCTCAGGAATACACTGAGAGCCTAACTTTCTTCTCACAAACATGAAAGTTAGATCTCTCAGGCTGCAGCGACCTGCAGTCTTGACACTGTACCACAGCCTGGGTGCCAGAGTGCGATCCTGTCCCTCTAAAAAAAGGTAGATCTTTCAGATACTAACTTCCTTAAAAAATCCACTTCAGTACAATATGTAGATGATTTCCTTTTCTGCTCAAAGGATAGGCAAGCCTCTATAGAAGATACAATTTGCTTGTTTTCATCAATTAGCCTTAAAGTGATACAAGGACAAAATAAAAACCTCAGCTTTGTCCAAAGCAAGTAAGATATTTGGGTCATCTAATATCAAAGGAAGATCTTTTTATCCACTTGAATATGATAAAAGAAATATTGGCCTTCCCTAACCTCAAAATTATGAAGAAAATAAGTGGATTTTGAGTACTGTCAAGATAAGGTAAAATTGGATTCTAAACCTGTGGCTAAAAATTTAAACTTTATGTATTCCTCTTCTTTTTAAAAAAATTATTTGATTTTGAGAGTGCATAGTAGGTGTACATATTAATAGGAGACATGAGATGTTTTGATATAGGCATGCAGTGCATAATAACCACATCACAGAAGATGGGGTATCCAGCCCCTCAATTATTTATTCTTTGTATTACCAACAATCCAATTATACCCATTTAGTTATTTCAAACTGTACAATTATTACTGACTATGGCCACCTTGTTGTACCATAAAATACTAGACCTTATTCATTCATTCTAAATATGTTTTTGTACCCATTAACCACCCCCACCTCCAGACACCCTGTAATGAACTGAGAAAAATCAGTTAATATTGAAAATTATTAAAAAGAGCATACATCCAAATTATAATATTCTATTTTTATTTTTAACCTTAAAAGTTGTAGAAACATCTTAAATGTTCTGAAAGAAAAATGCAGAGATCAAAATATACCTATAGGATTTTACAGTAAGCAACTGGGACGCTGTGGCTAAAGGAACATAACCTTGCATAAAGGCAATAAAAAACTGCTTTGTTAGTAAGAACAGCCATATAAATAATGATGCAATTTGTTTTCACTGTCTTTATTCCACATCCTGTGGACACACTCCTAAATTTACATTGCACTCAACATTATGCTGTTATAGATTCACTTCTTATGAAGTTATACTCTCTATATATCACATTACAATTTCTGAATACAATAATCTAAATCCTGCCACTTTTCTGCCTTTGACTCCTGATGGCATGCCACATGATTGCATAATCTCAACTAATCAGATTCTCTCACATAGAACAAACCTGCAAGAGAATCCCCTTACTAATGGTGATGTTGTGTGATTTACAGATGATTTTTACTTAAAAGATGAACCTGGGACTTATCACACAGATTATGTATGTTATAGTATCTTTAACTGAAGAAATTAAAAGTGCTTACCTTCCAGAAGCCAACACAGCTCAACAAACATAACTGATAGAATTAACCAAGGCCTGCAATTTGGTAAAAGAAAAACTGCTACGATTTATACAAATGGCGGAGTAGCTGATTAGTTTGGAATATCGTGAATACAAAGAGAATTTTTAACTTCTGATAAGTTCATAGAAAAGTGGACACCTTATTTTACAGTTCCTAGAAGCCATGTTATTACCAGAATTATGGGCCATAGTTAAAATTCCTAGTCCTTACAATTCAGATTCTCTAGAAAGTGAAACAAATAAATAAGCTGATAAAGCAGCAAAAAGAGTTACTCTGTATTTATCCAAAAAAGAAAAGCAATATATACTAACATTTAAATAAGCGTTTAAATTTAACTTAAAAATAGCTCAGTTCAGAGCTCCAAAATCAGAACAGGAAAATTGGAAGACAAAAAGAAAGACATACTCTCCCAAAGATGAGATACGGTATGGGCCAAATAACTTGCTTATACTTTCTGCTAAATTACTCTAATCTTTTTTAACTTATGTACATTCTTTAACCTACTGGATCTCTTTAAAAGTTGTTTAAGGAAAACGAAACTTTTGTAAATATTCTGCAACTACAGTGTATAAGGTGCACATTGCCATGTGTACCTAAAATACAATCAGGAAGATATTACACAGTAGATGACAGTGAGGAGAGATGACTGTCTCATGATGTTATTTCTTGGGTCTTACAAAATCCCATTTAAATCACTTGTGCCACACCCATGTTTTCTCAGCTGCAGGTGGGGGCTTGCTTCGCTATGCTCCTCACTACTTTAGGGGTAGCACAAACAAAATCTTAAGTCATTAGGAGATCTGGAGCTCTCCAGGACCCTGCTGGTACTCTGTGCTTGTCAGAGTCAGAAAGGTTGTGAGGTATGGCTGTGGGTGATCTTTTGATGCAGTAGGTCAAGGATGAGCGATCTCCAGGCAAAGTGGTGTTGCCATAGGTGTGAAGATAATGTGGTACTCAGAGCCTAGGTTTATGTTTTCACAGCAAACAGCTGTGGCTATCATCCAACTTGCTCTCCCTCAGTTACAACTCCATCTAGTGGCTACACCAGTATGTGGTCCATTTAGCTACTTTTGTGCCAAACCTTCTGCACACACATCATTGGGATATTGGGTGTTTTGGTCCGTAGGGACCCCTTAGGCAGAGGCTGTCGCTGGCAGACAGGTTTTACCCTGCAAGACCAGCCCTGTGGTGGGACACACCCCCAGATCCCATGCCAGCCTATAAGCCCATGCATTATTCTTTCCCAGTGTTCTGAGAATGAGAGTTAATCCCCCAGTGGAGTTTTTGTCACAGATTTTAGCTCCACAGTCCCGGGTTCTGTGCTCTATCCCTAAGGGTTTAGAACTAAGCCTTTGTATTTGCCTCTGGCCCCTTGAAGTCAAGATTCATCTGTATTGTGAAAGGTGAGGTTCTCCCAGGCCATTGGCAAAGCACTCTGGTGGAAGCCGCTGGCAAAACACCTTAGTGAGGTTGCCACAAGAGCACTCCAGTGAGAGCACTGTCAAACCATTCCTGTAAGGCAGTGGAGCCTACACTGTGTGCTTAGTCCTGTGAGATAAGCCAAGAAGGGACCCTGAAAGTGCTGGTAAACAGAAAGTTGCAGAGATCTGAGGTGTCCTAGTCTTGTGGGAAAGATAGCTCTGTTCTCTCCTGATCTGGCAGTCAGCAAAGGCTAAAGCCACTCAGAGGTTTGTGGAATGCCCTGAGGTGTGTGCACATATGGCTAAGTTTTGTTGCAGATGTTTCCACACAAAACCCTTTGAGCTCCATGAAGACTTAAGTTTGTCTGGATACTCTCTTGGTAGCTTTTTCTGCCAGCTCAACTAACTGTAGGGGTCACAGGAACACATGTAGCTAAGGTCCCAGAGTTCTGTGGCAAGTGTGGATTGCCCCACAGGTACTTTACTTCCCAGGTTCTTAGGAGTCCATTAGGACCAGAAATCCTATGCAGGGTTCCCATCTTCCTCCCTTTTCAGCCTCATTGTTTGCATCACTTCTGTATTGACTCTCAGTGTTTTCTTTCAAATGTTTTGTTCAAAATATATTAATTTACTCAATATTTTGGTCTCACTCAGCGGGACAGAATTTTTCTGTCTGCATCTAGTCAGCTATCTTGTCCCTCCACTTCAAGAGTATATTTGAATTGGCATATAAAGAATTAGTAAATTTCAAGATAGATTGAAAGAGATTAAACAATTCAAAGAATAGAGAAAAAAGAATAAAGAAAAGTGAACAGAGTGGTTCTGACATGTAATGTGTTTGAAAATTTTTACTTCCATCTTCACAATAAGGGAAAAGCTGAAACTAGTGAATATTAAAAATTCTTTTTAGATTTACCCCATAATATTGAAGTCACAGGGGAAACTCAAAAACTAGAGAGACAGGCAAATATAGAATTGCAGCCTATTAGGAGCAGAAACCTCTGGAGCCAGGAATGAATAGAAAAACTTAAGTTGAGTGTTTAAGATCCCTGGGGTCCCAGGATTAGGGACTTCTTCACACTTTTATGAACTTTGACTCCAAGAGCTGTATCAGATTCTTACCCTGAAGATAAGAGAAAAATTCCCTCCTGCTTCCAGCAGTGAAAAAGAATAAACAGTTTGAAATGTGCCTTGAAATATACCCAGAGTGTTATGTTCTCCACTTTCCCTCAAAGAAAACTACTTTGCTGAGACTTAATTGATTAGTGGGGGAAGAAAAATATCCAACTTTAGGCCCCTCAACCTTTTCTGTTTCACCTAAGAGGGAGTAAATCTGTGACTTCAGAAAGTCACAGCCCAGGGGCACAGGCTTACCAAAAGACTAAGACTTAATTACTTAATTATAGGGTTATAGAACACTGTCCCTCTGGCCACATCCAGCTGCCATATCCATAGGTCTGCTGTATAATAGCAGAGGATTACAGTTGGAAGAACTGCAAGGCTCATATTCTATTTAATAATAAGAGTAATAAAACTAAAATAAGCTGAAGGAAGAAAATAAAAATAAGATTGCATATTAATTTTAAAAATGTATAGGTAATAGAGGAAAATTAATGAAACAAAAAGCTGTTTATTTGAAAAGATCAATTCAAATTAATTGAACATCTACTATATGTATCAACTAAGAAAAGAGAAAGAAGACACATAATATGAGGAGTGGAAGGCAATATTGCAATGGATTCAACAGTTATTACAGCAAAAATTACAAAATATTTTGAACAATTTCTTGTAAATAAATTTAACAATATAGATAAAATTGACAACTTTCGGAGAGATATGAAATTCAAAATTTCAATTAAAAATAGATAACCTAAATAGTCTTATAACTATTGGAGAATTAGGATTGATTGTTAAAAACATTCTCATAAAGAAAATTAAAGTCCAAGATGGTTTTATTACCAAATTGTACCAAACATTTAAGAAAGAAGCAATAGCGAGATTTCAGCTGGGAAGATGGCCAAATAGCTATAGGAATAGCTCCAGTTTGTGGCTCCTAGCGAGACCAACACAGAGGGTGGGTGATTTCTGCATTTCTAACTGAGGTACCTGGTTTAACTCGTTGGTACTGGTTAGACAGTGGATGCAGCCCATGGAGGGTGAGGAGAAGCACAGTGTGGTGTCACCTTACCAAGGAACTGCAAGGGGCAGGGGAACTCCCTCCCTAGCCAAGGAAAGCTGTGAGGGACTGTGCCATGTGGGACTGTGCTATCTGGCCCAGATACTACACTTTTCCCATGGTTTTTGCAACGCACAGACCAGGAGATTCCCTTATCTGCCTACACCATCAGGGCCCTGAGTTTCAAGCACAAAACTGGATGGCTGTTGGGCAGACACTGAGCTAGCTGTAAGAGGTTTTTTTTGTTTTGTTTTGTTTTGTTTGTTTGTTTGTTTTTGTGTGTGTGTGTCCCAGTGCTATCTGGACCCCCTGCAAGACAGAACCATTCGCCCCCATGGAAAGAGGGCTGAAGCTAGAGAGCCAAGTGTTCTCACTCAGCAGGTCCCACTCCCATGGAACCCAGCAAGCTAGGTACCACTGGGTTGAAATTGTCACTGCCAGCACAGCAGTCTGAAGTCAACCTGGGATGATCAGGCTTGGTGGTGGGAGGGGCATCCACCATTACTGAGGTTTGAGTAGGTGGTTTTCCCCTCACAGTGTTAACAAAATCACCAGGAAGTTCAGACTGTGTAGAACTCAATGCAGTGCAGCAAAGCAGCTGTAGCCAGACTGCCTCTCTAGATTCCTCCTCACTGGGCAGGGCATCTCTAAAAGAAAAGCAGCCACAGTCAGGGACTTACAGATAAAATTCCCGTTTCCCTGGGACAGAGCACCTGGGTTAAGGGGCAGTTGTGGGGGCAGCTGTGGGAGCAGCTTCAGCAGACTTAAATGTTCCTGCCTGCCAGTTCTGAAGAGAACAGCAGATCTCCCAGCACAGTGCTTGAGCTCTGCTGAGGGACAGACTGCTTCCTCAAGTTGATCCCTGACCCCCATGCCTCCTGACTGAGAGATACCTCCCAGCAGGGGTTGACAGATACCTCATACAGGAGAACTCCAGCTGGCATCAGGCAGGTGCCCCTCTGGGATGAAGCTTCCAAATGAAGGAGCAGGCAGTAATCTTTGCTGTTCTGCAGTCTCCACTGGTGATACGCAGGCAAACAAGGTCTGGACTGGACCCCCTGTAAACTCCAGCAAACCTGCAGAAGAGATGCCTGACTGTTAGACAGAAGGAAAACTAACAAACAGAGCAATAACATCAACAAAAATGAAGCCCACACAAAGCCAATCCAAAGGCCATAAACATCAAAGATCAAAAGTAGATAAATGCACAAAGATTTAGAAAAACCTGTGCAAAATTGCTGAAAATTCCAAAAACCAGAATGTCTCTTCTCTTCCAAATGATCATAACTCCTCTCCATCAAGGGCACAGGACTGAACAGAGAATGTATTTGATGAATTGACAGAAGTAGGCTTCAGAAGATGGGTAGTAACAAACTCCTCTGAGCTAAAGGAGCATGTCCTAACCCAATGCAAAGAAGTTAAGAATCTTGAAAAATGATTACAGGAACTGATAACTAGAATAGCCTATTTAGAGAAGAATATAAATGACCTAATGGAGCTGAAAAACACAGCACGAGACCTTCGTGAAACATACATAAGTATCAATAGCCAAATCAATCAAACAGAAGAAAAGATATCAGAGATTGAAGACCAACTTAATGAAATAAAGCATGAAAACAAAATTAGAGAAAAAAAGAATGAAAAGGAATGAACAAAGTTTCCAAGAAATATGGGACTCTATAAAAAGGCCAAACCTATGATTGATTGGTGTATGTGATGGTGATGGGGAGAATGTGACAAAGTTGGAAAACACACTTTGGGATATTAAACAGGAGAACTTCCCCAACCTAGCAAGACAGGACAACATTCAATTTCAGGAAATACAGAGAACACCACTAAGATACTCCTCGAGAAGAGCAACCCCAAGATACATAATCATCAGATTCTTGAAGGTTGAAACAAAGAAAAACATGTTATGGTCAGGTTACCTACAAAGGGAAGCCTATCGGTCTAACAGTGGATCTCTCTGCAGAAACACTACAATCCAGAAGAGAGTCGGGGCCAATATTCAATGTTCTTAAAGAAAAGAATTTTCAATGCAGAATTTCATATCCAGCCAAACTAAAGTCCATAAGTGAAAGGGAAATAAAATCCTTTCCAGACAAGCAAATGCTGAAAGAGTTTGTCATCACCAGACCTGCCTTACAAGAGCTCCTGAAGGAAGCACTAAATATGGAAATGAAAAACCTATACCAGCCACTGCAAAAACATACCAAAATATGAAGACCAATGACACTATGAAGAAACTGCATCAACTAATGTCCAAAATACCCAGCTAGCATCATGATGACAGGATCAAATTCACATGTACCAATATTAACCTTAAATATAAATGGGCTAAATGCTCCAATTAAAAGACACAGACTGGCAAGTTGGATAAAGAGTCAAGACCCATGGGTGTGCTGTATTCAGAAGACCTATCTCACATGCAAAGACACAGATGGGCTCAAAATAAAGAGATGGAGGAAAATTTACCAAGCAAATGGAAAACAAAACAAAAAAGAAAACAGGAGTTGCGATCCTAGTCTCTGATAAAACAGACTGTAAACCAACAAAGATGAAAAAATACAAAGAAGGGCATTGCATAATACTAAAGAGATCAATTCAACAAGAAGAACTAACTATCCTAAATATATATGCACTAAATACAGGAGCACCCAGATTTAAAAAGCAAGCTCCTACAGACCTACAAAGAGACTTAGACTCTGACACAATAATAGTGGCAGACTTTAACACTTCACTGCATTATCAGAAAGATCAATGAGATAGAAAATTAGCAAGGATATTCAGGACTTGGACTCATCTCTGGACCAAGCCAACCAAATAGACATCCACACAACTCTTCACTCCCAATCAACAGAATATACATTCTTCTTAGCACCACATAGCACTTATTCTAAAATTGACCACAGATTTGGAAGTAAAACACTCCTCAGCAAATGCAAAACAATGGAAATCATAACAAACAGTATCTCAGACCACAGTGCAATCAAATTAGAACACAGGATTAAGAAACTCACTCAAAACCACACAACGACATGGAAACTGAACAACATGCTCCTGGATGACTATTGGGTAAATAACAAAATTAAAGCAGAAATAAATAAGTTCTTTGAAACCAATGAGAACAAAGACAAAACATACCAGAATCTCTGGAACCCAGCTAAAGCAGTGTTTAGAGGGCAAGAGCAAACAAATTAAATAGCTAGCAGAAGACAAGAAATAACTAAGATCGGAGCAGAACTGAAGGAGACAGAAAAACGAAAAACCCTACAAAGAGTCAATGAATCCAGGAGCTGTTTTTTCGAGAATATTAACACAATAGATAGATGGCTAGCCAGACTAATAAAGAAGAAAGGAGAGAAGCATCAAATAGACATAAAAAATTATAAAGAGTATATCACCACTGATCCCACAGAAATACAAACTACCATCAAATAATACTATAAACACCTCTACACAAATAAACTAGAAAATCTGGAAAAAAAGGGGGTTAATTACTGGACACATAAACCCTCCCAAGACTAAACCAGGAAGAAGTCGAATTCCTGAATAGACCAATAACAAGTTCTGAAATTCAGGCAGTAATTAATAGCCGACCAATCAAAGAAAGCAAAAGACCAGATGGATTCACAGCCGAATGCTAACAGAGGTACAAATAGGAGCTGGTACCATTCCTTTTGAAACTATTCCAAGCAATAGAAAAAGAGGGACTCCCTCCTAACTCATTTATGAGGACAGCATCATCCTGATACCAAAATCTGGCAGAGAAACAACAAAAAAAGAAAATTTCAGGTCAATATCCATGATGAATATAGATGCAAAATTACTCAATAAAATAGTCACAAACTGAATCCAGCAGCACATCAAAAAGCTTATCCACCACAATCAAGTCAGCTTCATCCCTGGTATAAACATACACAAATGCTAAAGAGCTTCTGCACAGCAAAAGAAACTACCATCAGAGTGAACAGGCAACCTACAGAATGGGAGAAAATTTTTGCAATCTACTCATCTGACAAAGGGCTAATATCCAGAACCTACAAAGAACTCAAACAAATTTACAAGAAAAAAACAAACAACCCCATCAAAAAGTGGGCAAAGGATATGAACAGACATTTCTCAAAAGAAGACATTCATACAGCCAACAGACACATGAAAAAATGCTCATCATCACTGGCCATCAGAGAAATGCAAATCAAAACCACAATGAGATACCATCTCACACCAGTTAGAATGGCGATCATTAAAAAGTCAGGAAACAACAGGTGCTGGAGAGGATGTGGAGAAATAGGAACACTTTTACACTGTTGGTGGGATTGTAAACTAGTTCAACCATTATGGAAAACAGTATGGCGATTCCTCAAGGATCTAGAACTAGATGTACCATATGACCCAGCCATCCCATTACTGGGTATATACCCAAAGGATTATAAATTATGCTGCTATAAAGACACATGCACACGTATGTTTATTGCGGCACTATTCACAATAGCAAAGACTTGGAATCAACCCAAATGTCCATCAGTGACAGATTGGATTAAGAAAATGTGGCACATATACACCATGGAATACTATGCAGCCATCAAAAAGGATGAGTTTGTGTCCTTTGTAGGGACATGGATGCAGCTGGAAACCATCATTCTTAGCAAACTATCACAAGAACAGAAAACCAAACACCGCATGTTCTCACTCATAGGTGGGAACTGAACAATGAGATCACTCGGACTCAGGAAGGGGAACATCACACACCGGGGCCTATCATGGGGAGGGGGGAGGGGGGAAGGGGGAGGGGGGAGGGGGGAGGGATTGCATTGGGAGTTATACCTGATGTAAATGACGAGTTGATGGGTGCAGCACAGCAACAAGGCACAGGTATACATATGTAACAAACCTGCACGTTATGCACATGTACCCTACAACTTAAAGTATAATAATAATAAATAAATTTAAAAAAAAAAAAAAAAAAAAAAAAAAAAAAAAAAAAAAACATACACAAATGAATAAACATAATCCATCACATAAACAAAACCAATGACAAAAACCATATGATTAACTTAATAGATGCTGAAAAGGCTTTTGATAAAATTTAACACCCCTCCATGCTAAAAACACTCAATAAAATAGGTATTGATGGAACATACTTCAAAGTGATAAGAGCTATTTTTGACAAACTCATAGCCAATATCATACTGAATGGGAAAAAGCAGGAAGAATTCCTTCTGAAAACTGGCACAAGAAAAGGATGCCCTCTCTCAACAGTCCTATTCAACATAATATTGGAAGTTCTGGCCAGAGCAATAAATCAATGGAAAGAAATAAAAGGTATTCAAATAGAAAGAGAGGAAATCAAATTGCCTCTGTTTGCAGATGACATGATTGTAAATTCAGAAAACTCCATCGTCTCAGCCCATAACTCCTTAAGATGATAAGCAACTTCAGCAAAGTCTCAGGATACAAAATCCATGTGCAAAAATCACAGACATTTCTATACACCAATAATAGACAAACAGAGAGTCAAATAATGAGTGAACTCCCATTCACAATTGCTACAAAGAGAATAAAATACCTAGGAATACAACTTACAAGAGATGTGAAGGACCTCTTCAAGGAGAACTATAAACCACTGCTCAAGGAAATAAAGAAGGACACAAAAAAAGGAAAACAATTCCATGTTTGTGGATAGGAAAAATCAATACCATGAAAATGGCCATATGGCCCAAAGTAATTTGTAGATTCAACGCTATTCCCATCAAGCTACCATTTGCTTTCTTCACAGAATTAGAAAACAACCACTTTAAATTACATATGGAACCAAAAAGAACCCATATAGCCAAGACAACCCTAAGCAAAAAGAATAAAGCTGGAAGCATCACGTTACCTGACTTCAAACTATACTACAGGGCTACAGTAACCAAAACGGCATGGTACTGGTACCAAAACAGACATATAGACCAATGGAACAGAACAGAGCCCTCAGAAATAATACCACACATCTAAAACCATCTGATCTTTAACAAACCTGACAAAAACAAGAAATGGGGAAAGGATTCCCTATTTAATAAATGATGCTGGGAAAACTGGCTAGCTATAAGCAGAAAACTAAAACTGGATACCTTCCTTACACTTTATACAAAAACTAACTCAAGATGGATTAAAGACTTAAACATAAGAATAAAATCATAAAAACCCTAGAAGAAAACGTAGGCAATACCATTCAGAACATAGGCATGGGCAAAGACTTCATGACTAAAACACCAAAAGTGAAGGCAACAAAGGCCAAAATTGACAAATGGAATCTAATTTAAAGAGCCTCTGCACAGCAAAAGAAACTGTGCAGACAACCTACAGAATGGGAGAAAAGTTTTGCACCCTATCTATCTGACAAACGGCTAATATCCAGAATCTACAGGGAGCTTAAACAAATTTACTAGAAAAAAATGCACCGAAAAGTGGGCCAGGATATGTACAAAACACTTCTCAAAAAAAAAAAAAAAAAAAAAAAAAGACATTTATGTGGCCAAAAAACATATGGGGGAAAAAAAGCTCATCATCTCTGGTCATTAGAGAAATGCAAATCAAAACCACAATAAGATACCATTTCACACCAGTTAGAATGGTAATCATTAAAAAGTCAGGGAATAGATGGTGGAGTGGATGTGGAGAAATAGAAACGCTTTTACACTGTTGGTGGGGGTGTAAATTCATTCGACCTTTGTGGAAGACAGTGTGGTGATTCCTCAAGGATCTAGAACCAGAAATACCATTTGACCCAGCAATCCCATTACTGGGTATACACCCAAAGAATTATAAATCATTCTACTATAAAGACACATGCACATGTATGTTTATTGCAGCACTATTCACAATCGCAAAGACTTGGAACCTACCCAAATGTCCATCAATGGTAGACTGGATAAAGAAAATGTGGCACATATACACCATAGAATACTGTGCATCCATAATAAAGAATAAGTTATTTTGCAGGGACATGGATTAAGCTGGAAACCATCATTATCAGCAAATGAACACAGGAATAGAAAACCAAACACCGCATATTCTCATTCATAAGTCGGAGTTGAACAACGAGAACACATGGACACAGGGAGGGGAACATCACACACTGGGGCCTGTCTGGGGCTGGGGGGCAAAGAGAGGGAGAGCGTTAGGACAATTGCCTAATGTATGTGGGACTTAAAACCTAGATGACTGTTTGATAGGTGCAGAAAACCACCACAGCGTATGTATACCTATGTAACCAGACCTGTACGTTCTGCACATGTACCCCAGAACTTAAAGTATAATGCTTTTTAAAAAGGCAGAAAGCAACGAACAAAATTGTAACATGGAAGTTGCAGCTGGCTAGATCCAGCTGGAAAGGGCCACTCCCATAGAGATAGAGACCTGAATTTTGACTTCACCAACATAACTTGAACAGATCTTCAGAGAGAAAAAGTCAAATGTGGATGAAGAAAAGATGCGGTAACTGAGGCTGAAGAGGGAAGAGGCTCAGAACCTCATGTGGAGTGCCTGAACTCTACAGCTGATTTCTCACACCATAGGGCACCACCAGGGGAAGGAGTGAGTAAGGGAACTTGGGACTATTCACTCTTAACATAGACCTCTGAGATCCTAGGTGCAGGGACCGCAAATACACATAGACATGTGAGATTGCAGAATGATCTCTCTGGAGATTAGATGCAGACTGCTGCAGCAGGGACAAAACAAGGACCTGTGAGTGTGAGTCATATCCTCTGGAGACAGTCATAAACATCCACTTTCCAGGGCTGCCTGGTTACCTCTGGGAGGCTATGGCCCACCTATCCATCAGGAAGAAAACAGGGGCTGCTTTCCCACAGGACTGTGACACATCTGCTCTGCAGGCCCACCTGCTCACCTGCTTCTCCCAGGGCCCCTGCCTGGCTGCCCTATAGAAGCTTATTCACAGTGTGGCCTCCACTGTCCAGCCTGGGTGTTAGCTCCATCTGAATGCAATCCCGCAGTCTGGAACCCCTTCAATTTTACGCCTCACACAAAACTCAACTCTGAGCAACCAGAGGAGGGAGTCACAAGCAGGTCCTGGTGCCACTTAGCTGTGACTCAGTAGTGCCAGCAGATCAGAAGTGCCAAAGCTGGGTGCTGTGCTCTGCACTTAGAAAGGGGGAGACCACATTCTCAGAAAACTGAGAGGGCACAGTCAAAACATCTTTGCTAACTGGCATGAGACCTAGCTGTGCCTCCCTCTAAAGGGTTCAACTGGTAAGGGTGTGGTAATGAGGATAGTTCACCCAAAACCCATGAGCAGATCTGATGAGGGAGTCACCTCTCTGGTCCTCATGCAAAGATAAACAAAGGAACCATGTGGCTGAGTAAAAGCCTGTATACTACCTATTATTCTCAAGGGCCATCTACTCTATCACAACCCAAACAACAAAATGAAATATTGCAACTAATTCTTCTCCTTGTGAAACCAAGAGCAAGAATTCTACAAGAAAGATCCTGTACAAAGCTTTAGTCCTCTGAACACTTTCAGAAACAAAGCCAATGAAGGATATTTAATTTACACCACAATTATAGGAAAATCAGCCCTCCCAGATGAAAAACAATCAGTGAAAGAACTCTGGCAATTCAAAGAGCCAGAGTGTCTCCTTGTCTCCAAACAAGTCCAAAAGCTCCCCAGCAATAGTCCTTAACTGGTCTGAATTGTCTGAAACGACAGGCATGGAATTCAGAATCTGGATGGCAAGTAATTTCATCAAGATCAAGGAGAAAGTTGAAACTCAATTCAAGGATGCCAAGCAAAACAATAAAATGATTCAAGAGCTGATGGATGAAATTCCTGTGTTAAGACAGACAGCTTCTGGAGCTGAAATATTCGCTATAAGAATTTCATAATAGAATCAGAAGTGTAAGCAACAGAATAGAACAAACTGAGGAAACAATCCAAGAGCTCAAAGAAAAATTCTTCAAATTAATTCAGACAAAAATTTAAAAAGAAAACTGATCAAAACCTCCAAGAAATATGTGAATATGTAACAAGACCGTGTACAACTCATCAGCACTCCTGATCAGAGCACCAAAAATATAAACAAATATTAATAAATCTGAAGGGAGAGATAGGCTGCAAAACAGTAGTAGGGGACTTCAATACCACACTTTGAGCAATGGACAAATCATCCAGACAGAACATTAAGAAAGAGATATTGAAATTAAAATATACTCTAGATTAAATGGACCTAACTGATATTTACAGAACACTTCATCCATTTAGTATGATATTGTCTGGGGGTTTGTCATAAATAGCTCTTATTATTTTGAGATATATTCCATCAATACCGAATTTATTGAGAGTTTTTAGCATGAAGGGCTGTTGAATATTTTCAAAGGCCTTTTCTGCATCTATTGAGATAATCATGTGGTTTTTGTCTTTGGTTCTGTTTATATGCTGGATTACGTTTAACGATTTGCGTATGTTGAACCAGCCTTGCATCCCAGGGATGAAGCCCACTTGATCATGGTGGATGTTTTTTAATGTGCTGCTGGATTCGGTTTGCCAGTATTTTACTGATGATTTTTGCATCAATGTTCATCAGGGATATTGGTCTAAAATTCTTTTTTTGTGTGTCTCTGCAAGGCTTTGGTATCAGGATGATGTTAGCCTCATAAAATGAGTTAGGGAGGATTCCCTCTTTTTCTATTATTGGAATAATTTCAGAAGGAATGGTACCAGCTCCTCCTGGTACCTCTGGTAGAATTTGGCTGTGAATCCATCTGGTCCTGGACTTTTTTTGGTTGGTAGGCTATTAGTTATTGCCTCAATTTCAGAGCCTGCTATTGGTCTATTCAGGGATTCAACTTCTTCCTGGCTTAGTCTTGGGAGAGTTTAAGTGTCCAGGAAATTATCCATTTCTTCTAGATTTTCTAGTTTATTTGCATAGAGGTGTTTATAGTATTCTCTGATGGTAGTTTGTATTTCTGTGGAGTCGGGGGTGATATCTCCTTTATCATTTTTTATTGCATCTATTTGAGTCTTCTCTCTTTTCTTCTTTATTAGTCTTGCTAGTGATCTATCAATTTTATTTTTCAAAAAACAAGTTCCTGGATTCACTGATTTTTTTGAAGGTTTTTTTGTGTCTCTATCTCCTTCAGTTCTGCTCTGATCTTAGTTGTTTCTTGCCTTCTGCTAGCTTTTGAATGTGTTTGCTCTTGCTTCTCTAGTTCTTTTAATTGTGATGTTAGGGTGTCCATTTTAGATCTTTCCTGCTTTCTCTTGTGGGCATTTGGTACCATAAATTTCCCTCTACACATTGCTTTAAATGTGTCCCAGAGATTCTGGTATGTTGTATCTTTGTTCTCATTGGTTTCAAAGAACATCTTTATTTCTGCCTTCATTTCGTTGTGTACCCAGTAGTCATTCAGGAGCAGGTTGTTCAGTTTCCATGTAGTTGAGTGGTTTTGATTGAGTTTCTTAATCCTGAGTTCTAGTTTGATTGCACTGTGGTCCGAGAGACAGTTTGTCATAATTTCTGTTCTTTCACATTTGCCAAGGCGTGCTTTACTTCCAACTATGTGGTCAATTTTGGAATAAGTGTGATGTGGTGCTGAGAAGAATGTATATTCTGTTGCTTTGGGGTGGAGAGTTCTGTAGATGTCTATTAGGTCTGCTTGGTGCAGATATGAGTTCAATTCTTGGATATCCTTGTTAACTTTCTGAAATTTCTAATGTTTTATTTATAATTTTTATGTCTATATTTATCACTGCTGGAGATTTATTGGAGTATTTTTGTTTCTATTTTTGATTTGATGATGTATTTGGTTTTGATATCATGGTAATACATGCCCCTTCAAATGAAATAATACTATTATCTGTTACCATTCTATTAGTTTTTGAAACATCTTTGAATAATTAATATTATACTTTCTTTAAATGTTAGGTAAAATACAATAATAAAGACATCTGGGCCTGGAACGTTTTAAATTTCTTATAATTCCAATTTTGATTTTAGTTAGGAGGTTTATCTGCAGGTTTGTTATATGGGTATATCACGTAATGCTGAGGTTAGGATAGAATTGATCCTGTCACCTAGGTAGTGAGCATAGTACTCAATGGTTACTTTTTAAATCCTTGCCTCTCTCACTAGCTCCCCTTTTTGTTAGTTCCCAGTGTCTATTGTTACTATATTTATGTTCATGAACATCCAATATTTAGCTCCAACTTATAAGTGAGAACATATGGTATTTGATTTTCTGTTTCTGCATCCATTTGCTTAAAATAATGGCCTGCAACTGGATCTATGTGGCTGCAAATAACATACTTTCATTTGTGTTTATGGGTGCATAGTATTACATGGTATGTCTGATCGCGTTTTCTTTATCAAGTTCACCACTGATGGACACTCTGATTGATTCCATGTCTTTGCCATTTTGAGTAGTGCTGCAGTTACAGGGAACATACAAGAGCATATGTCTTTTTGGTAAAATAATTTATTTTCTTTTGGATATGTGTACCCAGTAATGTTATTGTTGGGACAAATAGTAGTTCTAAGTTATTTCAGAAATCTCCAAATTGATTTCCACAATGGCTGAAATAATTTAAATTTTCACAAGCATTATATATTGTTCCCTTTTCACTGCAGCTTTGCCAAAACCTGTTTATTATTATTATTTTATAATAGTAGTCATTCTGACTGGTGTGAGATGGTATCTCATTGTGGTCTTGATTTTCATTTCTCTGAGGATTAGTGATGCTGAACATTTTTCCAAGTTTATTGATTGGTTTTACCTCTTTTGCAACACGTCTGTTTCTGTGTTTTTCCCACTTTTTAATAAGGTTATTTGTTTTTACTTGCTTAATTAGTTAAATTTCTTATAGATTCTTGACATTGGACCCGTGTTGGCTGCATAGTTTGCAAATATTTTCTCCCATACTTTAGGCTGTCTGTTTTCACTGTTGATAGTTTTATTTTTCAGAGTGTATATGCTCTTTAGTTTAATTAGGTCACTCTTGTCAATGTTTGTTTTTGTTGTAATTGCTTTTACAGACTTGGTCATAATTTATTTCCTAAGACTGATGTGCAAAGTGTTCTTTCCTAAATTTTTATCAAGTACTCTTATAGTTTGAGGTATTACATTTAAATCTTTAATCCGTATTGCATTAATTTTTGTATATGGTGAAAGAAAATTATCTAGTTTGATTCTTCAGCATATGGCTAGTCAACTATCTCAGCACCACTTATTGAATAAGGAGTTCTTTCCCCATTGCTTACTTTTGTTGACTTTATTAATGATCAGATAACTATAGATGTATGGCTCTATTTCTGGGTACTCTTTCCTGTTCTATTGTCTAAGTGTCTGCTTTTGTAACTAATAAAATGCTGTTTGAGCTAGTGTGTCCTGGTGGTGCAGTTAGAAGCCAGGTAATGCAATAACACTGCCTACGGTTCTTGTTTGTTTTTGTTTTTGCCTAGGATTGCTTTGGCTATTCAGGCTCACATTTTTATGGTTCCCTATAAATTTTAGAATCAGTTTATTCTAATTCTGTGAAAAATTACATTGATAATTTTATACACATAGCATTGTACCTGTAGATTGATTTGGGAAGAAAGGCTATTTTAAAAATATTGAATTTTCTAATTTATGAACATATAATTTTTTTATGTGTTTGTGTCATTTATGATTTCTTTCTGCAGTGTTTTCAGTTCTTCTTGTAGAGATCTTTCACATCCTTGGTTAAATGTATTCCTAGATTTTTTGGTAGCTATTTTAAATGAGAGTGCATTCTTGATTTGGCTCTGAGATTGAACCCTGTTGCTGTATAAAAATGCTATGAAAATTTTTTATTGTTATTATTTATTTTAATTAAGCTTTAGGGTACATGTGCTAGATGTACAGGTTTGTTACATAGGTAAATGAGTGCCATGGAGGTTTGCTGCACCTATCAATCCATCACCTTGATATTAAGCCCAACATGCATCATCTCTTTTCCCTGATAGGCAAAAGGCTGCCATGGTGGTTGCTGCATAGATCAACCCATCACCTAGGTATTAAGTCCAACATCCATTAGCTATTCTTCCTGATGCTCTCCATCCTCATGCTCCCCCCCACCCCGGCAGCAGACCCTAGTAAATGTTGCTCCTCTCCCTGTGTCCATGTGTTCTCATTGTTCAGCTCCCACTCATAAGTAAGAACATGTGGTGCTTGGTTTTCTGTTCCTTCATTAGTTTGCTGAAGATAATGACTTCCAGCTTCTTCCATGCCTCTGCAAAGGACATGATAACGTTTCTTTTTATGGCTGCCTAGTATTGTATCATGTATATGTAGCACGTTTTCTTTATCCAGTCTATCACTAATGGTCATTTGGATTGATTCCATGTCTTTGCTATTGTGAATAGTGCTGCAATGAACACACACGTGCATGTATTTTAATAATAAAATGACTTATATTGTTTTGGGTATATACCCTGTAATATGATTGCTCGGTCAACTAGTATTTCTGGTTTTAAATATTTGAGGAATTCCCACATTCTCTTCCACAATGATTGAACTAATTTACATTCCCACCAACAGTGTAAAAGCATTCCTATTTCTCTGCAACCTCACCAGCATCTATTGTTTCCTGACTTTTTTATAATCATCAAACTGTATCATTCCACCCATGGCCCCTCCCTCTCAAATCTCATGTTCTTTTCACATTTCAAAGCCAATCATGCCTTCCCTACAGTCTCCCAAAGCCTTAATTCATTCTAGCATTAACTCAAATGTCCTAGCCCAAATCTCATCTGAGACAAGGTATGTCCTTTACGCCTATGAGCCTGCAAAATAAAAAACAAGTTGATTACTTTCAAGAACATTGGGGTCACAGGTATTGGGTAAATATTCCCATTCCAAATGGGAGAAAATGACAAAAACAAAGTGGCCACAGGCCCCATGTAAGTCTGAAATTTGGCAGGAAATTCATTAAATCTTAAAGGTCCAAAATAATCTCATACGACTGTATGTGTCACATCCAGGGCATACTGATGAAAGGGGTGGGGTCCTAAGGTCTTGGGTAGCTCCACCTTTGTGGCTATGCAGGGTATAGTCCCCACAGTTGCTTTCATGGGCTGTCTTTGAGTGCTTGTGGCATTTCCAGATGCGTGGTGCAAGATATTGGTGGATGTATCATTCTGGGGTCTGGAGGATGGTGGCCCTCTTCTCGCAGGTCCACTAGCCAGCGCCCCAGTGGAGATTCTGTGTGGGGATTTCTACCTCACAGTTACCCTCTGTATTGTCCTAGCAGAAGTTCTTCATGAGGGCTCCACCTCTGAATCAGATTTCTGCCTGAACATCCAGGTGTTTCCATATATCCTCTGAAATCTAGGCAGAGGTTCCCAAATCTGAACTGTTGTCTCTGCACACCCACACCACAGGTCCCACAGCACATGGAAGCCACCAAGCCTTGAGGCTTACACTCTCTGAATCAATAGCTTGAGCTGTATGTTGTCCCCTTTTAGCCATGGCTAGAGCTGCTGATGGGATGCAGAGCACCAAGTTCTGAGGCTGCACAAAGCGGTGGGGCCCTGGGCCCAGCCCATGAAGCACTTTTTTTTTCTCCTAGGCCTCTGCCTGTGATGGCAGGGGCTGCCATGAAGATCTCTGAAATGCCCTGGAGACATTTTCCCCATTGTGTTGGTGATTAACATTTGACTCCTTGTTACTTACGCAATTTTCTGCAGTCAGCTTGAATTTCTTTCAAAAAATGGGTATTTCTCTTCTACCTCATGGTCAGGCTGCAAGTTTTCCAAATTTTTATGCTGTTTTCCCCTTTCAAATAAAAGTTTCAGTTTCTGATAATCGTTTTGTGAACACATATGACTGAATGTTTTCAGAATCAACCAGGTCACTTCTTGACTGCTTTGCTGCTTAAAAATTTCTTTCACCAGGTACCCTAAATCATCTCTCTCAAGTTCAAAAATCCAGAGATCTCTAGGGCAGGGGCAAAATGCCACCAGTCTCTTTGCATAGCAAGAATGAACTTTGCTCCAGTTCCAAAGAAGTTCCTCATCTCCATCTGAGACCACCTCAACTTGGACTTCACTGTTCATATCAGTATCAGCATTTTGGTCAAAACCATTCAACATGTCTCCAGGAAGTTCCACACTTTCCCATATCTTTCTGGTCTTCTTATGAGACCTCCAAATTTTTCCCACCTCTGCCCATTACCCAGTTCCAAAGTCACTTTCACCTTTTCATGTCATCTTTATAGCAATAACCCACTAACCCAATGCAAATATTCTCTATTAGTTTGTTCACAGACTGCCATAAAGATACCACCTGAGACTGAGTCATTTATAAAGAAAGAGGTTTAATTGACTCACAGTTTCACATGTCTGGGAGGCCTCTGGAAACTTACAAACATGGCAGAAGGTAAAGGAAAAGCAAGCACCTTCTTTTCACACAGCAACAGGAGAGAGAGAGGGCACAGGGGAAACTGCCACTTTTAAAACCACGAGTTCTCATGAGAACTTCTTTATATTTCTATAAAGATGACATGAAAAGGTGAAAGTGACTCACTATCACAGAACACCATGGGGAAAACCTCCCCCAAGATTCAATCACTTCCCACCAGGTCCCTCCCTCAACCTGTGGGGATTAAAATTTGAGATGAAATTTGGGTGGGGACACAGAGACAAACCATATCAACAAACAAATGGAAAAACATGTTATGTTCATTTGTATAACAGAAAGAATCAATATCATTAAAATGATTATGCTGCCCAATTTATAGATTGGATGCTATTCCTATGAAACTATCAAAGCCATTTTTCATAGAATTAGATGAAAACTATTTTAAAATTCATATAAAACAAAACAAGCCCAAATACACATGCAAAGTCTAAGCAAAAAGAACAAAGGAAAAGGCATCACACTACCTGAATTAAAACTATACTACAGGGTTACAGTAACCAAACCTGCATGGTAGTGGTACAAAAATAGACATAGACCAATGGAAAAGAACAGAGAAACCAGAAATAAGGCCACCATCTGATCTTTGACAAGAATGACAAAAACAAGCAATGGGGAAATAACTCCCTAGTCAATAAATCCCTATCCTGGCCAGTGCTAGGATAACAGGCTAGCCATATGCAGAAGTTTGAAACTGGATCCCTTCCTTATACCATATACAAGACTGAACTCAAGATGGATTACAGACTTAAATATAAAACCAAAAACTATCAAAACCCTGAAAGACAACCTAGGTAATACCATTCTGGACATAGGAATGGGCAAGTGTTTCATGACAAATAAAGCAAAAACAATTGTAACAAAAACAATAATTGACATGGGATCTAATTAAACTAAAGCACTTCTGCACAGCAGAAGAAACTATAAACAGATAAAACAGACAACCTACACAGTAAGAGAAAATATTTGCAAGCTATGTATCTGACAAAGGTCTAATATCCAACATCTATAAGAAACTTAAAGAAATTTGCCAGTAAGAAGTAAACCACCTCATTAAAAAAGTAAACATAGACTTGGAGAGACACTTTTTGAAAAAAGGCATAGACATGCAGGCAGCCAACAAGCATATGAAGAAAAGGCTCAACATCACTGATCATTACAGAAGTTCAAATCAAAACCACAATGAGATTTCATCTGACACAACTCACAATGGCTATTTTTAAAAAGTCAAAAAAAAAAAAAAATAACAGGTGCTGGAAGGGTTTTGGAGAGAAAGGAACACTTATGTTGTTGGTGGAAGTGTAAATTAGTTCAACTATTATGGAAAACAGTGTCGTGATTCCTCTAAAACCTAGAAACAGAACTACCATTTGGACCAGCAATCCCATTACTTGATATATACCCAACTGAACATGAATCATTCTAACATAAAGAAAAATGCATTTGTATGTTTATTACAGCACTATTCACAACGGTAAAGACATGAAATCAACCTAAATGCTTATCAATGAAAGAATGGATTTAAAAAAAATGTGATACGTTTGCACCATGGACTACTATGCAGCCATAAAACATAAGGATATAATATTTTTGGAAGGAACATGGATGGAGAGTTCATTATTCTTAGCAAACTAATCCAGGAACAGAAAACCAAATAAGGCATGTTTTCACTTATAAGTAAGAACTAAATAATGAGATCACATGGAAACAAAGAGGGGAGTAACGGACACTGGAGCTTATCATATAGTAGAGAATGGGAGAAAGGAGAGGAGTAGAAAATAATATAATATAATATAATATAATATAATATAATAAAGATTGGGTAGCAGGCTTAAAACCAGAGGGATAAAATAATATATACATCAAACCCCTGTAACACAAGTTTACCTATATAAGAAACCTTTACATGTACCCCGAACTTAAAAGAAAAGTTTAAAAACAAAGAAAGAAAAAATGATACATATACACAATGGATTTCTACGCAGCCATAAAAATGAATGAGATCCCGTTATTTGCAACAACGTGGATTGAACTGGAGGTCATTATATTAAGTGAAATATTCCAGGCACAAAAAGACAAACATTACTTGTTTGTTCTCACTTATTTGTGGAAGCCAAAAATGAAAATAGTTGAACTCATGAAGATCTAGAAGAATGATAAGCAGAGGCTGGGAAGGGTACTAGGTGGGAAAAAGGAATTGTTAATATGTGAAAAATATAGTTAGGTTGAATTATAAGATCTAGTATTTGATAGCACAACTGGGTGACTACAGTATACAATAATTTATCTTACATTTTCAAATGCCTAAAAGAGTATAATTGGATTATTTGCAACACAGAAAAAGTATAAATATTTGAGGTGATGTATACACCATTTATCCTGATGTGATTATTACATATTGTATGACTGTATCAAAATATGTTATGCATATACATTATGTATCCACAAGAATAAAAAATTAAAATTTGTTTTACAAACTAGAATCCTTTCACAAAAAACAAAAAGAAAACATTATTCTCTTTGATTTTGACATGCTTGCAAGTTTCACTTAAAACTTTTTATTTTAATTTTTATAGATACATAATAATTGTAGATATTTATGCAATACATGTGATATTTTGATATAAGTGTACAATATGTAATTATCAAATCAAGCAAATAAAATATCCATCACCTCAAACATTTACTTTTCTTTGGTGGTGGAAACATTTCAAATCTCCTTCTCTAGCTATTTTGAAATGTACAATAAATGATTGTTAATTTTAGCTGTCCAATTCTAGTACAAATCATTAGATCTTATTTTTTCTATCTAACTATTTTTGTACCCATTAAGCCAAATCTCTATATTCTTCCTTCCCACTACTTTGCCCAACTTCCGGTAACCATCCTTCTAGTCTCTACCTTTATGAGATCAAATTTTTAGCTTCCACATGTGAGTAAAAGCGTGATTTTTTTCCTGTGTTTGGCTTATTTCATTGAACATAATATTCTTCAATTCCAGCCATACCCTTGCAAATAATAGGATTTCATTCTTTATGACTGTATAATGTTTCACTGTGTATGTATTTCAGATTTTTTTTATTCATTCATTCAATCATAGAAACTTAGGTTGATTCCATATCTTGGCTATTGTGAATAGTGCTATAATAAACATTTGAGTGTAGACATGTTTTCGATATAGTGGTTTTCTTTCTTCTGAACATAGATCCAGCAGTAGGATTCATGAATCATATAATAGCTCTATTTTTACTTTTTTGAGACTCTTCCATACTCTCCTTCACAGTAACCATATTAATTTAAATTGCCACCAACATAAAATGAGTGTTCGCTCTTCTTCTCATCCTCAACAACATTTGTTAGAATTTCTCTTTCTGATAAAAGTCATTTAACCCAGATAGTGATGCTATCTCGTTGTGACTATAATTTACATTTTTCTGAAGATTAATGCTTTTGAACATTTTTTCACATACTTGTTGGCAACTTGTATGTCTTCTTTTGAGAAATGTCATTTAGATCTTTTGTCCATTTTTAAATCAGATTAATTGTGGCTTTTTGTTATTAAATTGAGTTCTTTTATATTCTGTTTATTAATTCCCTATTAGTTGAAGACTTTGCAAAAATTGTTTCCCATTCTGTAGGTTGTCTCTTCACTTTGTTGATTGTTTCCTTCGCTGTGCAGAGTATTTTTAGCTTGATGTAATCCTGTTGTCCATTTTTTTGCTTTTGTTACCCGTGCTTTTCAGGTTTTACTCAAGAAATCTTTGCCTAAACCAATATCTAGAAAGAGTTCCACAATATTTGTTTCTCATAGTTTTTTAGTTTCTGGTCTTACACCATAGTCTTCAATCTATTTTTACTTGATTTTTGTATATTCTGAGAGAGAGGGTTCTAATTTCATTATTATGTATATGCATGTCAAGTTTTTCCAGCACCGTTTATTTAACAGACTGTCCTTTCCTAATGTATGGTCTTGGTGTCTTCGTCAAATGTGAATTGACTGTAAATGCATGGACTTATTTCTGTGTTCTCTATTCTGTTCCATTGGTCTGTATGTCTGCTTTTATGCCAGTACTATGCTGTTTTGGTTACTGCAGTTTTATAGTATAATTTGAATTCAGGTAATGTGATGCCTCCAGGTTTATTCTTCTTTTCTCAGGATTGCTTTGGCAATTCTAGATCTTTTGTGTTCACCTATGAATTTTAGGATTGTTTGTTTTATTTCTGTGAAGAAGGTATTTGGTATTTTGTTAGGGATTGTATTCAGTGCAAGGATTGCTTTAGGTAGTATGGACATTTAAAAAGTATTGATTATTTCAATCTATGAACATGGAATGTATTTCTACTTTTTCTCTTCTTTTACATTTCTTTCATCAGTGTTTTATTTTTTATCATGTCGATATATAACTTTTTTGACTAATTTTATGTTCAGATAATTAATGTTAGTTATTATTGCAAATGAGATTGCTTTATTGGTTTCTTTTTCAGGTTGTATGCTGTTTGTAAAAATAAATGATACGTTTTGTCTTGATTGTGTGTCCTGCAACTTTACTGGATTTCTCAGTTCTAATTTTTGGTAGATTTTTAGTTTTTCTAAATATAAGATTATATAATTTGCAAACAAGAATAATTTGTCATTTAATTATATATATGTATAGTCTCTCTTTCTCTATATAGATATAGATATATAGAGAATATGATAGTTCTAGTTTTAGCTTTTGAGGCATTTCCATACTCTCCTCCATAGTGACCATAGTAATTTAAATTGCCAGCAACACTGGGTGAATGTTCCCTCTTCTTCACATCCTCACCGACATTCATTATAATTTGTCTATTTGAAAAAAGTCATTCGACCTGGGGTAGGATAATATATTTGTTTTATACACACACACACACACACACACACACATATATATACACACACACACATATATATATGCACATGTGTCAACATGTATACATATGTGTGTATATGTTATATATATATATGTTTTATATATATATATACACACACACATAAAATGTGGTACAAGTGCAAATATCTTACATGTATATATTCCATAGTGGTGAAGTCTGGTCCCTTAGTATATGGATTAAACTGAAAGCCATTATTCTAAATAGGTGCCCTTTATTTATTTCTCTTGTCTAATTGCTCTGGCTAGGAACTCCAGAAATATGCTGAAAAAAACTGTTAAAAGTTGGCATTTGGTGCAAAAATAATAAAATATCTTGGAATATGCTAGCCAGGGAGGCAAAAGACCTCTAAAAGGAGAACTACAAAACACTGCTTTAATAAAGAATTAATATTGTTAAAATGGCCATAATGCCCAAAGTAATTTACAGATTCAATACTATTTCTGTCAAACTACCAATGACTTTTTCACAGAACTAGATAAAAACTATTTACAATTCATATAGAAAAAGAAAAATAGCCATGCAATCCTAAGCAAAAAGAACAAAGAAGAAGGCATCTTGCTACTTGACTTCAAACTATACCATAGGGCTACAGAAACCAAAACAGTATGGCATTTGTACAAAAACAGACACGTAGACCAATGAAACAGATTAGAGAGCCCAGAAGTAAGGCTATATACCTACAACCATCTGATCTCCAACAAACCTGACAAAAACAAGTAATGGGGAAAGAACTCCCTATTCAATAAATAGTGCTGGGATAACTGGCTAGTCATATGCAGAAGATCAAAACTGAATCCCTTCCTTACACCATATACAAATGTCAAGACAGATTAAAGACAAATGTAAAACCCCAAACTATAAAAACCCTGGAAGTCAACCTAGGCAATATCATTCTGAACATAGGAATGGGCAAAAATTTTATGACAAAGATGCCAAAAGAACAGCAAAAGAAATTAGCAAGAGATTAAACAGACAACCTATAGAATGGGAGAAAATATTTGTAAACTATGCATCTGACAAAAGTATAATATTCAGCATCTGTAAGGAACTTAAACAAACCTACAAGAAAAAAGCAAACAATCCCATTAAACACTGAGTTAATAACACGAATGAACACTTTTCAAAAGTAGACGTACATGTGGCTGACAAAGGTGGAAAAAAAGCTCAGCATCAGTGATTATTAGAGACATGCAAATCAAAACTACAATGAGATACTGACTCACAGCAGTTACAATGGCTATTACTATTATTATTATTATTATTATTATTATTATTATTTGAGATGGAATTTCGCTCTTGTTGTCCAGGCTGGAGTGCAATGGCAAGGTCTTGGCTCACAGCAACCTCTGACTCCCAGGTTCAAGTGATTCTCTTTCCTCAGCCTCTTGAGTAGCTGGAATTACAGGTATTCGCCACCACACCCTGCTAATTTTGTATTTTTAGTAGAGACAGGTTTTCTCCATGTTGGTCATGTTGGTCTCTAACTGCCAACCTCAGGTGATCCGCCTACGTTGGCCGCCCGAAGTGCTGGGATTACAGGCATGAGCCACTGCGCCTGGCCGGCTGTTACTAATATTATAATGTCAAAAACTAACAGACCCTGGCAAGGTTGTGGAGAAAAAGTAATGCTTATACACTGTTGCTGAGGGTGTAAATCAGTTAGTTGATTGTGGAAAGCAGCGTGGTGATTCCTCAAAGACCTAAAGACAAAACTACCATTCAACCCAGCAATCCTATTACAGGGTGTACACCCAAGGGTAAATAAATTTTTCTATTATAAATATGCACACACGTGTATGTTCATTGCAACATTATTCCC
Organism: Macaca mulatta; assembly: GCF_049350105.2. Lineage (NCBI taxonomy): Eukaryota > Metazoa > Chordata > Mammalia > Primates > Cercopithecidae > Macaca > Macaca mulatta. The sequence goes on along the minus strand of NC_133426.1, from coordinate 69,917,544 downwards.
AATAGTAATCACATGGGATCAACCTAAATGCCCATCAATGATAGACTGGATTTTTAAAATGTGGTAGATATACATCATCTAATACTATACAGCCATAAAAAGACTGAGAAAGTGTTCTTTGCAGGAACATGAATGGAGCTGGAGGCCATTATCTTTACTAAACTAATGCAGGAAAATAAAATCAAATACCACATGTTCTCATTTATAAGTGGGAACTAAATGATGAGAACACATGGATGCAAAAAGAGGAACAATAAACATTGGGGCCTATTTGGAGGGTGGAGGGTGGAAGGAGGGAGAGGATCAGGAAAAATAACTAAGTGGTACTAGACTTAATTCCTGGGTGGTAAAATAATCTGTACAACAAACCCCTAAGACATAAGTTTTCCTATGTAACAAACTTACACATGTACCCCAGAATCTAAAAGTTAAATAAACAAATAAATAATAAAAGAGGGGTCTCATGTTGCCAACCCCATGTTTTTCAATTTGGCTGACTTCTGGGATGCCTACCATCAGATCAATAATGCTAATGCCTTTTTGATTCATGTTATTTGTTTTCTAGCCACTGAATTATTTGAATAGACATTTATCAAAAGAATACATACAAATAGCCAATAGATATATATAAAAATGCTCAACATAACTATTAGAGAAATGCAGTTTAAAATCACAATGAGATATTATGTCACACCTGTATAAATGGCTATTACCAAAAAAATGAAAAATAACTAATCTCGATCAACATGGGGAGGAAAGGGAGCACTTGCATACTGTTGGTGGAAATGTAAATTAGTACAGCCATTATGGAGGTTTTTAAAAAAAATAAAAATAGAACTGTTGTATGCTCCAGCAATTTCACTGCTGTGTATATATCAAAAAATGAAATGGCCATGTCTAAAAGATATCTACACTTTTAGTTTATGACAGCTTTATTCACAGTAAGATATGGAATCAACCTAACTGGCCATCAGCAGATGAATGGACCAAAAAATGTTTTATTTATGCACAATGGAATACTATGCATCCTAGAACAGAAGAAAATTCTGTCTTTATGACAACATGGATGAATTTGAAGAATAAACTTGAAGAAAATTATGCTAAAGGAAATAAACCAGACTCAGAAAGACAAAAGCGCATAATCTCACTTATATGTGGAATCTAAAAAAGTTGAACTCACAGAAGTAGCAAGTAGAATGATGGTTGCCAAAGTCAGGAGCAGTGTTGAGTCATGGGGAGATGTTATTTAAAAGATACAAAACTTCAGCTAGAAGAAAAAAATGAATTTTTAGGACCTATTGTACAGCATGGTGACAGTAATTAATAATAATGTATTGTGCATTTCAAAATAGTAAGAGTAAATTACAAATGTTCTCCCTAGAAAAATAGTCAAGTAAGTGATGCAATGGATATGTTAAATCACTTGACTAAATTATGTCACATTGCACTCATATATTAAACCATCACAATGTACTTAAATATATATGTATATCTACATATACAATTATAATTTTGTCAGTAAAATTAAATGTTCCTTAAAGTAAGAAAAGGCTGATATCTAGACATAGGGGAAGGACAACCAGAGAAAGAAAACTATTGACTGTTACCTGTGCTTTGCTTAAGCTGGATTTGTAGCAATCTTTCTTCTGGTCTTCTTGTAAAAGTCAGAATGGAATAAAGTTCCACAATTTTTCACATAAAATAAAAGATCACAAATCATTGTATAACCATGGAACACTTTTTGAATTTTATCCTGTGTGTGATAGGCTGTTTCTGAGAGATTTTTTTATTATACTTTAAGTTCTAGGGTACATGTGTACAATGTGCAGTTTTGTTACATATGAATACATGTGCCATGTTGGTGTGCTGCACCCATTAACTCGTCATTTACATTAGGTATATCTCAAAATGCTATCCCTCCCCACTACCCTCTCCCCACAATAGGATCCAGTGTGTGATATTCCCCTTCCTGTGTCCAAGTGATCTCATTGTTCAGTTCCCACCTATGAGTGAGAACATGCGGTGTTTGGTTTTCTGTTCTTGTGATAGTTTGCTGAGAATGATGGTTTCCAGCTGCATCCATGTCCCTACAAAGGACATGAACTCATCCTTTTTCGTGGCTGCATAGTATTCCATGGTGTATATGTGCCACATTTTCTTAATCCAGTCTTTCACTGATGGACATTTGGGTTGATTCCACGTCTTTGCTATTGTGAATAGTGCTGCAATAAACATACGTGTGCATGTGTCTTTACAACAGCATGATTTATAATCCTTTGGGTATATGCCCACTAATGGGATGGCTGAGTCAAATGGTATTTCTAGTTCTAGATCCTTGAGGAATCGCCAAACTGTTTTCCACAGTGGTTGAACTAGTTTACAGTCTCACCAACAGTGTAAGAGTGTTCCTATTTCTCCACATCCTCTCCAGCATCTGTGGTTTTCCTGATTTTTTAATGATTGTCATTCTAACTGGTGTGAGATGGTATCTTATTGTGGTTTTGATTTGCATTTCTCTGATGGTGAGTGATGATGAGCATTTTTTCATGTGTCTGTTGGCTGTATGAATGTCTTCTTTTGAGAAGTGTCTGTTCATATCTTTTTCCCACTTTTTGATGGGGTTGTTGTTTTTTTTTGTTTTTTTTTTTTTTGTTTTTTTTTGGTAAATTTGTTTGAGTTCTTTGTAGGGTCTGGATATTAGCCCTTTGTCAGATGAGTAGATTGCAAAAATTTTCTCCCATTCTGTAGGTTGCCTGTTCACTCTGATGGTAGTTTCTTTTGCTGTGCAGAAGCTCTTTAGTTTAATTAGATCCCACTTGTCAATTTTGGCTTTTGTTGCCATTGATTTCGGTGTTTTAGACATGAAGTCCTTGTCCATGCCTATGTCCTGAATGGTATTACCTAGGTTTTCTTCTAGGGTTTTTATGGTATTAGGTCTAACATTTAAGTCTCTAATCCATCTTGAATTAATTTTCTATAAGGAGTAAGGAAAGGATCCAGTTTCAGCTTTCTACTTATGGCTAGCCAATTTTCCCAGCATCATTTATTAAATAGGGAATCCTTTCCCCATTTCTTGTTTTTCTCAGGTTTGTCAAAGATCAGATGGCTGTAGATGTGTGGTATTATTTCTGAGGACTCTGTTCTGTTCCATTGATCTATATCTCTGTTTTGGTACCAGAACCATGCTGTTTTGGTTATTGTAGCCTTGTAGTACAGTTTGAAGTCAGGTAACGTGATGCCTCCAGCTTTGTTCTTTTGACTTAGGATTGTCTTGGCAATGCAGGCTCTTTTTTGGTTCCATATGAACTTTAAAGCAGTTTTTTCCAATTCTGTGAAGAAACTCATTGGTAGCTTGATGGGGATGGCATTGAATCTATAAATTACCTTGAGCAGTATCGCCATTTTTACAATATTGATTCTTCCTATCCATGAGCATGGTATGTTCTTCCATTTGTTTGTGTCCTCTTTTATTTCAATGAGCAGTGGTTTGTAGTTCTCCTTGAAGAGGTCCTTTGCATCCCTTGTAAGTTGGATTCTTAGGTATTTTATTCTCTTTGAAGCAATTGTGAATGGGAGTTCATTTGTGATTTGGCTCGCTGTTTGTCTGTTACTGGTGTATAAGAATACTTGTGATTTTTGCACATTTATTTTGTATCCTGAGACTTTGCTGAAGTTGCTTAACAGCTTAACAAGATTTTGGGCTGAGACAATGGGGTTTTCTAAATATATAATCATGTCATCTGCAAAGAGGGACAATTTGACTTCTTCTTTTCCTAACTGATTACTCTTGATTTCTTTCTCTTGCCTGATTGCCCTAGCCAGAACTTCCAACACTATGTTGAATAGGAGTGGTGAGAGAGGGCATCCCTGTCTTGGGCCAGTTTTCAAAGGGAATGCTTCCAGTTTTTCCCATTCAGTATGATATTGGCTGTGGGTTTGTCATAAATAGCTCTTATTATTTTGAGACACGTTCCATCAATACCGAATTTGTTGAGAGTTTTTAGCATGAAGAGCTGTTGAATTTTGTCAAAGGCCTTTTCTGCATCTATTGAGATAATCATGTGGTTTTTGTCTTTGATTCTGTTTATATGCTTCATTATGTTTATTGATTTGCGAATGTTGAACCAGCCTTGCATCCCACGGATGAAGCCTACTTAATCATGGTGGATAAGCTTTTTGATGTGCTGCTGGATTCGGTTTGCCAGTATTTTATTGAGGATTTTTGCATCGATATTCATCAGGGATATTGGTCTAAAATTCCCTTTTTTTTGTTGTGTCTCTGCCAGGCATTGGTATCAGGATGATGTTAGCCTCATAAAATGAGTTAGGGAGGATGCTCTCGTTTTCTATTGATTGGAATAGTTTCAGAAGGAATGGTACCAGCTCCTCCTGGTACCTCTGGTAGAATTAGGCTGTGACTCCATCTGTTCCTGGACTTTTTTTGGTTGGTAGGCTATTAATCATTGCCTCAATTTCAGAGCCTGCTATTGGTCTATTCAGGGATTCAACTTCTTCCTGGCTTAGTCCTGGGAGAGTGTAAGTGTCCAGGAAATTATCCATTTCTTCTAGATTTTCTAGTTTATTTGCATAGAGGTGTTTATAGTATTCTCTGATGGTAGTTTGTATTTCTGTGGTGTCGGTGGTGATATCCCCTTTATCATTTTTTATTGCATCTATTTGATTCTTCTCTCTTTTCTTCTTTATTAGTCTTTCTAGTGGTCTATCAATTTTGTTGATCTTTTCAAAAAACCAACTCCTGGATTCATTGATTTTTTGGGGGGTTTCTTTGTGTCTCTATCTCCTTCAGTTCTGCTCTGATCTTAGTTATTTCTTGCCTTCTGCTAGCTTTTGAATGTGTTTGCTCTTTCTTTTCTAGTTCTTTTCATTGTGATGTTAGGGTGTCCATTTTAGATCTTTCCTGCTTTCCTTTGTGGGAATTTAGTGCTATAAATTTCCTTCTACACGCTGCTTTAAATGTGTCCCAGAGATTCTGGTATGTTGTATCTTTGTTCTCATTGGTTTCAAAGAACATCTTTATTTCTGCCTTCATTTCGTTATGTACCCAGTAGTCGTTCGGGAGCAGGTTGTTCAGTTTCCATATAGTTGAGCGGTTTTGATTGAGTTTCTTAATCCTGAGTTCTAGTTTGATTGCACTGTGGTCTGAGAAACAGTTTGTTATACTTTCTGTTCTTTTACATTTGCTGAGGAGTGCTTTCCTTCCAACTATGTGGTCAATTCTGGAACAAGTGCGATGTGGTGCTGAGAAGAATGTATATTCTGTTGATTTGGGGTGGATAGTTCTGTAGATGTCTATTAGGTCCGCTTGGTGCAGAGTTGAGTTCAATTCCTGGATATCTTTGTTAACTTTCTGTCTCATTGATATTTCTAATGTTGACAGTGGGGTGTTAAAGTCTCCCATTATTATTGTATGGAAGTCTAAGCCTCTTTGTAAGTCTCTAAGTACTTGCTTTATGAATCTGGGTGCTCCTGTATTGGGTGCATATATATTTAGGATAGTTAGCGCTTCCTGATGAATTGATCCCTTTACCATTATGCAATGGCCTTCTTTGTCTCTTTTGATCTTTGATGGTTGATTTTTTTTTTAAGTGTAATTTTAACAGATTTGGGTTCTTGGAATACATTTCTAGTGACAGTATGGAGCTTGCATTAGATGAAGAGAATTAATAATGAGTGAATAAATCAAAATATTAGTTAGAAATATAGAGAAGAAAGTATTAGAACATGTACTCCAGATATTGCAGGTGAAAAAGAGTAAGAAAAATCTCAATAAGTGTAAATAAATTCTGTTCCTGTAACAGCAGGAATATGTCTGTTCTTTCACTGCATCTATTTAAAAGCATCTTTTAAACTTGCTTAAATATTGTAGAATATGGGACAAAAAAGTGATAAATGCAGGTGTTGCAAAGAGCAACATGTGAGATATATAAGAAAATTTGGAGAATAGAAAATGAATTCAGCTATGGTCCAGCTGAGAAGTTTCAACTCATTTATCAGAAGGTAGAGGTAGCAATAATAATAGGAATGATTTTCAAAGTAGTGCTGACCAAAATGAAAAAATGTCTGAATGAAATGCAAGTATGAGGAGTCTGAGGAGAAAGTAATAATATTATTTTAGTTTTTAAAACAACAAAGGAGTAGGTTACAACCAGAAGTCTGTCCTAGACTTGAGGTAGCAGATATTTCCAAAGTTTGGAAGGGAAGAGAGGCGCACAACTATGGCAAGATATTCTAAAAGAATAAATTGTTTAAATAAAACAGGAGGCTTTCAATAATAAAGTTCTTGGGTAATTATGAATGAATGTGTCTTCAATGAATATCTACAGAGACGAAGTACAAAAAGTCCATGATGCATGTTTTCAAATATTTTCTCCCATTCTGCAGATAGCCTGTTCACTCTGTTAATTATTCATTTTGCTAAGCTGAAAATTTCTAGTTTAATAAAGGCTCATTTGACTATTTTTGTTTGTATCAGCTTGCTTTTGAGATCTTAGTCATAAGTTTGTTGCCTAGACCATCGTACAAATGAGTTTTCCTTAGCTTTTATGCTAGTACTCCATTTAAGTCTTTAATTCATCTTGAGTTGATTTTTGTATATTTTTGGAGACAGGGGTCCACTTTTATACTTCTGCATGTGGCAATCCAATTTTCCAATTTTCCAACACCAATTTATTGAAAGGCGTGTCCTTTTCCCAGTGTATATTCTTATCGACTTTGTCAAAGATCAGTTGTCTGTAAATATGAGTGGCCTTATTTCTGGGTTTTCTATTCTGTTCCATTATCTATCTGTCTGTTTTAATTCCAGTACCATGCTGTTTTGGGTACTATAGCCTTGTAGCATAATTTGAAGTCAGATAATGTGATGCCACTAGCTGTGTTCTTTTTGCTTAGAATTTCTTTATTTGGGTCCTTTTTTGGTTACGTATGAATTTTAATATTGGCTTTTCTAATTCTGTGAAAAATGATGTTGGTATTTTGATAGATATTACATTGAATCTGTAGATTGTTTTAGGCACTATTGTCATTTTAACAATATTAATTTTTCCTATCTATGAGCATGGGATGTTTTTCTGATAGAATATACAAGGAATTCAAACAACTCAATCAAAACTTCCAAAAAATTTCATTAAAAAGTGGGCAAATAATAGACATTTTCCAAAAGAAGACATAGAAATGGCCAACAGGTGTATGAAAAAATGCTCAATGTCACTAACCATCAGAGACATGCAATTCAAAATCACAAAAGATATCATCTTATCGGTCTAAAATTCTCTTTTTTTGTTGTGTCTCTGCCAGGCTTTGGTATCAGGATGATGTTGGCCTCATAAAATGAGTTAGGGAGGATTCCCTCTTTTTCTATTGATTGGAATAGTTTCAGAAGGAATGGTACCAACTCCTCCTTGCAAAGCTGGAGGCATCATGCTACCTGACTTCAAACTATACTACAAGGCTACAGTAACCAAAACAGCATGGTACTGGTACCAAAACAGAGATATAGATCAATGGAACAGAACAGAGTCCTCAGAAATAATACCACACATCTACAGCCATCTGATCTTTGACAAACCTGACAAAAACAAGAAATGGGGAAAGGATTCCCTATTTAATAAATGGTGCTGGGAAAATTGGCTAGCCGTAAGTAGAAAGCTGAAACTGGATCCTTTCCTTACTCCTTATACAAAAATTAATTCAAGATGGATTAGAGACTTAAATGTTAGACCTAATACCATAAAAATCCTAGAGGAAAACCTAGATAGTACCATTCAGGACATAGGCATGGGCAAAGACTTCATGTCTAAAACACCAAAAGCAACAGCAACAAAAGCCAAAATTGACAAGTGGGATCTAATTAAACTAAAGAGCTTCTGCACAGCAAAAGAAACTACCATCAGAGTGAACAGGCAACCTACAGAATGGGAGAAAATTTTTGCAATCTACTCATCTGACAAAGGGCTAATATCCAGAACCTACAAAGAACTCAAACAAATTTACAAGAAAAAAACAAACAACCCCATCAAAAAGTGGGCAAAGGATATGAACAGACAGTTCTCAAAAGAAGACATTCATACAGCCAACAGACACATGAAAAAATGCTCATCATCACTGGCCATCAGAGAAATGCAAAGCAAAACCACAATGAGATACCATCTCACACCCGTTAGAATGGCAATCATTAAAAAGTCAGGAAACAACAGGTGCTGGAGAGGCTGTGGAGAAATAGGAACACTTTTACACTGTTGGTGGGATTGTAAACTAGTTCAACCATTATGGAAAACAGTATGGCGATTCCTCAAGGATCTAGAACTAGAAATACCATTTGACCCAGCCATCCCATTACTGGGTATATACCCAAAGGATTATAAATTATGCTGCTATAAAGACACATGCACACGTATGTTTATTGCAGCACTATTCACAATAGCAAAGACTTGGAATCAACCCAAATGTCCATCAGTGACAGATTGGATTAAGAAAATGTGGCACATATACACCATGGAATACTATGCAGCCATAAAAAAGGATGAGTTTGTGTCCTTTGCAGCTGGAAACCATCATTCTTAGCAAACTATCACAAGAACAGAAAACCAAACACCGCATGTTCTCACTCATAGGTGGGAACTGAACAATGAGATCACTTGGATTCAGGAAGGGGAACATCACACACCGGGGCCTATCATGGGGAGCGGGGAGGGGGGAGGGATTGCATTGGGAGTTATACCTGATGTAAATGACGAGTTGATGGGTGCAGCACACCAACAAGGCACAAGTATACATATGTAACAAACCTGCACGTTATGCACATGTACCCTACAACTTAAAGTATAATAATAATAAATAAATTTTTTAAAAAAATGCAAAAAAAAAAGATATCATCTTATCATAGTCAGTATGGCTTTTATTAAAAAGTCAAAAATAGCAAATGTTGGCAAATATGTGGATAAAAGGAAATGCTTATATACTGTTGGGGCAATGCAAATCAGTATAAACACTTTGGAAAACAATTTGGTGATTTTTCAAAGAACTAAAAATACAACTACAATTTGATTCAGCAACCCCACTACTGTGTATCTACCCAAAGGAAAATAAATCATTATGTGAAAAAGTTACCTGCAGGTGTAGGCTTATATTGGCACTATTCACAATAGCAAAGATCAACCTACGTCTCCTCTATGAAGAATTAGATAAAAAAAATATAGTATATATGCCAAATGAAATACTAAACTATTCAGTCATAAAAAAGAATGTAATCAGAGGGGAGGGTCACGTGGCCAACTAGACACAAACAGGTAGAACAGCTCCCACGGAGGGACTGAGAGGTGATGTAGTCTGTTAAAAACATGACTGGCGTGCTTTTAACAGATCTTCAGAGGGAACATACCAAGAGAGGATGGAGGGAAGGCACAGAAGCCGGGCTGAAGGAGAAGAAAGCTGGGAACCCTGCATAGGCTACCACACACTGAGATTCAATGTCGAACCACAACAGCTTTGGGGAAACAGGTGAGTTGAACTAGCAAGGAGCAACCTGCTCTTGCCGCAGGCCTCTGGATCCACAGAAGGAGGGAACCCCTCAATTACCATGGACACTTGAGATGGCAGGGAGACTTGCTACTTTAAAGAAGCGGAGGGGCAGCAAGCCAACTGATGTGGATGGAGCCCAGCGGGTTTGGTGTGGGAATGTCTATAGTGGAGCATGGCCATGGAGGGCAATCCCTCTAATCTCTACTCGCTCCCATAAAAGGCTTTAGCTCGGCCTGGCGCAGTGGCTCACACCTGTAATCCCAGCACTTTGGGAGGCCGAGGTGGGAGGGTCACGACATCTGGAGATCGAGTCCATACTGGCTAACACGGTGAAACCCCGTCTCTACTAAAAATACACAAAAATTAGCCAGGCGTGGTGGCAGGCGTCTGTAGTCCCAGCTACTCGGGAAGCTGAAGCAGGAGAATGGCATGAACCTGGGAGATGGAGCTTACAGTTAGCCGAGATCCTGCCATTGCACTCCAGGCTGGGCGACACAGCGAGAATCCATCTCAAAAAAAAAAAAAAAAAAAAAAAAAACTTTAGCCCTAGGGGAACTGTCAGACTTGATCTTTGCGAGGTGGTCATGCACATCAGACAGGGCTGGTCCTGGCTGGTCCGACCTGAGCATCCCTTGGTTTTCTGGCCTTTCCCGGGATTCCAGCCTGGCAATACCTTCTCACAGGACAGTCTCAGGTACCCTGGGGGCCCACACCACACCTTCTGCGTCAGCAGACCATTAGTAACCAGTAGAGAGCTCCAGCGAGGCGGCCCCTATGGCTGTACAACAACCCACACATGCTCTCCCCATACTGCTGTTTCCCCTGAGTCCATGGCAACTCCCCACATCACTTTGCTGGTGTGCCTTACAGCATGGGTGGGTATTTGCTTTACTTGCCCTTCCAGCACATGGAAATGCAGTCCACATCCCCCACCTCCATCCCCAGCCAACCATCATTGCAGATGGAGCCTTGGTCAACACAGGGCCAGCAAGCCTTCTCCCTGCCAGTGCCCTGCCCTTGTGCTAACTCTATTCCCATGGTCACTGTCAAGGTTTTTCATATATCTGCTGTCATTTGTTCATTTTCTCCTTTAAAACAAAATCAATATAATGGGCTATGCTTATGTTTTACTCATTGTCAAACTTAGACTCAAAGCCTGGTTCGGTGGGAGGGGAACCTTAGCTTCCTTTCATAGATGGTCAGTGTTGGTGAGCAGGAAAATGAGGCAGAGACTGAGAGGTAGCTTAGCATGGTCCGTTGAGGTTAGCTGTAAACAGACATGTTTGTAACAAAAGTGTTGCTTCAGAGATGGGAATGGGCCCCATTGTTACGCAGGAACAGACTTACCCTTAAGGTAATGCCAGTTTACCTAAGGGTTTTGGTTCATTTTGTGTTTTCTCTTGTGCCACAACCAAACTGCAGAGAACCTGCTCTGACCTAAAGGGCATTCCTTTAGCAGATAAGACCTTGAAAAATGCAAAACTCCTGGAACTAGGAAACTTTTTAAAAAGTAAATGACTCATTTGCTTTGTCCCTGTGAACTGCATTGACAGTGTGCTCTTATGACAATTTTTTTGTAAATAAATATGTTATAAAATATTTTTATCTCACCCCACCTAATCATACTCCCACTTTCCTATTTGTATTTTTTTCCCTTCACATGAATTAACCAAATGAATTTTTTGTCACCGTAGCTGGATGCTTCCCATATTATTAAGACATATAAAAATTGACTTTTTTAAAATTCAAAATGTATGTTGCATCAGAAAAAGGGTTCTGCCTTTGCTCTCTCTAGCCTTCTTTCAACCAATCTCCAAACGAATGTCTCCTGGAACTACCACTCCCTCATTACATTGGGTCACTGTTGCTGTGACTACCTCTATCTCTGCCCTGCTGTCACCACAGCCCCATACTCAGACACCCAGGACTCCCAGGAAGCTTGAGAGCCAGCAAAAAGGGCTCACTTAGCCTTGAGAGTGGTGGTCTTGCCTCCCTGTAAGAGAGTCAGTCGTTCGCTGGGTTGAGGGGCAGTGGATTGATTGTTATTGTTTAAATAGTTTCTCTCAGTTTATAAAGAAGAACTTGGTAAGTAGAAATTGGCTTGACCGCATCCATCCTTGGTAGTTTTCTGTGACTTCTCAAGGGAGCAGAAAGCACACTCCACACCCCGATCTAAATAGATATTCCTGTTTACGTTGCCTTCAAGTCAATTGTTTCCTTCTCCCTTTCACCTTCCCCCTTCTTTTTTGTTACTGCTTATTTAAAACTTTCCTCCATGGACTTTCCAGGGAACAATCATCTCTGGCTCCTCAATCATCTCTTCATCCTCTTTGTGTGTTTTTTTAATGACCAAATGAATTCTACAAGAAAGTCATACTTTAGGGTAGCAGAATTTCTAGTTTAGTAGAATCACTGTGTAGCTATAGATGTTGATATATATGTTTTTGTGTATAAAACAAAACTTGATGGAAGTATAGTTCTATGGATGAGGTTGAAGAGGAGCTCTTCAGAGGTTGGAGTCAGCACTGGTGTCTCAAATAAGCATAGGCTGTGTCCCAGGCTGCTCCACACAGGTAGGGTCCCAGGCTGGGACCCAGTGAGAGCAGTGGCACCCTTCAAGGTTGGCTGGCTCCACTGTGGTGAAGAGGATAACAAGGACCCAGCGCCACATCTCACATGCATGTGAATCTGTGTGAAAATAATTTCATTTTCTCATGTTCCTCTTTTTCCTATGTGAATTGTGCCTCTTTTTTATTTATAAAAGCCTTCTTTTTAAAAAATACAAACCAAAGTGTTTTAGACCTATATGTAACCTATTCCTTAGTCTAATATTATAGATATATTATAAGAGTGACTATTTTACTTGGCTTTAGAATGTTTAACAAGAAAACGAATTCTTAACTGATCACGTCCTTGCTATTAAAATGTTTGTATTTTTCATCATGACATTGTGTGCTTTTAAATTAATCATTTTATTTGTTGAAAAATAAAATTTATATATCTTTGAAACTAATAATAGCATTGTACATTTATGAGATTATTTTAACAGAAAAATATAGAAGAACATAGTTATTTTTATTGTAATATTACTAACTCTAGGCTGAGAAAAGGGTGAGTCCCATTGTGGTGAACTACATTATGGGTTGTTACTCACAGTTTCTTTTTGATCATGTTTTTTTGGTCTCTGAGGTGAAATGACTTATTAGTTAAAATTTGTAAACTCACATGTGCATATTGTATATGTGTAGAAATTCAACACACTTTGTCTTGGAATTTCATTAAACTTCTTGAAATGACTGTAAAAAGAAGAATATACTTTGAACCCCCTTAGCATTCACCCCCCAATTTTCACCCCATTATGAAGCATAGGCAACCACGAATTTACTTTCTGTCTTCATGAATGTGACTCTTCTGAACATTTAACATAAGTAGAATTATGCAATATGTAGCCTTTTCTGTCTGACTTTTGATTTTAAGATTCATACAAGTTGTAGCATCTAGCATTTACAAATATTGTATTTCTTTTTGCCAAATAATATCCCATTATATGATATAACACATTTTGTTCTTTTGTTTGTCAGGTAATGGACATTTGTGCTATTTTCACTTTTTGGCTGTTATGAATAATGCTACTGAGGACTTTTATGCACAACTGTTTGTATGGATGTGTGTTTTCATTTCTCTGAGTTAAATACAAAGGACTGCAATTCCTGAATTAAATAGCTCTGTGTTTATCTTTTGGAAGAACTGTCATACTGTCTTGCAAGGAAGCTGCACTGATTTACATTTATTTGTATCAGCAGTGTATGATGATTCTAATTTCTCCACATCCACAGCAACACTTGTTAATATCTATCTTTTAAATTATAGCCATCCAAGTGTATAGGTGATATCTTACTGTGGTTTTGATTTGCATTTCCCTAATGAGTAATGATATTGATAATCTTTTCTTATGTTTTCATATGTTTTTGTATGTTTATTGGCTACTTGTGTATATCTTGTGGAAAAATATTTACTCATATTTTTGTTCATTTTCACACTAATACATTTTCTAATGAGATTTGATTTTTAGTCAATAAGTATTTATTGAGAATCTACTGTGTGCCAGTTATTGTCCTAGATATTTGAAGATATATAAATTTACCAGAGAGACAATTCTGTCCCCATGAGTTTTACATTTGTTAGCAAAGATATTCAATGAAGATTAATTCCGTAATATATTGTCAGATATTGTAAATGCTATGCAATACAGTATAATAGGACATTTAAAAACCAGGCCACACACTGGAATCACCAGGAGAGCTACTGATTTCTGGCTCCACTCCCTCACCTGTGAGAATGGCTGGGCTGCAACATAGTCATCCTGTTTTTCCTATACTATGGTGCCTTGGAAGCCTTATAATTTGCATGATTCTAAAAACCAGGCGTCTAAGTCAAAGGACCAGGATTTTCCCTTTATTATTAATGGGGGTGGAAAGGGATGCTGCATAACTCATGGTGGGAGAATCAGTTAGCCATTTGAAGAAAAATGGAAAATTACTCTCACCTCATACATACATCACAACAAGATGAAATGTTACACAATCATTAAAATATATGTATACAATTTCGAATAAAATCCATTCAGTTATTAACTCAACCAAAAAAAAAAAAAACAAGTCAAATGCTTTTTGTGCTATGTCCTGGGGAGATAGTGATGAACCTGATATAATATATTACATTTTCTTACAGTTCATTGGAGGGACCAAAAAGCCAAATACAATGTAGTGAATAACAAGTAAAATTGGATGCTGTAAGAGCACATGGTAGTAATATCACGGGGTTCCTAGGAAAGGCCATGGTCTAAGGTGAACTCTGAAAATTTAATATGAATTACCAAGGAGACCTTTGAGTAATCTATTCTGGCCAAGAGGAGTCTAGAAGTAAAGAAGATGTTTCAGAAACTCCCATTGAGTATGATTGGAGATAAAGAGAACTAACACTGTTATTACTTATAGGTGTGTGTGTGTGTGTGTGTGTGTGTCTGTGTGTGTGTGTGTGTGTGTGTGTGTGTGTGTGTGTGTGTGATGGAGAGAGGGAGTACAGGGAACAAGAAAGCAAAGTTTGATGTGGCTTTTACACTGTGGTTTTGTGATCCAAGCAAACCAACAAATAAGAATAACTTGAGTAAATGTGTTTCAATCCCTGCCCAGAAACAACCATTCTCTTCATAAGAACCATGACACCCCTGCACACTGGAATAGATGCACTCAACTATTATGTAGCTGATACTTTTTGGAGAGGTAAGAAGAAAAGCAAAGAAACAAAACATAAAAATAAGTGAAAAACAATTCATGGATAAATGTATAAATGACTTGCTAAACATGGCTCAAGTTGATGGACAGTTACTTGGAAATAAAGAACACTCACACAAAAATGTTTTTATTCCTTTCCTCTTGGACTACAGGCATAAACATATGTCAAAATCCAAGAAGAGGAGTTGCGTAGTAGAAATTAAACAGGCTACAAAATGTGACACACTTGGATTTGAATCCTTTCCTGACACATTCTAATTATGGAAATTGCTCAACCTTTTAGCATCTCAATTTCTATATGTTTAGAATAGGTAAAATGCACCTTATCTCAGAAGGTTGTTGGGGGACTTAAATGAGGTGTTGTACCTAAAGTATTTAATTAAATAAGTGCAATTTCCTTACTTTTTCTCTCTTTCCTTCTACCTTCAAAAATTTCAACCTCTTTTCTCTATACCATGCAGACTTGTAGGTCACCTGATCAATGTGATTGACAGACTTGGGCCTCTTAGTGCAAAAAAAAAAAAAAGGATTTCAGCTTTCTACTTATGGCTAGCCAATTTTCTCAGCACCATTTATTAAATAGGGAATCCTTTCCCCATTTCTTATTTTTCTGAGATTTGACAAAGATCAGATGGCTGTAGATGTGTGGTATTATTTCTGAGGACTCTGTTCTGTTCCATTGATCTATATCTCTGTTTTGGTACCCGTACCATGCTGTTTTGGTTACTGTAGCCTTGTAGTATAGTTTGAAGTCAGGTAGCATGATGCCTCCAGCTTTATAACTGGATCCTTTCCTTACTCATTATACGAAAATTAATTCAAGATGGATTAGAGACTTAAATATTAGACCTAATACCATAAAAACCCTAGAAGAAAATACAGGTAATACCATTCAGGACATAGGCATGGGCAAGGACTTCATGTCTAAAACACCAAAAGCAATGGCAACAAAAGCCAAAATTGACAAATGGGATCTAATTAAACTAAAGATCTTCTGCACAGCAAAAGAAACTACCATCAGAGTGAACAGGCAACCTACAGAATGGGAGAAAATTTTTGCAATCTACTCATCTGACAAAGGGCTAATATCCAGAACCTACAAAGAACTTAAACAAATTTACAAGAAAAAAACAAACAACCCCATCAAAAAGTGGGCAAAGGATATGAACAGACAGTTCTCAAAAGAAGACATTCATACAGCCAACAGACACATGAAAAAATGCTCATCATCACTGGCCATCAGAGAAATGCAAATCAAAACCACAATGAGATACCATCTCACACCAGTTAGAATGGCAATCATTAAAAAGTCAGGAAACAACAGGTGCTGGAGAGGCTGTGGAGAAATAGGAACACTTTTACACTGTTGGTGGGATTGTAAACTAGTTCAACCATTATGGAAAACAGTATGGCGATTCCTTAAGGATCTAGAACTAGAAGTACCATATGACCCAGCCATCCCATTACTGGGTATATACCCAAAGGATTATAAATCATGCTGCTATAAAGACACATGCACACGTATGTTTATTGTGGCACTATTCACAATAGCAAAGACTTGGAGTCAACCCAAATGTCCATCAGTGACAGACTGGATTAAGAAAATGTGGCACATATACACCATGGAATGCTATGCAGCCATAAAAATGGATGAATTTGTGTCCTTTGTAGGGACATGGATGCAGCTGGAAACCATCATTCTCAGCAAACTATCGCATGAACAGAAAACCAAACACCGCATGTTCTCACTCCTAGGTGGGAACTGAACAATGAGATCACTTGGACTCGGGAAGGGGAACATCACACACCAGGGCCTATCATGGGGAGTGGGGAGGGGGGAGGGATTGCATTGGGAGTTATACCTGATGTAAATGACGAGTTGATGGGTGCTGACGAGTTGATGGGTGCAGCACGCCAACATGGCACAAGTATACATATGTAACAAACCCACACGTTATGCACATGTACCCTAGAACTTAAAGTATAATAATAAAAATAAAATAATAAAAAAAGGATTTCCACTCCATTATCTTAATTAAGCTAATTAGCTCTACCTAATTAGCTCATTGGGATCACATAATTTCTGGAATAGCCTGGGCACCTTACTGAAATAACTTGAAAATAAACATGAGCCCCAGAAATTTATCATCTTAGAAGATACATAAGAAGTAGAAGTAGCTAAAATGTTTATTAGAATCTCAACTCCTTCTTTAATGATTTTTTGGTGAGTAAATTATTATTTTTTTTGCTTAGGGGAAACTCTCTCAAGAAAATTCACAATTTTAAAGTGTACAATTCAGTGATATTTAGTATGTTCACATTTTTGTACAACAACCACCTCTATCTAGTTCCAAAATATTTTCATCTTCCCAAAGGAAACACAATTCCCATTAAGTGGGAACATCCTATTTCCCTTTATTCCCATCTCCTGAGAGTCATCAGTTTGCTTTCTGACTCTAGAAATTTACCTATTCTGCAAATTATATATATATGGAATTATACAATATATGACATTTTGTTTCTATCTTCTTTCATGTAAAAATGTTTTAGCAGTTTGTCTATATTGTAGTATGTATCTACTTCATTCATTTTATGACTAATATTCCATTGTATGTATACACAACATTTTATTTATCCATTTATTTATTGGCTGACATTTGGGTTTTTTCTGCCTTTTGGCAATTGTGAATACTGTTCCTATGAACATTTGTTTAAAAAACAGTAGTCCCAACTTTTTTTAACTTTTATTTTAGGTTCAAGGGTATATGTGCAGGTTTATTATACTGGCAAATTGTGTGTCACAGGTGTTTGGTGTCCAGCTTGTTTCATCACCCAGGTAATATGCCTATAGATAATTTTTGATCATCACTCTCCTCCATCCTCCACCCTCAAGTTGGTTTCAGTGTCTGTTGTTCCCTTTTTTGTGTCCATATGTTCTTGATGTTTAACTTCCACTTATAAGTTAGAACATGCAAATATAAATTTTATGAGTATATTTTATTTTAAATAACTCTTACTAATTCAGTGGAAAAAGTAATATATGTCATCTTGCCACCCTATGCCTTTTCATTGGAGCATTCAGCCCATTTACATTCAAAGTTAGTACAGAAATACCATTTGACCCAGCAATCCCATTATGGTTATATACCCAAAGGAATATAAATTATTCTATTATAAAGATACATGCACATGTATGTTCATTGCAGTGCTATTCACAGTAGCAAAGACATGGAATCAACCCAAATGCCCATCAGTGATAGACTGGATAAAGAAAATGTGCCACATATTTACCATGAAATACTATGCAGCCATAAAAAGGAACGAGATCATGCCCTTTGCAGGGACACGGATGGAGCTGGAAGTCATTATTTTCAGCAAACTAACTCAGGAACAGAAAACCAAACACCACATGTTCTCACTTATAAGTGGGAACTGAATGATGAGAACACATGGACACACGGGGGAAACAACACACACTGGGGACTCTTGGTGGGGGCAGGAAGATGGAGAGCATCAAGAAGAAAAGCTGATGGATGCTAGGCTTAATACTTAGGTGATGGGTTGATCAGTGCAGCAAATCACCATGGCAGACTTTTAACTATGTAATAAATGTACACATCCTGCACATGTACCTAGAACTTAAAATAAAATTTGATGAAAAACTAAAACCAAATTTAGTATAGATATGATTTCTCACTGTCCTTAACTGTTTATTATCTAGACTTGTCTGTGTGTTTGCTTTATAGTCTCACTGGTCTGTGTACTTAAGTGTGTTTGTGTGGTGGCTGGTAATGATGTTTTCTTTTTATGTGTGGCATTCCCTTAAGGAACTCTTATAAGACAGGTCTTGTGGTAACAACTTCCCATAGCATGTGCTTGTCTGAAAATGATCCTATTTCTCCTTTGCTTGTGAAGCTTAGTTTGGTTGAATATGAAGTTCTTGGTTGAAAAATCTTTTCTTTAGGAATGTTGAATATAGGTCCTCATTCTCTCGTCTTGTAGGTTTTTTTTTTTTTTTTTTTTTTTTTTTTTTTTTTTTTTAGCTGAAATGTGTGCTGTTAACCTGATGGGATTCCCTTTGTATGTCACCTGCCCCCTTCTCTCTAGTTGCCTTTAACATTTTTTCTTTCATTTCAACCTTGAACAATTTGATGATTATATGTCTTTGGGATGATCTTCTTGTGTAGTATTTCATAGGGGTTTCTGAATTTGAATGTTAGCATCTCTCATGAGGCTGGAGAAATGTTAATGGATAGTGTTCTGAAATATGTTTTTCAAATTGCTTACTTTTTCTCCTTATCTTTAAAGGATGCCAATGAGTCGTAGTTTAGTCTCTACATAAGCCCATGTTTCTTAGATATTTTGTTCATTCTTTTTTATTGTTTTTCTGTATTTTTGTCTGGGTTACTTTGAAAAGCAAGTCTTCAAGCTCTGAGATTTTTTCCTCACCTTGGTCAATTCTGCTGTTAATAGTTGTGGTTGTGTTCTGAAATTCTCGAAATGAGTTTTTCAGCTCTATTAGCTCAGTTTGCTTCTTTCTTAAAATGACAATTTCATCTTTTATTTCCTGTGTTGTATTACTGTGTTTCTTAGAATTATTTGATTGAGTTTTGACTTTCTCTCCAATATCAATGATCTTTATTCCTATTCATATTCTGAATTCCATTTCTGTCATTTCAGCCATCTCAGCCTGGTTAAGAATCATTGCTGGGGAACTAGTGTGGTTGTCTGGAGGTTATAAGACATTCTGGATTTTTGAGTAGCCAGAGACGTTGCACTGGTTCTTTCTTATCTTTGTTGGATGATGTTCCATCAGTCCTTGAAGTTACTGTCCTTTGGATGGGTTTTCTTTCATAGTTTTATCTTCTTTGATGTGGTTGCAGGTTTGATTGTGGTATAAGTTAGATTCAGCCAATGGCCTTCATTTGTGGTAGATTTGGAGGGGCCCAAGATTCAGGTCAGCAATCCTGAGCTGTATGCTCTAACTCTGAGGGGAAAATACCAGGCCCCCAGCTTTGGTATCTATCCCCTCAGGTTTAGAAACCTGATGCACTCGATGGGTCAATATGTTCCTGGGCTGCTGGTCACAACACTCCAAATGGTGGTGCCAGCCAAAGTGTTTCTTCGGGTGGTGGAGGCAAAATCTGTTCTCATTTGCATGTGCCAGCACCATCAACAGCATGCTGAGGTGCACACTTGTCAGTTGGGGTGGGTCACTAGTGTGTCTGGGGCTGCCAGCCTCCCTGCAGGCACTGGCAGCAACAGTGGTGACAGCATAGGGAGGAGGGCATTGAGGGGGAGGACAGAGGGAAGGGGACAGGATCACTGGGTTCTGTGTGCTTGTTCACAGCCCACACATATGAGAAAGTTGAAACTCAAGACATTGAGCAACCTTACCTCTATGGCTTTTCTGAGCTCATCCCACACTTCAGCTCTCCCAGAATGGTTTTGCATGCTTCCAGTGGCTCCACAGTTCTGGGATATTGAGGGTGTCTCTGGCTCTGACACCACTTTTTTTGTTCAGCCTTGCCCTTGTGGGAGGCCTGAGTGGTGGCTCTGCTTTGAGACAAGTCTCTCCCTGGGCCCCCTGGCTTTTAAGTACATCCTCTGAAATCTAGGTACAGGCTATCATGACCCCACAGCTCTTGCATTCTGCACATCTGAAATGTTAGCACCATGTGGACATAGCCTAAGGTTACTGCTTGCACCCTCTCGAGATACATTTGGGCCCACTTGTGCCATACCATAGTGCCAAAAAGGTTTATGGATTGTATCTTTCAGAGCAGCAAGTTGAGCTACACCTGAGGCCACTTGAATCACAGCAAGAGTTGCTGAAGAGTGCTATGCCAGGATGCATGAAGTAGAGTCCTGAGTCATCCCTGGGCAACAGAGATGGAGATTGAAGAGTGCCCTGGAACCACCTCAGAAAAGCATTCTTCCCTCATAGAACTCTGGGTCTAGGATAAAATGGGCATCCTCAAAGATCTCTAGAATGCCTTCAGGGCCATTGTCTTGTTGTCTTGACGATTAGCAACTAGCTCCCTTCTATTCATGCTAATCTCTTTAGTAACCAGTCACTCAGCCACACCCTTGTTTTGTTCTCATATACATACTGTTTTGCTGTTTACATGGCCAGGCTATGAATTTTTCAAATCTTTCTGTTCTGCATCCATTTCAATTATTAATTCTGTCCATAAACAATTCCTTTGCTCCAACATCTCATTGTAAGTGGCCAACAGTCAGCATGCAGCAGGCTGAATACTTTACTGCTTAGACATTTCTTCTGTCAGATATCCTAGTTCATCCTTAATATCAGCCTTCCACAAAGTCAGTAAACACAGACAAAATTCCTACAAGTTGTTTGTCACTATATAACAAGGACAGCCTTTATTCCAGTTTCCAGTACCTTGTGCCTCACTTCCATCTGAGACCTCCTCAGAATGGACTCTACTGTCCACATTTCTATCAGCATTCTGGTTATGACCATTTAAGTAACTTCTTCTTTTTATTTTTTAGTTTGTATTTATCTCCCGGGGTACTTGCGCACAACATGCAGGTTTGTTACATATGTGTACATGTGCCATGTTGGTGTGCTGCACCCATTAACTCATCATTTACATTAGGTATATCTCCTAATGCTATCCCTCTCCCCACCCCACGACAGGCCCTGGTGTGTGATGTTCCCCACCCTATGTCCAAGTATTCTCATTGTTCAATTCCCACCTATGAGTGAGAACACACGGTGTTTGTGTTTTCTGTCCTTGCAATAGTTTGCTCAGAATTATGGTTTCCAGCTTCATCCATGTCCCTACAAAGGACATGAACTCATCCTTTTTTATGACTGCATAGTATTCCATGGCGTATATGTGCCACATTTTCTTAATCCAGTATGTCATTGATGGACATGTGGGTTGGTTCCAAGTCTTTGCTATTGTGAATAGTGCTGCAATCAACATACGTGTGCATGTGTCTTTATAGCAGCATGATTTATAATCCTTTGGGTATATACCCAGTAATGGGATGGCTGGGTCAAAAGGTATTTCTAGTTCTAGATCCTTGAGGAGTCACCACACTGTCTTCCACAATGGTTGAACTAGTTTACAGTCCCACCAACAGTATAAGTAATTTCTATGAAGATTCAGACTTTCTCCAGTCTCTCATATCGTGAACTTGTACTAAAATTATCTTTAATGTTCTATTTATGGCAACCCAGGCTTTTTCTAACCTGTTCCTTCAAACTCTTTGGGTTTCTGCCCATTATCTAGTTCGAAAGCTCTTTTCACATCTTCAGATATTTATTTTTATTTTCAAGTCTGCTGCAGGATGCGCAGGTTTGTTACATAGGTAAACGTGTTCGATGGTGATTTGCTGCACCTGTCAACCCATCACCTAGCTTTTGAGCCCAGAATGCATTAGCTATTTTTCTTAATGCTCTCCTTCTGCTCACCCCACCCCCTGACAGGTCCCAGTGGGTGTTGTTCCCCTCCCTGTTGTCAAGTGTTTCGTTGTTCAGCTCCCATTTATAAGCGAGATCATGTGGTGTTTGGTTTTCTGTTCGTGCATTAGTTTCCTGGTAATAATGACTTTCAGCTTCATCTATGTCCCTGCAATGGACATGATCTTATTCCTTTTTATGGTTGCATAGTATTGCATGGTGTATATGAACCACATTTCTTTATGCCATATTTTTTATTAGCAACAGCCCCATATCCTGGTACCAATTTTCTGTTCTAATCAATTTTCTGTAGCTATAACAGAATACCTAAGACACGGGAATTTATGTTTAAAAAGGTTTATTTTGACTCACAGTTCTGGAGGCTGAGGAGTCCAAGATTCGCCGCATCTGCTGGTCCACTGTTGAAGACCTCATGCTGTCTGATAACATGGTGGAAGCCATTATAGGACAAGAGAGGTGCACTGAGAAGCAAACTGGATTTTATATTAGACCCATTCTTGTGATAACTAACCCATTTCTGCAATAACCCATTAATTGATTAATCCATGAATGGATTAATCCATTCATGAAGGCAGAGGCCTCATGACCCAATCACTTTTCGATGACACCACTCCCCAACACTATTACATTTAGGAATAAGATTCAACTGTGAGTTTCACAGGGGACAAATATTCAAGCCCAAGCAGGTGTAGTTTAGGCATTCTAATTTATTATTTTGCATGTGTATATCCAGTTGGTCCAATACCAAAGTGACAGTTGAAAAGGCTGTGCTTTGCCCATTAAATTGTCTTGGCATCCATGTTGAAAATCACTTGACAATATATTCAAGGGTTTATATCTGGGCTTTTCATTATATTTCATTGGTCTATATGTCTGTCTTTATATTTGTACGTCTATACGTTTTGATTACTGAAGTTTTATAGTGTTTTTGAAGAAATAGAAGTCCTCCAAATTGGTTTTTCTTTTTCAATATTGTTTTGGCTATCTGGGTTCCTTAAGCTTTGATATTAATTTTAGGATGAAATTTTCTATTTCTGCAATAAAACATCATTGAGATTTTGATAGAAATTACATTGAATTCGAAGATATCTGTATACTGTAAGTAGTACTGACATCTTAATAATATTGCTTCCAAGTTATGAACATGGGATATCTTTTAATCTATTTATGTTTTCTTTAACTTCTCTAGTAATCTTTTGTAGTTTTCATTGTAAAAGTCTTTGCCTCCTTGATTAAATTTACTCATAAGCATTTTATTGATTATATTTAGGTGAAATAGTTTTCTTAATTTCCTTTTCGGACTGGTAATTGCTAGTTTATAGAAATACTTCCTGATTTTTTATATGATGATCTTGTATCCTGCACCTTTGCAGAATTTGTTTTTAGCTTTAATAGTCTATGAATTCCTTTGTATTTTCTACATATAAGATCATGTTATCTGCAAATAGTTTAGCTGCTTTTTTCCAATTTTAATGCATTTTATTTATTTTTTCTTCCTTAATTGTTCTGGCTAGAACTTCTATCACAATGGTGAGTAGCAGTGGTAAAGGCTGTCATCTCCATTCTGTTCTTGGTTGTACACATTATCCATTTTTACAATTAAGCATAATTAGCTCTTGATGTTTTGTGAAAGCTCAAAATCAGTTTCAAGAAATTTCCTTCTATTTTTAACTTTTGGGTGTTTTTTCATGAAAGATTATTGGACTTTGTCACATACATTTTCTGCATCAATTGAAATTGTCATTTTTTGCTTTTCTGTTATTAATGTGGTGCATTATATTCATTGAATTTTGTATGTTGAACTATCTTTACCCCTAGATAATTTCCACTTGGTTATAATGTGTAATTCTTTCATAGGTTGCTAGACTCAACCTATTATAATTCTTTTTTAGGTTGTTTAATAGCATATTCCCATCAGTTTCTGCATTATTTTCCATTGGAAGTTTTTTAATTGTTTTTCCATTTTTTTAAACTGTTTATAGATGTGTTCAGATTTTTAAAAAGATCTTCCTGAATCAATTGTGGTAGTTTGCGTTTCTAGGAATTTGTCTATGTTATCTAGGATATATAATTTATTGGTGTGAATTTCTCATACTATTCTCCTTCTACAAAATAAATTTGTGTGCATTTGAGATTCACAAGTAATGATTTGAGATACACGTGCCAGCATACCTAATTTTAATGCACTTTGCAGATATTGCACTCTTTACAAATTGAAAGTTTGTAGCAATTTTTCATCAAGCAAGTCTTCCCACAGATGAGTGCTACCGCAAGTAGAATTATTTTGTCATTTTGTTTTCCAGTGGTTTGCTGGTAGTACCTAAGAATATAAACAATTTATATATACTGAATTTATAATATGCAACATTGTTCATTCTGTAAATTATAGTGTTCATTTCAGAGGTTCATGGGTATTTTCTTGGTAATAATAATAATATCTGCAAATGGAACAGTTATACTTCTTTCTTTCTTACATATGTGCCTATTCTCCTATCTTTCTGGTCTTTTCCTCTCTCACGTCTTTCTCTTATTTTTTTCTTTCTTTTATTGTTTGATTGAACCATCTAGAAAGTCAAGTGAAATATTTAATAGAAGTGATGAGAAAAGACTTCCCAGCTTGATCCTAACCTTAGTGAAAAAACACTCAGTCTTCCACATTAATTATCATGTTTTCCATGGGATTTTGGTAGATACCCATCAATATTTGTAATTTTTTCTCTATTCTTTCTTTGGTGAAAATTTTTCTGTGAATATGTAGTAAATTTTGTCACGTAAATTTTTGGCATATTGAAGTAATCGTGTGCTTTTTCTTTTTTAGCCTGTTAAAGTGGTAAATCACAACGTTTGAATTTCCAATGTCAAAACAAAGTTGCATTTCCAGAATAAACTCAAGTATATATTATCATTTGTGTATATTGCAGAATATAGTTTGGCAAAATTGTCTACTTTGAAAATGTTCATGATTATTTTATTATTAATTTCAAGCTATACAGATGTTATAAACATGTTTTACAGATATGCTTCCAAAAATTTTTATATGATTCTTAAAATAAATATGCCTTATGCTTGAAAATATTATTGCATCCAGTGTTTGTAACAGGTGGTTACTACTTACAGAGAACATTCTTTCTAAAGGGCAGGATGCCCACATATTATAAAATTCCCTCAACATTTTGAAAATATTTTGCAATAATTTTTTCATGACAGCTTCATTGAGATATGTCATATATTGTAAATTAATCTATTTAAACTATACAATATCATTTTGTAGTAAGTACAATCACAGGATTGTACAATCAATACTGTAGCCTGATTTTATAATATTTTAGTTTCCCATATAAGAAACCTTACATCCACTCAGAGTCACACTCTATTTCTCCTTCAACACTCGCACACTTACCACCAATCAAGCCCTAGGCAACGACTAATATCATTTATCTGTCTACATATTTGATTTTTCTAGATATTTTATACAGGTAGAATCATACACCGTGTGTATTTGTTATTTCCTTCCTTGATTTAACATAAGGTTTTTAAGGTTCAACCAAGTTGTATCAGTAATAAATTCATCTTTACTGGTTACTGAATATTATTGTTTTACTACATTTTATTTATGCAGTCATCAGTTGATGGACATTTTTTTGCCACCATAAATAATCCTGATATTAATATTTGTGTACAAGTTTTTGTGGGAACATACGATTTCATACTTATTGGGTATCTACCCAAGGGTGAAATTTAAGGAGATACTGAAACAATATGTTTAAATTTTTAAAGAACTGCCCAACAGTTGTCTAAACTGACCGTAACATTTTACATTGCTACCAGCAGTGCAAGTGGGTTCTACTTTCTTCCCATCTATCTTATCACTGGATATTATATTTATTTTTTATTATAGCCGTCCTAATGAGTGTAAAGTGGTATCACATTGTGATTTTCATTTGTATTTCTTTGTTATATAAAGATTTTGAGATGTTTTCTTTTGCTTTTGAACATTTTTATATCTTCTTTGGAGATATATCTATTTGGATTTCTGCACATTTAAGTATTTGGTAGTTTATATTTTAATCATTGAGTTCTAACCATTTTTATATATTCCTGACACAAGTCCACATATAACATATTATGTATACAAACACAAATAAATATATATACACATACATACATATATAATTTGCAAATGTTTTCTTTCATTCTGTGGTGTGCCATTTTACTTTTGTGATAATTCCCTTTGATGGACACAAGTTATTAATTTTTGTGAAATCAGATATATCTAATTGTCTTTAGAGTTTCTCTTTTATTGGCTTTTAGCACCTTGTCTATAAACCCATTCCTTAATCAAAGACCCAAAATATACAACTTTGATAATTTAAGAGAGTGTTATAGTTTTAATCCTTATATACATGTCCATGTTCCATTTTTACTAAAAGCATATATATTGTATGAGGTAAGAGCTCAACTTCATTCATTTGCATATAGATATCTAGCTTCTCTATCACCATTTTATAAAAACTCTTTTCCCCCCACTAAATTGTTTTCAGAGCATTTAGATATAAATTGAAATGTGAAGGCTTATAGTTGGACACTCAATTCTATTCCATTTACTTAAATTACATCTTGTCTTTGTTACTGTAGCTTTGAAATAGTTTTGAAATCAGCATATTGGGTAGGTACTCAAACTTTGTTCTTTATTAAGCTTATGTTTGCTATTTTGGGATCCTTACAATTTGATATAAATTTTAGAATCAGCTTGCCAATTTCTGCAAAGAAGCAATGTGAAATTTTGTTAGGGATTGTGTCCAGTGTGTATATCCTTTTAGGGTGAATCACCACATTGGAAATATTAATTCTTTCAATAAACGAATATAAAATGTCTTTTCATTTTTCAATAAATGAATATAAAATGTCTTTTCATTTGTTTAGATATTTTTATTCCTGTAAACGTTATTTTGTGGTTTCCAGACGATTAGTTTTTCAGTTCTTTTGTTAAATTTATTCCTAAGTATTTTATTTATTTTGGTTGTATTGTAAATGGAATTGCTTTCCTTAATTCCATTTCTGGATTGTTCATTGCAACTGTATAGACATACAATAGAATATTTTGTATTGAACTTACATCCAGCAACATTGAAAAACTCATTTATCATATCTAAGAGCTCTTTAGTCAATTTTTTATGATTTTCTGCATAACAGATGATGTCATTATAAATTAGGGGAGATATAGTTTTATTTCTTCCTTTCCATTTTACATGCCTTTTATTTCATATTTCTACAAATTTATCTTATTAGAGATGCTAGTACAATGTAAAGTAGAAATAATGAAAGCAGACATCCTTGTCCTGTTCCTGAATTCAGAGAAAAACACTCAATTTTTTATCATTAGTTATGATGTTAGCCATGGGTTCTTTGTATGCGTCATTTAGCAGGATGATAGTAGTCCTTTTTATTTCTACTATGTTGGCTAATTTTGTAATGAAAGAGTTTGGATATTATTAAAAGTTTTGCCTACATCCATTGAGGCACATTTGGGTTTTTTGTTATTCTACTGATAAGATGCATTACATTAATTGATTATCAGATGTTAGGCCAACCTTACCTTCCTAAGAAGAATTTCATTTGGCATTTAATATGCTGTTGGACTCAGTTTGTAAGCATTAAGCTGAGGATTTGTGCATCTGTATTTAGGTGGGATATGCATTTGAACATTTCATGTAATGTCTGATTTGTTTTGGTATATGTGTAATACAGAAGTCTTCCCTTCTCTTCTAAATTTTGGCCGATTTTGTAAAGATTTTCTATTAATTGTTTAAGTGTTTGGTAGAATTCACCAGAGATGCAATCATAAACTCGGTTTTTCTTTATGGAAAAGTTTTGAGTACTGATTCAATCTCTATCTCTTACAGGTATATTCAAATTCCATACTTCTTGAGTCAGATTCAGCAACTTGTGGTTTTCCAGGAATTTGTCAATTTTATCTACATTATCTGATTTGTTGGCATACAATTGTTTTTAGTTTTCCCATATAATCAATTTTATCTTTCTATGGTCTATAATGTGTTGTCAATTTTGATCTTTTTAAAGAACTAACGATTAGCTCTGATCTTTTTTTTTTTTTGAGATGGAGTCTCACCTTGTTTCCCAGGCTGGAGTGGAATGGTTCACCGCAACCTCCACCTCCCAGGTTCAAGCAATTTTCCTGCCTCAGCCTTCCGAGTACCTGGGATTACAGGTGCCCACCACTATGCCTGGCTAATTTTTGTATTTTTGGTAGAGACGAGGGTTTCACCATGTTGGCCAGGCTGGTCTCAATCTCCTGACCTCAAGTTTTCTCACTACTAAGCCTCCCTACTTTTAGTGCCTCAAGGTGTAAAGTTAGATTGTTAACGTGATATTTTTCTTCTTTCTTAATGTAGTTATTTAAAGTACAAAAGTTCCTCTGAGCACTACTTTGGTCACATCCCTAAAGTTTTGGTATGTTATGTTTTCATTTTAATTCATTTCTATGTATATGTAAATTACTCTGGTTATTTCTCTTTTAATACTTGGATAATCTAAGGGTGTATTGTTTAATCTCCACAAATTTGTAATTTTTCACTGTTGTTGATAAACACACTTTGTGTGACTTCAACATTTCAAAACTTAATGGTATTTATTTTTTGGCCTAACATATGGTTCTTCCTGGAGAATTCTTCTTGTGCACTTGAGAGGAATGTGTGTGCTGCTGTTTTGGAGTTTTACTAAACTCTGCGTATGTCTTTTAGGGCTAGTTGATTTATACTGCTGTTCAAATCTTCTTTCGCTATTAATTTCTTACTGTACAACTGTCTATTTGTACCTGCAATTCTGTCAATGTGAGGGTGTCATATACTTTGGGAGTGTGTTATTTAGTTCTTGTATGATTATAGTTGTTATACCTTCATGAATTGACCACTTTATGAATGTATATTGTCCTTCTTTTCCTCACATAACAATTTTTCACTTGAATTCTGTTTTGTCTAACATTAACATAGTGACCACAGATCTGGTTTTGTTACTGCTTGAAAGGCGTGTATTTTTCTATCTTTTTCCTTTCAACTTAAATGTGTCCTTGGATCTAAAGTGAGTTTCTTGTAGAGAGGATATAGTTTGATCATTTTTAAACGTAAGCCCATTTTGCCTTTGTCTGCCTTTTGATTGAAAATTTTAATTAATTTCCATTTAAAGTAGTTACTAATAAGAAAGAACTTATATCCACATTAGATATTGGGTCTAAGTTTGTCTTATACATTTTTTGGTCTTTATTTTTCCATTATTGACTTCTGTTGTGTTTACTTGTTTTTTGTAGTAAACTATTTTGATTTTCTTCTCATTCTTCTGCATATAATTTTTAAATCTAACAATTTTGTGGTTGCTATATAAATGACATTTAACATCCTAAATTTATAACAATCTAGTTCAAATTGTCACTCACTGAATTTCCAGAGAATATACAAACTACGTTCCTAAAATTTCCATTCTACCCCTTTTTTATGTTGTGATTGCTATAAATTATATCTTTATACATTATGCACCCAATAACATACATTTATTTTTATTGTATATCCATCTGTCCTTAAAATTCTGTAGAAAAAGTTTAAAAATTTAAAACTGAAGTTACAAAGCAAAAATACAATATTGGCTTTTATATTTGCTCATATATTTGTCTTTACTAGAAAATTTTATGTTTTCATATGAATTTCATTTATTATCTAGAGTTCTTTCATTTCAATCTGAAGGACTCTCATCAGCATTTTATGTAGGGCAAATGCAACGGTAATGAACCAGTCCAGCTTTAGTTTTTCTGGAAATGTCTTAATTTCTCTAATTTTTTAAGGATAGTTTTACTGAACATAGAATACTTAGTTGACCATTTGCTTTTCTTTCAGCACATTAAATATATCATTCCACTGTCTTCTTAGCTTCCAGATTTCTGCAGAGAAATGAGCTGATTATCTTATTTAAGATCCATTTACATGATGAGTCTCTTCTATTTTGTTCCTTTCTGTTATTGACTTTACATGTTTGATTATAATATGTCTAGTGGTGTTTATTTGAGTTTATCTTATTTGGATTTTTTGAGGTTCGTGAATTCATAGATTCATGTCTTTCATCAAATTTGGCAAGCTTTTGGCTATTTCTTCAAATATTATTTTACCCTATCTCCCTCTTCTCTTATTATGATTCTCATGATGCATATGATGGTCTGCTTGATGGCATCCTGCAAGCCTCTTAGGTTCTATTCACTTTTCTTCATTTTTTTCTGTCTGCTCCTCAAACTCAATTTCAGTTGTCCTATTTTAGGTTCACTGATTCTGTTCATTTAAATCTACTTTTAATAACTTTTCTTGTTTTTCTGTTTCACAATTTTTATTTGTTTTTATAGTATCTATCACATCATTGATATTCTCATTTGGGTCATACATTATTTCTCTAATTTAATGTAGTTATTTTTCCATGTTTTTATTTAGCTTTTTATGCATATTTAAGAGAATTATTTTAAAATTTTTTCTAGTAGATCTATGTTGGCTGCCTCAAAGATAAATTCTCTCAATTTATGATGTTCCCTCGAATGGGCCAAACTGCTGTTCCTTTGTATGCCTTGTCTTTTCTTGTTTAAAACTGGTCACTTGAATATTATAATGTTGTATCTCTGCAAATCAGATTCCTCCCTTGCCTAGGGTTTGCTATTTTTCTGATTGTTGAAGATTGTGGTCGTCATTTGATTAGTGATTTTCTGATTTTTTTTTTTTTGTAAGGACTATATTCCTTGATTTGTGCAGTCACTGAAGTCTCTGTTCCTTTGCTTGGGTTCAGCTAGTGTAATGATAGAGCTCTCCTTGAATGTGAGGAGCTAAAAAAACAAACAAACCCCCACCACCAATCTTTGTAGATTAGCTCTGTGCCTGGGCACTTCTTTAACACTTAGCCAGGTTTGCACTTAGCCCAGGGATCAGCCCAGTGTGAAAGCTTCTCTGGTGTTTTCTGCATATGTCTCTTGCCTGGGACATGAGCATAGTCTTCTAAATTACTCGTAGATGTTATTGTTTTCAAATATTTTACAAAGAAACTCTTCCTAGGTTTTGTTTTCAGGCTGTAGATGACATAGTGCATGTCTCAACTATAATCTTTGTTTCAGGAGCCTTTGGGTTCAGCTGGTGGTGTTTTAAGCATTGCCCACTGCTTTTCTGGCCTGAGTTCCAGGTTAGTAAAGGCAAAGATGAACACCTTGTTTTAATCCTTAAGTAGCCTCCAGACAAGTTAGAACAAAATAGTTTTCAAACAAAGTATTTACTGCTCCTTCTGGAACCAGGGATCAGGGTCTTAGTCTGGGCATGTGGACTTCCCTCTTCAAGACTGCTACTGTGCCACGGAAGAAGGTGGAAAGAGCAAGTAAAAATGCCACAAATCTTCCTGTCACTTTGATTTTTATCATTTTTACTTCAGCATTTACTTGGTGGCTGTAAAACTTTGACTATTTCCCAGAGTTTTTACAAAGTTGGTTCTGACAGTTCCTAATTATTTTTCAGTGATTTTGCGGGCAGATACAAACTTAAAGCTACTCTACCATTTTGCTGATGTGATTCTTCTACAGTAGAGGTTTTTAATAACTTTTGTCTTAAAAAATATGTAGTATGTGGATCTACAACCATCTGATCTTTGACAAACCTAACAAAAATAAGCAATGGGAAAAGGATTCCCTATTTAATAAATGGTGCTGGGAAAACTGATTAGCTATATGCAGAAAACTGAAACTGGGCCCCTTCCTTACAACTTATATGAAAACAAACTCAAGATGGCTTAAAGACTTAAACATAAAACCTAAAATCATAAAAACCCTAGAAGAAAACCTAGGCAATACCATTCAGAACATAGGCATGGGAAAAGAGTTATAACTAAAACACCAAAAGCAATAGCAACAGAAGTCAAAATTGACAAATTGGATATAATTAAACCAAAGAGCTTCTGCACAGGAAAAGAAACTATCATCAGAGTGAACAGGCAACCTATAGAATGGGAGAAAATTTTTGCAATCTATCCATCTAACAAAGGGCTAATATCCACAATCGACAAAGAACTTAAACAAATTTACAAGAAAAAAACAACCCCATCAAAAAGTAGGCAAAGGATATGAACAGGCACTTCTCAAAAGAAGGCATTTATGCAGCCAACAAACATATGAAAAAAAAGCTCATCGTAGCTGGTCATTAGAGAAATGCAAATCAAAACCACAATGAGATACCATCTCATGCCAGTTAGAATGGTGATCATTAAAAAGTCAGGAAACAACAGATGCTGGAGAGCATGTGGAGAAATAGAAACACTTTTACATTGTTAGTGGGAGTGTAAATTAGTTCAACCATTGTGGAAGACAGTGTGGGGATTCCTCAAGAATCTAGAACCAGAAACACCATTCGACCCAGCAATCCCATTACTGGGTATATAATCCATTCTACTATAAAGACACAGGTATACATATATTTATTGTAGCACTATTTACCATAGCAAAGACTTGGAACCAACCCAAATGCTCATCAATGATAGACCGGATAAATAAAATGTGGCACATATACACCACAGAATACTATGTAGCCATAAAAGGATGAGTTCATGTCCTTTGCAGGAACACTGATGAAGCTGGAAGCCATCATTCCCAGCAAACTAACACGGGAACAGAAAACCAAACACCGCATGTTCTCACTCGTAAGTGGGAGTTGAACAATGAGAACACATGGACACAGGGAAGGGAACATCAGACACCAGGGCCTGCCAGGGGGTGGGGGCAAATGGGAGGGAGAGCATTAGGACAAATACCTAACGCATGTGGGGCTTAAAACCTAGATGACAGATTGATAGGTTCAGCCAACCACCATGGCACATGTATACCTATGTAACAAACCTGCACATTCTGCACACGTATCCCATAACTTAAAGTAAAATTTAAAAAAAATTAAATCTACAAAACTATTACAATCCCAATTCTTTTGTTAGATCTAGCTAAAAAATGAAGTATGTGGATACATTACTTTTTTCTGGTTTTAATTTTTATCTGATTACTAGCTTAGTGAATCTTTCATACGTCTTTCAGAAGGGGGATAATTATCTTCCCTCGACCTTCTGGTTATCAGTCACACATGGATAGCTATCTAGGTATAATAGGCAAATATTCTGCTTTAGGACCACCTCACCCTACATGGTACCTACTTATTGTAGAAATGATTACACCGCCAAGAAATCAGGTCGGTCAAGTCCTTAGTTAACACCTACTACATGCCTTAGTGACTGCCTTGGGGCCTTTCTTTGCAGAAACCATTATAGGTTTAAACAAACTTGGGATTGTTTTACAAATTGTTAAACTTAACAGTGGTAACTTTTTCATTATGTTAATATTAGATGTGTTTCTCACTGAAAATTTTGATGGCTAAGGTTTTGCAAATTAATCTTGTATATAAAACAACATGAGGTAGAGAATAATTTAGTAATTCTAGGGTATTTTAGGTGATTAGTCATTTTTATCACTTTTGGAACAAAACTCACGAAAATGATTTTTAAAATGACTGATTTGTGGTTTATGAATTTGGGCTGAATTGGTTTGAGCAGAATCTTGCAAAGTTTTAAATAAATATCCTCTAAACCCAATCATCTAGAAAGCCAAATCAATTGTGTAAACTTGCCTGTACTCTGTACAGATCAGAATACAGATTAATTAGAATGCCATAAAAATACTCAAAATAATATGTGACAGTCTGAGGATAATTCATCTATGGTTGGTGTGATGATTCCACGGTAACAGAGACCTAAAATCCTTTTATGTTGTTGCTCGAATGTCTAATTTAAGTACTGAACCCTGTCATTGTACTGTAAATGTAGCCATAGAGTGTGTAAATGTAACATATATCAATGAGTGTGTTTGTGTTCCAATAAAACTTTATTTTTGAAAATTGAAATTTAAGTTTTATATAATTTGTACATGTCATGAAATATTTGTTTCTTAATTTTTTTAACCACTTATATATGTAAAAATAATTATTTGCTCTCTGATCAAACAAAAACAGACAGTAGACAAGCTTTGGCCCTTGAGTTGTAGTTCACTGGCCCCAGCTCCAACTCTAGTAGCTCAGGTTATCATTTCCCTATCTTAGTTAGGCTGGATTACACTTTATGTTGTAAGCATACTTGTTCTAGATTTCTGAGGGGCTTACCCTTGTTTTCCAAGGACATTACAATCTTATCAGCTTCACAACACCATCATTGGACAAGATTTTCTTATTTGAAATACCTTGATGAAGTCTCAAGCCGTGGTCATGTATTTTACTTACTTCAGACTGAGACAGTAGTTTCGTGTGGGTTTACCTTTTAATTCTCCAATATTTTTTGTCTCTTATTACTAGTTTCAATCAATATTTATGTAGTACTTATGTGCCAGTCATTGTTGTAAGTTTATTTAATATGTTACTTTCTCACAACAAACCTATGAAATTAGTACTATTATCTCTATTTTACCTATGGGGAAACTGAGGCACAGAAGGCTTAAATAACTTGAGCTAATAACGCAGATAATAGATAGCAGAGCTAGGATCCAAATCTAGGCTGCGTGGATCCAGAGTCAGAGTCCACTTTGCCTTTCAAAACAACCTTGGTGTGTTGTTTTGTTAAATAAGAAATGTAGGAATGTTTCTCTCCAAACCCTGAAATATTATGTCAGCCACACAAGACACCTCCTTCTTGTACAGCTAAATTAGTATCACCAGTGTTCTTGGAGACCTAGGATTCCTGATTGAGGGATTCCTATGCTGCAATGTCTGTGTCCCATATTGTATTTATTTATCAAACAGATCTTCTCATTGCCAGACATTGTTTTAAATGCCTTATACACATTGACTTGCTTAATTTAATCTTTACAACAAGCAATTAACAGATGAAAAAGGTCGCATAACTTCGTAAAGGGCAGAACCAGATTCCAACCAAGTTAACGTCTTCGATCGCTATTCTTAATCTTTCTGCAGGGTCTGAGTCTCTTTATTTCTTATCGGCATGGGTTTCTCTGTTTCTTGCTTCAGGGACTTTATGATTGGTCACAAGAAATTCTTGACCTTGGTTGGTTTTGACATGGCTGCAACATGCTCTGTCTTTCTGACAGGAATGCATAGCAGAATATCAGGTTCTCCTCAGCCCTGTGACAATCATAGTGCACATACGGCATAGATTTTGTTTTAAAAAATCTCTTTTGGTGTGTGTATTCTTCTTGTTTAAAGTCTGAATTGATATTTGCACACTGCTATAACCTCTCTCATGAAGCATTACCTATTTTCAAAGCTACATAAGGTGCTGTTGTAATCATACTGTTTTGTTGTATACATAATCTCTCTTTAATTAGTCATCATTATTTATTTTCCTTTTGTTAGTTTAATTATAAAAACAACGCATACTCATTTTAAGAATCCTAATAATACAGATCTGTGTGTTGTTGGTGGTGAAAAGTCTCCAGTTTCTTTCATCCCTATTCTTTATAATTTCCAGCATAATGTCATAGAAATAGATGAAACTCTCAGCGGGCTTATTCTGCATTCACTGACCATGGTGGTTTGAGGGTTAACTTTAAGAAGCACTCTGTCCTTTTCAGCTGACTGCTACATCCGGGAGAAAAGCGCTATTGCCTGGGAAACTAAGTCACGTGAGAACCTGAGGCCTCTAGGTGCCGGAACCTGACCTGAGCTGGGGCCTGTGCTTCCAGTGGGTGGTGGGGGGCCTGGTGTGCTGGCATCAGGTAAGCGGACTGCCTCGGCAAAGGCTTAAGGACAAGAGACCGGCAGCCTGAACTGGCTGGGGCATCCGGAAGGCTTAGATCTTGTGGCCAAGAGTTCAGACCGTGGCGAAGTGGAGAGTGACATGCAGTTGGATGGCGGTGACTGCGTGGTAAGTTGTATTTGAATACCTGGCAGGAGACAAGAAGTGGGGATGAGCTAGGACTCATCCTCCCTTTATTGAATAATTTGCCTTTTTCCAGAGGGAAGGAAGCCAGACCAGCTAGCAGGACGCCAGGGGTGCAGGGGTGGGAGTGCGGGAATGAGAATAGGTGTCTGGAACAGGACAGAGGGGGAGGGGAACCCTGAGGCGCAAATTCTGTTTCCTTACATGGCTTTTTCTTCTCGTTTTTCTCCTTCTCTCTCACCCTCTATGTCCCCATTATTCTTGTTCTTTCTTTTCCTGGTTACGCATTTTTATTCCTCCAGAGCCTTAATTCGAATGTAAACATTTTGGCGCCTGATCCAGTTCTCTCTTAACTTTCCTGGTATTTGTGATTTCGTGTTTGGTAACATAATAGGACGACTATAGTTAACGATAATTTATTATATATTTCAAAATAACTAAAAACCGAAATTGAGATGATTCTAACACAAAGAAATGATAAATGCTTGAGATGATGGATATAACAACTACTCTGATTTGATTATTACACATTGTATGTTATAATCAAAATATCGCATGTACCCCATAAATATGTACAACTATTATGTATCCATAATAATTAAAACTTCAAAAACGTTAACCAAATGGCAAAAAATCAGAAGAAGTTATTCAAGTATGGTGAGTAAACGTTTAAAAAGTGACAGCTTCACTAATAAATGCACATGAAAAAACGGAATAGCAGATTATGATTGACAACGGAATAAAAAGATTGTTTATGCCCTGTGTTGTGCAGAGTTTGGGGACACTGGCACTCAATTACAGTATTGTTAAGTGTGTAAATTAGTATAATCATTTATTGTTGGGCTATTTGGCATATGTAACAAAGTTGAAAACTTCTTAGTCTTTGACCTAGAAATTCTACCCTCAGGAAATTTTTTTCAACAGTTACTACTGAAAATACACACATGCATGCACATACATATATAATGTGTTAATTGCAGCATTCTTTGTAATAGCACACTTTGGAAATAATCTAAGTGCTCATCAATAGTGAACTGGTAAAATAAATTGTGGTATAACAATATGATTGGATAGAATACAGACCTTTTAAATGGCACTGATTTGGTGCCTGCGAAATAAGTTACAAAATAGGTTTTCTAGTAGTAGTCATAATATTATCAAATGTTTCTTTACAATATGTGTGAACACATACTTCTACATGAACAGAAAAAATACTGTAAGAAATTATGAACAAAACAACTAGCAATGAAAATCTCTGGGTAGTGGAATTGTAGCATTTGTTTTTCCTCCCCTCTTCTGCTTTCCTTCTCAACGTCCTTCCCCAACTTTCTCTCTTTCTTTTTTTCTTAAAGATCCATGTACATTTATTTCAACATTAATTTTTATACTCCAAATACCATTTACTTTCTTTTTTAAGGTATTACATATTAAGCAATACACAAGATTGTAAAGAAAAATTCAACCAATACCATTGTTGCCTTAGCTCAGTTTAACAAGTAAAAATTTGATCAATACAGCTGAGATCTTCTGTGTAACCTTCCTTAATTTCATTACTCCAATCATGAATTTGGTGTTTATTTTTTTATGAATAATTTTTTAATTTTTTTACCACATGTACATTTATATCTCAGAAATATATAGTATTATTTTACTTCCTTTAAAGTCTAATATAAATGGTATACTGTATATATTCTTCTCAACTTGTTTTTAGTCAAAATATGGTTGTGAGCTTTATGTTGATAACTTTTATTAACAGTTAATTTATTTTCCCTACTGTATTGTTTCTAATGTATACCTCTACCACAATTTATTTTTCCATTTTATGAATGACCACTTTGGTTATTTCAGTTTTTAGTACGTGTATTTATGTTAATGGACATTGTAATACATTTCCTTGCTCTATGAATTAAATGATGGATTACTTTGGAAAAGTTATTTCACTTTTTTTTTGAGACAACGTCTCACTCTGTCACCCAGGCTGAAGTGCAGTGGCACAATCTCTGCTCACTTCAACCTCTGCCTCCCAGACTCAAGCAGTCCTCTCACTTCAGCCTCCTGAGTAGCTGGGACTACAGGCACCTGCCACCATGCCTGACTAATTTTTGTATGTTTTTGTTGAGACGGGGTTTCACCATGTTGCCAAGGCTGATCTCAAAATTCTGAGCTCAAGTGATCCACGTGCCTCGGCCTCCTAAAGTGCTGTATGACAGGTGTGAGCCACTATGCCAGACCTAGCAATACTTCTATTTTATCAGTTGTAAAATGGGAATAATGGCTACCTAATTCTCAGGATATTGTGAGGCATGAATGAAGAAGCTGTGTAAAGAGTTTGAAATAAATTAACTTTCAATGATTGCACTCCTTTCCCATCTTCCTGTCATAAAAGAGATGACTTTGGCCTAAACCGAAAAGCATAACTAGCATACATATTTTTAATTTTTTAATTTTATGTATACATAATAGTTGTATGTGTTCATGAGGTAAATGTGATATTTTGATACAAGCATGAATTGAATAATGATCAAATCTGGGTAACTGGGATACCCATCACCTCAATCAACTATTATTTCTTTGTATTAGGAGCATTCCAATCTATTCTTCTGCTTATTTTGAAATGTACAATAAATTGTTGTTAACTATAATGGCCCAATTGTACTACTGAACACTAGACTAGATC
Source organism: Macaca mulatta (assembly GCF_049350105.2). Lineage (NCBI taxonomy): Eukaryota > Metazoa > Chordata > Mammalia > Primates > Cercopithecidae > Macaca > Macaca mulatta. The sequence continues at coordinate 69,878,633 of NC_133426.1, read as the reverse complement.
TTCCTTCTATCTAACTGTATTTTTGTTCCCATTAACCACCTGTCTTTATCTCCACCTACCCAACTAAAATTCCCAGCCTTTGGTAACCACCATTCTATTCATTACCTCCATAAGGTGAATATTTTAGTTTCCATATATGAGTGAGAACATGTGACATTTGTCTCTGTTTACCTGGCTTATTCCACTTAGCATAATTTCCTCCAGTTCCAGATATGCTATTGTAAATGACAGGATTCAATTATTTTTTGTGGTTCAATAATATTTCATTGTGTATATATGCCATATTTTCTATATCCATTCATCCACTGATGAGCACCTAGGTTGATTACATATCTTTGGTATTATAAATAGTGCTGCAATAAACCTGGGAGTGCAACTATCTGTTCAATAGCTAGCATAGAGATCTTTTGAAAAAGTACAGGCAAGAAATAGCCTGTACCCAATGATGTTATTTATGGGCTTTATTGTTTTGTGCAGTGAGTTGTGGTATTAGAAGAAGCGTATCTAGTTTACTACATATATTGTTTAGTTTTCTGAGCCCTTACTTTACCTTCCATGTTAGCATCAGAGAAGATATATTTCCAAAATTACAAGATACCACAGAACTAAGATAATGAAGGAACTATTGTGTACAATCTTTCAGTGGGTGCTAGGTGATCTGATTCCCATTACTATCCCATAGCATCTTGGGTAAATTATTTCACCTCTGATCAATGATTGGTATCATTGTAGTTGCTAAGGTTCTGTTTTGTTGATGTCTTAGTTTGTTTGGGCTGCTATAATTAAATACCACAAACTGAATGACTTATAAGGAACAGAAATTTATTTTTCACAGTTCTGGAGGTTGGGAAGTCCAAGATCAAGGTAGTGGCAGATTTGGTGTCAGGTAGAGGAAGTTCTAATTAGCTCTCAGAATCAAAGGAGTGAATACCCAAGCAGGAATAGGGCCCTTCTTTGTTTAAGCATGTTAGCAGCAATAATTTTCTACATTTTCTTTCTAAAGTGCTGCTATTAACATGATTTCTCTCTTTGTGTCTCCAAGTTTTAAATTTCTAGTGAAGAGATTCTGATTGCCTAGCTTGAGTCACAGGTGGCTGTGAAGGCAGGTTAAATAACGTAGACATAACCAGTAGGTAATCCTTATGAGCCAGGAAGCCATCCTAATTGTTGTCTAGCAGCATCTACTGTTCTACTCACCATTTTTTGAGATGAATATATGTCAATTTTATTACCAGATGAAATATAATAATAAATTATTTCTGAAGTAGTGTATATGTGGTGGCACACATACGAAATGTTTTTCTTCATTTCTTTCCTCATCTTAAAAATACATCTTTAAGGTACATAATAAACTATTTTAAAAATTTTTAGGTTGCCAGTCACAAGGTGCCTTTTAGTAAGGTACACAATACCTTCTATGAAATATTTTTGCCAGAAAAGTTCACTCAAATCTGATCAAGCCTCTAAATTTAATAATTTATGGGAAATGCAAAGCACAGAATTACATGACAAATGACATCATTGAATGCAGTCAGAAAAATCCAGCCTGTGGGAAACTCTGCAATGCAGATACGGGTTTTTAAAACAAATACATTTAAATAAAAAAAAAGACAGACAGGAATTGGAGTAGTCCAGAACACCTACAGATTAAAAAAGAATTAAGAAACATATCAACCACTTGCAATGTATAGAGCTTATCTTGATCCTGATTTAAGCAAGCATATTGTTAAAGACAGATAAGACATTGCTGGTACCAATGCAAGCTAGTATAATGCTTTTGAAAACATTGCTTCTAGGTCCTCTCAGAGAACAAAACTAGGAAATATATGCATGTATACACCCATGCAAATATCCACATCTACATTTATTTTTACATGTATCCTATCTATACCTAACAAATGATACGGCTTTATCGTTTGGCTTACCAATCCCATTTCTAGAAGTTTTCCCTGTAGATATACTTTCAACAATACAATACAACAGTGAATATGCACAGTGAATATGCAACATTATTTATATTTGCAAAATGTTGAAAACAACATAAATACCCATATACACTGTGACACATTCGTACAGTGTGGTAGCATGAAGCTGTAAAAAAGAAAATGGAAGATCATTATGAGCTAATATGGAGTAATTTCTGGAATATATCATAAATTAAAAGTGTTAAAGGCAAAAGAATACCTGTAATATGTTACCCTTCATGTGATGAAGGAGGTGTAAAATATACATATATATCTGCTTAATTGTGCAAAAGAAATACAGGAAGCCAGAGACTTAATGAGAGGCTACCAGTAGTTAGTGTGTATGGGATGCAAAGAATGAGAGAATGAGAAGGGGATGGTAGAAATGAGGGGGAGCAACAGTTCTGTGAATATACTTTTTTGTGTAGCCGTAACACTTAGAGCCATGAGACTGTTTCACATACCCTCCAAAAATAAATAATTAAAATTAACCATGATTTTGCAAGAAACAAAAGTTCAATGCAATTCATTACAAGTGAACCTAGCTATATTACAAATGAGTAATATAACCACACTGAAGGGAGTGGGGAAGAAAAAAAGTAAGCTAACCTAAGTAACTATGGAAAGTACTATTGAAAATGCATACTGTAAGGCTAAAGAAAAAAATAAATGTACACAGCAGTTGTACTCTAGTGAAGAAAGTTGTTTTTTACAATGGTGTGTGTTAACAATTTTATAATTACTTAATGGGTATATTAGGACTAAACAAATGTTGTGAGTAATAAGAGGTTTCATAAAAGGAGTTACAAACAAGGGAAAGGGAGAAGGCTGAAATGAACTATGTGAATTAGAATCAGAGATATCAGTATAAATGTGTGTATGTATGTATATGTTGTATATATGTATATATAAATATAAATGTAAGAACATTATCAATATGTAAATATGTATAGATTAATATATACACACGTGCACACATAAGGATAGATACAGAAATAAATGTAGATGTGGATATTTGTGTGGGTGTATACATACATATATTTCCTAGCTTTGTTAACTGAGAGGACCTAGAAACAATGACAAAACATTAGCTGTGATCATACTTAATGCCTGGATTGTGGTTTCTAAATTTTTTTTACAATAAAAATAATTAGGGCTTTTTGGAGTCACAGTTGATTTCAAGCCTGGGGCAGGGAACAAAACAAGATTAGCCAGAAACATCTTATGTTGCCAAAACGTGAGGAAGGATCAATAAATGATGGGGGCATGTTGAAAAGACAGGGAAAAAGCTTGAAGGAGCTCCCAGTCAACAAATCTGTGATAATTTGAACAAAAAAGTAAATAGTAATAGTCTTGGATTATAATATAATAGATACCCATAAATCTAGAGTCATATAAATAAATAAATGAATAATAAAGTTAAGATTTGGGAAACAGCTCTTCTTGCAGATGAATTTCAATTAAAATGTACAAAAGTGGCCGGGCGCAGTGGCTCACGCCTGTAATCCCAGCACTTTGGGAGGCCGAGGCGGGTGGATCACGAGGTCAGGAGATCGAGACCATCCTGGCTAACACGGTGAAACCCGTCTCTACTAAAAACACAAAAAATTAGCCGGGTGTGGCGGTGGGCGCCTGTAGTCCCAGCTACTTGGGAGGCTGAGGCAGAGCTTGCAGTGAGCCAAGATCATGCCACTGCACTGCAGCCTGGGCGACAGAGCGAGACTCCGTCTCAAAAAAAAAAAAAAAAAAAAAAAAAAAAAAAAAAAAAAAAAGCACAAAAGTGATGGAAATAGCTACCATTAAGCACAAACCACAGCAACATTTTTTACAGACAAGAATCATCAATGGATGCTAAAATTAGTGGGTGGAAAGATGAGACATAGGGTATCTGTGTAATCTCAGACTGTCTCCCCACAAGATACGTATTAATTGCAAGGAAAATATAGTAACTTTACAATGGAGAAACCTGGCAGAAACCACTTTAAACCAAATTATTAAAGTCATCGTCACCAGTCACCAATAAAAGACATGTGAACCTTGTGCGCCTTCTGATACTATGCACCGAGAAGGAAATAACATCACCTCCATGGTGTTCTTGCCAAAATTAACTCATGAGGCAACACCACTGTTTATTTATTTTTACAAAGACATTGTGAAAATAACTACTTGGTATACCATACTACTTTAGAGTGTCAAGGTCATGAAAGATATAGAAAGACTGAGGGGCTGTCATTGACTGGAGGAGACTAAGGAGGTATGACAGCTGAAAGCAATATGGGATCCCGGTTTGCAATTAAACCATAGAAAGGAAATCAGTGGGAAAACTGCTGAAATTCTAATAAGATTTGTAGATCAGTTAATAGTACTGTTTCAATGTTAATTTCCTGATTTAAATAGTATTTTAAATTATGATCCTACAGATAATATTAGGAGAAGCAGAAAAGAGTATTCAAGAAAGTTCTGCACTTTTTTACAAATTTTTTGTAATTTTCACCTAAGACAAATTTTCTCAATATTGACAGATTAAAAAATGAGACAATTGGGAATATCTGAACACTGGATATGTTATGATATTAAATAATTATTAAATTTTACCTGAGGTAATAGGATCATGGTTTTTAAAATAATTGTCTTTAGAGATTAATTCAGAAATATTTACATATGGTATAATATGAAGCATGGAATTTGCTTGGAAATAAGAAGTGTTGGCTAATGGGTCCAGGAATAGATGAATTAATAATTGTTGAAGCTCAGTAATGGGTATATGGGGGAGTTCATGAATATTATTCTCTCTAGTTTTGTATGAGTTCAAGACTTCCTACAATATGTTGAAAAACTAATTCAATGTAGAAGACTGGAAAATTGCAGAAGAATAAAACTAAAAAACCATCTGTAAATCATCCAGGTATTTATAATCAGTGTTACATTTTGATGTGTGTGGTGTATGCATGGGGGATTGGTGCTCAACATTTGTTCAACCTTCTTACTATAACTTCATGCACTTCAGGAAAAGGAGTTAAAAGTACAAACTCAAGTCAGATTCCCTGGGTGAGTGTCCCATTATTGTCATTTACTAAATGTCTGTTGTTGAATAGTTCATTGAATCTTTTTTTTTTTTTTTTCATTTCAAACAAAGGATCGTTTGTGTTTCCCTTTCTTTTTTTTTTCTTAATTAATTTATTATTATTATAATTTAAGTTGTAGGGTACATGTGCATAACGTGCAGGTTTGTTACATATGTATACTTGTGCCATGTTGGTGTGCTGCACCCATCAACTCATCATTTACATCAGGTATAACTCCCAATGCAATCCCTCCCCCCTCCCCCCTCCCCATGATAGGCCCCTGTGTGTCATGTTCCTCTTCCTGAGTCCAAGTGATCTTATTGTTCAGTTCCCACCTATGAGTGAGAACATACGGTGTTTGGTTTTCTGTTCTTGTGATAGTTTGCTAAGAATGATGGTTTCCAGCTGCATCCATGTCCCTACAAAGGATGCAAACTCATCCTTTTTGATGGCTGCATAGTATTCCATGGTGTATATGTGCCACATTTTCTTAATCCAATCTGTCACTGATGGACATTTGGGTTGATTCCAAGTCTTTGCTATTGTGAATAGTGCTGCAATAAACATACGTGTACATGTGTCTTTATAGCAGCATAATTTATAATCCTTTGGGTATATACCCAGTAATGGGATGGCTGGGTCATATGGTACATCTAGTTCTAGATCCTTGAGGAATCGCCATACTGTTTTCCATAATAGTTGAACTAGTTTACAATCCCACCAACAGTGTAAAAGTGTTCCTATTTCTCCACATCCTCTCCAGCACCTGTTGTTTCCTCACTTTTTAATGATCGCCATTCTAACGGGTGTGAGGTGGTATCTCATTGTGGTTTTGATTTGCATTTCTCTGATGGCCAGTGATGATGAGCATTTTTTCATGTGTCTGTTGGCTGTATGAATGTCTTCTTTTGAGAAATGTCTGTTTATATCCTTTGCCAACTTTTTGATGGGGTTGTTTGTTTTTTTCTTGTAAATTTGTTTGAGTTCTTTGTAGGTTCTGGATATTAGCCCTTTGTCAGATGAGTAGATTGCAAAAATTTTCTCCCATTCTGTAGGTTGCCTGTTCACTCTGATGGTAGTTTCTTTTGCTGTGCAGAAGCTCTTTAATTTAATGAGATCCCATTTGTCAATTTTGGCTTTTGCTGCCATTGCTTTTGGTGTTTTAGACATGAAGTCTTTGCCCATGCCTATGTCCTGAATGGTACTACCTAGGTTTTCCTCTAGGATTTTTATGGTATTAGGTCTAACATTGAAGTCTCTAATCCATGTTGAATTAATTTTCGTATAAGGAGTAAGGAAAGGATCCAGTTTCAGCTTTCTACTTATGGCTAGTCAATTTTCCCAGCACCATTTATTAAATAGGGAATCCTTTCCCCATTTCTTGTTTCTCTCAGGTTTGTCAAAGATCAGATGGCTGTAGATGTGTGGTATTATTTCTGAGGACTCTGTTCTGTTCCATTGGTCTATATCTCTGTTTTGGTACCAGTACCATGCTGTTTTGGTTACTGTAGCCTTGTAGTATAGTTTGAAGTCAGGTAGCGTGATGCCTCCAGCTTTGTTCTTTTGACTTAGGATTGTCTTGGAGATGCGGGCTCTTTTTTGGTTCCATATGAACTTTAAAGCAGTTTTTTCCAATTCTGTGAAGAAACTCATTGGTAGCTTGATGGGGATGGCATTGAATCTATAAATTACCTTGGGCAGTATGGCCATTTTCACGATATTGATTCTTCCTATCCATGAGCATGGTATGTTCTTCCATTTGTTTGTGTCCTCTTTGATTTCACTGAGCAGTGGTTTGTAGTTCTCCTTGAAGAGGTCCTTTACATCCCTTGTAAGTTGGATTCCTAGGTATTTTATTCTCTTTGAAGCAATTGTGAATGGAAGTTCATTCCTGATTTGTCTCTCTGTTTGTCTGTTACTGGTGTATAAGAATGCTTGTGATTTTTGCACATTAATTTTGTATCCTGAGACTTTGCTGAAGTTGCTTATCAGCTTAAGGAGATTTTGGGCTGAGACAATGGGGTTTTCTAAATATACAATCATGTCATCTGCAAACAGGGACAGTTTGACTTCTTCTTTTCCTAACTGAATACCCTTGATTTCTTTCTCTTGCCTAATTGCCCTAGCCAGAACTTCCAACACTATGTTGAATAGAAGTGGTGAGAGAGGGCATCCCTGTCTTGTGCCAGTTTTCAAAGGGAATTTTTCCAGTTTTTGCCCATTCAGTATGATATTGGCTGTGGGTTTGTCATAAATAGCTCTTATTATTTTGAGGTACGTTCCATCAATACCGAATTTATTGAGCGTTTTTAGCATGAAGGGCTGTTGAATTTTGTCAAAAGCCTTTTCTGCATCTATTGAGATAATCATGTGGTTCTTGTCTTTGGTTCTGTTTATATGCTGGATTATGTTTATTGATTTGCAAATGTTGAACCAGCCTTGCATCCCAGGGATGAAGCCCACTTGATCATGGTGGATAAGCTTTTTGATGTGTTGTTGAATCCGGTTGGCCAGTATTTTATTGAGGATTTTTGCATCGATGTTCATCAGGGATATTGGTCTAAAATTCTCCTTTTTTGTTGTGTCTCTGCTAGGCTTTGGTATCAGGATGATGTTGGCCTCATAAAATGAGTTAGGGAGGATTCCCTCTTTTTCTATTGATTGGAATAGTTTCAGAAGGAATGGTACCAACTCCTCCTTGTACCTCTGGTAGAATTCAGCTGTGAATCCATCTGGTCCTGGACTTTTTTTGGTTGGTAGGCTATTAATTATTGCCTCAATTTCAGAGCCTGCTATTGGTCTATTCAGGGATTCAACTTCTTCCTGGTTGAGTGTTGGAAGAGTGTAAGTGTCCAGGAAATTATCCATTTCTTCTAGATTTTCCAGTTTATTTGCGTAGAGGTGTTTATAGTATTCTCTGATGGTAGTTTGTATTTCTGTGGGGTCGGTGGTGATATCCCCTTTATCATTTTTAATTGCGTCGATTTGATTCTTCTCTCTTTTCTTCTTTATTAGTCTTGCTAGTGGTCTGTCAATTTTGTTGATCTTTTCAAAAAACCAACTCCTGGATTCATTGATTTTTTGGAGAGTTTTTTGTGTCTCTATCTCCTTCAGTTCTGCTCTGATCTTAGTTATTTCTAGCCTTCTGCTAGCTTTCGAATGTGTTTGCTCTTGCTTCTCTAGTTCTTTTAATTGTGATGTTAGAGTGTCAATTTTAGATCTTTCCTGCTTTCTCTTGTGGGCATTTAGTGCTATAAATTTCCCTCTACACACTGCTTTAAATGTGTCCCAGAGATTCTGGTATGTTGTATCTTTGTTCTCATTGGTTTCAAAGAACATCTTTATTTCTGCCTTCATTTCGTTATGTACCCAGTAGTCATTCAGGAGCAGGTTGTTCAGTTTCCATGTAGTTGAGCGGTTTTGATTGAGTTTCTTAGTCCTGAGTTCTAGTTTGATTGCACTATGGTCTGAGAGACAGTTTGTTATAATTTCTGTTCTTGTACATTTGCTGAGGAGTGCTTTACTTCCAATTACGTGGTCGATTTTGGAGTAAGTACGATGTGGTGCTGAGAAGAATGTATATTCTGTTGATTTGGGGTGGAGAGTTCTATAGATGTGTATTAGGTCTGCTTGCTGCAGAGATGAGTTCAATTCCTGGATATCCTTGTTAACTTTCTGTCTTGTTGATCTGTCTAATGTTGACAGTGGAGTGTTGAAGTCTCCCATTATTATTGTATGGCAGTCTAAGTCTCTTTGTAAGTCTCTAAGGACTTGCTTTATGAATCTGGGTGCTCCTGTATTGGGTGCATATATATTTAGGATAGTTAGCTCTTCCTGTTGAATTGATCCCTTTACCATTATGTAATGGCCTTCTTTGTCTCTTTTGATCTTTGATGGTTTAAAGTCTGTTTTATCAGAGACTAGTATTGCAACCCCTGCTTTTTTTTGTTCTCCATTGGCTTGGTAAATCTTCCTCCATCCCTTTATTTTGAGCCTATGTATGTCTCTGCGTGTGAGATGGGTCACCTGAATACAGCAGACTGATGGGTCTTGACTCTTGATCCAGTTTGCCAGTCTGTGTCTTTTAATTGGAGCATTTAGTCCATTTTCATTTAAGGTTAAGATTGTTATGTGTGAACTTGATCTTGCCATTATGATATTAACTGGTTATTTTGCTCGTTACTTGATGCAGTTTCTTCCTAGCCTCGATGGTCTTTACATTTTGGCATGTTTTTGCAATGGCTGGTACCGGTTGTTCCTTTCCATGTGTAGTGCTTCCTTCCGGGTCTCTTGTAAGGCAGGCCTAGTAGTGACAAAATCTCTAAGCATTTGCTTATCTGTAAAGGATTTTATTTCTCCTTCACTGATGAAACTTAGTTTGTCTGGATATGAAATTCTGGGTTTAAAATTCTTTTCTTTAAGAATGTTGAATATTGGCCCCCACTCTCTTCTGGCTTGGAGAGTTTCTGCCGAGAGATCTGCTGTTAGTCTGATGGGCTTCCCTTTGTGGGTAACCCGACCTTTCTCTCTGGCTGCCCTTAAGATTTTTTCCTTCATTTCAACTTTGGTGAATCTGGCAATTATGTGTCTTGGAGTTGCTCTTCTCGAGGAGTATCTTTGTGGCGTTCTCTGTATTTCCTGAATTTGAATGTTGGCCTGCCCTACTAGGTTGGGGAAGTTCTCCTGGATGATATCCTGAAGAGTGTTTTCCAACTTGGTTCCATTTTCCCCCTCACTTTCAGGCACCCCAATCAGACGTAGATTTGTTCTTTTTACATAATCCCATACTTCTTGCAGGCTTTGTTCATTTCTTTTTCTTCTTTTTTCTTTTGGTTTCTCTTCTCGCTTCATTTCATTCATTTGATCCTCAATCGCAGATACTCTTTCTTCCAGTTGATCGAGTCGGTTACTGAAGCTTGTGCATTTGTCACGTATTTCTCATGTCATGGTTTTCATCTCTTTCATTTCGTTTATGACCTTCTCTGCATTAATTACTCTAGCCATCAATTCTTCCACTTTGTTTTTCAAGATTTTAAGTTTCTTTGCGCTGGGTACGTAATTCCTCCTTTAGCTCTGAGAAATTTGATGGACTGAAGCCTTCTTCTCTCATCTCGTCAAAGTCATTCTCCGTCCAGCTTTGATCCGTTGCTGGTGATGAGCTGCGCTCCTTTGCCGGGGGAGATGCACTCTTATTTTTTGAATTTCCAGCTTTTCTGCCCTGCTTTTTCCCCATCTTTGTGGTTTTATCTGCCTCTGGTCTTTGATGATGGTGATGTACTGATGGGGTTTTGGTGTAGGTGTCCTTCCTGATTGATAGTTTTCCTTCTAACAGTCAGGACCCTCAGCTGTAGGTCTGTTGGAGATTACTTGAGGTCCACTCCAGACCCTGTTTGCCTGGGTATCAGCAGCAGAGGCTGCAGAAGATAGAATATTTCTGAACAGCGAGTGTACCTGTCTGATTCTTGCTTTGGAAGCTTCCTCTCAGGGGTGTACTCCACCCTGTGAGGTGTGGGGTGTCAGACTTCCCCTAGTGGGGGATGTCTCCCAGTTAGGCTACTCAGGGGTCAGGGATCCACTTGAGCAGGGAGTCTGTCCCTTCTCAGATCTCAGCCTCCCTGTTGGGAGATCCACTGCTCTCTTCAAAGCTGTCAGACAGAGTCGTTTGCGTCTGCTGAGGTTTCGGCTGTGTTTGTTATTGTTTACTGTGCCCTGTCCTCAGAGGTGGAGTCTACAGAGACAGGCAGATTTCCTTGAGCTGCTGTGAGCTCCACCCAGTTCGAGCTTCCCAGCAGCTTTGTTTACCTACTTAAGCCTCAGCAATGGCGGGTGCCCCTCCCCCAGCCTCGCTGCTGCCTTGCCGGTAGATCACAGACTGCTGTGCTAGCAATGAGGGAGGCTCCGTGGGTGTGGGACCCTCCCGGCCAGGTGTGGGATATGATCTCCTGGTGTGCCTGTTTGCTTAAAGTGCAGTATTGGGGTGGGAGTTACCCGATTTTTCAGGTGTTGTGTGTCTCAGTTCCCCTGGCTAGGAAAAGGGATTCCCTTCCCCCTTGCGCTTCCCAGGTGAGGCGATGCCTCGCCCTGCTTCAGCTCTCGCTGGTCGGGCTGCAGCAGCTGACCAGCACTGATCGTCCGGCACTCCCCAGTGAGATGAACCCAGTACCTCAGTTGAAAATGCAGAAATCACCGGTCTTCTGTGTCGCTGGCGCTGGGAGTTGGAGACTGGAGCTGTTCCTATTCGGCCATCTTGCTCCGCCCCCAGTTCTCTGAATCTTAAGTTCTCTGAATCTCAGTTTCCTCATTTATGAAATGAGAGCAATACTGTATGCTGCCACAACCAGTAAATAGAGGTTGAATATCCCTTATCTGAAATGCTTGGGACAAGAAGTGTTTGTATTTTAGATTTTTTTTCCGAATTTTGGAATATTTGCATTATACTTACCAATTCAGCACCCCAATCCAAAAATCTCAAAAGATTTGAATCTTAGAATTGAGGAAATATGGCAGTGCCAACCTCACAGGCTTTTTTGTGACAAGTAAATAAGTTTATAAATGCAAAGTACCAGACGTGGGTATTCAGTAAATATTAGTTACCATTATCATCGTCATTACCATCATCATCACCATCATCATCATCATAAATATGCTACTTAATAGTGCTCATGAAGGCATCTCTGCATATTTGTCCCTTTCAAGCAAGGAAACCAAATTATCTGGACCTCATTGAGGATTTAACAGTCATTACTTCTGGGAGATAGATTTTTTTAAAATTATACTTTAAGTTCTAGGGTACATGTGCACAACGTGCAGGTTTGTTACATAGGTATACATGTGCCATGTTGGTGTGCTGCACCCATTAACTCGTCATTTACATTAGGTATATCTCCTAATGCTATTCCTTCCCCTCCCCCCTCCCCACAATAGGCCCCAGTGTGTGATGTTCCCCTTCCTGTGTCCAGGTGATCTCATTGTTCAATTCCCACCTATGAGTGAGAACATGCGGTGTTTGGTTTTCTGTTCGTGCGATAGTTTGCTGAGAATGATGGTTTCCAGCTGCATCCATGTCCCTACAAAGGACATGAACTCATCCTTTTTTAGGGACATTTTTATAATATTCTACATTAATGATGTATAAGAATGTTCATTGCAGCATGGTTGGTAGAAGCTAAAATGTTTGACATAGCCTAAGTGCCCATCAACAGGAAATGGTCAAATACATTGTTGAGGTATTCCCACTGCAATACTATACAATGTTGCAAGAGAATGAGGGAGGAGTAGTACTAGTGTAGTGACATGGAAAGATGTCTGTTATATCGACTAGTAAAGAAAGCAAATCATAGAACCAAATGATAGCACTCAAGTAGGAAAAAGCTTATTTATTTGTGTATTTGCAGACAGATAGATAAATGTGTTCCAAACGTTTAAAAGTGGTTGCCTCTGAGGGATAGGATTCATATCAGAGGAAGTTGAAATGAGACTTTCACATTTTCCCCTTGTATATCTAGGTATGATTTGATTTTTATACTACGTATTATTTTGTATTTAAAATACAATTTTTAAAAGTTGGGCAAGACATTTTTTAAGAGTATGTAAATGTACTCACTAAATTTCCTTCTAAGTAAGTTTTGTTCTTTTAGCGTCTTATTATAGGCATGTACCATGAAACTTAACAATGAAAGAATAAAGTGTAAAACTGTATTTTTGTCCAGGCTACCTTTACAAATTGTGAAGTCCTTGTAGCCAGCACATTTTTGTCAGTCTTCATAGCTATTAGGCCTGTTCATAATGGTACAAGCATACTATTAACATAGCAACATATTGCTATCATAATAACCTTTTAATTCCATTTGTCTCAAAGTAAGATTTGATAAAGGATGTCATAAAAATTAGTCTTTCACATTAAAGTGGAAAAACAAAATTCATTTCCAGTTATAGGGAATTAGGACAATTTATAATTTACATATGTCCCACAGAATAGATTTTTAAAAGTCTTTTCAAATAATTCATTGTGAAATTTGAGCTCCCTATATTCTGTTTCCCTCAAGTTGATAACTCCCATATACCTCACAAGCGTATACCTCAAAAGTGTAGTTTGTACCATCAGAGAATACTCTAAACAACTCTATGCAAATAAACTAGAAAATCTAGAAGAAATTGATAAATTCCTGTATACCTACACCCTCCCAACACTAAACCAGGAAGAAGTCGAATCCCTGAATACACCAAATCAAGTTCTGAAATTCAGGCAGTAATTAATAGCCTACCACCCAAAAAACAACCCAGGACCAGATGGAATTACAGGTGAATTCTAGCAGAGGTAAAAAGAGGAGCTGGTACCATTCCTTCTGAAACTATTCCAGGCAATAGAAAAAGAGGGACTCCTCATGAACTCATTTTATGAGGCCAGCATCATCCTGATACCAAAACCTGGCAGAGACACAACAAAAAAAGAAAATTTCAGGTCAATATCCCTGATGAACATCAATGCGAAATTCTTAATAAAATACTGGCAAACTGAATCCAACAGCACATCAAAAAGCTTATCCACCACGAGCAGGTTGGCTTCATCCCTAGGACGCAAGGCTGGTCCAACATATGCAAATCAATAAACTTAATCACATAAACAGAACAAATGACAATAACCACATGATTATCTCAACAGACGCAGAACAGGCCTTCAAGAAGTATTAACATCCTTCATGCTAAAAACTCTCGATAAACTAGGTATTGATGGAACGTATCTCAAAATAATAACAGCTATTTGTGTCAAACCCACAGCCAATATCATAGTGAATGGGCAAAAGCTGGAAGCATTCCCTTTGAAAACTGGTACTAGACAAGGATCGCCTCTCTCACCTATTCAACCTAGTATTGGAAGTTCTGGCCAGGGCAATCAGGCAAGAGAAAGAAATAAAGGGTATTCAAATAGGAAGAGAGGAAGTCAAATTGTCTCTGTTTGCAGACGACATGATTGTATATTTAGAAAACCCCATCATCTCAGCCCAAATCTCCTTAAGCTGATAAGCAACTTCAACAAATTCTCAGGATACAAAATCAGTGTACAAAAATCACAGGCATTCCTATACACCAATAATAAACAGAGAGACAAATTATGAGTGAACTCCCATTCACAATTGCTACAAAGAGAATAAAATATCTAGGAATACAACTTAGAAGGGGTGTGAAGGACCTCTTAAAGGAGAACTACGAACCACTGCTCAAGGAACTAAGAGAGGACACAAACAAATGGAAAAACATTGCATGCTCATGGATAGGAAAAATCAATATCATGAAAATGGCCATACTGCTCAAAGTAATTTATAGATTCAATGCTATCCCCATCAAGCTACCAATGACTTTCTTCACAGAATTAGAAAAACCTACTTTAAATTTCATAGGAAACCAAAAAAGGAGCCTGTATAGACAAGACAATCCCAAACAAAAAGAACAAAGCTGTAGGCATCACACTACCTGACTTCAAAATATACTACAAGGCTACAGTAACCAAAACAGCATGGTACTGGTACCAAAACAGATACATAGATGAATGGAAAAGAACAGAGGCCTCAGAAATAACATCACTCATCTGCAACTATCTGATCTTGACAAACCTGACAAAAGCAATGGGGAAAGGGTTCTCAATTTAATGAATGGTGTTGGGAAAACTGGCTAGCCATATGCAGAAAACTGAAACTGGACACCTTCCTTACACCTACAAAAATAAACTCAAGAAGGATTAAAGACTTAAACGTAAGACCTAAAACCATGAAAACCCCAGAAAACCTAGGCAATACCATTCAGGACATAGCATGGGCAAATACTTCATGACTAAAACACCAAAAGCAATGGCATCAAAACCCAGAATTGACAAATGGGATCTAATTAAACTAAAGCGCTTCTGCACAGAAGATATCATCAGAGTGAACGGGCAACCTACAGACTGGCAGAAAAGTTTTGCAATCTATCCATCTGACAATGGGCTAACATACAGAATCTACAAGGAACTTAAACAAATTTACAAGAAAAAAACAAACCCATCAAAAAGTGGGCAAAAGGTATGAACAGATACTTCTCAAAAGAAGACATTTATGCAGCCAATAAACATATGAAAAAAAGCTCATCATCACTGGTCATCAGAGAAATGCAAATCAAAACCACAATGAGATACTCTCTCACGCCATTTGGAATGGTGATCATTAAAAAGTCAGGAAAAAACAGATGCTGGAGAGTATGTGGAGAAATAGAAACACTTTTACACTGTTGGTGGGAGTGTAAATTAGTTCAACCACTGTGGAAGACAGTGTGGTGATTCCTCAAGGATCTAGAACCAGAAATACCATTTGACCTAGCAATCGCGTTACTGGGTATATAACCAAAGGATTATATATCATTCTCCTATAAAGACACATGAATATGTATGTCTATTGCAGCACTATTCACAATAGCAAAGACTTGGAATCAACCCAAATGCCCATCAATGATAGACTGGATGAAGAAAATGTGGCACATATACACCATGGCATACTATACAGACATTAAAAAGGATGAGTTCATGTCCTTTGCAGGGACATTGATGAAGCTGGAAACCATCATTGTCAGCAAGCTAATACAGAAACAGAAGACCAAACACTGCATATTCTCACTCATAAGTGGGAGTTTAACAATGGGAACGCATGGACACAGGGAGGGGAACATCACACACAGCGGCTGTCAGGGAGTTGGGGGTTAGGGAAGGTATAGTATTAGGAGAAATACCTAATGCAGATGACAGGTTTATGGGTGCAACAAACCACCATGGCACATGCATACCTATGTAACAAACCTGGATCTGCACATGTATCTGCACATGTATCCCAGAACTTAAAGTATAATTTTTAAAAAGTGAAGTTTGGTAACAAGTCTTTTCCTAGTGATCTGAACCTGAAATGTGACTTTACAATCCCCCTCAGGCCCCATACATCAAGCAGAGAATTTTAATTTTAAATCTAAACTTGAACAGTCTGGAATTTCTTTCAGTTCTCAAAATAAATGTAATGTATAGTTTCTAAATATATTCTAAAACAGGTGTTACCATGATTAATATTATGGTATTATTAGTTTTTGTTATTTTGTGCTTTGAGAACAAACAGCCCTAAAAGCTCAGTGACTTACAACAACAAAGATTTGCTTCTTTTACACATTACTTGTTAGCTCTGGAGGTGTTCCCTATATCATTTTTGTTCCAGGATCTAGTTTGGAGGAGCCCCCCCAATCTGAGACAAACTATTTGTAGAATGAAAAGAAGAATGATGGACTCATGCAATGCCTCTTAAAACATAAACATGACATATGTCAATATCAAGCTTGACATCCACAGCGCAAGAATCTATAATCCTCTTATAGGGAGAAGTAACAAATAATTGGGAACATTAACACAATATACTGCATTGATTTTGCCACATTATAATAATTTTGAAACATAATCTTGTAAGTACGTATGCCTTAATATACATGAATATATGAATAATAAAAATCATTCCAGAGAATTTTACAATGTATTATTTCAAAAGGAACTGTATGTTAGAAAAACAGAAATCAAATGAATTTTGACTATAAATTTCATAGACTGGTTCAACATGATATCATTATTATTATTGAGTAATTAGTAATCATTATTCAGATCAGTAAAACTGATATGATAATTCAGCCATTTTTCAAAATATACAGATGTTTTTATCTCCTATTTATCTCTGAACTACAACTATTCCTGTGTATTAATATCTATTTAATGGAGTTTGAGGAAAAGAATAATTACTCAAGAAACACAATGTTAAGAGCAGGGACCTTGTTTTTTAAATTTGTTTTGTTTTGAAGTATTTCAAATTTACAGAAAAGCCAAAAGGAATAATACAAAGAATATTCTTAACAGGTTATCCCAGTCACCAATGAATATGCTTATCATGGGATACTACTCACCAGATTCACATTGTTAATCTGGTTAATTTTGGCTAATCCACCCACAGATTTTCTGAACATATATATGGCCTTCCCTTTTGGGAAAATGTACAATTTTCTTCATCTGAACATTCTTCATCATGCATTTATGAGAAAGAAGAACATATTTTTAAATTTTACTTTAGGTTTGAGAGCACATGTGCAGGTTTGCTATATAAGTAAATTGCATGTCACAGGGGTTTGACGTACAAATGATTTTGTCACCCAGGTAATAAACATAGTACCCAATAGGTAGCTTTTCAATCCTTACCCTCCTCTCACCATCCACCCACAAGTAGGCCCCAATGTCTATTATTACCTTCTTTGTATCCATATCTACTCAGTGATTAGCTCCTACTTATAAGTGAGAGCATGTGATATTTGGTTTCTTGTTCCTGTGGTACCTTGCTTAGGGAAACAGCCTTCAGATCCATCCATGTTCTTGCAAAGAATATGATCTCATTCTTTTATATGGCTGCATAGTATTCCGTGGTATACATATACCACATTTTCTTTATCCGGTCTACTACTAATGGGCATTTAGGTTGATTCCATGTCTTTGCCATTGTGAATAGTGCTGCAGTGAACATATGCATGCATGTGTCTTTCTGGTACAGTGAATTATACTTTTGGGGGAAATATACCCAATAATGGTGATTGCTGGGTCAAATGCTGATTCTGTTTTAAGTTCTTTGAGAAATTGCCAAACTGCTTTCCACACTGGCTGAACTAGTTTACATTCCCAGTAGTGGAGTGGATAGTGTTCCCTTTTATCCACAACCTTACCAGCATCTTCTATTTTTTGACATTTAATGATAGCCATTCTGACTGGTGTCTATTTGTGGTTTTGATTTGCATTTTCCTAATGATTAGTGATATTGAGCATTTTTTCCATAGCTTGTTAGCCACATGAATATCTTCTTTTGTAAAGTGTCTGTTCATGTACTTTACCCAGTTTATTAAAGTTGGGGTTTTTTTTGTAAATTTGTTTAAGTTTCTTATAGATGCTGTATGTTGTTATAGATGCTGGATGTAGATGCTGGAAAGTATACTTTGCAAATATTTCCTCCTAGTCTGTAGGTTATTTACTATGTTGATAGTTTATTTTGCTGTGTACAAACTCTTTAACTTAATTAGGTATCTTACCATTTTTTGTTTTTGTTGCAATTGCTTTTGGCGCCTTTGTCATGAAGGCTTTGCTAGGTGCTATGTTGAGGACGTCCAGAATGGTACTTCCTAGGTTATCTTTCATAGTTTTTCTAGTATTCGGCTATACATTTAGGTTTTTAATCCATCTTGAGTTAAGGGGTCCAGTTTAAATCTGCATGTGGCTACACAGTTTTCCCAGCAACATTTATTGAATATGGAGTTCTTTCCACATTTCTCATGCTTGTGTATTTTCTCAAAGATCAGATAATTGTAGGCACATGGCAACATTTTGGGGCTCTCTATTCTGTTCCATTGATCTATGTGTCTGTTTTTGTACTAGTGCCATGATGTTTTCATTACTGTAGCCTTGTAGTATACTTTGAAGTCAAGTAGTGTGATGCCGCCAGCCTTGTTCTTTTTGCTTAGGATTGCCTTGACCATTCAAGCTCTTATTTTTTTTGTTGTTGTTCCATGTGTATTTTAAAATACTTTGATTTAATTCTGTGAACAATGTCATTAATAGTTTGACAGTGAAAACATTGACTCTGTAAATTAGATTGGACACTATGGCCATTTTGACAATATTGATTATTCCTTTCCATGAGCATGGAATGTTTTTCCTTTTTTTTTTTTTTTTTTTGACATCTCTTATTTCTTTGAGTAGTGTTTTGTAATTCTCATTTTAGAAGTCTTTTGCCACCTTGGTTAGTGGAATTTCTAGATATTTTATTCTTTTTGTGGCTATTGTGAATGGAATTACATTCTCGATTTGGCTCTCTGCTTAGATGTTGTCGATGTGTAGGAATTCTACTGATTTTTGCACATTGTTTTTGTACCGTGAAATTTTGCTAACCTTGTGTATCAGATCAAGGAGTTTGGGCCACAAACTATAAAGATTTCTAGGAATAGAATCATAGTGTTTGCTAACAGGGTTAGTTTGACTCCCTCTATTCCTATTTGGATGCCTTCTATTTCTTTCTCTTGACTGATTGCTCTGCCTAGGACTTCCAGTACTGTGTTAAGTATGAGTGGTGAGAGAGGGCATCCTTGCCTTTTTCTAGTTCTCAAGGGGAATGTATCCAGCTTTTGCCCATTCATTATGACTTTGACTGTGAGTTTTTCATAGATGGCTCTTATTATTTTGAAACATTTTTCTTCAATGCCTTTTTTTGTTTATTATTGAGGGTTTTTAACATGAAGGATATTGGGTTTTATTGAAAGCCTTTTCTGTATCTATTGAGATAATCATGTTGTTTTTGTTTTTAGTTCTGTTTATGCAGTGAACCACATTTATTGATTTACATATGTTCATCCAATCATGCATTCCAGGGATAAAGCCTACTTAATTGTGGTGGATTAATGTTTTATTTTTGTTTTTAATTCCGGGGTACATGTACAGGATGTGCAGGTTTGGTACATAGGTAAAACATGTGCCATGGTGGTTTGCTGCACGTATCAATCCATCACCTAGGTATTAGGTCCAGCATGCATTAGCTATTTTTCCGAATGCTCTTCCTCCCCCACCCCACCCTCTGGCAGGCTTCAGTTTGTGTTGTTCCCCTCCCTGTGTCCATGTGTTCTCATTGTTCAGCTCCCACTTATAAGTAAGAACATGTGGTATTCGATATTCTGTTCTGGCGTTAGTATGCAGAGGATAATGGCTTCCAGCTCCATCCATGTCCCTGCAAAGGACACGTTCTTGTTCCTTATAATGGCTGCATAACATACTATTCCATGATGTGGATGTACCACATTTTCTTTATTCAGTCTATCATTGATGGGCATTTGAGTTGATTCCATGTCTTTGATACTGTGAAAAGTGCTGCAGTGAGCATACATGTGCATATATCTATGCAATAGAATGATTTATATTCCTTTGGGTATGTACCCAGTAATGGAATTGCTGGGTAAAATGGTATTTCCAGTTCTACATCTTTGAGGAATTGCCACACCGTCTTCCACAATGATGGAATTAATTTACATCCCCACCAACAATGAAAAGCATTCCCATTTCACTGCAACCTCACTAGCAATTGTTGTTTCTTGGCTTTTCAATAAACACCATTTGAGGTGAGATGGTAACTCATTGTGGTTTTGATTTACATTTCTCTAATGATCCGTGATGTTAAGATTTTTTAAAAATATATATTTGTGGCAAGATGGACGAATAGGAACAGCTCCAGTCTCCAACTCCCAGCGCAACTGACACAGAAGACTGGTGATTTCTGCATTTTCAACTGAGGTACCAGGTTCAACTCACTAGGGAGTGCCAGACAATCAGTGCTGGTCAGCTGCTGCAGCACGACCAGCGAAAGCTGAAGTAGGGCAAGGCATTGCCTCACCTGGGAAGCACAAGGGGGAAGGGAATCCCTTTTCCTAGCCAGGGGAACTGAGACACACAACACCTGGAAAATCAGGTAACTCCCACCCCAATACTGCACTCTACCAAGGGTCTTAGCAAACGGCACACCAGGAGATTATATCCCACACCTGGCCGGGAGGGTCCCACGTCCCGGGAGCCTCCCTCATTGCTAGCACAGCAGTCTGCTATCTAACGGCAAGGCAGCAGCAAGGCTGGGGGAGGGGTGGCTGCCGTTGCTGAGGCTTAAGTAGGTAAGCAAAGCCACTGGGAAGCGTGAACTGGGTGGAGCCCACAACAGCTCAAGAAGGTCTGCCTGTCTCTGTAGACTCCACCTCTGGGGACAGGGCACAGATAAACAACAAAAACAAAAAGCAGCTGAAACCTCTGCAGACACAAACGACTCTGTCTGACAGCTTTGAAGAGAGCAGTGGATCTCCCAACACAGAGGTAGAGATCTGAGAACGGACAGACTGCCTGCTTAAGTGGGTCCCTGACCCCTGAGTAGCCTAACTGGGAGACATCCCCCACTAGGGGCAGACCGATACCCCACACTTCACACGGCAGGGTACACCGCTGAGACGAAGTTTCCAGAGCAAGAATCAGACAAGTACACTTGCTGTTCAGCAATATTTTATCTTCTGCAGCCTCTGCTGCTGATACCCAGGCAAACAGGGTCTGGAGCGGACCTCAAGCAATCTCCAACAGACCTACAGTTGAGGGTACTGAGTGTTAGGTGGAAAACTAACAAACAGGAAGGACACCCACACCAAAACCCCATCAGTATGTCACCATCATCAAAGACCAAAGGCAGATAAAATGACAAAGATGGGGGAAGAGCAGGGCAGAAAAGCTGGAAATTCAAAAAATAAGAGCGCATCTCCCCCTCCAAAGGAACACAGCTTATTGCCAGCAACGGATCAAAGCTGGATGGAGAATGACTTTGACGAGTTGAGAGAAGAAGGCTTCAGTCCATCAAACTTCTCAAAGCTAAAGGAGGAATTATGTACCAAGTGCAAAGAAACTAAAAGTCTTTTAAAAAGAATGGAAGAACGGATAACTAGAAAAATCAACGCAGAGAAGGCCATAAACGAACTGAAAACCATGACACGAGAAATACGTGACAAATGCACAAGATTCAGTAACCGACTCGATCAACTGGAAGAAAGAGTATCAGTGATTGAGGATCAAATGAATGAAATGAAGCGAGAAGAGGAGTCTAAAGCAAAAAGAGGAAAAAGAAATGAACAAAGCCTTCAAGAAGTATGGGATTACGTGAAAAGAGCAAATCTACGTCTGATTGGGGTGCCTGAAAGTGAAGGGGAGAATAGAACCAAGTTGGAAAACACTCTTCAGGATATCATCCAGGAGAACTTCCCCAACCTAGTAAGGCAGGCCAACATTCAAATTCAGGAAATACAGAGAATGCCAAAAAGATATCCTCAAGAAGAGCAACTCCAAGACAGATAATTGTCAGATTCACCAAAGTTGAAATGAATGAAAAACTGTTAAGGGCAGCCAGAGAGAAAGGTCGGGTTACCCACAAAGGGAAGCCATCAGGCTAACAGCAGATCACTCAGCAGAAACTCTCCAAGCCAGAAGAGAGTGGGGGCCAATATTCAACATTCTTAAAGAAAAGAATTTTCAACCCAGAATTTCATATCCAGCCAAACTAAGTTTCATCAGTGAAGGAGAAATAAAATCCTTTACACATAAGCAAATGTTTAGAGATTTTTTCACCACCAGGCCTGCCCTACAAGAGACCCTAAAGGAAGCACTCAACATGGAAAGGAACAACCGGTACCAGCCATTGCAAAAACATGCCAAAATGTAAAGACCATCAATGCTAGGAAGAAACTGCATCAACTAGCAAGCAAAATAACCAGTTAATATCATAATGACAGGATCAAGTTCACATATAACAATATTAACCTTAAGTGTAAATGGACTAAATGGTCCAATTAAAAGAGACAGACTGGCAAACTGGATAAAGAGTCAATACCCATCAGTCTGCTGTATTCAGGAGACCCATCTCACATGCAGAGACACACATAGCTCTAAACAAAGGGATGGAGGAAGATCTACCAAGCAAGTGGAGAACAAAAAAAAGCAGGGGTTGCAATCCTAGTCTCTGATAAAACAGACTTGAAACCATCAAAGATCAAAAGAGACAAAGAAGGCCATTGCATAATGGTAAAGGAATCAATTCAACAGGAAGAGCTAACTATCCTAAATATATATGCACCCAATACAGGAGCACCCAGATTCATAAAGCAAGTCCTTAGAGACTTACAAAGACACTTGGACTCCCATACAATAATAATGGGAGACTTCAACACCCCACTGTCAACATTAGACAGATCAACGAGACAGAAAGTTAACAAGGATATCCAGGAATTGAACTCATCTCTGCAGCAAGCAGACCTAATAGACATCTACAGAACTCTCCACCCCAAATCAACAGAATATACATTCTTCTCAGCACCACATTGCACTTACTCCAAAATTGACCACATTATTGGAAGTAAAGCACTCCTCAACAAATGTACAAGAACAGAAATTATAACAAACTGTCTCTCAGACCACAGTGCAATCAAACTAGAACTCAGGACTAAGAAACTCAATCAAAACCGCTCAACTACATGGAAACTGAACAACCTGCTCCTGAATGACTACTGGGTACATAATGAAATGAAGGCAGAAATAAAGATATTATTTGAAACCAATGAGAACAAAGATACAACATACCAGAATCTCTGGGACACATTTAAAGCAGTGTGTAGAGGGAAAATTTATAGCACTACATGCCCACAAGGGAAAGCAGGAAAGATCTAAAATTGACACTCTAACATCACAATTAAAAGAACTAGAGAAGCAAGAGCAAACACATTCAAAAGCTAGCAGAAGGCTAGAAATAACTAAGATCAGAGCAGAATTGAAGGAGATAGAGACACAAAAAACCTTCCAAAAATCAATGAATCCAGGAGTTGGTTTTTTGAAAAGATCAACAAACTTGATAGATTGCTAGCAAGACTAATAAAGAAGAAAAGAGAGAAGAATCAAATAGATGCAATAAAAAATGATAAAGGGGATATGACCACTGACCCCACAGAAAGACAAACTACCATCAGAGAATACTATAAACACTTCTACACAAATAAGCTAGAAAATCTAGAATAAATTGATAATTTCCTGGAAACTTACACTCTCCCACGACTAAACCAGGAATAAGTTGAATCCCTGAATAGACCAATAGCAGGCTCTGAAATTGAGGCAATAATTAAGAGCCTACCAACCAAAAAAAGTCCAGGACCAGATGGATTCACAGCTGAATTCTACCAGAGGTACCAGGAGGAGCTGGTACCATTCCTTCTGAAACTATTTCAATCAATAGAAAAAGAGGGAATCCTCCCTAACTCATCTTATGAGGCCAACATCATCCTGATACCAAAATCTGGCAGAGACACAATAAAAAAGAGAGAATTTTAGACCAATATCCCTGATGAACATCGATGCAAAAATCCTCAATAAAATACTGGCAAACTGAATCCAGCAGCACATCAAAAAGCTTATCCACCATGATCAAGTGGGCTTCATCCCTGGGATGCAAGGCTGGTTCAACATACACAAATCCATAAACGTAATCCAGCATATAAACAGAACCAAAGACAAAAACCACATGATTATCTCAATAGATGCAGAAAAGGCCTTTGACAAAATTCAACAGCCCTTCATACTAAACTCTCAATAAATTCGGTATCGATGGAACGTATCTCAAAATCATAAGAGCTATTTATGACAAACCCACAGCCAATATCATACTGAATGGGCAAAAACTGGAAGCATTCCCTTTGAAAACTGGCACAAGACAGGGATGCCCTCTCTCACCACTCCTATTCAACATAGTGCTGGAAGTTCTGGCTAGGGCAATCAGGCAAGAGAAAGAAATCAAGGGTATTCAGTTAGGAAAAGAAGAAGTCAAATTGTTCCTGTTTGCAGATGACATGATTGTATATTTAGAAAACCCCATCATCTCAGCCCAAAATCTCCTTAATCTGATAAGCACCTTCAGCAAAGTCTCAGGATACAAAATTAATGTGCAAAAATCACAAGCATTCTTATACACCAGTAATAGACAAACAGAGAGCCAAATCAGGAATGAACTTCCATTCACAATTGCTTCAAAGAGAATAAAATACCTAGGAATCCAACTTACAAGGGATGTAAAGGACCTCTTCAAGGAGAACTACAAACCACTGCTCAGTGAAATAAAAGAAGACACAAACAAATGGAAGAACATACCATGCTCATGGATAGGAAGAATCAATATCATGAAAATGGCCATACTGCCCAAGGTAATTTACAGATTCAATGCCATCCCCATCAAGCTATCAATGAGTTTCTTCACAGAATTGGAAAAAACTGCTTTAAAGTTCATATGGAACCAAAATGAACCTGCATTGCCAAGACAATCCTAAGTCAAACTAATAAAGCCGGAGTCATCATGCCACCTGACTTCAAACTATACTACAAGGCTACACTAACCAAAACAGCATGGTACTGGTACCAACACAGAGATATAGACCAATGGAACAGAACAGAGTCCTCAGAAATAATAGCACAGATCTACAGCCATTTGATCTTTGACAAACCTGAGAAAAACAAGAAATGGGGAAAGGATTCCCTATTTAATAAATGGTGCTGGGAAAATTGGCTAGCCATAAGTAGAAAGCTGAAACTGGATCCTTTCCTTACTCCTTATACAAAATTAATTCAAGATGGATTACAGACTTAAAAGTTAGGCTTAATACCATAAAAAGCCTAGAAGAAAACCTAGGTAATGCCATTCAGGACATAGGCATGGGCAAGGACTTCATGTCTAAAACACCAAAAGCAATGGCAACAAAAGCCAAAATTGACAAATGGGATCTAATTAAACTAAAGAGCTTCTGCACAGCAAAAGAAACTACCATCAGAGTGAACAGGCAACCTATAGAATGGGAGAAAATTTTTGCAATGTACTCATCTGACAAAGGGCTAATATCCAGAACCTACAAAGAACTCAAACAAATTTACAAGAAAAAAACAAACAACCCCATCAAAAAGTGGGCAAAGGATATGAACAGACAGTTCTCAAAAGAAGACATGCATACAGCCAACAGACACATGAAAAAAATGCTCATCATCACTGGCCATCAGAGAAATGCAAAGCAAAACCACAATGAGATACCATCTCACACCAGTTAGAATGGCAATCATTAAAAAGTCAGGAAACAACAGGTGCTGGAGAGGATGTGGAGAAATAGGAACACTTGTACACTGTTGGTGGGATTGTAAACTAGTTCAATCATTATGGAAAACAGTATGGCGATTCCTCAAGGATCTAGAACTAGAAGTACCATATGACCCAGCCATCCCATTACTGGGTATATACCCAAAGGATTATAAATCATGCTGCTATAATGACACATGCACAAGTGTGTTCATTGTGGCACTATTCACAATAGCAAAGACTTGGAATCAACCCAAATGTCCATCAGTGACAGACTGGATTAAGAAAATGTGGCACATATACACCATGGAATACTATGCAACCATAAAAAAGGATGGGTTCGTATCCTTTGTAGGGATATGGATGCAGCTGGAAACCATCATTCTCAGCGAACTATTGCAAGAACAGAAAACCAAAAACTGCATGTTCTCACTTATTGGTGGGAACTGAACAATGAGATCACTTGGACTTGGGAAGGGGAACATCACACACTGGGGCCTATGATGGTGAGGGGGGAGGGGGGAGGGATTGCAATGGGAGTTATACTTGATGTAAATGATGAGTTGATGGGTGCTGACGAGTTGATGGGTGCAGCACACCAACATGGCACAAGTATACATGTGTGACAAACCTGCATGTTATGCACATGTACCCTAGAACTTAAAGTATAATAAAAAAAACATATATATATATATATATATATGTTTGTTGGTCACATGAATGTCTTGTTTTGAGAAGTGTCTGTTCATATCCTTTGCCCAGTTTTTAATGGGGTTGTTTGTTTTATTTCTTGTAAATTTGTTTAAGTTCCTTGTAGATTCTGGATATTAGACCTTTGTCCGATGGATAGCTTGCAAAAATTTACTTCCATTCTGTAGGTTGCCTTTTCACCCTGATGATACTTTCTTTTGCTGTGCAGAATCTCTTTAGTCTAATTGGATACCATTTGTCAATTTGGCTTTTGTGGCAATTGCTTTTGTCATTTACATCATGAAATCTTTGCCCTTGCCTGTGTTCTGAATGGTATTGCCTGGATTTTCTTCTAGAGTTTTTATAGTTTGGTGTTCTACATTTAAGTCTTTAACCCATCTTGAGTTAATTTTTGTATGAGGTGTAAGGAAGGGATCCAATTTCTCTATTCTGCCTATGGCTAGCCAGTTCTCCCAGCACCATTTTTTAAATAGGGAATTATTTCCCCATTGCTTGTTTTTGTCAGGTTGGCCAAGATCAGATGGTTGTAGATGTGCAGTCTTATTTCTGAGTTCTCTATTCTGTTCCATTGGTCTATACATCTGTTTTTGTACTATTACCATACTGTTTTGTTTACTGTGTAGCCTTGTAGTATAGTTTGAATTCAGGTAACAAGATGCCTACAGCTTTGTTCTTTTTGCTAATGATTGTCTTGGCTACATGGGCTCTTATTTGGTTCCATTTAAATTTTAAAGTAATTTCTTCTAATTCTGGGAAGAATGTCAATGATAGTTTAATAATAATAACATTGCATCTATAAATTACTTTGGGCAGTATGGCCATTTTCATGGTGTTGATTGTTCCTATCCATGAGCATGGAATGATTTTTCATTTGTTAGTCTTCTCTCTGATTTTCTTGAGCAGTGATTTGTAGTTCTCCTTGAAGAGGTCCTTCACTTCCCTTGATAGTGTTACTCCTAGGTATTTGATTCTCTTTGTAGAAATTATGAATGGGAGTTCATTCATGATTTGGATCTTTGCTTGTCTGTTGTTGGTTTATATGAATGCTTATGATTTTTGCACATTGATTTTGTATCCTGAGACTTTGCTGAAGTTGCTTATCAGCTTAAGAAGCTTTTGGGGTCAATACGATGGGATTTTCTAGATATAGAATCATGTCACCTGCAAAGACAATTTGACTTTCTGTCTTCTCATTTGAATTCCCTTTATTTCCTTCTGTTACCTGATTGCCCTAGCCAGAACTTCCAACACTATATTGAAAAATGGTGGTGACGGAGGACGTCCTTGTCTTGTGTCTGTTTTCAAGGGGAATGTTTCCAGCTTTTGCCCATTCAGTATGATATTGGCTGTGGGTTTATCATAAATGGCTCTTATTATTTTGAGGTATGTTGCATAAGTACCTAGTTTATTGAGAGTTTTTAACATGAAGGGATGTTGAATTTCATCAAAGGGCTTTTTTTGCGTCTATTGAGATAATCGTGTGGTTTTTGTCTTTAGTTCTGAGTATGTGATGAATAACCTTTATTGATTTGTGTTTGCTGATCCATCCTTGTATCCCGGGGATGAAGCCAACTTGATCATGGTGGATAAGCTTTTTGATGTGCTGCTGGATTTGGTTTGTCAGTATTTTATTGAGAGTTTTTGCATCAATGTTCAGCAGGGATATTGGCCTGAAGTTTTTTGTGTTGTATCGCTGCCAGGTTTTAGTATCAGGATGATGCTGGCCTCATAAAATGAGTTGGGGAGGAGAGACTCCTTTTTAATTATTTGGAATAGTTTCAGAAGAAATGGTACCAGCTCCTCTTTGTAACTCTGATATAATTCAGCTGTAAATCCATCTGTTCCTGGTCTTTTTCTGGTTAGCAGACTATTTATTACTGCCTCAATTTCAGAACTTGTTATTGATCTATTCAAGGATTCAACATCTTCCTGGTTTAGTCTTGGGAGGGTGTATGTGTCCAGGAATTTGTCCATTTTTTCTCGATTTTCTAGTTTATTTGCTTTTTTTTTTTTCAAAAGACAACTTCTGGATTTGTTGATTTTTTTGAAGCGAGTTTCATGTCTCTATCTTCTTCAGTTCCTCTCTGATCTTGCTTATTTCTTGTCTTCTGTTAGCTTTGGGGTTTGTTTGCTCTTGGTTTTCTAGTTCCTTTAGTTGTGATGTTAGACTGTCAATTGGAGATCTTTCTAGTTTTTTGATGTGGGCATTTAGTGCTATAAATTTCCCCTTTAACACTGCTCTTTTCCCTTAGGATAGTCCTGCTTATACAAGCTATTTTTTGGTTCCATATGAATTTTAAATAGAATTTTCTAATTCTTTGAAGGATGTCAATGGTAATTTAATGAGAATAGCATTGCATGTATATACACTTTGGGCAGTATGGCCATTTTCACAATATTCTTTTTATCCATGAGTATGGAATGTTTTCCATCTGCTTGTTTCCTCTCTGATTTCCTTGAGCAGTGGCTTGAGTTCCCCTTGAAGAGGTCCTTCACTTCCCTTGCTACCTGTATTTTTAGGTATTTTATTCTCTTTGTGGCAATTGTGAATGGGAGTTCATTCATGATTTGGTCCTCTGTTTGTCTGTAATTGGTGTATAGAAATGCTTGTGATTTCTGCACATTTATTTTTGTATCCTGAGACTTTGCTGAAGTTACTTATCAGCTTAAGAAGCTTTGGACTGAGTCGATGGGGTATTCTAGATATAGGATCATGTCATCTGAAAAAAAAAAAAGACATTTTGACTTCCTCTCTTCCATTTGAATAGCCTTTATTTATTTCTCTTGCCTTATTGCCCTGCCCAGAACATCCAACACTATTCCGAATAGGAGTGGTTACAGAGTGCATCCTTGTTTTGTGCCAGTTTTCAAGGGGAATGCTTACAGCTTTTGCACATTCAGTATGATATTGACTGTGGGTTTGTCATAAATGGCTCTTATTATTTTGAGGTATGTTGCATACCTAGTTTATTGAGAGTTTTTAACATGAAGAGATGTTGAACTTTATTAGGGATGTTTTCTGCATCTATTGAGAGAGTCCTGTGTGTGTGTGTGTGTGTTTTAAGTTCTGTTTATGTGATTAATTACTTTTATTGATTTGCATATGTTGAACCAGCCTTGCATCCTGGGGATGAAGCCAACTTGATCACGGTGGATAATCTTTTTGATGTGCTGCTTGCCTTAGTTTACCAGTATTTTATGGAGGATTTTTGCATCAGTGTTAATCAGGGATATTGGCCTGAAGTTTTCCTTTTTTAATTCTATCTCTGCCAGATTTTGGTATCAGGATGATGTTGGCCTCATAAAATGAGTTAGGGAGGAGTCCCTCCTTTTCAGTTGTTTGGAACAGTTTCAGAAGAAATGGTACTAGATCCCCTTTGTGCCTCTGGTATAATTCAGCTGTAAATCCATCTGGACCTGGGCTTTCCTTTGTTGGTAGGCTATTTATTACTGCCTCAATTTCAGAACTTGTTATTGGTTCATTCAGGGATTCAGCTTCTTTCTGGTTCAGTCTTGAGAGGGTGTCTGTGTCCAGGAATTTGTCCATTTCTTCTATATTTTCCAGTTTATTTCCATATAAATGTTTATAGTATTCTCTGATCATTGTTTGTATTCTGTGGGGTCAGTGGTGGTATCTCCCTTATCTTTTTTATTATGTTTATTTTAATCTTCTCTCTTTTTTTCTTCATTAATCTAACTAGTGTTCTATTTTATTGATTTTTTTTTTTTTTCAAAGAACCAGCTTTTGGATTTGTTTTTTTGAAGGGTTTTTCTTGTCTCCATCGCCTTCAGTTCCCCTCTGATCTTGTTCATTTCTTGTCTTCTGCTACCTCTGGAATTTATTTGCTTTTGGTTCTCTGGTTCTGTTAGCTGTGATGTTAGGTTGTCGATTTGAGATCTTTCTAGCTTTTTGATGTGGGCATTGAGTGCTATAAATTTCCCTCTTAACACTGCTTTAGCTGCATCCCAGAGATTCTGGTACATTATCTCTTTGTTCTCATTGGTTTCAAAGAATGTCTTTATTTCTGCTTTAATTTCATTATTTACTCCGATGCCATTCTGGAGCAGGTTGTTCGATTTCCATGTAGTTGTGTGGTTTTGAGTGGGATTCTTAATCTTGAATTCTAATTTGATTGCACTGTGGTCTGAGAGACTGTTATTATTTCAATTCTTTTGCATTTTCTGAAGAGTGTTTTACTTCCAGTTATGTGATCAGTGTTAGAGTATGTGCCATATGGCACCAAATATATATACATATATATATATATATATATATATATATATATATATATATATATATATATATGTATCTTCTGTTGTTTTGGGTTGGGGACTTTTGTAGACATATATCAGGTGCACTTGGTCTAGAGCTCAGTTTAAGTCCTGAATATCTTTGTTAATTTTCTGTCTTGATGATCTAATACTGACAGCGGGGTATTAAACTCTCCCACTTTTATTGTGTGTGGGTCTAAGTCTCTTTGTAGGTCTTTAAGAACTAGTTTTATGAACCTGGGTGCTGCTGTATTGGGTTCGTATATATTTGGGATAGTTTTTCTTGACCCTTTACAATTATGTAATGCCCTTCTCTGACTTTTTTGATCTTTGTTCATTTAACATGTATTTTTATCATAAATTAGGATTGTAACCCCTACTTTTTTCTGCTTTCCAATTGCTTGGTAAATTTTCCTCCATCACTTTATTTTTGAGTCTATGTGTGTCTTTGCATGTGAGATGTGTCTCTTGAATACAGCACACCAATGGGTCTTGTTTTTGTATCCAACTTGCCATTCTGTGTCTTTTAGCTGGGACATTTAGCCCATTTTCACTTAAGGGTAATATTGTTATATATGAATTTAATCCTGTCATGATGTTGCTGGCTGGCTAATTTTGCAGACTTGTTAATGAGGTTTCTTCATTGTGTCCTTGGTCTATTTACTTCAGTTTGTTTTTATAGTGGATGGTAACAGTTTTTCCTATCCATGTTTAGTGCTTTCTTCTGCAGCTCTTGCAAGGTGGGCCTGGCAGTGACAAAATCCCTCAGCATTTGCTTGTATGAAAAAAGATTTTATTTCTTCTTGTCTTATGAAGCTTAGTTTGGCTGGATATGAAATTCTTGTTTGGAATTTCTTTTCTTTAAGAATGTTGAATATTGGCCTTCAATCTCTTTTGGCTTTTCTGGTTTCCACTGAGAGGTCCACTATTTGTCTGATGGGCTTCCCTTTGTAGGTGACCTGGCCTTTCTCTCTGACTGCCCTTAACATTTTTTTCTTTATTTCAACCTTGGAGAATCTCATTATTATGGTTTGTGGTAGATCTTTTCATGGAGTATCTTACTGGGGTTCTCTGGATTTCCTGAATTTGAATGTTGACCTTTCTTGACAGTCCTGGGGAAGCTCTCCTGGATGATCTCCTAAAGAGTATTTTCCAACTTGGTTCCATTCTCCCCATCTCTTTCAGGTACTCCAGTCAGTCATAGGTTCAGTCTTTTCACATATTTCCATAGTTCTCGGAGGTGTTGGTTGTTCCTTTTCATTCTTTTTTCTCTAATCTTGTCTGCCTGCCTTATCTCAGCAAGACAGTCTTCAAGCTCTGATCTCTCTTCTGCTTGGTCAGTTCAGCTATTGATACTTGTATTTGCATCATGAAGTTCTCATCCTATGTTCTTCAGCTCCATCAGGTCATTTATGTTCCACTCGAAACTGGTTATTCTAGATAACAGCTCCTGTAATCTTTTATTATGGTTCTTAGCTTCTTTTCATTGGACTAGAACATAATTCTTTAGCTCAGAAAAATTCATTATTATCCACTTTCTGAAGCCTACTTCTGTCAGTTCATCCATCTCAGCTTCAGTCTTGTTCTGTGCCCTTTTTGGAGAAGTGTTGCAGTCATTTGGAGGAGAAGAGGCATTCTGGCTTTTGAAGTTTTCTGGGTTTTTACGTTTTTTTTTTTTTTTTTCTCATCTTCGTGAATTTATCTACCTTTGATCTTTGAGGCTGTTGACCTTTGGATTGGGGTTTTTGTGGATCTTTGCTGTTGTTGTTGTTGTTGCTTTCTGTTTGTTTTGATTCTAACAGGTCCCTCTTCTGCACTTCAGCTGCAGTTTGCTGGCGGTCCACTCCAGAGCCTGTTTGCCTGGATATCACTAGTGGAGGCTGCAAAACAGCAAAGATTGCTGCCTGCTTTTTCCTCTGGAAGCTTCATTCCGGAGGGGCACTGACCTGATGCCAGCCAGAACTCTCCTGTCTGAGGTGTCTGGCAACCTCTGTTGGAAAGTCTCACCAAGTTAAGAGGCATGGGATCAGAGACCTGCTTAAGGAGGCAATCTTACTGTCCTTTATGGCAAAGCTGATGTGCTGGGCTGTGGGAATCCCCCTTGTCGCGATCAGCTGGTATCTTCAGAGCCAGCAGTCAGGAAAGATTTGGTCCGCTGAACCTGAGACCAGGGCCATCCCTCCTCCCATGTGCTCTGTCTCAGGGAGATGAGGGTCTGTCTCGAAGCCCCTAACTGGAGCTGCTGGAATTCCTGCAGGGAGGCCTTGCCCAATGAGGAGGGGTGATCCAGGTCTCACCTAAAGAAGCAGTCTGACCATGATCTGCCACAGCTGCTGTGCTGCACTGTGGGGAATACTGCTCAGTCCAAACCTCCCAGTCTCCTTAACACTGGCAGGGGGAAACCACCAACTAGAGCCACAGTAATGGTGGTCGTTCCTCCCCTCAGGAACTTGGTCTTCTTAAACAGACTCTAGACTGCTGTGAAGGCAGTGGGGATTTCAAGCCAGTGGGTCTTAGCTTGCAAGGTTCCATAGGAGTGGGACATGCTGAGCAAAACCATTTGTCTCAGCCCCCTTTCCGCAGGAGTGGATGGTTCTCGTGCCTCACTTGAGTTCCAGGCACTGCTGAAGTTTTAAAAACTCCTGCAGCTCAGTGCCTAACAGCCCCCAACGGGAGTGGCTATCGAGGAAATCTTCTGATCCATGGATTGCAAAAATCTGTGGGAAAATCGTGGTACCCTGACAGGTAGCACAGTCCCTCACCACTTTTCTTGGCTGGGGGAGGGAGGTCCCTTTGCCGCGTGTAGCTCCCAGTTGAAGCAATGCCCCACCCTTCCTTTCCTTGGTCTCTGTGGGTCGCACTAATCACCTAGTCAGTCCCAATGAGATGAACCGGGTACCTCAACTGCAAATGGAGAAATCATTCTCCTTTTGCGTTCGTCTTGCTGGGAGGTGCAGAACAGAGCTGTTTCTATTTGAATATCATGGCCCCTCCCCTTAAGTTTTTATTTTTATTTTTAATATTTGTGGGTACATAGTGTATATAAATATGGGGTACATGAGATATTTTGATACAAGCATAGAATGTGATGTAAGAACATCAAGGAGAAAGGGGTATTCATCCCGTTAAGCATTTATCCTTTGAATTACAAATAATCAAATCATACTCTTTATTTTTAAATGTACAATTAAGTTATTATTGACTATACTCACTCTGCTGTGCTATCAAGTAATAGGTTTTATGCATTCTAAGTAATTTTTGTACTCATTAACCATCCCCACCTCCCCCAAATCCTCCCACTATCGTCCCTAGCCTCTGGTAACCATCCTTCTACTTTCTGTGCCCATGAGTTCAACTGTTTTGATTTTTATATCCCACAAACAAGTGAGAAAATGCAATGTGTGTCTTTCTGTGCCTGGCTTACTTCACTTAATATAATGATCTCAACTTTTACCCATGTTCTTGCAAATGACAGGATCTCAATCTTTTTTTTTTTTTTTTTTTTTGCTATATTATTTTATTTTATTTTTTATTATTATACTTAAAGTTCTAGGGTACATGTGCATAACGTGCAGGTTTGTTACATATGTATACTTGTGCCATGTTGGTGTTCTGCACCCATCAACTCGTCAGCACCCATCAACTCGTCATTTACATCAGGTATAACTACCAATGCAATGCCTCCCCCCTCCCGCCTCCCTATGATAGGCCCCGGTGTGTAATGTTCCCCTTCCCGAGTCCAAGTGATCTCTTTGTTCAGTTCCCACCTATGAGTGAGAATATGCGGAGTTTGGTTTTCTGTTCTTGCAATAGTTTGCTGAGAATGATGGTTTTCAGCTGCATCCATGTCCCTACAAAGGACACAAACTCATCCTTTTTTATGGCTGCATAGTATTCCTTGGTGTATATGTGCCACATTTTCTTAATCCAGTCTGTCACTGATGGATATTTGGGTTGATTCCAAGTCTTTGCTATTGTGAATAGTGCCACAATAAACATACATGTGCATGTGTCTTTATAGCAGCATGATTTATAATCCTTTGGGTATATACCCAGTAATAGGATGGCTGGGTCATATGGTACTTCTAGTTCTATATCCTTGAGGAATCACCATACTGTTTTCCATAATGGTTGAACTAGTTTACAATCCCACCAACAGTGTAAAAGTGTTCCTATTTCTCCACATCCTCTCCAGCACCTGTTGTTTCCTGACTTTTTAATGATTGCCATTCTAACGGGTGTGAGATGGTATCTCATTGTGGTTTTGATTTGCATTTCTCTGATGGCCAGTGATGATGAGCATTTTTTCATGTGTCTGTTGGCTGTATGAATGTCCTCTTTTGTGAAATGTCTGTTCATATCCTTTGCCCACTTTTTGATGGGGTTGTTTGTTTTTTTCTTGTAAATTTGTTTGAGTTCTTTGTAGGTTCTGGATATTAGCCCTATGTCAAATGAGTAGATTGCAAAAATTTTCTCCCATTCTGTAGATTGCCTGTTCACTCTGATGGTAGTTTCTTTTGCTGTGCAGAAGCTCTTTAGTTTAATTAGATCCCATTTGTCAATTTTGGCTTTTGTTGTCATTGCTTTTGGTGTTTTAATATGAAGTCCTTGCCCATGCCTATGTCCTGAATGGTATTACCTAGGTTTTCTTCTTGGGTTTTTATGGTATTAATTCTAACATTTAAGTCTCTAATCCATCTTGAATTAATTTTCATACAAGGAGTAAAGAAAGGGTCCAGTTTCAGCTTTCTACTTATGGCTAGCTAA
Organism: Macaca mulatta; assembly: GCF_049350105.2. Classification (NCBI taxonomy): domain Eukaryota; kingdom Metazoa; phylum Chordata; class Mammalia; order Primates; family Cercopithecidae; genus Macaca; species Macaca mulatta. The sequence continues at coordinate 69,843,101 of NC_133426.1, read as the reverse complement.
TTTTCCCAGCACCATTTATTAAATAGGAAATCCTTTCCCCATTTCTTGTTTTTCTGAGTTTGTCAATGATCAGATGGCTGTAGATGGGTGGTATTATTTCTGAGGACTCTTTCCGTTCCATTGTCTATATCTCTGTGTTGGTACCAGTATCATGCTCTTTTGGTTACTGTAGCCTTGTAGTATAGTTTGAAGTCAGGTAGCATGATGCCTCCAGCTTGTTCTTTTGACTTAGGATTGTCTTGGCAATGCCAGCTCTTTTTTGCTTCCATATGAACTTTAAAGCAGTTTTTACCAATTCTGTGAAGAAACTCATTGGTAGCTTGATGGGGATGGCATTGAATCTATAAATGACCTTGAGCAGTATCGCCATTTTCACAATATTGATTCTTCCTATCCATGAGCATGGTATGTTCTTCCATTTGTTTGTGTCCTCTTTTATTTCATGGAGCAGTGGTTTGTAGTTCTCCTTGAAGAGGTCCTTTACATCCCTAGTAAGTTGGATTCCTAGGTATTTCATTCTCTTTGAAGCAATTGTGAATGGAAGTTCGTTTATGATTTGGCTCTCTGTTTGTCTGTTACTGGTGTATAAGAATGCTTGTGATTTTTGCACATTAATTTTGTATCCTGAGACTTTGCTGAAGTTGCTTATCAGCTTAAGGAGATTTTGGGCTGAGACAATGGGGTTTTCTAAATATACAATCATGTCATCTGCAAACAGGAACAATTTGACTTCTTCTTTTCCTAACTGAATACCCTTGATTTCTTTCTCTTGGCTGATTGCCCTAGCCAGAACTTCCAACACTCTGTTGAATAGGAGTGTTGAGAGAGGGCACCCCTGTCTTGTGCCAGTTTTCAAAGGGAATTTTTCCAGTTTTTGCCCATTCAGTATGATATTGGCTGTGGGTTTGTCATAAATAGCTCTTATTATTTTGACGTACATTCCATCAATACCGAATTTATTGAGCGTTTTTAACATGAAGAACTGTTGAATTTTGTCAAAGGCCTTTTCTGCATCTATTGAGATAATCATGTGGTTTTTGTCTTTGGTTCTGTTTATATGCTGGATTACGTTTATGGATTTCTGTATGTTGAACCAGCCTTGCATCCCAGGGATGAAGCCCACTTGATCATGGTGGATAAACTTTTTGACGTGCTGCTGGATTCAGTTTGCGGGTATTTTATTGAGGATTTTTGCATCGATGTTCATCAGGGATATTGGTCTAAAATTCTCTTTTTTTGTTGTGTCTCTGCTAGGCTTTGGTATCAGGATGATGTTGGCCTCATAAGATGAGTTAGGGAGGATTCCCTCTTTTTCTATTGATTGGAATAGTTTCAGAAGGAATGGTACCAGCTCCTCCTTGTACCTCTGGTAGAATTCAGCTGTGAATCCATCTGGTCCTGGACTTTTTTTGGTTGGTAGGCTCTTAATTATTGCCTCAATTTCAGAGCCTGCTATTGGTCTATTCAGGGATTCAACTTATTCCTGGTATAGTCTTGGGAGAGTGTAAGTGTCCAGGAAATTATACATTTCTTCTAGATTTTCTAGTTTATTTGCATAGAGATGTTTATAGTATTCTCTGATGGTAGTTTGTATTTCTGTGGGGTTGGTGGTGATATCCCCTTTATCACTTTTCATTGCGTCTATTTGATTCTTCTCTCTTTTCTTCTTTATTAGTCGTGCTAGCAGTCTATCAATTTTGTTGATCTTTTCAAAAAACCGACTCTTGGAATCGTTGATTTTTTGGAGGTTTTTTTGTGTCTCTATCTCCTTCAATTCTGCTCTGATCTTAGTTATTTCTTGCCTTCTGCTAGCTTTTGAATGTGTTTGTTTGTTCTTGCTTCTCTAGTTCTTTTAATTGTGATGTTAGAGTGTCGATTTTAGATCTTTCCTGCTTTCTCTTGTGGGCATTTAGTGCTATAAATTTCCCTCTACACACTGCTTTAAATGTGTCCCAGAGATTCTGGTATGTTGTATCTTTGTTCTCATTGGTTTCAAAGAACATCTTTATTTCTGCCTTCATTTCGTTATTTACCCAGTAGTCATTCAGGAGCAGGTTGTTCAGTTTCCATGTAGTTGAGCGGTTTGGATTGAGTTTCTTAGTCCTGAGTTCTAGTTTGATTGCACTATGGTCTGAGAGACAGTTTGTTATAATTTCTGTTCTTGTACATTTGCTGAGGAGTGCTTTACTTCCAATTACATGGTCGATTTTGGAGTAAGTACGATGTGGTGCTGAGAAGAATGTATATTCTGTTGATTTGGGGTGGAGAGTTCTATAGATGTCTATTAGGTCTGCTTGCTGCAGAGATGAGTTCAATTCCTGAATATCCTTGTTAACTTTCTGTCTCGTTGATCTGTCTAATGTTGACAGTGGAGTGTTGAAGTCTCCCATTATTATTGTATGGGAGTCTAAGTCTCTTTGTAAGTCTCTAAAGAGTTGCTTGATGAATCTGGGTGCTCCTGTATTGGGTGCATATATATTTAGGATAGTTAGCTCTTCCTGTTGAATTGATCCCTTTACCATTATGTAATGGCCTTCTTTGTCTCTTTTGATCTTTGATGGTTTCAAGTCTGTTTTATCAGAGACTAGTATTGCAACCCCCGCTTTTTTTTGTTCTCCATTTGCTTGGTAAATCTTCCTCCGTCCCTTTATTTTGAGCCTATGTATGTCTCTGCGTGTGAGATGGGTCTCCTGAATACAGCAGACTGATGGGTCTTGACTCTTTATCCAGTTTGCCAGTCTGTGTCTTTTAATTGGAGCATTTAGTCCATTTACATTTAAGGTTAAGATTGTTATTTGTGAACTTGATCCTGCCATTATGATATTAACTGGTTATTTTGCTCATTAGTTGATGCAGTTTCTTCCTAGCCTCGATGGTCTTTACATTTTGGCATGTTTTTGCAATGGCTGGTACCGGTTGTTCCTTTCCATGTTGAGTGCTTCCTTCAGGGTCTCTTGTAAGGCAGGCCTAGTGGTGACAAAATCTCTAAGCATTTGCTTATTTGTAAAGGATTTTATTTCTCCTTCACTTATGAAACTTAGTTTGGCTGGATATGAAATTCTGGGTTTAAAATCTTCTGCAGAGGCTGAAGAAGATTGAATATTGCTGAACAGCGAGTGTACTTGTCTGATTCTTTCTTTGGAAGCGTCCTCTGAGGGGTGTACTCCACCGTGTGAAGTGTGGGGTGTCAGTCTGCCCCTAGTGGAGGATGTCTCCCAGTTAGGCTACTCAGGGGTCAGGGACCCACTTGAGCAGACAGTCTGTCCATTCTCAGATCTCAACCTCCGTGTTGGGAGATCCACTGCTCTCTTCAAAGCTGTCAGACAGAGTCGTTTGCGTCTGCAGCGGTTTCTGCTGCGTTTTGTTGTTGTTGTTGTTGTTGTTTAGCTGTGCCCTGTCCCCAGAGGTGGATTCTACAGAGACAGGCAGGCGTCCTTGAGCTGCTGTGAGCTCCACCCAGTTCGAGCTTCCCAGCAGCTTTGTTTACCTACTTAAGCCTCAGCAATGGCGGGCACCCCTTCCCCAGCCTTGCTGCTGCCTTGCCGTTAGACGGCAGACTGCTGTGCTAGCATTGAGGGAGGCTCCGTAGGCATGGGACCCTCCCAGCCAGGTGTGGCGTATAATCTCCTAGTGTGCCCGTTTGCTAAGACCCTTGGTAAAGCGCAGTATTGGGGTGGGAGTTACCCGATTTTCCAGGTGTTGTGGGTCTCAGTTTCCCTGGCTAGGAAAAGGGATTCCCTTCCGCCTTGGGCTTCCCAGGTGAGGCGATGCCTCACCCTGCTTCAGCTCTCGCTGGTTGGGCTGCAGCAGCTGACCAGCACCGACTGTCCAGTGTTCCCTAGTGAGATGAACCCAGTACCTCAGTTGAAAATGCAGAAATCACCTGTCTTCTGTGTTGCTCGCGCTGGGAGCTGGAGACTGGAGCTGTTCCTATTCGGCCATCTTGCTCCGCCCTCGATCTCAATCTTTTTATGCCTGAGTAATACTCCATTGTGTATATCTACCATATTTTCTTTATCTATTCATCTGTTAATGGACACTTACTTTGCTTCCAAATCTTAGCTATTGTAAACAATGCTTCAACAAACATAAGAATGCAAATATTTCTTTGATATATTGATTTCCTTTCTTTGGGGTATATACCCAGCTTGCTGGATCATATGGTAGCTGTATTTTTAGTTTTTTGAGGAACCTCTCAACTGTTCTCCATAGTGGTTTTACTAATTTACATTCCCACCAACAGGTCTAGGGTCCCCTTTTCTGCACATCCTCACCAGCATTTGTTCTTGCCTTTTGTTTGACTGTAAGTCATTTAAACTGGGGTGAAATAATATTTCATTAAATTTTTATTTGCATTTCTCTGATGATCAATTATGTTTAGCATGTTTTCATATCCCTGTTTGCCGTTTGTAGTTCTTCTTTTGAGAAATGTCTGTTTAAATCTTTTGCCCGTTTTTTAATCAGATTATTAGATTTCTTCCTGTAGAATTGTTTGAGCTCCTTACTCTGGTTATTAATGCTTTGTCAGATAGTAGTTTGCAGTTATTTTCTCCTATTTTGTAGGTTGTCTCTTCATTTTGTTTATTGTATCCTTTGTTATGCAGAAGTTTTTTAACTTGATGTGATCTCATTTTTCCATTTTTTGTTTGGTTGCCTGTGCTTGTGGGTAGTGCTCAAGAAATTTTTGCCCAGACCAATGTCCTGGTGATTTTCTCCAATGTTTTCTTGCAGCAGTTTCATGGATTGAGGTATTAGATTTAAGTCTTTAACACATTTTGATTTGACTGTTTGTTCGGTGAGATATAGGGGTCCAGTTTCATTCTTCTGCGTAAGGATATCCAGTTTTCCCAGCACCATTTATTGAAGAGACTGTCTTTTTCCCAGTGTATGTTCTTGGTACCTTTGTCAAAAATGTGTTCACTGTAGGTGTGTGGGTTTGTATCTGGGTTATCTATTCTGTCCCATTGGTCTATGTGTTTGTTTTTATGCCAGTACCATGCTGTTTTTGTTACTATGGCTCTGGAGTATAATTTGATGTCAGGTACTGTAATATGATTCCTCCAGCTTTGTTCTTTTTGCTTAGGAAAGCTTTGGGTATTCTAGGTTTTTCGTGGTTCCGTTTAAATTTTAGGATGGCTTTTTCTATTTCTGTGAATAATGTAATTGGCATTTTGATAGGGATTGCATTGAATGTGAGATTGTTTTGGGTAGTATGAACATTTTAACAATATTGATTCTTCCAATCTATAAAGATGGAATATTTTTTCATTTTTTAGTGTCCTCTTCAATTTCTTTCATCAGTGTTTTATATAATTTTTATCATAGATATCTTTCACTCATTTGGTTATTTTAACTTTATGTGTCTGTTGTAAATGGATTTACTTTTTAAATTTCTGTTTTACATTGTTCCCTGTTGGCATATACAAATGCATCTGATTCTTGTATGGTGATCTTGTGTCCAGCAACCTTCTTGAATTTATGAGTTCTAATAGTTTTTTTTTTTCTTTCTGGTGTCTTTAGGTTTTTCCAAATATAGGATCATATCTGCAAACAAGGATAATTGTATTTCTTCATTGCCAATTTGGATGTCTTTATATATTTATCTGGTCTCATTGCCTTACTTAGGACTTTCAGTATTATGTTGAATAATAGTGGTAACAGTGAGCATCCTTGTCACATTACAGATCTCAAAGGAATGGCTTTCAGTTTTTTCCTCATTCAGTAATGACACTAGCTGTGGGTCTATTGTATATGACTTTTATTATGTTGAGGTATGTTTCTCCTATTCCCAGTTTTTTGAGGGTTTCTATCATGAAGGGATGTTGAATCTTATCAAATGACTTTTCAGCATCGATTGAAACGATCACATGGTTTTTATCCTTCATTCTGTTTATATTACATTGCTTCATTTGTGTATGTTGAACTATCCTTGCATCCAAGGGATAAATCTCACTTGCTCATGATAAATGATCTTTTTAATATATTGTTGAATTCGGTTTGCTAGTATTTTGTTGAGGATTTTCACCACAATATTCATCAAAGATATTGGCCTGTGTTGGTTTTTTTCTTTATATGTCTTTGTCTGGTCGTGGTATCGGAATAATACTAGCTTCATACAATGAATTTGTAAGTATTCCCTCCTCCTCTATCTTTCATGATAGTTTGAGTAGGATTGGTATTAGTTCTTCTTTAAAAGTTTGAGTTCAGCAGTGAAGCTATCATGTCCTGGGCTTCTGTTTACTAGAAGAATTTTTATTATGACTTTAATCTCATTAACTGCTATTGGTTTGTTCAGGTTTTAGATTTATTCCTGGTTCAATTTTGGTGGGTTTTATGAGTCTAGGAATTTTTTAAATTATTCTAGATTTTCCAGTAGTTGCTCATAGTAGCCACTAATGGTCCTTTGAGTTCCTGCAGCATCAGATGCAATGTCTCCTTTGTCATTTTTGATTTTATTTATATGAATATTTCTCTTTTTATTAGTCTGGATAAACTTTTGATGATTTTTTTTAACTGTTCAAGAAACTAGGGTTTTATTTTATTTTATTTTATTTATGATACTTTAAGTACTAGGGTACATGTGGATAACGTGCAGGTTTGTTACATATGTATACATATGCCATGTTGGCATGCTGCACCCATCAACTCGTCAGCACCCATCAACTCGTCATTTACATCAGGTATAACTACCAATGCAATCCCTCCCCCCCCCCCATGATAGGCCCCGATGTATGATGTTCCCCTTCCCGATTCTAAGTGATCTCATTTTTCAGTTCCCACCTATGAGTGAGAACATGTGGTGTTTGGTTTTCTGTTCTTGCGGTAGTTTGCTGAGAATGATGGTTTCCAGCTGCATCCATGTCCCTACAAAGGACACAAACTCATCCTTTTTTATGGCTGCATAGTATTCCATGGTGTATATGTGCCACATTTTCTTAATCCAGTCTGTCACTGATGGACATTTGGGTTGATTCCAAGTCTTTGCTATTGTGAATAGTGCCACAATAAACATACATGTGCATGTGTCTTTATAGCAGCATGATTTATAATCCTTTGGGTATATACCCAGTAATAGGATGGCTGGGTCATATGGTACTTCTAGTTCTATATCCTTGAGGAATCGCCATACTGTTTTCCATAATGATTGAACTAGTTTACAATCCCAACAGTGTAAAAGTGTTCCTATTTCTCCACATCCTCTCCAGCATCTGTTGTTTCCTGACTTTTTAATGATTGCCATTCTAACGGGTGTGAGATGGTATCTCATTGTGGTTTTGATTTGCATTTCTCTGATGGCCAGTGATGATGAGCATTTTTTCATGTGTCTGTTGGCTGTATGAATGTCCTCTTTTGTGAAATGTCTGTTCATATCCTTTGCCCACTTTTTGATGGGGTTGTTTGTTTTTTTCTTGTAAATGTGTTTGAGTTCTTTGTAGGTTCTGGATATTAGCCCTATGTCAAATGAGTAGATTGCAAAAATTTTCTCCCATTCTGTAGATTGCCTGTTCACTCTGATGGTAGTTTCTTTTGCTGTGCAGAAGCTCTTTAGTTTAATTAGATCCCATTTGTCAATTTTGACTTTTGTTGCCATTGCTTTTGGTGTTTTAGACATGAAGTCCTTGCCCATACTTATGTCCTGAATGGTATTACCTGTATTTTCTTCTAGGGTTTTTATGGTTATAGGTCTAACATTTAAGTCTCTCATCCATCTTGAATTAATTTTCGTATAAGGAGTAAGGAAAGGATCCAGTTTCAGCTTTCTACTTATGGCTAGCCAATTTTCCCAGCACCATTTATTAAATAGGGAATCCTTTCCCCATTTCTTGTTTTTCTGAGGTTTGTCAAAGATCAGATGGCTGTAGATGTGTGGTATTATTTCTGAGGACTCTGTTCTGTTCCATTGGTCTATATCTCTGTATTGGTACCAGTACCATGCTGTTTTGGTTATTGTAGCCTTGTAGTATAGTTTGAAGTCAGGTAGCGTGATGCCTCCAGCTTTGTTCTTTTGACGTAGGATTGTCTTGGCAATGCAGGCTCTTTTTTGGTTCCATATGAACTTTAAAGCAGTTTTTACCAATTCTGTGAAGAAACTCATTGGTAGCTTGATGGGGATGGCATTGAATCTATAAATGACCTTGAGCAGTATCGCCATTTTCACGATATTGATTCTTCCTATCCATGAGCATGGTATGTTCTTCCATTTGTTTGTGTCCTCTTTTATTTCACGGAGCAGTGGTTTGTAGTTCTCCTTGAAGAGGTCCTTTACATCCCTTGTAAGTTGGATTCCTAGGTATTTGATTCTCTTTGAAGCAATTGTGAATGGAAGTTTGTTTATGATTTGGCTCTCTGTTTGTCTGTTACTGGTGTATAAGAATGCTTGTGATTTTTGCACATTAATTTTGTATCCTGAGACTTTACTGAAGTTTCTTATCAGCTTAAGGAGATTTTGGGCTGAGACAATGGAGTTTTCTAAATATACAATCATGTCATCTGCAAACAGGGACAATTTGACTTTTTCTTTTCCTAACTGAATACCCTTGATTTCTTACTCTTGCCTGATTGCCCTAGCCAGAACTTCCAGCACTATCTTGAATAGGAGTGGTGAGAGAGGGCATCCCTGTCTTGTGCCAGTTTTCAAAGGGAATGCTTCCAGTTTTTGCCCATTCAGTATGATATTGGCTGTGGGTTTGTCATAAATAGCTCTTATGATTTTGAGATACGTTCCATCAATACCGAATTTATTGAGCGTTTTTAGCATGAAGGGCTGTTGAATTTTGTCAAAGGCCTTTTCTGCATCTATTGAGATAATCATGTGGTTTTTGTCTTTGGTTCTGTTAATATGCTGGATTACGTTTATGGATTTGCGAATGTTGAACCAGCCTTGCATCCCAGGGATGAAGTCCACTTGATCATGGTGGATAAGCTTTTTGATGTGCTGCTGCATCCAGTTTGCCAGTATTTTATTGAGGATTTTTGCATCGAAATTCATCAGGGATATTGGTCTAAAATTCTCTTTTTTTGTTGTGTCACTGCTAGGCTTTGGTATCAGGATGATGTTGGCCTCATAAGATGAGTTAGGGAGGATTCCCTCTTTTTCTATTGATTGGAATAGTTTCAGAAGGAATGGTACCAGCTCCTCCTTGTACCTCTGGTAGAATTCAGCTGTGAATCCATCTGGTCCTGGACTTTTTTTGGTTGCTAGGCTCTTAATTATTGCCTCAATTGCAGAGCCTGCTATTGGTCTATTCAGGGATTCAACTTATTCCTGGTTTAGTCGTGGGAGAGTGTAAGTTTCCAGGAAATTATCAATTTATTCTAGATTTTCTAGCTTATTTGTGTAGAAGTGTTTATAGTATTCTCTGATGGTAGTTTGTATTTCTGTGGGGTCAGTGGTCATATCCCCTTTATCATTTTTTATTGCATCTATTTGATTCTTCTCTCTTTTCTTCTTTATTAGTCTTGCTAGCGGTCTATCATGTTGTTGATCTTTTCAAAAAACCAACTCCTGGATTCATTGATTTTTGGAAGGTTTTTTGTGTCTCTATCTCCTTCAGTTCTGCTCTCTGATCTTAGTTATTTCTTGCCTTCTGCTAGCTTTTGATGTGTTTCTCTTGCTTCTCTAGTTCTTTTAATTGTGATGTTAGAGTGTCAATTTTAGATCTTTCCAGCTTTCTCTTGTGAACATTTAGTGCTATAAATTTCCCTCTACACACTGCTTTAAATGTGTCCCAGAGATTCTGGTATGTTGTATCTTTGTTCTCATTGGTTTCAAAGAACATCTTTATTTCTGCCTTCATTTCATTATGTACTCAGTAGTCATTCAGGAGCAGGTTGTTCAGTTTCCATGTAGTTGAGCAGTTTTGATTGAGTTTCTTAGTCCTGAGTTCTAGTTTGATTGCACTGTGGTCTGAAAGACAGTTTGTTATAATTTCTGTTCTTGTACATTTGTTGAGGAGTGCTTTACTTCCAATTATGTGGTCAATTTTGGAATAAGTGTGATGTGGTGCTGAGTAGAATGTATATTCTGTTGATTTGGGTGGAGAGTTCTGTAGATGTCTATTAGGTCTGCTTGCTGCAGAGATGAGTTCAATTCCTGGATATCCTTGTTAACTTTCTGTCTCATTGATCTGTCTAATATTGACAGTGGGGTGTTGAAGTCTCCCATTATTATTGTATGGGAGTCTAAGTCTCTTTTTAAGTCTTTATGGACTTGCTTTATGAATCTGGGTGCTCCTGTATTGGGTGCATATATATTTAGGATAGTTAGCTCTTCCTGTTGAATTGATTCCTTTACCATTATGTAATGGCCTTCTTTGTCTCTTTTGATCTTTGATGGTTTCAAGTCTGTTTTATCAGAGACTAGGATTGCAACCCCTGCTTTTTTTGTTTTCCATTTGCTTGGTAGATCTTCCTCCATTCCTTTATTTTGAGTCTATGTGTATCTCTGCATGTGAGATGGGTCTCCTGAATACAGCAAACTGATGGGTCTTGACTCTTTATCCAGTTTGCCAGTCTGTGTCTTTTAATTGTTGCATTTAGTCCATTTACATTTAAGGTTAATATTGTTACATGTGAACTTGATCCTGCCATTATGATATTAA